>NC_138729.1:5444279-6846779 GCF_965113295.1 Leuciscus leuciscus | reverse complement strand
TTATACTCTGCCATGAGTTAGAAAAGGAAAATTCACTCTTTCCATTTGTCTACAAAAATAAGTGTACTGGGTGTTTGGTGACCAGTCAGTACTCTCCACCAATATATTAAGCCATTTCCCACAAAAGCTTGTGGGCACGTAAGGTGCACAAACACAGCTGATTTGACCTTGTATAGAACTGATCCATTTAAATGCACAAATATTGTCCACATCTTAGAAAGGCATAATAAAACCTTGCCTAACTTGCTCTGTCATTTATCATGTCCACAAAGAGTCCAGTGGGGGTCATTAGTACCATTTGCAGTAAACACTTCAGGGGGCCACAAGGAAATCCTCACCAGTAATGACTGATGACAACCAAAACCTCACACACAACATTAATGTACAATGTATTCATACTTGCTGCTCAGGAAAATCTGTCACAAAAAAAAACGTAATATTAAGAAATTACATTAGTTACAAGTTTATATCTACTTATAGATTTTTTTTTTACTGAAATATGAACCCAAATTTTCAATAAAATATTCTGATAATAAATATATATTTTAGATTGTACAAAACATATCCAAGATATCCGATGGGCCCAGCATTTTTAATTCTCAGCTACATCTAACGAGCAACGGTCGTCTGCACAAAGGTTAGTCTGCACTAACAAGAAGGAGACCCGAGAGAGAAGCCGGCGACAACCACAGAAGCACAGGGACACCAGCTGGGACACTAAATGACCCGAAAATAACTCTATCAAAGCACTTATGGAGTTTATACATAATAGTGACTAAGTTGCATTGTGATTTTGAGATCAGAGGACTCAACACTACTGGTGTTTGACAGCACAGAATACAGAACAAAGAACAAATATGAATATCCTGCAACCCAGTCAAAGATGTTCAATTTCAGTGTGTGCGTGTGTGTGTGTGTGTGTGTGTGTGTGTGTGTGTGTGTGTGTGTGTGTGTGTGTGTGTGTGTGTGTGTGTGTGTGTGTGTGTGTGTGTGTGTGTTTGACGCCTGTAAGGGCTGAGGATTTAAGAAAGGTTAAGAAGGATGTTTTGTCTAGATAATTTTCTGACATAAAACAATATTACATGAAAATTATTCATGTAGGGCTTTTTAAAATAAAAATCTAAAATTTTATGTTAAAATAATTTTTTGCACATTATCAAAAATGATGTAACCTGTTAAGATCTTTAACTCAAATTGTACTTACAATCTTATTTTTTAAATGCGTAAAATGACACATTGATGCACACAACACTGCCGCATTGCGCTGCTGGAACTGACAGCTGAATCTGTGTATATTCATAAGGTGATCTGTTATTTGTGGTTATTTTATGAAGACCTAACAAAAAAGACAGACTATTTATATATAATCAAACTTATAAATATATATATTAAGGATATATTCCTGAACGATAAATTGTGAGCTAATACTAATTACTCACAGGAAATGTGTTTACTCATATAGAAATTTGGTTAGCAAGTGCTTCAACACTTAACACTGAAATAAACTGGTTTTATTAAGTCAAAAATATTATCTGATATCACTGTACATTAGGTTATGCCAAGCAAAAATGGTATTGGTCATATCTGCAAGAAATAGCTCCTTTAGTTCACAACTACACATTTTCACTTCGTACAGCACAGTGCAATTAATTCCAAGGCGCCTTAAAATGATCTTGAGACTCGTAAAATAAATTACTGCTTCCTATAAATCCATATTAACAATGTCCTATAAGCACCTTAGTCACCTAATTAAAATTACTAGAAGCATTCATATGCTTTAAAAGTTAAGTGTTATAAAGGCCTATAAAAATGATAGTGTGAATGAACCTCTTATAGAATTTAACAGTCCCCTTGTGTGCTGGCGTGCAATGCATCCGATGCAATTTCACAAGCCGCAAACACTTTGTAACCCTTCTCTCATCTCTGCTGTCTACGCCACTCAAATGAAAATCTGTCAAGGCTGGTGATTTGTGCTAACTAGCTATCGATCGCACCAGCACAACGTGCGTTTACAGCTCGGGGGGCTGAATGAAAGGAGGAGGGGAAAAAAGGAGAGAAGGAGACTGCAAAATGAGGACAGCAATGCATAGTTGGTGGGGGGAAAAGAAAGGTGGGAAATACTGAGAAGAAAATACAATGTTTTGCATTTGGTTTACACTGAGTGCATAGACAGATGCGCAACGAATCCATTTGGCTGTGTGGTGGTGGATGCGTTTGCAAGAGATGGGGATGGTGCACTTGACAACACTGCATGTTAAACAATGGACCTTGACTTAAGGTTGGCTTCTCTGAAAGCTCCCCCCTGCACCCTCCCACCTGCAGTTAGCCCAAACAAAGGGGCACATAATGCACACCGGGGGCGAACTATTAACACGTGTGAAAGCGCACTCCGGCTGTGGCAATTCAATTATGCGTGTCCGTCCCGCTGCCTTTTCAGTAAAGACAATTACCGTTTTATATACTGATTAAACTAAAGGACAAGTGCCAAATGAAGGATGCACACATCAAATATATGAGCTTATGGTTTACATAATTATGCCGCTTAATGTTGATGTATAAGAAATTATTATTAATAATTATTATTAGTAGTAGTAATAATAATAATAGTACTTCTACTACTAATAATAATTATTATTATTATTGGTATTAGTATTATTACACAGCTACAACCTTCATTAGTTGTTCTAATGGTCTTTAGGTTTCACACACATGGAACATGTATACAAACGTATACATGTTTTTTTTAAACATTTATGTTACTTTTAGTAAAATGTTATGTTACTTTTATAGAGCATATAAGAAAAATTCTTAAACTATTCTACCCATCAAAGAGTGTGTCAGAACAGTGGCCTAAAAAAGCCATACTAAGAACTCAATTAAAGAATTTTGAGCAGAGTTTGTTTAATTAATTTAATAATAATAATAATAATCGTAATAATCATAATAATGGAGAGATTAAAACCATGTGGCTAGAACATATCAAGATGATTAATAGAGTATTGCTGTGAGTGAAGATCGAGATAAAGATCAACAGGAAATATTTCTAGAGATTTTTTTTTTCTTTTGAACCTCTGTTATTTAATGTAGCTTTTAATGTAATTTAACTGAAATAAATACTTGGATTTTACAAAAGCTTAGAGAGCCACTTGCTTTTGTTTTTCCTTAAGAAAATAGGTAGGTGCTTTAGTAAATGAAATGCATTTAATACATATCATCTTTTCATAAAACAATTAATCTTTTAATTAGTTGTACTTTTATGAAGCTTTCATATTTTTTTCTCACAAAGCCATTTTATATGATACATTCTATTTGTGACAAACTACGTGTGTTCTGTTAAATTTGGTTTACTAAATTAAAATTTAGTAAAAAAAAAAAAAACAACATTTTTTGAAAGCCCTCACTAACATAATTTTGACCTTAGATCATATCCAAACGATCTAAAAACTTTTTATAACTAATTTATAACTAAATCGCAATGATCTGTACGTAATTTTCCTTTTAATAAAAATGTAACGCAGAGAAAAACTCAAGAAAGAGTCACATCATTGCTCTTGCTCAAAACCACTATAATGTAAAGGAGAGCATTTTTTGCATGTATGCCTACATTAGTGTGTTTGTGTGTGTGTGAGCAAGACAGAGAGAGAAAGTGAAAATATATATATTTTTAAAGGCTATACATTTAAAATGGGGGGGGGGGGGGGGGGGGGTGTGTACAAATATTGCCACCTCATACATTTTATGGAGTGTTTTACTTGCATAAATCCAAATCTATACTGTAGTAAAATTATAAATATTTACCTTCTTTGATGGTTCCCTGGACTTTATTTTTTTCCCAAACAGACTTCTCCTCCTCTGAATCCTCAAGCAGAGACTTGTCACTGGGCACATACCAGGTGGCATGCTGCTCAGCCATGAGTGTGTCCAGATCAATGGTGTCCACGGAGCCCTTCCCAGCATCCGGGCTACAGCTAGAAAGCTCTCCATCTCCATTTTGACCACTGCAGTCACTGCTTTTTTTCTTATTTTTTCCAGCTAAAGGCTGGTCTTCTGAAATGCTGAACTGCTGCCGTTGAAGCTGGATCTGAGCCTGCAAAATTTCTAGTGGGTGAATTTCATCTTGGCCAGAGGTGCTAGAGGGTGTACGGGCTTGCTCCATGCCTGGTGTACCCGGATGGCTCACTCCACCAAAGCCATCCAATGTTGAGGTAGTGTGGTTGGAGAGGCCCATGCCTTGCCCTTTCTGCCCACCTATTAGTCCGTTGTCTCTCTGCAACTTGGGCGAGCCTAACAAAGTGCTGCGGCCAGCCTTCACAGTGGATGGAGCATCTGAGCTTGATGATACCTCATCCTCATTGCTATAATGTGTGCCCAAGTCATCTGTAAAATCCATGCGAGGGGAACAGACTTCAGACTTTGATACACTTTGAATGCCACTGTCAAGAGATGACATAAGGTCAGCCTGATCTGCCAGCAGCAGGTCACCCCCTTTCCCCCATGAGGGAGAGGTGTGGGACTTTTCTTGAGGTGTGCCTGTACATCTCTCCCCGGCACCAGCTGCTGAGGCCACCTGCTGGCCGGGACTTACAACAGGGTTACTGTTTTCAGAGGGGAAAAATATCCCAGGGCTCACATGGCCACTGTCTTTTTTTCTCCTCCCTCTCCCTCTCCCACTCCCTGTCGCCGCCTTCCCCTCACTGCAAGGGGTAGTGTCCATATTGTAATTTGGGGAGAGGGTGCTGGCTTCCCCCTGCACCATTTGATTTTGACCTGGTGGTTTAGTGTTGCTATTTCCAGCTGGAGGCATTTGCCCATTTTGGGGGGAAGTAATGCTTGGGAAATATTCAGTCCCAGCATTCCCAGTGCCATTAACTGCACTATTATTTAAGTCCTGTTCTGTCTGACTCAGCTTTCGTTTCCCTTCTCCCGGAGTCTTCTTGTTGAATGTCACATTGAGGTTAGGGGCCCCCAGGCTGGCAATCATGTTCTGACAGGCAGTAGAGAGAGCTGCCAGGCAGCTCTGTCCAAAAACATTGTCCTTGCCAGTCGTTTTGCTAAAATTCCCTAAGGAGAGTCCACCAAGTTTGCTGACTGAGGAACGTTGGTTAGTGGGAAAGTCTGATTGGGATGTAAAACTCCCTGGTGAGGTGCTCACCCCTTGAGAGTTACAGAGAGAGGCTCCCTGTCGATTAGAGCCTCCATAGGGAAAAGAGGACGGACCACCCATGGGTGGTCCTGGAAAGTCATTAGGGCGCCTTTCTGGTGGTGTATTGGGCAATCCAACACCTGTACTGGGTGACTGCATCTGTGAGAGGTTTCCCATGCCACTGTTGAATTGTGAGTGGACGTTGGGTGAAAGTAAGGGCTGCACATGGCCCTCCCCCGGTATCCTCATAGGCTCCTGCATGCCCATTCCATTCACACCAGGTCTGAACATCATGCCAGGACCATTTTGCTGCATTTCATGAGCCCCCACCTCTCTACCTGGACCCATGCGATGGCCCAGCATTTCCCCAGGTGGATGCGGCCCGGGAAACCACCCACTCTCCAAAGTTATGTGTGGGTTCCGTCCATCAAAGTTCACCATCCTCCCACCATTTTCTCTCTCGAAACTCGACTGAGGCATTCCTCCCACCGGGCCCCCATGCCCCAGTGGCCCTTGAGGAACATCACTGTGGTGACCCAGCTGCTGTAGATTCGGTTGTCTCATCCTCTGCTGCTGACTCCGAGAGGCCATTTGCTTGATCATCGATGCTGCATTTTGTTGCTGCTGCATTGACTGCTGCTCAGGCCCTGTAAGCTGCAGTGATGGGCCTGTTGAAAAGCCATCCGTCACAGGGGGGGTGAACTCTCCAGGCAGGCCAGGGTAGGCTGCTGGAGAGAGATTATTCTCCATACCAGGCGGGTTATGCATACCACTGTTCCAACTGCCGCAATTCTCCCCACCATGAGTGGCATTTGGAAAATCAAACCTGGGCCTCTTAGCCATATTTAAATAAGAAGAATCAAAGTGTTGCAGCCTCTGATTGGAAGGCTGCTGAGGAGGGGGTGGCTGCTGTTGCATGTTGAACATGGGGTCGCCATAACTATGCATCCGTCTGTTCTCTGGTCTGTGAATAGGGTATTCAAACTGATTATGCTGGCCAGGCATCATGACGCCTCCCTCCTGCATGCTGGCATTTGCGGAACTCGTCTCTGATTGTGGGGGCTGTGGGAGAGATGGTGGGCAAGTGTTCTGTCTGCCAATCAAGCCTGGCTGCTGCTGCAAGAGAGGATGCCTGGATCCAGGCTCTATCCCCACTGGTATTTTGCGTCCACCCCCAAAACGTTCAAAGAACACATTGTGCTGGGCTGAGGGCTGCTGCTGTTGAGGGGGGGCATGGGGGTGTTCTTTAGAGATGCCCTGCATTCCAGGAGCACGAGACAACCCTGGGTTTCCAGGAAAATTGGGCCCTGGCACCTGACGCCCAGGCCCAAAATGAGAAAGCTGAGAATCAGATTCAGAGGGGGAGTACACAGACACTTCAAAATGTCCAGATGAGGGCTCATTGGAATAGTTGTAGTCCAGTCCATCAACACCACCTGGTGGGGGCATTCGTCTGGGCTCTAGATTGTGACTTTCTGATGAAGAGGATGAAGAAGACAGGCCATGGAAGGAGGCAGCACGATTAGGTGATTGGTCCAAAGGGAGACATGGGGCAGGTACAGGGTGATTTCCGCTGGGGGGTCCATGGTGCTGAAAATCAGGCATGGAGCCTGTCCTTTGCTGCTGCTGGGACTGCTGCTGAGAGAAGCCATCTGCTGACTGCCCCTCAGAGAGTGGGTCAAACCCCTCCGTAAATCCTTGCTGGAGCCCCATACCGCTGTTGTAACCCATTATCCTTCCACTGTGTAAGCAAGAGGACCCAGGTTCAGGTCCAAAATTTCCACCAAAGTGTTGATGGTGTTGCTGTGAATGGGTTTGATGTCCATGGGGATTATTATGAGGTCGTTGAGGGTTAAAAAATCCATGCATTGAGGCCTGTTGTTGCTGTTGGAGATTCCCCACATGCAATTCAGAATGTCCTCGCTGGAATCCACCATACTGTTCACCTCCATTCATGTTAATGTTCATCTCAATCACAGGAGGCTCGTTAAGTGGGCCCATACCAGGCTCAACTGTCCCCTGTGGGCCTCCAGCATGAAAACCTGGGCTCTTGTAATGAGAGTTCATGCTTACTCTTGGCTGGTTAAAGTTTTTCTCAGTGGGGCCAAAATTTCTGTTATTAATCTGTGGACAAAACTGTTCCAGCCCAAACATACTTCCCACAATCAGTCCCGCATGACAACCAGCTTCCCTGGCTCCACTGCAGTGTCTACTGTCTCCTTTATTTTCTTTCTTTGGCAAACTCAAGCAATATCAACAACAAGTTGTATAATACAGGGGTAAATTTCAAATGTGGTATTGTCATCAATAAAAAAAATATGTTTGTAATAATGAATAACTAATTACTGAGAAAGTCTATGATATTGTAAATGAACTTGAAATTGTAATACGAAATGCTCTACAAAAAGTTTTATGGTCTATTCCATAATCTGCTCCATGTTGTTTCTTCACTGCTTTAAAAGTATTTCATAAAATATAAAAGAAATACAATTATTTACTACGTGGAATATTTGCACTGAACAAACAAAAAACTTATTTTTTGCCGAAATTTTATCTACATCACGGCAAAACACGACTGCTATAAAAACTACTCTCTTACCACAAAAACACCCTCACCTGACGATCTGACGACAGCTACAACACATATAGAAAAAAATATATAAAACATGTTCCGTCAAAACATCCTCCACAGACTATAATTCCAATGTGCTGTCAAATGTCCAGAGTGAGGTAAATGTTCTATTTAAAAATCCATTTTGAACGCATATTACAACACTTTCCAGGGTACCACAAAAATATCCAAGTCCATATGAATCCAGAACAGCGTAGGATTTGGTATCCACTTTCTTTTAGAAATGGGTAAGATTCTTTCAAATTGCATAAGTTGTAAAGCAATAGTTCCCTTGGGCTGAGCTACACAAGCGATGACACAAAAGTAAAGGCAAGAAGAAAGTCCCGTGAATGAGGGGGTGAACCCCGAACTCCCGTCTTTGTGCGCCCGTCTTTTGGAGCTCCGAGGGATAGGCAGCACACGCGCTATCCAAAGCCCGCCACCACAGAGCTGCTGGGCAACACAGTCCCATCGGTCCTGCTCATTTTCCGCGCAATCGAACAGCTTGACTGCAATTTCAATTACAGTCAACACTTGCACATTCAGGGAGTCCTGTTTTAATAGCACCAGTTCTGAGATTTGCTCCACTCCAGCTGGAAACGATTCACCGATAGATCACATACTGATGTCTGAGACGCTCAGCACTGCGCGCAACGACCGCAAGGACCAGCAACAAGTTTTGCATTTCAGCAAGGTCCTCCGCTGCAAACATCAGCCAATGGTTTACGTGCCGAGGGAGGGACGATCTCTTAAGGTAGTCCAGGATTTGTCTGTTTTGCGTTACGAGAAAGGGTTTTCAGGTGCTTCAGAGAAAAATAGGCCTATTTGGGGAGGTTTTTTGGATCCAAATCTACTCACTGTATTAAAAAAAAACTTAAATTATTATTTATTTTTTTAAATGGTACAATGCATTTAATTTTACTGTTAGAATGATGTGATTTTACTTCATAATGACGTAGCCTAAGTATGATCATAATTTTTGAAATTTTAACAAGGCGGTCAAATTGTTAAAACAATGTTTCCATAAGTAAAAAGGGCTGGATTTTTTTTTTTTTTATGGAGAAAGGAGCATTCCAGAATTTCCACGAAGAACATCCATGCAGTTTGTTGGGATTGTAGGTAGCCTATTTAAACATTTATTTTCTTATGTTGTTTTAGTTTTATGTAAATTTGAGTGCTTTGTATTGGCTTTCGTGTTGGCTAACATGTTGTTAGTGTAGCAAAATAATGCATTGCTTTAGTGTCATGAGTCTAACACTGTTGTTTTGGCTTTACAGTCATTAAGCACATTCTACAGATTTTAGTAGCTTGGTATAGGCTATTGTCAATATATAATTCTATGATCTGTAAAACATACAGTTGAAAAAAAAAAAAAAAAAAAACGCATCTTGTAATCAAATCATTGTCAACCACAGCTGGTAGGCTATAGGCTGATTCTTTTGCATTTAATATCTTGATTTACGCCAGCTGATAACTGAACAACAGGTCTCTGAGAGTTTTGTGATGCTTTTACATTTATTGTAGAATTTTTGATAATACAGCGTAGTGAAAACCTGGATATTGTGGAATGGAAAAGCATTGAAAAAAACCATTTGTAGGGAGCCTCAGTCTATCCCTATGCAAATGCTTAACAAAAGCGTAAATGCGCGGCATAATTACCACCCGGAGTTTGCATTGTTAGTGCACTTCAAACTGCGAATTAACATTTCCATTCAGATTAATTGACCAATTAACATAATTCTGTTTACATTCTATCTATCTATCTATCTATCTATCTATCTATCTATCTATCTATCTATCTATCTATCTATCTATCTATCTATCTATCTATCTATCTATCAAAAGATGAAGTAGGTCTAAGCTTTGAATGTATCAAAGCCTCATGAACCCTATACAAAGCATTGCTGCTGCCCACAGTAATAATGGATAAAGTGTGAAAACTGATTATTCTCTTTAGCTAGCTACTGTCACGCTTGTGTGTAAAACTGCATGCATTTCAGTTCCCCTAATAATATTATTCCAGAAGAGGAGAGAACCCCGTCCTACGGTGCTTCAACTGATTTGTATTAGCCTAACGTCACAATCACCGTTAAAGTAAAGATTTGAACGTACACGACTCGTAGAATCAGAGAGTGTCTATTCAGAGTATTATTGTCTATTTCTCGTTTTAAATACGAAATACACTAATAGGCCTAAATCAGGAGCTTGTGAGCAACAGAGTTTTTTCTTTCTTTCTTTACCTAATGGAAGTGAACATGTTAGGTAGCCTATAGTAGCCTATTATTTTTTTTCTTCTTTCTGTAGGCTATATGTTCCTAAACGCATGTTAAACACAGATGCTTTATAAAAATAATTATTAATTAATTAATTAATTAAACAAACGATTTGCCGAGATGAGAAACCACCCATTTACTAAGCATTTGTTATTCTACCCAAAGGACCTGTGTACATTTAGGCTAATTCAAAATAAATTGTTAAATGACAATTTAAAACATCGTCTGTCCTCTCTAATATAATAATGATACTAACAATCATAATCATAATAGCCTAATAATAATAGCCCAATTAAAGCAAATAATTTTGCCGAGATGAGTAACCATAGACCTAATCATTTACTACAAGCATTTGTAATTTTCTTAAAATATTAAACAATTAATCTTGCAGGAGGAAAACACACACAATGTAAATAAATGAGTGTTAAGTGACACCAAAAGTGTCAATTTAAAACATCGTCTGTCCCCTAACATAACACAAATATGAAATCTCGATGTAATGCCGTTTATGCATGGCGTCTCCGCAACAAATACTTGGGTTGAACAGACTGACTTTTCTAAAGAAATACATTTTTCTCCTATAGGAGAAAAAAAATGAGAAGCCATTGAAATTCATTTTTCGGTGAACTGCTTTCGCTGTGGAAATTCGGTGAAAAAGACACAGTGCCATCTAGCGATTAATAAACAACATGCAACTGTATAAAACAGTGTGTGTTCATTACAGTTCATGGTTGATAACAAAAAAAGTAGGCTACTTTTAAACCAGCTCGCATGATCCTTTCAAGCCCCAAACACTCTATTCTGTTGGTGAGACGAGTCTCTGAACTAATGGTTAATCCTTCCTTCTTTCCTTCCTTCCTTCCTTCAATCCATCCATCCATTCTCCAAACCGCCTATCCTCTGTTGGGTAGTGTGGGTTAAGGTAATGATGAAATACAAATACAAAATCATAACTATTAAAATGCTGTTTATTGTTAATATTTTTTTTAATTATAAATATTTAATTTAGGTCGGTGCAGCGAGCATCTTCAGAACGCTGAGTAAAACTGCACACTGGGTTAATGGTAATATGTTTTCTCTTGCAACCAATCACATTCTTCTGTTAAACCTGATATCTTATTGCACTGTGAACTATACAAAATGGTTAAGTGAATGATAAATATATATATATATACTGTTTAGTTTATTGTTTATATTTGTGTATTATATTTAAGTTTGGTCAGTACAGTGAAAATATTGTCAATGACTGAATCAAAAATGCTTGATTACTATTTGAGTATTAAAAACATAGCAGCAAAACAGAGAGATAATAAATAAATAAATAAATCGTTACATTAAATTAAATTAAATTATCACCACAAGTCTGCATTCGATGTCTGGAAGGGTACTTGGAATTGAGATTGTTGTTTTGTCCCAGAATTTAATCAGTGCCAAATGACAAGGCAGTCAAAGGCAATGTTACAAGCTGTTGAGAAAATAAAGAGGAAGGCAGGGGTGGGCACGAGTGGGAGGGGTGTGGAAGAAAGACTTGAAGAGAACATGATGAAGTCGGAGACACTAGCTGGAACAACAGAACTGTATCTTTTTTTTTTTCTTTTTTTTTTTCACAGTTGACTGCAAAGAATTTGGCAAAAAAAATGGGAAGCACAGAAAGACAATAGAATGAAGAAAATCAGTGCACAAAAATGAAACGTTAAGAACTGAAATGTAATCAAATGAAGTGGAATAGAATAGAATAGAATAGAATAGAATAGAATAGAATAGAATAGAATAGAATAGAATAGAATAGAATAGAATTCCCTAACAAATTAATCACCAGTTTTAAAAAAAAAGATATAGGTTGAAAACTGTGACAAAATAATTGTATTGTAAATGTTGAATGCAAAAGGAGGAGAAAGGTTTTGAGTCTAATATCCAAGTCTATAAAGACTATCATCAGTGATTATATGGACTGAAACGTTTAAACAGTTTATCACATATTTGTTTTTTAATTGTTCTGTAAAAATTTGTTTCGATTTTGCATCTAAGGTTGAAAGCATTCATGCTTCTCCATGCTTCTTCTATTCATTCTGAATTGCACAAAATAGTAATTTTGTATTATTGTCGTTTATTTATTTTTGGATAATACACATACAGTACATTGCAACAACAACAAAAATGTATAGAACTGGTTTAGGGGGAAGAAAGTGTGTGTAGTCTAATAAATGGGATATACCATGCTTACTTATATAATAAAACGGTGAAAAAGAAATGTTGGCCGTGGAATAAAGCAAAGCTTAACACATTGTTTTGAAACTGCCTGTTTTTAAAACTGATGACATCCAAAGATTCTTTCAGTGTTTTATTATTATTTTGCTCACAGTTGTCCTTCCTTTGTGGAGGGGAAGTAGTGCAATGCAACCCTTTCTCTGAAGAACATCCAGTCCTGTCAGTCAGTAGTGGTCCGTTTAGAGCTGTAGGTCAAGGGTTTAAGTATCATCTGTCATCCAAAGGAAAGCAATTGTTCAAAGAGGGGAAAAAATGAAGTGCAGCAAAAGGGATAGAACACTTAGGCTGTATATTTAGTTGATAGGTCCTTTACATGCAATCTGCAAGCAATCACATCATTACCACATGATACAAGCTGATTGGATCCTGCAGCCAATGAGATTGCTAGTCCTGCTTTCTCTGAAAGCCTCCACCTCCCCCAGCTCCTCCTGCCTAGATCTGCAGCAGCATATCTTACATGCTTAAGTTACAGCAGTGTGTTTATGTAGCTATTAGCATATCTTACATGCTTAAGTTACAGCAGTGTGTTTATGTAGCTATTAGCATATCTTACATGCTTAAGTTACAGCATGTATCTATTAGCATTAGCAAGTCTGTTCTTGCTCTGTAGCAGCAACAGCGGATCTAGTCTGTCAAGACCAAATACATTAACAGAAACAAAAGGCTGTTCACTGAAAGTGGTCACAATATTTATTAGATATAAGTTTGTCTTCTGTTTACTTTACACAGTTTATATATTGCTAATTGATAAACAATTAAAATGTATACTTTTGAAAGCATCCTTCTTTTTTTTTTACTATAGTAAAATGATTATAAAGCCCCAAACATATACACCTTATTTTTAATGTAAGAGCGTGTGCAGCCATTTGAAACTTGAATGTGTGAGGCTTCCGTTGTCATTCGCTTCCAGCTATTTTATCTGTCCAAAAACAGTCCATTATACTGCTTACAATTGCCAAATGTTATCATATTATTTTAATTTCATTATCTGGTGTGTAGCGCAAATATATCTTTTACCGTCTACGGGACTTTCTTCTAGTTATTTACCTATAGCGGCCTATGAACCTGAAGTCTCACACATTCACAGAAAATAGCTTTATTCTGCTGTGTAAAATAAGGTGAATATGACATTGAATTAGATGCCAAAATATCAAACCAAGTGGCAAGAATAAAATAGCACAAACACACTTTAAGTAAATTATTCAGAACTATATAATACAAATATACACCATATACACTCTTAGAAAAAAAGTTTCTATATAGAACCTTAAATGTTCTGTCAGACGCTTCATATATAGAACCTTTTAGAACCGTAAGCTATTCCCAGCATAGGATCATTTTATTAATTTTGTTGTAATTGATTAATTTAAAAAATATATATTATTTGTATTTTTTATGAATTAAACAGCTCGTAAATACATTATCACAAGAAAAACTTAAATAACCTTGGAACTTAAAAGTATTATGCAATCATCTAAGACATTTTGGTAACATGATTATTTCGATGGTCCACTTTAGACATTCTACTAACTAAAAGTAACTTCGTTATAACTAAGTCATTAGAGCAGGGGTCGGGAACCTTTTTTGACCAAAGAGCCATTTTTTCATTTTTGGATAATGCATTTTTCCAAAAGAGCCACAGTAGAAAAATATATATATATTATTAAAGACGTGCTTTTTTTCAATAAAAAATTCAACAGTAGTAATTATTAGGTCCATAGACAACTAAAAACAAGCAAATATTCAGCAAACAATAAATAAGTGGCAATATGGAATTAATTGTGCAGGGCTTTCACTGTGAGGTTGAGTTACCAAGTGATGAGCATAAATCCTGTTTTGTGTGCGTGTGCGTGTGTGTTTGTGTGTGAGAGAGAGAGAGTGAATGCACACAGTACTATCTGCTGTGTTTACGTGAATACTCGACTTGGCATTTTGTTATATTTCTGTGTTTATTTGGCCGTTTAGGCGCGCAACCGAAGACAAAGGCTACTGTGCTTGTCCGTGTTTGCTCGGAGCGCGCGCACAGCATCCTGTCAGTATAGTTCAGTTCTCTTTCACGACTTTTAATATTTAATTTCAATATAAAGCACATCCTGTTCTTTTCTTTCTCATTCATTCATGTTTTGTTATTAATAACTTTAAACAGAATCGTTAACTGAAATCTGCACGGATTATCAAAAATACGACACATTTATAGGACATAAAGGGTCTCTGCGGCAAAAGTGAAAGTACCAGCGGGTGAAATGTCTCTTTGCGCAGCAAAGCACCCGTTTAAATAAAATGATATATTAAAGTTTATAAAGCCTACTTTTACATTTTCGCTGCTGTTCTAGAATGGTTTTCGCCAGCTTGAATCCCAGTGCAGGAGCTGTAACTTAGGTTACCACAGAAACGTAAGCGGTTAGTTGATTGCTGTGGTGACTCGTGACACTCGCGAACAGCACTGAACACGCACTTTTGCCGGTACAACTTTAATATTATTATTATCATAAACTTTTCATTAACTTCAGTAGGCTGTAGGCTACTACAACAAGGGAATTGTAATTGGCTGCTTTTTCTGCAGAGAGACGATCTGTTGATGTGTTTTAATTGTTTCATCGATGGTTTGTTGATAAAGGGTGAGAGACCTCGCGAGCCACATGATTTTTGCCAAAGAGCCAGATGTGGCTCGCGAGCCATAGGTTCCCGACCACTGCATTAGAGGATTACTAGTACTAGACATAGTTACTACTTTGTAGTTGCAAAGTTATTTATAATTAGTAGAATGTCTAAATTGGACCACTGAAATAAAGTGTAACCAACATTTCTCCTTATAGAACCTTTTGACATAAAGGGTTCTTTGAGTCATGAACCCTATATAGAATTAAATTGAACCCTTTTTTTTTTTTTCTAGTACTATTCAAAATAAAGACAATTTTAGATTTTTTGTTTGTTTTTGTTTTTTGGCACTTTATGGCATTTCCTCATCCCATGTCATGCAGGAAATGTTCTCTGTGACCTGGGCTCATCCTGCATGAGACCGCAGGAAGAACATCACAGCTCTCATACAAGGCCAGAATTAGCACAGCGGATTTGGTCATGTAAAGGGCTCGACCTGTCAGAACAGCAATAGAGGCTTTAGTCTAGAATAGATAAAGGTGATTTATATTTTTAAATTCGGAAGTTCTGAAAAATTGGTTCATTCTGTCTAGAATAAATGGCAAAGAAACCCCAAGAAAATGCTCCAGAAATCTTCTTAACTATATTACTTTGGTTGTGTGGTTTGTTAAAGTCTGTAACTCTATGTGTGAGCAATAATAGTGATGTTTGGCTTCACAAAAATTACTAATGAGACGACGAGGCAAAATTAGGCTGAAATTTAATCAACTGTATATTTTAATGTTTAAACACACACACACACACAAAGAACATTCTCACTATTTTGAATTTCAGATGAATTTACACACATGCATTTTAAACCACTCTTTGTTTTATGCCTATAAGCATTAATTAAAAGTAGATGCCCAAAATTCTAATTAAACACTTGATTTTATGTAGTCTATAACCAGTCTCAATACACTGATAAAACATTTGCCTGAAGTCAGGAAATACTGTACTCAGAGTTTGTGAGAGTGAAAAGTTAGTTCTCTGACCAGTAGGAATGTAAAAAACATCAACAAGCAGAGAAATGATTATCCAAGCAGGCATATCTGACAGCAAGTGCTTGCGAAATTGAAATATAACCATCACATAGGCAGGAATTGTTATTAAAGGTGCACCATTGAAAGTCAATTAATCTTCATAACAAAATTCAACTACATTTCAATGCAGTTTGCAAACACAAAATATGGCAGAGCTCTATCATTACAGGAAGTTAAACTCAGTCTAGGCAGTTTTTAGGAGGATTTCATGTTTTGATTCAACAGTCATTTATGCTGTTACACAAGCTTAAAAATACTGATCAAATTGATCAAAAGATGCTAAACGTGCCACCATGCAACACTTTTCAGAATATTATATAAAATAATAACAAGCATTACATTACAAAAACGGATTTTCAATGTTTTCAATGAGGTAAAATGGTACGAAGGGACACTTTAGAGCACAGAGGGGAAAAGTAAGGCAGGACAAGTCAGTACAAGTGTGGAGGAACATATTCAGAGGTTAATATCCTGAAAACAGTATAAGAGTACCAAATGTACTGTAACACTGGGTCTTTAATAACATTCATGTAATACAGCTCCCAAAAAAAAAAAAAAAAAAAAAAAGTCATTCCAACGACAACATTTTTCATTTTTGGTTGATCCTTTTCTTTAGCATAGCACATAATCTTTGAGCACTTTGAGCATTACCTGCAATATTCCATAAAGGCTATTGTTATAAAAGAAGCATGCGATAAAACACACTGAAAGCAATCTTCAACCTTAAAGGCCTCGTGGGAAATCACCACACAGGAATTCACACCTGGGAGTGTTTGCGCATCTGTGTGCATATTATATATGCTTGTACAATTGTGAGTTTTGGAGCGAAAAGTGTTTGTAAATGATATGTTCCCAAAGTTTGTTCTTAATAAAGCCCAGGCAGGACAAGACAAGAGTGAAGGAAGTGAAATGTAAAGCCTGGCCCTGCCCTGAGGGAAACGTCTGGGAAACTGCTTTAAATGAGCAAGTGAATGAACAAGAAAAACTCTGTTTTTGTGCTTCAGCATTTATGATAAAGGCACTGTGGGGATGAGAGGTTTATATCTAAAATATCAGTAACAAATCTAAATGTAGAGCTCCTGATTGAGTAAATCTAATGGGATTGGCTCCGTTGGTTTGATTTGGACAGGCCGATGTGGTCTCTCTCCTTGAGGAAAGCCTTTGTGGTCGTGGTTGGTCTCATTCATCAGCAGCGCTGGTTCCTCGCACTTGACCTTGCTTGCGAAGCTAAAAAAGAAATTGCAGAAAGAGATGTTTGTGTTTGGACAGAGTCATGGATTATGGCTTATGTAGTTGCCACAAAAAACTTGAACATATATTACTTATTAAAATGTTGCGGAATAATTATGATTTTCAATGTTTTTGAAGTTATATGCTCAACAAGGCTGCATTTATTTGATCACACTCTAAAAAATGCTGGGTTGTTTTAACCCATGTTTTGGTCAAATACGGACAAACCCAATCTTTGGATTTGAAAATTTGACCTAAACATGGGTTGAAACTGCCCAGTATTTTTTAGAGTGCACAAAAACATTGTGCAATATTACTACAATTTAAAAGAATATATTTTAAAAAGTAATTTATTCCTAAATTCCCAGCAGCCATTGATCCAGACTTCAGTGTCACATGATCTTTCAGAAATCATTCTAAAATGATGATTTGGTGCTCAATCATTATCAATTATTATTGGTGCGCAATTATTATCATCAATGTTGAAAACAGATTTTGCTGCTTTATATTTTTGGGAACCTTGAAATATATATATATATATAGTGCTGGGCAACGATTAATAGCATCCAAAATAAAAGTTTGTGTTTACATAATATATGTGTGTGTACTTTGTATAATTATTTTGTATATATAAATACACACGTGCATGTGTATTTAAGAAATATTTGCATGTATATACTGTATTTATATTTATACATAATTTATATTATAAATAAATATTTATATATAAATAAATACAAATCTTAAATATATACATGCATGTGTGTGTATTTATATATACAAAAATAATTATACACAGTACACACACACATATGTAAACAAACTTTTATTTGGGATGCGATTAATCGCCCAGCACTAATTTTCTAACAGCATTTATTTGAAATGAAAATCGTTTGTAACATTATAAATGTCTTTACTTTTTATCAATGTAATGCATTGATGAATAAAAGTATTAATTTATTTCTTCTTCTTTTTTTTAAATCATAGGCTACTTAGCCCAAACTTTTGAATGGTATTGTATCACAGTTTCCAAAAATAAAGAAATAATTCAGCACAACTGTTTTCAACATTGGAATCAATCAGAAATGTTTCTTGAGCACCAGATCAGCATATTAGAATGATTTCTGAAGGATCATGTGACTGAAGACTGAAGTAATGAAGCTAAAAATTCAACTTTGATCACAGGAATAAATTACATTTTAAACACATTAAAATACAGAGCAGTTCCCCTACATTGTAATAATTTTTCACAATATTACTGTTTTACTGTATTTTTTGATCAAATGCATGCAGCTTTAATGAGCATAAGAGACTTTTCCCCCTTGTGTATTTGTGTGTAAATGACGTATAGGAAGAACAGACTTGAGTTCAGGTCTCAGGACATTGAGCTCAAGTCGTGACAAAGCCAATTAGTGGCTGAAATTGGTGGAGCTCGTAAGAATTCTTAAACAGACAAACGTTAATATCACCTGAGCAGATAGCAGCGGGAACTAACCCGTCCATTCCTCATTTGGAATCATGGCACAGGTGCTTTTCAAGCGCAGAAATCCATTTGTATGTTAATGAGCCCTCAAGGCCTCATGCCACACATGCTCAACACACATCAAGCGCACACAGACTGTTAGATCCCCAGAAAACCACAGACAGAGGCTGTTATGTCACGCAGTCAGAGAGTTTTGTCAGAGGTTGGACAGAGTCACTGTTAGTCAATAACAGACATTTCTTTCCCAGGCAACGGACCAGATATTCTACCTTTTATCCATTGACCCTCTCCAGACGACAAAAATGCTCTCTGAAGAAATTCTATTACTTGATATTGGTGAGTTTCTTCTTGTTGAAAGCATGCTGGATATACATTTCCACTGTGATAAATTAATTCCAAGATTAAACATGTGAAGTTAAGTATTATATACAAATTGTATTTATGTATTGCCAATGCAGAGTGAATTGGAAAAATTTATTGGGCATAAATATTTCTTGCTGGCCATGAAACTGTACTTTGCAGTTATTGTTTTGATTAAAAATATATTTTTGTCTGAAGGGCAGTTGCATTATTTAATCATTTTCGTTGACTTGCATATTAGTGAGAATGAGCCATAGAGCCATTGTGATTTTGTTCCTCATTGATCTGTTTTGGTGACTTAATGCAAGAATTCTTAAACATTTGTCAAAAAATCCTTTACGTACCCCTAGATGAATTTCTGACAGGAAATGTCCCACTGTGCTCACAACACAACAAATGTTTTCTTTTAGACAGTTTGATTTGACTGACTGAATAAATGAATAAATATACTTTGGCAACCCCTCTGCCAAAAACCACGCTTACATTTAACATAGAATAATATTTGAAGGTCTACATATTATCAGACATATTTTACATCAAACTAGCATTTGTTTATATAGAAATTCCTTCTCGCCAAATGAATTGTACTGCGTGTTCGTGTGAGGATTGCTTTGAACTTGAAAAGGGACAAAATCACAAAACTATTTCACCATGTTTTATTTCCCCTTGTAAAAGTATCGCATTTGGGGGCTGGTCTCCCCAGGGGCCTAAATTATGATGGTAGTTAAATAAACTCTTGAAAAAGGGTTACGGGATTATTTTCAATTTGAAGAAACCAAACCAATTCAATCAGGCTTTGATTGTACCATGACGCTGATCATCAACTTTGTCACCTCAGGCTTTGATCTTGAGTTCATAGAGCATGAAAGTGTGACATCAGTTGCGAAATCGCAAGCCTTTGTAACTGACGTAGGCCAGTAAGATCTGTGCGTGTAAACCTCACTCCCCTGATCTCAAGAGGCACTCTAGCGACTGACGCTAGCGGCTGCGGTCTTTAGCCTCCTTGTTAGAGCGCCCGCCTCCCACACCATTCGAATCCCGCTCGGAGCTGGGTGGGACTGGATAAATTTGGTGCCGTGACCCGGATGCGAGTGAGGTTTAGGGGGGTGAGTGTAACTGTTGTAGGCCAGTAAGAGCTGTGTGTCTAAACCTCACTCCCCTGATCTCAAGATCACAGTTCGAATCCCGCTCTGAGCGGGTCAGTAGGACCGGTTACACCTTGAAACATAAAGAAACTGCAATTCAATTTTCGCAAAAGAATCAGCAACATTCATTTCTATCTTCTGTCAAAGATGAACTCTTTCCCCACCATTGACAAAAATTCTATTTTCGGAACGCTATTATGCATCTTCTGAAAGAGTAAAGAATCTCCTGATCAAAACACAGACAAAAAAAGAAGCAGAAATAAACAATATCACATGTAAGCAGATGCATATGTAAAATAATGGGATCATCAATATAAAACAGCATATAAATAAAAAATGCTTAATGTTACTGCAATTTTGACCCAGGATGAGCTATAGGACTGTGAAGCTTTGGGGATATTGATGGACTCTATCTACTCTGAATCTGATCCAGATTTATTTTATTTATTTTCAGCTTTATGCTCAAAATGTTGCTTTTTCGTTAATGAAACTTAACCACATTCAAGTGTTGATTAAACAAAAAGGAATGCATAAATCTAGAATGAAATTGGGGAAAAAGTTCATAGATTGAAGAATATGAAGAACATAAATGCATTTACACAAGAAGAAGAAAAGTTGATAAGCCACTGATTCCAAATCTTATTATATATTACACATTATCTGTATATATTTATATTCATTTAAACTAAATGCTTAATAATAATTGTTAATAAATAATAAATAACAATTTTAAACTAAAATTGCTCATGTGTAATAGAATAGGGGTGTAATAATTATATAAATAATATAAAATAATTATAATAAATAATCATCCCTATAGCCAGACAATTATGTCTTTTAAAAATCAGTTACTATGTAGTAAGCTTTAATTTGGAGTAAGAGAAACTGGGGGAGTGACTTTATTGCATCAGACATGTCACTTTGCTCACAGCGGATTCAATTTCGGTTTGACATCTTTTACACAGAAGATATTAGCAGTGAAGCTATGAACTTTCATGGTGCCTAAAAAACAGGGTTGGTGCAAACTAAACTGAATCATACCTGGCTAGCCACCTAAACCAGCTTCACGGTATAGGTCCCAAGTCAATCCAAACTGTTTAACTCTCTGTAACTAGGTGATTTCTTCAACGGTGTGTCATACTATGGTAGTTAAGCAGTGAGTTACGTCATTGTACGAGAAACGCACCCCTGATTGATTCATATGGATTAGTTTTACAATCTCTTTATGATCTTTTTGATGATGATAGAATTTAAATTTTTGGGTGAAATAACCCTTTAACAGTGGTCAATAACACACAATCACCTATTCAAAGAACATCTGATGGCACGCACAAATAGAATTACCGTAGTACCCCAGAGTGCAGTCTGGACGATGGGGTGGGGCGACACTTTTAGGCGGGGCGACACGTGTCGCTCCGCCCACACCCAATTTAATTGGTTTATAATACCGCAATCTTATTGGTGTAGACGATTCAGGTCTGAGCATGCGCATTCCTTTAAGTACGATTTTATGAATGATTTGGCCGTATTAAAGAAATATTAAATGCTAACTTTAATCGTAGGCTATATGTCTATCTTGTCGGTTTACCATGGTAATTTTAGTTAAGATCTTTTGGCTAATGTTTTATTGTACTTAAGAAACAGAATGGATGAAGTTATTGTTTAAAAACGAACCCAGGCCTACTTCAAGGAGATGCTTTACAAACTCGGGATTTTACGCAAAGGATGATAATTCACTCTAAGAATGTAAAAGCAGCTGATTTTAATTTTTAAAGCACGACCGTTTTTTGTTGTCATTTTTTTAACGAGATGTTGTCCAATGCGTGCATTATTTGGTAGGCTACAAAGTGCAAATAAAATGTTTAATGGCAAACTCACGTTTCTTTGTTAATAAAATGAGGGCCTGTTGGTTCTGTAAATCCCTATGTTATAGTTTTAAAGATTCATGTTTTCTATAAGTGTCAACCGTAGGCTACTTCGATCTGTTACTGTGACATCAGGCCATTGGGTTTTGTGCGTTGGTTACAATAGAATTAAAACCGTGTAGTGCTGAAATGTGAAAATAAATAAATAAATAAATATGTATTTAGTAAAACAGATTTATTATATCGATCTGGGCTTGTATACTGTTTGGTAGGCTAGCCTATTATTGTCTTATTTGTCACTGTGGTTTTGCTTTAAAATAAAATAAATTCGGATTTATCCTATGTTTTACTGATATACAGTGAATTATCATAATTTGTGTAAAATCCCGAGTTTGTGTTTATTCACTGATCCTAATGGAAAAACGAAGAAGCATTTACGAATGATTTGAAATTCCGGAGCCCTGCATGACATGCGGAAAAATATTGTCTATATCAGCCTATAGAAATTATCTCTCCTTTGATAGCCTGTGCTATGCCAGTAATTTCATGCTGTCATGATCATTGCTCACTAAAAGTGGCACTGACTTATCTGCAGGGTAAATTAATAAATATAAGAGTAGGCTATCTAGGCTAAATCTCAAACAGTAATTTATCAGCAACATATTTCGTGATATTGCCAAGCCCTAAAACTGCTTAATATTTGCCTAAAGCTTACAATATGATTTTTTTTGTAAAGCTGCTTTGAGACGATGTGAATTGAGCGCTATACGAATACATTTTGACAGTAACTTCATCTAACTTGATTCGTAAATTCAGCAAAATATTATCCAATTGATCATTAAGCTACTGAAATCGGAAATCCCCATGGTTATCATCACTTAATATTTCTGTAGTATTGCTAGTCGTAGATCATTCATAAACTCCTACATAGACTCGTACATAAAGGAATGAGCATGCTCATGCCTCAAGCGTCTACGCCAGTAAGATTGCTGTATTATAAACCAATAAAATCGGGTATGGGCGGAGCGACACGTGTCGCCCCGCCTAAAAGTGTCGCCCCGCCCCATCGTCCAGACTGCACTCTGGGGTTACTCGAATTACCGGTATAGCTTTTCAAAGATTATAACATCCAATCAGGGGTACATTTTGCATACGACATGACTCGCTTCTTAATCACCATTGCTGGAGAAACTAACTAAGCTAGTCACAACTGTTTCCCGAAACCACAACTTTGTCGTGCATCCGTTGTTCAAACCACGTTGGTTCAACAATATAAAGACGTCACACAGGTGGTGGAGTAAAAACGTCTACTAATTAATCCATTCTAGATTGAATTAATGTCAGATTATTGCTGAATGTAAATATCGAACATGGCTTCTGAAGACCACTTTGCTTTATTTCTAGATGTTTCAATCAATGGCAAATTCCCCCTTACCTCAATCCGGGGTTCCCCCAACATACCAGAGCACGTATACGCATGCGCACTCTTCAGAAACAGCACACTTTCTCAAGCGCATGATCTATGTATTGACGTCATAACAAGAGACTATGGTCCAGATTTACGAAACAGGGCAATTACAAAAAAGCGCAGATGTGAGTGGAAAAAATTAAAGAACACAGACGCAGCCGGATAATTTCCCTAATGACCAATGCAATCTATGAGTTAGCGTCTGGTTTAAGACATGCTTTTTTTGAGCGGTAAATAATGGTGCAAACACCAGTAAATTGACAACCTTAGTAAATCACCTTGCATGATTCATTTAAATACTTTCCTCCCAAAAATGTTGCGTCTGAAAGAGAAACTCCTACAAATGCAAATGCAATGAAGCCGCAAAAATAACTGTGCCCACGCCTTTTCAGCGCAAATTTTTCACTGCGTGTCTTTTGTAAATCCTGACAGTAGTTTTTTAACGCCAAAAGAGGGTTTGCGCTGGAGCAAGCTGTTAGTAAATCTGGCCCTATGCTTCTAACCACAAGTCGAGAGGTGTAGGCTAGTTCAAATCACACAACTTTGCGATGCGGTTTGTGAATGTTTGTTGGAACTACGGTTTCGGGAAACAGAATTGTTTAACTATGCTGTTAACAAATGAACTTGCAACCATAGTTGGCTAACGATGCCTTTGGGAAGTGCATCCCAGATTAGTTGTTTTTTTAAAGGGATACTTTACCGTTTTTTCATATTAAACTATGTTATTCCCTTAACTAAGACGAGTTGATACATACCTCTCTCGTCTCAGTGCGTGCACTAAATCCCTCTGTCTTGCGGCGAAACTTTGTTAGCCCAGTTCATTTAATATGGGCCAAGCAGAGAAGCTACCAAACACCTCCACGTTTTCCCTATTTAAATACAGTTACTCGCGAAGTGTAACTCGACCTAGGACGGTGACACAAAACAAAACGTTGCGCTTTTCTAAGCGTGTAAAATGGATAACTATTTTGTATGGCGGAATACCATAGCAAGTGCTTGTAAGCACTTCGACTTGGCGCAGTAATATCTTCACTAGAGGGAGCGGGGGCCGGTGAGAGGATTTTTCACGAGTGAAGATATTACTGCGCCAAGTCGAAGTGCTTACAAGCACTTGCTATGGTATTCCGCCATACAAAATAGTTATCCATTTTACACGCTTAGAAAAGCGCAACGTTTTGTTTTGTGTCACCGTTCTAGGTCGAGTTACACTTCGCGAGTAACTGTATTTAAATAGGGAAAACGTGGAGGTGTTTGGTAGCTTCTCTGCTTGGCCCATATTAAATGAACTGGGCTAACAAAGTTTCGCCGCAAGACAGAGGGATTTAGTGCACGCACTGAGACGAGAGAGGTATGTATCAACTCGTCTTAGTTAAGGGAATAACATAGTTTAATATGAAAAAACGGTAAAGTATCCCTTTAAGCAATATCCAAGAGTCAGCCGCTACATCTGACAGTTAATGACATAACGTAACATCATAGAAAGATATGCAGAGTTCAGGCCACTTTGAAGTAAATAATCTGAAATATGTAATTGTGCTTATTTGTTAATGTTAGTTATGTCTGTGAAACTTTCAGATGGACATAAATGCTGATAACAATGTCTACACACAGCTCTTACAAACGTATTTTATAGACTTCTTCATTATGTGGAATAGGTTTCTAAAGGAATTGTGTATATCGTTTAACTTGTTGCCATTTTTAAAGCGAGTGACAGCATGTGCCACCAATTTTAGAATGACCCAACAATACACTGTGCTGAATCTTTTATAAACACCGCATACATAAATTTGAATAAATAAATGAATTTGCAAAATATATCTGAATATTAACTAATCTGAAATTCAAAACAGAGTCTGTCAATTATTGGGACATCTCCAAATGCCTCCATCTGCTCAATTTCATTGCATCCTTTGTTTCCAAATCCTTTTCTTTCCCTCTCCCTTCTGCTTTCTCTAGCCATTATTTGTCAGTGGATGGCAGAAGAACTGTATTTGGACTGCACACCAAAGAAACTCTGCAAGCACTCTAGGATTGGAAGCGCCACGAGACAATGATATTTTTGATCTGTCTGGAATCATTCTGAAGGGTGGGTGGTCTCCAGGCAAACGATTACAGGCCAGTGCACAAAATCTGGCTTTTTACTAGCGTCATATTCAAAGCCAAGGGTCAATAAGCAGTTACAGTTTGCAGATGTGTTCAAAAGACTAACTAATACACTAATAGTTGCAAGTTTTGACATGCTGGAGTGAATTAAAAAAACCTTTAGATGTTGAAATTTGATTTTCAGAATAACTGTTTACATATATATTTCTTTTACAAAAAAAAGAAGATTATTTTGTCAAGTTGATAGTTAAAGTAAAGGTCATGAGAATTTGCCAAGTCAGACATATTTTGTTGATCCTGGAACAACATTCCTGTCCAAAAATATTGTCCTAACCCTATCCCTGCCCCTAAACCTAACCCTACCCATAAATTATCCCTAAAATCAGAGGGATATGATAGGTGAATAACACTGATGTAGAAGCACCTAACCCTGGTTGTAAGCCTAAACTTGACATAAACTGTAAATTTGTCTCTCAAATCTGATTGGTTGATTGGAATATTGTTCCAGGATCAACAAAGATGTTAATCCAGGAACAGGTTGCGCTTGGTGAAATGATGTTCACTTTAAAGGAAAGCAGCCAAGAAGTGCCAGTCATACAGTGGGCACAGTGAGAATTGGAAACAGCCTTTGCCCGCTGATTGCTTTTGCTTCACAGCAGGCGAGACTAACGTGCAAGCACTAATCTCAGTGGCTAGTGCTTTCTCGCATTTTACCGAACACAAACAACGGGATTATTACTTTTTTTTTAAAGCCTCCCAAAATCTCAAAGTGTATCACTACTTAATTCCTATGCATCGATTGTGCTTTGATGATTTTATTATTACTATCTGTTAATTGTTATTCTAAAATGTGGAATAAAAAAATAAAGAAATATGATCTAGTATGTACAAATTGTTGACAGGTATATTGTACAGTGGTGTAATAATAATAATAATATGTTTATTTTATATAGAGCCTTTCGGTCACTTTACAATAGTAAGACCAATAAACAGGACAGCAGGCATAAATAAAGGCAAAATAAACACTGAGTGTAGAGAAATATAGCATAGAGAAACATAACATACATAACACAAATCAGATCATAAGACTAAGGATCAGAAAGACATAAGGTGAAAAGATATGTTTTAAGGCGGGCTTTGAAATCATGTAATGATGTGAGGTTGCGAATTATTGGGAAATAGCAGTCCAGAGTGTTGGGGCATCGATACAGAAGGACCTGCCACCAAACGATACTAGTTTGTGGCGAGGGACCAGCAATCGACCCAATAAAGACCATGGAGGGCTTTGAATGTGATGAGAAGTATCTTGCATTGAATACAGAAACGGGTAGCCACCGTAATCTGCGTAAAACAGGTGTAATGTGGGAGGATTTCTTGGTATGTGTGAGGACCCTGATTGCGGAGTTCTGAATACATTGGATTGGAACTTATTTAGTATTGTAGTGTGTGAGCCAGACAATACAAAGTGCATTTAATAATTAAAACAACGCTAAGCAATCACTGCTGTGAACCCACAATCCTCCCAGTTGCACTTACATAGCATTTTTTAAGCTAAACTGGATGTAGCTAGTCCTCTACAGCCTTTGTGCCCTGCACTGACCCCCTTTTACAAATCTGAGTACTAAATGATAACATTAGCTGACCAGGGTACATGACAATAAGCTGAGAACTCATGTACCCCATCTGTACAAAGAGTACAACATATTAATAAAATGTGGTATAGTATTACAAATATAATATTTCATAAAATGCTAAATCAATTTTCCTTGTTCTTATGATATATAAGAGGTATTTATACCATTAAAACATCCTGCAATATTGATAGCTTAAAGCGTCCTCCTCCTCATAAACAAAGCATTTATTTAACCAAGCTCCAAAAATTATTCGTTTGGATGTATTGTTGTGTCTGTGACATCACACAGGCAAACACATAACTGCCTCAAGAGCAAGAAATCGACAAATCGTTTGATATTATTGCACCATAGGCCCCGCCTACTGGCGTTCAGTCATGAAGTCGCCATGAAACGGAAGTTGCGATAGTCTTTTCTTCCCTATTGTCACATATACTGTACAAGAGAAAACATTTCTCATTTTTGAGGGGGAAAAAAAATGTTAGAGCTGGACTTAATTTCATCCTTCGGGAATTGATTGGATGGTAGGAAGTTGGGCATTGCTAACTAAATGGAGGTAAATAATGATTAGCACAGATAAATAATTTAAAATAAACATTGCAACACTCTGTATTCATGGTAACTTTAATGGCCGCGACACAGACGTGAGCATTGCGTCGCATTAAAAGCAAATAAAACCCATTATAATTACTATACAGTATACTGATACTCGTTCAATTTCTGACATACTCCACGCACTTGAGTCAGTTGACAACAGTCTGTACAGACTTCAGAAGGATCCGGAAAACAGTGGACGGTTTATTTTTAAATGACGTCCTGGATTGTGTCGGAAGATTATGTTTGTTCCAAGCATTTGATTGTGCCTTGTTGACAAAAGAATCAAATGCAGTGTAATGGAGAGTTCGTAAAGAAACCTTTGCTGGACCTGACAGCAGATACATCGCAAATCGTGAGCAAACGATTTCATAATGCTATGTCTGTAAATGTACTCATGTGCAATGGCGAGGGGGCGTTGATACATTTCCCTAAGCGATGATGTTAACCAATCAGTGGCAGTGTACTGACAAGCCTTGAAAGAGCCACCCCTTCAAAACATTCATAGATGATGCAAGAAAATAATTTTTCTGCATATATTAAAAACTTTAACAAAACATTATAAGTAAACCTCAAGGAACTAATTTTAAATTCTTAACTTTTTTAATTCACACTAACAAGTGCTTTTCTTCCTGACAGCTAAGTTGGGGTTTGACTACAGATTCAGCTAAATCTGTGTAATGTGTAAATGTGTATGAGTGTACGCACCTCCTCCAGCTCTTTCTGTGTCTCCTCTTCCATCCTTCTGATATCCTCCATGTTGAGCTCTACCCACTTATCAATCCAGCAGAACAGCTGCCGGTGGAAGTTGGTGAAGATTCTCTTCTCTTGCTTAGTAAATGACCGAAAAACAAAGCACATAAATCACAAACCATTCCACAGAATTATTTAATTACATAGCAAAATATTAAGTAGGAATGTCAGCATTGAAATGTTAAATTTATTGGTAACACTTTATTTTAAGGTGATGTGTACTTACATGTACTTACTATAGTAATAATAGTAAATGATGCATAATTACAAGTAACTAACCCTAAACCAAACCATAACCATAACTCTATAGTAAGTCCATATGGTTAATTAATATTACTCAGAGTAAGTACAATGTAACAACGTCACCTTAAAATTAAAAGTAACCAAATCACTTATAACAAATATCTCAGAAAGGTGAAATTCGGCAGTTTTATTCCTAATATACAATAAAAATTGACTTTAGATGGAGTTAAATTAAAACCATTTCTAATATATATATGAGTTAATGCATTTCTAGAGATCTTACCTTGTGAAGGAAGCTTTCTATCCTGTTCTGCAGGCCCCACCACTTAAACTTGACCGTGACAAGCTTGTAAGCACACATTCGTGGGCAGTCAGGGTTATTTACCAGTTCTTTCTGTGAGGTTTCAAACATAAATTAATGAAGCTATGTCGACCATGCAGAAATTAAATCTTAACGTAAAACACTAATACAGTACAAAGGTCCTAAAATCAAATTATGCAGATGCTTTTCTTAGAAGATCTCCAGAATAGATGCTGTAATAATCTGCAAAAACACATTTTAGGTGCGCCACGATCTAAAAAGCCTTAGGAAGGTTAATCTAGTCTTCAATACACACAAATGAAGACATCTCTAATTCATATTCATGTGGACACGCACATGTCTTAGTTTGTGCCAATCACTGTGATGCCTTTTACGGTCCATCAAAGCGGAGTGATTCATCTTCATTAGCTCTTAACTGCAAAACACTTCCACTAATACACTCAGAGGTAACTTACTCAGAGGTCATTGTAGAAATAGCACTGTACATTTTTACTGAACTGTTATTTTGGATTGTATCTTTTGAGATTGTACTGCTGTTTAAATTCACAAGGCCAGGACAAAAAAAAAACATAAAAAAACAGACTGGAATCATTATTCACTGAAAACCTTGATATTCAGCCCATCATTCTCTCCCTGTTGTGTGTGTGTGTGTGTGTGTGTGTGTGTGTGTGTGTGTGTGTGTGTGTGTGTGTGTGTGTGTGTGTGTGTGTGTGTGTGTGTGTGTGTGTGTGCGTGCGTGCGTGCGTGCGTGCGTGCGTGCGTGCGTGCGTGCGTGCGTGCGTGCGTGCGTGCGTGCGTGCGTGCGTGCGTGCGTAATCCGTTAGTTGCTGAGAAAAAGTTTGTAATTAAATTGTAATTATTTATTAATTGAAAATGTTAACGATTACAAAGGGATTACATCTGAATATTTTCTGTAAAAAGCTAGGATATGTTGAATAATATTCATTTAATCACACAGACACACACACATACACACACACACACACACACACACACACACACACACACACACACACACACATTTAATTCATTTCTTTCCCAAATTGCACTGACTGCTCTAAAATATGAGACACTAATGTTTCAGGAGTTTAGGACACAGAATAGGCCACATGCTTATTTGATAACTGTTTTATTTCATATTTGTGTAAATGCATATGCTTTATTTTTTTTAAGATGAACTGTTTTTTGCAAGGCATTGTTAGATGCCAGTGTTTCCTGTCATATGTGACCCTGGACAACAAAATGGAAAGCTGAAAGCTGAATAAATACGCTTCCCATTGATGTATGGTTTGTTAGGATAGGACAATATTTGGCCGAGATACTTCTCAATCGAAATATTGAGAAAATCATCTTTAAAGTTGTCCATTTATGTTCGTGATTGTGCTGCATTCACTCACAAAAATACATTTTTGATATATTTAAGGTAGGAAATTTACAAAATATCTTCATGGATCATGATCTTTACTTATTATCCTAATGATTTTTGGAATAAAAGAAAAATCGATAATTTTTACCCATAAAATGGATTGTTTGCTATTGCCACAAATATACCCGTGCGACTTGTGACTGGTTTTATGATCCAGGGTCACATATGAATTTAAATCTGTATTTCAAGATCTCAAAGTAAAAAGAGATGATAAAGCCTGATTTTGTAGTGGCTGTACACTAAACTAAATTGGGTTAAACTTTATTTTAAGGTGTCATTGTTACAGTGTAATTATATATTTAAGTACTGAGTAATATTAATTAACAACATGTACTTACTATAGGGTTAGGGAAGGATAAGGGTTTGGTTAATGATTAGTTGCATTTAATTATGCAAAATATTACTAAAGTAAGTACATGTAACATGTGTAACAAGAACACTGTAAAATAAAGTGTTACCCTAAATTTTTAAAATCTTAATTCAAGTGATAAAGGATTTTGAAAGTCTGACAGTAATCAGTGTTGAGCGCTACTGTAAGGTTAACTCTGCCTGGTTTAAATGTTTGAAAATGATTAACAGTTGAAATCATTAGTTAGTTCTTTATTGGCATTGACAGTTCCACATAGAACTTTAAACAGCCATGGAGCATTTCCATTGCAAAAAAGGCTCTTTATATTACTATAATATTCTTCAAACCAAGAACAACATGATTCTTTTAAGAACTGTCTTTTAAGAAAAATGGTTCTTCTATAGCATCATTTCGAAAAACCTTTATTTTAAGAGTGCAGACTGATCTGGAAGGCACTTTCCTAAAATCACTGTAAGCCTAAGTACATCACAGAACCATTTACCACCATTGGTCTCTACGATCAACTTAGCTCATGATGATTTTGGGAAACGCAGCCCTGGTTGTTGAGTTTAGTTTGCTAAATCGATCCAGATGCAGAGATTACCAGGCCACAAGTAAATCAGTGTCAGTAAATAACAACATAAACTTCAGTCCTCACACTAAAATATTGAATGACTTTAGAAGACTTTGAGTATATATTACATGAGAATTCTTCAAAATGTTTCATTCCTTTGATGGAAAAGTAGAATGAAGGGTGAGAAAAAGGGTCCCTACCATCCAATTGGGTCCCAGTGGTCCTCTGCCGGTCTTGACTGACTTAAAAATAGCTGGATCCTCATCTACCTTGTAGTCCTGTATATTAACAGATAAAAATCAACCTTAGTTTAAAATGTATACTGTATACAAAAATGTTGTGAATTAGACTTGCTCATCATCATCAGTGAACAACTATAAACCTTAATTGTGTGGATACTCACATTCTTAACCAATATAACATTTGGAAAGCTGCTGCATTTTTTTATTTTTTATTTTTTTTATTTTTTTTTTAGAGCTTATTTACACTTTGAAACTGCCAAATTTAAACCCTTAGTAAGCAGATTCATCAGGGAATATATGTCAAAACTTGAGTCAGGTACACCCTTATAGACTGAGGTTATGCCTAATAGAGCCCAAGTCATTAAAAAGTATTCAAGGACAGATGCAGTGAGGTAAGGAGAGGTTAAGAAAAAAACACGGAACAAAAAAATAATAGACTTAATAAACCAGAGACGGTGGAAACTGGGAGAGATGGTGAGAAAAACAGCTGCTGGTAAAATAAATGGACGAAAAGCATTTAATTTTAACTGGACCTCCAGGGCCTCGCAATTGTAAATAAATCATGATACGCCTCCGGCAAAATAACAACTTCTCAGTTTCTGTACAGTTAGTGAGGCAAACAAGCATTGAGGGCTTGTGTGCGCGCACACACACACACACACACACACACACACACACCACTGTCACACTGAGAACAAACCGACCTGTTTAATACCAAGTATGCTGTCTGGAGGCCAAAGCCTGATGATACGGTAACAATGCTTGGTGTGAATTCATGTAAAGCAGAGGTTTGTTTGTGTGCCAGGCTATATAAGCCCTTAATTACTCGAACCCAAGTCACGGTTCTCAGCACAACGCCTGCAGCCATGCCTGAGGCCAGAGTCTGATAGGGCCCAAAGACACGGACAGCCAGGACACCAGAGAAAACTGCTTCATTAGACCATAATCCCTCCTTCCCCTCACACAAACACTCTTAACTAGCTAATCAATGCCAGAGAGGAGCATTACATTACAGTTATTTTCCATCCTATACGCATGATTTTTGAAACCGCAGACCTTGTTAAATTGGTCTTGCTTCCTCATAATACGTCATTAAGCTAAATCTGAAGAAATAAAATGGCATAAAAGAAGGTTTATATATTTATATATATACTGTACATATGTGTGTGTGTGTGTGTGTGTGTGTATATATATATATATACATATATAAATGTATAAATATATAGACAGACTTTTTTATATATCAGTTTTAAAATGTGGCAGATAAATAAGATGTATGGAAAAACTCACCTCTAGTTTGTTTATGAACACATTCAATATGACTATACAACAACAACAACAAAAGTACTATTAATAATTAACAAATTTGAAATGATGGTTGGTGTGCACTTGCAGAGATGGAGCACCACTAAAGCACAGACTGAGCTGTTCCTAGACACTGAAAACACAAGATCAGAAGCTTCTCGTGTGTAAAAAGAAAAAAAAGTGTCTTGCTTCAAGCACAAGCATTTTTGACAGCTTTTGGCGTGGTTTGCATTTCATTCCCTGTGGCTCTTTGCAGAATCCTGCAAGACATTTGCATGCAGTAAACTGATGTCACATTATCTGCCACTTACGTGTGCTACCTTTTGCTTTGATGTGCGTGCAAAATTTCATGAGTTTTTGAGCATGTTAAGGGCCTCAAAAGCCTCTGAAGCCTTGAAACAAGTATAATAAATATAGTTGCATGCAGCAATGACGGGCCCAAGCACTACAGTACCACCAAGTGGCTTTTTGGAAAACAATGCACAATAGACACATGGTTTTAACCTCGGGTATTCTTTGGTTGTTAGCGACCAAACAAAAGGTACGTTTTTTATTTTAGAACATTTTTTACTTCATCAGAATGGTGCAAAACTTGATGATTAATTTAGTCGCACTTGACTATGTGAATGTACAAAAAATATTGGGAAAAACAATATTGGAAAAGGCTACATTTTACTTTAAAAGGTCATATTTGTATTGCTGCATAGTAAACAAATGAGAAATATAAATATATATATATATATATATATATATATATATATATATTTGATGAATCAGCCCGCTAGCAATGTCAGTGTTATGAGTTTGTTTCCCAAGGAATACATGAACTGAAAAAATGTATACCTTCAATGCAATAAGCTGCTCTGAATAAAAAGGTCTGCCAAATGCATACATGTAAATAATATACCATAGTACTTTATCTATCAGACTAATTAAAAACATTTGAACACTAATAAAGACAAAAACATCTTGACATTTGAATGTGACTCAGTGAAGGATATGTGTCCCACTGGAACCCGTTATGACAACGTTTGCCAACTGATATGTATTTTCCGCTCAACACACCGACTGATGTTATCATGCTGGCTGGCTGGCTTGAGTTTCATTGTAGTCTACAATATTTCATCATCTACAAATTATTTCTAGAGAATTTATTAGTTTTGACAACCTTTTCTGGAAAATACACCTGTGAAATTCCTTGTTAATCCTAGGTTTTCTTTGCTCATGGGAACCCTGGTGATTAAATATGTAATAGGTGTTCAAAGAGGAAGATTCATTTGAGTTTGTAACTATATTGAGTGTAGCAGCTCAACAGACAGGGTACTTACACCAGGGGCTACTTGTTCTTTGTCTGCAATGTCAATGGGTGTGACCTCCACAGACCTCCATGTAGAACTGTCCAATTTGTGAACCTGTTATTCATAATTTAGAGGATTTATGATCACAGCAAATCAGTACAACAATGCTCACAACAAATATTTCAAAGCTATACTGTTTGTGTCCCTTAACCATTCAATAATAAAGTGTGGTTGTTACATCCTGGGATGTAATTATCTTTATTGTAACACTAAGAGTTTATCTAATCAAAATTCGTATTCCATTTGTGAGATTTGTGCGTAAAAAAAAAAAGGAATGTACATGGAATGTATAATTTACATCAATGTAATTTTGCCCAGCATCCATAGAACGAATACATTTAAATGATTATAATTACTGGAATAATTTTAATACATCCGACTTTCTTTTCTGCATTTTACTTTGTGTGTATTTGACCCTTTAAGTCAAATAAGCCGTTAGGCCTGGTTTCACAGACATGGCTTAGATTAAGCCAGGATTAGGCCTTAGTTTAATTACAACATTTAAGTAGATTTTATAAACGTTCCTTAGAAGAAGAAAAACATGACTGGTGTGCATCTTGAGACAAAACAAATGTACTGACAGTTCAAACAGCTCAAACATATATTTTAATCTGGGACTATCTTAAAACCTTGCCTGTGAAACCGGGAGTTAATCTGGCAAGGCTTAAAACGCATTCAAAGGATAAACCTTTGTGACACTTTGTGAAAACGTGACAATAATCCAAAAAAAAAAAAAAAAAAATGTTTTCTACCAGTTTCCCGTGTCTACTGGTATATCGTTCACCTTAATAGTAAAGTTAAAATGGAATTTGATCTGATATCATAATTTTAAACTCTGACTCTTCTGATGCAGAAAAGTTAGTTCTTGCATTCATGACCTCGAGACTGGATTACTGTAATGCTTTATTAGCTGGTTGTCCTGCATCCTCAATAAACAAGCTACAGTTAGTCCAAAATGCCGCCGCTAGAGTTCTTACGAGATCAAGAAAATATGATCATATAACACCGATTTTATCATCACTGCATTGGTTACCTATAAAGCGCCGTATTAATTATAAGATATTGCTACTGACTTACAAAGCCCTAAACGGCTTAGCTCCAGTCTATTTAACGGATCTTCTATCACCCTATAATCCATCGCGCTCTTTAAGATCACTAAATTCAAGGCTTTTGGTCATACCTAGGATATCCAGAACCACTAAAGGAGGAAGAGCATTTTCACATTTGGCTCCAAAACTCTGGAATAGTCTTCCTGATACTGTTCGTTGCTCAGACTCGCTCTCCCAGTTTAAAACTAGATTAAAGTCGCATCTCTTCAGCCAGGCATTCTTATAATCCTACAGTTCAAACTACAATCCGGCCTCTAGCTCATAAATGCCAGAGGAGAACTGGCCCCCGACTGAGCCTGGGTTCTCCCAAGGTTTTTTTTTTCTCCATTAGGTCACCTGATGGAGTTTTAGGACACCATTAGGTCACTTGATGGAGTTTTTCGGTTCCTTGCCACTGTTGCCTTTGGCTTGCTCAGTTGAGGATATTTTGGGGATATTTAATTTAATTTTATCAATCAATAAATTCCTCTTGAAAAAAACTTTGTTGTATTATTTTAATTTAATACTGTGAAGCTGCTTTGATACAATCTGTATTGTGAAAAGCGCTATACAAATAAACTTGACTTGACTTGACTTGACTCTTACCCAACTTCTGGATGTAACCGGTTTAATAGGTATTCCCTCTCATGAGCCTATTAAATTCATAGATAGCATGTTTTTTTTATGAAAACACAGAATATATACAAATGCACTCACATTCTCTAGTGTTCCAAGGTCAGGTTTGTGCCATGTCTCAATCTTGATGAAAAAATCATCCTTCATGTACTCATTCTGGGAGAACAGAAATCAGAGCATTGTATTGTGAAACAATATACAATATGAAATAACATACAGGCTAATATTTCAAAACAGATACATTTCTAAAAGATCTCTTAAATAGATTAAATTGCAAAGAATCTCAAAAAGCTTCATGTTTGCAGGTTCAATTTCAAATGTGGTGAATTGAGATCTATATCAGCTATCATTCTGAAGGTTGGGGTCAGTAAGAATTGATTTAGTCCTAATCAGTCTAATATCACAACAGGATCATGTGACACTAAAAACAGGAAATTCAGCTTTGAATTTTTTTTTTTAGTACAAGTTATTTTAAATAATATTTTACAATATTACATGTTTTTACTGTATTTTAAATCAAATAAATGCAGACTTGTTGAGCACAGGAAACTTGTTTAAAATAAATAAATAAATAAATAAATAAATCTTACAGATTAGTGTACATGACTACTATCCAAAAAATAACTTTTATAAATTTAAAAGTATAATAAATTTAAGAGATAGATTATTATGCAATTGTGACTCAACATTTCATGTGATTTATCAGTTGGCAACCATATACCATTGATTGACAGCATTAAAGACCCAGTGAAATCAAGATCAAGAACAGGTTTTGTGACTTTTAGTCAATATCTATTAACTTTGTGGCATTCTAAATGGTAATGCACTTTCTTAAAGTTGACTAAATAAACTTGTAGCAAATATAAAACTTAAAGTCTTTCAGGAAAATGGCCAAATAATCTTGTATGCATGTTTGCCAAATCTTTGTCCAATAAAATGCCTTTTAGAATGACAAGTCATCGACTAGCAATAGCAAACAGCAAATTATGGGTATGTCAGGCTATGACATTTGCATAAGCACTTGCTTCACAGGGTCTTGAAAACTGTCATTCCTTACACGTGATAAACAGAGGTAATATAAAAAGAGATTTTTTAATTTAATAGAACCAACAAAGTTTTCAGTGCACTTACCGTTACAACTGTGGCAAACGTATATCAAACAAGAAAAAAACACAGATACGATTAGAGGTTACACCAAAGAATTAAAACCAGTTATCCTAATAAAGTCTCTATATATTAAAAGTAAACTTCATGTTCATTTAAATTCTTAAAACCTAAAGAATGTAAACATGATTAATCATTCTTAATGAAAGTGCAACTTACTTAGGTTGAATGTTTAGAATAGAAATTAACTGATGAAGCCAAGAAATATATATGATTTTATAATGAACCATTTTAAAGCATTTCTTTCACTGGTTGGTGCATATGTTTCCTGTGCACATCTCTAACCTGACAGTCTGTGATGCATAACCCATAAGCTTGTTTCAAAGTTTTCCACCCACTTGTTCTGCAGTAAGGGTAGGCATTCCAGGCCTTTTCGTGGAACACAAGCGAGCCTTCAGGAGCGATCACCTTTACAAAGCCTGGTACTTTGCTGGGCAGCAGAACATACAAAACGAAACACACAAATGATGTTTGAATTACTTAAATGTTCCTAAAACGTGTTATATATAATATGTTGTCAAACTGTATTGAAAGCCAGGCTCCTCATGCAGTCATGACTGGTATGCATACAGGTCCACATCTGCATACCTTTTGAGATGGTAGATTTTGTGCGTGTACTGTCCTTTCTCGCCATCCTTTTCATAGGGCTCATTCTTCAATATCTCTATGCCCTCTCCTCCGCCGGTCTCATTCTTGCTGGCTTCTGCCACAGAGTACAGCTGCCCTACTTGATACTGAAACGGATCATAATAGCCAACAACATTTAGGCTATGTTCAATGGATTCTACTACACTGCTTACTGCATCTGGTGACTGTGGAGGTCATTTGAGGATAGTCAACTCATTGCCATGTTCAAGAAACCAGTTTGAGATGATTTGAGCTTTGAGACATGGTGCATTTTCCTGCTGGAAATAACCATCGGAAGACGGTAGACTGTGGTCATAAAGGGATGGATGTGTAGCCCATCTTTAAGATGCGATGTGTTGTGCGTTCTGAGATGCTCTTCTGCAGACCTCGGTTGTAACAAGTGCTTATTTGAGTTACTGTTGCCTTTCTATCAGCTCAATCCAGTCTGGTCATTCTCCTCTGAGCTCTGGCATCAGCAAGGCATTTTCACCTACAGAACTGCAACTAACTGGATATTTTCTCTTTTTCAGACCATTCTCTGGAAACCCTAGTGATGGTTGTGCCTGAAAATCCCAGTAGATCAGCAGTGTCTAAAATACTCAGACCAGCCCATCTGGCTCCAACAACATGGAAGTTTGCTGAGGCCCCCTTGTGGGGTTGAGAACCACTGAACTATACCATATTTTTATTTTAACATATAAGATTGCTTTGGTTTGTTTAGCATTTGTTGGTCACTGCATAATTCCCATACTTCAATTTGTGTTATTTCTTAGATTTGATGACTTTACTATGAATCTAAAATATGGAAAACTGTACAAATAAAAGAGTAGGTGTCCAAACTGTTGACTGTATGCTAATGTAAATACTTCCATATGCTGCTGTAGTAAAACTACAACCAATGTTCACAGTCTTTCACAGAGGCATGAGTTAAATAATGTATAATGTGACAGTATACATTTATATTCCGCTGCTTAAAAAAAAAATGAAAAGCAATAATAAACTCACCTCTTCAACAGTGCATGGCAAAACAATGTGGCTGAAACACACCGAGAGATACTGAAGTGAGACTTACATACACACACAAAAAGACAATGCAACATAATTTATACAAAATATTCTTGGTGAGGAAAGAACATGACAGGCACAGGGGATACTATAGTTTACCCAGAATGAAAATTCTGTCTTTTTACTCACCATTTACTCACCCTCATGTTGTTTCAAACCTCTATGTTTTTTCATCTATGGAACACAAAGGATTTTTTTCCTAAAATTGGTTCTTCTCTAATGACTTGTTTATTGGTGCGAGGGCAGGACAACCTGTCACTCACATGAGATCCACCAATAGCAAACAAAAAATGATTTACATTATATGTATTGACATATTACACTGTGTCATTATTTATTTAACAACTATTAAGCCAAAATTGAAAAGCAATAGGTAAACTAAGCTTCCATAGGAATCAAGAGGGTGAGTAGCAGCCTGGCGCTTATAATCAAATGTCTTTGATTAACTGATCATCAGCAAGTGTGCCCACCTCTATAAAAGCAGAGGTTTTGGCAGTTTGCTGGTCTGGAGAATTCAAGTGTGTGTTAACACAATAACAAGGAGGAAAGACGTCAGCAATGATCTCAGAGAAGCAATTGTTGCTGCCATCAATCTGAGAAGGGTTATATGGCCATTTCCAAACAATTTGAAGTCCATTATTCAACAGAAAGGAAGATTATTCACAAGTGGAAAACATTCAAGACAGTTGCAAATCTTCCCAGGAGTGGACGTCCCAGCAAATTCAACCCAAGGTCAGACCGTGCAATGCTCAGAGAAATGGCAAAACACCCAAGAACTACACCTCAAACTCTATAGGCCTCAGTTAACTTTAAATGTTAAAGTTCATGACAGTACAATTAGAAAAAGAAGGGACCAGTATGGCATGTTTGGAAGGGTTGCCAGGAGGAAGCCTCTTCTCTCTAAAAAGAACATGGCAACACGGCTTAGGTTTGCAAAAGTTGAATCTGAACAAACCTCAAGACTTCTGGAACAATGTCCTCTGGACAGACGAGACCGAGGTGGAGATGTTTGGCTATAATGCACAGCGCCAAGTTAGGTGAAAACTAAACACAGCAAATCAGCAAAAAAAACTTCATACCAGCTGTTCATCACGCTGATGGAGGGGTGATGATTTTTGGCTTGTTTTGCAGTCACGGAACCCGGGCACCTTGCAATCATTGAGTCGACCATAAACTCTTCTGTATACCAAAGTATTCTAGAGTCAAATGTGAAGCCATCTGTCTGACAGCTAAAGCTTGGCCTAAAAGCAACAGAACAATGATCCCAAGCACACCAGCAAATCTACAACAGAATGGCTGAAAAAGAAAAGAATCAAGGTGTAGCACTGGCTCAGTCAAAGTCCAGACCTTAAACCGACTGAAATGTTGAGGCGTGACCTTCAGAGAGCTGTGCATAAACAGATGCCTACAAACCTCAATGAACTGAAGCAACGTTGTAAAGAAGAGCGGGACAAAATTCCTCCAGAACGATGCGAGAGACTGATACTGTCATACAGAACACAATTCCTTCAACTTATTGCTGCTAAAAGTATCGCTACTAGCAATTGAATCATAGGGTGTACTTCGTATGTCACCCATGGCTTTTCCATTTTGGCCTAGTTTTTGTTAAATAAATAATGACACAGTGTAATGTTATTTGTTGTTGTTCATCTGAGGTTTTATTTACCTAATTTTAAGACCTGCTAATGACTAGATAATTGTTATTATGTTCTGATATGTAAAACCTTAACATTCTAAAGGTTTTCTTTCTTTTTCACAAGACTGTATGATATATATATATGCTGCACAGTACTGTATACTGAAGTTATCAAAAGTATATGCTATAGATATAGATATATTATAGAACTATCATATTGGACCTTTTGTTTGTTGACGTGTCAGGTGTGCAATTCCAGTGGCTGTATCTCATATTAAAGGCTGTCACATTTTCGTTCGAATCATAGAGAATGTCTCATTTCAGAAAAGTAACCATTATAAAATGAACTGTTATTCTCTATGAGTCGTAATTTCAGTCATTTCTTTTTTACTTTGGATTTTAATGGTTACTTTCCTGAAATGACAAAGCCTGCTTTTAGGGGGGCTGAAATTCTACACATTTAAGCTGTGAATATTTAAACTGAAAACATTTCACACACAATATCATTATTAAAAATTCAATAATCCACATTCACCTTCCAGACTTCATTTACAAAATATTCAGTTTGTTTAAAAATAACACCTGTAATATTCAATGTAGGGGTGCACTGCTATGAAGATTTTGGCCGATAACCGATAAGTCTTTATATTTAAAAAGCCGATAACCATATTGGCCTATAAATCTAAATCCAAATTTTTACATGATTTTAGAGAGCCTGATTACAAAATCAAAAGTCTCACCCTGAAAAGCCAAATCCCAAGCACACAATTATAATGTTCTCATTATAATGTTATGTAGCCTATATGACAGACTTGCGCTGGCTGCACATGTTCCACTTAATGTTTTTTCCTTTTTTGAAGTGATTTCAATCATATTTTAAGCAATTCAAAAGCATCATGGCGAACAGAGTGTATCTGAAGTGTCTAATCTGAAGGAAATAATCCATTATTTATCGGCTTTAAGATATCACCCTAATTTACTTATCGGGCAGATAACGATAACATTAAAAAGTAACATATATCGGCCGATACCGATATGGTGGCCGATATATCGTGCATCCCTAATTCGATGAGAAATTTTCATTTTTTCATTTTGCTTTACAGTAGAAATAAAATGGGATGGCATGAGGGTAAATAAATGATGAGAGCATTTTCATTTTTGGGTGCACTATTCCTTTAAGGAACAAGAATGTACAAATATGTGTACATATGTCTTGTTGTATTGTACTCTAGAGATTAGAATTGTTGGTCCCAAGGAGCCAGAACTACCCTCAGCTGAGATACTGATGTTTACGTAAACATAGGCTATGTCAAATCTATGTAATTATATATAGTATATATTATATTTTTGTGCACCATTACAAAAGGGTAGTTTTCTTTATATATTAAAATCAAATTTTAGAGATTTTACACACATAAAACCACTGCTAGAGAAAACAAGAATTTGCAGACTATTGACTCAAACCATCATAGCTACTATAGCTTAACCTATAATCCCTGTGACAACTAGCCTCGATCTACCTTAAAACAAAACTTCAAAGTAGACAAAGTTACAAATGAGCTAATTGTAATGTCATAATTACACGGCGACACTTTTATTGTAGCACGTGAGGTATGAAAACGACTTCATGTGATAGAGAAACGTTACGGTAAATGATCAACTGCGTGCGTTTAGTCGCTGTCAGAGCCGGTAGGCCAGACCCGAGTTCACCCGCAACACACACATTATCATCATCATCATCATCATCATCATCATCACTGTTCACAAAACATGTAAAAGTCACGCAAACTATGTAGAGACTCTAGCAGCATAGGTAAATTGGAAAACAAACTATTCAATATGAAATAAGGCACCATTAACATCTATAAAATAAATAAATAAAAATAAATGTAACACTCACTATTCTTTGATGAGAACCATCTTCATCCCCACGGCTGAGCCGCTCGACTGACGTCACATGCGTTTATAAGGGCGCTGTTCAGTGTGTGTGTGTGTGTGTGTGTGAGAGAGAGAGAGAGAGGGAGAGAGAGAGAGAGAGAGAGAGAGAGAGAGAGAGAGAGAGAGAGAGAGAGAGAGAGAGAGAGAGAGAGGAGACTGTAAAAACAAAACAAAAACATTTTTTATGTCAAGTTTTACACAAGTTATGGGTGTCTCTCAGCTGCACTATAATTTCAACAACTATTTTGCCCCCAATAAAGTTTTTATTTATTTTTATTTTTTTTACGTTTACTTAGAAGACAACAGTGTCAGTAAAGATGATATAGGCTACTTCAGATGAGATATGAGATGGGCTATGTGAACCAAATGTCTTTATAGTGTGTCATTTACAGTCAAGGTGGGATTTGTAGAAACCTTAGCAAAAAGGATGAGTCTGCCATTTTATTCCATGATTTTATGTCATTTCCACCACTGATGGCTACTTCACCACAGAATGAGATGTTAGAAAAATGACACTGTGGTGGAAATGTTCATGATTTAGAGAAAACAAAAACGACATTATTGTCTTGTGATGTATGTATATGCACTGTTGGACACTGACAAATTAAATAAAGAGAGAGTCGAGTTTTAGAGAGTCGAATCCATTTTGTGATCAAAAGAGATGAAATGTTTTGAAAAGAAAACAAAATGCACAAATACCGTCATCAAACTACTGCGTGGGTTTAGTGTAAATATTACAGTTCTCACAAATGTATGGCTTCTTCTTCTTATTAACATTATTAAATATTGTCCTGTGTTGTGATAGACAACTAAGGAATATGGTTGTTATCAACGATCAGCAGCTCCTTGAATTCCTTTACAGCGTGTGTTTGAAAGTTTTTGTTGGATGTGGGACTCTGACAAACAAGCTGCTGTTGTTAAGAAGATTATTGTGAGCATGAAACAGAAAAGCCTTTGTAAATGGACACGTCACGTGTGGCTTTGAAAAAGTGCCTTTTTCCCCCCATTGTGTAATGTTTTTCATGGAGGAAATATCTAATATATATCTGTCTATAATTTAAAAGTCTAAACCTTTGACAGGACAAAATACAGCACTGTTATAATGTAAAAGTTATGAATTTATGAGATTTAAATGAACTTAAATTACTGCTGATACATTTTAAGATGGAATAGAACAAACTAAATGTCTTCTTTTGTGGTTATGAGAAAACACTTAACTGTGATAGCGAGTCCAGGTCATTCACTTCAGTCCTGATGATGAACCTCTTTTAACTTTGTTCACAGCAGCATCACAACAGTCTAAAGTCTGAAAGTGTTGTAAAAGGTCTCATAACCCCATGAAGTCACGTAAGGACAGAGCTATTGCAACCTGGAATTAACAGAATTATCAGCTTTTCTGATTCTGTGCAACATTCACAGTAGGATTTACTGTTACTACGCAGGCAGTGGAGACTTACACTTATGTAAGTTAAAGGAATAGCTCACCTAGAATATAGAAATGCTCTGGGAATGATAATCCAGTCTACAGGTGCTGGTCATAAAATTAGAATATCATCAAAAAGTTGATTTATTTCAAGAATTCAACCTAACAGGTGAAACTAATATATTATATAGACTCATTACATGCAAAGTGGGATATTTCAAGCCTTTATTTGTTATAATTTTGATGATTATGGCTTACAGCTTATGAAACCCACGAAATCAAAATCCCAGAAAATTTGAATAGTACATGAAATCACACAGTAATTACACAGTAATACCATGGTCATTGAACCAGGTTTTGGTTCTTTTGGCAGTGTGGGCAGGTGCAAATCCTGCTGGAAAATGAAGTCAGCATCTCCATAAAGCTTGTCTGCTGAAGGAAGCATGAAGTGCTCTGGAAATGTCCTGGTAGACGGCTGCGTTGAGTGGACCAACACCAGCCGATGACATGGCTCCCCAAACCAACACAGACTGTGGAAACTTCACACTGGACTTCAAGCATCTTGGATTGTGTGCATCTCCATTCTTCCTCCAGACTCTGGGACCTTGGTTTCCAAATGAGATGCAAAATTTGCTCACTGCCAAAAGAACCAAAACCTGGTTCAATGACCATGGTATTACTGTGTAATTACTGTGTGATTTCATGTAATATTCAAATTTTCTGGGATTTTGATTCTGTGGGTTTCATAAGCTGTAAGCCATAATCATCAAAATTATAACAAATAAAGGCTTGAAATATCTCACTTTGCATGTGATGAGTCTATATAATATATTAGTTTCACCTGTTAAGTTGAATTCTTGAAATAAATCAATTTGTTGATGATATTCTTATTTTATGACCAGCACCTGTAACTTAAGAAGATATGTGTTTGTGTGTTATAAAACATCATACTGTTAAAAGTTTTATAATGCTAAGCTTATACTAAGTTTTATAATGTATTAAAACTGTTGAGATGATACGTGAAGGTTTTTATGCATTATAATGCCTTTAGAACACCCTTATAATGCATTAAAAAGGTTTCATAGAAAGTGAAATTAAAGCAGTTTAGCATAAGGCTGTAACAACAAAATGTGAAAAATTAAGGGGTCTGAATACTTTTGCAGGGCACTCTACAAAGTTCAAAATTAAGAAGAAAGTATAGTTCCATTTTGTTATCTGTGTATCACACAGTGCTGCTCAAAAGTTTACACACCCCTTGCAGAATCTATGAAATTGTGAATAATTTTAACATAAAAGGATTATTTTTTATTTAGTACTGTCCTGAATAAGATATTTTACATAAAAGATGTTTAGTGCACAAGACAACAACCACAAAAAAAAGCTGAATTTATCAAATTTACCCTGTTCAAAAGTTTATGTACCCTTGATTCTTGATACTGTGTCGTTACCTGGATGATACACAGCTGTTTTTTTGTTATGTGATGGTTGTTCTTGAGTCCCTTGTTTGTCCTGAGAATTTAAACTGCCCAATATTCTTCAGAAAAATCCCCTGAGGACAACTGAGGGACTCAAACACCTGCACTTTTGAACAGGATGAAAATGTCCAAATATTTCTTGTGAATGTTTTCAGAATCACGGAATCTTTTTTTAATAGTTGTGTTTGAGTCCCTCACTTGTCATCAGTGTGAAAAGATGGATCTCAGAATCATACAGTCACTGCTGGAAAGGGTTCAAATTTGCAAAAGATGCTGGAAAACTGAAGAATTTTCGGGACCTGGAGGACTTTTCAGAAGAACATTGGGTTTAACTGCTCAGGACAAACAAGGGACTCAAGAACAACCATCATGGATCATCCAGGTAAGGACACACGGTAATAAGAATCAAGGGTACATCAACTTTTGAACAGAGTCAATTTTATAAATTCAGCCATTTTTTTGTCTTGTGGATTATATGTAAACATCTTTTAAGTAAATTATCTTATTGAGTATAAATCCATTATTTTGTAAAAATTAACATTTTCTTTTAGAAAATTACTTTAGATAAATACTTTCAAGCTACTATTTCTAACAATACACAAGATAAAAAAAAACAAAAAAAACATTTACCTAAAATAAAACAATTTGTGCAGTTTACTGGTTTACATTCAGTAAAAAAAAAAAAAAAAAATCAAACAATAGCAGGTATCCAAATACATCCATGCGCATTTGATCCTAGATACATACCATACCAGTGTAGAAAAGACATTTATTTTAAGTGTAGTATATTATGTACAGACACAATGACATTGTAAAGCACCATTCTAGCCCAGTTCACTCCACCAGTGACACGCAATAAAGTGTGATTGGATTCATTTTCCATGTAGAGCTGCCGACTTCCAGCGACACGAGCAACAGTGACCATCGGCGACAGGATGACGGCCTGCCCAGCAAACACAAGCTGACAGAAGTTTATGCAAACAAGCAGCGAATTTCACGTGTCGCCAAAACAGAGACGTCAGGAGTAAGCATATGTAGTAGTTTAAATTTATATTAAATAAAGGCTACTCAACACAACCAAATTGCCAGTTGTTTATAGGAAACGGCTTGTTTTGGCCGCGTATTCATAGCCACAATGGCCAAGCCTGCAAATAGGTTCTCTTTTTTATATCTTATATTATATATGTACAGATTGCATTTAAATAACCCCCAGAATGTCTTTGCTTTAGTAAAAAAATAAAAAAATAAATTAAAACTGATTCCATGTAAACAACATGGAATAACACCCGTAAATGTCATTCATAGCCATTACTGCATGTGACAGTGGCTAGTGTTTCCACTATTAGCTGCCCAATAACACTTACAGCATTAACAGATTTCCATGTTGTTGAAATCGGTTTTCTTTCTCGTAAAAGACTTTCTGGAGAAAAAGAATATTTAAAATGGAATCAGTGCATGAAACGTATAATATAAGAAGAAACTGTGTGTGCTCTTTGCCACTGCGTCCATCTTTATGCAGCCAAAGAACAAGTCGAGGGCTATCCGGATCCAAGAGACCATTCAGGCTGGAAGACTGTCTGATGTACTCTGGAAACAACTCAGCTTGATTACAAAAGTGAAAACAAGAGGGAAGCCAAAAGCCGGCAATTTTGTATGTGGCGAGTAGCCTTGATTTAACATCATAACAACTACATATGATTAACTTCTCTGTCTTGACACACGAGATGGATCATGTGTCTTCACTGCCATTTGTAGTTGCTCCTGAAAATCGCTGCTTATTTACATAAGTAAAGTCACATAACTGGGAAAACCTACATCCTGTCACCAATGGTTTCTGTCGCTTGTATCACGGAAGTCAATGAAAATGAACAAGGTCATGTCACATTGCAGAGCACTGATAATTGTGTGTAGAATACTGTTGTTGGTCAGAGTAATAAAACATGGCCTAATAAAATGTATCAGAGTAATAAAACAGACCATAAATATAGGCATCTAAGAGGATCTATTGAAATGGTGGGAGAAAACAACATTAAAAATACAATCGTCCATTCCACATTTAGACAAATAACAGACTAACATGAATTTCACAGAATATAAAAATGTGTAAAAGTCAGTCACATAACATGCAGATGTGGACAGTGGAATCTTCAACAATATTAAACTGTTTTTGTCTTCTTGTACAGACACATTTTCAGTTCACGTCTGTTTGTGGAACAGCTACAGTCTCTGTGAGCGGGATGTGACATGTTAGCCGGCTGCTAGCAGTCCTCCTACAGTCTTTACCACTTGCCCCTTTTGCTCCAGTCTTTAGGAGTGAAATGCAAACATTTGGAGTCGATACGGAGGTGCCGCTTCTGCATGGCCCGCTCATGACCTTCCACTATGTCCTCTGATAGGGTGAGGATATACTGACCCTGCAAGGAGATCAATCAAGCTCAACAAACCACACTCAACTTTTAAGCAAAAAGTAGAAAACCACCAGGGTGGATGGGAAATCTGAAACTGAAGCACACATCCGCTTGGGATCGCTTACCTTATAATAATTGATGAGGTTGAGGTATTGAAGTGTTGAGATCACATCCTCTTTCTTGACACTGGTAATCTCACTGATTTCACTGAGAGAATCACAAATAACGTTAAGAACAAAACCACCAGCCAACAAATTTTATTACAAGCTTTTTTTTTAAATGAACCATCATAATGGATGTGGTAAATCTCTGGAAGAAATGTCTGGGTCGTATCTGACCCCCATATCAAAGGAAAAGTAAATTATTTCGCATAAAGTTGTATTTCACACTGTAATACACTTTGAGAATTAAACGCATTAAACAAGTTAATCATTAAATTCTCATTATTGTAAGAACAATCTGGTCAAGTCTATTTTTTTATTAAAATCTGCATAAATTAAAGGCAGTGCAACTAATATTATAATGTACGTATACTTACAATTGAATATATCTCTGATAAAGTTCAAATTAAAAAGATTTTATAATCCTTACAGTAATGATAATTAGGGGTGGGGTGTTAATACTGAACTTTGGTACAATATCTTGAAAAATATTAATATTAAATACCATTTTCTATCAACCGAAACTCTGCTGTCTGAGATTCCACACAACATTATTATTATTATTATTATTATTATATTAAGACAGAAATACTGTATATTACTATTGTAATACAACTGCACTGTAAAGTGAAAATACACAAGAATATTATCATTACTACTTTAATTAGTAAAATTACAATACTTACAACTGAATTTCTTCACATGCAAGAGTTAAACCCTCAAGCCTTTATTTTGGCAGAAAACTGCAGGGAGATCTTTAAGTGTCTATGCTAAGTTTACATCCACTTCTCATTACAAATCTTTGCTATAATCATATGTCTACAAAAAAAGTTGGAAATGATGCGAAAGGTGAAAAAGCATAACTGCAGCACATTATGCTCCCAAATGCATGTTAAACTCTCAGCACTTGCAGAGTTGGAGTGTAATGCATCTAATGTAAACCGCTCTGAGATTCTTAAAACACCGTATCATAAGCTACTCGTGACGCTGTATGGTGACGCTCTGAAACAATAGACTATATACTTGTTTAATTAAAATACACAGTGCAGTGAGTCTCAACTAGATGTCTGAGAGAACACTAGGGTGATTAAGTAAGAGTAAGATTAAGTCAAATTCACCCACATACACTTTATGGTTCAGATTTTTGATAGTGAGGTTAAAGACGAAGATCCTTACTTGATGGTGATCTGCGGCCGTTCTCCATTCTCTGATTTGAGGTTCATGAGGATCTCCAGAATAGTTTGAGACCAGTAAGAGCGATAAGAGAGCAGACCCAGATCAGACAGAGGCTTCTCTGGAGTCCCTGTCTTTCCTTCCACTTTTGAGAGCTCATAACCTGACAGATGTGAACAAAAAAAGGGTTTTTTTTTTGGTTTTTTTAAAGGTTTGCTTATGCGACCTACACATTATTCTGAGATGGCAAGCAATAACTTTCAACACATAGTAAAAAATAAAATAATTTAAAAAATCCTTACGTGATCACTTTCTACGTTCCTTAGTAAAAAGATGATTACTCACTAAACTCGATTAGTAGTTTGCCATAGCCTCTTCTCTGGTAAGGTGGTAAAGTCAAAATGCAGGCTACATTATAGTCTTCTGTTGATTCCTTTTCCTTTAATGGGAGGGGAAAACACAGCCAATGAAATGCAAGCAAGCTTATCAAACTAAAAAAGGGGACTAGCCAAAATTGTAAAACACTTAGAATATCAGTGCATTGATGGAAGCAAAGCTATATTATACCTTGGAGAAGTAGCCGACTATGTGGAAACCCTTCGAGTCATACTCTGTCATAACATAGAAGAGGAAAGGATCCGTGTCATAGTACAGGGTCTTGTGGTCCAGGAAGCATTTGGCCAATAAACACAAATTTTGGGAATATGTCTGTGCAATGGAAGAAGAAAAAAACTGATTTTAACAGGCCATCAAGAAATACATTTCCATAAACATGTGCCTCACAACCCTAACCCTCTAAACCAACATTAGTTTAACCACACTAGCTCCAGTAAATTAGGGCTGTAACCGGTTCTTGGTTTAATAGGGTCAACAATCTTTTAGAAAGCAAAGAAATAGAACAGTGAAGGAAATTCTAGATCTAATTCTAGTTGGGAAATGAATAATTCCATTCGCAAATAATATTTGCATTGAAATACGGACACATACTTTTATTTGTATGCCTTACATGCCGAAAAAGTAACGGCCATATTTGAGAAAAAAAAGTCGAGTAGTTCGCATCACTTGATGTTACTGTCGGTCATTTCACATTTCTATCGTAAAACAGTTGACATGCATTACCTCACTCTCTTTTAATGTTAAACTGACACTTCGTGCTGTAAAAGCGTATATATATATATCCACGCTGGGGGATTTGATTTCACTATTTCTAATTACTGGGAGAGGGGGGGGGCTTAACGTCTCAATCCCCCTCAACGTCTATGGTGGTTACGGCCCTGCAGTAAAGTGCTGAATGCTATCATTTGCAGAACTTGGCAATTTCAGATGACCTAGATTTTAGACAAAATGGCAATTGTCTCATTCATGAATATATTTCTATTGCCTGACATTTATGTGCTCAGTTACAATGGTGATCTTTCCACCCATTCAAATAGAAATACACAGATTATTCTCTCTCTCTCTCTCTCTCTCTCTCTCTCTCTCTCTCTCTCTCTCTCTCTCTCTCAAAGCAAATTATATCAAACTAGAGGTTACCCACCTTGTTTTTCCTGCCATCTATTTCAAAAAATGATATAGTTCCTTTGCGATAGATCTCATTTCCTGGAGGGTGTCGAAGGTTGCATTTTGTCTGTAAATAGTTATAGACAGGTGACAGTTATCTGTGGGCATGTTGCTTAAGCCAAGAGCACACTAAAGCTTGTTGTTTTAAGTGTGTCTGTGCTCAGGTGCTTTTCAACAGAAAAAAAGAAGTGTAAGTGGCAAATAAGGTAAATTTTCAAAAAATTTAATTGATTATGGTAAACTGATTATATATATATATATATATATATATATATCATTTTTGATTAACTGTGATTGAAACATCTCATTAGACTGAATTTAATTATAATACCTGTATGTAATCAGCTAAATAATGTAAGAACATCGCCAGATGCAAGTACAGCTTGACAAATTGAACTGTAAGAATAGTTTGACCTGCACAAATAAAGGACATAAGCAATTCAAATATAGAACAGTCTATAAAACATCTGTTGTGACTGTTCAACATTAACATTACCTTAGAACCAAATTAGGTAGACTATATGCCTTGAGTTTTTTTCCCCACGTTATGACACTGATGTGCAATATTCCTTGCATTAAACCATCAAAACAAAAATATGATGGATTTTTTTTTTTTTACAAAAGATACACTTCAGTTCAAAAGATTTTTTAAACATTTTAATAATAAGTCTCTTCTCACCAAGATTTATTTGATAAAATAGTTAAACTAATATTGTGAAATATTATTACAATTGTTATAATTGATCAATTGTGTTCTTGCTGAATAAAAAGTATTTTTTTCAAAATCTTTTAAACAGTAGTGTATGTTTTTTTTGGTGCAGTTTTACTGAGATGGAAACAGACTCTCATATGACACTGTAAGAGGGTTTGACATTTTATCTAAAGCAGTCTAACTACAGAGTCCTTAGGCTCTTACCAGATGCCTCTGGAGACACTTGAGGCTCTTGAGGTACTTAAGACAAAATTCACAAAGGTAGAGGATGGGGAGGGTGGTGAGCTCCTGTGGGTATGGAGAAAAGTACCACGGCTTTAGCCTGTGCCGGCCCAGCTCAATACAGTCTATGTTCTTCATTCGCGTGACGATGTCATCGTGACTGCGGTCCGACACCAAACTACCAGTCATGCGAGGGGCAGAGGGGATACCATCAGAACTGTCCTGCGAATCCTGAGAGCACAGAGTAGAGTTAGAGAGATGGTGGGACGGCATCTAACAGCAGACAATGACAAAAGCAGATGACCTGTGCATAAAATAAAAAAACTCTGAACTTTATCATATCTCTAGGGAAATCTTGCTATCACTGTAAATATCAGGAATTACTCATTTATTATTACCCAATTAACTGAAAAAGGAAAAGAGATACTATTATCTTCCATAGCCGAAGTATAACTGACTCTTGCATTTATGAGATCCAATGGCTTTTTAGCTAAATTTCTATAGTTTGAGTTTCATACTTTTCTCTAAAAAGCCTCTCCTAAATGCCTCCACTTTAACAGACACACAATCAAGGCAATGGGAAGTAAAGGAGCCGGACCTCTCCTGGTGGCAAATAGACGGTGGAGCAGCGAGGGTTGTTATTCTGGAACACCTTTACCATCTAACAGAAAAACACAAGTGGAGGCAAAGCTTTGGGACATTTTACTTGAAAGTGGAGGAAAACAGGTGATAGCAACAAAACAAAAAACAAAGAAAAAGAAAAAAAGACAATTATGAGTAGGGTAGACAAAACATTTTATATATTTGATTAGGGACTAATGGGACTTGCGGCCTCATGTTCCAAAACCTCACATTCAACGTTTTTTAGATCACTTTATATTTACTTGTATACCTGCTTTTGAATATACACACACACCCAGATTCATGCTAACCAACGAGATATGATAACTTTATGCTAGCAACTTCTAGGCAAATAACAATAAAATGTGTGATATTTGTAAGAATGTATTAAAAATGAGTGATAATCAAAACCTGGGATTCAGCCATTTTAAGATGTGATAGAGATTAAAAAAAATGTGCATCGTGCAGTGCTAAAAAAAACATCTTTAAATCGAGTTGCCGGTACTACCTCATCCGTTCCTCCACAACTTTTCCTTTTTCTCCCTGGCTGAGAAGGAATAAGACGACGTGTTGTTCCATTCTTCAAGAAGAAAAAAGCAAAGTCAAAATTAATAAGCTCTCAAGTTCTTTTTATTCTGATAATTAAACAGCAACTATTTAACTCTTGTGACAGATTAAACTAACAGACACCATGATTCATTTCAACGCAAAAAAAGGTATTTTTTTACCGTGGTGAGAGAGGCGAGTGGCTCATGTTCTTCTCTGGATTTAATGCTGAAGGAGGAGTCCCTCATGGCGGGATAGACCGAGGCCTGACTTGCCTCTGCAGAGCTAGGAAGTGAAGGCACTGGAATCGCTGCTGTAACTTGTGTTGCCAAAGACACAGATTCTGCTTTTCTCTTCTGAAAGAGCAATCAGAAAGACAAATGTGAAAATGAAACACAAAATTCTTAAAAAAAAAAAAAAACGAAGAAAAAGGTCATTTCTATATGTTAGCTAAGATGCGCTAGGTAGGTTGTTCTAGATCAGTGGTTTTCAACTCTGTTCCTGGAAACCCACCACTCAGCACATTTGTATGTCTCTTATCTGACACATTTAAGCTGCCTTCATGTGCTATCGGAATTACTGTATATACGAGTTTCCTAGTCAGAATTTGGACATAAAAGCCCTCTGAAGTCATATTTACTGACTGGAAAAAATCTGACAATTTTGAGTTTCCAAGTTGGCCATAAATTTTAAACATAGTCGAGGTGAGAACGATTGCTGCTGTGACTGGTATTCTTTATTTGTTTTTGTTTTTCCCACAACAGCTACATCGCCTTGTCTTGTCGTTTGCAGTAATTCATATTTACATATATGAATAACCATTTGAAGCATATTGTATGTTTAATACACAGCAAAAATAGCATGTACTGACCGGAAATCCAGAATTGTCAGCAGGCTAACTCTCTAGATAGCACAGCCAATGTTTATATGGTTGTCAAAGAATGGGACACTACACATTATTTTTAATTAAATATCTTCAATTCATTTTGGGGTTAATAAGATTTCCCCAAGAAATAGGAAATAGTCCCCCAGTCCTCCATGATTTATTTCCAACAACAAAGCACTTGAAAACTGAAAACTGACAAGCTCGTAATCACGACTTCAGAAGTGGGAAGTAGGAAATTTCCAACAGCACGTGAAGGCAGAATTATGGTGCGTTCGGGACATGTCAGAAAGGTTGTATTTACAAATAACACACATGAACACCACCACAAAGTCCTAAATACCAGTGGGAAGCTCTGGATTGTCTTTAAGTCCCGATCTTTACGAGTTGGAGGTGTGTCAGTGAGAAACATGGAGGAATACCACAATATATATAGGTATTTAGCAGTGACATTGTCAGGCTGTTTGATTTACAACAAAATAAGCTAACTGCCTGCACAAAATATAATAGCATTGTAATATAACAAAATATGTAACAAAGTTTACAGTAGCTTCATAAATTACTTCAAAACATAAAAGAGCAAAACACACCTGATGCACATTATTTGTTCTTCAAGAACTTTTTTCTAGAAGTAGAGCTTAAACCTGGCTGTATTTCTGTGTAGTTATATAAGAGAAGGTACACCACCATCTTGCTCTGACGAAAGTGACTTGAACGCACCTGACGTCATAAACAACTTCCCAACTGGTAAAGATGAACTTTCCAGGACTTGAACGCATCATTAGGCTGGGTTCACACGGTACGATTTGGCATATCTGAGACTAATTTTGTAAATCATTAGTCTGACATGTTCACCAAATGTAGTGTGACTTCTCCTATGACAAGAGTCAAATCAAAAACCAATAGGAGCACCAAACCTGATATTATCTTAAAGCTACACTGTGTAATTTTTTTTGTTGATTCTTAGCAAAAAACACTTAGTTCTTTCAAAAATATATGTGCTCATTAATGTATATTTACTTCTTTCAAGTAATAAAGTATTCTCGTAAGTTTATAATCTGCCATTGAAAGTACATACGGGTGAGGGGTTCGAATGCCGGTCGCCATGTTGCCCCTCCATCTTGAAACTACATTAGCCAAAGAGGGACATACATGTAAATTCAAGCTTCGCCTTTCACGCTTTACACTCAGTGACACAGAGACGAATGCGAGGGGGAGATTACTCGCGACTGCCGGCAGATTTGAAAGATTGCTGATGGAGGATCACGCCTATTCTCGAGGACATGTAGCAGAGTCGCCAAGGAAGCGAAAGAGAGAATTAAAACGTCAACGCGACAGGCAAATAAGCCAGACCAAAGTCAATACTGGAGTAACTTTTCCCAGATGGAAAGAGCTCATGAGGAGCAAAGATTTTAAAACGGACGCCGAGGTTGCCTGCTTTCTTCTCGACAGGTAATTCAGCCTATTTGTGTAAATTCGAAGTTTTATAGTTGCTTGTCTAACCATAGCATGGTTGTGCATAACGCCAGAACGACCTCTAGTATAACTTGCGTTACTTTTCCTCACGTCAATGGTGAAAAAGTATTGTTTACCTTGTAACATAAATCTGTGCTGCGACGGATCACAGGTGATAGTTTTAAAGGCGCAATTGGACGAAGTCGAACTGGAAGCCATGTTAATCTTGGAATAATACGGCCACCGTAGGAGTTAAAACACCCTCGAAATTGAAAGGAACAGAAACTAATATTCACCGGGTAGTCATATACAATTTCACCGCTAGATGGGGGAAAATATCACACAGTGTAGCTTTAAATTCTGGTCCCTGGATATGGCTTGGGTCTCTCCTTTAGTGTCCTATGGGATTGTTTTCACCAACTGTTATTTATACTTAGGTTTACGGACTTGAACAAACCTTTAAACCCAAGTATGAATAACAATAATCACAACTAACAGCTGATGGGAGTAAATTTCAGTCACTTACCTCATGTTCTAAAAGAGACATTACAGGAAGTAATGAGTATGTTGGTAATGAGTGATGAGAATATATGATATGGAAAATGCTTTCATATTCACTACCAGTTCAAATTTAATTAAGGTTTTTTCTTTTTTTACTATTGTTCAAAGAAGCATCTTATTCTCACCAAGGCTGCAATAATTTTATCAAATGTTGTATAAACATAGTAACAGTTAAATATCATTACAATTTAAAAAAACTATTTATTTTAAAATGTTATTCCTGTGATGGCAAAGCAATTTTTTTCAGCATCATTACTCCAGTCTTTAGTCTCACATTATATTTCGTAAAATATTCTAATATGCGGTTCAGTGTTTTGGTGCTCAAGAAATATTCTTATTACCAATCTTGAATTTTGTTTTGCTGCTTAATATTTTTTAACCAAATAACAAAAGAAAGAAAAAGAAAAGAAAACACTTTTATTCAGTAAGAACACATCAAATGGATCAAAAGTTACAGTAAAATAATTTTTAAATACTTTCATCATAAATGACAAATATATAAATACATAGGCTAATATATAAAGACATATTATTAATCATTGAACACCAAATCAGCATATTAGAATGATTTCTGAAGGATCATGTGACATTGAAGAATTGAAGACTGAAGTAATGATGCTGAAAATGCAGCTTTTCATCACTGGAATAAATTACATTTTAAAATACATTAAATTAGAAAAGTTATTTTAAATTGTGATAATATTTCACAATATTAAAAAAAAATCTGTATTTTTGTTTAAATAAATGCAGTCTTGGTGAGCATTAGAGACTTTTTGACCATTAGTTTGCATATATTTTGGAAAACAACACTGAACAGATTTTCTTTAGGAGGGGAAAAACAACAACAACTCTACAACAGATACTATGAATTGAAACAGATACTATATCTAGAACTGTATGGCATGGAAACTGTTTAAAATATTATCTTATTAAAATAACAGATCACCCCAAAATGAAAATTCTGTCATCATTTACTCTCATGTTGTTCTAAACCAGTAATACTTTCATCTGTGGAAGATATTTTGAAGAAAACAAAAAAGATGACAATTTGAAGAGTTTCGCCCTTATAGAAAAAGTCACTAAGATCCAAAACAACAATGAACATCACTGACATTCATTGTACGGATGGACACACACACGCGCGCGCGCGCGCACACACACACACACACACAACCTTCTATTGTGTTCCACCGAAGAAAGTTTGGAACAACATGAGGGTAACTGATGACAGAAATTTGTGTGAACGAAAATCTTTTAATAGTGGTAACATTATCATTACATAAAATGTTCAAGCTGCTTGATAATCGGCAATGTAAATTGAGTCGAGGCAAAAATTGCGTCCCTCACACTTGTTGGAAAATGTGATATGAGCTTTTTCGAACTAAATTCAGCCCATTGATTAAAAGCTCTTGCTTGACAGATTGAGTTTTATTAGTGTAAATAGGCAGGTTTGTCTGTACCGGTGTGGGGAGGGTTTTGCCTCTTGATGGAGCTGAAGCAGACTGAACGTTGAGATCTAGACTCTTCCTCTGAATTTGAACAGAAAGGAAGAGAGGATGGTAAAGGATTACATGGCATGTAAACAACTGCTTGAGACACAATGTTTCAAAATGAAGGTCAATCACTAAGGTGGGGGCGTGTCACATTTCATCTCAGAAATCCTAACATCGTAGGCAGATTTGAAATGACGTTCTTACCACATCTCTCTCTGGAGAACTGGGGCGAGACCCTGGCAGGCCGTTCTTCGTAGGGGTCTTTGCCTCCTTTTTGGGAAACTGGAGCTTCTTCAGGTCCAACCGGTCTGGAGTCACCCATTCATCCAGTCGCTTGTTGACTTGCCCAAAAAATATATTTTTTCTTTGCAGTTAGCAAAAAGGCTGAACAAATCTTGCATCAAACAGAATCGTAATATGAAAATATAATTGTATCCGTAAGCCAGGTACAACTGATTTATCTAATTGGCAGATAAATGTTAGATACTCACAGTCGATATAGTGGACATAGTAGAGCTTTCTCCCAGGAATGTCTTTGACACTGAGAATTTCAGCCAACGCTTTGAAGGAATAAAAGGGGAAAGGAGCATTAAAACAGCTGAAAGCTTAAATCAGATCCACTCATTTCAAACAAGGAAAATTGTATTTCAGATGAATCCCGTTAGAAATTTGCCCCACCAATTAGAATAGCCCCACCAGCTGATAGTCCAGCTACACAAACATCTAGACCAGCCTGGAGCAGCTTGAACTCATGTGAAACCAGCTACAAAAACAGGCTGTTTTTTTGCTGGATTAAGATTTTAACTTAATAATAAGGAATTAGAGAATGTCATGTGTTCACATCACCAGCAGACCACTTTTTTTTTTTTTAAACACGTTTGCCCTCTCTCTAACAAAACGTACTATAGCACAACAATGGTATTTTGCATGTGAATCTTGGAATATGTAAATCACACACCATTCAGTTGCATATCACACACAGTAAAGCATCAGCTAACACCATCACCACATTGCGTTTGATAACAAATGATTAACGTTCGGTAAGAAGAACAGTCCCTAATTAAGTAAACAGTTTTATATGGACTGCGAGTCTTTTGTTTACATTCTGTCCGGATCTTACTTACGCCACTCATCTTCATTTTCTTGATTTTTTCGCAGCACGGGAAGACGACAGCCTTCAATGATTTCCACCTATTGGGACATAATGCCATTATAAACGACAGCGACCAAATGCAACAGAGAAATGTCTTAAAACATCACTTAAAATACACAAAACCACACTGACTGGGAGATGCTTACCGAGGAGTCCGCCATCTTGTTAAATCACGGAACACCTCCGGCGCACAGAATTGTGGGTAAAAGGAGAACGCAGGATTGATGCTCCAGGGGGCGCTTGACGTAGTAGCCTACGTCCTACTCTTATTCAGAGCCATATAGAGATACTAAATACCATAACTGTATTATATACTACTACTGTATATAATTTATTCCGTTTTTGTCTCCTTTATCTCTTTCAACACAAGCACAAAGAAGATTCAGTGGATCCTGAAGACTCCCTGCACTGACGCTGTACCCTCACCTTCAGTTTCAGCTCCATGGATTTTGCAAGACTTTCCTTGCTCCTTATTTTTAATACATTTCCCAGTGTTGGTCTTTGTGAAAAAGTGCAGATACAAATACATATGATTAGCGCACAATTTAGCACAAAATCTTTAGTTCTATTTAGTTTGCTCCTGCTGACTTGAGCATATTTTCTCCTTGGACACTACAAGAACAACATAGACGAAAGGACATACAACATGCTTGACATGCAGTTTATTAGACATTTATAAATTCCATTGTGCTAAATCAGTGCAAAAGTCTCTCTCTCTCTCTCTATATATAGGTCATTGACAAATAAACCTTCAAAAAATGTGTTTTTTTAATGTTAATGTACATTTTTTACTTTTTGAAATTTAAACAAGTTTCAGTAGTAAACATTTCTAAGTGTTTAAATTCACCTGACATGGAAAGTGTACCAACCTACCCATACTTGAAAGCAGTTTTTACCAGTATTTGAGAGACAAACCTTTTCACTCCTCATTAAGGTTCCTCTGGACGATGCATTATCATGTATACTGTAATTAATAAAAGAACCATGTTTGCAGTTGTGCCACCCTGACATGCAAATTGCTGGACAAACGTTTTTCAATTATCTCAACAGCTTTAAAACAACTGAAATTTATTACATTTGTTTATATGAAAGGTTCAAATGATTCCATAGAATTTCGTTTTAATTTTTTATTCTTAAGACACCATTTTAGTTTTTTAGACTTTTCATTTGTTGCACAACCTGACATTTTGGGGGTTAAAGATAACAAAACGTAAAATATGTCTTTTTTAAATGTACTAAAAATGAATTAAAACTAAATAGGTTTTATAGATTATAAGTGATGTATGTCATGAATTTATAAAATTATGTTAAAAGGAAATAATGCACTTGGACACTTAGGAAATAATCTGTGTGTGTAATCATGTTTTGTTTTAAAATTGAATATATTATGTATTAATTTATATAGTAATAAGTGCATGGGGTGCATAATCATTGTAAACATTAAGATTAATGAAATTTCACTTATTTAAATTCTACATTTAACTTGTTTGCAATGGATTTTTTAAGACAATCACCTGTTACTTGCAAGTCTCCTGTCCTTGTGAGACCATAGTGAACATTACGTGATGATACCCTTAAATAACATACAAGTTTAAGAACAAAAATACTTAAAAACAACTGTAACAAGGTCTTTAACCAATAAAAGTTAGCCAAAAATATGTTAACAAAGGCAGGCAACGCTGGTTGACCACAATAAACATTAAACATTAGCAAATTTTTATCTTTTACAAATAGCATTGCTGTAACTACATTTACATTGTAAATCAATTCATTGATTGACTACAAACTACCAAAAATCACAGTTCTGACCGAATCACGTGACAACCAAGCATTTTGAACTTCCGTTGTCGCAACTCTCTCTATATGGCCTTCTATATGGCTCTGGTCCTACTGAGCTGCATTCATTTCTAAACATGTCTAAACATCTGTATGCTGAAATGTATCATAATTTAAACGTATTTTCACTGAGAGTCTGACCAGATGCGTGAGCCCGCTATACAGTGATCACAAACACATGTGATTGGTCCATTATGACCAGCGCGGAGAAAAGTAGAAAGTATCACGTGATGGATTGTACTGTTACTAGGAACCCTGCATGATACATACAAAACAAACAGTATTCAACATGTATAGTTAACTGTGTCTCCTCATTAAATTAGTTTCAATGGTAACACTTTAGTTTACGGTTCAATTCTCGCTATTAACTAGTTGTTTATTAGCATGCATATTATAAGGATATTGGCTCTTTATTATTACAATATAAATGCCTTATTCTGCATGACCATATTGCTCAATCTTACCCAATACCCAAACTAACCACTACTTTACTAACTATTAATAACCAGTGATTAGGAGTTTAATGGGACTAAAGTCATTTAGTTAGTTAATAGTGAGAATTGGACCATATCTAAAGTGTGATCGTTTTAATAAGATTCCTCAGTAAATGACAGCCGAAGCATATGTTGAAAAATAATAAGCATTTTATTTTACAAGTCAAGTCAAGTCAAGTTTATTTGTATAGCGCTTTTCACAATACAGATTGTATCAAAGCAGCTTCACAGTATTAAATTAAAATAATACAACAAAGTTTGTTTCAAGAGGAATTTATTGATTGATAAAATTAAATTAAATATCCCCAAAATATACAAGGCATGTCAATATTTGTGCAAGCTGAACAACAAGTTTAACAAAGCCCTTTATAATGCACGATTTAAAAACATAGGTTTTGTAGCAAAAATGTTAGCTAATTTGAAATATCTCCTGACCAGTTGGTGGCACTGTGCAGAAACTGCAAGTACCTTCAAATCATGATTGTGATCGTTGGACAGGTACCACCAAATTTCGTTACAATTTGCCAGAGAGAATTTGTTGATGTGCTATACTAGTATGGTTTGGTCAATTGAACAACTTCTTGCCAGCATGAACTTCTTGCCCTTATGGTTCAAAAGTTATTACTTATTAGCATACACATATAGGTGCAGATTTGAGTTGGTGGCACTGGGGGTTTAAGTTAGAGACTCTTTTTTTAATTTCTTTTGAGAATTTACTGTAGATGTTGAGACAATCTCCTATATGTGTGCCAAATTTCATTATTTTTCTACAGGGTGTACTATGGGCTGCCATAGACTCCAGAGTGGAAGAAGAAGACAACAACTAATGGAAACAATATGTGCCTTTGCACCTTCTGTGATTGGCCCCTAATAGTCAAGTCAAGTCAAGTCAAGTTTATTTGTATAGCGCTTTTCACAATACAGATTGTATCAAAGCAGCTTCACAGTATTAAATTAAAATAATACAACAAAGTTTGTTTCAAGAGGAATTTATTGATTGATAAAATTAGATTAAATATCCCCAAAATATCCTCAACTGAGCAAGCCAAAGGCAACAGTGGCAAGGAACCGAAAAACTCCATCAAGTGACCTAATGGTGTCCTAAAACTCCATCAGGTGACCTAATGGAGAAAAAAAACCTTGGGAGAACCCAGGCTCAGTCGGGGGCCAGTTCTCCTCTGGCATTTATGAGCTAGAGGCCGGATTGTAGTTTGAACTGTAGGATTATATGAATGCCTGGCTGAAGAGATGCGACTTTAATCTAGTTTTAAACTGGGAGAGCGAGTCTGAGCAACGAACAGTATCAGGAAGACTATTCCAGAGTTTTGGAGCCAAATGTGAAAATGCTCTCCCTCCTTTGGTGGTTCTGGATATCCTAGGTATGACCAAAAGCCTTGAATTTAGTGATCTTAAAGAGCGCGATGGATTATAGGGCGATAGAAGATCCGTTAAATAGACTGGAGCTAAGCCGTTTAGGGCTTTATAAGTCAGTAGCAATACCTTGTAATTAATACGGAACTTTATAGGTAACCAATGCAGTGAAGATAAAATCGGTGTTATATGATCATATTTTCTTGATCTCGTAAGAACTCTAGCGGCGGCATTTTGGACTAACTGTAGCTTGTTTATTGAGGATGCAGGACAACCAGCTAATAAAGCATTACAGTAATCCAGTCTCGAGGTCATGAATGCATGAACTAACTTTTCTGCATCAGAAACTGATAGCATATTACGTAGCTTAGCAATGTTTCTAAGGTGGAAAAAGGCTGTTTTTGTAACATATGAAATATGATTTTCAAAAGACAGGTTGCAATCGAGTATGACACCCAGGTCTTTTACTGTAGAGGATAAAGTAACAGGACATCCTATGATGTTAAAGTTGTATTGTGCGAGGTTTTGTGGGCGGATTTTTGAACCGATAAGTATTACCTCTGTCTTGTCTGGATTTAATAAAAGAAAATTACGCGTCATCCAATCTTTTATATCTTTAACACACTCTGTCAATTTGGAAAATTTTGCGTTTTCATTCGGCCGTGATGAAATATATATTTGAGTGTCATCAGCATAACAATGGAAACTAATTCCATGTTTCCTTATAATATTTCCAAGTGGCAATTAATAATAATAATAATAATAATAATAACAATATTATTATTGTTATTAATAATAATAACAAAACAAAAAAGAACACTAACTTGTATGCTCTTTTTTGATTGTGTTTAGGTTCTGTTTTCCCTGTGCCTGTCATCTGACCCAGGCTGTGTCCGAAATCACCCTCTTTTCCCTTAAACAGGGCACTATTTGAGGGGACAGCCATTTTTAGTGGTGTCTGAAACCATAGTGGACGTTACTGAGTGCACTCATTCAATCCCACATTGCAATGTTATAACGAGTGTACATCTGATACCCTCTGATTCCACAACAGCTCCCTCAGAGGTGGATAGCATAGCCGGCATGCGCACCTGGTCAGACTCGCGCATCTCAGGCTCTGCAGCAATGTTGGGCACACACGCTCCCCAATGGCCTGGGATCACGGCTTGCGGCGGAGAAGGGTTCGATGTCTGCCGTGGTCTCAAACTGCATTATCCCGACCAATGGGTTCTGGCTGGGCACTGGGTTTGGAGTGGGGCTGGTGATGTCATCAACGGTGAAGGATGATCCACAGGATACCAGCACCCACTCCACAGCTGCGCAAGCTGTGCGGTGGAGTTGCGAGAGCACGCCACAGACTGTGGAAATGGACAAGCATCAGCCTGCAATGAGGGCGGAGAATGACATCGCCCTGGAGCCTGAGTCACACGGAGAGTCTGACCAGATGCGTGAGCCCGCAACACCGTGCTTTACTGAGTAGTGCTTGTGGAGTTCGAGGGCTAGGAAACAAGCCCCGCCCTCATCCACATCCCTGCCACTGTGGAAATGGATTATATGACATATATATGTATATATATATATATATATATATATATATATATATATATATATATATATATATATATATCATGCCGGCACCTTCAGCTCCGTCTTCCTCCCGGCTACACCTTCGTCCTCAGTCCCACCGGCTAAGCCGCAGTTGTCAGGCTCCCTGGTTCCACCTCGGATGCTCGTCACCACAGCTCCACCTTGGTCTCCAGTGCCATCGAAGTTGCGTGGGTGCTTCGGCTCATCATCTCCAGCAGCTCCATCTCCACCGGTCATCCCTAGGGTGTTGTCTGCCAAGTTTTCACAATGGCTCCTCCCTCCCTCGACTTCACCTTGGCTGGTTTCTGGACCAACATCTGGCTCCTCCTGCTCCTGGCTCCCCCCACCCTCCACGTTGTTTGTTTAAGAATTATAATAATGCATTTTGGTTAAGGCGCCTTTCAAATCACTCAAGGTCGCCATACATCATGTCGCAGCAACAATAACAATATTAAATTAAGAGATAACAGTTAATAACAATGGCAATAGAATAAACGATAAAAAAGGGGAGAGCAACAATTACAAACATGACAACTTAAAAAATAAAATAAACAGAATAAAAAAGTATTAGATTTGAGTGCACAAAGTAATCATGGAGGATAAGCAATTCTGAATATAAGTTTCAAGTTTGACTTTAAATTGAGTTATCGATTCTGAATTACGGATGTTGACTGTGAGAGAATTCCAAAGGCAAGGAGAAGCACGGCTAAAGGCCCTATGGCCCATGGTGGATAGGCGAGCAGAAGGTGTATGGAGGAGACCCAATGAAGAGGAACGGAGAGGTCGAGAAGGGGTGTAGGGCTGTAGAGATCTGAAAGGTAAGGTGGAGCGAGGTTGTGAAGAGATCTGACGCTGGTGGGTAACGTCGTAATGACAACGTGGCAAATGTAGTACATCCAGATTGCATTCATACTAAAGACATTCGTACTATATAGAACAGACAGTATGCGATTTCAGTTTCTCTTTCTCTTTCGGTTTCTCCCATCACTACTGGGATGTTTGTGGCAAAGGCAGTAGGTGTGCGTGGAGTCCATTACCTCTCCAGTTCTCTCTAAACCTTTGAAAACAGGCCTACAATCAAATCTGTGGTTGTGATTACATTTTATTTAATTCATTCAATCGTGTTTTAATGCTAAATTCCTAATGCAGAACCAGGCAATTATTTGCCCATAATTCTGATGAAAGACGTAACAAATGAATATCAGTAAAGTGGTGTATATTATCAAATATATTAAACATGTTAAAACTCATAAATATTTTATATTCGTATATTTTATTTATACACAATATAATATTAGTATAATATATTCATTTTAGAATAATATCCATATATAATTGCAATTCAAGTCTTCCTCCTTTAGCATACTTGATTCAAAATTCATTTTAGTGCACAGGATGCTCTTTTTCATCGTCTTCTGTATGCAAAGCTTGTGAAACTAGCATTGTGGTTTCCTGCGCCAAATAATGTCACCACAGTGTATCCTTTTTAACGCTTGAGCTGCAAAGTTGATCATTGTATCCTAGCCTGGCAACGCTGTACAACGCTCTCTCTCTCTCTCTCTCTCTCTCTCTCTCTCTCTCTCTCTCTCTCTCTCTCTCTCTCTCTCTCTCTCTCTCTATAATATAATACAAAGACAACAATAACAATCAGATGCATTAGAAGCTAAACTTTAAAACTAAACTTTAAAAAATTAAAGTAAATACCTGACAAGGTTTGACATTGAAATTTAATAACTACAGGATATGGTGTTGTCATTGAAACTAACATACCATAAGAATGATCAAAGCCAAATAAGACAAAAACAGAGAAATCCCACATTGCTAACACCTCAGGTCTCACAAACCTGTGAAGACACAATAGTGTTGTTTTTTTCAGGTAAATACTCATGAATGGCCATATCTGTGTGTGTATTTATGCGTTTGGGGTTATAAACATAGAAATAAACATTTCTCAGATGTTTTTTTTTTTGTCTTCATATTTGGCAGTCCATAGGTGCACAGACTTTTCTTTTCCTCATAGAGCTTCATGGCCGCCTGTCAGTTTGTGAAACAGCTCCTCATTCAGGGTGTCACTCTGCTCTCGTCCTCGTGTAGACATGAAGATGTAGCCGCCGATGTACTCATGGACAATCTTACAGTCTGCAGTTACACAGCTAAATGCGATGTTCACATTGCCATCAAACTCAATGGCAACCTGGTACAGATAGGGAAGGGATTTATTATTTGACAGTGATATTTGATATCAGTCCGAGAGCTTGGAAGAAGCTTTTGTACTACATAAATCTCATAATATACAAAAAGAGAGATTACCTGTTTGATGTCCCAGTTGACATTCCATTGCCTCATGGTGTTGTATCTCCAGGTTTTCACAACATCTCCAACACTCAGGTCAATACGGATTAAACGATTATTGGCAATGCCGAGCACCTCATCCTTGCGGCAACCCTTAAACCTGCATTTATGTGGACAGAAATTGTACATGCTGTTTCTGATGTCACTTACAATCTGATTGTAATTCATTATTCTGCTTAGATTCTTTTACTCAGCAATATCATTATTATTATTAATAACATTTTCTGTTAGTAATATGTAATCTTTTGTCATGCATTAATTCAAATGATATCAAAATGAATATTTTTTTCTAAATAGTTAAAGGTAAAGTGTTACATCAAACAGAATAGAGCACAGTTGGGTTTAGGTTTCTTTCATTTTCTCAAAATGAGAAATTCAATTTTAAAGGGGTATTTCACCCCAAAATTTTAATTCTGTCATTAATTGCTCTCCCTCATGTCGTTCCAAACCCATACGACTTTCATTCATCTTTGGAACACAAATGAAGATCTTTCAAATGAAATCTGAGAGATTTCTGTCCCTCCATTGACAGCAACACAACTACCACTTTCAAGCCCCAGAAAGGTAGTAAAGACATTAAAGTAATCAATGTGACTCCAGTGGTGCAACCTCAATTTTATGAAGCGACCAAGTGCTTTGTTTGCGCAAAAAACACAATTTACCACTTTATTTACAAAATATTAATCTCCAACGCGCGTTCACGAGAGCACCACGACACGTGTGTGTTGTGTTGAAGTGAGAGCAGATGTGGTTGCGGGAATGCGCATTGGCTTGAAAGTGGTAATTGTCAGAAGACAGAAAGACAGAAATCTCTCAGATTTCATTTAAAAGATCTTCATTTGTGTTCCTAACATCTTACGGGTTTGGAACAACATGAAGGTGAGGAATTAATGAAATAATTTTCATTTTTGGCTGAACTAACACTTTAAATGTTTCAAGATACAGTAGACCTACTTTAAGGTTATAAATGGATGGTACATATTTCTGTTGAAGCCATTAATCAGCGGGAATATAAATGTCATATTATTTGTGTTAGGATCTGAACCTGGCCCTCATGCATACTATTAAATTACACCATTAGACTACCATGATTCACAGTCTTAAAAAGAAGTGGTGCATGACAGGCTCTGCCTACAAACAAGTTTTACTAAACTCACCTCACTACAATATAAGAGAGGCCAAAGTCAGGCAGAGCCTGCCAGATCTGAAGGAACTTCTGAATGGCATCTGTTAATGAGATCTGAGCTACATTCTGATAGGCCTCCAGGATTCTCGGCGTGAGCTGAACAAGAGAGAAAGGGAGAGAGAGATTAAGTTCAAGAGGAACAAAAAAGCCGGGATGAAACGTCACACTAAAGACTAATAATGCAGTAATTAACCAGTTCAAGTGTATTCCAATGACCCAGAAACGTGGTACCTGTTTGGGTTTGTACTTCTTCTGGTAGCGTGGAGAGACGAGGCTGTGTGTATTAATACTCTCATCTGTCTGAGCTGTGTTATTACTAGGTGTGGTTTTCTGCATGGCCAAGAATGACTGGATGCTTTGCACCTCACTAGAGAAGGAGCTGTCAGCCAAAGTCTTGCCTTTCGAGGCCAAACGACATGCTGCCATCCACCGGCTGTACTGTTGCTCCTACGAACAAGACAGAGTCAGAGTTTTATTGCTTTTTTAAAACCAAACAAAAAGGATATCTTCTGATGGGATTTGGTAGAGACTGGATCCAATATTCCTGGCATGTCAGAAGGATCTAATATTTTTTTAAGGTCTACAATCTAATTAGGCTCACAATGTTTTTAGGAAACACACCCCTGGACATTTTCTACTGTATGTAAACCCACAGACCTGCGGCTCACAGGACTTTTTTTATTTGAGTTTTTTTATACACAATTCTTTGTAAACTCTAGAATGCTGAATGTGAAAACCAGCAATATTAATGTTTGTTTAATTGTACACAATTGATTAATGGTACACAAAGCCCAGCTTGGGAACATATTTCACTGGAAACTAAGCAATTTAACATTTAAAACATTATACATTTGATACATTTATATAATTAATATTTTTACTTGGGATTTACACTTAATTTGAAGATGTACATAGAATTTATATTTTACAATTAGATTTAAATTGAAGATTTAGATTTAAAGGAACACTCCAACGTTTTTTCATATTAAACTATGTTATTCCCTTAACTAAGACGAGTTGATACATACCTCTCTCGTCTCAGTGCGTGCACTCAATCGGAATATAAAATGTGGCACTTTTTTAAGCTTGACTTTTTACTGCGCCGAGTCGAAGTCCTCCCAAGTGCTATTCCGCCATACATTATAGTTATCCTTTTTACCCGCTTAGAAAAGTGCCATGTTTTATTTTGTGTCACCATACTTGGTCGTGTAACTACTCGTGTAACTGTATTTAAATTGGGAAAACGTGGAAACTTCATCGCTTCTAACTTCATCTCTGTTAAAAAAAACGTATTGAAGCATATAGTTGTCGTGTAAACGTACCCTAATATACACATTGTGATGAACTAAATGAGGAACAGCTGTGATGAGGATTAGTGTTCATGGAAGCAGATGAGTGACGGGAAAACTCAAACAAAGGAATACATGTGATGAATGAAAACAAACTAAAAGTACATGAAAACAAAACTAACAAACACAACTGATATATAGTGACAATAGTGTCACTTGCTGAAAAGTAACTAATTACATTACTTAGTTACTTTTATGATAAGTTATGCATTACATTACTTTTGCATACATTTTTCCCACCTGGGCTGGGCTTGGTTGTTTTTTTAATAACAACAAAAAAAAGTTATATCTTAGGCAAATGTAAAGGTCCTTTCCCACCAAAAGTGAAATGAATAAGCCTCGGGCTGAAGGAAATACAAATTCACACCTGTACATAAGGTTGGATTGCAAAAGAATAAGTCAAAAAAATGTTTTTTTGGGGTAACATTTTTGCTTATTAGTATGGTTAAATTGGATAATCGAAGGTCAGCAGCAAAGACATTATTTAATAAAGTAAGATTAAAACATAAAGTATATTTGTGTAATTTAACATGTTTAATTATTGCAGGTTAGCATAATATTCTAAGTTTGCATTTAATTTTCTTTTATTTTGAGGAATTTTATTTAGAATTGTATTATTCTTTTATTTTGTTTTTGTGCAAGTGAGATGAGTAAATGCATGCTCACATTTAGTCTAGAACTAACCATCACGTTCACACAGCGCACACAACACCTCAACATGGGAACAGGACATGTGTAAATCAAAAAATGGGAAAACAAATAACTTGCATTATTTATTTGAAAAAGTTACTCCGATATTTTCCTGTAAATTTGAAAGTAATGTATTACTTTACTGGTTACTTTCTAAAAAAAAGTAATCTGATTACGAAACTCGAATTAATCGTAATGCACTAAACCCCAACACTGCTTTTGGGCTATTTTGCTTCCATAACTTCTTCTTTATGACTTCTTCATCTTTCAGAATAGTGGTAAGAAAACCTAAAAAAATTCACATTTCAGTGTTTGTTTTATTACACTATGATGTTTTCAAGTTATAATACATATGAAGGCAGTTTTCTCCAAATTAAAAAAAAGGTTTCAGTTGGGTTCTATGTAGAATGCCTAGGGTTCTTGACTTAATTTTAAAGAACAATATGAGAATGTTTCATGTTTATCGATTAAAATTTCTTCTAGTGTTAAAGTATGTTTACAAGCTGCTTAATTCATAAAAAAAATAAACACAATTAATTAAATAAAACTAAATCTATAAAACCATCCCATGATGGTAACCCCTAAACGATTCTATATATATAGCGATTGACAGAACCCTTTAGGGTTCTATATAGAACCTTTACATTACATTTACATTACACTTTATGTGATGAGTCGCTGCCATGTGGTTGGCTCATTAGACGTTTGCATTAACAAACAGGACTAAATTGACCAGTCCCTCGCTGCTCCAGCCATTGAAAAAACCCGAAATTGGCTAACCAACAAATATGAGTATACATTCTGATGTCATAGCTTAGCTGTTGTACACAGATAATCATTGACTTACATGCTCACAGCGCAAGTAGACCTCATTCATGCCCTCTGGCCCGGGTATCAGCAACCTGATACAAAACTTCTGCCCAGCAACACTTACATCAGGGGCCACCTCGCAACCTGTGTTGATGAGAGACTTGTTGTGCGTCTGTGTGACAAGTACATACATGTTTTAATAGATGAGTGTGTGATCACCTTTAAGGTTCATCTGTTGAATTGGTTCTTTACTGCTTTCCTCTTTACTCTTGTAGTAGGAGATGGTCGTATCCTTAAATGTAAACCAGTATTGTTTATATCCTTTCAGTGTCAGCCTCTTCGGTCTGAGAGAAGGTAAAACCACAGGGATATTAGTCGTAAAACGTGAGGGTTGTTTTTATAGCACTTTTCACAATACACGTTGTGAATACACACTGTGGCAAAAAAAGGAAAAACTTCCCTGGATGCAGGAGTAAAAAAATGCATTTGGCTACACAGTTTAAACATAATATAAAAATTATCTAGCTATGTTACTATATTGTCAGAACTGAATATGTGTCTGAATTGAGTTTCCCACCAAAAAAAAGTGAGGTATGCATGTTGGAGGGTGGGATTTGTGTCTTACCTGAATATTTTCAAGTAGTCATGTAGTTCTGGTGCTGTCATTGTTTCCTGTATGGACATTTGAGATGTTAGAGATGCCAACAGTCATTTCACATGACCTATAGATCTAAGTGACTTTGTGACTATCACCAAAATTATGATTTTGGGATGGTTTGAAAAATCTAATTACTTTCCCAATATCATATTTTATTATGATATGTCTTGAGTAAACAAAAAATAAACAAAACTACTGTGAACTGTGACAAGAGTATTCATAAATATCAGTTTTGGGCAAGTTTTCACATCTGTTTTATATTATTTAATACCGTTCATTCATCCCTGACAAAACAATTGGTCTTTTTATTTCATAGATGGTTTTGTTTTCATAATAGTTGTATTGCTGAAATCATGCTTAAAGGTCAATATTCTAATATCTAAAAGTTAATATTTGTCAAGACTTGGGTTGGATTACTGTCTTCTCTGCCTTTTCTTTGCATTGTTTTTGTTTCCTTTCTCCACGTGGTGGCAGAACACAGCTGATTCTCATCAGCCACTGGTTTCTGACCTGTTTTTGCTTCTCTCCTTGTTACTTGTTCTATATCTATGCTCGCTCTATGCTTTTTGTGTTAACTTCATCCTGATCCTGTAGGCCTGTCTGTCAGTTTTGTCATATGCAATTGGTTTGGTGTAGTCTAGTCCTTGCATTTATTTTTTTGTGAGAATTTAAATATGTGCCTGTTCTCTATTGTTAAAGGCATGTGTGTATGTCATGAAACTGACCAGCATGTCGTCTGCACTGCTCTCTCCTTCCATTTTCACCTCCAGGCACTGTAGAGCTGAATCTAGATCATCCATAGCCGGACTGGATGCCACAAACTGCTCCGTTAGAGACACTTTCCCAATGTGGTACTGATGTGACACACACACACACACACACACACACACACACACACACACACACACACACACACACACACACACACACACACACACACACACACACACACACACACACACACACACACACACAAGATCATAAAAACTTTCTGAATAACTGAATAACTTTCACTTAAGCTTCAGTTGTTTAGATAGATCATTGTTTATGAGTATGATGCATTGATTTCTGCTTTCCATCACCTATACCTGTAAGGCAGCAAAGACCATCATCTCTTCTTCAGTGCATTCAATTTCTTCCAGCAGGATGGCCCACCTCGCCTGCTCATACAGCTGTGTCAGGCGCACCACATCAGTCTGACAGGTACATATCAGGTTCAAATGTTTCATAATTACATGGGGGAGAAGAGGACAAAAGAAACATTATTTAGATTCTAAAAAGTTTTTGTTAAAAAATAAGTATTGCTGTTTTTACTGTCTGTAGATTATACATTTTATGAAAAATACTATTAAAAAATAATAATTTTTGAGGTAGTGACATCATCAAAGTCTGACCTCTTTAAGTAGAAACCGAATTAGGTTTCTAACAAAATAAAGTGTTTTATTAAGTTTTATTTTATATTTACATTGTTAAATTGTTGTTGTTGTAAGTTGTTGGAGTTATCGCTGTTTTACAGATTATCGGACAAAAATATTTAATCTAAATAATGTGATGTGTTGTAATAATATTTACTGGTTAAAGCTGTTATTTGCTCATTTTGCACATATTTGATGGTTATTTGGCCAAACACTAAAAACACAAATCTGTTTTCTAATTGAGAAACACATGAAGAACAGACTGATGGCGTCATGCCTACCTGTGGTGTGATGTCGTGAAAGCTGTAGTATTTGAAACGCAGTTGGAGTTTATCATTTTCTTTGACTCCCTGTTGTAGGAGAGAACGGGACGAATCCAACCACCTGAGCAGAGATTTTATCATTACAGCATATTATAACTATAATTTTTTTGTTGTTGTTTTTTTGTATGCAACTGTAGCTGGGGTCATGTATCAACTGATAAAATCCTAAATGTGCAGGTACTGTGTGTGATGGTATCAGACTGGTATCACTGATGGTATAACATTGATGAATAGACTGAATGAATACCATATTCATGTACCATGGTATTTACATGTTACCAATAATACCTAAAAAAGTACTGCCATGATAAATGTCCAAAACTTCAAATGAGGTCATTGGTTCAACTTCAAATGACCCAAAGCACACAGCCAAGACAATGCAAGAGTGACTAAGGGGCAACTCTGTGAATGTCATGTATTGGTCCAAACAAAGCCTTGGACTTGGAGAAACCTGGAAATGTGGGTCCACATCCAACCTGACAGAACTCAAGGGGATCTGTGGAGAAGAATGGCAGAAAATCCCCAAAGCCAGCTATGCAAAGCTTCATCATACACTCTTAAAAATAAAGGTTCTTTATTGTCATTGGTGGTTCAGTGAAGTCCCTGTAGCTCTGTGAAACCACTAAACGATTCCACTAAACGTTCTTTATAGTCAAAAAAGATTTTATAGATTATTAATGTTCTTCACAACAAGAACTGTTCACTGAAAGGTTCTTTGGGGAGCAAAAAATGGTTCTTCTATGGCATCACTGTGAAAAAAAACCTTTTGGAACCTTTATTTTTAGTAGTATAGACTTGAGACTGTAATCACTGCCAAAGGCTAACAAATGTTTTATCTTTAAAATAAATTTGCAAAGTTATCACAAATCTGTTTTTGCTTTGTGGTATATAGTGTTTTGGCATAAGGATGCACAAAGCAAAATGTAAAAAATGTATAAATACTTATTGAGTGCACCGTATAGAACATTTTCACACACGCAATATTCAGTATTTCTGTATTTCAATATTCTATATTCTGTAATATTATGAATTTAGTGGCCCTGGATACTGCATGTTACCTTTAGCGTATTACTCTACCTGCTGTTAATTTGTGCTTTCTCCATTACATTAGTTGTCTGGTACATTTTAGCAATGGTCTCTGGGGCCGGGGGAGGCTGACTGACCGCCAGCATCTTGTACACAGCCTCAGTTTCAGGAGATTCAGCATAGAAAGCAGGCATGCCATTGGCAAGCTTCAGGATGGTGCCTGCAATTGCACAAATTAGCACATACATTAAAAAAATGTGTATAATAATAACTAAACGTACAAATTTAATTTTAGAGCAGATTTACATGAACTTTACTTGAGTTAATAAATCAATTGTGCAGGTATTATAATGATGAAAGGTGTTTGTACTGTGATATACATATAAAAGTGAATTATTTGTATTATCTGTGTCTTTATTCACTACAAGCTCCTGCCACCAAGACAAAATCCTTGTGAGTGTGTTTGTGTAACCATAAATGGAAATAAAGGTCATTCTGTTTCCATTTCTGATTCTAGCAAGAGTTAAGTATGCTAAAAAAGTCCTAGCACAGTGGGTCTTACGTTATGTGAATTGGTTTGGAATTAATATTTTATGTCAAGTCAAGTCAAGTCAAGTTTATTTGTATAGCGCTTTTCACAATACAGATTGTATCAAAGCAGCTTCACAGTATTAAATTAAAATAATACAACAAAGTTTGTTTCAAGAGGAATTTGTTGATTGATAAAATTAAATCAAATATCCCCAAAATATCCCCAACTGAGCAAGCCAAAGGCAATACAACAACATATGTATATGTATAGCTCACTTGAAGGAAGTGGTGAGCAGGTGATGTCATACACCTCTGCCTCAACATCTTTATCTTTCTTTTTCTTTTTCCCTTCTACTGGCCAAAGTAGGGATAGTTCCTCCGGGTGGCGTATGTCTAAAAGAGAGAAAACAAATGTAATGTACAGGTGTCGTGCAGTAGTTTTCAATCAGAAATGTTGAAGCATCATTAAAACTATTCTTCAAATAGTTTAAATAAAATTAAACCAGGTTTGGTTTGGAACTGATGTAAAGCTTCCATCTATTGTAGACACTGACTGTTTCTTGCACAGGTTACCGGAAGCACGTTTGTTCATAACTTTGACGGAACCTTGCCAGAACGCTGGTCAAAGTTCTGAGAAAGATCCCTGTTAGCTGGGTAGATGATCTCAAAGCCAGAAGCTCAACTCATCACTCACTCAGGAGTTTGCAGATGCCCATGACGGTGCGGAACACAGGGCTGGAGAAGCAGACTCTCAGGCGGACGCTGATGGCGTTGGGCATTAGCAGCCGCAGGGGCTTGTGTTGGGGTGTGAGGAAGAGTCGGGCGTCTGCATGAATTCCACATTTATCCAGCGTCCAGGACGGTTTCAGCAACCACTGCTGCTTCTGCTCCCACCACAGAGCGTGATCGGACCAATCCCTCTTTATTTCTACAGAAGAGAAGAACATTCTGTCATCACCCTCATCTCGTTTCAAACACATTTTGTGTGAAACACAAAAGAGGGTGAACAATGTCTCAAAAAAGATTAGCATTTTGTGATGTCCAATTTGAATATGTGCAAATATTAACGGGTTGGGAAATGGCAGAGATTTTCAAATTATTCTATTATTTACTCATCCTCATGTTCATATGTTCTACTTTTAAGATACTTTTTTGTTCGTTTAGTTGAGTGTTTCAATCCAGTTGCTGTTCATTGTATGCTCTCGTTGAACAGAGTATAGTGAAAATTGACTTTGACTTTGTTTGGAAAGACTTGAGACTTGACTTAAGCCCGGTGCACACTGTACAATTTATAATTTAATCCTTTACGACTGTTGCTTGTCAGACTGTACGAACATGATCCCCGCTGTAAGCCGTGTCACACTGTAAGATCTCAGTTGTCATTAATGTCAGACTGTACGGCAGTCGAGAAGCGTTAAAAACGGACGCATGCAAGAAGACTCATCTGGACTTTTACATCATCGATCTGTGACCGGTTCGATGACTGTGAGCTGCATTACATGCAGGATTTGGTAGCACTTTTTTTTATGGTCCTTTTTGAACATTCTGTTGACTATAAGTAAATTTGCAACTTCATGTCAACTAACTCTCATTGGAGTGTTAGTAAACTGTCTGCTTGATATCTGCTAACTCTTTATTATAATGCTCCTCCAACAGACATTCTGCTGATTATAAGTAACTTTGCATGTACATGTCAACTTATTCTAACCCTAACCCTACCAGTCTACGAATACTCTACTAAAAATCTAATGAGAGTTAGTAGACATATACAGTAGGTGCAACATTACTTATAGTCAACAGAATGTGTTAAAGGGACCATCAAAATAAAGTGAAACCCAGGATTTAAATGGCGGTCAGCAAACAAAAACAATCTGTAGTGTTCATTTTGATCATGACTTGTCTTTAAAAAAAAATTGTGTGTAGAGAAAGTGGTGGTTTGTTGTTGTCTTACTAAATGAGTCATTAGTATTGGTTTATTTAGCATAGTTAGTATAGAAGAATAAAACATCATCAGCATGCACTGAAGGTTAATAAATAGAGCAAGATGAATCACAATTGTGGTTTTTATGTGCGCTGAAAAAAAGAGGATGAAAGAAAATTCACGAGTTCACACTTATGAATGATCAGAGAATAAATAGTTATGCGTATTTGGCGTGCTGTCCGGGGGCAGGGCTCCGAGCTCGAACACAGAGTACTCCCCCCGTATCTCTTGGTTAGGAAGATAACCAGGCCAGTGTGAGGAGATGGGGAGGTGGAGGGATGCTGAAAACTGTCGAGGAATATGGGTGTGTCGACTGTGTGTATTCATAGGCCTTTAATCATGCTGATTGAGTGGACCTGTTGATTACTGATTGCTGACAGCTGGTTGGAATGACTTGATTGTTTGATCATTAGAACATGTTCCTCCCGAACCTTGTTAATAAAACATCATGAGGTGAATATGGACTCGGTCATGGCTAGAGAAAAGCGGCCAACTTGGCATGCCAGTTTTGCAAATGGAGCTTGAGGTAAGTAGTTTTAAGTTTTAGCACCATGTCGAGTTGATCAATACGCCATTTCATGTTGCATATTTATAGTCAGTGGACGTAGGTCATAGCAGGAAACACACTCTGAGATGACACTGTCAGAAAATTATTGCAGGCTATCTTTGGTCACAGGAGCCACGGCCACAGACATCGCAACGATTGGTCATCTTTCGCCTGGGGCAGCCCAAAATCGTACAATGTGCACGGGGAATTAGACTCGGTGTCAGAGAATTGTGTCTGAAATCAACAATCCTATAATACCCTTAGCAATCGCATAAACATCTTATAATAAATCAGACATCAAAAACTCACGTGACTTTTCCACAACTTTAAGGATGACTCCACCAATATGTAGGTCCGAGGTGACACTGACTTTAAGAGGTGGTGCCTCCGATCCCAGTTCCTCTACACTGACGGACAGGTCCCACGATGCCATTCTGATTTGAAAAGAAATGCCATTAGATATTATGCTTCCACAATCTCAGTTATTTCCCTTTTTTTATATAGTTTTGCTATAGCTTTCAGTTTAGGCTAGCTTTAATCAGCACAATTACATACAATTGGGTGGTTGACAAATAACAAGTTCACGATTCATTTTTTTTGACCAAGAATTTATGGAAATATATTTTAAATGTAAGTAAAAAAATTGTATATAATAATAATAATAATAATATATATATATATATATATATATTATATATACACACATACACATATACACACATATAGTTTATACATATAATAGTTTATATAATAACTATTTAAATCAAATTTCAGTTTTGACTTGTGTGAAAGTACTTTGCATAAAGACTTAACCTTTAGCACTCTTGCTCTTCTCTAAAATTTGCTTAATAGTTTTATGTTAAGTGTGCAAAAAAGTAGAGTCAACTTTACATCATATACAGTTTTCAAAAACATTAATTAGTGAAAAAGAGAAATTATATAAACATGCTTTGTGGATTTAATGTGATCAGTGAACTTTGCTATTCCATTCAATCTACACACACAAGATCTACAAAAAAAAAAAATCAAATCTTGGTTAATTAACTGTGGTTAATGTATCAGGGTGCACCACTTGACACTTAGATATTTAAAAAACAAAAACAAATACACTTAAGAAATCCTCATGCCCAACCAAAGTTAGCATGTCTACGGAGCCCATCTAGGCCTGAAGGCCCATGCGTGCCCACCCCTCTCTTCATTTCTAAACCTCACAACACCCGTCACACAAAACATCCCTTCCTTCCTATCTGTTCAGTTTCATTTTTTTTCCTGTTTCTTACCTCGTAAATTTGTGGTTCCAAAAATGTTAAGCGATGGTACAGGCTACGCCCTTGGTCTCTTTCACTCTCTATCTCTCTATCTCTCTGTCTCTCAAGAACTTGTGAGACATGTGCTGTTACTTCCTCCCTCCTCCGTTTCTTGTCTTTTTCTGCTGAGGTTTCACCCCGTCTGTGAGAGTGAATAGCTGTTCTCGTTTTTAGACTGATTTCTTAAGGGTTCATCTGACAATAAATAGGTTTCTCTTCCTCTTTCTGTGATGGAGACTGGAGATGCAGTTCTAAAATGAAACAAAGACAATTATTAGTGTCCTTTCTGCACTCGTATTCATATATATATATATATATATATATATATATATATATATATATATATATATATATATATATATTAGCGGTAACACTTTACAATAAGGTTTCATGTGTTAACTACATTAGTTAACGTGAACTAACAATGAACACTTTTACAGCATTTATTATTCTTAGTTAATGCTAATCTTAACATTTTTAATATCAAAAGTTGTGTTGACAATAGTTAATGCACTGTGAACTAGCATGAGCATGAACATTTTTATCAACTAACATTAACAAAGGTTTGATGTTAGTTAATGAACAAAGTTAACAAATGAGACCTTATTGTAAAGTGTCACAGATATAACTATGGATTCTCAGTTGAGCACATTACATGGAAGGGATCTTGAAAACTTCTGCTCCCTCACAGTTTAATAAGTTTGACTTTTCTAAACATTACTGGATTTATATGAACAGTTCTAGTAACTATATAGTGCTCCCTGCTGGGTAGATTTTGAAGCACTGCAATAAAAATATTTGATCAGATTATGCTCGCTTCACTTAATGTGCACTATTTTAGATGCACTAGGTGAGATGACTGTTTTGCAATCTGAGTTAATAAAAATTAATGCAGCCATGTCAATAGTTATAAAAGGCATCACTGTTGTTGTATGAATAGTTTGAAGACGAATAAGACCGAGAAAAAAAAACATAGGCTACTACAGCCAGGACAACTTATCACAGCGGATGGACAAATAAATAACGTATTTTTGTCTTGTTTTTCACTCCCGGTGATTCCCTGGACGAGGTTTGCCGTGACTGAATTATTCATTTTCTCAGTAGTTATGACAACAAACCTTTTTTCTCTTCTTTGTACTGATATTTAGCCTGATGCGATGACATATGCATTTTCCCGCGAAATCCGTCCCCGGCAGCTGTAAAATGTAAATCATTTGTATAGTGTCATTAATAACATTCAGAAAACAGTCAGAAGCCGTTGATTACTTCCTTTTCAACAATGCCCAGATTGCCTGCAATATGTTGCTTCTACCTGTTTTGCTGGTTAAAAGCTAGTCAAAAGTTAGGATCATTAAGTAATGTCTTTGAAAGAAGTTTCTTATTTTTTCCAAGTCTGATTTTTATTTATTTTTTACATAACACTGAAGACTGGAGTAATGACTGGAGTAATTCAGGAATTAATTGCATTTTAAAATATATTCAAGCAAAAAAAGCTAAAAGTTATTTAAGATTTTAATAATATTTTACGCAATATTACTGTCACAATAATAAATGCAGCCTTGGTGAGCATAAGAGAAAATGTGTAAAAATCTTAACTTTTCTACATTTTTGTCTTGGAGAGTGCCTATGATGACCCCGGTCCACCATTGAAAGCGGCTACAATGGGCACGTGAGCGTCGGAACTGGAGCAGTGGAAGATGGTCACCTGGTCCGATGAGTCCCTACATCACATGTATGGATGGCCATGTATGTGTGCGCCATTTATCTGGGGAGGTCATGGCACCAGGATGTATTGTGGGACGACGACAACCCTTTGGAGGAAGTGTGATGCTCTGGGCAATATTTTGCTGGGAAACCCTGGGTCCATCCATTTATGTTGATGTAAATTTGACATGTGCGATCTACCTAAACATTGTTGCAAATCAGATACTGTACACCCTTGTCTCGACAATGGTGTTCCCTGGTGGAAATGGCCTCATTTTTGAGGAATGGTTTTAGGAACATGATAAAGAGCTAAAAGTGTTGCCCTGACCTCCAAATTACCCAGATCTAAATCCAGTTGAACATCTGTGGGATGTGCTGGTCCAACAAGTTCGATCCATGGCAGCTCCACCTCACAACCTACAGGACTTGAAGGATCTTCTGCTAACGTCTTGGTGCCAGACACCACAAACACCTTCAGGGGTCTTGTAGAGTCCATGCCTCTGCGGGTCAGCGCTGTTTTGGAGGACCAACCGCATATTACGCTGGTGGCCATAATGTTTTGGCTCAAGTGTGTACTTTGTTCAAATACTACGCACAATAATATGCATAGTACAAAAATAGTGCAAGAAGTATGGTAGTGTACCATTCCAAATAAACACATTGAATGCATGTTGAGTTACACAAACTGAATGCATGTTGAGTTACACAAACATCACACAACTTCATAGATCCAGAACTTTATTAAACTGATGTTGCATTTCAATATGGTGATGCTGAAATCACAGTCAGTTAATTGATCGCAAAGTATGAACTGAAGCGAAACAGGTGGGAGGCGATTTAGCTTGAACAAGCCCTCTGAACTGTGAACCTCTCCCCCACAAATAGAAGTGCATTATATAATACAGTAATAGCGAAGCATTCAGATTCAGAGACAGACAGATTTCTAACAGGCCGACTATATGTAAATTAATCACTGATGGCAAGCTAATGTCATATCGCTCCCCTCCCCTCTTCTCCTCCAAAGCAGGGGGAAAAAACATGTACAAAAATCATAAAGAGGACAGATTCAGAATGACATATCTGCATTTAAGCATTATGAAATTATACTCAAAACAAAAAAACAATGGCAAATATTGAGATGTAAAAAATAAATGCTTTTAATATGAAGGCTCAAAACCACTCTTTTAACACTCTGGCTAGATCTTTTCGTTCCGTAACACTGTAATGCCTGAAAACCACGACATGTACAACTGACACTAGTGAATGTAGTGCAGAGGAAAGACCGTTGCATTTTCAATCCAATTAAGGCTTTAAAAAAAACACCACATTCGTATTGGGAGGAGAAGGGTAAGGGTGCCTGTTAAATTTGATGAAGTAAATAATTTGGAATGCCACCATCCTTCGTATTCTTCTGTTGTTCTGTAGATGAAAAATGTCCTGGTTTTCTTCTGGTTTCCTTGGATCACCGAATAGCTATTAGCCCAACATCTATCAGTTTCTGAATTTTCTGAGCGATGACAGGGTTCTTTAGATGACTGGATGGACAGAAGAAATTGCAGAAGAAATAGGATTTAAAAAATTTGTACCAAAAAATAAAAAAATAATCATATTTAAATTATATTTGTGCAAATTCCACAAATTCAAGAACATAACGATTTTTTGCATTTGAAATTCTCATGAATTCAGTTTTCCCCCTAATTCTCCGAGTAATGCTGGATTACTTTTCATGTTGCATACTTTGGTAAATAATTGCAAATTATGGTAGTATTGTTACAGTTCTACATTTAAATTTACAGCCCCCCCCCAAAAAAAAAAAAAAATCTAAATCAGTAACAAGCAAAGTTTCCTAGATTCAAATATTTGCTTTTCTTACTCGCTGAGGGCCTGTGGGTCTTTCTGCATCTGCTCTAAGATCATGCGCATGGCAGGATCACTCATGATCTGCTGCACCTCTGGGTCAGACATGGCCCTCCGCTTCACATCCTCTGGACTGTCGTTACGTGTTGCATGGCTCATCATACAGCGTTGCAGACCCTCTGTGGCCTCCTGTAGTGACGGAGAAATATGATGTTAGTAGTGTAGGGCCATCTTCACCAGCACAATACTCCTAAAAATCTCAGAGATGCATTAGTTTTGCCATACCTTTGAGTTGGAATCGAGATCTAGAGCTTTCTGGTACACATCCATTGCTTTAGAGAAGTCCTTCATAGCCTCCAGTGCTGCTCCCTTGCGTGTGTAACCCTTAACTAAAAGTGGATAGTGTAAAGTTTTTGCAGAAAACAATAACTTACAGTCACAGGGTAGTTAAGCAAAAAATGTATAGCACTTACTGAAGTTAGGGTCCAGTTTGATGCACTCCTCACAGTCCTGATAAACAGACCAAGAGTTGATGGTTAAGAGACAGAATGGTAAAATTGTTAACTAGTCGATCTCATGTAGAAAACAAAACAATTATTATTATTATTTGTTTTATTAAACAGTGGTTTACTGAACAAATTGTGTCTCTGTCTTTGTAATAAATAAAGGTTTCTTAAGGATTTCTTTTAATCTCTGCTAATGCTTTTAACTATATAGAGAGCCCTTACTTGCACATTACTATAATATTTAAGGTTAACAACAGAGCCCAAACTATTAGCCTAAATTCAGTTGCTATTTATGTTTTTCCTCCAATTTGTTAGCCTAGAAATTTAGATGCACTCTAGCGGCAGCACATTTTATTTTGCAGCCAGTGTCATCTAGCAACTCTCCGTTGGCTTGCGAGCTGGAAAAACCAAACTCTAGTCAGGCCAATCACATCGTGTATAGAGTCGGTGGGTGGGCTTAACATAATGACGGCAGAGTTGTGACGGTTCCGTGTGAACTCCCTGCTACTTGAAAACAAAGAAGAGCTGCTGCTGCCGGCGAACAGTGGTCTTTCCAATCGGCTTTGGCCGCGACTCTGAAAGACTTGGAGTTAAGCTTTTCTTTGAGAAAAGAACGGCACTGAAGTCACTCTTAAAAAAGGAAGATGTGTTCGGAGTTTTGCCGACCGGATACGGCAAACGTTTAATCTATCAATTAGCTCCGCTGGTGGGAAAACGCTCGGGTTGGTTGTAGCGCTATCCTACTGCGTGCAGAGGGAATTTGAAAGACAACCATTTATCCCGCCCTCAGATTGAGCCCTGCCAATGGTGTGTTCCCAGACCCAACATCTTCATGTGGGTCTGGCTAGTCAGGCTACCAATTTGTTGTTGAAATATAATCATTTACACAATGGCTGTCATTTTCATGACAGATATTTTAAACATACGTACCGTGGTTTTTTCGGTTCGGTTTGATAACGTTACACCCGTTTTCTACTATTGAAATGTGGTGCTATGTGTGGTTTTAACTGAAGTTATCATGATCTACAAATTTATGAGACCAAAGGTTTTATTTTAATAAGAGTAGAGTTCTAACTTGTACAGGCAGAATATTTAAATGTTACTTTATAATTTTTTTTTTTTTACAGATGTTACTATTTTTGTTAATGAAAATAAAATGATATCCACATCCCAACTAGCTCAAGCTACAGTCAACTAAAGCTACTGCCAAATGTATATTTCTAAGCGACAAAACATGTAATATTATTGATATTATGTGTGCGGTGCTACTAAATCAGGTGCTGGTGCCATCATCTGTAGAAGTTAGTGGCGCCGGCGCCGGTGCCACTGCTCTTAAATGTTAGCCTGGAGCCCTGAGGTGTGATTGTACCTTAAGGGCCAGCTGGAACTCCAGTAGTTTGGTGTAGCAGGCAGCTCTGTTGCTGAAGAGTTTTGCATCATAAGGGTTTCTCTTGATGGCCTCGGAGTAATGTTTCATGGCTAAAGGATAGTCACCTTCAAAATACACACAAACAGAACAATTAGAATCTTAACTATTACTATACTATCTTATTTTCAAAATCAGAATCTCCTGTGTGAGGTTACAGCAATGTGGATTTGGGTTCATATACACACCTTTCTGGAAGGCATCATTGCCCTGGTTCTTCTCTTCCAGAGCCAAATCTGTATTGATGTAGGCCTGCTTCTCCAGATCCTTCAAAAACTTCTCCGCCTGCAAGATTTCATCACTTTAATTTTGAGGTGAATTATGACCAGGACACCACAGTCTAACAGGAACAATATATTAGGATATCTGGATTTTTCAACAAATCACAATGACCTGTTGGCATTTCTTGAGGACGTCAGGTGTGCGGTGCTCTGTCAGACTCTTGTTAAAGAACTGGATCGCCTCTTTGTACTTCTCCTGCTTAAAATAGGAGTTACCAATCCTGGCATATGCCCTGAAAAAGGACAGGAAGAAAGATTCTGTACATACTGTAAAGCAACCAAAGGTGAAAGTTTAAAGTTGATGTGTAAAGTGTTTACACTTCTAATGGAAATCAACTACAGCATTAGACCATAATCACATTTAAATTAACATTTATTTTTCAGTTTTGTTCTAGTACAGAAAACTAACTTACTTCGCAACCTGTCTGTAGTCTTCTCGGTTCTCTCTGCCCACCTCAATGGCCTTCTCACAAAGCTCTCGGCACTTATCAAAATCCCCCTTTTCAAAATGTACAGCTGAGAGAGTGAAAACAAATCATTTGAATCAGAAGTATCCAGCAGCTGTGTGATTGTGAAGAGTAATTAAGGTGGCTTCATCCTATTTAAGACTTTAAAAATAAACTCGCCACCAAACCATTCATTTGCACACTTGAACCAAGGCTAAGTGGAAGGGCAAGAGCTAACAAACACAATGAGCATTTACAAAAAGGATTCATTCTTGTTTTGGTGCTATGCATCTCACTGTTGTTTTTAAGTGGTTAAATGGTTATTCGGAGATATATATAAAGACTATATGACAGATGCCAGATCTTCTAATCATTACAACTGATCTCTGGCTAATTTGGTTCTTCAAATGAATTTGCACGAGCAGCAATGCAGCGATTGGCTGACACCAAGATAGCAACGTAATGACATCATATTAAAAACAGAGCATAACACACCAAAAAACTAGAATTTCTGGACCGTTATAAGGAAACAGCCAAGCAACCAAACCGACATAAGTTATAATAGATAAATAAAATGTACGGTTGGTTACATGATTCTCACATATTTAAATTATTTCATGATTTCACAAAAGTACAGAGAATTTACAGATTTTATTGCATTTACATTTAGTTTCAGTTGCAGGGTTGTTCCTGCATTAAAAATATTTTAACGGCTGCCAAAAATAATCTTTGTCCCGCCAAAGATTTACTTGATCATTTAATGTGATCCAAAGGTAGCTTGCTATTGCTAGCCTCTACTAAACTGCACACCCTAGCTTTAACCACTGCACCACATATCTATTATGTAGAATTCTTACCTGCTTGGTTTGACAGGTAGGTCATGTTGGTGGGATCGTGCTTTAGAGCTTCTTCATAGTGCTTCAGTGCAGTATCAAAATCTTTCTTCTTATATGCAGCGTTTCCCAGCTCCTTCTCCTTCACAGCCTGGTCAGGGTTAGGGTCAGACACAAGCATTAAGCCACTTCAGTCAGAGCACTACATGTACAGTGATGCTACACCAAACCATGTGATTTGGCAAAGAGTACCATTCTCTTGTTCTCTGGCAGGTCTTCCTCTTTAGGAGGGGGCGGAGCTGTCTCTTTGGGTTTGGGAGGAGGGGGCGGAGTCGGTTCGTCATCTTCATCCATGCCAGACAGATCCAGCCCCAGCAGCACTGAGAGAGTGGTCATCACACGAGGGTCCTGCAGTTTACTACAGTAAAAAAAAAAAAAAAAAAAGGAAACAACTAGAGATTACAACAAATTCTTAGAATATGCTAGAAAAGGCTAGCCTGGGTTTCCCCATGCTGCCTTGTGCCAGCGCGAATTTATTCACGCTGCTAGGCAGCCTGGACACCATGGACCAGATTTTCCCCTCAAAAAGGGAACCAATCACAGAACGGGGAGGGAGCAGCAAGACGATGACAACGTCTATGCGACACACTGAAGCAGTTTGTTTATATCTATGGATCCAACATGGCATCAGACGCGAAGTTACCTTTCGATGCAGCCTTAGATAGTGTTCTAAGTAGTTTAGAATGCAAGTTTCTTTCGTCTTCTTCCTCGTCGAATTTCTGTCGCTCTACATACGTCATCTGGTATAATTGAAACGATTGGCTATGAGCTACGTACAGGCGCATTTGATAAACATTCGTAGCGCCCAATAAACGGCTCTGGGCATTCGTAAACCACGCCTCAAATACGAGAAAATGAACATGTGGTTCCCAGACCACGTCTCAATGAGAAAGAGGTCTGACGTTAGCCAGGCTAAGAAAAGGCATACTACTCACATTTATTGGAAAATACGGCATGTACAGAGTATAACAATTTACTATATACCCAGATAACCTAATATTTGCCAAAATGTGCAGTACATGGGGTCAGTGTGTGGGATAGTGTATCCCATAATGGAATATATGGTCAACCACTATACAAGAGACCTTCGTTTAGCGTTGCACATTATCTAGTGATAATGACGCTGGGACCACACCACAAGATATTCGGGCCGATTTCTCCCCTTCCAACAATCCTAAATGAAGTCCCGATTATCTTGATGGTTCTACAGATTATCTCATCAGATTTTCCTGTGGTGTAATGTGTGTTAAGAGTGACTGAACCTGCTCGGAAGAACATCGGAGCCGCCCCGATCTCGAATCGTAAATATCCAACATGTTGAATATTTACGATCAGAAATCCTGATGTGGGGGGGAACCCCGAGGACAAACGCGCACGTACTCTGTTGATTGTCAGGTGGAACGAAACGATACCAATCAGAAAGCGAGCTGTATGAAATGGATATGGACATCAGAGATGGAGGATCAGCATGTCGATTTGTGGCAATGTTCAGTCAAAAGCAATCACTATCATAGCAATATCTTCCTGCCTATAGTCCGAAATGTTTATTCTGAAGTCTCGAGAGATTTAGCGAGATTTCCCGTTTTCGCAGTCGGGACTCTGGTTGCAAATCTCTTCATGTGTGGTGCGTTGTCTTCTTCACAACACGGCACACCACACACTCTTGGAGCAAAACTGTTAAATCTAGGCTTATATGTCCTCATGTTTGTGGTGTTCATGTTCATGTTTCTCACATTTTGAAAATCTTATAAGATTTTAAATATCTTTTGGTGTGGCCCCAGCATAACTGTACATTCTGCTAAGACAGACGCAGAGAAAGCGAGCAGCGGAAAGGTACAAAGAGCACCTACGTGCCAAGCTCTGAGGGCTTGTTCCTGAGCTGCTCCAGCAACTCCCTGTAGCTGGGGTCGGACAGCAGCGCTCGGGTTCGAGAGTCACCCTCCAGCTTTTCATATAAGTTGGGAATGGAAAATGGGTTCATCATCTTCTTCTCTGAAAAGTACATGACAACATTAGTCACAGTAAATCTGAGTATTTATCTATCCGTTTCTTACCATACTCCACCACACACACTACAAGTAACCATTTAATCTTAGAAAAAAAAAAGGTAAAAAAAAGGTACTAAAAAAGACCTAGTGGAAACGAGGTGGAAACCTAATAGGCTTTTCTTTTTTTTACCCAAAGAGGCTTAAGAGGCTTAAAGTACACCAGTTTCAAAGGTATATGTGCTTTAAGGCTTATTCAGACTGAGAGTGAATATTTTGACTTGAACAAGAAAAAAGAAAAAAGAAAAAAAAAGACAAATTCAGTTAGTAGAGCTGTGAATCTTTGGGTAGACTGTGAATTGATTCGATTCGCGATTCATAGGTTTTCGATTCGAGGACGATTTTTGCAAATTTAGAACATTCGATTTGAGACGATTCACCTTAAAATTCGATGCGATTCAATTAATTTGATTCTGCTTTTTTTTTTAGATGCATTTATAGGATTATTTAAATGCGTCCCCCAAAGTGTCTTAGTCGGTGTGAATTACACAGCGGCCTTCAGGGGGTCAGAGAGGAGGGGTAAAAACAAAAACACTGGTTTTTGGTGGCCAATATGATCATGTCTTATTTTACGATAGGAGTCATTTTAAATATCAGTGAAATTCCACAATTATCGATACTTCAGCAAAAACTAATACTAGGTTAACTAATGTAAGAAAAAGGTTCTAAAATAATTAACATAAGACAAGTAAACTGTCAGCAATACAATATAAACAAATAAACTAATTACAAATTAAATAAACAAACAGTGTTAAGTTTTTCAGGAAGTTGTACTAACAGTGGTTTTTATTCAGATAAGTAATATCCTACTACAAAAAATGGAATAATCAAATGCAAAATAACACTGCATTGTCCTGCATGGCACTGTGCTTATTAAATATAGATTAATCCTCATTAAAGCTACTTAAGTTATTCAATCACGATAAGTGAGTGATTTTCTTTTGCCAATTGTTGTTTGACTATCGTTAATGAGAGACTGCAGGAGGTATATTAGGCTGCTGTCACTTTAAATGCACAGATCCAATATACTGTTACAAATGCGTTTTTACTCAACTGTGTACGTTTACTTAAAGGAATAGTTCACTTAAAAATACAAATTCTGTCATCCTTTATTCACCCCTTAAGTTGTTTCAAACCTGTATGAATTTCTTTCTTCTGCTGAACACAAAGGTTATTTTGAAGAATAAGATATTTGAATCTGAAGAATGTCAGTAACCAAACAGTTGATGGACCCCATTGACTTCCATAGTAGAAAAAACTAAAACAAAAAACGATGGAAGTCAATGGGGTCCATCAACTGTTTGGTTACTGACATTATTCAAAATATATATATTTTTGTGTTCAGCAGAAGAAAGAAACTGAAACAACTTGTGGGTGAGTAAATAGTGACAATTAAAATTTTTAAGTGAACTATTCCTTTAAGAAATTTAACCTAATGTATATACGCAAATACTCTCCAAAAAGGCATTTTGACATTTTTCCGAAGCCAATTTGCTCATCTGCGTTAGGCTCCGACTTGGAGCACGCATACGGAAAGCCACCTAGAGCATGTGCCTATTTTGCGGCTAAATGCTCTTTTAATAACAGTTTAATATCAAACACGTCCCGTGAATTAGCAACAGTAGACTGCATTTCACAACATTTTTAGGGAGGAACAAAAGTGCACCGCTGTTAAGGAAAGTGCGCTGGACGGAATGAGGCAGCGGCACAATAATCGATTTAACTTGATTATCTTGTTTTCATAATGGTTGAAGTCAAAATCGAAAATCTATTTCGATTAAATCGCACTGTCCTAGCTAGGTACCGGTCCTGCAGAACAGGGCGGTAACGTCACATTACATTTTCAAATATATTTTGGCAGCCGGCAAAATATTTTCAATGCAGGAAAAACTCTGGCTTTTTGGCATTTATTCTAAAATTATGCCAAAAGAATAAAACATTCTTTACCTGCTAACCGTGCTTCCATGTTCTGAAGTCCCTCCTTGAGCTGCTGATTGGACGGCTCTTGACGTAACCCCTCCTGATAGGTCGCTTTGGCATCCTCTAGTCGCCCAAGAAACTCCAAAGCAGCAGCTTTTCTCGAGTAGCCCTTAAAAAAGACAGAATACAACATATGGAAAATGAAGAATGGCTCTGGAAGAAGATGATAACTAAAAGTAGAAACGGCAATCAATCAGGGAAAAATTGACCAAAAAACCCCCCCACAAAAACTCACCTTGCCCCAGTCCGGCTTGATCTTTATGGTTTGGCAGGCATCTTTCAGGGCATTGTCATAATCACCCTTCTTGGCATAGGCGGCGGAGCGGTTGCTGAAGAGGACGTGATTGGAAGGGTCTAAGGCCAGGGCCTCTGTGTAGCACTTAACCGCCTCCTCAACATTTCCTGCGCTCAGCGCTTTGTTACCTTGATCTTTCAGTTGTGATACCTAGGGACAAGGATGGATAAAAAGTAAGCATTTACATTTAATCAAGTTTTTTTAATACGTCAGGATAAGAACAGCAGCGACATTTAGCACTTAATTTAGAAACATGCAAGCAGCACCAGCTGTGCTCAAGTTGCAACTTATGCAATACTAAACTTTGCAACATTTAACTTAATTGAAATGTAACACTAAATAACTGATTCTGGTTAAACTGATTAAATAGCAACTAAATGATTATGGAAGCCTCTGACATAAAATAGCAGGTTTTTGCTGAATTGCATTGCCAAACTTAATCTGTAGAAACATGATAATGTTGACATTTACATGTTAAGAGAGCACTTTTGTTACTTTTACTATAAGTGTGAATGTAAAAAAAAAAAAAAAAATCATAATCAATGTCACTTCTTTTTGTATCAGTATTTCTTTACTAATCCTTGTTAACTTCAAGTACAGTTTCTGGATGTTATTTACATATAATACTTAATTAGTATTGTTTTTCAATGTAAAAATTTTAACTGTTAGATATGCAAGAGAGAAGTATCAAGGATAAACTGAAAACAATTCTGGGGTAATTCATTGAAGGTAAACATGTGTTATGCCACTATGCATTAATTTACAGAGAGCTCACGACCTGCTAGTTTTGTTCTGTCTTAAAGTCAGCATGAAACAGACGTTTTTTTTTAATTCACTATTGTAATGTATAGACCCTATGTAGCCCCGCCCCTTTTCAGCACTACACTCCTTGTGTTCAGTCTTCGGGTTTGTATTTCCACAGCATGAAGGTAAGATTTTACAGATTTATGAATGAACCGCTCGTTTTAAAATCTTCCCAGTCTACTGACATTTGTTATGACATTCACTTCAAACATTGCAATGCTCATGATAACTTTTGTAAACTCTTCAATAAGTAAATCCACTTCACCAGCTAATTACTCTTTGACAGCAATGCCATAGAAATATATAGAGCTACCACAAAAACGTAAGTTCAAAGACAAAATTCGAAAGACAGCTGCGCTCTTGTTTCTCTGGTGCATAAAGTCTGTATATGAGTGAAATTGCCTGAGGACAAAAATGTAGGGCGGGACTTGATTTTGTGTAATTTGCTATTGGTCAAACTCATGTGAGTGACAGGTAAATAGTGCAACATTTTGATTTAATGGTGACTTTAAAAACAAATGGTGCAACCAAATAAAGTACAGACTACAGAGTTAGTTACAAACTAGCTAGTAGTTACTAAGACTTTAGTGTGAACTTGTTAACGGCTGGAGCAACCCTACCTGAGAGTGTGCTGGTTTTTAAACGACCTAAACTACGTTGTTTTAAATGCAAGCTCTTAGAAACAGTGAACTGTGTGAGATGACACATTCGTGTGTTCAGGAGTGCAGCATCTGTTGTTGAAATTTGATATAAATCGTCAGTAACAGCTGAGGCAATTCTCCCACTTTGCAACACTTCTCTCTTTTTAGCTTAAATTATTTAATAGGGACCAATAAGAATTGCATAATACCAAGTGAATGAAAAAAGCCCCTATGGGAAAACAGGACTTTTTTTTTTACAATTCTTAAAGGGATAGTTCACCCAAAAATGAAAATTGTCATCATACTCACCCTCAAGTTGTTCCAAACCTGTATGAGTTTTTTCGTTCTGCTGAACGCAAAATATATTTTAAAGAATGTTGATAACCAGACAGTTGACAGCTCCCACTGACTTCAATAGTATTTTTTTTTAACTACGAAGTCAGTGGGTGACCAACATTCTTCCAAATATCTTATTTTGTGTTCAGCAGAAGAAATAATTCATACAGGTTTCGAACAACTTGAGGATGAGTAAATGATAGCAGAATTTACATTTTGAGGTGAACTGTCCCTTTAAGCACATTAAAAACAACTCGTTTTAATTAGTTATGATAGAATCCTATTATTAGAAATGTCCCATTATTGTAACATTTGCCGAATTATGGAGACTTCTCAATGCTACACATATTTCTAACTTTGATTGGAATGTAATTTAATTTAATTTAATATAATTTCAAAGAAAAGATAAGATACGCCATCAATTTAGTCTTAGCACGAGTAACTGAATGAAATGACGTTCCGCCCTTCACACACACAGAAGTCTCTAGATCTGACATGAGCTTATGCTAACTTGCTAACTGATGGAGGAGATCGACCAGATGAATAAAACCGCATAATTCACACAGAACAGATCTGTATTTATAATGATCGACTTCTTTAAGATAACCATTGCAGAAGAATCGTTCGCAGAGGTCGCAGGTTAAAGCACAGCGTGACACATCCAGCTGCTAACGCGTTGTTAGCCAACTAGCCATTACTATCATTGATGCGGTGTATATTGAGCTACACTGAGTAACGTTACGTCTTTAAAATAAGCAAAACACTTATAACATTTTTACCAGTTTATTTTGAACAATGATTTAAAAAGTCACCATTTTCTTCATAATATATAATACAGGCTGTTCTATACAAGTTACTTACTTTCTCCATAGTGGGCATGAGGTTCCAGAATCTACCAAGACACTAGCGTCGCTCCGCCTCTCTGCCTATTATCAATGTAGCCGGGAGATGGGTTGCCAGGTATTGTAGTTTAACCCCCTCAGTTTTATGCGTTTATGTAATGTCTCATGATGCACATAATAATTGAAAGTAAATTACATTATACAAACTATTCGTAGGCACACATTCTTACTAATTGTAATGTGTGCAATAATTAATATTTATATCACATAAAAGATGAAATTTGTAATTATGAAGCAAAATCAGTCTCCAGAAAATTCTGGCACATATGTTACGAATCGATGCGGAATGCTTGGCAACCGAATGAAAGAGACATTTGAGAAGTAGAAATTAAGAGTGTTTCTTTTCTAACCGTAGTAGCAGCGCTGCCGTCTCTGATTGGATTAACCGTAGTTTATTGAAGATACGAGGTCTGAGGTTGATGAGAAAAGTAATGCTGAATGTTCCCGAGCTGTTCTAGAATTCTCTTCGTTTCTATATCCTCCTGAGACACAGAAAAAAGTTTTTTTAATTTAGTATTTTTTTCCACGTGTTTTTAATACATTGTTTAGAGCATAAGAAACAAATAGAGAAAAAATAATAATTAATTATTCATATATAAAAAATGTGTTTTATTCATATGTTATGCTATGTCATCTGTAGTGGACACCAGGACTTTTTACAACAAAGTTGTAAAAAAAAACATGAGATGATATGTATTGGCAAAAACAATGGGATTTTTTATTTTTATTCAACAAAACATTTTTAGGTTTCGGGATAAAAAAAAAAGAAGAAAAATTTTTTTGTATAAAGATGACTCTCAACTATGTTATGAAAGATATAACGGAATTAAATGATATACAATTTTACTTTATGTATCATGTGGATAAAATGGAAATAAATGGGTAGTCCTATTCAATACAGTGTATCATTCTGAACACTGTTTCTAATTTGCATATTAATGTGTTCTTGGGGCAACGTGTAATGAAAAAAAAGTGTAATAATGGGAGGCAACATTTTAATAATAATATATAATATTTGATAGGAATATTGATAGATAATTACGATTAATGACGATTGCAAGAGACTGCGGTGTTTAGCGTCACGTAGGGAGTACCTGAACACTGCACATACACACATGTTGGGTTTTCATGTTTTATATGGACCTTCTATAGACATAATGATTTTTTTTTTATACTGTACAAATGGTGTATTCTATAGCCTAACCCTAAACCTACCCCTAAACAACCCTCACAGAAAGATTTCTGCACTTTTACATTTAAAAAAAGCAACACATAATATGATTATAAGCAGTTTTCCTCATGGGGACCAAAAAATGTGGGGACATTTTGTCCCAGTAACATAGGGAATACCTCATCCCCCCTCCCCCTACACACACACACACACACACATACATGCATCTATTAGTGTGGATGATCAAAGAGCAGCTTTCATTCACAGGCACTTCACACAGTTTCATCAGTTTCAGCACTCCATACTCAGGCAGTAATCATGATGCAGGCATGTCTACACTAGATCAGTCTGTCTACACCTATACTCAGTGCCTGTCTACACTACTCAGTGTCTGTCTACACTATACTCAGTGTCTGTCTACACTATACTCAGTGCCTGTCTACACTATACTCAGTGTCTGTCTACACTATACTCAGTGTCTGTCTACACTATACTCAGTGTCTGTCTACACTATACTCAGTGCCTGTCTACACTCTGTCTGTCTACACTATACTCAGTGTCTGTCTACACTATACTCAGTGCCTGTCTACACTATCAGTGCCTGTCTACACTCTGTCTGTCTACACTATACTCAGTGTCTGTCTACACTATACTCAGTGTACACTATACTCAGTGCCTGTCTACACTATACTCAGTGCCTGTCTACACTATACTCTACACTATACTCAGTGTCTGTCTACACTATACTCAGTGTCTACACTATACTCAGTGTCTGTCTACACTGTCTGTCTACACTATACTCAGTGCCTGTCTACACTATACTCAGTGCCTGTCTACCATATACTCAGTGTCTGTCTACACTCTGTCTATCTACACTATACTCAGTGTCTGTCTACACTATACTCAGTCTACACTATACTCAGTGCCTGTCTACACTATACTCTACACTATACTCAGTGCCTGTCTACACTATACTCAGTGTCTGTCTACACAATACTCAGTGTCTGTCTACACTCTGTCTGTCTACACTATACTCAGTGTCTGTCTACACTATACTCAGTGTCTGTCTACACTATACTCAGTGCCTGTCTACACTATACTCAGTGCCTGTCTACACTATACTCAGTGTCTGTCTACACTATACTCAGTGCCTGTCTACACTAAACTCAGTGTCTGTCTACACTATACTCAGTGCCTGTCTACACTATACTCAGTGCCTGTCTACACTATACTCAGTGTCTGTCTACACTATACTCAGTGCCTGTCTACACTATACTCAGTGTCTGTCTACACTAAACTCAGTGTCTGTCTACACTATACTCAGTGTCTGTCTACACTATACTCAGTGCCTGTCTACACTATACTCAGTGCCTGTCTACACTATACTCAGTGTCTGTCTACACTATACTCAGTGCCTGTCTACACTATACTCAGTGCCTGTCTACACTATACTCAGTGCCTGTCTACACTATACTCAGTGTCTGTCTACACTAAACGCAGTGCCTGTCTACACTATACTCAGTGTCTGTCTACACTATACTCAGTGTCTGTCTACACTATACTCAGTGTCTGTCTACACTAAACTCAGTGCCTGTCTACACTATACTCAGTGTCTGTCTACACTATACTCAGTGCCTGTCTACACTATACTCAGTGCCTGTCTACACTATACTTAGTGTCTGTCAACACATTTTGTCTGTCTGACCTCCTGCCTGTCTGTCTCCCATAAACTTGGATTTCTTGGATTCTGACTTCAGGATTACCCGCCAGAAGCTCTGGAGTTGACTTTGGTGTGACAATCTCTCTTTCACAAAGAAACTTGGGTAGAGTAAACCAATTGACCCTTCGCAGGGAGTTTGATTGACAGGCAATCTGACCAATCATAATCCGCCATCCAACATCTGGTCAACATGGTGAGGCATGAGAGCGGCGTGGCTTGTCGGACATAGCAACAGTAACTATAGGAGGTGGGTCTTTGCGAACGGTCAATTTGATCTAATCAGCTATATGACACATAGAGGCCTCTGAGTCTAGTACCACAGTACAGGGTCAGTTACTTCTTTGATGCTTTGATATTCGCCGTGAAAATGTGAAACCAAGGGCCTCATTGTTAGTACTATAACATATGTCAGCATTACACTAGTATTACATTTGTTAAATGAAAGGATTTATCTTGTTTGGAATATGCGCTGCATATACAGTGCTGGGCAATGAAGATAAATCTAAACTAGTAACCCTTGATAATCTGATATGTATAATGCTATTTAAAGGAACCGTATGTAAGATTGTGGCCAAAACTGATACTGCAATCACTTTCAAATGACTGTAGAGCGGTGTATCACCTCCCCCCTGACTCGAGGTTGCCAGCTAGGCTGCAGGATCCAGCAGGAACGTAGGCTGCTACAAGGAGCTTCCAATGGCAAGTGACGAGTCCTACACAGTACTTTTCTTTTTCGGCCTTTGTCACAACGTATTTCGGATTCATAATGATGTCTTTTAGGTTTCGTAACGTTAGACATTTTTTATCCGACATGTTTGTAGCTGCAGCTGTGGTAACTAGAGCAGAGCTGGCAACCCGGATGCCGAAACACTACTGACTTCGTGATTGGTAGATAGGTGGAGGGTGGAGCATCAGGCCAAAACACAACATGACAACATCAACATCAGTTGAGGGCTGCAACTTCACTTTTAAATGACAATATCCTGGCCGGGCTACTGTTGTCAGTGATATAAGTATTTGAAATTAACATGATTTCTTTATGTCTAGTGACACTTCAGGGCCATTTTATGATTAATTGAAATACATTTCTTACATACGGTTCCTTTAAATAATAGTTTCAGTATTTATAATATTAGTAAGAATTAAAAAGTTAACATGTTGTCCTAAAAAAATGTTTGAAGAGGGCCGGTTGCAAAAACTTCTTAGACTAGTCTTAAAATGTAGACATCTAAATGTTTTCCTTAAGTCATTTAGGCTACATAAAAAGTTAGATCTGTTTAATTCGAGTTGGAAAAGTAAGATTGCCCTTTGGTTAACTGATACTTAGTCAAACTAGTTCTAGCTATATGCAACTATGAGATAATTTCTTTCTTTCTTTCTTTCTTTCTTTCTTTCTTTCTTTCTTTCTTTCTTTCTTTCTTTCTTTCTTTCTTTCTTTCTTTCTTTCTTTCTTTCTTTCTTTCTTTCTTTCTTTCTTTCTACCACAGTCATCATCATCACTTCTTTTCATAAATAGACAATTATCATTAGCTTAATATCTGCAGCTCCATGTAACAGTAGTTACAAGTAACTTACAGCAGATGGCAATCACAGCATTCATAAATGATAATACCATAATAATAATAAAAATGCAGGTCTGGATTTTTCCCAATTCCACTATTCATGTGGTTGTATCTGTATGCGTGTGCATGTGTACACATAGGACCGTATTTAATTAATTCAACTTATATATAATTATATAATTGTCACCATGTGTTTACACACACAAATTATGCTTAAGCCAAGACACAAACAAAATAATAAAATGCTTCTACTGTGTGCTTTGGAAGTGTTTTTTAAAAAAAATGTTACAGTCATTTGTAAATACAATGATATATGAATAGCATTCACAAAGCACCATGGTATTGCATCTGATATCGTTGCACCATTGTTTTCTACACTGGAATAACATGAATGGAAAATCAAGGGCCATTGTGTGTGTTTTTTTTTTCTTTTTTTTCTTTTTTCTTTTTTTCTTACTTCATTTGTTTGTTCCCACACTGTAACAATAGATGAAGTCTAGGGATTACATTTTGACATGAACCTTGTGTTTTGTTTAGTTTTTTGGCTGATATATATTTATAATATACTCAACACACATTATAAACCGGATTTGGTGATTTAATATCTACAAATCATATAGGCTATTTTGAAATGCATTCAAAGCTATAATTATGCAATCAGTGTATGTTTTTAAATTTCAAGAGTCGCTTGGCAGGAAATCCAGCTTTCACCATATCAGAGTTATAAATGCTGACATGGGGATGTTTGCCAAGTGAAGTGTCACAAGTAAATCTGCCGTTTAGTCTTGGCCTAGTGGTTAGCAAATGTGCTTTGACACTGAGCTGAGAACCCACCTCAAACTCTCGTTATCCTATTTTACAACACAGAATTAAGCTATTTTCTGTGAATGTGTGAGACTTCAGATTCATCAGCTGCTATATAGGTAAATAACCAGAAGAATTAACACAAAAAAAAAATGTTGCACTACAAACCAGTGTGTTCATGATTGGATTTTCAATTAAAATAATATGATAACAAATAACAGTTTCCAATATCAAGCAGCATAACAGACTGTTTTTGTCTGTTTATCATCCGCCTGGCAAAAGCCATAAATCTGAACGTTTATAAAAGTGATTGCTCTTTCCTCAACAAGCTGCAAGGTTTGAGGTATGGTATCAATAATGCCTTCAGCCTCAAACACTGCAGGACGAGTCACGAGAATACGGGTTGCCTTAGCAAACACCACTAAAAACCTGCCATTCACAGTCCTTCCGCACCACTTTTCTCTCTAAAGATTCTGTCCGCAGAAACGTCTCTCTCAGTGTGTGTGTGTGTGTCCTGTTCACACTGAAGTGATTGGGAGTGACAGACTGAGGAGAGAAGAGACTGTTAACAGCAGAGGAGCTGTGAAATCAGAGCTGGGAGGTAAACCCACTGCACCAGGATCATCAACACAACACAAACCTGCTCCAGTGCACTCTTGCTACTCATAATTAAAGTCTTTGTAGAAATATACCAGAAGGATTAGGGCCATTTTTTACATGATGCTTGCTAAGACTCATATTTAGCGTAAAGGTGCAGTCACATTAAAGTCAAATGTCTATTGTCAATACTAGAGCTGTATGAATCACAGCTTACTGTGTGTGTGTGTGTGTGTGTGTGTGTGTGTGTGTGTGTGTGTGTGTGTGTGTGTGTGTGTGTGTGTGTGTGTGTGTGTGTGTGTGTGTGTGTGTGTGTGTGTGTGTGTGTGTGTGTGTGTGTGTGTGTGTCAGAAATTCCGACTGAAATGACTAGATTTTAATGGTAAATATGATCGTATAAGGTCCTTAAATCATACTTTTTCAGAAGGTTCAGATCTCTTAGACTTTGAAGGAGAGGTCCAGGCTATAGAGAGACCAGAATATCATGTAGACTTGGATGAGAATGTTTGACTTAAACCAGTAAGCAAACATAACTTTAAATTGTCATCATTTTTATTCACCTTTTGCCATTTTAAACGGTCCTATGGGAAATTAATGTTGAAAACCCAAAATACAGGTGTGTGCGTGCGTTCAGGTATTCCCTACATTGTGGGGACATTTTTTGGTCCCCAAAACTGCTAATAAATTATTATAATAATTTTTTATGATATTTTTATGTAAAAATGTTCTTTGATGGGTAGGTTTAGGAGCAGGGTTAAAGGACTGAATATACAGTTTGTACAGTATAAAAATAATGCCTCTCTTAAACTCTCTCTCTCTCTCTCTCTCTGTGTGTGTGTGTGTGTATGGCTTGACTATGAAAAATCATCTGTCTCAGCTGATAGAGACACTTACCTGTAAAACATTTGCCAAATAGCTGCACTGAAAGGTGTTGAGAGGCTGTATACGTCTGTATGTTTGTGTCTTGAGTGTGTATTTAATGTGCATTTATGTTCAACTGAGTGTGTGTGCGTGCGCGTGCGTGTGTGTGTGTGTGTGTGTGTGTGTGTGTGTGTGTGTGTGAGAGAGAGAGAGAGAGAGTCTTTCACAGCCCAGTGCACAGCTAGATTGCCTGCAGAAAAACGACAGCATGAAGAGAGAAATGAGGGAGGCCCTGCCAAAAGGAAAGGAAGTGCAGCACGCTGAGGACGGCTGTGAGAGATAGACGAGTAGAGTGTGAGATAAACGTGTATATGAGGAGGAAAGACTGGTAGCATGCTAAAGAGAGCAGTGCACAATCACATAATCATGCAGAAAAGAAATCATTGGCTCTGTTTCAAGAGTGAGCAGCTTTATCACATACAGACAGGATTGTTTTTTGTTTTTGTTTTTTTTAAATGTATACATCCTCGTATTATACTGGATTACAATTAGCATTATTATTAATATTTATATTGAGTTATTTGAAAACTAAAAACAAATATAGTGGGTGAAAACAGACTTGATTTCTGTAGGTTTCACCATTAATTTGTACCTTTTTTCCTTCCATCATTTTAAAAGGGTGGCAAAAAGGCAAAGGAATTAATTATTTGATTCAATGCACTTATAGTGCACATGTTTTTGTGTCGTACTTGCATTTAGAACAATACCATGTAATTACATCTTTAATTACAAATGTAATTACACTGTACAACCTTCTCTTATACGCCTTACGGTTACACTTTATTTTAAGGTGTCATTGTTACAGTGTAATTATATATTTAAGTACTGATTGATAATAATTAAGTACATGTACTTACTATAGTGTTAGGGTAGGATTAGGATTTGGTTTAGTTGCATTTTATGCATAATTTACTGTTATTGCTATGGCAAATACATGTAACATATGTAACAAGGACACTGAAAAATAAAGTGTTACCCACCTTACCTAACCATACCATGCAATCTGCCCCGAACCTTGCCCGTATTCTACTTCAAAACACTTAACCCATTAAAGCCCACCGGCAACTATAGTTGCTGCAGTGTATAGTTGTCATTTTCCTTTTGTAAGTATTTTTCTAGAGGTTGTCCGTGTTTATTTCTCAATGACATGCAAGAAAACAACCAAATAAAGGATTTCAAGAAAGAAAGAAAAAAGGTTCACTTCCTTCCTGTCACATGAGGCTGTCAACTTCCTACCCCTACTTCCAGGAAGCATGGCGAAGGCAAACAATCCCAAAGAAAGGTCATTTTCATGTTACTAATAAGTATTTTTTGTTGACATATATACATAATCATGAAGGTCTCTAGAATCATCCAAACAAAACAAATCTTACAAGAAATCTATAGTTTTCTGTATACTTAGTCAAAAGTCCAAGTGGCAACTATAGTTGCCGGTGGGCAAATGCCTTGTAAGTAATAGGTTAATAGGTTAATAAATCAAGGTTATTGGTCTTGTTTAGTGCATAAACATAACTTAACCCTTTAAATTACATCTCTACTGTACTGTACTGTACATGCACTGTTATTTTTGTTATTTCCCATTTTGTTATTTTTTTGTTATATAGAAATAATTTTTTCTTCATTCTATTTATTTGTATTTATTTATTTTCATTAAACTTTTTGATACATAATGCCCTGTTACGGCTGCACTTTGTTCTGCACTATGTTCCACCACTTTCACCCTTGTGCGCTGTTCGTTTGCGGTTTACAGTCTTTCTGTTTTGGGGTCTCAGAGACCCCAGGCAACATATTTGTGTTAGGCACTGAGTGTAATTTTACTCAGTTTATCAATGTTTTTACTCCACATTTGGACATTTTTACTCCACAAAATGTATATAAATAAATTTAAAAATATTTTTTAAATAGGTTTTTATAAATAAAAATACACCTTATAAAAGACCAACATTTCATTTTTCAACATTTCAACATCAACATTTCAACATCACCAAATTTTCATTCATGGGGATAACATGGATAATTTGACATGGTTTAGTGTAAGATTTTTGCCCAAATTTTGGAAAATGCAGTTTTAATCACATGTTGAACACTTAACACACTTAAAATGTATTTACATGTTGCTGCTGATTGGGCTGACATTTTTGACACACCCACCAAACAAGAGAAAACATCTCAAACCCCGTTGCACACCGTTTCCAGGAAACATGTTATTCAACCCGGAAACCGTAGCAAAACGTCGCGCACCGGTTTGAGCTTGAATGTGTCCCTGGTGTAGAACTGATGCAGGAGCCCAAGTGTACCGACCCCTGTGGCTTGGTTTCGGGAGTTTTGTGATTTTTTTGTTCCGCCCACAAAATACTTCAATCTGCAGTCCATTGGTTACACCTGTCACTGTGGTTCAGACGCTCCATTAAAAAGACTATTTTCATTTTTGTGTCCCTCGTTTTGTTGCTTCCCCTTGAGCCAGGGGTTGTAACACAAGGGTAAGGAGAAAAGATGGGAAATGTTACAAAAGGACATCTAGAGAGAGAGAGAGAGAGAGAGAGAGAGAGAGAGAGAGAGAGACTACTGGAGTGATATTTGATTGATTTATTCCATCTGCAGCAATGTCCAGACAGCTGTGTCCGTGTGGGAATAGTCGTAGGATTAAGGCACTGGTTCGTGTAATTAATGGCTCGTGTGTGCCAGCGAGAAGGAGATCAACATTAAATCAAAGCGGAGAATGTGTGTGTGTGTGTGTGTGTGTGTGTGTGTGTGTGTGTGTGTGTGTGTGTGTGTGTGTGTGTGTGTGTGTGTGTGTGTGTGTGTGTGTGTGTGTCACAAGGGAGAAAGGGTCAATACTAAATCACAAAAAACGCAATAGGCTTTAGAAACGAGCAGAGATTGTGTGTTTGTTGATAAAAGCACGTGTGTGTGTGTGTGTGTGTGTGTGTGTGTGTGTGTGTGTGTTTGTATCTGTGTTGCTTTAGTGTGTTTTCAAGATTAGAGATTAGATTAGATTTCCTTGTGCTTACAGTGCACCAACTACCAAGAGGCCACATCTCTTGTTATCGGGAGTATGTTTCAACTGAGGGAAAACCAATCATGCTGTTGCTTTGTATACCTGGATTGTTGTGATTAGCATTATCCTTGTGCCTACATATGCAAAACAGTCTTGTACGTGTGATATTGCATATAGCGATGTTCTTGGTAAACACTAGCTACTATTTGTTTTAATTTTCAGCCTCACAATTGCATTACAGTTTTTTGTTGTTGCTTTGGTACTGTTTTCACAAGCCTGTCAAAACTTTTAGTAGGCTACTAATGTCACAACAGATCTTTAAGCACAAGCACAAAACCTCAACCATTCTAGCACAAAACCTCATGGCCTCATATCTTTTGATAACACACTGAATAATAAATATTATTAAGAACATTATGGATTTTATTTCAATTATGCATGTAAGGTAGGCTATAAGCCTATAATAAAAAGGCACTTTTTTTCTCTAACATTCCATCATTATATTAGTACAAAACATAAAAAGTTTCCCTTTCACTACACATAACAAGTGGTTCATCTGCAGTGTAAACATTTCATTCACAGTAACTGCCTTTCATGATGCTATTATGATTGAACGATTCTTACAATTAAACTACTACTACAAAATAATTGTTTGGAACAATTCACTTATTGTTATAACCCGGCGCCATACATCATACACCCAGCGCAATGCGCCACCAGGCGCGACGCAAGTGTGTTTTGCTAGTTTCAGCCCGATGCAGTTATCATTTTCCTGCGCCACGTTTTTAAAATAGCAAATGCATTTGCGCCCATTTGTGCTCATTGTTGGCGCGTTGCTACTTTGAGGCAACTGAAATAGACTGCGCCAGAGCCATAGAGAGAGAGAGTTGCGACACTCCCATAGACCTCCGTTGTAAATAATGGCGGCGCTTTTAACCGCCTACTTCCGGGAAATGAAGATCGGAATAGTTCCAAACACTGTCATTTGGGCGTTGGACACCATTCACTTACATTGCTGCGCGTCGAGTTGTTCCAGAGTTAAGTTGCCGAAATATCGACCTCTTTTGAATTGTCAACTGTCTATATTGTATCAGAGGCCCTTTGCGATGCTTAGACTGGTCTTCATTTGTACATGCACAGCGTAATTATTTATATTTTACGTTGGTTGTTTCAACCAATTTTCAAGCACTGCCTGCTAGCTAACGTTAGTTAGCTAGCGCGACTTCGTCAGCTAAGAGTTCGGTAATGAATCGCTACCACCTTTATAGCAACTTTTATTTAATAACATTTTTTGGGATATACTAACTTTTCATTATGTTATTATTGTCTTGAGTGAAGCGGCTTGTGAGAACAATGCTGGACCTTTAGGATTGTTATGGCCATCACCAGTCCTGTCTGTTTCATGGATCACCTGCCCCTGGTTTTTGTTTTTCTTGTTCACACACACAAGCACACATTTTTGTTGTCTGTCATTGTTTAATAAAAAATATTTTATTTGAAAACCTTCATTTGTATCAGCCATGCTTAAATTCGTTTTTAATCTGTTATAGTTTTGATAATGTGTATGGCCTTAATCTTAAAATAATATTCTTAGTCTTAACATGATTATGTTTCACGTTGTGGTCCTGGGGGTGGCCACTTTCATCAGAAGAAGTGAGCTAGCTTCTAAGCGAATTCTGAACGGACCACCACGGCAGACCTCTTGCGTGATCACGAAGGTAGGCTAATGGCTGAATCAAAATTTATAAGCAAAATCACGGGAATCAATAGCCTAATACAGCCCAGTTGTGCTAAAATAAATATCATGAGACGTCCATCATCAGATGAATGATATGGAAAAGTTAAGTTAGAGCCGCTAAAGCCAGTGCTACTACCCATGCGAACATGAACACTAAGCTTTTCCCTCCAAAAATATAGCCTAAAACTTATCTCCAAATGTAAAACTGACATTAACAAAATGCAATAATGCAATAACAGCTGAAAAAGTACTTGGGTGTGTGTTTTATTTTATATTTACCGTTCAATAATGCAATCGCTGCTGTCTGTCCCATAGAAGAACATGACAGCCAGCGTACGTTTTGGAACTATTGGGGCTTACATGAACCACGTGACAGCCATAGCGGCGACATCAAAGATTGTCGCAACTCTCTCTCTCTATGGCTCTGGACTGCGCCATTGACCAACTGAAACCTGGTCTAAACTCAATGGAGCAATATTTAATTTTTTATTTATTTAAAGAGCTTGTTAGTAATATGCACCTCTATATAGGTTATTGCATCTGCTTATTACACTTATTATCTGCTTATTACACACACAGGGACACACAGCAGCACACAAACATGCCAAATATTAAAAATAAAAGGATTACAATGTAAAAAATTATTATTGTGTACATAAAGAAATGGAATCCGGCTTGTCCCTTAGATGGTCTGCTTGCGTGCTTTAAAACTTAGCGCACAAGCTGATTCGTTTCCTCTCTGGAGAAGCGTTCAGTCTTTCCGCTTGCAAATTCTGTCATGTAAATAGCGAATCCGCCAAGGCGCGAGCGCAACTGACATTTAAAGGGAATGGGAGATGAGACTCTGATTGGTTTATTGCACGTTACGCCCAAAACACACCCATTACTCATTAAGAGAAAGTGGATTCGCAAGTTCACTTGCGCTGTGTGCTAATAGACCATGCGCTTGGGACCATAGTGTTGTTGTATTGCAAAACGCTTTTGCTGCCATTGAGGTGGAATACTGGTATGGTTAAAACAGGTTTGGTAGTATGATTTTGTAAAGACAAATAAAGTGGCACCAATGGTTAAACTTTATTTTGATAGTCCACTTTAGACATTTTACTAACTATAAGCAACTTGTCGAATACATGTCAACTACCAGTCATTAGAGTATTAGTAGACTGTTAGGTTAGGGTTCAGGTTAGTAGATTAAGTTGACACGTATTGCAAAGTTACTTAGTCAGTAGAATGTCTGTTGGTGGAGCATCAAAATAAAGAGTTAGCAGATTTTTTAGCAGACAGTCTAATACTCTAATGACTGCTAGTTGACATGTAGTTGCAAAGTTACTTACTTTTATTTAGTAGAATGTCTAAAGTGGAGCATCAAAATAAAGTGTAACCAAACTAACTTTTCAATTGCATCTCTTCTCATTGAGGTTAATACATTTTTTTCTATAATTTAATCCAAATGATCTTAATGGTTAATTAATAATTCATTTGGTAAATAGATTCTGTAAGTCACCAAATCTAAAGTCCCTACAAAGATGCCAATATTCGAAATCCTTTTATTATGGGGGCATTTTTTGGTGAAGTTTTTTGAAAATGTAAAAATGCAAAGGTTTTCTGTGATAGGCAGGCAATATAATAAATAGTTTGTACAGTATAAAAATCATAATGTCTATGGAAAGTCCCCATAAAACATGGAAACCCAACATAGACAGATAGCAGGTAACTGTTATATTGGATTTTGACATTTTGCTTTACAGTACGCCATGTGATACTGTAAACCGATGCCTTACCATGGGGCTGTCAAATTACTGTAAGTCACCCTTTCAATTACCAAAGTAAGTTAATGTAATTCCATTTTCTAACATGATGACATCTGTAGCCTGATTTATGGTAACATACTTAATTCAGCAACACGAGTGATTTGAAACATGTATCTTACATCGTTGGCTTTTGACTGATTGTCAAAAGATCATACTGTCAAGCCTTGATGATTACATTTTTTTTTCTTTTTTTTTTTTTTTTTCTGATGGAAACTGAAGTCAAAACTCTTTTCACAGTCAGCAAAACAGAAGTTTGTGTGGACCAGACTGAATAATTTTCCATTGCTTTCACAAAGAAAGCATTTAATTAAACTTAACTTACCTAAAACATTATTCTCAGGCTGCTTTTTATGTACTAGTTTTTCTTTTAGGAAATGGAAATCTAGTTTTATCACTGTTCCTTTTTGTCCTTTTTAACATCATCTCAAAATGCTGCTGACCTCATTAGAAAGTAGTGATCACATAATACACACATATAGTCGAAAATTTGTCCTTGCTAATGCTATTTTTCCATGCTTAATTAGCTGCTTTGAAATGCACTAATCAAATGAAATAATACATTATAATTCAATCCCCTCTCTTAATAAGATTTGCAAGGTAAGTGAATGCTGTGTCCTGCTCTCTCATTCTCTCTGATGCTCCGTTTCAGTTTTTTCAACCTTGCACATGGCTGTAGGCAATTCAGCCACGCTTACTGTTACTAGGATAAAAAGGAAAATGGGATTGATTGATTTACGAGAGTCAAATGAAGGACAAAGAGTCAGAAAAGAGGGGCTGAGTGAATGGACGGGTGGAAGATCAGGAAACAGAGGGAGCATGGTGAGACAAAGACAAATGGAGGTCAATGGACAAGAAGACGAGGGAAAAAGTCAAATGTGTAGCCAGTGACCTCTCCCTTTTTCTGGGATAATCAATAAGAGAGAGAGACAGACAGTGACAGAGACAGAAGGGGAGGATATAATAACAAAACATGTCTTTCCTTTTACATTCTTTCCAGTCCATTCAACCTCTGAGCAATTCTTAACCAAAGTCTTTTTTAAGCTTGCCAGTTCACTCGATGACCATCTTGGTAACGCCCTTGGGCTTCGAGCCATACATGTTCATCTCCTACTGTATGCTTGAATTGAAATGCAGGGCTTCCTGCTGGCATGTGGACCCTGTTTCGCATGTGTAAGCAGCAATGTAGTATAACTGCATCAGTAGACTTGCATTTTGCTTTCACACTAAGAGCCTTCGCATGCACTTTAAAAGTTCAATTGCAGATGGACAAAAAATGGGCATACACAAAGCTGTTATATAATCACCATACTATGTGGAAAAGAGCATCCTTGTGAAAAAGAAGTGTGCTTAATTGTATTGAATGTTCCCTTGTAGTGTACTTAAAATCTTAAAAGTATATTTTTATATATTTAAGTATATTTTTTGCAGATAATATAATATTACTGAAATAAACACATTTAAAGAGTGTGCCTAAAGAGTTTAAATAATGTTTCTTAACACACTTGAAAGCACTTTTAAAAAGTGCACTTTGCAATAATGTCAAATTAAAAGTGCATTTTATATTTTGATCATCTATTTTCATGCTTTTAAAATATACATATTTTGGATGTGTTGACTAACATACTAAAGCACATGTAACAATATTTTAAATTTACTAAATTGCAACTTCATTACAAATTATAGATATATTTAAATACATGGCAGATTAAATGCATGCGGGTGTTGCACTTTAGTTCTGTTTAGTTTCAGTGTGGTTTGATTTAGGTTTCCCTGTTTCTGTTTTTCCCTGTGTTTCTGCTCATTATTACCTGTGTTCCTGTTCATTAGTTTCCATGGTTTCTAATTAATCCCACACTCCAGTTCATGCCGTAGTCTCCAGTCTCTGCTCCAGTTCATTTTAAGCCCTTAGTTTCCTCCATTCTTGGTTCGGTCTTGTTTGTGTTATTGTGTAGTTGCTGTTCTGATTCTCAGGCATATTCCCCCTTTTTATTATTCTTGATTCTATTTGGATTTGTGTGAGTTTAACTACACCTGACAGTATTTTTTATTTTTTTAAATTAACAAAATTTAAATACATCATCCTTCCTTCTTCCAAAATATGCTCTTGTCTTACCCTGATTCACTATTGTAAGCCGGTTATATTAGGTGTTTATATTTTAGACCTGACAGGACGGTTTTCGTGGGAAATTGCGTACAAACGTAACGCGCCCATGCGTGTCTCGTCATTTCCATAAATAGAGAAAAGTTGTCAAAAGGTGTGATGAAAGTATGACATGGCCACAAAGTTTTGTACTAGAACAGTTTGCTGCCAATACAGTTTTCATTGTACCATATGACTGAGTCTAAACTATAGTTGACTCTTTCAAGGTGAGATAAAGTAATATGACTTCTGTTTACAGTATCACGTGGCATATACTGTAATATAAAATCCTGTATTTGATGCCATCTGTCTCCCTTCCTCTGATCAATCTGATAGGTACAGTCAAAGATTGTTTCATCTGTCTTGTACTAAATCTTGTACTGATCTGTGTTAACACATTGCAAATGATCTCCCTCCCTCCCTCTCTCTCTCAAACAAACACACACACACACACACACACACACACACACACACACACACACACACACACACACACACACACACACACACACACACACACACACACACACACACACACACACACACACACACACACACACACACACACACACACACACACACACACACACACACACACACACACACACACACACACACACACACACACACACACACACACACACACATTGAACATTGTGGTTATTATCTGGGATAAATTATACCAAGAATTCATTAAATTAAGTTATCCATTTAAGAAATTGCACACCAGTTCTAGAATCGATGTCTATAGAAATCAATATGTACTAAATAACCATTACGATCAGGATTAAATTATAAAAATGTTTTATTAAACTCAGTGAGTAGAGATGCAAATGAAAAGTTTGATAGTAATAGCATTATGCAAGGCAGTTACTGTGAATGGAATGTTTATATAGATTTATATTATATTATATTATATTATATTATATTATATTATATTATATTATAGTGAAAAGGATATTTTTTTATGTTGTGTACTGTACACAAATAATTGAAAACATGCTGAAATGTTCAAAAGAAATATTTGAAAGAAAGAGCTTTGAAAATGTACCACTTGCTTGTGAAAATTGCACTAAAGCACTTGAAAAAACTGTAAGTAATATGTAGGCTCTAGAATGGCAGGGGTAGTAAGGAGTATGAATGGGGGAGAGGGAGCGAGTGAAAAGGATGGACGGTAAGGATGTGTCCTCTGGTGCAGAATGGGTTCTCCAGAGAGGCCATCTGTCATGTTTGACTGCACAGCCTCCGGCCCTCTGTCACTTCACCCTGTTACCCAAGCCTACACCGGCCCAACATGCCTTTCACAGTCATCATTTACCTAGCAGCTGAGTGGAAGGAAATACGTGTCTCCAGCTCTTGTCATCAAGTATGCGACAAGCAGCACAGTATGTCTTTGAATGCCACAATATGAGGGACAGTTGGTGATCTGCTCTGGGTCTGTGCCTCCATCACTAAACTTAGATCTGTTATCACCTTTAGCACATTTAATCTTATGCTTGGTATTTCCAATAGAAAACCAGAAAATATTAGGGAATTTTAATAGATGTAAATTTTTCTAGATATCCTCAGTTCTGAAATATTTCATCGGCTACAAATTGCTAATTCTGAATGCAATCTCATTACAAGACTAACAAGATTTTTTGTCATTTATGACACAGCCGGCACATCCAAAATCACATAATGTCTGAGTAGGTAGGGGAGAGCGGGGCACAACCTAACGCTTTTTGACTTTCTTAGTTTGTGTAAATCTACTTATGGTTCAGAGTATTTATTTTTTCCCACATTCATTTCCCACATGTCTAGTACAATTATGTGGTTTTGTTTTATTAATACAGTATATACTTTTTTCTTGACATACCCCGAAAGAATGGAAGTGAAATGTGACAACATGCCCCATAGGTGGGGTACATTGTAACATGTGTGGGGCACATTGTAACATAACATATGACAGCTTATAATGTTATCTGATCTAATAAAAAATATATACAAAACAAACTAAAATATTTTCTAAATAAAATACAATTAAAAAACTTTTTCATATAAAATAATGGCAATTTTTAATAATTAAATATAAACAAATTTTTTAGTTTTGACTACGAACACATGAAAACAAAGCTATACAACATAGTTCAAAACAAATAAATAATTAGTCATTTCTGAACATTGACTCTCAGTCTTTATTCACCTTTTTCTCACGTTTTCCCAATAAAATTAATAAAAGTATAGAATATAATAGCATATTTCTAATAGGGGCACATTGTAACGCAGTGTTACAACATGCCCCCGCCTGCACAACTGGGATTTAAACCCTGCTAGTGTCTTCTGCTAGTTAGCGAAGCATTAAAGAACTATCTCAACTGTTAAATAACATCTTGGAGATTAAAATAATATCAGATTTGTCTTATTTTAAATAAACACAAAAAATAGAGATGAAAAATTAACTTAAGTAAGAAATTTACTTTTGCTATGGTTTAATAAATGTCTATGGATATCTTCCAAAAAAATTATAATTTTGGCGGATTTTTTTTTTTATATATATAGTGTTGATATGGCAACTAGTAAATACACAAAGTTTCGTCATCCAAGAATGTGCGGAAGTATTTAAAACAAGCGTGTTACAACTAGCCCTGCGTTAGGTTGTGCCCCGCGCTCCCCTACTTTGAATTTGAATTGACTTGGGCCCTATCTTGCACCCAGCGCAATTGAACACCGACGCATGTACACCGACGCATGTATCATTCCTATTTTGCACCCGCGCACAACGAACTTTTCCCTCCACAGACGCACGTCGGTAAATTAGGGAATGATCTTGCGCTCCCGGGGGCGGTGCAGCGAAAAGAGGAGGCGTGTTCCGGCGCAAACGTTCCCTGATGCTATTTTACAGGTTTAGAAAACAATTCCGCCACTGACTTTAGACTAGGTTTTTCCTGGTCAGTGGCGGAATTGTTTGCGCATGTTATTCTATATGAATGTTGCTATTTTAAGGGCGCATGTTTGGCCATAATGTAGCGTGTGCACAACGTGCATGCACTTTGATTCTCTCATCTACACAGAAGCAGCAGTTTTCATTTTTGCAAATCATACATTATTACAAGGAAAAATATTAACACACGAGGGAAATCAATTTTTGTGTCCATGAAGATGTGAAAAAATAGGCATAAATCTAGCTTACACATTTACCCAAATTATTATACGCCTGTTTAACCAAAGCTAATTTGGGTGGGTTTCTCCCATCCCCAATGTTACTTCTCTGTCTTTTACGGCCCTGACGAGAACGTCAGTCTCCTCGGCTGTGAACCGCTCCTGGCGTGCGCCTGGCAAATCCGCCGTTATAATAGCAATCCGCCATGGAACAAGCGTGCCTGCGCTTAAAGGGAATGTGAGATGTCGCTCTGATTGGTTTATTTCACGTTACGCCCAAATCACACCTATGAATAATGAAGCTACTTCAGACAAACCCATTTTAGATTTGCGTCGGGCGCAAGAGTCATTTATCCTGCCGGGAAAATAGCAACAGCGCCCAAGATCCGCCCACAAAGTTACTTGCGTTTCGCGCTTGATACTTGCGTTTCAGATCGTTAAAATAGGGCCCAGTATGTTTATTAGAATTTTTATGTTTATAGTATGAATATGGGAAGTAAATTTGGGTGTACTACATCCGCCATGTTGATACTGTCTCGTTACACCAGCCATTTCCAAATCCTCTCCCGTGGCCTCATAGGATAGTAAAGTGTCCATCAAATGCCAATTCAGAATCTTGGAGGTACTTTTTACCAATTGTTTTTTTAAATACAATGTATTTGGACATACTACTCATTTGGTGAGCTGTTTTTCACATACTATAGAGTATAGGGAAGTATTCAATTTCGCTTCCCAGCCATTAACAAGATTTTCCATAATTTAAGATACAACACTTCCCCGCCATTGCCAAATCTTTCCGTGTTTTCACTGTTATACAGTAGGGATCTTCTGAAATAGTACAGCAACTCCGAATTCAAAAACAAGCGAAAGAGGAAGATCTGCGTAAACCAGAAGAAGCAGATAGACGATTGTTTACTCACAAGTAAGCCAAAGGCATTATGAAACACCCAAAACCTCCTAACAGTACCAAGAAAAATGTATAGGAAGAGGTATCGGACTGTGCATCTTTGAGGGTGTTGATGGACTCCATCTGCTCCATCTGTGTTCTGATCATCAAGATCATGAAGTCTTTGAAGAAAAGGGCCATAAAAGTGTTGTGAATATGTTTAAAAATGTGGGCGCTGGCTGGCAGTAAATGTTGGCGAGGAAAGAGTTCAAATGATTTGTGAAAATTCTAAACAAGAATCACAAATTAAATGTGTTATGTGTTATTACACAACCCAGAAGTTAGCTCTGGTCCTCTAATTTGATTGGACACGCATTGTTACAGTGACACGCAAAACTTGAGGCTTTGGCCTTTTTTTTTTTTGGTCGAGGGTGTACAATTTTGCTTATTTCATGTCAGTACCTGGAAAAATGAAAAGTAGAGAAATGTTGATATTGCTATGCCGTTGTAGGTAGGAGAAAGATAAATGAGAACGAGAGAAAGAGAGAGTGGAAAGTATAGAGGGAGAGAGAGAATGGTGTACTATTACCTTAGGACTGTCTGTCTGTTGGGGAAATGACAAACAAAGCTGTTTCTGGTAAGTTGAGGAAGGCCGTTCAGAGCCACATGTGTCGACTAAAAAGAGTCATTTTCAGCAGATTCTTTCCCCACGGATGAGGGGGATGTTGATTCAGAATAATAATTTCAGCATTTCTCTCACCTCTCTCTTATTTCCTCTCCTTCTGTTCAGAGAGGGCCCAGAATGGGCAGAATAGCTCTTCTCCACTGGGCTGATGCACACTTCTCAACCACAGCATCTCTTTGCCTTTTTTTCTGTTTAGGGATTTGTAATATTGGCAGTCAACAAAACAGCACAAAAATACAGAAAATAATTAATTCTGCAAAGGATAGCTAAGTGTGTTTATGTGTGAGAGAGTAAATTTCAGAGTTTTCACTCTACACTCAACCAGTGTATAAATGTCTGCATGCTACAAGTTATATGATGTCTACCAGTACCATCCAATACATTTTCATTAATTAAACCAAAAACAATTTAAAAAACAGTATTTCAAAACAATTGCTTTTGTTTTCTATTTTAAAGGTGCTCTAAGCGATGTTGAGTGACGCCACTTCTTGTTGACATTCAAAGTATTATCAAACAAAACGGAGGCTAGCTCGACCCTCCCTCCTCTTCATCCCGTCCCCTCCCCCTCCCTCCCGTGCTTCCTGAAACATTCATGAACCGATTAGAAAAACCAAACTGGATTTATCCACCTGTCCAGCAAAAACAGAGCCACCTGAATTTCGGATTGGAAGCCCTTCTGCCGGCGGAGTTCTCGCCACCTTTTGAACGCTTTTCCGATGAAAATCCTTCTCCTTTTCCCTATTCTTTGTTATTTGTTCATCAGAATGTCGTCTCTTTGGTCGTGTGTCGGCCATATCAAAATTCTCAAGAATATACATTTTTAATGTTAGTCGTTGTCATCGTAGGACATATCTCCTCTTGCTAACTTCCCTCTTCATGCTTCTCTCTCCTCCACTCTCCACACCCCTCTTCATGTGCGCGCGCACTAACCCCCCAACCCCCATCCCCAAATCATTCTTGTCGGTTATTGGCTGGAACACTGTTTGTTATGTTTCGTGGTCCAGGCTGGGCCAGTTTGTTTTTCTTGCCGTTTGTGGAGCCTGGGCTGTCTACAGAGACCGCGTTTTTTTTACAGTGTGTTCAGGGGACAGGCAGCTAGCGGATAGTGAGGAGATGTTTGCTGTATGTGACAAAAAAAGTTTTGGTCTAAAAAACGCTTGACATCACTTGGAGCACCTTTAAAGGGATAGTTCACTTTGAAATAACATTTTGGTATGTTTTAGCTTACCTCAAGGGCATCCAAGATGTAGGTGTCTTTTTTTCCGCAGTAGTTTCAATTTTGATATTTTTAGGTCAAACCGTTCTTGTCTGTCAGTCATATAATGCAGGTCTATGGTCACCGCCTCAAAGAGCATGCACAGAGTCCAAATTAAAACAATTCCCCATCGTCCAAATTAAACAATTCCCCATCGTAAGTACACATTGATTGCCTAAGACACGAAACGAGCGGTTTGTGTGAGAAAACGAACAGTATTTATATCGTTGTTACCTCTTGTACACAGCCACGTCCAAGTGATCTGAGAGCGCGGGCGGGTATATATATATACAATAGAAGTCGCCTTGGCTACTGCAGTTCATTGGAACGAAACCGTAGCCAAGGCGACATCTAGTGTATATATCTATACCCGCCCACGCTCTCAGATCACTTGGACGTGGCTGTGTACAAGAGGTAACAACGATATAAATAATGTTCGTTTTCTCACACAAACCGCTCGTTTCGTGTCTTAGGCCATCAATGTGTACTTACGATGGGGAATTGTTTAATTTGGACGATGGGGAATTGTTTTAATTTGGACTCTGTGCATGCTCTTTGAGGCGGTGACCATAGACCTGCATTATATGACTGACAGACAAGAACGGTTTGACCTAAAAATATCAAAATTGAAACTACTGCGGAAAAAAAGACACCTACATCTTGGATGCCCTTGAGGTAAGCTAAAACATACCAAAATTTTATTTCAAAGTGAACTATCCCTTTAAAGTTTGTATCTCCACTGAAAATAACATAAAAAATATTTACCTTAAGGTCAATGGTCTTCACATGGCATGCTGCCTGGGACAAGCAGGGCGGGGCCGAAAGCCGTGGGAACGGAGCGAGGTCGGTGGTGCGAGTGTTTATGAGCACAGACGAGCTCTGAAAGGATAAAAGGAGGAGTGACGACAATACAAGACGAGAGAGGACCAGGCCTGGACTTTATGTTGGTAGTTTATTTTAGCTTATGCAGCAGTTGTCTGTGAGGGGCTGCCGCTTTACTTTTGTTTTGTTCTTAATGTTTATTTGGTGATTAAATTTACGTTTACTGTTCGCCGGTTCCCGCCTCCTTCTTCCCTGAGCCTTTAACATTGTTACATTGATGACAAAACCCGGGATGAACGAGGGGCACAATGGGGAGGGGCGCTCTATGCTGAGGGGGATCTCAGTGCTGAGAAGATCAGACAGCATGAAGGAGCGGTGACTGTCAGGAGATGCCCTGGTTGCTCAACATTCAAATAGTCTGGCTCATTGTTTGTTTAGGCTAGTCCTGCAGTGTGCTATCAGAGTTTCTCTGAACCCCTCCACCTCCTCCAGCTCCACCTGTCCACCATATCTTATGGCGCTTTTCCACTGCATGGTACGGTACGGCTCGGTTCGGCACGGCACGCTTTGGCGCTTTTCCACTGCTTGGTACGGTACGGCTCGGTTCGGTACGGCTCACTTATGGCGCATTTCCACTGCATGGTACAGTACGGTACGGCTTGCTTCGGCTCGCTTTAAATGGTACCACCTCTGTTGAGGTTCCAAGCGTACCGTACCGATACTAAAATGTGACGTGAAAACACTGCAGATCACTGATTGGTCAGACAGAATCATCACTACCAGCGTCATTGTATTTACGACACGAGACACTAAACCCGCTAGATTTAAATAGCCAGTAAACAACAGCCAACGCTGTAGCACCTGTTTTAAAAGTATTTGCTTAAAAAAAAAAAAGCTGAATCGTGGTCAGTGGACGAGGTGCAGACGTTCCTCTCGTTGGTTGCCGAGGAGTGGATGGGGAAACACGGAGAGGAACATTCGCATTTAATATGATGATGTAATGGCAGTAGAGACGGTAACTATAACGATCAGTCCCACCCACTTTGAAGTGGTAGGCTACTAACTGCAGTGGAAAAGCAACCGAGCTAAAGCGAACCGAACCGTGCCGTACCGAGCCGAGTCGTACCACGCAGTGGAAAAGCGAAGCGAGCCGAACTGTTCTGCGCCGAGTCGAACCGTACCGAGACGTACCATGCAGTGGAAAAGCGCCATTACATGCTCACAGCAGCGTGTCTGTGTGTATATTAGCAGTAGCAAGTCCATACTTGCTCTGTAGCAGCAGCAATAATCAACAGCTGCAACATAGCAGATAATTTGAATGAATAATTTGATACAATGCACGTATCATGTGGCTGCATATGTTTTACATAGTGCTTAAATAAATAAATAAATAAATACCAGCATGTAATTACATCCATAATTAATTTCTGTTATTACATCTATAATTACACTGTTGACCTTTCCACTACCTCTTAACCCACCCATACCACCAAACCTGTCCCTAGCCTTACCCCTATCCCACCTCAGTAACAGCAAATGTGTTTTGCAATACAACATGAATACATGTATGGTGTACTTATTTGTTGATGTAAGTACATAGTAGTTAAAGACAACTAATTAAAAAAAGTTTGACCAATTATTCTTTTAAAGTTTGGGAACAACGAACACTAAGCACTCTTTCTAAGCACATATAACAAAAAAAACATATAGGCCTAAGTTAATGCATTCACATTGTTTAAAGAACTCAGTCCCAGAGGCAGTTTCAGTACATTTGCCTTTAATCACATAGAAAAAAAAACAAAAAAAAAACATACTTTATACAAAATAGTGTTGTTGTTTTTTGTCTGAGTTTTCATCACACAGTTTGACAGAGGAAGAGAGAGTCATATTTTCAAAAGCTAAAAAAACAAAAAAACATTCATAAAACAGTTGTTCTCTCGCTTGGTGAGATGGCAAATAAACAATCAAAAAACAGTCAGTGACCTCATACCTTCTACTTTTAAAAACACTAAAACTAGAACTAAAACATAACAATGTGATTCACTTGGAGTTTCAGGTTTTGTTTGTTAAGTAATGATAGCAGCATTTGTTTGCTCTGGTGACATTATCCAACAGCAGTTCAGAGAATGAAATATGCATCAAACATGAGAGACAGTAAGGGGTTCAACTTAGTCTGAAAAATAAGGAAAATTGTATTAAATATAACAAAATGATAAGGATTGAATTAAAAAGCATGATGTATTTGTGTGCACTGTGTATCCGGTTAATTGGCAACTTTACTAATCATAAAGGGTTTAGTTCTTTGTAAGTTATATTTACTATATTTGCACACACACACACACACACACACACACACACACACACACACACACACACACACACACACACACACACACACACACACACACACACACACACACACACACACACACACACACACACACACACACACACACACACACACACACACACACACACAAAAAAAACAGTGGGACACAATAACACTATTATCTAGTAAACTGGACTGTACGTTTTCAGTACAGCACTTTATTCAGTACAGTATTTACCATGAACCCCCAAAAAACACATATTTTCTGTTTTGTTTTTGTTATAAATAAATGGGCAACAAATAAAAAAGTAGAATCATTTTATTCATGCTTTTAATGTTAGTAGAAAAAATGATAACATGGTACTTTTTAAATGTAAATGCAGTTATATAAATATGCATTGCACAAAAATTATTAAAACCATCTTGATCAGTATTTTGTCATATTTTGTCGTTAAAAAGATCTAAACATCCTTGAAACAAGACAAATTTACTAAACTGATACTGATGAATTACTGATGAATTTTATTGTGAATTAATATTATGTTCCATCCCCCACTGGCGAATAATGAGTCAATACAACATTAATCCTTCTTCCAAAAACGTGCTTTTGTTTTACCATGATTCACTATGGTAAGCCTATTATAAATGTTTATATTTTAGACCTAGCGGGATGGTTTCTGCAGAGAATTGCGTACATACGCAATATGTCTTGTCATATCCGTAAATAGAAAAAAGTTGCTCTGGCTACTTTGACGCATAAATGTGCTGTTGTGTGTCATTTCGAAGGCTGCGTCCTCTGGAGATCGCATTTGTAGGCCGCATACGTTATAAAGGATGTCTTATTATAATGGTTACTGTTCTGAAATAAGACATCCATTATAACTTATGCGCCCGACAAACGCGACCTCTGGAGGACGCAACCTTTGAAATGTGTGGGAGTGTGTTAAAAAACACACAGAACAGAGGAGAGTCTGCTGGTTAAAAGAGAAAGCGACAGAGCTCGTAATAAAATGAGAATCAACATTGTCTTGGCTTTTCAGAGATGATGAGAACCGAGGGATTTGAAATGTTGTAAAACCGACGTGGAGATGGTATTTTAAATTACTCAACAGGTGAGTAAGGTATTTTATTGAACAGTTAAACTGCCATATGTAGCTCTCTGACAGAGTTCATTATAAAGCATCATCTATTGTGAAGGATCATTACATCACGGTTGTTGTAGCGCTGTGATGGAATTTATTCTCAATGAAGTAGCGTGTCTATTAATGGGTAAAGCTACAGTAACGTCTTCAGCTAGTCAGCTTGAGATCCTTTCCATCTAAACTGGTTATATCTCTTACGCCTAGTAGGGAATGTTTTATGAACAGAAGGATAATCATATTCATCCGCACAGTCACGCAGAGCCGAATCACAGCACAACCAAAACAATGTTCTTCCACAAAATGCATGCAGTTTTGTCTTTTAACCACTAGAGGTTAAACAGTGTTCCTTTAAAGGGATAGTTCACTTTGAAATTAATTTTTGGTATGTTTTAGCTTACCTCAAGGGCATCCAAGATATAGGTGTCTTTTTTTCCGCAATAGTTTCAATTTTGATATTTTTAGGTCAAACCGTTCTTGTCTGTCAGTCATATAATGCAGGTCTATGGTCATTATCTCAAAACACAAGCACAGAGTCCAAATTAAAACAATTCCCCGTCGTCCAAATTAAACAATTCCCCATCGTAAGTACACATTGATGGCCTAAGACACGAAACGAGCGGTTTGTGTGAGAAAACGAACAGTATTTATATCGTTTTTACCTTTTATACGCAGCCATGTCGAAGTGATCTGATCTGGCGTGTACGCAGACTGGTGCATAGATATATACACACTAGATGTCGCCTTTAAGACATTCGTTCCAATGAACTGCCGTAGACAAGGCGACATCTAGTGTGTATATATCTATGCACCAGTCTGCGTACACGCTAGATCAGATCACTTCGACATGGCTGCGTATAAAAGGTAAAAACGATATAAATACTGTTCGTTTTCTCACACAAACCGCTCGTTTCGTGTCTTAGGCCATCAATGTGTACTTACGATGGGGAATTGTTTAATTTGGACGACGGGGAATTGTTTTAATTTGGACCTATGTGCTTGTGTTTTGAGATAATGACCATAGACCTGCATTATATGACTGACAGACAAGAACGGTTTGACCTAAAAATATCAAAATTGAAACTATTGCGGAAAAAAAGACACCTACATCTTGGATGCCCTTGAGGTAAGCTAAAACATACCCAAAAATTTATTTCAAAGTGAACTATCCCTTTAAGCTTAAATCCAACAAATATTGTTAGGGTTATGCTTAACTTTTTTGAGTGTGATAATCATTCAGTACCAGTATATGTCAAAGTACCATTTCATTACTATCTGATACCTCTAGTGTATCATGCTCTGCCACAGAACGGGGTTCAGCAATAATTTTCCCATAATATAAAATTGACTGCATGAGGCAATGAAATCAATTTTGAAATCCATTGAAGCCTTGTATCGGGAATGTTTTCCTATTGTTGCACACAACTGAACTCTATAAGCCAGGAGTCATTAACTGCATGCTTCCATCACTTAGACAGCAAAAAAAAGAGTCATATTACACCATCCCAGATGCCTCGGTTATGACAGTGAGGAAGGCCATAGAGATGAGATGAGATGAGAGTGCTCCAGTGACATATGACAGACAGAGAATGAGAGGAAGCCTTCAGATGATATCGTCGAGTGACAGGCTCTCACTCTCAAGGCATCAACTACTGCCAAGTTCAAATTGAAAATAACACCCCAAAATATCACTCTGAGTCTGAATTCAAGAGCCAGATTGACTAAATAGGGGAAATTAGCGAGCGGCCGTTATTATTTTTCTAATAAAACAGCAGATGGGAGTTGAAAGTTCAGTGGGTAATATACTGAGAATTTGCACATTCAATGTCAGGCGCAAAATTGTTTTTTTGGGCGGTACATGATGGCGCTAACACCAGTACATTGACTACCGAAAACAAATACTCTCCACTCATAAAAGTAGCGGTCTGACTGGGAAACTCCTACAAATGTGTAACCAACAAGGTCAACCGCAAAAATAACTGTCCACATGACCTTTCAACGCTGCGTGTCTGAGTAAATCCTTACAGTATAGTTTTATAAAGCCAAAAGAGGGTTTGTGCTGGTGCAAGCAGTTAGTAAATCCGGCTTTAAATGCACAAAAATAGTTAATTCATAATACAGCTTCCTTTTGAAATCATCATGAAATATCATCAGGGTGCTTTCATACTAACACTTTCATTGGACGTCCGAGTTTGGTTCATTTGAATGATGTGAATGCTGTTTTCTGAACTCGGTTGCACACCCGCAAACTGTAAACAAGTCCACTTAAAAAAGGTGGTCTTGGGTATGGTTCATGTGAACTACAGTACGGTTCACTGCTGATATAGACGTAATCGTACTAAATCACAGGAGTGAACCGTTATTGATGACCTTTGATTTGGTAAATCTGTGTGTTGTGTGTTCTCACTCGCTTTGAGTGATGCACTGCTAGCTGCAAAAATGTTGCCAAAAAAAAAAAATCATTTTTCAGCAGAAATGGACTCTTCCCAAATGGGTCATTATAAACAATATAACAAGAAAAAAAATTATGAGAGAATGCTCATGTTTTCTAATTAATCTTTTGTCAAAAGTGTATAGGGTCACTAGCAACACGAGATGACTAATAGTGTTGAGTATAGTTGAACAATAATTGAATCTCTGATGACTCAATAAGTATGATTCACCTTTAATCCTCAAATTGGAAATACCTGATACACAATGATAACAAAAGAAAACAAAAGAGCAAAACTTTCATCAGCAAAACTTGAAATGGCTCATCGATTTCCTGCAGAGCAAGTTTTATGCAATCAAATATTAGTGTCACTGTCACTTGATGATGGATCTGGTGAAGAAGCTGTCAGCAATCAAAGTATTAATTTGAAGACATGGAAACATTGTGAACATGCGCCAGATGCATAATACAATGAGCTCCAACAATGACAGTGATGATGGTAAAAAAAACAACTGCCCAAACCTTCCATGTTCCAAAAGGTAAAGGGTAAATATGCTTTATTTTATTATTTTCTAATTGTCATTAAAATATCAGGAGAGGGGCCCGAACTCGTGCTCGGACCAAACAACTGATCCAAGTATGAAATCACCCAACACTAAAGGTTTTGTGCTGAAAGCAATGGGGTTAATGGCCACGTTGCTATAAATGCACTAAGGGACATCTTTATCATCTGTGTAGTGACATGAAAAACCCGAGCAGCAGTATTTGATGCCTTGGGAGTGAGAACGGGTTGTGTGTGAGGGGAAAGTATTGCTGTTATTGTACAGAATGAGTATGCAGGTTGAGCTCCTGTCTCAGGGGTGACAACAGAAGGAGTGTGTGTGTTTGTGTATGCATGTGTGTATATAGCGGAGCGTGTTCGTGTGCAAAGAGACATCTGCGTTAATGGGGTGCAGGTGGAACAACTGCTGGTCAGAGTCGGCAGGAGATGCCGAATTTGCAGATGGTTTGAATAAAACAGACAGGAAAAATTGCAACAGAAAATACTTTTAATGTACGCCTCCATATTTTTTGAACCCCTAAAGAACATCATCATCACACACGCAAGGACACACACACTGACTCTGTAATCCTTCTTCGCACATGCTGCAAATTCAAATGAAAACAATGGCGGCAGATCAAAGAGGTTTCTCAAGAAGGGAGGGGAAAGTGAAGACAGGGAATGAATGCCTGAACATTTCAGCTGCAAGCTGAGAGAAAAATATGATCTATAGGTGGAGCTTGAATGCAAGAACCCATTAACACCTGTAGAGTTGCAAAACCTTGCAATCTCATTGCCTCTGTGAGAGCTGCATGAATCTGCATTACAGTAATCATGGGAAATAAAATAACATGTTTCAATTGCTCTTGAGATGCAGTGAATATTCTCTTGAAAGCAGTTGCAAATTATACCTAAGATGAATGCAGACAGTTCAGCCAAAAATGAGCTAAGCATTAACCCTCATTCAGGTAAATTTGTCTAGTTTTGATAGGTTACAAGACACACAAGAACTCATGGCATCTGGAGTCATTCATTTCATGTACAGTATGAGAACTATTCTGATAACTATTTAAATTTTGTCATGTTCCTCCCACAAAATATTTGGAATATAGTCTTCTGAGTCATACAGACTACTTTTTTGTGCTTTTATGATGCCTTTTTGTCCTTTTGACCTGATGACTAAGTTTCATTTGATCAACATTTTGCTTCACGGTTCAGCTAAAATGTTTGTGTTCCAAAAGTAACTCTTGTCATTTGTCATGTTGAATTTGGAATGAAAAAACAATGACACAATTTCCCTTTTTGAGCAAACTAGTTCTTAAACTACATAAAGCAAACAAACGATAAAATACAAAATTTGGATTTTTTGTAAAAATACAACAAATGGGCTATGTTATCGAAGCAATGACAATAGTGGGTAGTTTTCTCTCAACTTGCCTATAAATAAAAGGCTGGAAACCCCACCAATAAAATTCATGAAGGCTCATTAAAAGCAAAATGATGTTTTTGGTTTAGAAAGAAAAACTTACTGTGAGACTATGAAACCAACTTGTACTGAAATGCCATGAAGTCTTGATTCATTTCCATCTCTGAAACAGAAGTTAGTAGCAGTCCTTTGTGCAGAGGGAAAGGAGAAAAACCAAACGCCAGCACAACAGCAGACAGCAAGAAGATGACAAAACATTTCATGCACAGTTCAACACCACAGCCTTCATTTCGGTTGGGGCCCTGCTTTAATATCAAATCCATGTTTTATCTGTATAATCTCTTGGTCTTTTTTAGTTTAGAAAATTCTCTCTCTCTCTCTCTCTCTCTCTCTCTCTCTCTCTCTCTCTCTCTCTCTACATCCTTTCCTATTTTTGACAAGTACAGTACATTGCCAAATAGTACATAAAATACAAGGCAGTGTAAGCTGTCTTAAATTCTCCACAAGTCCTCAAATACATAAATACAAATACAGAAGAGGAGAACAGAAATGTCCAGAGACTCTGGGAAAGTCTTTCGTACAATGCACACATACATTTTCTCACCGTCTACCATTGCGTAAATTGACTGATAAGAGGTCCTTAATTAGGATTCTCTCCTGCTGTTGGCTTAAATTAATGGGTTGAAGACATTGACAAACAGATCATTTTTACACAAGGAAATAAGTGAAAAAGAATTTTCAGCAAAATGCATCCACCTTACAAAATTATACAACATTCTGATGCTCTCTCTCTATCTCCCACAGTGATGGTCCACAGTGTTATGGTTCAAATTCCTGGTTTCCCTCTAACACCCTTTCTCTTCTTCCTAAGACTCGTAGCAGTACAACTGCTGTGGTTAGCAACGAGGCCATATCCTTTTCTTCAGTGACTTTTGGAGATGTAAATAAACGATTTAAAGAATGCAATTTTGTGCTAAGAATGTGGCTAAGCAACCTACAAATCTAGGTCCACCTTAACAGAACATTGGTTTCCTCTCTGTGCAAAACATTATAGGGGAGAATCTACTGAAAACAAGCAAGTTTTGTGTTACCATGAAGTTTTTACAGACATTTATTTTTAATAAGTGTGATACTGTCATGTTGGTGTAAACCGAAACAGTTTGTTTATAGTGGGAGAGCTTGGCTTGTCTGGCTGCTTTAGCTCTGATTGGTTGTTTGGGGGATTTAATAATGGATAAGTGATAACAGACTGACCTCAGTTATAGAGGAAAACCTTTGAATATTACATTGAAAATATCAGCAGGGCTTTATAACTTAAAAATTAAAGTGAAACAAATTTGAAAAGAACAAACAACACAAAAATCAAACTAGGGAACAGAGTCATGACAATGTCCAATATCTAACTTGCGTTGTTTGTATCTATCAACACACCAGGGTTCAGTTGCAATTTTAAAAATTGAAAGTCCTCAAGACACATAAACCCCTTTCATTCATCCTCCCAACTTTACACCAGTCTGAAAGTAAAACAGTCAGCATAACGCTCGTCGGATGTTATCATAGTAATATCAGGCAGCTTTCAAGTGTTTAAGATTTCAAATTAATTTAGTTTTTGAGGCATTTCAAACCTTGCAGTAGTTTTTCAGGGCCATGTCGTTGCATGGTCCAGACACTCCTTCTTTATTAGGAATAGTAGTCGTGTTCTGCAGCTCATATCTCCAAAAACAAATATGCATGTGAACCCATGCATTTTCCAGAAGGATCACAAGCCACAACACAATTCCAGTTTCTCTGAGCAAAGAGGTTATCTTGCTTTATGCAGGACTCAGAATCCTGGTTCAAATCCTCAGGAACCTTCATCTCATAGGAGAAAACTATTAAAATGAATAGCAGGTTGGTTATTTCCGATGAGAAGGCTGCCTTTAAATGCATTTAGCTTTATAAACAGTCTGTAAGCTGAATGCAGTGTGGGCTGCCCTTGAATCCACCTCAGTGCACCAGCCAGAGATAAAACAGCAATGTCAGGGACACTGATCATTACACCGGGAGGTGAAAATAGCATTTGGTATCACCACCTGAAATGGCATCATTGCCTCCTGGCACCACATTTATAATGCTTCCCTATAAGCATCTGGGCCAATTAAAAGTTTTATAGTCTCATGAACAGCAGGCTACATTGTAATGGAGACCAGAAGGCACAAAGGGATTCAGCCGAGCCCATGTTGATTAAAAACTGTGTATCTATGCAATACATGACTCCTAATTATGGTTTCTAAATCAAAGCTATCATGTGTAAGAGTAATCTATATCTGGAATGCCTCCTTCTCTATAGCCACGGTTGGTACCATAGCCAGAGTTGGTCATGTTTTGGGTTGGCTTGTATGGAACTGTGCCATTCGAGGGGAAGATGGTGTGTATAATGTAATCCTCTCGCACTGGTTTGGGTTGAAGGGTCTGCCTTGTTGCCATTGGTGTCATCTGAAATCCAGGACCTCTGATCTCCAAGATAGTATTGTCTTTCTTTGTGCCTGACTCAATGTAGTCATCATAGTGTTTGCTCTTGCGAGAGCCACTATGGCTGTAATGGTCTCGTGATTTGAGGCGCCCTGCACGGTGCCCATACCAGCAGAAAATGGCAATAATAAGAGCAAGGGAAACTATTGCCGTAGCACCTCCAATAATTCCTGCAAGTGGCAGAGAAGTAATTTGATCAGAGCTCTCTTCTTCACCTTGTTCCTCATCAGGCAGGCCGGGATCAGCCGTTTCTGTTCTGGCACAAACTGGAACCTCATTTGATTCTGTGTCCCCCCCAGGCAAACTACTTCTGCTTCCACTGTTAGACACTAGAGGCACCATGCAAATGATGTAGCTGGAAGCAGGCTGCAGGGAAGTGAGAAGGTACTCCCGCCGGTCACCCCTAACCAAAGTTTCTGTGATGGACCCCATGGCAGAGCTAGTTCCCAGGCGAAGCCAGCTTAATCGAAAGGAAGAAGATGTTTGCGCAACACTCCAAGTAACACGGATGCTGTCGTGGGATAGGGGTTTCACATTCAGGGCTAGGTTCTTGCCCACACCACTGCTGCTTAATGTGTAGTCCAACCCTGTTTCTGGAAGACCCAGGCCTGGTCGCTTGGACCTGAGAGTGAACAGGGACCCTTGAGGGGCAGAAAGAGTGGTAGAAATGACTCCCACCGCTCCACCACTCACCCTGTTACCACCAATGCCAACACCTGTACCTACTCCTCCACCACCTGCAGCAGCTAACTCACATTCATCCATCTGATTTGTGAGGTCTCTAAGCGCCATGTCTCGGACTCGCTCTGGTGTCTGGCAGATAAAGCCTCTCACGGTAATTGTGTTCCCCTTTGCCTCCAGCCAGTCATGCAGCCAGCGCAAATTGCACCCACAGTGCCATGGGTTTCCTCGCACAAGCAGCTGCCCCAGGTTATCCAAGTCCCTGAACAATCCTCTGGGAAGGGTAGTCAGATTGTTTCCGGAAAGATCTAGGCGTTGTAGTCTGCGCATTCCATCAAGTGAGCCCCGAGGCATGTGTATAAGGTTATTGTCCTGAAGGGAGAGTCTCTGTAGATGGGCACTGGGCAAGTTAAGTGGGGGTGTTTGAAGTGAATTACGGACCAGGGAGAGTTCTGTTAAGTTTGCCAGACGTGAGAAGGTATCATCAGCTATACGTTGATTAGCTAAAAGATTACCATCCAAGACCAGGCGGCGTAAAGAGGACAAACCTCGGAAGGCATGAGTGGGAATAGTAGAGATTCGGTTGTCATCTAAACGGAGTTCTTCAAGTGAGGCAGGAAGACCAGATGGGATGCTGGAAAGGTGGTTTCTGGAAAGGAAGAGGAGACGTAATCTAGGGTTGTCCGCAAAGGCCTGGTCCTCAATGCTCACTGTAGAAACCGAGTTGTCGTCCAAATGCAACTTTTCAAGGAGCGGAAGTCTAGCAAGTGCAGCCCTTTGCAACACTCTTATGTTGTTGTCCTGGAGGTGGAGCTCTCTTAATGAAGGTGGCAAATTCAATGGAAAGTCATCGAGCTCATTATCATAGAGATATATAACACGCACGGTAGTGTGATGCTCCAAGGACCTAGGAAGCCCTGCATTGTCAATGTGATTGTTCTGAAGATAAAGGACAGTTGCAGATGGTGGTAGAGGTGGGATTGCGCTCAATCCGCGGTCGTTGCAGTAAATAAAGTCCTCGTCACAGCGACACACAGAAGGGCACACTATGTCACCTTCACCATCCAATCCCAGTGAAGAAGCTGCAGTCATCTCCAATAGCTCAGCAAATAGCGTGAAGCACAGCAGCAGAAAGAAGAGCAAGTCTCGAAGCTCCCCTATACCTTCAGGAGCCATCATGCAACCAGCAAGCTCTCCTCGCCTCTGCTTGCCTTTTATAGCACAATTCAACCAATATAATGGTTCTTTATAGAAGATGACTCAGAAGTCCATTTGGACTTTGGACTTGTGTGTTTTCTTTCACCCTGGAAAAGATTAAAGAGAGAGAGAGAAACTGGTTTAAAAAAGTTAATACCTTGCATGGAGTTTTATAATGTTCCAATAAAAGTCAGAGAAATGCTAACATCATATACATGGCAGCACATGTTAATTGAATCATGTCTAATTGCTTATTCATGCTGATGATTTAAGCCATTTTAGTTGCAGTTCAACTGATGTTTGAACTGCTGGCCTCATTTACTGATGCACTAATCATCAAGTATTAAAATGTTTTGAGTGAGAAAGACTGACATGGCTTCCTCTTCAATAAAAAGTGAATTTATGACAAGAGTTGTAACTAAAAGTTGCAATGCAACTAACTTAACTACATTTAGTTTATCTTTTCCAGGAACAAGCTACTTCCAACCATGTAGCAGTGTACCATGGTTTTTTATGTCACATCGTGTTGTATAATATTGGATTTGAGAATGAATCCACTATGGCCTATTTATTGTCCTATCTTCCAAATCATATTGTATTTTGCACTACATTTGCACTCTCTATATAGATTTTTTATTGTGTTATTGATTGTATGTTTGTTTATTTCTCATGTGTAACTCTGTGTTGTTGTTTTTGTCGCAATGCTTTGCTTTGTCTTGGCCAGGTCGCAGTTGTAAATGAGAACTTGTTCTCAACTAATCTACCTGGTTAAATAAAGGTTCAATAAAATAAAATAAAATAAAATTGTGGATTTGTTCAGTTTAAAACTCAAACTTTTCCCCTTAAAGAAGCAGTGTTGGAAAATACTTTAAAACAACATCTTAAACAACAAGTTACAAGCTTCAAGCTCACATTGTAAAAACATTCAGTTAAGCTACTATTTTGACAACTACACTACAAAAAATAATAGGGAGGCTATTTAGTTGACATTGTCTTCTTAAATATATGACCATCCAATTATAAAATTTACACTATAATCAGATTAGCCATCCTTTTCTCATCAAAGAGGGGTTTTAATGAATAAATCCTTATTAGGCTAACAGCATTAAACTTGTGAAAACTAATTAACACATGAAATGGCCAAAAATATAATTAAAAAAATACAATAAATAAATAAAAATTATATAGCCATGGAAATCATCGGGTTGGTGAGATATTTTTTTTTATATTTTGTCTGTTTTAATTGTACAGCAGTATATTCAGTCATGTCTGGCAGCTGAAAAAAATTAGTTTTCACTATCATTAGGATATATGACAAGGTAAAGGTACTCTTTAATCTATAAGCATTTTGCAGATCACAGATTTCTTTGCAAACTAATTATATTAAACTCAGGACACACACTATGGAGATACTATGGTTATATATTCAACCAATATATGGCTATTCAACCAAACTATGAGACTGGATTTAAAATGATGTATTACAACCTTCCTCTATAAATCACATTGAAATAAAATGGCTGATCATTTAGAGATAATCATCATGTGTACCTCCTTTTGTAAAGTGTGGCATTGTGTTTACCAGAAATAGGACAATTAGTCATTATGGGCAACATCCCCAAAATATACTATATGTCATAAATGATTAAATATATCTAACATCTTTAGATCAGGAGTATCTCTAGATAGTGCATACCAAATTTTGTGCAAATTGGATAAAAAACCTAGGACAAGTTTGAAAAGTAGAATTTTCAAAAAGAGAAGAAGAAGAAGAAGAAAACTCAAGGTGGCAGGACATTTTTTTGTGTAGAAATGGATAAGCACATGTTCCATGCAAGTATAACCAATGACCTAAGACAAGACTCACTTTTAGGGCAGAAAAAGAATAACTGGCAAAACGGTACATATACTGTACAATAGGGAAAATGGAGCTATGGTTTCGTGCAAAAGCAGTGCAGTGCAGTCTGTTTGCACCCAAATATGTTGTGGTTTAAACAAAAAATTTGGTCAAATGAGACTTCTGACCAATATTGGGTATTCAAGTCACTGGACACAGTAGAAAAATGAAGGATCAAGAGAGAGAATGATATGCAGAGAGAGTGGGAGGGCTTAGTAAGCATGTGTTTTGACTGTCTGGATTAAGCAGGAATTAATTAACTACATGTACTTACTATAGGGTTAGGGTAGGATTAGGGTTTGGTTGAGGGTTAGTTGCATGTAATTATGCATAATTTACTGTTATTACTATGGTAAGTACATGTAACATATGTAACAGGGACACTGTAAAATAAAGTGTTACCGTATACTTTTATACACTAAAAAGTGGGCCAATTTAGTCCCAAGTAGTATTGAAACAGTAATCTTACAAGTATACTTTTAGTACATTGCTATTAGCATACGTAGTACATAAAGTATTAATAAAAATTACTTGAACTTGACTAAAGTACTTAATCAAATGAACTTTAAGTATGCTTATTTTTTTATAAGTGCTGCTAAACCTTGCCAGCCCAGTCCTGCTGCCGGCGTTTTCCCCTACGGCAATAAAAGCCCATTGTTCCCTACATCTGAGTCCTCGCTCATCCTTTCACTCAAAACCCTGACAATTTTAGCTTGCTTCTACAAGTCATTGAGCTCTTTTATTGCGACTCGTGTTTCAGGACTCGTACCTGTGCGCTCCACATCACAAGTGTACCAGGTAAGCTACAGAGCAACCTTGTCATTTTAGAAAATCCCCAAATACGGAGCTGGTTATGTGATGTGAAAAATGTATTATTAATGGTAACGTGTTTAAAGGTCATAACATCCCTGCTAAAAAAATCTGCATAAACCAGCATGAATTCCATGTTGGCCCAGACTGGTTTATGCTGGTTTGAGCTGGTAAAGTGCTGGTGTCGTTGGCAAGCAAAACAACCAGCACAAACACTTCCCATGCTGGGGACCAGCATGTAAATCATCCCTTATGCTGGTGACCAGCAATGCTATATTGTTCAGCAGTTATAGCATTGTCCATTGTAAAAGTATTAAAATTAGTCTTAATCTACCCCCCTGAAATCATAATTTGTGTGTAAAGGAAAAAAAAGTAGGGTGTTTTACTGCCACTAGGGTTCATTTCAGCTGGAAACCGCAGTGAATAATATGTATAAGTACATTTTTGTTGTTTTTGTTTTGCAAAAATTCCAATGAGCCTATGTTGATTATGTGTGTGTCGGACATGGACACCACTGTACCCGCCACAGCTTACAAACCAGATTGGCTGTAATTCGTCCATCCACACTGCGGGTGTCATTGTATGTATGTGTGCACACACTGCATGCCTGTATGTGGATGTTTGTATCTGTATATGGCATGTGTATATATATGCATGCCATCCTCAGTGTGTGTGTATGAGATGTTTAGGTGCACGCGTGGAGGCGAGGAAGGAGTGTGGCATAGTCACAAGGGGAATTGTAAAAATGGGGCTGTCCAGACAGACTGTCGCCTCGGGGTGTCTTGCTCTCTCTCCTTTCCAATATTCCTTCCAGTGGGAGGAGAGGACAAGACTATATCAATTTACATCCAGGGACTCTGGGACGGACCAGAGGAACATCTGAATGACTGCATGTGCATCGCTTCAGTGCTTCATCTACCAAACTCACAGTGAAATCAAATTATTTTGGCTCGTCCCTTCTGACACTTGGTAGCTTGTAATAAAACTGTATTTTATTAGAAAAGAACAATACACTAGTCTGATATTCTTGAGGCTAGTCACAAGAGCCATACTATAATTATAAGGTCTGGAGTCACATGTCCATTTGTATTTAAATGCTTGTTTGTTCTAGCTGTGGTTATGTATAGCCTATTGTTTTCAAAAACCTCTCTCCAAAGACTGTCAGTGCTAACGGGAAGTTGTGATAGTCTTTTCTTCTACTGTGACATATATCTGAGTTAAACGTATTCTCGAAAAAAAAGATGCAGGGACTTAATTTTGTCCATCGGGAATTGATCGCTGCAAAAAAGAGGGGAAGTTATTTGTGCACGGATAAATCATTTATAATAAATACTGTAATGTCACATTAAAAATTAATGGTGAGTTTAAACAAAAATAGTAAATGTCACAATTTGTAGATCACTGTTGCCCAAAACAATGGCTTTATATATATTTTTATTTTCGTGAATTGTTTTGTATCTCTTAAGTTATTCATATTTTTCTGAAAAGGGATTAAATAGCTTATAGATTTTAAATACAAATATTTAAATACATTAGATAGTATTTCATATTCAAACAAAGCTATCCTTCTCAAATTATTGTCAATAAACAGCAGGTTCCTGTTGTATCAATTTAGGCCATATAGTATGACCTGGTATAGATACATGTGTTCAATGAAATACATCCTTTTTTTCCAGCAATATTGGTGGAAATGTTCAATGCAAATGTAAAAAATAACTTCACTCTGAGAAACATTTACTAGACTTGGTCTAAAAAAAATGCATCAAGTTCATTTCAAAGTATTTAATTTTATATTTCCATCTTTGCAAAATTGTTTTGACTAATTTACAAATTTAGAATATTTGTTTCCCCCTCTGTTTTATATATTTATATATATGCTTTATATTACAGCATACTACAAGCCACAAGGCTGTACAAACTGTGGACGCGTTCTCAGAGTTTTGAGCAAACCTGCTGATTGTAATGATTAATGAAGGTAAGAAAAATAAAGGTAAATTTATCTTTTATTTGCTTTAAACTGAACATTTGGTCAACAGGTCACTTCAAACTCCTATTACCTTTTTTTCTGTGTTATTATAAATAAATAAATAAAAAAATAAAAAATATATAGTCTCCAATCTTGCCGTAAAAAACCTGGACAACAATAAATACTGAAGAAGACGCGAATGGTTGTGGTCTTCAGACCATGACAGATCATGTCTATTTTTTAGAAGCATCCTTATGTTTCAATAGATCTTGAAGTTGGCATTTTGGCTTTCTGACAAATGGACTGCAAACACTGTTAAAACACAAATGTATTGCATCACGTGTCGACTGCAACGTCCCCTGTGGAAAGTCGTTACACGACATTACAGATTATCTGTCAGGCAATGCATTGCTGTAAATATTTTGGGAACTGAAAATGTCAGATGCAGGAGAGAGGGGATTTTGATCGACGTTTACAAGTAACTGAGGAAACAGAGCGATTAAAGTTTGAATGAAAGCTGTGAGGGAGATGGAGGGACAGGGGTGAGAGACACTGTTAAGTCACTGAGCTCTTGGATTGATGTTTTGGGATGAGATGTCTCTTTATACAGGTCCCACAGTGGATTTCAAATAGCGCTAAAGGATAGACATAATCCATCCATCCATCAATTTACTGAGACAGGCAGTGTGCCAGTCAAATCTATTCATACACCTACTCTCAATTTACTATCAATATATCAATATATTTTTACAACGGCCTGTTCAAGTTGTGAAGTAAAAAACACATTTCAACCTTTTCAGATCAGACACCTAATGCTGGTTTCTCTAGTGGCAAATACTGTCAATATTTTAACTTAATAAAAACTTATATAATAGGTAAAACTTAATACATTTATCAACTAAATCACAATAAAATACTCTTCAGCTAGATAATATAGTTTATCTTGGCTAGCTGTTGTACAGCTGAAATGAACAGTTTGCATTATTGAATCATTTTCCTGTTATCACTGTAAAGCGGCATTAATTCAATCTATATTTCATAAAGCGCTATATAAACACAGGTGACTTTCCTTGACTAGGCTGTTTGCAGTACAAATACATATGTGTACTACTGGCTATTCTATACTCTGAATGGGACTTATCCAATCTGATTTCAGAATCTAATTGTAACTATTGTTAACAAGTGGCAGTATAGAGAGCAACAGTTGGGTGCCCGAAGTAAAAACTCCATAGAGAAATTTATTTTTAACAATAACTTAAGAACTACTGTGTGTTATGAGGTTGTTAATCAAACATTTTTTTTTTAAATAATCATGTTTAACATCTACATTTGTGGTGAAAAACTTCATTACCCATGATGCTGTACAGAAAATTCCACCAATCAGAGACTCAAATTGTGCCAACAAAGCTTGCCGAGAACATCCACTCCCATTAAGCACTGCAAATCACATTGAGTCGGTCTATTTTCAGATGCTATTTTGTTTCAAATCAAAGTTTGTAATGTTGCAATTCACATTCATGGCTTATAACACTTTAAAAAAGACATTTAAAAAATCCCTGTGGGATTGAACTTTTTTGTATTTTTTTCCTACTATGGAAGTCAATGGCTACCATCAACTGTCTGAACATTCTTCAAAATATCTTCTTTTGTGTTGAACAAAATAAAGAAACTCATATAGATTGGTGAGTAAATGGTGACAAATTTCATTTTTGAGTGAACAATCCCTTTAAAGAATGTCTGTTTTCTAATTATTTTCTTTTTTAAAGTGTAAAGGGTCACTAGAGACCCGAGGAATGTAATAGTGTAAGTTTTTTTTTTTTCTGAGCAACAATAATTGAATCTCTGATTATCAATAAGTGCAATGCCCCTTTATTCCTCATTGTGGCAATGTCTGATACACAATGTGATGTATCACTCATAATTAACACAGGCATAAAACAAAAGAATACACAAGTATCATCAACAAAACTTGAAATGGCTTTTCTTTTTTCTTTTTTTTTTACTGCAGAGCAAATACTGTGCGCAACCAAATATTAGTGTCACTGTCTCTTGATGGTGGATCTGGTGAAAAACTGTCAGAGATCAAAATATTGATTTTGAAGGCATTGAAAATGACAGTTTTGAGAATATGGTTGAGATCGAGAATATGAGCCAGATGCTGAATGTACTGGGAAATGAACTCTGACAAAGACTGTGGTGATGATATAAAACATCTGCTCAAAATGGACCCTTCCAAAATCGAAAATGTAACAACATACACTTTATTTGATTATTTTGTAATTGTTATTAAAATACCAGGTGAGTTTTATTGCGGCAGTAAGAGATCCATCCATGTTAGATACAGATCTATATATTATGTAATAATGATTGGCGAAACATTTAAAACATATAGGTTAAAAAAAGAATCACAATTGCCAAGTGTATTGGGTTTCCAGCATTAATATTAATATATTAGGTTACTATAGCATCATTTTAGTTTTCTACAAAGTCACATTTTGTTTGCATATTTGCCATATTATCCTAGATTATGTTGAACTTCCCACGCCACAAAGACCGCAATATTCTTATTGTTTGTCACCGGTTGCAGTTCAGGCTTTTCTAACATAAAATGTGTGTGTGTTTTATAGTAAAGCAGACACAAGTAATTATATAACTGGTGGTGGTTTCATAGTAACTTGTCTGTATTCATGGTAAACACGCCGTGTATCTAAGACATACTGTATATCTGGTGGTCTTAAACATATTTATATTATGGATTTCTAATTTTCGAACATGTTGGCCAAGTCAGTTTTCCTTTTTGATTTATGTAACATTATACAGTGCTCTGCCATCTGCAAGTTGCTCGGTAGCTTTTAGTTTTACAGTTGTAATAACGTCATGTATGTTAACATCCGACAAATAACTGAATGGGCCACTTCTTTATTGGCCACAATTATTTGTTGTTGTATGTAAAAGAAGAAGCATGGGACATGGCGTGGGACATTCTTTAACCATTCTCGATAGAAAACAGTAACAGCTTTCGGGTTTGGGACAACACGAGTGTGAATAATATCCAATTTCTGAGTGAACTATTGCTGTAAAGTGGGAAAGGAGACAAAAATGACAGACTTCACCTTTAAAAAAGACATTGTGGTTCCAACCTCCTTATTTTCTCTGACACAATGTACACAAGACACACATCCTAACAAGACCTGAGGAAAAGGGAGAAAAAATGGTTTTCATATTCTCCTTGTGTCAGCAGTCTGCTGTCAGCGCTGCCACATTTTACTGACTATCAAAGCTTCAGATCTCTATCTCTCCCCTTCCCGCCTCTCTTTGAGAGTGACGTTAAATAAGTACATATTCCAGATCCCTGTTGGATGCTAAAGGAGCCGTTCCACCATCAAAACCTGTTGCCATCGAATTCATTTGGCTCAATGTCTGTCCCAACAGAATCTATGATTAAAAATAAATCCTGGAAGCATTAGCGCTGAAGCTGTGTTCGCCTCCACAACGAAATGGCAGGGGACTGAACAAAAAGGCCACACAACCATGTGAGGAAAACTGGAGGAGAAAAGAATATTCAAATGTGAATAACTGAATAAGAAAAAAAATATTGTGTTGTCGTGTTCTTTTTCTTTTCTTTTCTTTTTTTGCACAAAGAGTATGCTTCACTTTATAAAGTAATTTGATCAAAAAAACCCAAAAACATTTTCTTCTTTAAAATATGCATTTTCTTCTTTTAATTTTGTATTTGTGTAACACTGAAGGTCATTTCTGGACACTCCGTGGAAGGAAAAGAAATCTCTTTAATATCTCAGCTGTTTCTCATAGGTTCCCATGAGATTAAATAGAGATCATGCAGGCTTTTCTCAAATCTGCTTTTCTTCTGAGATAAAGACTTCACACAAGATTTGCCTAGATTTACTCATTATGAACTCAAATATATTTCTCATCAAAATCTCCCAAAAGCAAATGATCTGATCTATGCTATTTACATTGATTTTACCAGCGATGTTCTCTTACTGTACGTACTGTAAGTTAATGATTATTTTTATACAAGTCCTGAGCAAAAAACAGAGCAACATCCGAGCAATAAAACTGTCATCTGAGCAAGCTTTTTATATTTTATTAAAGAGAAGTGCAACTTGAAAAATGTATAATATCCTTATATTTATCAACCATGTAGTGCCTATTAAAAGTGACTAAAACAATATTATGACTGGAGCTATCAACATGTTTCTAAAGACTTTGCATTCATTACATGCATATATTTAGTGTCATATGCAACAAAAGCTTCTAGCTTGTTGGCAGCAGTTCGAAATGTGTTATTTAAAAAATGTGCTGTTAAATGTCTGTATATTATACATGCGCTATTCTCTGCTCCGTCTTTTCATGTCAGCCTTCTCTTTAATTTTAATGCTTTATTATAGCTTCATGAAAGTGGATTTGGATAGAAGGTTTTTAACATTACAAAGTTGTTTATTGAATAATAAGCGACACACATGCATGTTAGGTCATATCTATTTGAAAGAATGACTTTTGGTTGCTTTGTTGCTTCAAATCACTGTCAGTGTGAATACTCATTTACAATATAGATGATAATTTTCACTTTGTAAGTTTTAACATTGCATAACAGATTTAAAATCATTCTAGAAGCTAAATAATACCAGTTTAAAACTGGGATCCAAGTAAAAATTACAGCAGTTTTACTACCTAGACTACGTTCAAAATAGAATAGGCCTGTGGAAAATATGTATTTCAGTATGTGAAATAATATGCTGTACTGTGTATGACAACATTTGCTATCTTACTCTTGTCACATTTTATCAAATGAGCTCACTACAATATGTTACATGTTTAATGCATCCAGTTTTTATCTAAGATATATAAAAAAAGACAATTTAGCATTTTTATTCTGATTTTGTCTTTGTGCAGCCTGATCAAATATTTAAGAAAACTCTCTCGGCTGATATTGCTTTGGTGGTTCATCCATCACATTAAAAATGGAAGGCCTTGTCAAAAGGGCATTGCATTGTAAGATATGTAATCCATGTAGTGTGCTTATGTTATATAAGATTATTGAAGATATAATACATCAACATTGCTGGATTATAGTCTGAGCCAATGAGGTCTCCCAAATGAAGCTGAACACCATGCAGGACCAACAGCACATGCTGACATGGAACATAAATGGTACAAATCATCTGGGTATATCATATGAACAAAAAATTGCGTGCTATGCACAGCATATATACTGTATACCTTTTTAAAGAGGAGCTATTATGCTTTTTCTCATTTTCTTTATATAATTTTGTTGTTTGAGCATGAAATATGTCTGCAAAGTTACAAAGCACAAAGTCACTCCAATGGGAGTTTTTCTCTATATCAGTGAACACTGTTTCTGAAACGTCTGGATTGTAGTCTTGAGTTTTCTTCCGTGAACATACACATCAAAATGTTCCTAATTTAAATAATTCCTGACTAATGCATATAAAAAAAAAAAAAAAAAAAAGGGGGTTGGTTGAGTTGACTTAGGCCACATCCACACGAAGCCAGAGCTTTCCCTATCCGATATTTTTTTTCCCCGTTCAAAAAAAAAATTCCGTAAACACGGCGTCGTCTCAAGAAATATCTGCGTACACTCGAAACCACTGAAACCGACTCAAAACGATGTAGTATACATGCCAGACCAGTATGTGGCGCTGTAATTCTGCCTCAGACATACACTAAAAACGGAGAAGAAGACTTGGAGCTCGCGCATAAACCTTGCGCGCTGTATACAACAATAATATTAGGCACAGTAGCTTCTTTTTTTCTTTTTTAATCAAGAACTTTGTTGAACAATATGAAAAACCATAAATGTAGTTGCTGTGACTTAACGGTGTCTGACTAGTTGACACTTGGTGTGATGACATCATCGTTTCGCAAAATATACGGATTGGCCGTACACACGAAAACGCAAGGGCGGCGTTTTCAGATTTATCCACCTTGGGACCCGGTTTCAAAAAATAGCGGTTTCAGTCTCCGAAAACGCCGGATCCGTGTGGACGAAACACCAATACGATAAAAAATGTTCAGTATACAGCGAAACGCGTCTCCGTGTGGACAGGGCCTTAGTAGTGTGTTGAAACTTACGGTTATGGTAAGGGGAGTGACATTTCCCAAACGCGCTTGACCAATCACAACACACTGGTCCAGCGACCAATCAAAGACCAATTTTCAGAAGGAGGGGCTTCATAGAGACAGGAACTAAACAGGGTTGCGATTCATAAAGCCAACAATGGTTGCAGTTTCTGTCGTTAACAACACAATTCAACGGAAATTGCGACCACAGTTGGCTAACAATGCTTTTGGGAAGCGCACTCCAGAGCATTACTGTCAGACTAGTCTCGTGTAGACAGATGTTCAGACTGAGAGCAGAAGGTCTGGACTGATTTTCACAATAATGGACGTATTTTAAAGAGTCTAGGCGGTGATCTACACATACTTCACATACTTTTGAAAATCCAGCGTTTAGTTGATCATTGTGTCAGTTTTAAACACGATGGCTTTCTTCTTTCATGCGAGGGGTTTTGGTGTCACGACAGCTTTGTTTCCAGGTTGACCGCTAAGGAACGCAACACACGTGTCTCCTGGAAATCCTGTAGAATTCATCCAATAAAATGACGACTTTGAAACTCCTGGAGTGTTTCCAATTTCGTATGTCATGCATCTGACGTTCAGCCAACGATCTGAGGCTGAGACTACTGACAAGACTGGGAAGAGATGTACTGCAACAATGTAAAATATGTGAAGAATAATGTGTTTTTTAAGCCACATTTAGGCATGAAAACCTGTTCTAATAGACCCCAAAAACAAAATCAAGACTTATGCAAAAAATGGCATAATTTGGCTTCTTTAAAAAATAAAAAATAAAAATAGCAGGCAGACTGCTATTTCTTGTGTCAAGAAATGCTGTATCTCTTGCTGTAATCTCCTTTCAAGACTCCATTATTGGAATATTTTTCTGAGCTTTGCTCCCTTTTAATAGACAGGACAGTATAGGAGAAGAGACAGTAAACAAGGTTAGGAGAGAGAGGAAAGGGGCAGGAAAAGGATCTTCAGTCGGGACTCAAGCTCAGGTTCCCTGAGGCTCTTTCTAAACTCAGAATACTAAGTGGTGATTCTTTTAAACATTTAATTTAGGTATCAACTTTGTCTTTGGATGTTTATGAATATGTAAGTACTGTGCTTGATTGAAGTGTTGTGGATGATTGAAACTAATCTTCAAGTCTATGTTGAAGGCATAGTGCACCCAATTCTATTTCTCAATTTCTGAGAATAAAAAAGTTAATACAAAAGTTAATAAAAGTTAATAACATAACTAAGAACTCCATTAAATCTCCTGAGCTATGACGAATAAACCTCTAAGCAAACGTAATTTTCTTTTCATTGTGTGCAAATTATCTTTACTGAAAGTATATTATATAAAAAAACTTGTTTACTGAGCAAAAGGTCCCTCAAATATGTGCTCGATTTAAAATGTATACTTATATTTTCTGCTTTGGTTGGACATAAAATGACTCAATCCCTGCTTTATGAAGAGTCAGATTTTCACAACTAGCATCTTATTCTGGCTGGTAATATACTGTCTATTTTTACAGGAAAAGAGTGTCTAACCAACATGTAAAGTCAGCAAACACAAATCTGAAATCAAATCTTAATCCCACACTGCCATATGACAACAGCCTAAACAGAAAAATGACAACTGACGATAACAACCACAGCTGACCCTTTGCTAATCTACACTCTCATGACTAAAAAACCGCAGAGACTGAATCAGAATTGAGACAAACGCTTCTCACAGTCAACTGAAAAGTCAGAGACCTCAATTAAAACCAATTACTATTAACCACTGTTCCTAGCATTTGAACACATCTTTAGTTACTATAGACACTACAATGACCTGAATCAATACCTTGAATCAAATGTTGGCACCTTAAGTACTATAATAACCATTAAAAGTAAATGTTAGTGTTGAAATAAAAAAAATAAAATAAAAATTCCTTGCTTTCACCGTCTAGGTTAACTACAGTATAGACCCGATTTAGTCCAGCTATGAGAAACCCACTTCTAGCTAAAATAACCTTGAATTTGGTTACATGTCAAAATAACTTGCGAGATCAAAGTCAACATGATTACAAGGTGTTTGGATTCATCTCTTTGACATGTTCTAGCCTGTGCGTCTTTTCTTGGGCTATTATTAGACATCTATTAAATTTTCACTGACAGCCCAAATTTTGCCTTGTATTAGCCTAGATGTCAGGGCTGAGTTTGGACGGCTATTAGACGTCTTTTAAAAGACGTCAATTTTATAAGTGATCCAGCAATAATGTTTTAAATTTGCTCTTTTCCATCTTTGCACTGTCATTTGTAACATATGCGAAACTTAATTTTATAACTTCTGTCAGTGTTATGCAAACTGAAACCATTGGTTGCTCCAAGAAGTATGGTAAAGTATAATTTGAGGGTATTTAGCTCTATAGCCATTAATTGTAAATGAATACATGCTGTCTCCATTATAGAAGACCAAAAGCAATTATAAATTTAGACTGTTTCTTGGCCAGGTGTGTCATTGCATCATTAGCTTCTGCGCCAAACGCTTTAGAGCTGGTTTTATGCGTGACATTTGCATTTGCAGTCTGTTGTTGTTGTTGTCTCTCAACTGTAGATTTAGGGATGACACTATCACAAGAATGTCGCCTTTCAATTTGTGCGTTTGTCTGGTTGCGTCAGTAAGGTGTGTATTTTATCCAGCAGGAGAACTGCATTTGTATTCAATTCATCATTCTTTGTAAAATGGCAGTGTGTTTAAATCCAGGCCGAACAATCTCAATCCCCTCGCCACATCTCCCTCCCTCTCTCACCCCGTCATCTCTCTCTCCTTTTCCGAACGTGCCCTGCATGAGAAGCGAGGCAGACGATTGAGTCGTAATTTCTCTGCGCCGCTTTCATGCCCTTCTGTTTCATCATGGCACCATTTTTCACTGTTCTTTTCAAATTTCAGCTTCTCTTTTCCACCGACGCTTGCATTTGAGCCGAAACGTTTCATAATCTTCCCCTCAATTCATCTTCATTTGTCAGTTTCTGCAAACCACAAACCTGACTTCCTCTAACTCTTTAATCCCAAATCATTCCTTTAGCTGACACAATCCTCTGATAGCCTTGCATGCAAATACAAAAATAAATAAATAAACAAATAAAAAATGCAGTGATAATCTGCTTTCTGAACGCTGATGTCTAATACCATCAGTGACCTCAGTCTGATCTAATTCTGATGGGCTGAGCAGTTGGAATGGTTGGATTCCTACGGTTGCACATTATTTTACAGTACGTGCACTTACATGTACTTACAGTGCACTTACCTAAGAAAGTACTCGGTAATCTAAGGTAATTGGTTCAGGTTAGGTTTAGGGGTGGGTTCAGGGTTTGTACCTAGTTATTACCCAGTTATTGCAAGCACTATAATAAGTACATAACATGAGGAACAGGACTGTAAAATAAAGTGTACCATTCCAAATGTAAGGTTTAGGGATGTAGTGATTCATTAGTCGATTTAAAATGCTGACGCAACCTCATTGATCTGTTCACACCAGTTTTGGCTTGGCTGATTTCGTCACCATTACTTTATGAAATGGCTTGCTTCAAGGACGTATGTATAGGAGGAAACTACAATTATGCACTTGAGCAGAATTTTCACATTATTCGTCACACATTCAGGGTGTGTTCACACTTGTAGTTCGGTTCTCTTGGTTCTTTTGGTCCGGACCAAAAAGAAAATTATACATTTAGTCCAGGTTCGCCTAGCATTTAACTCTGTCATTTTTAACTCCGAACCCAAAGGTACAACAACACAAACAAAACAGCTTTTATGACATTTATTTCGCGACAGAACTAACTGAACATGCAAAACATATGCCGTGTGCTGGACTAAATGCGCTCGTTGTATGTGTGTACATATGATGGTATTTTACTTAGAACTCACAAAGATCTTATAAAATGTGTAAAGAAGTCAAAACAGCACCTGGAATTCCTCCATCACACACAAGTGAAGATTTACAGCAAGACACGGTTCTGACGTCTGTTCAGACGAGAAAACCAGCATTCTGTGCTTTTTAGGGTCACATCTTGTGACATCACATCCTGTTTTTGGTTCGTTTACATGTCTTTAAATTATCAGGACATTTTTATTCTAAAGTGAACTAATCCTTTAACGTCACCATGAAATTCAAATTGATAGTACTTATTTTTGTTATGGAATACTACCGTATTTATGATTAATATTATTATTTTTTAAATATATTTAAAAAATATATGTGCCATTGTAATCTTGAATAAAACTCATTATCTTCTCTGATGATACTGGCGTGAGGACGGGGCAAACTGTCACTCACATGAGATCCACCAATAGCAAACCACAACCATCCAATCATTTCCTGATGGAGAAACACAAATCTAAATGTTTTCTTGTTTGTAAAGCGGTTTCCCTCAAACAGACGACACAATAGAGAAGAAAAGACTATCACTATATCCATTTTGGAGATGCATGGATGGATTGGAACAAACAACCAGCTAAACATACAAAAAATTACTGGGTGCACCTTTAAATTAAAATTGATTCTTCATCTGTGTGGTTATCTCAGCAAATATTGAAATTTGCAATTCATTTGTGATAAATGTAATTAATTAATCAGTGTATCGTGTAATGAATTGGGTCTTTTTGGACTTTTTTTCAACAACTTTATGAAATAGCTTGCAGCGTGGATATGTCTAAAACAGAGGAAACATCACATCTCTAGTTGTTGAGCAGGCTGTGCATTATAATAAGAGACAATCCAGCACTATAATTTGTTATCGGTTATTAAAAGCGACAGTGGCAATGCTCTTTCTAGTGCATGCAGCTCTAAGACATGCACTCTTATCTATTGTCTGTAATGAGGCTCGCTATGTGTTCTTGTGAAATCAAAATACAATGCAAACTAATGTGTGCCCAAATCATCATGATATACACACAAGATACAGTAGCAATTTATTAAAGTAAAAAGTAGGGCTGAATATGAATACATTTATATATATATATATATATATATATATATATATATATATATATATATATATATATATAATTAATCGCACATGGCTTCTGTGATTGATCATGATTAATTGCACATAACATATAAATATATTTACAAATTCAAACTGTATCTTATGATAAATTTAAACTTCAATCATCCTATAAAGCTATAATAATAAATGTCTCGGTTACTGTAGCTTTGGTTTATTATTTATGAGAAGTAACTCCAGATGGTGTTCCTCTGTCTTTGTCATCACTCTTTCTGCTCTACTGTTTGAATGAGAAATACTTCTACTAAATGTTATATTTAGTAATTATTTTACTTAAATTACAAATTAAAACATTTAGTGTAAGTATTTTTGTGTGAGAATTGATTCTTTCTCCTGTATATAATAATGTCAGTATCACAAGTTTCAATAGTTCTATGAAAAACATTATTTCCAAACATATTGCCGCTCTAAGTAAGATGATGTATGGTATAACACTCTGGATTTTAATGAAATTCAGTACAATATAGTAATAGAGGCTTGGAATCTGCTCATAATCAAAGCCTCAGGAGGTGAAAAAACAGATGATGCATTAAACGCATTAATTTTTTAAAAATTTTTTTATGTACCTACATTTCACTGCAGTTTCCAGCTGAAATGAACGCTAGTTGCAGTACAACAGGGGTAGGTTACTGATTAATAAAGCTTATTTGTTGTAGGTTATATGACCTCAAAACACCTTTACCAGTGCATGATTATATTGTAAATAATAAGTACATTTTGACATTAGTATCACATAACCAGCTCTATGATGTAGTAAACTTGCTTTGTAGCTCAAGTAGTACAACACTGACTTGAGTCATGATAAATAAGCTCAAAGAGCAAATTTTATTTACATTTCTTTTGTTAACAGTATTGGTTAGGTTTAGGGCAGGGTTTAGTGTGTGTGGTACGTTCTTTTCAAATGCGGTAGAGCATTAACCTTCTACGTTTAGTTTTAATTTATCTGTTTCGGTTCAAACTGAACGTGCTTTTTGCACCACTTTGAACTTTAAAAGTGTTGTGAAAATTGCAAGAAGCAACATATGACATTTTGTATAAATGTCATCATAGACATGTTTTTCTGGGTTGAATATATTACCCCTAAGACCAACATCTCATATTTAACGTTCATTTTCTGTTCTTGCACAGAATTTAATGGGAAAAATAGTAATTTATCAAAACGTTTCAGTATTAAATATTCATACATCCAGCCACCATGCCACCAGTTTTCAACATAAGTACGATATAAGTATATCCTCTGCTTTTTCTGCCATTTAATTAGAGAATTATCTTGGAGAACTCATGCAATGCTGCTTTACAATCTAGCCAAAACAAGATATCTTTGAAAGCAATGTGGAATAATCTTTGTGTTATGTGTCTATGATGCCTAAAAATGCTGTCTACGGAGGAAGCTCACTAGGTTTTGAAATCCGTTTAGTGTACACTAAATAATTTGTCAATATCTGCTTATTTAATATTGACCTTAACCACATACTGTCCAAATCAATTGACTATTCTGGTGGCACAAAAGAAACCTGAAAACAGGACAACAAAGCTAACGTACTCTTTTAAGTTTGACTTGGACATCAGATCTGTCAATATCAGGATCAGGATAAGCTAGCCGGAGAGAGTGGGATAGAAGGAGATAACATAGAGAGAGCTCTTACTTCTGACACTGAAGCTGAATAGGTGCTGTTTCAGCTCTGAGGGAGATCTGGCAGTGAAAGCTAATGGACTCCACATCGACTCACTGGATCTCTGACCTGCTGTTTGACTGTCTGTTGTTTGCCAGACTGTGAGTGTGCTTCTTCTCATTGGGTTGATGTCTGAGAATCAGTGAGATGCAACGGTGTACATCCTGAGCGGTTTTATTCCAGACGAGTGGCGGTCCATGCAGAAAGTCCAGGAAATTTGAGATTCGTAAGGACTATCCAATCAGTAAAAAGACGGCGTGACAGGAACTGCTTGAATCATTTAAATCAGCAATAATAGGCTCACCTTTTTTCAATAAAATGCCCCTCAAAATGGAAAAACTATTAGATATCTCACCCACGTTCCTTATGAATTCCAACTAACCAGTTGGGTTGCAAGCCAATACTTCAAATCCTCTTTCACGGCACGCAGGCTCACAAAATATCTGACTTCTCTTCCTCACTCAGAATGAAAAGCCACAAAACTGAGTTATTTGTAATTATGTGCCATTGTTCACTGTCATTGTTCGGTTCTGGCCTTAGGAAAGAAGAGTCCTCAGATGTCCTCGCTAATTGAAGTGGAGTCCCTTCTGTTGTGCCGGACCAGTCAAGGAAAAAGCACATTCATCATTTTTTGTTTAGTCCAAAGGGAGGTTGTTCTGTAGACAAAGCAAAAAGGGAAAATTCAATAATCAGATATAAGCTAGCGTTGCTAACAGTTTTCAGTGATGGCAGCATTAAAGATGCATTACACTGACAGTATAGTCCTGTTGATGTTTTGTATGAAAAGAAATGGGTCATTTGTTAAAGATGGATAGGAAGTGACTGGATTCAAAGAAACCAGGGCTGCGTTTCCCAAAAGCGCACACCATTGCCACCAATATTCTCTATGATCAACTTAGCTCACAATGCTTTTGGGAAACACAGCCCAGAACAGTAAAACCTTGTTTAGAAAATCAGATCATTAATCTGCTCTACCAGCTCTAACCAGCCTGACCAATATGAAACATGTCTACCACCATAATCGTAATTTAGGGTGTGTTCACACTTTAGTCCGGTTCTCTTGGTTCTTTTGGTCAGAACCAAAAAAGAAAACGATACATTTATTCCCGGTTCGCTTAGTGTTCACACTGTCATTTTAAACACCAAACCTAAAGATACACACAAAAAAAAAGTATTTTATGACGTATATTTTGAGTATAATGCTGTGTTCTGGGCTCAATTTCACCTTTTCAGGAGTCTCGGTCCACTTGTTTGGTGTGCACCAGGGTTCAGATGGCATTGTTCACACTTAATCAAATAAACCGAACTAACAGAGAAATCGCACCAGAGTTTGTTTTAATCAAACTGAACACACCAAGTGTGAACACACCCTTAGAAATCATATGAAGCCAGATGTTGCTGATCATAGTGTTAGTTCTATTTCCCAAATTCTCCATTTACACAGTTTTATAAGTTCTACTATTTGTCAGTGCGTCAATCATTAAGAGGCTAAATTGACAATGACATTGATGCTTCGGTCAGTATGTGTTTGTAGCAAAACATGTTAAGGCCTCCCAGCTAACATTAAACATTCTCAGAACTTTGACTAACATTCTGACAAGGTTCTCTCAAAGAATTTCAGTAATTCAATCCTGATAAAATTGACTATTTTCCCAAATATGTAAGAGTGCTATGCATTCTGTGCTTTGTTATTTTTTAGCCAAGCAACATGCTAATGTCAAAATCAACTGCAATATATTGTGAATCAAGTCTCCTGTGTGGTTCATGTGTGGAAGGCAATCTGTGTGGACCAGGATTGCTGCATATGAAGTTTTAAATCATACATTTACATTTTAGTTCACATTCGATGCTGCCTACGAGGGGAAAAAAACTAAGTTGTACATAAAACAAAGATTATTATGTTTCACAAGAAATTCCAGTCTTTCTACTTCAAAATGTCACGTTTCATTCAATGTCTTATTTGCCACTTCTTTGTAATTATTTGTGAATTTTACTATCAATTTCGGAGTGAAAATTGTTTCACTTGTGTTACTTGTGTTCTCAAATTTCATCTATATACACCCAAGAACAAAAATAAAAACAATTCATGACACAGACATACTCTACCAGAATATGCAATGCAGAAAGAATAATTAAACAGCATACAGATGTTAATTTAATGGCATTCTTAATTCATTTTTAAAGACTTGAATATTGGCAAGTGATCAGTTACAATATAAAGAGGGATTGCTAGTGGATGTGTCTCTGGGCCTTTTAGCGACAGACAATTTCAAAGTCCGTCAGTCATTCTTAATACTGACAGTCATTCTCAATAGAGTTGAAAATCTGCCAATAAAACGTATCCATTCTGCCTGATGCCATAATGCTGAATAGCTATAAAAATGCTAAATTTAATCTACTAAAATTGAATCTTTTGACCTTTATGTAAAATGCGAAGGGTAAGAAAAGCCATCTTAAACTGTACAAAAGAAGAAATACCAATATCCAGAGTGTTTCAGTCTTTCAAAGTCTTCCAAAATAGTTAAAAGGCCAAGAGGAAATAGGTTGCTCTTTTATCTAATGGAGTCTTCCTAAAACAGTCCTCGCTAATTCAAAGTGTGATGGTTGGAAAAAATCATGAAAAATTACAAATAGCCTATATATATTAAAAGCTCATGATACAGACATGCAAAAAAAAAAAATTGTGGGTCTAATCTATATGTATATATTTTCCTGTTAACACAAGGATCTGGAAAACTCCAGTCAGGATCCCTGGTAAAAGTATAGAGCTTTCAAATGAATGAGCAGAAATTTTAGTCGTGATAATGTTTTGAGTTCAGGCTAAATTCTTCGGTGTCTTGGCAAATCAGAGCAGTTTGTGACATTGCCATTGCTGCGAACTCTTCTGAAACTCAAGAGACAAGTGTGAGATTACTAGAAGTGTTTTTTATCGCTCTCTTTTTTTTCAGGAGACTTTCAGAAGCGTTTAGCCAATGCATTTAATCTCACTGCTGTAACGATTAAGATAATAATCATCTCATTATTTCATCATCTCATTATTTTTTCTTTCCATTGGGAAAATGTGCCCTTCAACATAATTGTATAGACAGAACATTGTGGTTGACTAAAATCTGTGATCTGCAGTGAATTTGTAGGTAACTTTGCCTCAGCAAATAAGTCATATTTATCTAATAAATAACAAATCACACATTTATCTGTCAGAAACTGATCCATGCATGGTGTCCTTATGACAGTTCGATAGTTAATCTGGTCAACATGTCAACTAGGTACCATGTAAAACCAGTTATACCGTCTGAAGACTTTCCGGCATGGAAATGAAGCTTCAGTTGTGTTGCATTGAGAGCAGAGGTGATAGAAACTAGCATTTTAATTTATACAGAACTCTCCCTGTGATCTCAACAATTTGCATCCAGGACATAGGGTAGATTTCACATCTGGATATTATTTCACACTATTTCAAGTGAAAACAAAAATAATTATTTCCAGAAAATTAAGCCTATTTTAAGACCATTAATAACGTGATGCTCTGCGATGTTATTTTCGTGACATTTAAGCAAATGTTCCACCAGAATTTTTAATTCGGATTTTGTTTTTCTTTTAAGCTTGTTTGTTCTCATTGATGATTCTCATTAGGTTTTATTACTATAGTACAGTAATAAAAATTCATACAGGCTGGACACAATTATATTTTCAATTAAAATGAGCATATTGAAGGCAGTACAGTAATTACACCATGATATATTTATTTCTTTAGTATTGCATTACAGCATTATAGTAATGAGAATTCAGGGAATGGGTTTAAATGTCATGAAAATAATGTCACAAGGAGAAAAAAGTCTCTCTCTCTCTCTCTCTCTCTCTCTCTCTCTCTCTCTCTGTGTGTGTGTGTGTGTGTGTGTGTGTGTGTGTGTGTGTGTGTGTGTGTGTGTGTGTGTGTGTGTGTGTGTGTGTGTGTGTGTGTGTGTGTGTGTGTGTGTGTGTGTGTGTGTGTGTGTGTGTGTGTGTGTGTGTGCGTGTGTGTGTCGAAATCATACTAATTGATGTTTTTGAAAATGCACAAATTTGGAATATATTATACAGTTTGTACAGTATAAAAAATCATTATGTATATGGGAAGATTACTGGTTATTATTACTATCCTTGTGAGAACATTTGATCCCCATAATTTAGGGAATACCTGAACCACTGACACACATACACACACACACACACACACACACACACACACACACACACACACACACACACACACACCAGTGCGTCAATTCTCAATTATCATTTAGAGAGGGATGAGAAAATGAACAGAAATGATGAAGACTGAGTGGGAGATGTGAACTCTGAATACATTGGAGGCTGGAATTACTGTCAGATGGAGGAACGTTTGAATTAATTGGACACAGAACTCATATACTGACAAGAAACAGTGCAGAAACCAGAGAGAACCTGTTTCACAGTGTGTGCGTGCGTGCGTGCGTGTTGAAACCATAAAACAAAAATGTGAGAGCGGTAGAGCGGTAATAAACCTCCAGCTTTATGTGTACAGTAGATACGGCTCTTGATGTGTGAAAGCAGAGCTGTTCTCAAATAGGGCTTCTAATGAGCAGTAAAATGTGAAGAGAGGCATGTATGCAGCGTTTATTATACTCCCTTATTATTAAAACAATCTCTCTTTTTCTTCTCCTAATAGCCATGGCCAATCGGACTCAAATCTCTGAATCAATATATGAATCAAATGCTTATCAAAAGCCCATTAATTGCATAAACATCTACTCCAAAGAGTATTCAAGAAAGGTCACTTTTCAGCCCGATAATCAAAAAGAAATAAAAAAAATTAATTTGCTTAGGGCTGTTAAGTTAACACAGTAAATGTATTTATTAAATTTGACATTGCTTAGTTCTAAAGAGTTCAATATTTTAAATATTTATTTAAACATATTACAAATATTTAGCAGCTAATTTTGCACAAAGAAAATGAAGCTTATATTAGGACCATTCAGATATTTTTCAGATATTTTTTCATGACAGTAAAGCACATTTACAGTCAACATAAAATCAAAATCTACCCTATTTATGCTCTTCTGGTCTTATTGTGAATAATTCATAAATGCCTGTTGCTCCAAGTAAATAGAAATTTGTCTCTGAGATATTTCAAAATGTAATTTGTAAGTTGCTCTGTCTCTGACTTTTTAGCTAACGTCACAAATCCCTCTTCTAACAATAAATACTAAATTTAAGTCATGATGATGTCTGTATGATAATTAAACAAGCTTTGTTTGTTTTATGCAATATACAACTTATTCTAATTTCCGTGTCAATAATTCCATCCAAATTCCAAGAAAAAAAGACTTCAAAAGCCACATTAAAACACATCTTTTTGTCACTTGTTTCCCTGACCCCTGAATGTTCTGATTCTATATGTACTATACCTCTACTATGTTATCCTTCACAGTTTATATGTATCGTCTCTATGTCATGTTTCTATGTTATGTGTATTTGTAATTATTGTAAAGCGACCTTGAGTCCTCAGAAAGGCGCTATATAAAATAAACATATTATTATTATTATTATTATTATTATAAAAAGGCATTTCTTCATGAGATTCACCCGCACAGACGCACTTGTACGTGACACACACGCACACACACACACACACACTGCTCTTACAGGAATGCAGTGTGATATTAATTAGCCGTGGGAGTAACAGAAAGTGCAGTAACCTGAAATGATTGGACGGCACACACATAAACACATACAGGGTGACGTGACCGGACTCATAATGCACTGAGGCATAATAGTCATTCAGATCGAGATCTGAGGAGAACAGCGCAGAGATGAGACACCACACTTCTGTTTAAATAGCTCTGCTCAAGCACCTCCACAGCGACACGTGCCAAATGACCATATCAGACCCAATAAAAGGAACACACAGACAGGAGGGGGGACGCTTGGATTCATCGTCTGTGAGTTCTCTTTCTATTCCATTTCTCTTTATTCCCTTTGTTAATAATTCATTTTGAGCCTTATTTCTGAGTTCTGTCTGTCTCTCTTCTTTAGAGATGCTGGAGGAGACGAGCTTCGGTGTGACTCTTTTAGGGAACAGAGAACGTAGAAGAAAAAAAAGGTCAAAGGCAATATGAAAAGAAAGTCAAAAAAGGAAAGTGTTAAAGAATACGAGGGGTTTTCATGATCCCATTATTTCTGAATGAAAAAGAAAAATAGGTAGAAAGAACGTTGTGGGTCGTAGTTCTGTTGGAAAGAAAAAACACAAATGAGATGCTTTTAAATGTGGAGTGTGTCATTTTTTTGATGTGTATAATTTGTTCTTTCTTCTATCCCATTTTAATATGCAGATGCAGCTAGAATGAAGCCATTCGTAGGATGATTCCCATGAAACATGCACTGAAGCTGTGAGGCTCAGACTGTGCTCGGATTTGCAATCAAATGTCAGATATCTCAATATGAACTCAAATATTTCTCATCAAATTCTTTTAGCATGGCAGTGCTGTTAAAGAGCAAACTGGTTGGTCATAAAGACGTTACGTGTGATCACTGAATAACAATAATAATAATAGTTGCAACTAACAACTGACTGAATGCTTTCGTTCACCTAATAAATAACAGGCAGTCTTCTGAATTTAAAAATGATTGTCAAAGCAAACTAAAGATTGTTTAGCAATTAGCAATTCAAGGTGCAACACCTCATTCTTTTCCTTTACCTCACATTTTCAAAGGCCGCTTCTGTCACAGTTCTGTTCTGTTTGGATGCTGTTTTCGTCTTAGTTTCATTTTCATGCTTTTAGTTTGTTATTTTCAGTCACATGTGTTTCCTTTGTTCAAGTTTCCAGCCACTTTTCAGTTGTCATGGTGATTCATTTGATCTGCACAGGTGTTTTCCATTTCCCTCATTTACCATAGCCTAGAAATCTAGATGCACTCTAGCGGCAGCACGTTTTATTTTGCAGCCAGTGTCGTCTAGAAACTCTCCGTTGGCTTGCGAGCTGGAAAAACCAAACTCTAGTCAGGCCAATCACATCGTGTATAGAGTCGATGGGCGGGCTTACATAATGACGGCAGAGTTGTGACGGTTCCGTGTGAACTCCCTGCTACTGTAAAACAAAGAAGAGCTGCTGCTGCCGGCGAACAGTGGTCTTTCCAATCGGCTTTGGCCGCGACTCTGGAAGACTTGGAGTTAAGCTTTTCTTTGAGAAAAGAACAAAGAACGGCACTGAAGTCATGCTTAAAAAAGGAAGATGTGTTCGGAGTTTTGCCGACCAGATACGGCAAACGTTTAATCTATCAATTAGCTCCGCTGGTGGGAAAACGCTCGGGTTGGTTGTAGCGCTATCCTACTGCGTGCAGAGGGAATTTGAAAGACAAGCGTTTATCCCGCCCTCGGATTGAGCCCTGCCAATGGTGTGTTCCCAGACCCAACATCTTCATGTGGGTCTGGCTTGTCAGGCTACATTTATCATGTATTTAAGTTGCAGTCTTTTCAGTTCTCAGTTGTCTGGTATTGTTTGTGGTTGACACAACTGTCTCGCATTTTATATTTATAATCATCACCATCGTCATCTTCCTTGGACGTACATGACAGCTACTTGATATGGGCATTATTTGTCCCTTTGTTCAACTGTTTAAATTAGTTGCACATATACCTAAAAAACCACTTTGTTTTGTTTAGAGAAATCTTGTTCAGTTCACACAAAATAATCTTACTCATACAAAATAATCACTGCTCAAGATACCTTTTGACATTTCTCAGAAGAACTTTTTTTTTTTTTTTTTTTTTACAGTGATACTACTAGGATGTGATACTTTACTAGGATGTTTTGGGAGGTTGTTCAGTAGTTAATCATTGACTCATGTCAAAAGAGCCTACCTCTAAGAGTCTCCTTGAAGTCTATGGGATTTAGTTTTTTATCATTCTCTGAGAAGAACAGCACACCTCTCCTGAGTAAGAAGCATGGTTTGAGATTCATGTGTGTAGCATAAACAGTGTGAATTACATGCTCAGGGTCAGAGTTTAAAGGGGACCCATTATGCCCCTTTTTAATAGTCTCAGGTGTCCCCAGAATGTGTCTGTGAAGCTTCAGCTCAAAATACTCCACAGATCATTTATTGTACCATGTTGCCAATGCCCAGTTGAGTGGAAGGAAAAACATGCTGTTTTCGTGGGGGGACCCCTACCCCTAAACCTTCCCATCACAGAAAACTTTCTGCAGTTCTCTTACGAGAGGTCTCTCGTACTTGCGTAAGATATCTTACGCTAGGGGAAAACCTCTTTTCCTCGAGATATTGAAGCCAAAAATTATCCTTAATTTTGCAATAATGTAAAACGCATTGCAGCAGCATGCAGACATGGGCGAGACAGCTCGCGCGCCCATTGGCTGCTCTGCGGCAACTGCACCAGCCTATCGATAGAGGCTCCTCATGACGTCAGAACCAATCAGAACCATTACGTCATGTCCCGCCGAAATCGGGTGGGGCCAGGGCTATAAATACGGCCCAGAGAGGCTGGTTTGGTCAGTTTTTCATCTCTTCAGCGGGCTCACGCATCACTGGATCCTGAGAGGAAGCCGCGCCGTCTGATTGCAAGCACCCAGCGGGATTAGTGCATCTGAAGCTGCTGGTCGACATCTCGCCGCCTTCAGTCGCCGTTTCTGCTGACGCTTTCCGGCGTACATATCCTTTTCTCTGTTACTGTGTTTTGTGTATGTGTGTGTGTTCGCCGCCGCGACACACACTCTCATTGCACTAAAAGAGCCGGGCGTCTTTTTCAAGACGCCCCTTTCCCCCCCCAACCCGCAAAGCTCGCCGGTGCGCCCGCTTGCCTTGCCTGCTTGGAGGATGATACCTGCTCTCCCTCTGTTCGAGCCGCGCAAAACGCGCCGTTCACAGGGGATGTCAGGAGCGGACGGTCACGGGGCTAGTTTTCTCTCTCCCTCTGTTCGAGCCGCGCAAAATGCGCCGTTCACAGGGGAGGCTGGAAGCGGACGGTCGGGGTTAGTTTTCTTTACGTACAAGAAAGCTACTTCTGTGCCCCATTCACGCGTCAAACGCCGAAGAAAACATGTTGACGCTCTTATATGCTCGTGCATCTGAAAGCCTTTGTGTTCTCCCCTGTGGCTCAGTGGCGGAATCTTTGGTTTTTCACACGAGAGACCGGAGTTCGAATCTCGGTCTAACGGCAGATTAATTATGCCTCCAATGCTTCGCTCTGTCAGTTCCCTGAAAGGCGACTGCAGATGTGCATTTTGCAGCCAACGAGCGCGTTGTACAACCCGCTCGCCTGCACCCAAACACCGTTTCTATGGTTCCCGTGCGTCACTGGCGAAAGGAGAAAAGAGTGATAATGTCCCGCTGCGGCCGGGCCGAATTCTATTTCTTACACATTTCTCATTCCCCTCTGAAGTTCAGGCGACTGGAAATGTCATACTGCAGTGAGCGAGCCTGTTGTAATGCACGCGCGCCTGCAAACAAACGCCAGCATGTTGACGCTCTCTGTTTCTATGGCAACTTCTCGCTCGTTCAGTTCCAGTAAATGCGACTGTTCCAGTGTATTCTGCAGTAAATAAGTCGGCGACACAGCCCGCTTGCCTGCACACAAACGCCGCTTTACGGCTACCCAGATAAATCCCATAGAGTGTATTTTCTGGTGTTCCGGCCACGGCCGATGGTGTTATGAGTGTAAACAAAATGCCCAGTGCGCATTCCTACACAGAAACACAGGTTTCTCTGATAATACTCGCGCTATATAAATTCCTTTGAGTCTTCCCCTGTGGCCCAGTGGCAGATTCTCAGGTTTTCACGCGAGAGACCCGCGTTCGATCCCAGGTCTACCGGCAAAAAAAAAAAAAAAAAAAATTTTTGCCGTCAATGCTCGCTCTGTCAGTTCCCTGAAAAGGCGACTGCAGATGTGTATTTTTGCAGCCAACGAGCGCGTTGTACAACCCGCTCGCCTGCACCCAAGCACCGTTTCTATGGTTTCCGTGTGTCACTACCTCCATTCTCACACATTTCTCTGGAAAATGTCAATATTGCAGTGGACGAGTCTATTGTAATACACGCACACCTGCAAACAAACGCCAGCGTGTTGACGCTCTCTGTTACTATGGCAACTTCTCGCTCGTTCAGTTCCAGTAAATGCGACTGTTCCAGTGTATTCTGCAGTAAATAAGTCGGCGACACAGCCCGCTTGCCTGCACACAAACGCCGCTTTACGGCTACCCAGATAAATCCCATAGAGTGTATTTTCTGGTGTTCCGGCCACGGCCGATGGTGTTATGAGTGTAGACAAAATGCCCAGTGCTCATTCCTACACAGAAACACAGCCCGTCACACAGGGCTCGCGCACATGAAATCGACCCAGATCGATTGCGCATTAAATGTGGTAAATGTGCCCACTGCCCAGTGCCCACAAACACTACGTTCTGCATGTCTCAAGGTTTCTGTAAAACGAAACCAACATGCATTCGCTCTGCTCAGGCAGACAATGCTCTCAGTGTTGTAAATGTGCCCGCTATCCCACGCCCACATTCAAACATGGACATGACAGGTCTTACGGGACTCGCCCAGCCCTCCCCCTCTCGATTGACCACCGCAGAGGAGTCGAGCGCGGGCAATCTGCCCGCTGTTATCAGCGCGCCCCCTGCCTCAAATGTCATAAGCGCGACGCTTATGTTGCAGCACACTGAAGCCCCTCTGTCGCTGAGCGACCAGAGCGCGCTTCGCATTCAACCCCTAGCCATTCGTGCAAACGCATGGGCAAGGCTACCCGGGGTTTCGAAGTGGGTGCTAGACATTATAGAAAGAGGCTATTCGCTACAGTTCGGTCGACGCCCGCAACGCAAAGCGGCGCGAATCGATACTACGGTGAAAAAGGAAGTAGCACACCTACTTCGGGCCGAAATAGCGAAGTTACTGAGCAAAGGGGCTATAGAACCCCTATCACAAGCTCAGAGCGAAGGGGGCATGTACAGCAGATATTTTCTGGTACCCAAAAAAAAAAAAAAAAAAAGACGGGGGTCTCAGACCCATTTTAGATCTAAGACGACTAAACAAAGTACTTCTGAAACGACGGTTCAGAATGCTCTCGACCAAGAAAATCCTCTCGCAAATTTGCCAAGGGGACTGGTTCGTGTCGATAGATCTGAAAGACGCTTATTTTCAAATACAAATAGCGTCACGTCACAGGCGATTTTTGAGATTCGCCTTCGAGGGCCAGGCATATCAGTTCACAGTCCTGCCATTCGGCCTATCCCTGGCACCTCGCGTATTCACGATGTGCATGGATGCAGCGCTCGCACCCCTCAGGCTCCGAGGCATACGAGTGCTGAATTATTTGGACGATTGGCTGGTTCTAGCTCGATCACAGTCGGAGCTCATAGAACACAGGACCATATTACTCGATCACCTCGAGAATTTAGGTCTCACAGTCAATTGGGCAAAGAGTTCACTGTCTCCCAGTCAGAAAATATCTTTTCTGGGCACAGATCTGGACTCGCTGTCTATGACAGCACAGCTGTCGCCGCAGCGCAGACTAAGTATTCAGCGCATGACAGAGATTTTTTCGCCACGGCACTTTAGTCCCGCTCAAAAAGTTTCAAAGGATGCTGGGTCTCATGGCTTCAGCATCCTCAGTGCTTCAGCTGGGTCTGCTTCGCATGCGCCCGCTGCAGTATTGGTTGAAAGCGCGCGCCGCACAGAGCTTGGACCTCGCGCGCCTCAAGGTCGATCAGAAATGCGTCGCAGCTCTGAAACCTTGGACAGTGACCGACTGGTACCGGTCAGGTGTAAGCCTGGGGACTTCCTTGAGTGTGAAGGTGGTGTCTACGGACGCCTCAACCTCGGGATGGGGAGCGCTGCTCGAGGGCAGACCGTTATTCGGCCAGTGGTCGGTACGGGAAAAGCTTCTGCATATAAACTGCCTGGAAATGATGGCAGTCGACAACGCGCTGAGGCGTTTTTTGTCCCCAGATAAAAAGACACCACGTCTTGGTCCGTTCGGACAACATGTCAGTGGTGGCTTATATAAATCACCAAGGAGGTATCAGATCCAGAATCCTTCACAGGCTGACGGAACGCCTCCTGGTCTGGGCTCAGCACAACCTGCGCTCGCTCAGAGCAGCGTATGTGCCCGGCCATCTGTATGTGGGACCAGACAGACTGTCCAGAAACAATCTGCCGACAGGAGAATGGTCTTTACATCCACAGACAGTCAAAATGCTATGGAGGACATTTGGCAGAGCGGAAATAGACCTATTTGCGTCTCAAGAGAACGCTCATTGTCAGGAATTCTTCTCCAAGAGCAGGGATGCGCTGGCTCACGCTGGCCCCGCTGCCCGCTCTATGCGTTTCCCCCTGTCACGCTCCTACCCCAGGTGTTAGAGCGAATCAGGGAGAGTGGATGCCCAGTGCTACTCGTCGCCCCATTTTGGACAAACCAAGTCTGGTTTCCAGTCCTGAGGCAGCTGACGAGTACCGCCCCGTGGCCGATACCGGTGAGGAGGGATCTCCTCTCGCAGGCGAACGGCTCGATCTGGCATCCTCGCCCGGAGCTTTGGTCCCTACATGTGTGGGCCATCAACGGGTACCCATTAACCTCCCAGCGGGAGTGTTAAACACGATCACGCAGGCTAGAGCTCCATCTACGAGGCGGCTCTATTCCTCAAAATGGTCTGTGTTCACTAGCTGGTGTACAGCGAGTGGCACTTCACCCTCACGCTGTGGGGTGCCGGAGGTTCTCTCCTTTTTACAAGAGCTTCTGGATAAGGGCAGAACCCCATCCACGCTCAAAGTTTATGTGGCGGCCATAGCAGCGTTCGCTGAACCACCGCTTGGCCAGTCATTAGGAAGGAACGATCTGGTAATTCGCTTCCTTAGAGGAGCTAAGAGGCTGAACCCTCCCAGACCACCCTCAGTTCCCGTTTGGGACCTTTCCACGGTTCTGGAAGCCATGAAAGGTGCCCCATTCGAGCCAATACAGTCAATAGACCTGAAACCCTTGTCTTTCAAAACAGTGTTTCTTCTGGCTCTCGCTTCAGTGAAGCGCATAGGGGATTTGCAAGCGCTCTCAGCGAGCACGACGTGTATGGAGTTTGGGCCGAATGACTCGAGAGTCATACTCAAACCAAAGCACGGATATGTTCCTAAATCCCTCAACACACCGTTTAGGGCACAGGTTATCTCCCTGTCGGCCCTGCCGGTATCTGAGGAGGAAGGGGACGCAGGCTTCCTTTGCCCGGTCAGGGCGTTAAGAGCCTTTGTGTCTCGCTCATCTGTTTTCAGACAGACGGAGCAGCTCTCTGTTTTGTTCAGCTGACGTTCTAAGGGACTAGCTGCGTCAAAACAGAGTCTATCCAGGTGGATAGTTGATGCTATAGCGCTAGCTTACACATCCAAGGGCCTGCAATGCCCGATAGGTTTCAAAGCGCACTCCACAAGAGGTATGGCCTCGTCGCGGGCTTGGTCCAGTGGGATTGCCTTGCAAGATATCTGTATGGCGGCAGGCTGGGCCTCCCCGTCTACATTTATAAGGTTTTATAACCTCGAGGTTCCCGCTTTGCAAGCTAGGTTGCTCTCGGTTTAATTTTTCAGTATTGCCCGCCCGATGCTGTCGGCTCGGGATGCTGAAACTGCTAGAGCGTCGATCACTGATCGCCTATATACTTCTGTGGGCAGTACGTAAGTCCCCCATATTTACCAGTCCAGGCTGAGTTCGCCCTGGCTGTGTGGAACACTTGATATAACATGCTCTTATCAGAGCTCAATATTACAGGAATGATGCTATTCTAGCCCCTCTTCCCGGATTCTCTGTGAGTCCCTTGTGATTAGGCACTGTATGAGCCCCGGGCACCTGCCCTTGGGACTTTAGTGTTATGTCTCAAGCACGCACGGCGTTTTACATTGTGTTCCCCTAGCGTAAGATATCTTACGCAAGTACGAGAGACCTCTCGTAAGAGAACGTACTCGGTTACTAACGTAACCTCGGTTCTCTCTAGAAGAGGGAACGAGTACTTGCGTATCTTGCCGTGCATGCGTCATGTTCTGATTCGCTTCAGCGATGAAAAACTGACCAAACCAGCCTCTCTGGGCCGTATTTATAGCCCTGGCCCCACCCGATTTCGGTGGGACATGACGTAATGGGCGCGAAGCGCCCTCATTGGTTCTGACGTCATGAGGAGCCTCTATCGATAGGCTGGTGCAGTTGCCGCAGAGCAGCCAATGGGCGCGCGAGCTGTCTCGCCCATGTCTGCATGCTGCTGCAATGCGTTTTACATTATTGCAAAATTAAGGATAATTTTTGGCTTCAATATCTCGAGGAAAAGAGGTTTTCCCCTAGCGTAAGATATCTTACGCAAGTACTCGTTCCCTCTTCTAGAGAGAACCGAGGTTACGTTAGTAACCGAGTACGTTTTACATTTTCAAAAAACAACACTTAGTATGATTTATAAGCTGTTTTACTCATGAGGACAAAAAAATGTCCCCACACGGTCAAATATTTGTTCCCCACAATGTGTGGTTTACCAGGACCACACACACACACACACACACACACACACACACACACACACACACACACACACACACACACACACACACACACACACACACACACACACACACACATACACATTGTTGTACATCTATCTTTATGGGGACATTCATTGACACAATGCAATCTCTAGCCGCTTACCCTAACCTTACCCATCACAACTAAGTGCCTAACCCGAACTCTTACCCTAAACTGACCCTTAACCTCATTATAACCTTATTCCTAAAACCAAGTCTTGACCCTCAAACAGGCCTTTAAAGGGCTCTCAGAAAGTGAGGACTGGCCAAAATGTCCTCACTTTACTCTCTTTGTCCTCACTCCAATGGTCTAAAACTCAAACTGATCCTCACAAAGATAGTTCACGTTCACACACACACACACACACACACACACACACACACACACACACACACACACACACACACACACACACACACACACACTGTACTGTACTGTTGGGTGTTTGTGTTTTCGGAGGACTCCAATAGACATCATTTATTATGATTTAAAAGCTGTCATCCTCATGGGGACAACATTTTGTCCACACATCGTCAAAAATTTCAGGTTTTATTATCCATGTGGGGACATTTGGTCTCTACATCATATGAAATATCTGGACCACACACACACACACACACACATTTTCATCATGTTTCAATGCTTTCCAGCATTTTCATGTCGGATCTTTCCAACACACACTGTTAAAGAAACACTCAGCTTAATCAAACCCCCTCTAACATCCACCTTCAAAAAAAAAAAAAAAAAAAAAAAAAAAAAGACCCCCACACACTCTCACTCCACTGCACACACTGCCAGCTATCACTTCCCAGTGGAAATGATGAGGTGGCTAGAAATAAACAGGCAATTTAAGTGCTGGACACTTCAGTGATCCATCTTAACACACACACGTACACAATTTAAAGTGTGAGATTTGCCCCACTCTCTCTCTCACACACACACACACACACACATTTGCTGTCAAGGTGGGAAGCAAGCAAGGTCAGTGCATCAGTGGAAAAGAGATGAAAGAGGAATAGAATGAGTGAACATGTTTAAGACGGCTGAAGTTCCAGTTGAGTAGCTCTGAATTACAGAACACAATCATGTTCTGGAAGCTGACAAAAACAATCAGTTAAGGCCACAAACATCTCATATAGTTCTATGGCTAATCTATTTTCAGATTTATTGTGAATTTATTAAATCATCCTATTTTTCTTTCACATATTGTGTGCTATGACAGATCATATTCACCTTAAAATGTAAAAAGGACAAATTATATGCTTAAATAATACAAAATGTAATTCATTAAGTTCAATTTATGAAAACAATCAAAATAAAACTCAACAAATAAAATATAAAAAGCTTAAACGTATTTTATTTCAGCTACTTGCAAAGGCAAAATTTCTAATTTTCATTTGGTTTAATTTGAAGTACTAAAAATAAATATATAATACAATAAAATAAAACTGTAATAACTGTGTAGAGAAAAATTACAATGAAAAGAGTAAAATGAAAAGTGAAAACTCTATTTTTAAATTATTAACAAAAACAAATAGTATATCAATGATACTATTTTTTATTTTATTTTTGCTGTAACAAAACAATGTATTATAAAAAGTATGGTATGGATTAAATCATATGTATCTATATCTTGTAAAATAAATAGAAATAAAACACACAGGATATGAGTAATAAGAAATAATAGCCTATTTACGGAAACTATTATATACAAAGATTTAAAAATACATTTGAGTTATTTATCATATAAACAAACAGGAAACATAAACAAGCAAACTGAAATATTACAAAAATATTTTGATATATAAATACATAATTAAACTAAATGAGAACAACATTAATACTTCAGTGTATATTATGTTCTCCATTTTGCCCTTAGGACAGATTGATTTTTTTCTGTTCTCTCTGTATATGAAGCCATAAAATCAATCTCATATATAATGAGATAATCACATATACAGTTTTAGTTTAAAATGTTAATGTATTAAATAAAAACATATTTATTTTACAGGGTTAGTTTAACCAAAAAGAAAATGCCCGCAGCCTCACGTGGTTTGAAACCTTTAATTTACTTCCATCAAACACTAAAAGAGATATTTATCAGAATTTTCTTTTAAAAGTTATCATTCACTGAATAATGTATTTTACACTTCTGTGTATTGCATGCTTGTTCACAATACAAATAAGAACCAAAAATATATTTTTTATCTTATATAAAATTCTCACACACTGTAGGTCTATCATCTCTTCCTTGTACTGAAAAGATAACAAAATCAAATAGGTTTTAATTGTCAATAGTTGTGAATTTAACTTATAGTATGCGTAAACTTTCGCATAGCACATTTGCGATCAAAGCACTTTTTCATCCAATTTGTTCAAGAGAACAAAATCATCTCTTCCAGCAAATTGACGCAAAATATCTGTAATAAAAATGGAACATCAAAAATCGTACATCATAAATGACTTGTGCCTCAGAGCACACAGACACAACACAATAAAACGCTTTTTGTTGTCTTGCGTTCGGAGGCGGATGCCTGGTGTTCGGGAACGCATTAATGAGAGACACTTCTGAGAGGCCATTATACCCAACCATTCTGATGACAGACCTTGACTCATTTCAGAATGACCAAATGAACATTTGAGATGCTGTGCAATGAAACTGAGTCACTGGTTAGTCCAGTTATACAATCACATCTTCTGTTGAGGCAGTCAAGTGAGGTTTTTCTTGCGCATTAAGGAATTTATTCGTTGAATGCATTTCCAAAATGTGCATTTTATGTGCATCTTGGCGTTTTCATCCAGCGTTTTTACATGCGATGTCCCTAAATTCGCATTAAACAGTCGGATGGAAACATAGCTAATGAGATGTTTGAGTGAAATAACCAGGGCTTGATATGAACTTTTATGCTCACCGGCCACCATGGCTAGTGGTTGCAAAGTGAATAGCCTCTCGCCATTTTCACTGGCCACAATTTTGACATTGATACCATGGGGAAAACAGCCATTTAGATATTTTTTAATAGTATCTCATAATTTGGCAGCAGGTATATTAGGCTCCTGTCACTTTAAGACCTGATGCACGGATCCATTATACTGTTACACATGCGTTTTCCTCCTCAACTGTTTATGTTCACTTAAAACATAACTGACTGTGTTTACGTAAAATACTGGCCAAGACCGCCATTTTGACGGAAAGCGCAGCTGGTATCGTGAATCAATTCTGTGCAAAATGAGTACTGGAAACATTTCAGATATTTCAGTATCAATATTGAAAAATCGATATTTTTGAGAACACTACATTGCATTTTTTCAGATGCCGTGTTAAAAGACTAAGATTTTGGAAATAACCCTTTGAATGCATAATACATATGATAGTGTAACTAATTTATCTAACTGTGTGAAATGAAAACTACTGCTTCACCTCACAATAGAATGCGTTTAATGTAGGGTTTCATTCCCTTGTATACCCACTGCCACAGGCACCAATGACAATATAAACTCCATTCACTGTGTAACATATTTAAGACGTATTACAACTCTTATCTATGTATGAGACCATATACACTAACACACACAGCCTGATCAATAACTGAAGAAGCGTGAGAAACTCAGCAATCTAAGCAGCAGTCTAATGGCATGACAGATCCAATCAATGAAGCGGATGGAGGTGTGTGTGTGTGTGTGTGTGTGTGTGTGTGTGTGTGTGTGTGTGTGTGTGTGTGTGTGTGTGTGTGTGTGTGTGTGTGTGTGTGTGTGTGTGTGTGTGTGTGTGTGTGTGTGTGTGTGTGTGTGTGTGTGTGTGTGTGTGTGTGTGTGTGTTTGTGTGCACTGAGAGCGCTTATAACCCTTTTCAATCTGCGACTGCTCCTTAAAATGTGTAGACACTCTCAGACTGACAGCTTCCGCTAGTGTAGAGCCCTCACTTCTCTTCCCGATGAATGTGTGTGTGCGAGTGTGTTCTGTAATGACAGATCTAGAAGAGCAGACCTAATCAAGCCTTGCTTCACTATGCACCGCGCCACTCGACGAGTAGAACCGAATGGTGCAATAGTTGCTATGTGCAACTGTCCTCAGATTGCCAGAGAAAGCCAGCTAGCATTAGTTCGGCGCTCAGACTCACAGCGTGAATATTAAATGACTGCAGGTGTGGTTGGTTTTGGAGTGGAGTGGAAGCTGGGCTTAATAATAAACTGATTAATTTAATAGTGGTGCTTGCTAGGCAGAGTCATTATTACTATTTTTCAAATTCAGGGTTAGGGAACAAACCCCTTACCTAAATTATTGCATTTTGATATGTCGTCTTCCTGCTTCATTTGAGTTACAATCATGTGGCTTGTTGAGGAGAGGTGTGATATTGTATTTATTTATTTTTTATTTTATTTTATTTTTGAGATGTCAATCACTTGGCCAAAGAAAACGAGATTAGATTAAATCAGTTATATCAACGGATCAGAATATCAAAGAGACTGCTTTTCCTTAGGCTAGTTAGCAGCCAGTCAGATCACCCAAGCAAAAACAAAGTACACCCTAGCAACCGCATAGCAATGCCCTGGCAACCGTTCAGGACTATGCTGGAGAGATGGAGAAATGGGGGTTTGTGACATCATCAGCCAAATGTAAATGCACAAAACCTCCAGGACTTATATGATTTGTTTAAAAGTAATGCATTTATGCTGCAATGCAGCAGCACACTGTAACACTGCAAGTACCATTTTCATAATCAGTTTCCCCCCACCCCCTATATATAATATCTATATATCATCGCTGTTGGCTGGAAACCTCATTTCTCCATATTCTGTCTTTTTTTAATTTATTTATTTTTATAAAACATTACTATTGGTCATCCTTTACATCTGTCTATAGGTTTAGCAAATATTTAACCACTGAAAAGAATTAAAACAGTTTGTGACTAAACCTTGTAACTCCAATGGATCCTCAAACTGTTGGTCAAACCTCATAACTCCACCCGCCTCTATCGTGAATGAAGTGCCGCACGAAGCACTTTGTCTTTAATAACATTTTGGCCAAATGACAGGAAAGACTGAGCACCCACATAGCTACAGTAAATGTTATAACCAATAAGTTGATGAAAATGTATTGCGATGCACTTACTGCCTCAGATGTTTTCTCCAAAATGCGCTGGTCAAAAAAACTCCTAACTCATGAGCTTAACCGTGACAATGTGATTTTTTTGAAGTATAAAATATCTATAATGTTTTTTTATTCTTTAGTATGTAATGTTACTGTTTAAGCATGAAAAGTTGTGCAAAGACATAAGCACAAAGTCCCTCCAGCGGGAGTTATTCTCTATATCAGTGTCACTGTTTCTGAACTCCCTGAAACGCCTCCATAGTCTTCAGTTTTCTTCCAGGAATGTACATCATCACAATATTCCTCATTTAAATAATTCCTGCCCAAGGCATTTGCAAAAAAAAAAGTCGAGTTGCCTGAGTTAAAACTTGGTAGCTGTGTTCAAAATAAACCCTTATGCTCAAAATAATTAACTGTTTTAAGTAATTGTTTTTTCTTTTTCTTTTGAGTTCACAAAACTGACACATTTTAAAGTCCCCCTGTAGTCAACAATTTTATCTTTTAAAACTCATCTTTGATCACCAAAATTACATATTTAAAAAAATATATATATTTGCCTTAAAAAAGATTGAATGTAACTCTACACCCTTGTTTCGTTTAGTATACATGGATCTATGAATATGCTAATGCTTTCACACTGCTGCTATAATATTCTACATTGCACACTCTTCATATCACAGTCCTGCAGAGATGACAGAATTTACTCACATTTGCTGTCCTGCAGCAATACATGAGAGTACCGGTAGTTGCGTTTTAAACCAAACATATGGTGACTGCGTGCGACCTGGACATTTTACTAAATAAAATGACCCTGTCAGAAGAATTGCGCGATAACTTCATTATTTATTTTTCCATCTGAATCATATCAGTGATCTTTTGTGGGGTTGTACGCATGCACTGCGCATAAAGGTGAATTTAGCTTTTTCAGGCGTTTTTCAAAAGTTTCTCATCCACACTGAAACATCCGAAAACGCCTGAAAACGCTAGTGTGGACGGAGAGCGTTTATAAACGAAAACACCGTTTTCAAATGTATCCGGATTAATGTAGACGTAGCCTAGCCTTAGAAATGCTTTGAACAACTAAGAATGTCATTGGAGAAAGGCATATTCATCATAACATCGTAATATACATCATATTCACCCGCTTTGTTGCTAAAAGCACCTGATTTTTCATATCAAAAGAAAAATATACCAGGATAACCTGTCTTCTCTTGAGTTGCCCCTGTTTCAGAGCGGTCATAATTGATGACATGCTAAAGCCCGCCCGCACGTTGACGTGATTGGTTACAAGGTAGTCAATAAATGAAAAATTTTATTTATTTTTTTTACATTCAAGTATGAAAACCTATTCTAGACTTTGAAAAAGGGCATAATATGGCCTCTTTAAAACACAATACACTAAACAATGCTGGGTTTCTTTTTTGACCCAAACGCTGGGTTGATTTGACCTAATTTTGGTTTATAATCGTTCATAAACAGAAGCCCAAAGGTGCTGGGTTGGGAATGCAGACATGAAAGAGAACATGCATGTCACGAAAGAAGATCCAACTGTTCTCCGAGTGCTGACACCATTTCACCTATCCGTTTGTGGCACTCATGACAGGAATATGTGTGGAAATTATAAGAAAAGGAATTGAAGCGGAGAGGAGAGAGAACTTTGAAACTGTCTGTGATCGAGGTGCGAGTTCTTTTAAAACTGGAGGGTTTTGTCGTTGTGTGTTCTCTTACACCAAAATAAAACAGCCAGAATGGCTCTTGAGAGGATTAATTAAAACACTTTAATCCTGTCAATTCTCTATAATTCACAGTTTATTCCAGACTTTCAGCGTTTATTATAGGCTTTCAGTCCGTGTGTTTCTTGGTGGCACTCAAAGCCTGAGGATTGGCTCTAGTGGGACTAATATTCAGTGGCAGGAGAAAAAATTATAATAATTTGGTCTTAAATGTAAGTTATTCAATATTTATTCAAAAATGTTCATTGAACTAAAAAAAAAAAAAAGGTGTTACTCATAAAAGTTCATTTGACTGAACTAATCAGTTTAATTTAAGTTGGTTTGTCCTACTCAAACCAAATAATTATTTTGAGTGTTAGGGTTTACTGAGAGTTAGTTGACATGTAGTTGCAAATTTACTTAATAGTTAGTAGAGTGTCTAAAGTGGACCATCACAATAAAGAATAACCATTATTTTCTAAAATTAATATAATATTAATATCTTTAAAATTGCTTATCTTTTAAACTGATCTTGTTTTAAAGTTGTCTTGCCGTTGTATTGATACAAAAGTGTTCTAATGTATTAAGTTACTAAAGGATAAGCAAATACTAAAATCTCTCATTTAATGAACAAATAAATGTGAGCCATTTCTATGTATATTCTGTATTAAAGATAACCATTCTGTTCAAATGATCCACTAATGCAAAATTAATTGAGCACGAATGCACGTTTCGAAATTTATATGTGCAAATAAATAATAACTTGTACTGTATGTATTTGCGGATTACACAGAGCTCACAAAACACTGTCTATTTTAACACATGTTCATGTACATGTGGATCTTGTGTGTAAATATGTGATGTGCAAATGTGGACTGATGTGTGCATTTGTATGGAAGTTGTGATGCTGATTTAATTATCTCCACACTGATGAGAGCTTTCACCATATATCCATCCAATGTATCTCTATATGCATATTATGCAAATCTCCCTGAAGGTGTTGATTCACCCACAGCTCCCCTTCTTCTCACAGCCTTCAGGGAGAGGCAGACACACACCTGTTTACTAGTGGTTTAATCCGTCTCTTTTGTCCACTTTCAACCACTTCTGTCCTGATTTCTTCGAGGAGAGGGAATATGGGTGGGTAAAGTTTTTTCAGATCTTTCGATCTAATGATCCAATTTACATATGAACGCGCACAGAGACAACAGAGAAACATTCCTTTTTCCTCAACAGAGAAACAACAGAGAAAGATTTATTTTCTGCTCTGACAGCCGCAAGACCAGCCGAACGCTGTGAGTGTGTGTTAGAGATCAGGAATGATGAGAGAACAGTGTGCTTGATTCGTTTTTCGTCTTCAAACCAAACTTGGTCCTTCAGCTGACAAACTTTAAATCCCGCCTTGATGTCGCGCTTCCCGTAATGTTTACGCATTAGATCAGAGAGTCCACGTTCTTTTGTGGCTGATCGAAAGCATTCGAACACTTAAAGGGATACTTCACCGGTTAGAGAGCACAGTTGAAAACAAGAAGGCTAGGCTACTAGTGAGACTCCGTGACGAGTTTGCCCGATATTTCGAGATCGCCCAAAATGTCCGGGATTCGGCTTTTGCGTTCTTCAGTCGCCATTCATTATGTGTACTGTGGCGAGCAGGAAGAGGCTGAGGGGCGCGGGAGAACGGCGTGAGGCCGGACGCATGATTTACTGAGACGCACCGATCTCCTATCTCTCACAGAGGAGCGGGAATTTTCTTAGCAATGGTAAAACGCACATCAACCGATCACTTGTTTAGCGTTCATGTAAATACTACATTCAGATTCACCGATCGGAATGAATTCAGTTAGATTGAAACAAAAGGTGTGCATGTAAACAATGAATGGCGACTGCAGAAACCAAAAGCCGAATCCCGGACATTTTGGACGATCTCGACGGCCGGACATGTCCGTGAAAAAGAGGATGGTAACCCCTAATATTCAGCTTTCTCCTACTACTCAGCTTTCTCCACAGAACAAGAGCCTGTTAGCTTAGCTTCCAAAGAAAGACGGCTGATACTGTGTACATTCTGTGAGTGAGATCCCACCCTCTATGGGCGGGTTGAAAACATGCGGACCAGACCCTACTACTGGCTGTAGTCTTTAGCCTCTGGCCAAAAAATCCTCCGATGACGCAAAATGACGATTTTTGCGTCATCGGAGGATTTTTTCCAGACAAAAAATACATAAATCTCTCATCTCAGGGGGATATGAGGGTAGAAAGCACGGTAATTCAAAAATACTACAGGTTTTCTACTAATACAAAGCTTAATGCTAAATCCTGAAGTATCCCTTTAAGCGTTTACACTACGAAAGCAATCCGGTCGAATGCGTTTTCTCTGGAAGTGTCGAAAGTGGATGAGCTCAAAACATTTTAGATCTTGTTTACACCTGTATTTAGCGTCGTCCATTTGTGATCGTAATACCAGGTGTAAACAGGGAATTAATACAGGGCCTTAAAGCTACTGGTTATGGTTAGTGCTGGTCCATCTAGTCGACTAGTGAAGCTGCTTGACCAAGACAGTATTCCTGGTTAAGCTAGTTACAGTAAGAAGCACACCAGTACACTGTCAAAATATATATGTAGGCTATTTTTTTTTCAAAGTTGTAAATAAAACAAAGATTATTGGAGTATGTTTTACATTAAATTCCTATTTGTCTTTTTCCTTAATGTTTACTTCACATTTAATTCTATGTATTATTTGCCATTTCTTTGCAATTGTTTGTAATAATTAAAATAATGGCAATTTACTATAAATTTCTGAGTGAAAAATGTTTCAAGAACCAATTTTTCTCAGTGTAACCCTGTCATCTGCATTCTATTTAATTTGTTTTCTCTGTTCTTCTCTACCTTTCGGATCATGTTAACAAGTCTGTCACACTTCTTTCAATAGGGTTCACACTCTCATTGTCTCCTTTTATTTTCTACTCCACTAGGGCTGGAAATCGAAGATTTTCAGTTCTAGTTCTGATTCTTGAGGAAGCACCCCATCATAAAATGGCCTTAAATATATACTGAACAAAAACAAGTATTTTGGTGACACACAAACACACACACACACACACACACACACACACATTAATATATATTTCATTAAAGTACAACAGAAAGTGTGTTCTGAATGTGTATATTTTAATTGTGGAAGAACGCTGAGGTTCAAGAATATAATGAATGAAAATAATTTGTTTTGGGTGGTTACCAGAGAGCAAAACTCCATTAGCTCGATTGTATTTTTTACTACAGTACTTCCGAGTAAACCACACCCTAATCAATCTTAACAATGCAATGATGCAAACCGTGAACTCCTAAAGATTCCTGTCTGACATGGACCCTAAACACAGAACGAATCACATCAATCCCTCCAGATTCTACAGTCTCCAGGAAATACAGCACAAGAACTGCAGTGAAAAAAGTGAAATGACCATGTCATTAATTTAAAGTGCATTTGTATATTGGTCTAATCGAAAATTAATGGTTTCTGGTTTAAGCCTGTTTTGTTCAGTTTATCTAAAAGCAAATAACACTCCTTAAAGGAAAAATTATAAGAAACAATTGTGTTTAAGTAAGTTGTAAAAGTCTTCCTGGTTAAGCTAGTGATCGTAAGAAGCACACCAGTACACTTTTGACTTGCGTTTAAAGTAATTAAGTTCGGTATGGTCTTTATAATAAATAATATTGGTAACACTTAACGATAAGGTCTCGTTTGTTAACATTAATTAATGCATTAACTTACAATGGACAATATAATGTTAGTTAATGTTCATGTTAGTTCTTTAACTAATGTCAACATATACAACTTCAGATCTTAAAATGTATTCATAAAAGTTTAAATTAATATTAATAAAGATTGATAAATGCTGTGAAAGTTTTGGTAGTTGCTAGTTCACGTAAACTAGTGTAGTTAACTAATGTTTACAAATGAAACCTTATTGTTAAGTGTTATGATAATATTTTTACTTTGTATGAATGTTTTCATCTTTGGGAAAACAAATATTATTAATTAACATTAAATCTAAATTTAAGGTTTGGACCAAACCATAAATAGTAATATATTGCTGAAAACAAATTAAACATTTGTATTTATTTTTTATGTTGGTCCAAAGTATCTTTTTCAGTGCAGTATAGAGAAATGAACTCATGAAATCTTGCAGTGGCTGGAGAATTTAGAACATGTACTCCTTAATTTTTCCCCCTGACATTAAACTGTATTTTGAATTATATACTTAGCAATATATATTTTCTATGACTATTAAACCATTTCACTTGCAAGTTAGATAGATGTACAGTATCTGTGCAAAGAGCACAACCCGTCCTTTACACAAAACTCTCAATTATGTGTGTTTTCCACGGAATATCATTCTCACCTTGTGATTTCACTATCGTATTGTTTTGCATTTCCTAACACTGTTATCAGCCAACATTTTATTTACTCACCAAAGCCAATTTTCACTCGCAATTCGTTTTTGGCAAGTGTTCATTTGTTCCCTGGCAGCATTATAGAAAGCATCCTGTTGTTGTGTTTTGGCAATGTGGGAAGAGAAGAAGATCGAGATTGGTGTGAAGACTTGCTGAGAGGATCATGCTTTAAAGTCTGCATGAAATCAAAATGGACGTTTTTTGGCTTTTAGTATGAATATGTTAACCTTACTGTTATCTATAAGCTAGTGTGCTCCAAAATAATAACAAAATTAACATTTAGAAGATATAAGCATTCAAACATTACAGTTCTCTTACGAGAGGTCTCTCGTACTGCGTAAGATATCTTACGCTAGGGGAAAATCCTTTTTCCGCGAGATATTGAAGCCAAAAATTATCCTTAATTTTGTAATAATGCAAAACGCGTTGCAGCAGCAATGCAGACATAGGCGAGACAGCTCGCGCGCCTATTGGCTGCTCTGCGGCAACTGCAGCAGCCTATCGAGCGAGGCCTGGCGTGACGTCAGACCCAATCAGGGCACTTCGCGCCCGCTGCGTCACGTCCCGCCGAAATGGGCGTGGTCTAGGCCTATAAATATCGCTCGCAGGCAGCTATTATCTGATTTTTCATCCTTCAAGCGAAGCACACGCATCGCTGGAGCTGGATTAGGAGCCGCGCCGTCGAGAGAGAGCACCTTCAGCGGGACGAGTCACTGAAGTCGCTGGCCGCGCCGCCTTCCTGCCTTCCTGCTGCGCTTTCCGGCGCTTATATCCTTCTCTTTATTACACTGTATTTCTGTGTGTGTGTGTCGCCGCTGCGACACACATTTCTAAAAGAGCTAGCGTCTTTTTAAAGATGCCTTCCTGCGGCTCGTGCAGAGCCACACTCAGCGACGGGGACCGCCACGTGATCTGCGTTTCCTGCCTGGGTGAGGAACATGCAGCTCTCGCGCTCGCTGACGGCGGATGCCCTCACTGCGAGCTGATGGCAATGGCGACTCTGAGGACTCGCCTAGCCGTCTTCACCGAGACTGCTCCCCCGCCCGCCGCGGCGTCGCGCCGTAAAAAGCGCCGTGCCCAGCGGGCCCCGGAACCCTCCCTCAGCCGCCAAAGCTCGCCGGTTCGCCCGCTTGCTTCCCCGGCTTCTTCTGTTTCGCTTCCTGACGGACAGCGGCCGCCGTCTGCCGCCGCTTCCGTTGATATCGCGGATGAGGAAGCCCTGCTGGGAGAGGATGATTCCTGCTCTATCCTGGCGTCAGGCAGTGAGGATTGGGCGGGCTCTGAGGACCCCGCGCCCCCTGCCCGCACTTCGTCAGGCAAAAGAGCTTCCATCGAGACGGAACTCATGCGAGTACTCGCACAGGCCGCGGCGAGCCTCGGCCTCGAGTGGTCTTCGCCTGAGCAGCCCGCTCACAACCGGCTGGATGGATTTTTCCTGCCTGGGGAGCGCGCTTCACCTGTGTCCAGACCGGCGCCCTTTCTTCCTGAGTTACACGAAGAAGTCGCCAAGTCCTGGAGCGCCCCCTATTCTGCTAGAGTGCGTCCTGCTGTTTCTTTGGCATTCTCCGCCGTTGACGATGCCAAGAACAAAGGATACCTCTCGCTGCCGCCGGTTGAAGAGGCGATAGCGGCCCACTTATGCCCGCCCTCCGCTGGACGGCGCGCTAAGCCGGCCCTACCCTCTAAAGCTTGCCGCACGACGTCGAGCTTGCTCCACCGCGCTTTCTCCGCCGCCGGGCAAGCTGCGTCAGCGTTGCATACCATGGCAACGCTCCAGATCTTCCAGGCCGATCTCCTCCGTAAGCTGGATGAGGAAGGACCTGACGCGATCTGCGTGCCGGACTTAAGGAGTGCCACGGACCTCGCCCTTCGTGCTACTAAGTCCGCAGCGCAAGCCATTGGACGGACTATGGCTTCTCTCACCGTGTCTGAGAGACATCTATGGCTGACGCTCTCGGAAATGGCCGAGTCTGAGCGCACCGCGTTCCTCGACGCCCCGCTTTCCGCCGCAGGCCTCTTCGGATCCTCCGTCAAAGATTTCGCGGAGAGATTCGCAGAGGTACAGAAAGCGTCTCAGGCTATGAAGCACTTCCTCCCGAAGCGCTCCAGCTCTGCAGCAGGCCGTGCGAAACCGTCTGCTCAGAGCTCACAGCCACAGCCACCGTCCACTGCCTCCACTTCACAGCGCCGCCAGGCCAGAAGCGCGAGACCGCGCTCCCGCTCATCCGGTCGCCGCCCCGCAGGACGCGGCCCGCGACCTAAGGTTACGGTGAAGCCCGAGGCCCCGAAGTCGTCCTAGCACAGCTAGGAAAACGACGGTGTTCCAGTCCCGCTGCGGCCGGACTCACACCAAAGCTATTCGCTCGTCCAGTTCCAGAAAATGTGACTGTTCCAGTGTTTTCTGCAGCCAACAAGTCGGTTCTGTCACCCGCTTGCCTGCACACAAATGTCGTTTTCACGGCTACCCAGATAAATCCCCAAAAGAGCGTATTTTCTGGTGTCCCGGCCACGGCCGATGGTGTTTCGTGTGTAGTAAGAATGCCCACTGCCCAGTGCCCATCCCTACACATAAGCACAGCCTGTCACACAGGGCTCGCGCACATAAAACCGACTCAGGTCGGTTGCGCTTCAAACATGGTGAATGTGCCCACTACCCAGTGCCCACTAACACCACGTTACGCATGTCTCACGGTTTCTGTAAAAACGAAACCAACATGCACTCGCTTCACGCAAGCGAACGATGTTTTCGGTGTGATAAATGTGCCCGCTGTCCCGCGCCCACATCCACACATAGACATAACAGTTCCCACGGGAACCGCCCAGCCCTCCCCCTCGCGGTTAACCACCGTAGAGGAGTCGAGCGCGGGCAATCTGCCCGCTGTCATCAGCGCGCCCCATGCCTCAAATGTCACGAGCGACACGCTTGTGTTACAGCACACAGAAGCTTCTCCATCGCTGAGCGAGCGGAGCGCGCTTTGTATTCGACCCCTAGCTATCCATGCAGACGCATGGGCAAAGCTGCCCGGGGTTTCGAAGTGGGTGCTGAACATTATAAAAAGAGGCTATTCGCTGCAGTTTCGCCGACGCCCTCGCCGCTATGTGGCGCGCGTCGAGACCACGGTAAAAACAGAAGTAGCACATCTACTTCGAGCCGAAGTGACGAAACTATTGAGAAAAGGGGCCATAGAACCCCTCTCTCAAGATCAGAGCGAAGGAGGGCTATACAGCAGATACTTCCTGGTACCGAAAAAAGACGGGGGTCTCAGACCCATACTAGATCTAAGGCAACTGAACAAAGTGCTTGTGAAGCGACAGTTCAGGATGCTCACGACCAGGCAAATCCTTGTGCAGATTCGCCAAGGAGATTGGTTTGTGTCAATAGATCTGAAAGACGCGTATTTTCAAATACAGATAGCGTCACGTCACAGGCGATTTTTGAGATTCGCCTTCGAGGGCCAGGCATATCAGTACACAGTCCTGCCGTTCGGTTTGTCCCTAGCACCCCGTACATTTACGAAGTGCATGGACGCGGCGCTCGCACCCCTCAGAATGAGAGGCATGCGAGTGCTGAATTATTTGGACGATTGGCTGATTCTAGCGCAATCTCGCGCAGTGCTCATAGAACACACGACCATTTTACTCGATCACCTCGAGGATTTGGGTCTGAGTGTCAATTGGGCGAAGAGCTCCCTGTCACCCAGTCAGAAAATATCTTTCCTGGGCACAGAACTGGACTCACTATCCATGATAGCGCGACTATCACAACGGCGCGCGGTAGACATTCGACGCACAGCGAACTCTTTTCGCTGCGGCGCGTCTGTCCCGCTCAAAAGATTTCAGAAGATGCTAGGTCTCATGGCCTCAGCATCGTCAGTACTCCAGCTGGGTCTGCTCCGCATGCGCCCGCTGCAGTTTTGGCTGAAAGCGCGAGTCCCACGCAAAGCGTGGGCACCCGGTTTGCTTCGCCTCAGGGTCAATCAGAAATGCGTTACAGCGCTGAAACCCTGGAAAGCGAACGACTGGTACCAATCAGGTGTAAGCCTGGGGACTTCCTCGAGGGTGAAAGTGGTGTCCACGGACGCGTCCACCTCGGGATGGGGAGCGCTGCACGAGGGCAGACCGTTCTTCGGCCAGTGGTCAGAACGGGAGAAGCTCCTGCACATAAACTGCCTCGAAATGCTGGCAGTAGACAACGCGCTGACGCGTTTTTGTCCCCAAATAAAAGGTCACCACGTCTTGGTCCGCTCGGACAACATGTCTGTGGTATCCTACATAAATCGCCAGGGCGGCATCAGATCCGAGAAACTGTACAGGCTGGCAGAACGCCTCCTGGTATGGGCTCAGTGCAACCTGCGCTCGCTCAGAGCAGCGCACGTGCCAGGGATCATGAATATAGGACCAGACAGACTGTCCAGGAACAACGTTCCGGCAGGCGAATGGTCCCTACACCCACAGACAGTCCAACTGCTGTGGAAGAAATTCGGCAGAGCGGAAGTGGACCTGTTTGCGTCTCAAGAAAACGCTCACTGTCAAGAATTTTTCTCCAAGAGCAGGAGCGCGCTGGCCCATGTGTGGCCCCGCCGCCCGCTCTATGCTTTTCCCCCCGTCTCTCTCCTGCCTCAGGTGATAGAACGGATCAGGGAAGAAGGATGCTCAGTACTGCTGGTAGCACCGTTCTGGAAAAACCAACCTTGGTTCCCAGCCGTGATGCAGTTAGCAAGTACTGCCCCGTGGCCAGTACCAGTGAGGAGAGATCTCCTCTCACAGGCCCGTGGCTCGATCTGGCATCCTCACCCGGATCTATGGTCCCTTCATGTCTGGGCCATCAACGGGTACATGTTGGACTCCCTAAAGGAGTATTAAACACGATCACGCAGGCTAGAGCTCCGTCTACAAGACGACTCTATTCTTCGAAATGGTCAGTGTTTTCGGGCTGGTGCACAGCCCGTGGTGTGTCACCCACAAATTGTGATGTGACGGAGGTGCTTTCCTTCCTACAAGAGCTGTTGGATGGGGGCAGGGCCCCCTCCACGCTCAAAGTTTATGTGGCGGCTATAGCAGCGTTCTCAGAAACAACGCTTGGTCAGTCAATAGGAAGGAACGATTTAGTCATCCGCTTCCTTAAAGGAGCTAGGAGACTGAATCCTCCCAGACCTCCCTCAGTCCCCGTATGGGACCTTTCTACGGTTCTGGAAGCCATGAAAGGTGCGCCATTTGAGCCTTTACAGTCAATCGATTTGAAACACCTGTCTTTCAAAACGGTGTTTTTGCTGGCTCTCGCTTCGGTGAAGCGCATAGGGGATCTGCACGCGCTCTCTGTGAGCGCGGCGTGCATGGAGTTTGGGCCCAATGACTCAAAAGTTATACTCAAACCTAAGCACGGTTATGTTCCAAAATCCCTCAACACACCGTTTAGGGCGCAGATTATCTCTCTGTCAGCCCTACCGGTCCCTGATGAGGAAAGAGACGCGAGCCTCCTTTGCCCAGTCAGGGCATTACGAGCTTATGTGTCTCGCTCGTCTGTTTTCAGACAGACGGAACAGCTCTTTGTTTCGTTTAGCGGACGTTCTAAGGGACTAGCCGCGTCGAAACAGAGCCTATCCAGATGGATAGTTGATGCTATAGCGCTGGCATACGCCTCCAAGGGCATGCAGTGCCCTTTGGGTGTCAGAGCGCATTCCACAAGAGGCATGGCCTCTTCGTGGGCTTGGTCGAGTGGGATTGCCTTGCAAGATATTTGTATGGCGGCAGGCTGGGCCTCCCCGTCTACATTTGTAAGGTTCTATAACCTAGAGGTTCCCGCCCTGCAGGCCAGGCTGCTGTCGGTCTAGACTACCAGTATTATCTGACCTGATGCGTTCAGCTCAGAATGCTGCGTTTACTGAGCACAGCTCAATTTTCGACAGTTTAAAGCTGGGCAAACTGTGTAAGACCCACATTTTTTTCCATCAGTTCAGGCCGTACCCCGCCCTGTCTGTATGATGAAATTTGCGTCCCTTCGACGCTACTTTATGTGGAAAGTGAGGCTGCACCCCTCCTTCTTCCCGGACTCTCTGTGAGTTCACTGAGTGATTGTGCACTATATGTACCCCGGGCTTTCGCCCTTGGGTCTTTGGTGTCAGATCTCAGCACGCACGGCGTTTTACACTGGGTCCCCTAGCGTAAGATATCTTACGCAGTACGAGAGACCTCTCGTAAGAGAACGTACTCGGTTACTAACGTAACCTCGGTTCTCTCTAGAAGAGGGACCGAGTACTGCGTATCTTGCCGTGCATGCACACGCTCTGGTTGCTTCGATGATGAAAAACCAGATAATAGCTGCCTGCGAGCGATATTTATAGGCCTAGACCACGCCCATTTCGGCGGGACGTGACGCAGCGGGCGCGAAGTGCCCTGATTGGGTCTGACGTCACGCCAGGCCTCGCTCGATAGGCTGCTGCAGTTGCCGCAGAGCAGCCAATAGGCGCGCGAGCTGTCTCGCCTATGTCTGCATTGCTGCTGCAACGCGTTTTGCATTATTACAAAATTAAGGATAATTTTTGGCTTCAATATCTCGCGGAAAAAGGATTTTCCCCTAGCGTAAGATATCTTACGCAGTACTCGGTCCCTCTTCTAGAGAGAACCGAGGTTACGTTAGTAACCGAGTACGTTCTCACTTCCGCCAATATGGATCAATGATTTTGATGACGTCAATCTGCACTTCAGTTTCTCATCAGATTTTCTGTCCAATCAAATGCTCTCTAGAATCTGAAGCTCCGCCCCCTACACTATAAATAGACGCTGAAGCTGCGACTGAAATCGGTCACTTGTTCACACACTTACTATTTTCGAATGGCACATGGTGCACTATATACTGTAGGGCATAGGGAACGATTCAGACAGTGTAAATATGCTTTCCATGAGGGCAAATGAAGTCTGGTTTCACGTTAGTGTCACACGAAGCTCCTCAGCTCCGGTCCAGAGACACGATAGCACAGAGCGGATCATATGAGCGAGTTGGCGCAGACCACAAGACGTATCGGACCAGTTTGAACTCTACACAGAATGCTGTATTTTAAACCGATATGGCAACCCGATCTCACGGCAATTCGTACGTATTTTACGAAGTGGCTAATTCTTATGAATTCGTACGAATGACCTACCCCTGACCCCGCCCCTAAACCTACCCGTCACTGAGGTTTAGACAAATCGTACGAATTCGTACAAACGGTGTTGTACGGATTCATACGAATTAGCCACTTTATACACACTTGTACGAATCGGTCGTGAGATAGCATTGGAGATTAGGAGGAGGAACTGTTTCCATTAAAGATTTGCGCAAAACTTTTGCGATTTTTTTCTAAATATCGATAAAAAACGATTGCGAAATGACGCCGTTTCCATTAACCGATGTTATGCGACTAAAACCTAATTTTTTCCTCTCGCGATCAGTCATTCCAAAAATCATGGCAACGGACGTTGGTAAGTGTATATATATCACCGCCACCGCACTAGACATAATTATTATTAATGGAAGGAAACGTAGGCATGTTATCCAATCATTAATGGTAAGGAAAGACCCTTATACTGTGAGCGGCACATATGAGGTGTTTCTGGGTTTTTCTCACTCATTTCTGCTCCGAGGTCTTGATTGTGGCATTTCTTTGAGGTTTAGAATCCAGTATTTCAGTCATTCTTTTGTCTTTTATGAATTTAATAAAGAACTCTGTCTCGTATTCTGTCCAAACACACCGCGTCGTCTACGTCAGGTGACTGTAAATGTGCAAAAACTGTTTCCATTGCAGTTTTGCAAAATATTCCTTTTTTGAATTGCCTGAAAAACCTCCTCATGCGAGCGTAAAAACTTTTTTGCGATAAATGGGAGTTTTTGCGAAATTGACGTGTTTCCATTGGGCGTATTTTCAATTCGCAATTTCAATTTGCGCAATTTGAAGGGTAATGGAAACGCGGCTAGTTAGAGATTAGGAGCGGCTTTACCGAGTTCAACGGCTCTGGTCGAACTGTGATATAAACGATATATAAGCGATATTGGCTATTTAAAAAAAAAAAAATTAGGGGAGCTGTTCGATGTGTCCTGCCCTGTCTTTCTGTTTCAGTGGAAATTATGTCAACATACTGAATAATGCTGCGAGTTTCAAGGCACTTCAGTGGACCTTTAAATCAGGCTTTAATTAGGCAATGTCTATTGTTCATACTTAGGGTTAAGGATTTGAACAAATCGAGCTGGTGCTTGTGTGCTGTTACCTTTATTTTACATCTGCTCTAGAGCAGCCACACTAATTCCAGAATCATCCATTTTGTTCTGTAACCAGGCCTGAACCTACCTAGTGAAAAAGAAGTACACTTTAGCATACTTTTAAAAAGAGTACTAATGGAATTAATGTATTGTAAAAGAATATACTTTAGTGAGAATCAAATGTAATGCTTTTTTTAGATACTCGTGTTTTCAGGCATGTTATTCACAATAAAATGAAAATGTATTATAGTTTACATTTACATTAAATGCAATTAGTTGAACTTAAGTGTTTTTCTTTTTACTTAAAGCGTAACTCTCGCCAAAATGACTATGATAGCATCAAAATGGCTATTTTTAAAGCACTAAGAAGGCTCGACACAACATGAAACTTTGCTGGAAGTATCACCAGGGGCTCTACACATGAACTCAACTACACATGCATTGAGAACATTGTTTGTGTACACAGAGTTTACTAAAAAGAAAGGTTTTGAACAACTCACTTTAGCTGTTGTTGTTTCCGTCCGCCGGCAATTTGTCAGTCAACAATAGTCGATCTCCGAATGCAACGTAAAAGGGAGGAGAGTAAAGATGGAAAGCTCCTAAAGCTTAGTTCCATATAAATTCACGGATAATTTGTTGTTTTGTCGTTAGTGAAAATCAATATTGACCTTGTATTTGAAAAAGGATCCTCATTTAAGAAACAATACTAAAATTCAGAGTCAGTTCATTCGCATTTGGAGATTGACTATTTTTGACTGACAAAAGGCGGACGGAAACAACAACAGCTACAGTCAGTGAGTTGTTCAAAATCTTTCTTTTTAGTAAACTCTGTGTACACAAACAATTATGGAAGTAGAATAATGTCAAATGTTTTTTAAATAAAAAGCCTGTTGAATTGCACTACTTGAAAAAAAAATAGGCATTGCATTAACCATGCTTGCATTTTAATGCATTGTATTTTTAGTGCTTACATTTTTATGGGCTGGAATTCAACATGGTTGAATATTTAAGCTGTGAATATTTCAATTAAAAACATTTCAAACACCTTTTCATTATTAAAAATTCAATAATCCATATTCACCTTTCATATTTCACTTCCAAAATATTCAAACTGTTTAAAAATACAACCAATAATATTCAACAGGCAATTTTCGGTCCATTTTATTTCGCTTTGCAAATTCGCTTCCACAAATTCAGTGGTTCAAATTCGACAGTAAATTCAACATTGACGTCCAGGAACTGCAGGAAAAGCAGTAGATTGCCGAGCATACTCTCCATCTGCTGTTAGTCTACCTCACCATCAGATGGTGCAAAAGCGCTTGTTGCTGACGAAGACATTCATTCATAAAATGAAAATGATTATCTGTGTCAGTACATGCGGAAAAGATGATAAACACACAAAAGCTGTGTTTATGTTTCATTCAATAACTTCATTGTTACTTTCCCTGTGTATTCTATGTCATCAGCTTTCTCTACCATGAACAGGATTATAATCGGTTTCCCTCAATACCTCATACTCAAGGATTCCCCTTCCGTTGATAGTGATATGAAAGACCAATCTTGCACCTTATTAGGGAAGTAGGCTGTAGGCTATTATATAGGCTACAGGCAAGAAGATGGACTCAGAATATGAACTTAACGCGCAACGTTTCATGCTGAGCGTTTCGTGATATACTGGCATAAAATCAACACATACATATAGTATGCATACGTGTATTGCATTAGCTTAAACTGTCACAGCACTTGCATATTGTCCTCCTATTGTTAGTTTAACTGTAAATCGCTTTGGATAAAAGCTTCTGCTAAATGACTAAATGTAAAAATTGGCTTGATATTGGACATTCGCACATTTAGGGACCGTCTCTAAAGTTGCATACAACATTGGCATACACGTTTCTAACTTCAATAGCAAACTTAAATTTATTTGAATAAATATCAAAAATCCAAAGGGTGCGCATTATGCCTGACACTAAATGAACACTTTACAGTTGGTTTTATGACTGTAAGTCGTTCTATTCCAATGCTATCGGAGTTAGAAACGTGTATACCAAAGTCGTATACACTTTAGAGACGGTCCCTAAATGTGCGAATGTCCAACATCAAGCCATCTGTATGCCAATCTATCACTGGGAAACGCTCAGCATTAAGCTTTGCGCGTTATTCTGAGTCCATCTGCTTGCCTGCGAGTTTGGTCTTTTACATCACTGTAGTCCATTACGCTACGTTAAGCGTTGTATATGTCCAGCAGGGGAATCCTTAAGTATTGAGGGAAACCCTAATAGCCTGCATGCAGCACATCGCCACAATATAAAGTTAAGGCAACTAAACAACCAAGAGAAATATATGTCAACCTCAAAAATGTAACATTGGATCTGTATATCCGCATCGGGGAATAACATTATAATCTCGTTCACGGTAGAGAAAGATGCATGTAGGCTACACAGGAAAAGTAACCGAGACACTGAATTTAACATAAAACCGCCGTCATAATAATCACAAATACACTTACATTGCTATAAATGAGTTTTATGAATGAATGACTTGCTCTAACTGTTGCTGGTCTTCAACACACGCTTTTGCACCATCTGATGGTGAGGTCGACTAACAGCAGATGGAGAGTATGCTCGGCAATCTACTGCTTTTCCTGCAGTTCCTGGACGTCAATGTTGAATTTACTGTCGAATTTGAACCACTGAATTTGTGGAAGCGAATTTGCAAAGCGAAATAAAATGGACCGAAAATTGCCTGTTGAATATTATTGGTTGTATTTTTAAACAGTTTGAATATTTTGGAAGTGAAATATGAAAGGTGAATATGGATTATTGAATTTTTAATAATGAAAAGGTGTTTGAAATGTTTTTAATTGAAATATTCACAGCTTAAATATTCAACCATGTTGAATTTCAGCCCATAAAAATGTAAGCACTAAAAATACAATGCATTAAAATGCAAGCATGGTTAATGCAATGCCTATTTTTTTTCAAGTAGTGCAATTCAACAGGCTTTTTATTTCAAAAACATTTGACATTATTCTACTTCCATAAACAATGTTCTCAGTGCTCGAGTTCATGTGTAGAGCCCCTGGTGATACTTTGAGCAAAGTTTCATGTTGTGTCGAGTCTTCTTAGTGTTTTAAAAATAGCGATTTTTGAAGCTATCATGGTCGTGCCCCAAGCACTCCCATTCAAAAGGCAATTTGACCGAAAACGAAAATACGGTCAAACTTAAAAGTGGTGTTTCCATTCTAATTATGTTTTTAAACGAAAGTTTGCCTCGGGTAGATTAACAAAAAGACCCTAGATTGCATTTTGACGAGAGTTACGTTTTAATTAAGACATAAGTACATCTTTATGTCATTTCAGAACTACTTCTATTGTCTTTGGAATATGGTTAAAGTGTACTGACAAATGTACTGACAAGCATTTACAGTATGGTAAACTAAAATATACTTTAATGCACTGTTGAAAAATGTATGCCATGTATTTAAATATATTTGTATTTTGACATTTGAAATGAAGCAGATGTAATTTAGTACATTTAAAATGTATTACCTTTAAATGTAATATCAAAGTTAGTGTGTTAGTCAACACAATAAAATAAGTGTAGGCTACTTTAAAGCATGACAAAAGACTATTAAAACATAACTATTTAAAATGTACTTTAAATTAACACTTTTATTTTGACATTACAGTGTACTGAAGTGTCTTAAGAAATACATTTACAGTATGAAAGTAAACTCTCTTTAAGTATACGTCAATGACCTTTTTCCATTAATATTATTACTACCTAAAGTTTTTTACAAATATTTTTTAAGATTTGAAGTACACTACAAGTGCACATTAAATGCAATTAAGCACACTTATTTTTCACAAGGGGCCTTAAAAGAATGCACTAAAATCATGCGAAACACCCTAGAAACCATCCACAACAAACACAGCTCACATTTCTTTGGCTCAAACTTCCATGTTTTTACAAATCACCAATGTACAGTATATAGACCATATGTTATGCATAGCCACCCTGACCTAATGCAGACTGTCGATTTCCAGATGCTTGATGGTGTGGAAGAAAAGATTCTTTATTCAATTTAATTTATTTGTACACTACGCAGTACTATAGAGATTTGAAAGTCTTGCAGCAAGATAAAGATAATGCTCTGATTAGCTCTATTCACTGCTAATACAGTTTGGTCTTTCTCTCAGAAAAGTGCAGGAGAAGCTGGCCTGCATCCATCTTATAAAGACCCTTTTCTCTTTGACACTTAGCAAAATTGAATTTTAAATTAAGTAGATTCAATTTTCAAAGAGATGGTTAAAGCAAGTAAAATTGCAAAATTCATTAAAAAAAACGTGTGTTGGTTGGGGGGGGTATTTCTGTATACCCTCATAATGTTTGATGCATTTGAATAAACGAAGGCTATTCTAACAATAAACAATGTGTACATGTTTTGTACTTTTCTCAAACTGTTCTGTCAACAGTACAGTCCATCCATCAATCCTCCCATTAATTTTCCAAACCACTTGTCCTATCTAGGATCGTGGATTGCCAGAGCCTATCTGAGCTGTAGACAGGAAAACATATTATATGGATGGCCAATCCATCACAGCGCAAACACACACACAGCAACGGACAATTCAGTGTCTCCAATTCTAAAAATATTATATTATATTATATTTAGCCAAATAGAGATTATTCATCAAAATGTGCAGTTGGATACTGTGTGTACTGTGCAGTGCAAATGTCCACACATTTTCTTATTAAAGTAGGAGATGGCAACCTTGGCGTCAGTGTTGCTTAAGTAACAGTCAAACTGGCTGCTCGTAAAGCCAATCATATAATGGCTCTGACATCATTGTAATCATTTTATTCAAATACTTGTTAGTCTTATCTGTTACAAACCTGTTTTTCCTTTCCTTTTATAAAATGGCTATTTTGGTAGCAGACTCCATAATACCTCGAAATGAATATTTAATGGCTAACAAGTTGAAAATTGTTGATTTATAATGTGTTTCCACACAAAAGCAGATTATTCTGTGTACTTCTACTGTGGCTTGCAAAAGAAGTTTGACATCCAGATCGTCTTTAATGTGGTTTATTTTATTTATTTTTTACAATGTAATGGCTACTAAACAAGGGTGTTTGTCTAACTGTGCACCACTAATGTTACACTTCTTTTGTGATATTTTACAACACTGATTTGAAGCTTTAGTAAAAGAACAACTAAAGCTTCAAATCTACAATATATAATCTAGTGCTATTGCCCTTGCATGTTCCATCATGTCACATTACTAAGGGAAAATCCCTATTGGCCGAACAAGCATCAGTGTGTGCTTGTGAGTGTCAATGCATAGACACAAAACAAGAAAAGCTTGCGTCCCAATTCACATACGATCTGCCCTAAATAGTATGAGATTAGAATGTCTGTGCCGCAAATCCTATAGTATATTGGAAAATAGTTTGGCCTATTTATTATATTATTCTGTTTGTATCATATTGTTTTTATCATTAACTTCATTCAAGTACTAGTTTTTAGACAAATCAATATATAGCTCACAAATGAATATATCATGGCAAACATGTTGAAGACAAGGTCTTATTTTCCAGCTTTACAACCACCTTTCACTCTTTTCACCATTCAATGAATTTCCAGTGGATGATTACATCCCATACAATCTTCCTATTACAAAATTAAACAGGTTTCATGTTGACTTTAATTGTTTAAATCACATTTATGTTAATATCCACCGAGCCCTCGGCCAGAAGAATCAAATCATGACATGCATTATGTGTCAAAGCCGGTCACAAATTGTGCATGTACAGTATGTGTGCACTAGCTTGTTTCTAATGTTATATCGAGGTTCACCCTTTCTCCCTCCTTCCTTCTGTTATTATGAATGTTAATGTAATCCAATTTTGCCCAGCACGTGCATGTTATCAAATTAAGAAATGTTACAGAGTAGTTTTTAATGCACAATATCCATAAAGCCCTGACAGATTGCAAACATGACTGACACACCGACTGATTTCACTACCTCATGAAACAGATGGTCAACCAGTGTTTGCCCAATAACAAAATAAACAAATAATATTAGAATATATCTACATACAAAAAAAGACTAAGTATGATAAAACTAAATTTTAAATTCAGCAAAAAAAAAAAAAAAATTTCCCTGTTAGAAGACAATGCATACTTTTGGAAAAAAAGCTATTATTCGTAGATGTTTGTCTCTTTACAAGCTGCTGTCGGTTAAATAAGATTTGATGGATGAAGTCGACTTGTTATTTTGATGGTGAGAACAAAAAGGGGGCTTGATTTCCGTTATTTGTTCATACGGGCAGTGAATAAACCACTCTTTTCCCAGTATTTTATTTTTAAGTTGCCAGCCAACCCCAGCATTTTTGATAATATTCAGAAAAAATGGCTCCAGAATATTTTGTTGAAACACTGAATATATTCAAAAAAAAAAAAAAACAGAGCCTCTGCTTTTAAACAAACAAAGAAAGAAAATGTATTCTAGCTTCATTCATTCTTTTTTTTTTTTATCAACACTTTAATGTAGGTAAGTTTCATCAAAAAACAACATTTAGAACAAAAAGCTGAGAAAATCACATTTTTGTGAAAGACTTGGTCTGGATCGGATTTAGAACGATGATCAAAACACAGCAGATCAAGTCCATCAACACCTCCAAAACTGCACAGTCCTATACCTCATCCTGGGTCGACATTTCATTCTGTAAACTAGGCAGATTTGATTTATATGCTGTTGAATGTTTGATGATCATGTTAGCTTATTTGTGCATAAGCAATCTTCTCTCCTCACCTTCTGATTTACACAGATCTCCTTCTTCGCTTGTTTTTTGATCCGGAGATTCTGTGTTATTTCAGAAGGTCCGTAACTGCACCCCCAACTGAATAACAGTGAAAACACGGATTGCTAGAAAAACTCACCAATAGCGGGAAAGCGTTTTTACGTAAATGATGGATAATCTTGTCAATGGCGGGTAAAAAGTTAAAGTCGACATGAAATCAGAATTGACCCTATTTACTTTGTTAGCGCATATTACTAGTCTTGTGGTGAACAATTAATCCGTGCAAGTTAATACACAGAAAAAAATTGTTTGCCGTGGTAATTTTTAATCAAAATCTGAAAAGTTACTTCCAGTCTGGAATGGCGTTCCTTCTCTGATGACGTCAGTTTGACAGCTCAGGTTGAAAACGCTAAACCACTCCCTTTAAACCGTTAGTCTGCTATGAGCAGAGATGGAGAGGAGGAGCGCTAAAGTAAAACCCTGCCCTCTGTTCAATATTCCGTTTCACTTGGAAATACGTCACAACACTGGAGAAAAGTCATTTGCAACTTTCGGTTCACGGGGACTTTAACTAAATACAGTTGTCAATTTCAAAAACTTCTTGTATGATAACAGCCAGATTCTGTAAATGGCATCCAGAAAATATTCTGCCTTCCCATATAAACAAACAAACAATGAAGAATTAACTCATTGTAATTGTCTGGATGAAGGTAGGCCTATTATTAATTTAGCGGAAAAATAGTTCCTCATTCACTATGAAGATCTACACCTGTTCTTCTGAGAGTGTCATTGCCACAAGCACAGCCTTCAAAGCTCAGCCTACGCAAACCAAATCAAGATTGCTTATCATTAATTAGTGTTTATTGCTAAAAATAGCAGCAGTTCTGATATTTATCTAATGAGACTCCTTGTCACGCACTGACTTAAGCATTCTCCTCCATTCATTATGTTTGTCTCGACTAACAAGACTAAATTACTTCTATGCATTTTGATGCACATTATGGATTTATTCACATTTCACACTCAAAACTTTAGGACTAACTGTCCACACTATTTAGCAAGTGATTAAATCATGTCCAGTTGTTTAGACAGTGCACTTTATTTTCAGTTTATATCTACATTGGTTGCCATAGTAATGATGTAGGTGTCAGCACAATGCCAAGTGATTTTTACAACAAGTGAAATTAGAAAGAATTCAGGATGCATAAAGCAGAAGCAGCCTCTGCTCACCTCCACCAAGGCATCCCACTGTGGTTATGAACAAGGAGGCATAGCTGGATTTTACAAACACATGCCTAGACACTATTGAGCAGTTACTTCCCAAACTACAAAGAATAAGGAATCCAAAGCAGACAAAAACAGATCTAAGAAATTCAGATTTGAATCCAATTGCAATCCTTACAAACGGGACCAGTTTTGTTCAGAACCAGATTTGGGTCAGATGCAAGTGACTGAATATCTGATTTCAAAATCTGTCAGTGCAGAGCCTAAACGACCAAAGACATTGGGCCCTATTTTAACGATCTAAGCGCATGGTCTAAAGCACACGGCACAATTGCATTTACGGCGTGTCCGAATCCACTTTTGCTAGTTTAACGGTGGGAAAAATGGTCTGCGCGCCCGGCGCATGGTCTAAAAAGGTTGTCCCTATTCTCTTAATGAGTAATGGGTGTGTTTTGGGCGTAATGTGCAATAAACCAATCAGAGTCTCATCTCCCATTCCCTTTAAATGCCAGTTGCGCTCGCGCCTTGGCGGATTTGCTATTTACGTGATGGAATTTACAAGTGGAAAGACTGAACGCTTCTCCAGAGAGAATACGGATCTGCTCCTTCGTGAGGTTAAAGCAGACCATCTACGGGACAAGCAGGATTGCATCATATCTTTATGTACACAATAATAATATTTTACATTGTAATCCTTTTATTTTTATTTGGCTAGTTTGTGTGCTGCTGCGTGTCCCTGTGTGTGTGATAAGCAGAGTGTACGATCGTTGTGGACCCGCCTATAGGCGCACTGTAACGGTCACCAGCTGGAGTGCCCTTGAGAGCCACCAGAGGGCACCCCACATCAGACACTCACGTTCACTCTCAGACTACATTTCCCATACTCACTGCCCGGACTCATCATCTCTGATCACTCATCACAGTCACCTGTACCTCATTATCACTGATTGCATTCACCTGTGTCCCATCACCCTGTTAGTCTCAGTCTATTTATACCATGTTCATTCATTCACTCACCGCGAAGTCTTGTTTAAGTGTTACACTGCAATTCCGAGCGTTTTCCCTGGTTTCTTGTCTTTTGGTTTATTTGGATTTCTTGCCCTGTTCCCTGGATTACTCTTTTGCCTCTGGTCCCTGCCTGTTTTGTTTGTTTCTTTGTTTCTTTGTTTGGACTGCCTACCTGTGTTTTGACCTTTTGCCTGTACACTGGATTATGCCTCTGGATTACCCTTAATAAAGCTGCATTTGGATCCTCTACCCTCGTGTCTCAGAGCGGTTCGTAACATGTACATTACTAATGCGCTCTTAAAAATAAAATAAAAAATATTGCGCCATTGACTTTAGACCAGGTTTTTATTGGTCAATGGCGCAGTCTATTTCAGTTGCCTCAAAATAGCAATGCACCAACAATGCGCCAGAACACACCTGGTTTTCAGACCAGCACGCCCATGGGCGCACAAATGGGCGCAAATGCATTTGCTATTTAAACAACGTGGCACAGGACGTGAAAAAGGAAACTGCGTCAGGCTGAAACTAGCAAAAAACACTTTGTGCCGGGTGTATGATAGGGCCCATTGACTATGTTCGCAATGTCAGACCAAATCTTATAATTTGTGTATCCGATTGGAATCTGATCTAAATAATTGACTGTCCACACTGTGTATCGCAACTGTTCAGATCCAATTTGTGTGTCCTGTGGCTCTTTTTCATTTTCTGGAATATCGTTTATGGTTTTTATGGCAATGAAAATGGCAATGCGAAATCCGAATAGAGCGGTCAGACTGAAACTGACTTCCAGAAATGAGATTTGATATATTACATACGAATATAGCTTGAAATGGATTTGTAAAAATTGTATGTGATATTTTGCTGTTCACACTTGCTAAATATGAATGGATTCCAACTGGATATGCACAACGGATTTGGACTGACAGTCTGAACGAGGTTAAAGAGCCGGTTGCTCCAATCCCAAACATGTGGTGACATTACATCCCATGTGGTGGCCTCATCTTGTAAAGCAGTGAGTCTAAATGATAGTTATGTCTGGTGTCACTATATATGTTTGTGTGTGTGCATTACAGCAAACAGATGGGTGCATGTTCCATGTTTGTGTGTGTGAAGTTTGTGTGTATAATCTTCGCACAGCACCATTGCACACATCTTTAAAGTGTGCACTGAGAGAAAATTCTGTCATCATCAGTTCAACTCAGCTATGTTTTGGCTTTTTAGGACTTAGAACAGGGATGGACAGTTCTGGTCTTGGAGCAGGTCTACTTTCCAGCAGAATCTCTATCCCTAAATCAAACACGCCTGCCTGTAATCTTGAAGACGTTGATTCGATTTTACAGGGGTGTTTAGGGATAGAGCTAAACTCTGCAGGACAGGACTAGAATCCAGGACTAGAATAGTTCATCCCTGGCATAGAATACTGCACACAAGTCATCTTGATTCATTTTTAATTGTGTGAAAAAGAAGCAGCTTGGACAATCTTCTAAATTTCATCTTTTATGTTTCACAAAATAAACAAGTCTTCCTGTTCAATCAATATGAGGAGGATTACTAGGATTAGATAATAAAATTTAAACTTTTTAAACGTCAGACACGCAGAAACGAGACACAACAGGAACTCGTGAACTGTAACAGTAAAATCAAATATGTCTTATTCCGTAAAATTATATTTCAAATAATGATTCTCAACTGGTTTTGCTTCAGGACATTTTTCATGCTATGCACAAATACTTCATAACCTGCTGCTTAGAGCTGTGGAATTTTATCAGTAACAGCAATGATCATAAAATATAACTACACATACATCAGTTCAAAATGACATATTAAAGGAAAAGTTACCAACAAATAAAATTCATTCTGCTCATGTTTGTCACTCAAAAGCTGTAAGATTTTTATTTTCCTTTAGTACACAAAAGGAGTTATCTTTTCTATCAATGAAAATGGATGATAACTTCAGCTGTCAAGCTCCAAAAATGACAAAATACCCCAAAATTTGTTGATATGAATTCTGTGCTATATTCCAAGTCTTCTCAAGCCATGCTTTTTGTAAGGAATAATTGACGACGGGCCATTGAATTATTATAAAATAATGCACACCCGAGGTGGTAATGCGGCCATGATGCAAAGAAGACCGGATGTCAATTATTCTGCTTATACTAAACATTGTTCATATGTTGTATTTCAAGACTTTTGTCAGGTTTTTGTCCTTAAAACGCTTTGGTGCGTATGCATTTTCTTACGCATTTTATCCCACGCCACCGTTGCTAATTCCGAAAAGTAATTTTATAGCTATAGGCTTGAGCCATTGATAGTAGACTAATGCAGTCATTGATAGTAGACTAATGCAGTTATTAGAGAGAGAGAGAGAGAGAGAGAGAGAGAGATTAAGGGTGTGTGTTTAATAGGTTTAACTGCTTCAAGAACAGTGGCATTATTAATAAGTTGCTAAACTATTATACTGATAAAATCATCAGAGCAGCGCTGACAACATGTTTCTCTGCGAGTGTGTGTCCGTACTTTATGCGTGTGAGTTTGAGTGGGAGAGAGCGGGAGAAAGAGAGTGTGCTTTCTGAACACTATAAAGCATACTTTTGTGGCAAAAAACATGGAAATAATTTGTTGATTTTATCCTATTGTTTATATGTATTTGCTTGGTCAGTGCCATTGTGGGTTTTGGTTCTTTTGCTGCTGTAGGCTGTAAAGACCTTTGAAATAACTGAAATCATTTGGTGAAGTGATATGGACATGTCTTCAAGACCTGCTGGGACTACTTTAGCCAAGCATTTCACTGAAAATAATTGCACATATATATAAAAGATTGCAAAGATTAATATACACACAAACTTCACACACACAAACATGGAACATGCACCCATCTGTTTGCTGTAACGCGCACACACACAAACATAGTGACACCAGACATATTTCGAACTTCGTTTTATCCCAAAACGAACAACGAAAAAGATCTTTGCCGTGAGTATATCGGAGCCTTTAGAATGTTCGTCAACCAATCAGATTCAAGCATTCAAAAGCCTGGTAGTATAATATTGGTTTAAGTGAAATTTTTATTTATTTTTTACTGAAAAAGTCACTAGTCACACTTAATTTTCATCGTATAGTAAAGAGCAGCCTGGACGGTCTGCAAAATGGCTTGTTTTGTATAAAACTAAAAAAGTAGGATTTAATTTCATATTCCATTCTACATCCAGTTAAAAATACTACCATACACATAAATTAATTCTGAGGTAACATGAAATTCATTAAATCTAAATATGAATTAAATCAGAAAAAGAAAGGCCAACTTTGGCTTGTTTGTTTGGGATACACAAGACAAATAGATTTCCTGTACAACTGTTTCACCTCCTGCAGACACTCACAGATAAATAGTCTGGACAGACTCCAACACACTGAAGGTGAAGAGAGTGGAAAGACTCTGAGGATATGGCTTGTGTAGTGCAGTGTGAATCTGGGGCGGAATCCATTGATCCAAACACATGAACTATGCTGGCGTGAGGTGTCGCATTAATCAAACAGGAAGCCTTCGCAGGGAAAGAGAAGGAAAGTCATTCCCTCCCATATTTAAAATGTTTTAGGGAGGTTTTTGTTTCAGCAGGGTGGGCCTAATCCTGTTTCCATGGTTACCGCCGGCCGCGCTCTTGATTTGTATGTAAGAGAGTGTGCGCCTTGAGCTAGCAGCTGTACCGTTTCACAGTTTTCTACTAAATCCACTTTTATAATCTGGTCACACAATATGCTAACGTTTTACCCACTGCTGATGTGAAGCAATATGCTCCATTTGTTAAGGTACAGGGGTAAAGTATGTGTGTGAATTCACCTGTGTGTCCTACAGTGCTCAACAGTGCGACAAAATACTATGGGTGGAGTACATATAACATGCATAGAATGTATAATGTGTAGCCTATAATGTGCTGGGCATGATGGAAAGCACAAGCATTATGTTACTAAAATGTTATTTTATGCATTGTGTGTGTTACATGCATTAAAATTGTATAATGCGCTAAGCATGATACAAAGCATATTTATAACATTGCCGTTGTATGCATTATACATGCATTAAATGTGTAGGCTACAGAAAGCATATTTATAATGTTAGAAGTTTGCTTTTTTTATGCATTCAGGATAAATGCATATGACACACTGTACATGGTTAAAAACATTAATTATGAATTCTGTTGTTTTATTAATTATACAAGCTACTGTTATTAAATATTTATACCTAATTTTGCATTGAGGTAAACCATAAGCTATATTAATGTTACAATTGTATAGTTTTATGTATTACAAGTGCCACATGGAAGAAACGGCAAGTAACACATTAAGGGCCCTATCTTGCACCCAGCGCAAGTGACTTTGTACACCGACGCATGTATCATTCCTATTTTGCACCCGCGCAAAGCGGACTTTTCCCTCCACAGAAGCACGTCGGTAAGTTAGGAAATACACTTGCGCTCCCGGGGGCGGTTCAGCGCAAAGAGGAGGCGTGTTCCGGCGCAAACGTTCCTTCATGCTATTTTGCAGGTTTAGAAAACAATTGCGCCACTAATCAGGAAAAAATTGTTTAAAGTCAGTGGCGCGTTGCGCATGTTATTCAAATGCTATTTTAAGGGTGCATGCTTGGCCATAATCAATGTAGCGTGTGCACAACGCGCACTTTGATTCTCTCATCTACACAGAAGCAGCAGTTTTCATTTTTGCAAATTATACATTATTACGATAGATAGATAGATAGATAGATAGATAGATAGATAGATAGATAGATAGATAGATAGATAGATAGATAGATAGATAGATAGACAATTTATTATAAAAGCATACATCTAGCTTACACATTTACCCAAATTATCATACGCCTGTTTAAAACCCCTTACCTGTCAGGGATCACTGGTGATCCTGGATTATTTTAGTTCAAAATATGTTTGAGCTTATATATCTCAATGTTAATAACAGTCTGGTTAATTTTGAGTCTTGAACTATCAACTCTCAAGTGTTGGCTTTCTAAATGTATGTGTGTTATGTTTATATTCAGAATTACTTATGAGCAGTAACCTTTTTATTTTGGGCATTTCATGTATGCAGCACTTGCCAAAATTGGGGGTGATGAGGAAGGGGGTTAACCGAAGTTAATTTGGGTGGGTTTCTCCATTTCAATGTAACTTCTCTCTTTTACGGCCGTGACGGCTCGTTGCTCTCCTCAGCTGTGAACCGCTCCTGGCGCACGCCTGGCAAATCCGCCGTTATAATGGCAATCCGCTATGGAAAAAGCGCGTCTGCTCTTAAAGGGAATGTGAGATGACGCTCTGATTGGTTTATTTCACGTTACGCCCAAATCACACCTATGAATAATGAAGCTATACTTCAGACCAACCCATTTTAGATTTGCGCCGGGCGCAAGAGTCATTTATCCTGCCGGGAAAATAGCAACAGCGCCGAGACCCACCCACAAAGTTACTTGCGCTTTGCACTTGACACTTGCGTTTCAGATCGTTAAAATAGGGCCCTAAATGTGAAATGTTGAAGTAGAAAGACTGAAATAGTTTTTTTCTTGTAAAACATACTCCAATAATCTTTTTATTTTATTTTCTACCATTTAAAAAATCCTTTTTACAGTGCACATCTGACACCCAAATGGTTTATTTGATATAATAAGAAAAGTACACTCTAAAAATGTTTGGAGTGTTTGGGTCAAATATGGACAACCCAAAAGTTGGGTTTAAAAATGTAATAATACAAAAATATTAATGTTGGGTTTGTCCATATTTGACCAAAACATGCACTCTAAAAATGCTGGGTTTGTTTCAGCCAATGTTTGGGTCAAATGTGGACAAACCCAACCGTTGGTTTACATTTTGAAATTACATTTTTAAGGTTGGTTTTGTCCATGTTGACCCAAATATGGGTTAAAACAATCCAGCATTCATATTGCTGGTTGTGAAAGTATTATGATCATGCTTATGCGTTTAGTATGTATGGTACACGTGCAGAATTCTGGATGTAAATCTCTGCTGTGAGACTGAGACTGTAAGACTGACTTTGGCAGTGCCACTGTACCCTACTGCTAGCCAGCTGTCACCCTGTGAAAAAGAAAGGGTTAGGGGACAAAGACACACACCCATGTCTCTCATCTGTAACCCAACCTCACTATCTTATGGTTTCTTGGTCTCTCCTCTGTCCTTTTCTCTTTTCAATCCTTTTCTCTGATGACACAAGCAACATGGCTATTTACAACAGCCTGGCGAAGACAGACAGAGAGGGAGGAGCATCTGCGCGAGCAAGGCGAGAACAACGGAGAGATCAAAGAAACATCACAACAACAGGAAAAAAATAACAGATGGAGAGATGGAGATAACTATGAAAGGAGGGAAATGATATTCACCATGAGAAGTGATTCTTATAAAATAAGCATTTATATACAGCCATATATAACAAGAGGTGCCTATTCACAAATGATTGCATCTTTGTCCTTGTTTGTCCTTTGTCCTAAATATGGAGTTCCTGTTTAAAGGCATTTCCTTCTTTAATTAACAAAACAGACCAGAATTTTTGTTGATAGCTGATTATTTGTATTGTTTACTGGTATTGTTCAAATGTAAGGAACAAAAAGTATTTCATTTTTGCACATAACTCAAATCACGCAGCTTGTTGCTACTACTTTTCTAAGTGTTCAGGCTTATGATTACCTGCTCACAATAAAATAGGCAGGAAAATCTCATGTACTTACATTATAGGAGGGACCTGATCCAAAACTTAGGGATGGGCTCTTGTCGTGGGTCAGTTAGCAACTGCAGTGAGAACCACTGAGAACAACTAACAACTGCCTGGCAACATGTTAAAATCCCCTTCGAACAACTTAGCATCTTCAAAGCAATGTCCTGGCAACCAACAAGAACATTTGTCCAAAATACTGTTTGATTTTAAAGAAACAATCTTCACTGAAATGATCTACTTCAAATACACTGCAAAAAAAACAAAAAAACATTTAGCCTACTTGAGAAGCAAAATGATATTAAAGTCAGCATGAAACGGAAGCTGCGATAGTCTTTTCTTCCTTATTGTGACGTATATTTGAGTGAAACGGCTTCTTGAACAAGAGAAAATTGGATGGAATTGATTGGATGGTTTGTTATGGTTTGCTATTGGTCGACCTCATGTGAGTGACAGGTTGCCCCGCCCTCATCAGAGAAGAAATGTCGCTGCAATAAGTGGGAGGAGAAGTTATTTTGATTAAAGATTATGAGGGCACATGAATTTAAAGAAATAATGATGTGCACAGATACATGTATAATTTATAAGAAATACTACAATATTCCATAATATCTCATAAGATTTCATGGTGACTTTAATGTCCATAAAGAAAGTAATTCATAAAGTGAATTTATGCTTAAAACAATAATTGAGTTCATTTGTTCTTGTTTAAAGCATAAACTCGCTGATCTCCTTTTTTTTTCTTTTTTTTCCAGAAAATAAAACTTAATGTTTACGTCATTTTGCTTCTTGTGTATTTTGATTCAATAATGTTTAAATATTTGTACTGAAAAATACTTTTTCCCCCTAGTGTATTTGCCTAATGATAATTGAAACACTTCTATTGGCCAATACTGATATGGTCACCAATATACTGTGCATCCCTGTTTTCAGTTTACACAGCACTGTACTGTACTGTGCATTGTATATTTTTTAAATTACTTTAGTGAAAGAAAGCAATAATAATAATAAAGGACCAATGCACTGAAACCTATGCAGGCAATACAGCATTGACCTTTTAACCAGCTCATATTCTCGAACCATATATTCACAATGGGGCCTTCAAATGTCTGAAATCATTTGCAGTGAAGGGAAATTCTGAGACCTTCGGTACCCATCAGAGAGGCCATAAATGATGCACACACTCATCCACATCCACTCTGACAGTCAGGAAGACTGAGAGAGAACTTGTTTACAGCCAGGTTGGTCCCTTGGATCTGGAAGAGCTGAAAACATGATCCATTCCCTCGAGATAATCACGGAGGGAAGCAGAGAAGCTCTTCACAATGAAAAGCAAAAGCAAGGAACAATCTGAATTCTGAACAAATTGCTCCAAGTGCCAACAACTGTTATTCAGATAAGATGATCTTTAAAATGATGGATGTTGCCATGACTAAAAGGCAATACATGAAGCCGTTTCAATGCTTGGGAAAGCATGAAATGTTTATGACTAAAAGATATCCGAGTTTTTTCTGCAGCGTGGAGATAGGGCTTCGATATCCACCAAGACTTACTGACCCCTGATTTGAATATAAACGAAAACGATCTAAGCGCTGATCGATATCCTTAGAGCTCTGCATCTAGTCTTCAGAGAAGAATTCAACTGAAGGGCAGCTGAATCAATCAATCATGCATTCAATCTACATTGGTAAGTAGAAGCAAGCAGTAGCATTTGATTGGTATTTCAAGGTCTGAGAGCAGGCGCTTGCTGGCAGATTAAAGTTATAAAGTTTGTGCGATACCTAATTTGTAAAAAAAGGCAGATGGTCTAAGTGACAAGAAATGTAATGCTATGGACCACAAAGGCTTCATTTATATGTGGAAATAAATCTGATACGAATCAGAGACATGCATTTGTGCCTGCCATGTAAGCGGACAGATTGGATATTCCAACCCGATCTCCCAGAAATTCGTACGTATTCGTATTTTACGAGGTGGTTAATTCGTATGAATTCGTTCGAATGACCTAGCCCTTACCCCGCCCCTAAACCTACCCGTCACTGGGGTTTAGACAAATCGTACGAACTCATAAAAAATTTGTACGAATTAGCCACCTCAGAAAATACGTATGAATTGGTTGTGAGATTGCGCTGGATATTCCCATCAAATTGAAATAGCGTCAATACCAACTGCGATCACAAGACTCTTTTCAATGGCGCAACGGATGATGAAGGCTCAACCCAGTAAAGTCATACTGAAGTTTTATGTCTTTTCACCCTTTGGGGCGATCTTTAAAAATGACGCGGAAAGCAAAAGCTTGCATTATCATTTCATCTGGACACCAAATTTAAATATGTGTGAATGAGGTTTGATAGCTACGACAGAAAATTCCATTTCAGCCTGCTTCTCACAGAAAGCTATTGTATGGCTTTAGAAGACTACTTTTATGGTGCATTATTCTCCTTTTTGACTGAGAAAAGGCCCTGTTTCCATTCACTTTTAGTATACTGAAAATAGCAGCGTTAATATTCTTTAAAACACCTCCATTTATGTTCCATGGACTGTTTTGGATTAACTTGAGGTTGAGTAAATACTGACACAATTTTCATTTATGGGTGAACTGTTCCTTTAGATGCTAACTTGCTGATTTCAAGATGTAGCCCGAGATATCAAATGCAATGACTGTTATCTATCTGTGAACTGTCTTGTTAGTGCCCTGTGGGAGAGCCAGAGTGTTACGCATGCAGGCAGAATCCTCGTTTATTCAACCACTCCAAATTTTCTAAAGCTCAGGGCCAGGGGATTATTCATTCAACAACACAACATTAAAGCCGTTTTAACCCGGCTGTGCCTTAAGAGGATATTGCTTAGGTTTTCCTATTGAATCAAAGGCATGTCTTATGTGGCCATGCTTTTGCTTCTCTGATAACACAGGTATGTCAAACAGTCTAACTGAAGTGTGCTCTTTTATCTGGGAAATGTAATTATAGTGCTATTTCTGATCTGCAGTGTGTCTCAAAAACATTCCCTGATTGACATTAAAATTATGTTTATGATTTAGAATAGGCTATATGTGAATATCTTTAAAGGGGACCTATTATGCCCCTTTTTACAAGATGTAATATAAGTCTCAGGTGTCCCCAGAATGTGTCTGAGATGTTATTTTAGCTCAAAATACCACAAAGATCATTTATTGCACCATGTTGTAAATATAAAATTTTTGAGTGAAAGGAATAACATGCGGTTTCCGTGCATGTATCTTTAAATGCAAATGAGCTGCTGCTCCCCGCTCGACTTTCCAGAAGAGGGTGGAGCCTGTACAGCTTGTGTATCATATACTCTGCCAAAAAACTAAAACATCTGTTTGGTTTTGATTATCATATCTATTGCTGTCACACTCATTTGACATTGTAGTTCATCATCATCATGAAAGTTTATAATCTGCATGCGTTTTAAAGGCATATCAGTTTAAACTTCTGATATATGGTTTTCTGAGCGCACATATGCGAAGCACGTGCACAGAAAGCTGGGTATTAAACTATGTTCTTTTTCATGTCTTATTGCGCTTAAACTGTCAAATACACACAATGTTATGTCGAAAACACAAAGTTCACATAAACACAGTCGATTATGTCTGTGAACGTAAACACTAAACAGCAAGTAATGAAATCGCATGTGTACATTAGATCTGTGTATTAAAGTCAAAGCAGCGTAATAGGACCTATGCTTTTAATATGAATCAAACAACAAAAGAAAAACAGAAAGTAACTTACTGCTCTTGATTGAATAACATTAGTAGCTTTAATAAGAATAATTTATTTTTTACTTAAAGGTATAGCGGAGGATGTTTTACTTCCTGGTGGGTAGTCTAAACTATTGGTCCTCCTAATTGTCAATCATTCTGGTGAATCAATCAAACTTTTCAAAAAGTGGAGAGGGCGGGTCTTATCTAAAATTTGGAAAGATCCTCCGCTATACCTTTAAATGCTGCTGTTAAATGCTCTGGTGAAGAGAAAAACATAGCAGACTGTGTACAGCTCACTCAGAGCGGGGTCTATGCTAATAGGGCGGAGTCTGTCAGCAGTCATGGGCGGGGCCTGTGCAACATGACTTCACATTGCATAGAAACAGCAAACGGCTTATTCAGAGACACTGCTTATGATTTATGGGGATAAAAAAAAAAGGAGTTAGTGGATTTTTACCATTATAGGGTGCTTGTGAACACACACTGCCGACACACGTTCAAACACCATGTAAAAGTGAATTTTGCATAACAGGTTCCCATTTCAGCTATTTATCAGATGTTTGTACACAATAATTAGATGCCTTCCAAATGATATGCTCTTTGGTTCAGCCAGTCCTATCTGCTGCTGTGATCACACTAACTCTTCAGTGAGCCCAATGTGCCACTTTAATGGGAATCAATCAATCAATCAATCAATAATGTTGAAAGTGATTTCCGCCAAAAACCTCAAAAATTTGGCTAGCCTCAAGGACACTCCGAAACCCCGCCCTCTAAAGAGATGTCAACCTACCCAATGTCAGTCATCTGAAAATTCAAAATGATGGACAGGCAGAGGATCCCGAAGAGCAAAAAACGTGGGCCAATTCTTTCCCTCTATTTTTGCTTCTAGCGCTGTCACAGGTATGATTTCTAACAACACGACACCTAGCCTATATTTTAATGGCATCTGCCAGGTAGAAGGCACATTTTATTTTTGGTGTTCACAAATATAGCTTCCAGCACCTTGGAGATTATATGGCTTGTGTTTTAAACAATTCAATTTAAAGGTTTTGGCATTACACACCGTTCTCTATTTAGTGACAGCACAGTGACCGAAGCTGTTAATGAGCACAATGTAGCCTACAGTACTAGTGAAAAAAATATTATTTGAAGGCAGGCTAGTATTATTTGTACTTTAACATGCCCGTCAGGCAACACTTCCACATTATGAATGGCAATGATTCGCGCCAAAGCCAGAAATCGCACCAGGGTTTATCATGAGGTAATGCCGCACGCGCACATGAATTCTTTTTGAACTTTATTTTTATTTTATTTATTTTTTTGTTGCGTAAAACGATTAAAACACCAATTATAATCCCCTTACGGAATGCAACAATGTAACAGAACGCTTTGTTAAAGGTTGAACTGTTATTAACTTACACGACGCCTCTGCCGAAAACACGCATGTGTACATGGAGCAACAATTAAACGATTGCGCAGAAACACATAACACGTGTGAACGGCTGATATGTTAGTGCTTGTCCTGCTGTATTCGGTTATAGGATACATTACCTCAAAAAGCCAGCAATGGTGAAAGTGTCAGCAGTTGCTTTGTATGCTGTGACAGTTGTGTTTAATTCTGACTGCGCTAAACGCGTCTGTTGTTATATTCCAGACAGTGGATTCACATTCATTCACACAGCAGCGATTTCGTGTGATGGTAAGCAATGCATGAAAACTGCTCACACTCACCAAATGAAAAAGCAAAACTGCTTATTATGTCAACTTACCTTTTCATCAGAGAGCCCTTCCTTTGCCTGTTTCCCCATCCATCTCTCCTTTGCCGAATAAAACGCTTTTTTTTATTATTTCCTCAGAATTGCGAAGTTCCACGCTATTCAAGCTGTAGGCTAATTCAAAATTAAGTGACGGTCCGCTGTAGTCTGTAAGTCATCATTAAATCACATATGCTACCCCTGTCTCACTCACTCTCTCTTCCTTTCACCGACCATCCGATATCGGCTATCGTTTTTCCTTTGCAATAAAATCCACCCCGTGTAGTAGGCTACTGCGTAGCAATAAAACACTATATTAAATTAATCATACGTGCGTATAACGCTGCTACGAGAGACCGCTTCACATAACTTCATCGCCCTTTAATGCATCTTCTCCGAGTCCTCTGTCCTCCTCTCTGAGCATCACTTTCCCTTGTTAGTCCGAATGCATAATTCAACGCTCGGTTCACAGCGTAGCGATGTCCGATTCCCAAACGAATCATTCGTCTGAGTCGGTTCCTTTATTCATTCGAACTGCTTCGCATAGTGTCTAGTATTTAATGAAGTAGGCTTACAGTATAGGCTAGCCTACTGTATGCTACTGTGGGTGACAAGTTGGATACATAATCAACAAATCTATTTTAACAATATTTGTTAAGCAATGAGAAACAACAGAATAGACGTGGAAGTATGAACACAGTTTTATGCTAAATACAGCAACAACAAAATAAGTTTAAAAACTGTAAATCTTAGTAGCCTAAACTAATAACAGTATTTGACAAAAATATATCGCACTAAAAAATAGCGAAATTTCGCACTGGGACCACTTTTAAATGGTGACTCGAAAGAATCGAATCACTTAAATGAATTGTCTGAACGAACCGACTCGCTGAAGTGAATCGGATGTCCCATCGTTAGAGAGCTTGCTGTATTGTCTCATTCGTGTCAGCTTGATTCGCCTGCAATTTCTCAGCGATGTCAAGCGCAGAATGTTTCAGTGGCCCATCATCACCCCAGACTGAGCTGGAGACTGGAATAATAGCGTTATGTGCTTATGAAGCGCAGATATCACAGGGGAGCGAGTCTTCCTCAGAGAGGGCTTTCTTTGTTATAGTATCTGAGCTTCAGTCTAGAGATATTATCCCTGTAAGCACCACAATTTACCACCAGCATGCAATTATTGATCTCAGTACTGCTTTTATTGTAATACTGTTTTTTTAAGTCAGTACAAAATTATACCCATAGCCTACTCATTTATTTATTTATTTATTTATTTACAATGTAGCCTACTATTTAACTAATGTTATATTTTATATAGTAGGCTATGTACATTAGTTTTATTTCTCTCTCTCTCTCTCTCTCTCTCTCTCTAATAATATATATATATATATATATATATATATATATATATATATCTCATACTATAACATACTAATATATATATATAGATAGATAGATAGATAGATAGATAGATAGATGGATAGATGGATAGATAGATCTATTTACACACAGGGTAATTTGCCTCATATTGTATAGGCAAGATAAATGACGAAAAGTGGACATGAAAAAATGGTTCCTAAAATTTTACATTTTGTTAATTTCGATAGTAATTGTCTTAGTTTTTACCATTAGAGTGAAATAATAATAATTATTAACTAGCCTAATTGTATTATTTATCCAGACCTGTGAGCATACAGTGGGGAGAACAAGTATTTGATACACTGCCGATTTTGCAGGTTTTCCTACTTACAAAGCATGTAGAGGTCTGTAATGTTTATCATAGGTACACGTCAACTGTGAGAGACGGAATCTAAAACAAAAATCCAGAAAATCACATTGTATGATTTTTAAATAATTAATTAGCATTTTATTGCGTGACATAAGTATTTGATCACCTACCAACCAGTAAGAATTCCGGCTCTCACAGACCTGTTCGTTTTTCTTTAAGAAGCCCTCCTGTTCTCCACTCATTTCCTGTATTAACTGCATCTGTTTGAACTCGTTACCTGTATAAAAGACCTGTCCACACACTCAATCAAACAGACTCCAACCTCTCCACAATGGCCAAGACCAGAGAGCTGTGTAAGGACATCAGGGATAAAATTGTAGACCTGCACAAGGCTGGGATGGGCTACAGGACAATAGGCAAGCAGCTTGGTGAGAAGGCAACAACTGTTGGCGCAATTATTAGAAAATGGAAGAAGTTCAAGATGACGGTCAATCTCCCTCGGTCTGGGGCACCATGCAAGATCTCACCTCGTGGGGCATCAATGATCATGAGGAAGGTGAGGGATCAGCCCAAAACTACACAGCAGGACCTGGTCAATGACCTGAAGAGAGCTGGGACCACAGTCTCAAAGAAAACCATTAGTAACACACTACGCCGTCATGGATTAAAATCCTGCAGCGCATGCAAGGTCCCCCTGCTCAAGCCAGCACATGTCCAGGCCCGTCTGAAGTTTGCCAATGACCATCTTGATGATCCAGAGAAGGAATGGGAGAAGGTCATGTGGTCTGATGAGACAGAAATAGAGCTTTTTGGTCTAAACTCCACTCCCCGTGTTTGGAGGAAGAAGAAGGATGAGTACAACCCCAAGAACACCATCCCAACTGTGAAGCATGGAGGTGGAAACATCATTCTTTGGGGATGCTTTTCTGCAAAGGGGACAGGACGACTGCACCATATTGAGGGGAGGATGGATGGGGACATGTATCGCGAGATCTTGGCCAACAACCTCCTTCCCTCAGTAAGAGCATTGAAGATGGGTCGTGGCTGGGTCTTCCAGCATGACAACGACCCGAAACGCACAGCCAGGGCAACTAAGGAGTGGCTCTGTAAGAAGCATCTCAAGGTCCTGGAGTGGCCTAGCCAGTCTCCAGACCTGAACTCAATAGAAAATCTTTGGAGGGAGCTGAAAGTCCGTATTGCCCAGCGACAGCCCCGAAACCTGAAGGATCTGGAGAAGGTCTGTATGGAGGAGTGGGCCAAAATCCCTGCTGCAGTGTGTGAAAACCTGGTCAAGAACTACAGGAAACGTATGATCTCTGTAATTGCAAACAAAGGTTTCTATACCAAGTATTAAGTTCTGCTTTTCTGATGTATCAAATACTTATGTCATGCAATAAAATGCAAAAAATTACTTAAAAATCATACAATGTGATTTTCTGGATTTTTGTTTTAGATTCCGTCACTCACAGTTGACGTGTACCTATGATACAAATTGCAGACCTCTACATGCTTTGTAAGTAGGAAAACCTGCAAAATCGGCAGTGTATCAAATACTTGTTCTCCCCACTGTATATAGGCATGTGCATCCGACCCTGGTGATGCATAGTGGATTTTCTCAGTGGTACAGTCGTCCTTGTGAACATGTGGGCATTATGCCCTAGAGGCGAATGTTATGATGTTGGTTTAAACCAGCCATAGAGGGTTAAATGTGCACATTCAAAGCCTCAACATAAAATTATGTAACAAACATCTTTCAAAATAAATATTAGAAGAATACAGAACACACCCTACAGCTAGTATGCCTTTTATATTTTCATAATATCTATAGCCATTTGAAGTAAGAATATGCTGAAAGAGCTGCTGTTATGATCAGACTGTAAATGCACTAGCATATGAACTGGTGACCCTGTTTGAAAATGATAAATGGCTTGTCATTTTAAGGTTAATTGCATCTAAATTATGCTTTGTTAATAATACTGTCAGTAAGAATATTTGCTTTTCAGTGGAAGGAAATGAGAACTCTCTAATTATGAACACCTTATAGATTTAGGCTTTTCTGTCATAAATGATTTGTATGTTGATTTTTACAGCTGCCTTTTTGTTTCAGTTGTCCAACATGTCTACTTCTGGCTCAGCCAGTGGTGTGAGTTTGTGAATTATCAATAGAGGATGAGGTGGGTCACCTTTCAAGCATTAAAGATACCCCAACAACCACCTAGCAACCACATAGCAACACACTGAAAAAGAGTCAGAACACCTTAAATGCATAGCAATACCCTGACAACCACACAGCGCGATTTTGGCTGCAAGTTTTCCAAGCACTTCAATGTTTCCAAGCAAACATTTAGCAAATTCCGGTTGGTGCTCCATAGTTGGAGGCCATGTTGTTTTCTCCACAGGAAGAACTGCTCCTTTGAGACGAGTCCATCTGTGATGTTCTTCACACAGGTAAGCATATTCCCAAAACACATTAATGATTTAATGTATGTATTTCTTGAGCTGTAATATGTCATATACAAGCCCTTAGAGAAAGTGCAATGAAGGTTTTGCTGCTCTCTATCTCTCCCTGTTCCTTATTCACATAATATAATATTGATTATACTAGAGTGAAGGTGAGGTCACTGGCTGCTCATCTTCTTTTCTAGTCCCTTTGTCCCCTACCATATGTTTCCTTGTCAAGATGCTGCTAAACTTAAATACATTTGATTTCACTTTTATATTATTCCAAACATGTATGCATTCTTTCTTCTGTTGAACACAAAAGAAGATTTACTGGAATGATGTAGTGATAGTGATTGTACTTCAATGCCTGGTTTTATTGATCCTCTGGTAGTTTTTATCAGGATTATTTTATTATGATTTTATTTATTGAAACACCACTGCATATATTGGATAAAGCTTTCATTTAAACATACTAAGTCATGTTAAATTAACATGGTCACGTGACATAAAATACATAAAAACATCAAAAATCATGTTCATTTGACATGCATAAATTGGGCAACAAGAACGCAGATAAATTATGTTGAGAAAATAAACATATATTTTTTTTAAGTTAATCCAACAGTTTTTTTTATTTTTTTCAGTGGGCAGGCAGTCAAAAAAAGAATAATTTTTGAATGAAATGAATGTACTATATTTTAGTTCGATAATATTTTTTATTTAATAATTTGTATTTTTAGGGGATTTTATGGTACTAAATTATATTTATGGAATAATTATGATCCATTTATTACATGTTAAAGGGATATTTCACCGCTGGAAAGATGAATGTGTATTTAAATTGGGTCATTTATGTAGTAGAAATGTGAAATTATTTTAGAAGTTGGTGCCTTCTAGAATATGTATTTTTGGCTCATGTGGATGAAAGACAACAACTCCCAAAATGCACTTGCTTTGCTGCCCTATGAGGACACTGCCAAGCCACGCCTACTGGTTACAGAGGGCAGTATCGGAAGAAATTATACAACTAGGCTACTAGTTGACTCGAAACTGAAAAGACGCCGATATATCGTGAGATCCCTCTATGGGCGGGTTGAAAACATGCGGAACGAGCTCCTCCTAGTGGCTGTAGTCTCTCGCATCTGGGAAAAAAAGCCTCCGATGACGCAAAATTATGATTTTTGCGTCATCGGAGGGTTTTTTCCAGACACACAATACAGAAATCTCTCATCTCAGGGGGACATGAGGGAGGGAAGCACGGTCATTCGAAAATACTACCAGGTTTCTACTGATACAAAGCTTAATGCTAATCAGTGAAGTATCCCTTTAACTACTTTAACATGTAAGAGCATAGACCTAATAATGACATTTCCAACTTAAGCCTGTACATCTTGAATGCTTTGGAGCACAGATTTAAATTCTCTCTTTAAAGAAGACACTTGGCAGATTATTGCTTAAGTGAAAAAAGAAGAAAAAAAAGTGGAACTAAAAACAAGTTAGTTATAGAACTTTGTTTATTATTATGAAGAATGCACAACAATATATATTTTTTTAATTTTATATGAAATTTATATTTCCCAAAACAAGTTTTACTCTAAAACTGTGAGAAAACGAAAGGCATAAATCTAAACAAGTTGTGTTCCAAATTTAAAGTTGATATCTCAAAAAATTAGCTCTCAGTAAGATTTTGTTTGGGGCGCAGTACCAAATGTTTCCACTAGATGAAATTCATTTTTCCAATGCAGTCATTTTTGACTACGAACAATACAAGTGTGACAATTTTTTTCAGGGCCATTTAACCTTTTCGAATCATGTCCATCATTTTTATTTTTTTATTTTTTTTCACATAGCAAGTGCCAAAAAAAATGTGTAACAGATTTTGACCAAAAATGACCAGAAATGCAGGACAGCACCAGAGGTGCCATAAAAAGGGATTTTGTGGAGTTGTGGTGGATAGCATTGTTGCCTCACAGCAGGAATGTCCTAGGTTCAAGTCCCCGCTGGCCAGAAAATTATTAAGACCAGCATTTGTGAAATATTACTTTATTAATGAAAAAAGTGGAACCATTGAATATTTTGGTTAAGATACGCAAACATGCATTACATGTTGAGCTGTCTTTTTGCCTACTAGTCATTGCAAATGCCTGGGTAACACTTTACAATAACGTTCCATCAGACTCCGATGTTGACAAAATAACCTTACAAAGTTCATATACTACACCGTTGAGTACTTAGGTACATAGTATATAAGTGCATTTAGTGCATCATTTGTGACACAACTATATTGCTCATTGTTAGTTCATGTTAGCTCATGCATTAACTAATGTTTACAAATGAGACCGTATTGTAAAGAGTAATCAATGCCTTTTACCCAAAGCAGATTGTGAAAAGCAAACCACAGGGACAGTTCCCCAGGCTAACTGCGGGGTTAAGTATCCTGCTCGAGGGAATAATGGTTACTCATAGGCTATTGGTTTTTCATATAAAGACTAATGCAAGATAATGATGACATAATGACTACTTAAAACATAGACTTCTTTATCCCAAAAAAAATCAACTGACCGATTGTTGTCAGATGTATCATCATTATTGTAATGCGCAGGCAAAAGTAGGGCTGGTAATGTTAATCAATGCTTTAGGGGAAAGAGCTACCACTCACTTTAGAGGTTAATTAAATATGATGAAAGTGTTAAATCTATTTAACACATTTTTCCTTATTTTAGAGCCAATCTTGGAGAACAAATTGAAGGGTGAATTTTTTTATATATTTTTTCAAATCAAAGAAAAATGGGTTACACTTTATTTAGTGCACTTTAGACTTTCTACTAACTATAAGTAACTTTGCTACTACATGTCAACTAGAATAAGTACAATTAGTTGACTTGCAAAGTTACTTATAGTTAGCAGAATGTCTAAAGTGGAGTATCAAAATAAAGTGTTACCGAAATATATAGAAATTATATTTTGCATACAAAAAATGGCAATGGTCTTTTTTTCACATTAGAGAAATTAGAGTTTGAGGGGGATGAATACCCACACGCAACAGTCCCAGGATGGCTTTTGTTTATTAGTAAATAATGAAGAACTTTACTTTCTGTAAATAATAAATACTTTTCAGTTATTTTATCAACAGGTCTCAACTAGAAGAATTTAATGGATTCAAATTGAATTCACTGCACGGAACATGAAAAATGTTGGGAAATGTAAACTTTAAAATGCATTGCATTAATAATTCATTTTAATATTATATATTATATCGTGCAAATGAGTGAGCGACTGGAACTTTTCTGTCTTCTGTACACAGAAGGCTGCTTATATCGTGTGTAGGGTTTGAAATTAACTTTTTAACTCACCGGCCAATTTGGCTACTACATTTTTTAGTTACCGGCCATTCAGAACTTCTACTATCCAAAAAAAAAATATATATAGTACAAAGAACATAAAAAAAAACATAGGATGTTGTAAAATAGCAATGTATTTTCAGTTAACCAAATGCTTTTTAATCTTCGCTATTGCTTCTATGCAAATAAACAAGCATGCCGTTATTTATTGTGTAGTGACGTTTATGTAAGCCAAGCAGATTCTGCGCAATACGCTCTATTTAATATATCATGATGACTCACGAGTTGAGTATTTGCACTAATTCTGCACAGATTTGGCTTACACAAATTTCCCCACCAAAGTGAAAATAATAAACATAAGTAACCCACCAAATTGGCTAGTAATTTGACAGAGTTACCCGCTGTTAATTTCAAACCCTGATCGTGTGAATGAGTGAGGAGATGAAGTGATTTGTATGAGCATGAGACGCCGGGCTTGTTAACTAATGTTTACAAATTAGTTGTAATTTGTAAAACCCTGAAGGGTTGGGTGAGAGGAATGCGGACGCTGGCTCGACATGAGCTCATCACCGGAGCCCTTCAGGTCCACTGCTGATGGAGGACAGACGGACCCGTGCAGCGCTGCTTCTGAGTGGGCAACACCGCAGTCCCGAAGGCGTCTGAAAGAAAAATATCATACTCACCGGAACACTGCAGGGGAGCATCAATCCAGGCACCGTCTTCTGATGAGCGTACCTCAATGGCAAGCTGTAGATGGCTTCTTGTAGCTGAAGGAGAAAGATTCTGAGGCATTAGAGTGGGAGATCCTGCCTCTATTTTGCACGCTTGAGCGCTATTGGTGGGAGAATTCTCTCCCATGAGATTTCACAAGGCTTCAGTGGATTCGAGGGAAGATGAGAAACCCCATGGATGAACAACTCAAGATTTTTTTTGACATCATTAATGAACAAATAAGCCTAAACCTCGAGCTGAGTCTCAAATGTGGGTTGCCTTGTGCACAGCTATGGCATACAACACAGCGCTGCCCACAAGGCTATTGCTCCTATAAGTAACAACACTGTAAAAAAATGTGGCTGCGATTAGTTATAACAACTTAAAATTTGTTGAGATAACTTAAATATCCAACTTAACTAAAGTTAACTAAACTTAATATTTTTAGTCAAGCATGAACACATACTTTTTAAAGTTGAAACAATGTTGGATTTTAAGTTGTGATAAATAATCGCAGCAATTTTTTTACAGTGAACTTACTTTAATTAGTTCTTTTGTCTTTGGGTCGTTATATTTCTCACTGATTTCTGCTTGTTCTAAATCAGATACAGATAAAGTAGCACAGTAAAGAGTACATTTATATGAATGAATTAGTGAGAGAGGGATTGCATGTGAATTTATTCTACCTGGTAGCGTCTCCCTACTAATAGTGAAGCTGTGGGTTTTAGTTACTTAGAAATATATGCTGGAACTTTTTAGTTTCTAAGCAATTTTATTGATAAATCACAGAATAGAGATGACAATACTTTTCTGCTTGCCTGAATCTGCATGTGATGTGCGAGCAATGGACTGTATGTGTTTGTAATACAATGCAGCAGCGCATTAGTTCAGAACGCTGATTAACTGACATGCACAATAAGCTGATTAAAACGTGCATTCACCCAATCAGTTTTGAGAATCCAGATGGTTTAATCAAACATATATTGTCGAGCGCTCTCGGAGTATACATTTATTTGTCATTTTAACTGCTGGGAACAGAGCGTAAAAGTGGACTTCAAAGATTTATTATCCTGTTGCACCTTCTATAGGCCATGATCAGCGACTAGTCGACGTCAAGTCCCCCTGTAGTCAATTATTTTATCCCTTAAAACTCATCTTTGATCACCAAAATTACATTTTGAAGGGTTTTTTTCCTTGAAAAAAAATATTCTTCATGCCTTAAAATAGTTTGAATGTAACTCTACACCCTTGTCTCATTTAGTATACGCGGTTCTATGAATATGCAAATTAGCCCCGCCTCCACTCACTCGTTGTCAATCACATGTTGACGTGATTGGTTACAAGGTAGTTTGTGACGTCAGAAACATCAGCGATTTCAAACTGCGTTTTTGAGACTGTCTTTGGTTCAATGCAGTTTTAAGGAGAAAATACTCAGCAATGGTGTTGATTTATGAATCTACACATGGTTTGTCTTAAAGCATATTAAAAACACCACAAATACATATAAACAACATTAAAACCATGATTTTCACTACAAGTACGGTGTACATTTTAGGATGTACACCTCAGACTTCAGCCATATGAAGACATGGCATCATGCCTCCGACTAAAAGGCTTCAGTCATTGGACAAATTGGACTGAAAAGCTTCAGGTCTCAGGAAAAACAATGTCAGGTGTCAGGTCTCGTACAATTAGGCATCAGACGAAACAGCCTCAGACAAAAAGGCATCAGACTAAAAGGCATCAGACATAAAGGCTTCGGATGAAACGGACTCAGACTGAAAGGCATCGAGCGAAACGGCATCAGACATAAAGGCTTCGGATGAAACGGACTCAGACTAAAAGGCATCAACCATAAAGGCATCGGGCGAAAAGGACTCAGGTGGAGTTTGGAGGTTCGCATTGCCCCGCCCTCATAGCTCGAAAGAATGCTTTAAATTCACGATAGTTCGCCAACATTCGAGCTAGCTAGTGGAAATATGTCATAGAACTTTTTAAACGTGCATATAAAACTCGTGAAATGCATGTTCTCTTCTGTATACAACGTAATTAGTGTAACATTTAATTAAAGCATATATATATATATAACTCATGATGGGTTACCTCCTCCATCAGCCATTCTTGTATCTGTACCACTTCTGTTCTGATCTGAACCGCGTACATGTGACGTCACATGGGGCAGGGCAATGCGAACCTCCAAACTCCACCTGAGTCCGTTTCGCCCGATGCCTTTATGTCTGATGCCTTTTTGTCTGAGGCTGTTTCGTCTGATGCCTAATTTTACGAGACCTGACACCTGACATTGTTTTTCCTGAGACCTGAAGCTTTTCAGTCCAATTTGTCCAATGACTGAAGCCTTTTAGTCTGAGGCATGATGCCTTGTCTTCATATGGCTGAGGTCTGTGGATGTCCTAAAATGCATACCGTACTACAGGTGAAAATCAAGCCATGATTAAAGCATCATGGGAGAGCATTAAAGTCGACTAGTCTGTCCGTCAGATCTGACGCAATGTCGAGTGAACCGAACTCGAATGGGAACCCAAATTCCTTCTTCTGCATATTTAAACTTGATGCGTTGTGGTTAGTTATGAGACACATGAAAACCATGACCGTTTGGCTCAAGGATGCCATCAAACCAGACACAACACACCAAGTATGAATATGCACAAGACCGAATGAGATTTGAAAGCTACAGTGGAGAGCAAGATTTATAATGACTGTATGTATAATGACTTAAATTATGTTCTGTTCCTCAAGCAAAGCTCATAAGGCTTCAAGAGACATTAGACTTTTCTGACAGAACATCTTTTTGTGTTTCACAGATGAAAGAAGGAACAGCGTGAGGGTGAGTAAATGATCAGAATATTCATTTTCGGTTGAACAATTACAATAAAGAGTTTGCTGTGCACACTAGGCTGCAAATGTGGCAACTATAGGCTCTGCATTTTTACATTAATGTCTGCTCATTCTGAAGCAGTATTAGCAGTCTGTCCACATAAACACTCTTCTCCTCTTGATGGAGGACAGATTGGATTTCTCCGCCTTAGGTCTAAACATGTTACACACACACACACGCACGCACATATTTTTATTCATCTATATAACTGTCTGGCGGTGTGTGTGCTTTCATAGACTTTCATTGTTATTTTATCGCTCATGTTTTTCCATTCACCTTTTGTGTCTTTTTTTTTTCTAGGAGGGGAGGATGGATAGAAAGATGGATAGAAGGAGAGGTGCCACAGGAGAGAGATAAAGCTATCTTTCGCTCCCCATAATTAACCGGGTTTCGGTAACAAGCCTTTGGGCTTTGCCGTTGCCATGGTGACCTCCCGTCCACAAGTTTTTCATCTGAGCTTCTGACAGTGTGTGTACTTGGACTCTCTCTATCTCAGCCTATATCACTCCCATTTGATTTGTACATATTCCCTCTCCCTCCTTTCCATTTCTCCATTCCTGCTTCTCTCCATATCTCTCTTTCTCTCTCTCTGTCTAGACACACACACACACACACACACACACACACACACACACACTTGAAGCCCCTTAGAGCACTTACTGCTTTGAGAGTTAGGTTTTACTAACATCACTTCATATTACCAGCAGGTCAGCATAAATAATATCACACACACACTGTTTGCCACCCGCCACACAGGCCTTTCAGCACAACACGTAGAGTACTGCAATTATCAGCGCTCCGCAGCGAAATCAACAACACTATGTTAGATGTGTTCTGTCCCAGTGGGCAAGGAACATATCCTTAAAAAATTGGATGTGAAAATAATCAATGGTACAAAATGTGAGACTGAATAATGCATACCCAGCTAACAGGGAACATTCTCAGACTCTGGCAGACGTTCTGGCAAGGTTTTCTCAAAGTTACAAAATGTTCTTTCAGTAGCGTTAATGGAATGTTCGTTCAAAGTTTTTGGTCTTTAATGATGTTCTAAAAATGTTAGGACACAAAAGAGAACATTCAGAGAACGTTCTGAAGTAACATTTTCATAAATGAATATGAACATTTGTAAAACGTTCTTAGAACATATCAAAAATGTCCAAATGTGAGGAAGAAATGGTGAAATATGTCTGAAAAGTCATATAAGAGGAGGCAGTGCTTCCACAATCCTATGATTGACTGATTAACCTGTCAAAGTCATAAAGACTGCCAATTATGTTTAATTGCTTCACAAATTTGCATGAATGGAACAAACCGGTAGAAATGAACAAAAATGACAAAATTAAAAACTCCTTTGGTTACATTATGATGCATCCATAAACAAGACTGTGTGGGGGCAGAGAAAATGTATAGCCTAATAACTTTTTTATCATTATTAGGCTGCTGTTTTAGATACATTAACAAGTCCATAAACAATTAAGTCGTTAAAAAAATGTTGGTCAGTTGCTCACCTAAAGCTTCAGGGTAGGGTTGCACCAGCCGTTCGTAAGTTCTTTCTTAAATTGGAACATAAAGTCCACACTAGAGGCTTAGTAACTACTAGCTAGTTTGTAAGTAACTCTGTAGCCTACTTTATTCCGTTGCACCATTTGTCCGTAAGGCAGAACGTAAGCTAGTAGGTCGTAAGCTCTCCGTAAAGTAATGCGTAGTCGCATAATATGACGTTTAGCCTCGATGATCCAATCGCAGCCTTCAAATACGTAAGCAGATGTTGTGTTGAAATGCTGTGAATTTCAGTTTATCCTTCATTCTTTTGCCTCGCGTTACTAACGGTAAAAATAAGTTTTTATTAAATACAATACTTGATCATGAATAGCATAAGTGTTTTTATATGTAAATAACATTCAGAAACTGTATTTGAAATGAAATGAATAAGGATCAATAAATAAATATTGATACCAAAAAAACATAAGAAATTACGTTTATTGATTATGACTGATATTTGAAATGCACAACATGGGCGCCGCACACAGCGGCGCGCTGTTTAGGACGGGTTCGTGTTAAAGATAGCTGCTAACAAAGTAATCTTTTCACATAATGTTCTCTCTCTTAAAATATAAGCGAGTGTAAATGTCAACATAATCATATATGTCTAAAGAATTGAAGTCTGTCAGGTAAAAGAAGAGCTTATTGATGCAGTTCAGTCTGTCTGATATTTTATTCCATCCGTTACTCCTGATCGGATGCTGCCGTAAATATTTAGTTTATACGTAGAGTTACGCTTCAACTAAGTTTAATGGTGCAACTCAAAAATATTTAGAAGTGCGTAAGTCGTAACTTAGTGTCCATTTACGTCAAAACTAGGCTAAGTTATAACTTGCGCACAGCTGGTGCAACCGGCCCCAGAAGACTTTGAAAATAACGTAGTATGGACCCATTTTTGATACTTATATGGTGCTTTGTTGACATTTTGGAGTATGACAACCCCAGTCCCTGTTCATTTTTTTAATTCTATTCAAAAGAGCAGCCAGGATATTCTTTAAAAAATTACCCTTTGTGTTCGACGGAGGAAAGAAAGTTATATGAGTTTGGAATGAAATGACAGTATACATCTTTGGGTTATTTTAATGAATTGCCATTCTGAAGTGTTACACAAATAGGCCTAAACTTTAAATACACATACTCCAAAGAATGATTTAATAGATGGCTGGTACATCATTTTACAGGTTTACGGTAAAATCTTTATTTGTTTGTCTGCATGATCTGTTATATCCTCTCCATCTACAATAGCCTCCAGTCCCAGACTCATTCACTTACTCTAATGTCTTTAATACTTATCCCAGTCTATGTGATCTAATTACAGTCTGTGTTCCCTATATTAACGTCATTTACGGCAGACGCAATGGGGGAGGGTGGAGGAGAGGAGCAGAAGCACAGAGAGGAGCAGGAGAGGAGTGGGAATTAAGTTGACTTGCAAAAACTGAAACCAGTGCAATGGCTAATGCTGAAATATTATACGGGTGGTCTAACTCAAGAGTGGGCATACAAGATTCACCATTTAGCATTCAAATCTTCTTATTGTAAAGAAAAACTCAAATGAGAACTACAGTGGATTTAGAAAGTATTTAGACCCTTTCAATTTTTCAGATTTTGTTATGTTGCAGCCTGATGCTTATGCTTTAAATATTTTTTTCCCCCATAACTCTATACTCCATACGGTATGGAATATAGAGTTATGGGGATTTTTATTTATTTAATGACGTACCCTTTAATGACGAAACGAAAACCAGACTTGTGATAACTTTATCACATTGACATAAGCATTCGGACCCTTAACTCAGTACTTATTTGAAGCACCTTTGACAGCAATTACAGCCTCAAGTCTTTTTGGGTTTGATGTGACAAGATTTGCGCTCCTGGCTTTGGGGATTTTTCATCATTCAGCTCCACAGATCCTCTCTTTCAGGTTGGATGGGGAAGGTCGGTGGACAGACATTTCCAGGTACATCTAGAGATGTTTGATTTGGTTCAAGTCCAGACTGGGCAACTCATGGACATTTGTCCCTATGCATTCTCTTGGCTGTGTGCTTAGGGTCATTGTCCTGTTGGAAGGTGATTCTTATGCCCAGTCTAAGGTCCCGAGTGTTGACCAGGTTTTTATTATAAGGATATCTCTGTTTTGTATTTAGCTGCATTCAGCTTTTCTCCAACCTGCCCAGTCTTCCAGTACCTGCAGCTGATGTTTACACCACCATGTTTCACTTTTGTAGTGGGATTGCCCAGGTGTTGAGAAGTGCCTGGTTTCCTCCAGATAATGATGCTTGGAATTGAGATTAATCAGATCTGATAATACAGTTTCCCACAGTCTGAGAGCCCTTTAGGTTCGTCCTTTGCAAATTTCAAGTGTGCTTTCGTGTCTTGAACTAAGGAGAGGCTTGAGTCTGGCCATGAAGCAGAGTGGAGTGTTGCAGTTATGTTTGTCCTTCAGCAAGTTTAGGCACACATGATCTCAATATTAAGTGGAGGGCCAACAAACAATAATATAAACTGTTACAGCGTAAAATCAAACAGTTAAAAAACATCTCCCTATTAATGCCCATGCTTTTGCAATTAAACAATCAAAAAATCACCTATGGGTATGGTGTCCCACTTACTCACTTACAATCATGTGATTGTACAGATATTACTATGGCTGGATGTTTATGGTTGGATGATAATTTATTTATTGAGTGTTTGGTTTATTTTATGAGTTGGGGATACATGGAAGAAAGACTTTACCTCTCCAATATTGGTGATGGTGGCATGTTTTCCTCACTATAATTTAGTGTTTAGTGATGGAGTGACAGTTTAAGGCCTAAAATCCTGTCTTGTATAGCCATAATAGGCTACAACTGCATCCACCATCAGATTTTTTATTTTTGGGGGCCTCTTCACCACTGCTTTTTAAATTTGGTAATACCTTCCTCTTTAGGGGGGATCAGCCAAGCCCTCACAAAGAGACAAGCTTCTAAGTCCCAACTCCTGGACTTGGGGAAAGCAATGAACTGGCATTCAGTCAAGAAACAAGCCGTAAACTGCCATGCCCACGGACCTGAATAAGTATAAAGAGGAAGCTGAGCTGATATCTGATAATGACCAGCCCCTTCCTGGACCTTTCCAAATCTGTACTGCCCAATTCCCAGCCAGCGCAAGGATGCCACACCCCCACTCTCCTTTTTAGCTACTGCACTTTATTCCCATTATTTCATTGAGTGCAATAATGACAAACTGATTATGGCTTAACGGCAGCAAGCTACTTTTAATGAGGACAAGTCTGGGGAGACACCAGTTTTCTGAGCTTTATTGATGTTAGCTGTCTTTACCAACACAGAAATGTAATACATGATATATTTCCCTATATTAAGAGTGGAGATCACACTGAGACATCCTCTCGATATATTAAGACATAATTTTATAACGTATAAATATCCATAGAAAATCTGTAGATGTATTTTACATATATTACTAATATCTATATAATATTTAACAATATTATATTTGATTTATATACGCATGTTTATGAAAAGAACATACAAAAGTATAGTATGGATTTACATGATTTTCATATAATTTTTTTTACGTCTATCTTTTATATTTACATATATAATATCAATACTGCCCAACCACAAAAAAAGTCGCTGTTTGGATTTAAATAGGCAAATGCTTAAGAGTCTAAGATTGGATTATTATTGCAGTGATTATTATGTTTCTAGCATGTTACATGTTTGGCAACAGTTCTTCTAACCCTAATTGATGGAGTGTGAAGCTTTTCATTTCTTGAACAACCATGTAGGAAGACACATCATGGCCATATTCCAGGATGACAATGTCAAGATTCATCAGGCTCAAACTGTGAACGAATGGTTGGGAGGAGCATGAAGAATCATTTTCACACATGAATTGACTCCTCTGAGTCCAGACCTTTAACTCATTGAAAGTCTTTGGGATGTGCTGGAGGAGACTTTACAGAGTGTTGGACTCTTGCATTGTCAATACAAGATCTTGACCAAAAATGTATACATCTCTTGATGGAAATAACATCACAACATTTTTTTTTAGTTCATAGATTTCACTTGAAATATCGGGGTTGTATCGGGGCTTCCCAGAACATCCCAGTAACCACACAGCAATATGCTAAAAAAACATTCAGAGCACCTTAGCAACAGCATAGTATGATCCTGGCAAACCCCCTTGCATCATGGCAAGAACCAGTCACATTTTCTTCAGATCAAGTTTTTTAAGCTTTTTTTTTTTATCACTGTGCTCACTACTGTACACAAACCGTTGAAACACTAAAAGCACTGTGTCCTACTCTTCCTCTCTCCTGGGAGCTGGTTTGCTTCCCGACAGGCACATTCTCCTTGTGTAACGAAGAGGGCTTAGACTGAGCTTAGACAGGTGACTCCCATTGGGCTCTCAGAGCTGTTTGGATGGGACACAGACAGAGCACCATAATCAGGGTTCAACATCACACAAGGCTAATGTGGCCATACATGGCCACTCTGTAATGGATGCTGTCAGAAACCGACATCTCCCTGATAGTGTGTGCAGGGAACGCATGCCTGTTGTGTGCGTATGTGGACCCTGACGGTCCCATCGGAAATGAAATGTTTGTGTGGTCTTGTTTTTTGCTTCTGGTGGAATAGATAACGTAATCACTCAAATCTGAGAATCTTTGTAATAGCATCATTGTCAAGCAATCAAACAAAGTGGAAAGTGTTTATGACGTCCTTTTTTAGGCCATGATAACTACCTTCTGATCTACTGGGCCAAAACAATATGCTACACTTAAAAAAAAAAAAAAAGGTTTATCTCAACAAATTGTTTGCATCAATTTTGTTAAAAAATTACAACTTTTCTAATGAAATTATGTTACTTCCACAGCAGAAACACACATTTTGATTGATTACTCCAAAAACATTAAGTTGTTCCAACTAAATTGAGTTGAGGCCCTGGAACCAATTTACAACCTATTCAAAAAATCAATTAACACAGAAATTTGAGTTTAAATTACACACAATATCAAATTGATGTAATGATCAACATTATTATGTCAACAGAACTCATCAAAATAATATTTGCAACTTAAAAACGGTTAATTGAATCAATAAATTTGAATTTGTAACTTGCAACCATACATTTAAGTTGAAGTAATAGGTCACAATAGAGTGCACAATCTTTGTCTCAATTTCCTACAGCATGCATATTTATTCATTTGTCTTCATTTGCTGAGCCAATGTAAAGATTGCGTCTAATGTGCGTTTGTTGGATTTCTGTTGTCTAAATTATTGCTGGGATTTTTGCTTGCGTTTGTGGAGCAGGGCCCCGGAGCCGGCTGGGGACAGTGAACACAAGGGCTGGCAACACATCAGCAGAACAGTGCCAGCAGCCGCTGTCTCTCAGGGGGGCAGTTGGGTAGGTTTGTAAAGAACTAGAACTCGAATTGCAAGGCACACTTTTAAAGCTTTTATATTATTTCTAAAGCCTAAACATATATATTTTCGTTTATCAAAGAAGTCAAATCTAATCACAGTAAGGCATCACTGTTGGGTGTCATCTAGCAATATCTTTGGTGAGGATATGCCTAGATGTTCAAATGCTATGCTTCTGACAACGTAAGCTGATCATACGCATAAATCGACTTAAAAGAGCTGAGAGTATATCTGGTGTAGATGCTTGATGCAGAGTAAAATCTATTGGAGAAACTTATGCCTTATGTATTATTAACTGTACTGGCAGGTTATAAACATCACCATGCTGTCTGTGCAAAACTCATCGCCGCAGTGCTTAGGTGTTCTGAGTGGTTGAAGATTTCGTATTGGCTCTATCCTTCAATGGTTATTTATTTTTAGAACCGGTGATGCTCTGCCGTTTGCCATTTTGAATGATCCATTGTCAGTTTTTCTTGTTTGTATTAAAAGCAAACTTTCAGCTTCATGCTGCTCCTACAACATAAATGCACCACAGTAGCTGGAGAAACTTCTCTGTGTAAGGATATGACGTGACACATGACTGAATGGAGTATTTGCAACATCCTGCGAAATCCACAATATAAATCTGAATTCTGAATACAAATCATTATTAAACCGAACTCGTCATCAGTACAGTCCCCTGATTACCGTGAACATGGTCTACGTGCAGCCCGGTGTTTGTGTCCAAAACTGAATACTGAGTAAGTACTGCATATGAATTTGAATTTACTTTGCGACTGTTAAAAAGGTATGTTCTATGTACTATGAATATGGGTAGTATGAATGAAATTCGGATGTACTACATCCGACATGTTGTTACTGTCAAGTGACCTACCAGCGTCAGTTGTCACTGCCATTCAAAAATCCTCTCCCGTGGCTTCATGGGATAATAAAGTGTCCATCAAATGCGCACTTCAGAATCTCTGTGGAAGTAGTAGGTCATCCGGGTACCTTTCACCTACTCTTTTCGAATACTATGCATTTGGATATACTACTCTTTTGGCATACTGTTTTTTGCATACCACAGTATAGTAGATAAGTATTCGATTTCAGACACAGCAAGTGTTATGGCGCTTTTCCACTACACAGTACCAGCTCGCCTCGCCTCGACTCGACTCGACTCGGCTCTGTTTGGTTTTCCACTGTGTAAAAGTTGTACCTGTACCTGCTTCCAGGTACTTTTTTTCGTACCACCTCCGGCGAGGTTGAGGCGAGCTGAGGCGATACTAAAATGTGACGTGAAAACACGGCAGACTGCTGATTGGTCAGAGAGAATCGTTACTATTCACTGCGTCATCATTGCACGCGCCAGACGGAGTATCCTGAATAAAAAACAGCAAAAACAAAAACAAAACCATCCAAAAACAGCATACACTCGATTTCCTCCATTGTCCTGTGTGTGTGGGTAGCGGGTGTGTCTCGCGTAAAAGATTAAGTCACGGCAGTTTCCTGCGGCGTCGCTATGACGACCAGGTACTATTGTGGAGGTACTATCTGCAATGGAAAACGGAGCGAAAAGCGAGCCGAGCTGAGTCGAGTCGAGTCGAGTCGAGTCGAGTTGAGCTGGTACTGGTAATGGAAAAGCGCCATTAGTGTCCGGACAGCCTTGTGCGTGGATTATAGCACATTGTGCAAGGGATTTGAGAGCTTGAGAAGAACGGTCCACTAAATAGTGCGCTGTAAGCTGCCATACTCATGGTCAAAGGAGTTTACTTTGAAATAATTGCACACGCGCAAGACAGAGTGGAACACGGAAAAATATGTATACTTGAGCGGCCTGTATCAGTTCATCAAAGTGTAAAGTTAAATGGGTAAAGTAAAAATATGATTGGAATTTTTTTCTCTCATTAATAGAATTTTGCAATTTTGATAAAAATAAGTTACGTCTAAATAAACGTCTAAAGTTACGTTTAGACTTTATTTAAATTGGTCCACTTTAGACATTATACTAACTATAAGTAACTGCAACTACATGTCAACTAGCAGTCATTGGAGTATTAGTAGACTGTCTGCTTCATTTCTGCTAACTCTTTATTTTGATGCTCCACCAACAGACATTCTACTGACTAAGTAACTTCGCAAGTGAATGTCAACTTATTCTACTAACTTATTCTTTTCTGCAAGCTTAATTTTCCTCTTATTTACCCTTATCAGGTTGCTATTTCAACATTTTCTGGCTGAGTGATGAGTATAGTAAAACCTGAGATCACTTACATTGTGAGAACCAGTCAACAGTCACCACTAGGACAACGGCTTAATAAAAATACTAAATATTGACTTCATGAAAATGTAAAAATCGCAGAAAGGGTTCAGTTTTGAGGTATGGGAATAGAAAATATCATTAGCTCAGCATAAAACAACAGAAGTCATTGTAAAGACTCTATCTACCATGCTAGAAAAGCAACTGTGTATTTATTTAACTATAAAACTCTACAGCTTGTTAAATGTTACATTTTCTTGCTATGGCACACAATTGCTTTTTAGTTTAACCAAGGTTAAATCTTTTCATACTTTTGTAAAGTTTGATTTATAGATACCCATGACCTTACTTATATTATAAGCAAAACTACATTCATGAGTTACTGTTAGACTGACTAAGCCTTGACTTTAATATTAAATAAAAACAGGAAAGATAAAACAGCTTGTGTGAAATTCTTTCAATTACTCTGGATTTAGTTACATTCATCTATTGAAGTATGACTCTATTAGCACAAAAGCATAATGAGATTTTTATAACAATGTGGAAAGTATTATCTGTCCATTTGCAAGCAGCCACGAGTGCTCAAACCTCAATTATACACCTCCTCAATGCCTCCTCCTGTTTTCTATCTATTGCTCCCACCTTCTTTTTTATGTGCATATTTTTGAAGGGTTCTCCTGAGGATTGCTGAGAGATGTGCAAAGAAGCTGGTGTTAATTATTGAGGGACTAATCAAGCACATACACACACAGACGAAGAGTCAGCAGGAAATGAGGCATGGTGTGTTTCAGGGTCAAACTTCTACTTGGAGAATAAAACACTTCCATTGTATCGCGGTTACTAAGCTGAAAAAAACAACTAGACTGGAGCGTGCAAAGGCACTATAAAAAACAATCAGTTTATTATACAAATCCTGAAGCATTTACATCTAAAACAGTAAACCGCAACATGATACATATATTTTTACATGAGTTTTTGACATGATTCTATTTTTGTTCGGTAGTGATGTCAAAATGTAAATATTCATCTGTGTATTCTAAAATGTCGACCAGAAACATGCAAGGAGTAGAATTGTATTTCCTCCTTTTAAGTCTGCAGTACTTGAGGGTTTCTTTAATTTCTTATTTAAATTTTTTCATAAGGTTTAACTATAAAACAGCCTCTTCCTCACACCAGAAGTGCTGCATGCTTGGTAGACATGATTGTAAATTCATACTTCTGTTTTGTTTGTTTATTTTGTGACATTTTACGGTTACACGGTCAGACAAGTGCAAATTGAATAAGCCAGCAGAACAGAAGTAACTGTGTTTATATGCAGAGCCATACGTGACCTTTACCCGATTGATTCGCATGGTTCGCTAGTGAAGGGCTTGGGACTGTGTGTTCTTGTGGTGCCATCAGCCAATCACCCCTTGTACATTGCACCGATCCCCTATACCTCTCCTTATAGGTAGTGAACCCACAAGGAGATGACCCCATGTTGTTTATTTGGGTTGAGCCCAACTGGGCACCATGGGTCAGAGCCCGGCCATCAGGAATGGCTCCAGGAGAGGCCCCTGGTTTCCTTACACTGGGCAGGGTCTCACTCTGATTCCTGGGTCTATTCATTGGCCCTGTTACAACTAGTATTAAGATGCGTTTTGGTCGATCAGATCACAAGCAGAAGAGGGAGACACATACCTGTTTACATCTGGTATTTTAAAGGCACACTATGCAAGAATTGTACCTTAATATAACAGCTTCGAAATCATTTAGATGGTAAAACAACTCGTAGTTGGGCGAATTATCCTGATAGCAAAGCATGGGGGGGACGCCGCTGACAAAACCAGCAATGCAAGTTTAAGAGGTGGCGCCCCAACAAATCTCGCGAGAATCACGACTTGCTTTACGGCACGACGTCACATACACCAACAACATATGAAGCAGCCTCTATGGAAGACACTAGCACGCATTTCAGAAGTGAATCATGGCAGGGTCAACGAAGAAACATGGTCGGAAGAGTCAAGGAAAAGAAATCGAGAAACTTGCCCACGTGAGGAACCGGACAAGAGTCTCACTCGGTCAGGCTTTCACTCGTTGGCCAGAGCTAAAAAGCAGCAATGGATGCAACAGGGATGCTGACCTGGCGTTTTTGTTGATGGACTAGTAGACATTTTCGGAGGCTATCTGTGCCTGTTCGATGTCCGCTGCTTTGTAATGCGTTGTGTCAGGAGGAAAAAACAGGGATAGCTCACAGATGAAGTTATAACAGAGGCCAGACAGACTCATGGAGGCGATTGGCGTCTCACAACTTGCACTTTATTCCCCAATCGAACTCGTGTAACTGTCTGTCACACGTTATACCGTCCACAGCGTTACTTGATGAACAAAAATAGGATAAGAATGAGCATCAAACAGAAATAACCTGCATACATGGGGTGTTCGCGGCACGCATACAATACAGACTGCCGACAGTTCAACAGGGCCACACCTTATTTCCACTCGTTACAGCTTCCATCCTACTGAACAGGTACCGGTATAGGGGGAGGGGATCAGGCCGTGAGTGCAAAGACGGCTCTGCGCGAGTGGTATTTACGACAGTAACGTTAAATACAAGTACTCCACAGCGACTCTAGGGGTCGCTGTTTGACAAAAACGGAAAAATATTGTGCATAGTGTGCCTTTAATCTCTTTTATACACTTTCAACCACTTCTGTCCTGATATCTTCAAGGGAAGGGTCTATGGGCGGGGAAACCAGATCTTTTCAGATCTTCCGATCTAACGGACAAAATGAGCCTTTATCACTGGCTACACACTATAATCACTGGCTTCGGGTAACAGCCGTATGCGAGTCTAGTTCTGGTGGAAGAGTGACCTCTGACAATATAACTCTGATTGTGTTTGGCTTAAAGAAGAAAGTCATATACACCTAGGTTGGCTTGAGGGTGAGTAAATTATGGGATAATTTTTATTTTTGGGTGAACTAACCCTTTAACTCTGGGCCTGTTTACACTTGCTAATGAGTAGCGCGTGTGGAGGGGGAGAGAGAGAGGAAAGGCCATGTCGCAAACTGATGCCTCTCAAGTTGTGCCTCAATCTCTCAGTCTTCTTTGTCACTAACACCCTTTTTGCATAAATGCTCAATCAACAAATCTATCTAAGAACCTACCCACTAATCAATGAAGCCCCATTTTACTTTTGTAACCTGATGTTTAATCAACAGATTTATCTAAGAACCATCCCACCAATCAATGGATTCCCATTTTACTTTTGTAACCTGCTCTTTGGCAATACCATTATTGTCAATGCCAACATAACCTTTTCAACACCTAAGCTGTGTCTGAAATCGCTCCCTATCCACTATATAGTGCACTATTTAGGGTGTCGGCCATTTTGTAGTGGTGTCCGAATTCTGAGTGAACGACATCATTCCCTACATTCGTTCACTACTTTTACCCACAATCCTCTCTGAATTTGAGTGTACATCCGATGTACACTTGCTGAGACACTATTTCCCACAATCCAACACGATAAGGCGATATAAACAAATAAATATGACGGACGGTAACAATGTCACCATGACAACGGCGAGATAGAAAACAATCCTTTGAAGGACACTTAATCATTTGACTGACTGGAAACCCCGCGAAAGTAATGAAAGTAATGTTTAAATAACGGAGTTTTTTTTTTTTTTGACAGTTTTATGTATTTATTTATTTATGTATGCATGTATGTATGTATGTATATATATACCGTTATATCTATATTTGAATAAACAAATGTGTTGTGTAGTGTTTTGTTGTCTTTTATTTTCACAAGTAAATAAATATGACAAGCAAGTGTTTTTTTAAAATCAAATAACGCAATAAACGTGAAAAATACATACATACATACATACATACAATTAATTCAGCCAAAAAAGGAAATATCAAAGATGGGTAAGTAATGTTTATGACGAAATTGTCCGAGCTCTCTGGCGCGTGATAACAGTCAGCGTCCGAATTCGCTCACTCATTTTCGTTCACTCTTTGCTGATGTAGTGCACTCAACTGCCATTCACTATGTAGGGATTAGTGAATGAGTGAACGAGTGAGCGGTTTCAGACACAGCTCTAATGTATGATCATTGTCCTTCACTCACTCTATTGCTCATTATGTCATTTAGATACTATTTATACAACTGATGTACGCATACGTTTATAAATTCATCCATTTATCCATCCATCCATCTAATCCCTATATTGCTTATCCAGCTTATTGCTGGAGCCTACTGGCCTTAGTCAGGGTGGACGCCATATTGAAATTTAAGTGGATTAAAACAAGGCTGTGAGGAATATGAGGCATGTTCCTTGATCACATCATTTTCAAAACTGCCCTATGGCGTTTTTGTTTACTGAAAGTGTTTTGGAAAGGTGTTTTGTTTATTCTTGTCAAAAATTAAATATGGTGCCACACTGACTTAGGCCTATTCCAGCATCTAAGGCCGAAAGCAAGAAAATACCTTGTATGTGACAGTCCATCACATGTATGCATTTGGCAGCCACTTTAACCCAAAGTAATTTACATTGCATTCAGTGTATAAATTCTATCAGTGCATTAATTCCCTGGGAATCAAACCTATGACCTTGGCGTTGCTAATACCATGCTCAACTGGTTGAGCAACAGGAATGCCATTGCAACATCCCAAATTCAGGGATTGATTTAGGATTTAAGTTAGCCTGGAAATCCAGACCTAAATCTGAAAGATTAACGGTCTGGCATCGACTAATGAAAATCGGCCAGCTTGAGGGGCGGCTACAAGCATGCATTTAAAAATCTCACTGCACGCAATTGGATAACACTACGACCAATCACAACAAGCCCCATACGCTTAGCTACCAGCGGAGCTAGATTAGACTCTTGCCGTGTCTGGTCGGCAAAACAGCAAAAACGCCCTTCTTGCAAAGGAACGATTCGAGCGCCGTCTTCTGTTCCTCTTTTAGATAAAAAGCCAAGTCTAAAGGCCATTGCACACTGAGTCCGAAATTTTCGTATGCGTTTTTTCGTGTTCGTCAGCCTTAAAATTCGTCACGCACAGAAACCTTGCACACTGAGTCCGATGCGTATTTATTAAACCTTTGCCGAAAAAAACGCAAAAAATACTAAATGGATTCGTCAAGCAGTGAGGATGATTTTGTTACCCTCTTTCTTCTTAAAAAGAGAAAAAGAAGGAGGAAATATTGGGTCCACCCAATACTGAGATTGTGCCGAGAGGAAGGAGAGTTTCACCTCCTTATCAAGGAGTTGCGAAATTATCCCAAACGATTCAAAATTTACCTCAGAATGGGCACACACACACACACACACACACACACACACACACACACACGCAGACGGCCGGCGGAAGCGCTGGGCAGACAGAACAGCTGTATACAGGTTATATTTTATACCCAAATAATACATGATTAGTAATTGAATTGGCTGCTCAATCCATTGTGGATTTTGTCGTTCGCTTGTACGGTGGCTCTGAATTGTCAAAAAACCTCTCAAAATACTGGCTGTGGATGCGAAAAACGCAGAAAATCGAACCCGATACGAATTTTTTTATTACGGACGAAAGTTTCGTAGACAGTGTGCAAGCGTGATTGACATAACGTGAGGTCGAATTTTTTTTTTTTTTTACGTGCGAAAATTTCGGATGCGGATTTCGGACTCAGTGTGCAATGGCCTTAACTCATTCATTGTAGCGGCTAAAGCCGTTTCAAACAACTGGTGTTCATCCATAGCCATCTTGCAATGTTTACTAATGACTTTGACGTCACAGCGCTGTCGTCTTCTGTTTAGCTCGCCTCTGGCCCGCCTCTATCAGATAACCCGATGTGATTGGTGCAGCTCAGATACAAGGGCATATTTAATGAGCATCATTACTCGACGCCAGAGTAACTCTCTGAGCAAATTCAACTTGTGCTCTCGCGAGAACTCTGGATTTCCAGGGTAGATTTAAGAGGCATTCTCAAATCAATTTTGAATGTTGCACAAGCACATGCTAAATTTGTTTCTCTGAAGGTCTGTTCACATTTGACAGGTTTGGTTAGATTAAAACAAACTCTAGTGCAATTTCTTTGTTAGTGCGATTAATTTGAATAAGTGTGATCCGAACCTTGGTGTGAACCAAACAAGCGGACTGAGACCCCTGAAAAGGTGGTCTTCCAAACAATCCCTGCTGCTATTTAACAGAAATGAGAACGCAACACAGACTAAAGTAATCAAAAAAAAAAAAAAAACAGGATGTGACGTCACAAGATATTACCCTAAAAAGGACACAATACCCTCATATGTACAATTGTGGTCAGAAGTATCTTTTGCTGCAAATCAGAATTATATTCTTTGGTTTTACTCATTGTGATGGATTAAATTAATTTGGCCTTTGTGTTTCCACATATTTATACACATATTGTCATAGCTAGACAATTTCATACTAGTCAGCCTGGTGTGCTAAAAAATGTAAATATTAATGGGAAAATACTTCAGAAATATTTTACTCGTAAAAAATTCTAGGGATGCCAATTATTGTGGCCAGTGTGTTTCGGAGAAAAACATTTATTTCAGAATGCAATTTTTCTCCCACTTTCAATTATTTTACTTCAATGAAAGGTTATATTGTTGCAAATTATTTGAATGAAAAATAAAAAAGGATAAACAATGCAGATTTATTTTTATAAACATCTTTGATAATATTTTCCAGGGGTGCCAATCGTTCCTCGACATTCAAAATAATGTACTTATACTTGCCTAACCTCTCTCTCTCTCTCTCTCTCTCTCTCTCTCTCTCTCTCTCTCTCTCTCTCTCTCTCTCTCTCTCTCTCTCTCTCTCTCTGTGGGATTGTGGAGTAATTAGGTAGTCAGACTGTGTTTACAGACGCAAAAGCACTCTAATTTATTCCAACAGTTAGTGGTAATTCCCCACTTAAATTTATAGCTCCCCTCCACCACGAGGGGAGAGTCAGGAGAGGAATGAAAAATGGAGAGGCAGAAGGAAAGAGAGATGGAGACGATGGAAGCAGGCAGACCTATGTTATTGACCAAGAGTTGTAAAAACACCCACAGCTTGCACACTCCCAAGGTTCTGGCTTTTTTTTTTTTCTTCACTTGGATGTCAGCTATCGATCTCCTGCGATCTCCTGCGCTCTATCTCACGCTGCAAACTGGTGGAAATATAGTCTTCTCAATCAAAATAAGGCTGCTGAAAAATGACCTTTTGTATGAGACCAAGCTAAAGTTCTGCCATAAGTGTAAAGGATTACACACAAGGACCCATTTTTTATTTTTTTATTGATTTGGTTATTATTAGTGCTGGCTGGCTAAGGAAAGTATCACTATTACTGGACCCAAACATAATCAGCAGAATTTCTTTGGATTTTTTGCACTGATTTTGAGGGAAATCCAAAGAAAGGATAATGTTAAACAGACCAGCACATACAGTAGGCCTATATATGACTTACTGCCATGTATATATTGTATAATCAGCCAATCACAAGGCAGTAACTCAATGCATTTAGGCATGTAGACATTGTCAAGACGATCTGCTCAAGTTCAAACTGAGCATCAGAATGGGGGGAAAAGGTGATTCAAAAATCTGCTCTTGTTTTCTCTGATTATTTTTCTCTTTATTTGTCCCTCTCTCTTTAAATTCATCAGAAATGTGTTCAGTAATATGCTGCTTCTGTCTTCTCTATACTACCATTTAGGCCACTCATAAAGCCATGCTTAACTGTGCATCACTATTAAAGTCATTCCACAAAACCGGTGCGATTTGGACTTACACATTTCTGGATTTTTTACCAAAATGTATTACTTTTCTGAACACTCCACAACATTAATGACATATTTAACTATTATTATTGGTAATTATTTTAAGATATGGGCACTATTAGTCTTCAACCCTGTTATGGACACTATGGGAGCTCTCTGAATATGATTATAAAATATATTTGTAATGAAATCAACATTTTCCTATACATCAGATGTTCCTCACACTAATTCAGTGATTGCAATTGCAAATATAAAAGTTACATAAAATTTCACACTTATGCTATACTAAAGCCTGAAATGGGCACTTTTTGTGACAGCAACCTCATCATTTTTTATCAAAGATGTGGCTTAACTTCAGAATTTGAACTAAAATGAGTAATGCTCTGAACATTTCAGATTGAGTTCAAAAAACATTAAATTACTTTTTCATAAACTTAAAAAAAAATAATAATAAAAATGTAGGTGTGACGGGGTTGAGACTAGGGTAACAGGGTTGAAGATGATAACGTGGTTGAAGTATAACTATATATATATAAATAGTTGTTTTTTACTCCAATTCACTGTAAGATTTTCTATAAGCACTGTATTTCATTATGTAACCAAGAAAGACAACAGATATAAATGGCAATTGCAACTGAGTTTTATTGACCCGACTGCAGGAAAAACAACAATAACCTAGTATACAGTAGAACATTATAAAATGACTGAATAGGACCTCAAAATAAAACATAACTGTGTGTTTTTGTGTGCAAGCGTGGGTTTTTGTGGGTTTTTTTTTTTTGTTTGTTTTGTTTTTTTGCATGTGCGTGCGCTTCGTGGCAAAGAAATAACGGGGTTGAGTGTGACGGTTGTGATTTTTTGCTCAAAATGGCCAATGTTCTACATGTAATGAATAACAGGAGAGCACATGGCATGCATGATATTAAGAAATAATGTATATTGTTGAAATAACAAAGATAATTTTCACAAGTAATAGATTTATATCTTTATTTAATGTAACGGAGTTGAGTTGTTGAGCTTGACAACCACAATATCACAATTCTAAATAAGTTATAGTTATAAAAGAAGGCGGTAACTTGCCTGTGTTTGCACACAATGTTGTTCAGAAGACTTCTATGATGTTAATTCCTGTTATTGTCACATAAGGATCCGTTCATTATTTTTATGGGGGGAGAATGATTTATGTAACGGGATTGAGGGGTTACTGTGGTATGGAACTAAATAATGTGATTTTAATTAATAATCATTAATTTAATTAGAAGAAAAGAAAAAAAACATTACCAGCAAAAAAAACACAGATGGATATTCATGGGAATGGCAAAATGTATGGACTTTTTTCTAATTTTATTATTCATATCCCAGGTACACTTTCATAGAAGGCCATGAGGGACATGACAAAGTAGGTGGTGTCAACTGAAAAAAACAAGATCATTTCTAATATAAAGATAAAATGTATGTCATTATTTTTAAACTTTATTAAATGAGACATTTCAATTACAGTAATACAAAAAGCTTTTAAAAATACATTTTGGTGACCCAATAAATAAAATACACTTAAAAAGGTTCAGAGGGACTCAAATCATATCGGTTTCGTGGAATGACTCATAAATGGACACCCTTCCAACACATCAGGATCGATTGGCCTTAGGCTGACATTCTCAAACATTTAATGTCTGACCTCAAAATCATACCTAGACAGGACAGGATCAATAATAGCATGCAATTAAACAGAATAAGCCATTGTACTTTACTATATATTGGGGAAACAGTCACACATTTGCACAAAAAAAAAAAAAAAAACCCAAAGAACTAATTTCGAGATGTTTGATGTAGACATTAGAACAGTAGATCTAGCCCTATGGCAGCACACAGGCCTGATGAAGACTCAATGGTCTATCGACATGATGTTGTTAATCAATTCGACCCCTAGATAATCCATTATGCTCTTAGCACACATAAGTGTAAGCGAACGACTGGTCGAACTGTGGTTCACAAAGCTGTGGACACTGAAAGCATGACAAAAGGTTATCAAACATAATGATTTAAAATGTAGGCTACTTAAAAAAAACTAATTTGACTTTAATACAGAGTGCACTTTTTAAAAGTTTGCTTAACTGTGTTAAGAAAAATAGTCATGAAAGTGTACTCTTTGTACATTTAAGTGGCCTTTTATATCATTAATATTATATTATTTGCTAGTACAGTTTTTTGGAAAGATTTCAAATACACTAAAAGTGCACAGTCAATACAATTAAGTGCAGGTACGGTAAATAATGTAATGTTTTGTATATATTTTGTATACGCATATGAGTGTGTGTATTCTATTCACATGTATCTTTATTTTTTTTATATTAGCTTCTTATGTCACCAAAACAAATTCCCTGAGTGTGCCAACATCCATCCATCTTCCTAGCATTATTCCCGCTCATTTGCAGTGTCCTCTTCCCACACACATTTGATTTGGCAGAGGTTTTAAGCCGGATGCCCTTCCTGACACAACCCAGCACTGAGAGTACTGGGACACATTTACACTCACACACTCCTGCGACAATTTGGTAAATCCAATCCACCTAATCTGAGTGTCTTCGGACTGTGGGGGAAACTGGAATCCCAAGCTAACACGAGGAGAACATGCAAACTTTTCAAATTATATTTGGGTGTCATGTCAACCTGTTGTTTGCCTATTGAGTTTTTACATGGTATTTTTTTTAAAGTCAGCTCAAACATGAAGTTATATTTGTATATGTTTACATACATCCAACTAAGTACTTTTTTTCATGTTTGAACATTTCCATAAAACAAATAAATGAACCCAGATGCAACCTTAGTGCTCTCTCCAAATGAATTCAGTCTTATTCTGTACTTCATCTGACTGCCTTTCATAGACTTATTAATATAATTTATTAACATCTTACATAAAACCAGCACTGAGCCAATCCTCACTTACATCTCACCAATAAAACTTTAATATTCTACCAACCTTCAAGCAGACTAATTTTGAACTGGCAGTTTACATTTTTTAGTTTGAAATCTGATTCTTAGAGCCAGGTTTTTGACTACCTCTAGAAATCCTCAAGTTTGCATGGGTTTTAGAAGTTTCTCCCTGTAAGAACATGCACAACATCTGCCAGTGTCAGTCAGACACCAAATGCACATTGTAAGTGCCTAGGACTAGTACTGACTACAAATTATAGAGATTCTGAAACATTTATTACTGGAAAAAAGAGGAAGAACATGCAATACATCTTCCAGTGTCAGTCAGACGCCAAACAGAACACACATGGTAAGTGCCAAGGACTAGTACTGACTACAAAGAAAAGAAATTCAAGAAGATTCTGAAGAATTTATTACTGAAGAGAAGCAGTGTATGTTAAGGTCTTTCAGAATGGTGAACCTTGTCATTAAATACACCTAAATGTTTCCTTTATGTGCACCAATCTTTCTGATAAAATTGTCTCTGTCAGGGAATGTTCCCCCAGGGTCATGTCCTGAACACCCTCCTTAACCCTTGTGTGGTGTTCATATTTTTGTTATTCAGCCGGTGTTCGTGGGTTCTGCATTTTGGTTTTTTTAATTCAACACAATCAAACAATTGTATGTTAAAATACTCAACAGATGTTTACTTCATCCCAATTACAAGCAATATAAACAGCATATATGGTTACTATTTTCTCTTTGTTAGATCACATTTAACACTGATGCATGTACTGGTGGCCATCACAGCTCCATCATAAAGTTTTCTAATGACACTGTTATGTCAGGTTTGTTTACAGTCTCAGATCAAGAAAACACTACTATGATCTAAAAGGCTCAGAGAAAGGTATGCCCACAGACCTGCCTTACGCAAAGAAAATATATTTCATTATATATATGACCAGTTGTGGTCAGAATTATTGGCACCCCTGGTAAATATAATCAAAAATGACTGTAAAAATAAATCTGCATTGTTTGTCCTTTTGAACTTCATAAAAAAAAAAAAAAAACATGTCAAAAACCGAACCTTTCATTGAAGTAAAATAATTGAAAGTGTGGGATAAATCACATTGTGAATTAAATATTTTTTTCCAAAACACGTTGGCCACGTTGCTGGCCAGAATTATTTGCCCCCTTGGTAAATATGATCAAAGATGGCTGTAAAAAAATAAATCTGCATTGTTTATCCTTTTGATATATATATATATATATATATATATATATATATATATATATATATATATATATATATATATATAATTTTTTAAATGCAAAAATCTAACTTTTTATTGAAGTAAAAGAATTTAAAGTGGGGGGGAAATAACATTATGTAATAAATGTTTTTCTCCAAAACACGTTGGAAACAATTATTTGCCCCCTTTCATTAAATACTTTTTGAAACCTCCTTTTTCCAAGATAACAGCTCTGAGTCTTCTCCTATAATGACTGATGAGTTTGGAGAACATCTGACAAGAGATCAGAGACCATTCCTCCATACAGAATCTCTCCAGATCCTTAAGATTCCCAGATCCACGTTGGCGCTTCTTCTCTTCAGTTCAGCCACTCATTTTAGGGTTCAGGTCAGGGACGGGATGGCCATTGCAGAAGCTTCATTTTGTGCTCGGTGACACATTTTTGTGTTGATTTTGTTTTGGATCGTTGTTCTGATGAAGATCATTATAAGATTTCTAGCAGAGGCCGTCAGGTTTTGATTTTTTATCTCTTGGTATTTGCTAGAATCCATGATTACATGTTTCTGAAGAAGATGTCCAGGACCTCCAGCAAAAAAAATAAAAATAGGCCCATAACATTAAAGATCCAGCAGTATTTAACCGTGAGCATGGGGTACTTTTATCCTTGTTTGCACTAAACCCATCTGGTGTGTTTGCTGCCAAAAAGCTCTTTTTTTAGTTTCATCTGAACATAAAATGCGGTCCTTTTTGAAGTTCTAGTCGTGTCTGACAACTGAATATGCTGGAGTTTGTTTTTGGAGGAGCGAGGAGGATTTTCCTTGAAAACCTCCAAAACAACATGTGGGGATGTAGTTTTTTTTTTTTTTTTTTTAGCTTTCTGATCCCAAGACTCAACTAATCTCTGCAATTCTCCAGCTGTGATCCTTGGAGAGTCTTTGGCCACTCAAACTCTCCTCCTCGCCGAGCATTAAGACAATATAAACACACGTCCTCTTCCTGGCAGATTCATAACATATTTAGTTGATTGGACTTTTTTACTTTTCAATGCTATTTTCTTACAGCTACTTTCTATTTTGTGAAGCTCAATCTTTTGCTGCACATCAAAAATATATTCTTTGGTTTTACTCATTGTGATGGATGATTCAGGGAATTTGGCTTTTGTGTTTCCTCATATTTATACTCCTGTGAAACAAGAAGTCATAGACAATTTTACGTTCCTAATCATCCTGGTGTGCAAAAAAATTTAAATATTAATGGGAATATACTTCAGAGATATTTTACTCATAAAAAAATCCAGAGGTGTCAATAATTATGGCCAACGTGTTTTGGAGAAAAGTATTTATTTCATAATGCGATTTTCCCACACTTTCAATTATTTTACTTCAATGAAAGGTTCAATTTTCCGGATTTTTTGATTGAGAGACAAAAAAGATAAACAATGCAGATTTATTTATACAGACATATTTGGTAATATTTACCAGGGGTACAAATATTGAAGAATACATAAGGAATTGCCGCAAAAATACATAAGGAATATGTGACAATGTTTACTTAAATTTTGAAATGTATGTAATTTTATATTCAATAATACTTCATAATAGATTTACATGTGATAAATATGGTATTCTGTTTGTATACATTTATTTGGGAACATTTCTGTGCAATTTGTGTACACAATTATGAGGAAAAAATATATGAATATATATATACATATATTTGAATTTATATTTTGTAAAATCTCATGCACCCACCATGTTGCCATGAGTTTAACAAGACATCAAATTGTCCAAAGATTATACAATTTTAATGTTTGGTTTCAGTGAACAATTTTTTTCGTAGATATCATTGCACATATTTTTTTATCTATGAAATGTGTAACTGTGCAAACAATAAAGCAAGATTAACATTAATTAAACATTTTTTAAAGTGTAAGCTCAATGTAATGTTTTTGGACACTTAACTGCATGTTATTTACAATTAAATGAAAATGTATTATAGTTTATATTTATATTTATATTAAATGCAATTAGTGTTTTTGTCCCTTAAGACTTGTGTACATATTTCATAATTAGGCTACTTCTATTGTCTTTGTAATGCTGAATGTACTGATACATACACTAAAATACATTTTAATGTAATTTGTATTGAAACTTGTATGTCATATATTTAAGTATATTTGTAATCACATGTTTGTAATGAATTAGCAATTTAGTTCATGTAATGACATTAAATGTAATATCGAATAACAGAATATAGTTAAAATTAAAATCAAATACTTTACATGTGCTTTAGTGTGTCAGTCAGCACATCAAAATAAGTGTAGTTTAAAGCACAACAAAAGATTATTAGAACACAATGATTTACAATTGTTTAAAGTAAAACTTTTAATTTGACATTATTACAAAGTGCACTATTAAAATGTGTACTTAAGTGTGTTAAGAAAGTTGTGAAAGTGACCTTTAATTTCATCAAATTGATCTGCAGGTCGGTTTTTTTTATATATACTTTTAAAATTGGGAGTACACTAGTACACATTCAATACAATTAAGTGCACTTCTTTTTCACAAGGCTACTCTTGTGCAATAAACAATAAAATACAAAAATCAGAGTGCAATTTAGATAAAAAGTGAAATTGAAAATGCAAAACAATAATAACCTTGGTTGTCTCATAGACCTATGAGCGCTGCTGCAAGTGGTATGAATGTGTCTGGGTGAAGGCTGCATGACGTATGTGAATTTATGAGGACACGGGACGAGTCAGAGAACAACCTTCTGGAAAGACTAAAAAAACACCAGAAGGCTGTATATGAGTCACATTGATTATATACACTTTGCAAGTAGACCAAGATAAATATGTGCACAAAATAATTGGTCCCACTTTATTTTAAGTGTCTTTAAGTACTATGTACTAGCATTGAAATTCATATGGACTTATTGTGTACTTGCATGTTTTTACATTGTACTTATATTTTGAAAATACTTACATGTAATTACAGCTGTAATTAATTTATGTAATTGCATTTGTAATTACACTGTTGACCATTCCCTTACACCTTAACCCACCCTTAAACCCACCCATACCACCACACCTGTCCCTAACCTTCCTGTATCACACCTCAATAGCAGCACAAGTGTTTTACAATACAACCTGAACACAATAAGTACATTGTACTTATTTTTCGATGTAAGTACATAGTACTAAAAGCCACTTAATATAAAGTGGGACCAAATAAGTAGTTTTTTAATGAGGGTTCTTTAAAAAGTCAACATAATTATGCTTATAGGGATTATAAAAAATACAAATTTATGGAATGGAAATGAATGGAAGTAAAGGAGAGCCATGCAGATTATGAAATCGCCACAAAATCCCATAGACTTTGAACCAATGAACCAATCATATCTAGGGAGAATAAGAATATCAAAGAGATTTAGGGGTGGGCTATTAAACCAGAAGATGCTATAAACTGAATAGAAATGTGCTCAAAATCACTCTGGCCTGACAGACATTGATAACATTATTTCGGAATAAATAGTACGTTTTCAGGCAGATCTGAAAACCAAAAATAGCTACACCACAAAACTGCTCATAACGCAGTTGTGACAAGGCCAGGAAACGCTGGAGGAGATGTGGTACAATCCCTTGGCCAAACTATATAGCAGCACAATTCCCAACAACGTTTCTTCTAATTCACTGCAGAGGAAATGCAGAGCAGCTTAACCTCTATAGACAGAGAGGCTTGCCAGGCAAACAGAGAAACAGTCAGTAAACAGGAACAGTAGGAGAGATTAGTTGAGCCCCCCTCCGCCGGGCGCTATCGCACATACACACTGCCCTGAGAGCCTAATTAAGATGAGTGTAGTTTGCGCAACCAACCCAACACAACAGCAGACCCCTACAGTGATTTCTCATACAGCGTGTGTCTCTATCAGTTTTAGTATTCTCTTTGTCTGCCTCACACTTATGCTCTTTTCCCCATATTTATTCCTCTCTCTTATATTGAGCACACTATTATTGGTATACTGTATAAAATTGCAAACCAATAACACTGAAAATGCTGCAGGACACCAAACAGACTGTAGTTAGCAAAGCTATATACACTGCTGTCTCATATAGGTATCTCTATGCCAAGTTTCCACAGTATTTTAAGGCAAACTTTTCAGGCAAAAGAGACAAGGGGAACTATTATGCCCCTTTTTACAAGCCTAATATAAGTCTCAGGCAGAGGTTATGTTAGACTTCCGCATTGTCCTTCATTTTTGACAGACAGGGTCATAAAACTTCCGTCATAATCTAACCTTTCATTTTAATTTTCATATTTTAATGATAATAAGCTATTTAATAGGCTCTGTTTTTTGTTCACATTTTAATTTTTATTCACAAACTTACAGAACAAAATATGCTATATTCATTTATTTATTTGAAGAGAAAGTTGAACAGAGACCATACGTGCATCACTTTTCAGGTTTCATCATGAATGTTTCTCCAATAAATCGCAATAAGCTTTGTGCTTTGTTACTTTTGAAACAATTAAAGTAGGCCTATCAGCTTTCAAATTCTGTCCATTTTATCACAAAACAGTGTTCAAACAACACTGTAGTAGCGCCTCAGTTCAAGTGAAGTGAAACGCGAGTGAACGCGATCATCCCTTCCTCTTTACTACGTTACAGAACGAAATAAACATGAATGAACATCAGAAAATATGTTGAAAGATGCAGTCCAACTTACCGAAATCCGTATCATGTGTCTCATGTAACCATTTCAACCACAGAAAGACATCAATAAAACAGCTTGTAAAAAATATTGTCACATAAGGCAGAAAATCCATTCGTTTACCACCAACTTGATAGTCAGCAAGAGCGCACCAAGTGGACAGGGGTGAGCATTACAGTTGCAAGTTACAATACATCAGCCTCAGTGTAATCTGTCAAAATGATGGATGGCTTTCAGATTTTTCTGTCACTGCCAAAACACAACCTCTGGTCTCAGGTGTCCCCAGAATTTTTGAGTGGAAGCAAAAACATGCTGTTTTAGTTTATGTATCTTTAAATGCAAATGAGCTGCTGCTCCTCCCTATCCAGAAGAGGGCGGAGCCTGTACAGCTTGTGCCTCCTTTACTCTGCCAAAAACTAAAACATCTGTTTGGTTTTGATTATCATATTCCTGTCATGCTCATATGAAATTGCAGTTCTCTGTCATCATGCAATGATTCTTTGCCATATCAGTTTAAACTTCTGATGGTTTTCTGAGCGCACACATCCGAAGCTCGCGCACAGAAAGCTGGCTGTCAGACGGCGCTTCACGTGAGTATTAAACTAAGTACTATTTCGTGTTTTAAACTTTAAGTGTCGTTTAAACTGTCAAATACACCAAGGTTATGTCAAAAACATACAATGTTTACATAAACACAGTTGGTTATGTCTCTGAACTAGGGCTTGCATAGACTAGCCGAGTAGTCGATAGATCGACTACTTCAACCACTAGTCGACGCTGTCGGAAACAATCGACTACTCGAGCGTCCATTAACCATAAATGAATTAAAAATGGCGAACGTCACCAACAGACACCACACGTCAGATGTGTGGAAGTATTTCATCAAGGATGACAAAAATATTGTAATTGGCCAACTCTGCAAGAGGCCGTTCACATATTGCGTCTAAAAACGTGTGGAAAGCGCGCGGCCGTGCCGCTGTCTCCTACAAGCGCTTGCACTCCCGTGGCGTCTGTCGTTGCTATGCAACCAAACTGCGCTCTCCATGAAGACGACGAAGAAGTATCATTCAGCAAAGGATTCATTTATTTCTAGCCCTTGCATTAGCTTTACTACTAGATATATTTCTGGAGATGAGAAGGAAAAACCCGCCTGGAAAAACTAGCGCACCACGTCCGTTGCTTTCATTATGAGCGCGCTCGCCGCGCGCCTACATTTGAAATAACGACCTTGAACGCGGAAAAGACGCGATATGTGAATGGCCCCTAGAAGCAGACGTCTGAAATGAAAGGCAAGAACGGCTATTTATTTGGCTTTAGACTGTTACATGAAAATTTAAAAATGAAATGTCATAATTATAATGTTTTGAGAGTTTACTTGTGTAATTGTTGCATTAGGCTATGAATTAATAAATGTTTATTGATAAGATCTAGCTATTTCATGTCTTTTCATTTACAGTAGCATGAACGACGAGTAGTCGAGTAACTCGAGTATTGTTTTGATAAGAAGTCGACTAGCAGAAATCAGTAGTCGTGCAACCCCTACTCTGAACGTAAACAGCAGGGAAAGAAATTGCATGAAAAAAAAAACAATATAAATGTGGATTTGGCATAATAGTGTTTTACTTCTACTTTTAGTGTGCTTTGTCATTTTTGGAGGTTGGCAATTCAAATAAGTGTCTGGTTTCACTGTATGAAAAAAAGAAGCAGTTCAGGGCTGCGTTTCCCGAAACCTTCTTAACGCTACGTCGTTCTTAAGTTACACCTTAAGCTGTACCTTATCATTAATACGTGTTTCCCGAAACGTTCTTATTTAAGTATACCTTCTGTAAGTCATACGTTCGGAAGGTTGGTCTGGACCACTCTTAGCTTTACCTTATCACTGTTGCAGGTCTATATGAATATAATTCTGAAGTTTTAATACACCCAGACAGTGTTCAGTTAGGCTAATTCAAGTGTTTTCATGCAAAGAATAAATTTGTCATTACACTGATTGTTGTTAGAATTTTAATTATATTATTATATATAATAAAATGTTATACATTTATTTTAATTAAAGAGCGCTTTTAAAGGCCAGTGAAAGCATAGGCTAGGCTATCAGTTAAGTCCTATATTCGGACGCTAATATTGCTTATCATGGGCTCGTACGGTATTTTAAACATTTACAGGGTCGGTTATTTTAGTGCCGTCCGAATCCATAATGTCAGAGTTTTTTCTTAACCAACCCACGTAAAAATCCCTGGCCAAATTAGTACCTACTGTTTTTTGACAAACAGGTCATGTGGTAATTTAACTGCCGTCTGAATCCACATCTCTGCGTTTTCAAGAAGAGATTCAAAATCCACTGTTTAAATCCTTTTTGATCACTGCCGAGCACCGTACGTGACGTACACTTTTATTACTGAAATGCTTGAAAGTATTTACAAGAACAATATTTCATCGCAGCTCCACCTCAGCGAACAAAAATGGGAAAGAGAAGAAAGCATGTAAAAAAATTGAATGGTTATTATGGCAGCAATATATGATACAATTTTAAAATATGTAGGCAAGGCTATTATAGTTTGGATTATTTTTTATAATATCCCATGAGTCCTAGTAAATGCAATTTCAACTATTTCTAAAGTGTTTTTTTTATAAAGAACACCGCTTTCTCACATAAACAGCCCCTGCACGAGAGAATAATTGATTCTCGAGCCATCGATATCAGCAGATTCAGCACCATCGCCACGGACAGCACCCGGTAATGTCGCACGTAAGAAGGTTTATCTTAAGCAGCTTCCTAAGGTATAGTTCGGGGAACACACCTAGAAATGGTATACCTTCAGTTAAGTTATACCTTAAGAGTCTTCGTAGCGCGCTAAGAGACAACGTTATCGGGAAACTCAGCCCAGAACATTATAAGAAGTGCTTTTGTGTTTGATGGAAGGCAGAAAATCAAACCAGTTTTAAATTACATGTGACTGAATAAATTATGACAGATTTTTCATTTCAACCCTAAAAGTTTAGCCTAGGTAAAGTAAAGAAATGGAATAATCTAAAACGAGTTAATTGTGGCTCCAGAGTGATTTTGTCATGTTGCAGGATAAAAGTAGCTAGTGACGGTTACTTAAGAGAGTGTGTTGGTCTGTAGGGAAACAATGGCGTGTTTACAAGGTGTCAAGCAGTGTTGGACAATGAAGTCAACAAATGTAGCAAGCTCCGCTGCCAGCTACTCTAGAGGAAAAAAAATGCTAAGTAAAGTTGAAAGCTATCTTTTACAGAAAATAGCTAGTTATACTTGCAAGCTACTTGACAAAAATAGCTTTATTATGATTCATAGAAGCTATACTATAACTATATGGTAGCCTATAGTTAGAAAGAGCTTATGCCTTCAAATTTCTTGTTTGGACTAAAGTAGGGTCATTGCAAAAAACAAACAACCAACAAAAAACTGCCTTATTAAATATTCATATTCTTTATAAAGTCACAGAACCTTTAAGCACTGCATGTCTTTTCAGTTTTGGCAACAAATCTAAATCTCAAACAGTGGCGGAAAATGTGTTAATTGGAGTGAAGAATGTAAAAATGTTAACTTTCAATCTTACTCAAAAAGTCTGTTTCGTTATTTCGAGCAACTCGTTATTTAAAGAGGTAGTGTGAATGAAATCTAGAATACCCAGTATCATGGTCTGGTTTTTAGTTGAAAATGGTGTCATGTAAACAGCCCCTAAAACAGAATCCCCTGTCACTCATTAATGCCTATCGCCATTGCGCCCGTTTAGGACAAAACCTCTGATTTACGATTTAAAATACTGTTTATTGTGTGTTGCAGCATTGCGTTGTACCTGGTTAGGACATGTTGTTATGTTGTTGAGATGGTGACATTGATTCTTGGCCATAATGAGCAGCGAAGTGGACCAGACATTATGCCGATGGTCAGAAGTCTGGCTCTGCGTGACCAGACAACAATACAGCCATACTGACAGTGAGACATATAAGCTTTGAGGGGTGCTCTGAACATTATAACGTACTGACATCCTTGTTTTGCTGAAGAAATGGACAACTGAGTCTATTAGTGCCAACCCCCTGGCGATGGGGGGTTTCAGTCATGGTTATTTGTCTTTTGCAGTCTTTAGACCAATGTCATCTTTGAGGTTGATCTTTGACCTTCTGCCTGCCAAGTCTTTGCTTATTGAATAAATGGCAATAAAGGCAGGCAACAATAAATACTTTTTATCTTGCTCTTAGCATGTACTGAAGCAGAAATATTACCTCTTTTACTCAAGATGCACTGGGGTATTGAGTTTTGTACATTGTAATGCAGCCTTTGTCGGCCCTGATGCCTCTGAGCTAAGACCCAAATGCAAGTGCACTCTCACACAAAAGAGTCTGGCTATCTATTCATTCAGTCAGAGAAAGAAAATAAAAGACGGTCAAGCATTTGGATTTTTAGACAACCAAGGAAAAGGCCCAAAGATACTTTATTTTATTAATGGTGCTTGCAAAGGCAAGCATCACTATTGTTATTGGTCTTACTTAATACTTAGAATTAAGGATTTGAACAAACTCACCAACCTTAAAAATGAAACTTCGCCATGTAACTCGTCCTGCTCCGTTTGTGCTACTAACATAAATGGTATCTCAAATAGAGTGGCTTGTTAAGGAGTTCCTTTATCAAGTAATCAAGACCATTTTCGTCTGTTGGGTGATAAAACAAGTGGGGGGGGGGGGGGGGGATCCCATAGATTTACATTAACGCAGTGACACAAGCCATAATAGTGATCCTTTGCAAGCACCATTAATAAAATAAAGTATCTTTGGGCCTTTTCCTTGGTTGTCTAAAAATCCAAAATCCATAATAAGAGAGACCATGGGCCTCATTTATAAAACACACATACTTGGATACTAAATATCATGGATTTGATCCTACATCACAAGTGAGGAACAAATTGGGATTTAGAAAGACAGAAGCTGATATGAAAATGTTCTTATGCATATGCCAACTGAAGAACATGCATACTAACTTTCTGGCACTCATATACCAGTAATTCAATTATTTCAACATTGTTTATGAAAATGTAAAAATAAATAGGCAATCACAATATGCAATAATTTAATTATATTCACAAATGAGCAACGTTTAACCGCTTTTTAATAATTATATATCTAAAATTAATTCATTACAGATTCCCTGAAAACAATACCATATGTCTTCACACATGTTGTACAGAAACTGGGCCGTGCCGACATTGTAAAAAATTTTAGATTTTACAAGAAAATACTATTCCAATCTTTCCAATTAATTTAGCTACTTTCCAGTTCTTTGTAATTATTTGTGAAATGTACTAGCTATTTCTGAGTGAAAATAGTTTCAATAGTTTCAATAGTTTTTATATTTTTGAGAAGGCACTTGGATTTCCTTGCCCATTGATGATGACTACCGTACTTCTGAATCATAAAGAGATATTTTGGGGCATTCTGTAGGTGGAATTGATGCACTTGTTCACAATGTGCTTAAATTTAAGATGATTTGTAATTTATAAAAAATTATAAAGTAATTTATAAAAAAAAATTATAAATTGTTCATTGGAAAATGTAGTACATTCACATTTGGCATTATTAACTATTTTCCCGCCATAGACAGAATATTCCGGCAATCCATCGGTGTGTCCAAAATCGCATACTGTATGAGTAGGTATGACTTGTTAATCAGATTTTGCTACCGCTTAAAAGTACTTCCAATATAGAGTGAATATGGGTAGTATGAATGAAATTTGGAAGTACTGTTGTTTTTTTTCCTTTCTTTTTTTCGTTAGTTCTTTAAAAGCAGGCTCTGTTCTTTCTTTTGATATATTATATGTTCAGATATTCATCCAACAAATATTCTGGTGGTCATGAAACTTTTGTGAAAATGATAAAAAATGCTGGTGTTGCTGGCAACTTTTTAATAAGAAAAACATAAACACTGGTAGGGAAAGAGTTAAATGTATGTGTCTATAAATGAGACCCCAGAATATTAGAGAGGGTGGGCTCTTTTGACTCCGGCTATTAAGCAACCACCTAGAACATACTAGAAACCATCTAGCAATGCCCTAGCGGCTACTGTACCCTGAGCATTTATAGCAACGTGCAAGAAACCAGTCACACCATAGCAAGAGCATAGCAACACCCTATGGCAACCCTGGGCAAGCACCACTCATACTGTCTTTGGAGATAGATAGTGAATACTTGGAGTGGAAAAGGATGAGCAGAGAGGAAAACAGAGATGAGCTGGAGGCTCTTTTCCCCAGGGCTGGGGGATGTGGAGAGCATGTTTGCCTCAGTAAGCAGGAATGGGAGTGAGGCTGCTAAAGCGGGGGTAGAATTCAGCTTATGCTGACAAAAGTAAATTCACGCTGTTCTGGTATAGTAAGAGGGTCATGATTCGTAAATATCTCTAGCAGACAGAGATGTATCATTGTCTGGTGTATTGTTGTGTGGTACACACAAATGCTTCTAGACATATTCAAACACATTATTCAAAACACAATACATTTACAAAATAAAGCACATTAAAGCTGCCATGTGTAATTTCTGTGCCTCTGTCAGCATAGTCTCCCGCACTGACCATATGTGACCCTGGATAAAAACAGTCACATGTCGCATGGGTATTTTTGTGGCAATAGCCAACAATACATTGTGTCAAAAATATAGATTTTTCTTTTATGCCAAAGATTTTCAAATATTTGTATATCGGCCAAATGTTGTCCTATCCTCAATGGAAAGCTTATTTATTCAGCTTTCAGATGATGTATGAATCTCAATTTCAGAAATTTGACCCATGTGACTGGTTTTGTGGTCCAGAGTCACATATAGTCTGTTCACTCACCATCTAATGCATATTACATACAAAACTGTGAAAATGGCAAGTAACAATCAGGGCCCGTATGTATAAAACTTCTCTGAAATGCTCTTAAGAATAGCCTTTCACTTAAGTGTCAAGTGTGACTTGTCCAAGAGTAGGAGACTTTTATAAAGAAGCTAAAAGCGACTTTCAGTGGACTGAGACTGATTCTTAAGTGCTGACTGAAGTGGCACTTCAGTGTTGTGAATCAAGGACTACAATGGTATCAATCCAAAATGGCCGCCCTCATGCTCTGAATCAGCCAATAGTGAGCCTGTAAGGGTGAAGTCACAGCAGCATGATACCAATCATTTAATGTAATTATAAGAAAATCACTTAATTAAGACACTGAAACATTTATTTTAATACTTCCATTTATTATAAAAAGTCAAATAAATTAAGAAATTAAAAAGTGTTGATGCTACGGAATCCTTTTCTATTGATATGTCTTCTCATTTACGGTTGGTGTGATGATGCGAACATGAGATCCATCAGCGGCTCCAACAACTCCAGGGAAGCTTGCAATCCTGATAAAAGAAGCTTGCTTTTGCTGCATGGTTTGAAGATCAGTTGGAAAGTCAATGAACTGCCATGTAGTGGCCAAAAGTGTTGACCAGCCTAGGAAAATTGACATCTTAACCCTTTACCCAAACATTATCAAAAATGTGTTAAAGATTTTGTAAGCATATCGCGTAGTTGTGCTTTGAGTCAATTGTTTTATTTGTGATAACACAATGAAACATACCAAATCATGCAAAAAACACATGCAAAAACAAACAAGAGAGAACCAGTGAAATATTAATAACTGATTGTTGTTTTCAATGTATTATTTTTCCTGGAGCTTTTTTTAATCTTCTAAAACCTGTAGCTTGCCTTTTTTTGCCAAATAATTTTGTCAGATAAATACCTTCATACAATATTTTTTGTATTAATACTTATTAAATATTTCTCTCACATTTTGATGGTTTAAGCGAACTTGTAAGGACATTAAGAACAAAAACCTAGAATGTTTGGTGTGGTTAGTGCCACAACAGAGTTATTTCAGACCCTGCTTACTCTGGACTGATGGGCTCAGGTCCTCACCGGTGCACTGCTGCATTTTTCCAGTTGCCAAGAAATGTCATTATTACTTTCATTACTGCAGTCAGAGCATTGATTTGTAGAGTGGGAGAAGTTATTACATTTCTTACAAGATCAGTTACAAAAAGAATACCTTTACGATCAACCTGTATCGTTTATTTAACTCCCTGTCATCATAACATAACATACATATACATATACATAAATCCAATACATTTTATATTTGATGGAAAGTGTGTGTTCTCCTCTCTGCTGCCATCTTGTTACTCCTAACTAGGTTAGGATACCTCTCCAGCACTATTCAATAATTTAGGAGCTTAGACCTAGTCTTAACACTTTATGAATCACACTATTTTTATTATTCTTAAGTCTAGCAATAAGAGTTAAATTATATTATTATTAGAATTTTGACACACTTAAAGGGGTCATATAATGGTACATGCACTTTTACAAGTTGATTGTACTGAAATGTGTGTTGGCAGTGCCTGTACACAACCATCATAAAATGATAAAAATCCATCAAGTGTTTTTTTTTTTTTTATCTCCTTATATGTTTTCCCCCCTCTCAAATCAAGCCGTTCGACCTTGTGACGTCACACGGTCGGATGCCCCTCCCACGATTGTTGATTGACAGGAGCGTTTCAACACAGACCCGCCCTCGCTCGTGAGCGAGCTGCCTGTCTGTCATCATACTCCGCGCGTCTTTGTTGATACTGGCACTGTCTATGAGCAGAATGGCGTCTAAGCAATGGCGGTGTTCTGTTCTTGGGTGTAATAAGGAACACAGCAGTCATTTTGACGAACCACTGAAGACGCAGTGGCTGAGTTTGTTTTCGAAGGGAATATTCCCCACGATCAACGTCAATGCTTTCATGTTTGCGTGAATCATTCCACACACCAGACTGCTGGAGGGTCAGTAAAGCTGTTTTTTCTAAAGAAGCTGCTCCTGAAAAAAGGATCGGTACCAACTATTCGTGTTCCTGCTGCACCTCCAGAAAAATAAGTGAGTGTAACATTTTATTGACCTTTATATTAATATTTATATTAATCTTTGCAAATCGCTTGCACGCTTCATGATGAATGTGGCTGTTTACACTGGTGGTACATGTGGTACATTACGGTATGTTTTCTATGTACGACGTTCTCGATATAATTCATAATCCCACGTTTATAATGAACAACACGTTATGATTATTGTGTTATTGTGTTAGAAACGGTGTACGCACAGAACAGAGGGGCGGGGTGAGCAAAGCTCATTATCATTTAAAGACACATGCACTTAAACAGCGTGTTGAAAACAGAGCTGTTTTTGACCAGGTAAAATGAGTGTTTTCTGACAATACTAATGAGAATTTTTAATTAAAGTATTTACAAACTTTTAATTTAGGCTACGTTCACACTGCAGGGCTTAATGCTCAATTCCGATTTTTTGAAAAAATTCGATTTTTTTGCAAGGCCGTTCACATTTCCAATTAAATGCGACCTTTTGTGATCTCCTGTGTGAACGTGAAATGACCCAGAAGTGACTCGCATGCGCAGAAGAGTACTCAACGGTCAACGACGTCACTTTTTGTTTGCGGAAGTAGCTAAACTTTAACTGTGATTCTCTCTCACACACACACACACACACACACACGAGCGCGCGCAGCGACCGTTACAATAATAAATAAGTTAACATAACGTATATAATGGCCGTGGGCTTTTTTTTTTTTTTTTTTTTAATTAACGGGCTCGTCGAGGTCGACCCGTTCGGCAGATTTACCTCAGCTCGACGAATATGCAGTCCGTTTTCAAACCGACGACTACTTCAACGCAGGATTATGACGTTTTTCGCGTATCAATGACGTGCGGGTCGGATAAATGCGACCTGGCCGTTCAGACTGAAGTCGCATTTGAAAAGATCGGATATGTATCGGATTTGGGACCACATACCCAAGTGGCCTGGGTCGCATTTGAAAAGATCGGATCTGTGTCGTTCAGACTGTCATGAAAAGATCAGATACAGGTCGCATAGGGGCAAAAAAATCGGAATTGGGTCGTTTCAGCCTGCAGTGTGAACGTAGCCTTAGACCCTAAAGAATCATATTAGCTTGTACAAAAATGGCATTATATGACCCCTTTAAGTGTTACTCTAAATGGGTTTATAAATACGGCCCCTGATTTCCTGACCGAAACATAACTTTTGCACATTTGTTTTTTATCTTGTCTGCCCTGAACAAATTCAAGTTTAAAAGGTCCCATGTTTATATTATGAGCACTCGTATGGAAAAACTAATCACTGGATTTGCCTAAATTAGTTTGTGACTTGTCCAGAATGTAATATTGACAGCTAGCAGTTGAAATGGGACTGCAGTATTGGACTGGAGAGAGTTGTCCCCCACCCCTCCTCCTCCCCTGACTCCACACTCACACGGGTTGCCAGATTGAGGACACACAACAGGAACCAGTGCAATTGACAATGGAAAGCGTTAAGCCTTACACTGTAAGTTGATCAGCTAATGCATTTGCTCTGGTCATAGGGCTTTTTAGATGGATGCCGAGGCATTTTAGGTTGGGTAGAATCTCTGACCCAGTTCGTTTCCTGGCATCCATGGTAGCAATACGCTGTGTTTTCCACCAACTGGCAACCTAGGGTGTTGAAATACTATTGGGTAAATTAGCAGTGGGCGGGATCACACAGACCCAAACAAAAGACAGACATTCTGACCTGGAATGCATATTTCAAAGTAGAATAACTGGCTGTATAATTGTTTTTCTGAGAAACAGGTATGTGAAACAAGCATATTTCCTAAATCTCTGCAAACATATGTTATATATATAGGGAACAATAGGGAATAAAAGACTATCACAGCTTCTGTTTCATGTTTTAATTGCATACATTTCCATAAAAGCTCCCCAAACACTCTTACTTACATCCCCTTCCTGTCCTGGTTCCCATCTGCCATTGTTCAGTCAAATGTAATCCAGTTGGAAGTTGACATGTTGAGCTTCTCTGTTGTTGAAGTTGTCTTTGTGCATTAGGCTGGGATAGAAGGATAAAGTGTTTTGACATTGAAACAATTACACACAATTAAGCTGTGAAGTAAAACACCACACATACATGCATAATTGAAAATGTAATTTTTCACAAATGTATTATGTACATTATGAATTGCCTAATTGCTGTGATACTTTGATTAAAATGAGTGCAGGTAAAGACCCTGAGGACCTTTTCTGTACAAAGAATTTCATAATTTAATTAATCAACCAGCTGATTACATAGCATCTCATTTTACTCATATCCTCAAAGAGCCTTATAGTTTCTCCAGCTTTTTTTGTTTCTCATTTAATCATGTCCTTGTGTTAATTATTATTTTTTTATTCATAATACAATAGAGAACGGACACGAAGGATGGGGAGAATGTGGTAGGTTACTACTCACTAACCACAAGGCCACAGCACATCTCTTCCTCAGCTTGATTCTTCCTTTCTGCATTTTTTACCATGTCTTCCTCTCACTATCACGCTTCCCTCCCAAATTGTTGATGTATGGGTCGGGCGACAGGTAAAACAAACACAGGCCCAATCAATGCTGTAAAAAGGCAGTAAATAAGCACGGATGTCGGCAGCCCTGGAAAGAGAGATGAAGGACAGAGGAAGGGAGGGAGAGGAGGAGTTCATTGCTCCATTTCCCAGCATAATATCCCATTTACCTGTCAGTGTAGACCATAAAATGGCCTGACTTGGTGTGGTGTGGCTCTATTGCAATGAACCAAAGCACATTACAAATGCTTATATGGTCAAAAAGACTTGAAATAGCCTGTCCATATGTGAAATGATAATAGATTAGTGAATAGATTCGTGTTCAACGTTGCAAAGACCTGTATGGCTGCGCCACCAGCATTTTAAATGCTGGTCCTCATTATGGAAATGTGCTGGTTTCCTCACCAGCTTCCTTAACTATCTTAACCAGCAATACATACTTGGTCAGTCAGTATCTAACATCTAAATATTGCTGGTGTACAGTAGGTCTTAGAGTTCTATTGTTTGAAATACTTAGTAGGAAAGTACACAAAAATAAACATGCAAAATATTCAGTGCTTCATGGATAGGATCCAGGAACAGTTTGGAAGACTCTATATTAAAAAAATATTGTTAGGTCCTCCTTTTAAATAGCTAGCGTATTAGATGACCTAACGTACAGATAAAAATAAAAAAAAGTAAATTAAATGAACAAAAGATGGGTTCAGTGACCAAAAGCTTGTGGTGAAATGAATCAAATAGAGGCAACTATGGGTTCTTGATTTCTTGTAATAAATCTTGAAGAGTCAAGATATATCCCTTAAACATGTCTTGATTTTTAATGCAAGTTATCTTATTATATGGGTTTTTCTATATTTTTACTGGAAAACAAAACAAAAATTATTTACAATGTAAACTACAGTATAAATTCATATGCAGAACTTAGTCATAATATCACTTACAAAAAAACTAACTGGGGTTCATTTTACATGACGATGTAAACTCAAACGATCTCTTCCCGTCTTAAGTGGGCTCTTTCTTGTCAAGACTAAGCTGCAAAATGGACCAGTTTTTGTGAAAATAGATACTGAGTCTAGTAATATTGACTTTATGAGACTACTGTAGCCTAGATTTACCAGTATCAATTCTGTACTAATGAAGCCCCTTTCACACAGCGCGTTGATCGGGATGCCAGGATGGGGACCTAGTAACATTGCCGGGATCAGTCCCGTAACGCGCCCTGTTTGAACAAAAGCCAGGACCAATAGCGTAAGGGGTGTGTCGTAGTGATGATGCACATGCCATCGCACAAGCCTTTCTACAACCTATGCTACAGCATATGGGGAACGAAACACTCGGCAAACCCAGTGGCGCTACTGGTGACGAAGAGGAGTTATCAGCAGAACTGACATCTGACAGGAGTTATCACATGTTTTTACGGGATCTTTACGGGATGTGTGTGAACGCACTCACAGATTCCGGAAAATCACTGGCAGTGTGAATGAACCAAAATCAAACGATCCCAGGACAAATCCCAGGACATATCATCTGTGTATTTTTTGGAATATCTGTGTGAAAGGGGCTTTAGTGTAATCAATCCAGGCTCACTGGAAAAACATGCCTCCTTGAAGCCAGTGTGTATAGTGCTGAAATACGTGTTCAGTTTTATCCAAGATAAATGAATGGGAATCTGGCAACATTTTATTACATTTGTTGCACATATCGTGGCAATTCAGAAAATAAATGTCCGGCTGAGTGGCGCTAAAAGGTTAATGCTCTATTGTGTTTGAAAATAACGTACCACCTACACCAGGGGTGTCCAATCTTGTTTCTGGAGATCTACCTACCTGCAGAGTTCAGGTCCAACCCTGATCCAACACACCTGTCTGTAATTATCAAGTGCTCCTGAAAATCTTAATAAGCTGGTTCAGTTGTGTTTGATCAGGGTTAGAGCTGAACTTTGCAGGAAGGTAGATCTCCAGGAACAGGATTGGGCACCCCTGACCTACTCTAAACCTTAACCCAAACTAACCGATAGCGTTAACAAAAGCAAACGTGAGATAAAAACTGAAGCAAGCACGACACTTTAGCTTGCTTCTACAAGTCTTTGATTTTTGTGAGAATGACTCATGTTTCATAGTACTCATACCTGAGCTCTCCGTATCTCAAATGCAGTGCAATACCAGATGAGCTACCAAGCAAGTTTTCAATTTTAGAAAAGCCAAACATATGAAACTGGTTATGTGACACAAACGTCAAAATGTTTAAGCAGACAAGCTGAGAGTCGCGGTAATGGATCGAGGCCAGTGGGGTCGAGCTCCAGAAGGATAAAAGGAGCAGTGAAGAACAAGAGAGGCCTGGTGTAACTGTCGTAGGCCAGTAAGAGCTGTCCATGGAAACCTCACTCCCCTGATCTCAAGAGGCGCTCTAGCAACTGATGCTAGAAGCTACGGTGTTTAGCCTCCTTGTTAGAGTGCCCGCCTCCCACGCCTGGGACCCCAGGTTTGAATCCCGCTCGGAGTGGATCAGTAGGACTGTTACACAGGGACGTTTGTGTGGCGTTTTATGTTTATATGGAGCAGTTTTCAATGAGGGGCTGCTGTAGTGTGGTTAAAATCAATATGATTTATACTGGAGAAAAATAAAGTGTAATTGAGGAAATGTCCACTAGGGGGAAACCAAAGGCTGCAGGCAGTAGCTGACACGCTCTATGTTTTGCGTCACAGTCAATACAGCTGGCGCACAGACAACAAGGAGTTCGTGTCGTCTCATTTTATTTATGTCTATTTTCCCCTGTTCCAGGTATAGACTATTTATAAATTCATTTCTGTTGTGAGTTAAAACTATAAGGTGGTCGTAAAGCTCATTATTTCTCCTGAACATATATGAAAATGTGAGATTTGATGGTTTAATTATCGTGTGTTTGACATGCTAACCACGAGGAAACTGTGGGCTAAATTGAATGTATTGTATGTCCTTATATACCATTTATTATCTGAAATGGTTAGGAGTAAATGTTATGTGGAATATAGTCTATGTTATTTTTCTGTATTTCATGGTTAATCTGTCTGTTGATGGGTGACTGCTGAAATAGGGTTTCATTTTATTTTATTATTAGTGAAGTTGTAGAGAAGTTGATACAGGACTGAGTGTTAAGAATGCAGCTTTGGTGCTAATACATATTCAGTTATAAAAAATGTGAAGTTGTAAAAAGTGTATTTGATTCACAGTTATGATGACTGTTGTGATACATTGTTTTACATTGTTGATTTGTCCGCATATTGATGTGAACTAGTGTGTTGATGAATACATTACATTTTCTTTTATGTTGTTTTGAAAAAGAAAAAAATGAGTCACAGTCAATACAGCTGGCGCACAGACAACAAGGAGTTCGTGTCGTCTCATTTTATTTATGTCTATTTTCCCCTGTTCCAGGGGTCAAACATTTTGGAGGCCCCAGCGAGGATGGATGGTCCATGGTCCTGCCGACCGATGTAGTGCCAGACGACAACATTCCACCTTGCAACAACAACCATCACGATAGAAGGTCGGCGGTGTGCAGTATAGTCTCACGACCAGACGGGCAGAAGTGCTGGTAATCTGAGGTTCCTTATGCTAACCAGGAGAAGCTGCAAGTTCATCCTGCCCAAGTAGACATTCTGTTTTACACTGACACTGACCATTTATTCACAACCAACATGGAGACGCTAGAGGACTTGAAACTTGAAGTAGTTGGGACACTTTATACACTGAGTAGTGATCAGTTGATTGCAGTGTGTAACTTTCTACATATCTTTGGTACCGAACATGAGAATGTTTTGGGGAAAAGTCGTTCATTTCTAATTGCACACATTGTGAAGTATATAGAAAGAGATGAGGTAGAGGAACTTGAGGACCAAGGTATGTCTCTCCTCCTTAACCTGAAAGACAAAATTGTTGAAATTCAACTACCAATTCAGCCTGCAATTCAGAATTCTGTAGAGCCGCAACAAGTATCTCAGGTGTCAGAACAGGAAATGCTGCAAAAACAGATTGAAGCACTGCAGTTAGCTTTACAATTATCACTACAGAAAACACAAAGTGAAACAAAACCCGAAGTAAAGATAGTGAATCAAACACACCAGAACAGTAATCCAATAAGAGATCTCGCCCAACCATTTATGTGGCAAAGAGAGTTTAAAATAGCGGGCCAAATTGGAGAGCCAGGACAAAAAGATAAACTTAGTTTCTCTAGCATGGCTCATCAGATTGAAAATGGAATAAAGAAAAACGTCCCTGAACACGAAATAGTACATGCAGTCATCAAAGCAATCGCGCCTGGCATGCAACTACGCAGTTACTTAGAGGGCAAAGGCAATTTAACGTTACCTACCTTGAGAAGAATCCTTCGCTCACATTATCAGGAGAAGGGCGCTACCGAACTGTACAAACAACTCATGTCAGAGGCCCAAGACAGCAGAGAAACCCCTCAGAACTTTCTCATTCGTGCATTAGATCTGAGGCAGAAAATTCTTTTTGCATCACAGGAGGCTGAGTCTAGCCTTAAGTACGACCCTATCCTGGTGCAAAATATGTTTCTCCATACAGTTCTTACCGGTCTGCAAAACGATTACATCAGGGGTGACCTCAAGCCATACCTGCAACAAACAGATGTGAGTGATGAACTGTTGTTAGAGAAATTGAATATTGCATGCATGACCGAGGCAGAAAGACAAAGTAAAAAGAAAACTGCAGTTCAACATCGGCCGATGGTGCACACCGTTGAATACACTGATGTTCCAGCCCCTGCAGAGAAGAAAGGGAAATTGTTACTTCAGGAAAAGCAGAGTAAACACAGTCCTGACTTGCTAAATGAACTCAGAGAAATCAAATCAGACATGGCGCTATTAAAGAACCTTAGTGCTGAAGTGTCACAAATACGAGAGTCGATTCAACTGCCTCAAGCCAGTGCAGCACAGAATTTGTCTTCACCTGGTTTACAAGACGACATACCAGCCAATCAGTTTAAGTATTCATCTTCTCCATATTGGCCAAAATACAGCCCAGGACAGAGAGGAAGGGCCGCTCAATTTCAACAAGGATTTGCTCCTCAACGTCATTTCATGCAGCCCAGGGGTCAGCCTAGGAGATGTTTAAACTGCCAAAAGAGTGAAATTGATACTTACTGTACACACTGTTACAGATGTGGAAGCAGTGAGCATTTCCTGGCAGGCTGCAGAGCAAGAACAACAAACTCACCCAGAGATGATCGTTTAAACGAGGGAGGGTTACTTCCATGGGACAGGAGGTGACCTGCCAGGTGTTAATGTCCCACCAACAGTGCGCTTGTTGTGGCGTGAAGGGGGATTCCCATACTTTAAGACTCTGTACATCATGCCATAAGTCTCTTTACTGCTCTAAGTTATGTCAGGCTCATCACTGGAGTGAACATAAGAGAGAATGTAAGCGAAATGAACACCAAAATATGCAAGAATTAAGGGTGAAAACAAGAACAAATTCAAACAAAACATTGAGTGTGGCCACTTTAGTGGGAAAACAGTGTCTCATTGACTGTTATATCCATGGAGTAAAAACAACAGCATTGTGGGACACGGGTTCTCAAGTTTGTATCATTGACGAGTGGTGGAAAAATAAGGTATTACCTGATGTGAAGCTGAGGCTTGTCTCCGAGATAATTGATGCATCTGACACACTTCAGATAGTTGCAGCCAACGGACAGGGTATCCCTTATGTGGGATGGATAGAAGTCACATTTCGGTTGCCAGGAGAAAACAGCGATAGCAGCGATTCCATCATTCCCATTCTAGTAACAAAGGGAAAACACCTCTCCCATCCTATTATTGGTTACAACGCTATAGAGCTCATAGTGACTAACCACTCAGGGGAAAGCACAGATGCAAAATCCGGAGAACAGTTAAAGAGAATAGTGAAGATGACATTCCCGAGATTAGAGACAAACCACATTAAAGCTTTTATAGAAAGTGTCAGGGCAGAAAAGTCATATGAATATGTGGTGAGGACTCTTAGAGAAAAGGTGTTAATTCCCAAGCGTACATCTCTGCAGGTTGAGTGTCGGATAAAGATGAGCTCTCTGAAGGAGGACACAACTTTAATGTTTGAACCTGATGTTGATCCAAAATGGGCAGAAGGGCTGGAGTTCCAGGAAACACTTGTGCAGGTGAAAGGGGGGGCATCACCATACATCATGCTTGATGCTCGGAACCCAACGGATCATGACATTGTCCTGTGTAGTAAAACAGTCATTGGAACAGCACAGGGGGTACAAGCTGTTTATCCGTCCACATCATTTGATCAGTCAAGTCAGTCCATACCTTCATCAGTGACTTCCATCCAAACGAGCAGCGTTGAGTCTACCAGTGATGTTTGGGACCCCCCGGTGAATTTGAGTCATCTGAGTCAGCCTGAAAAAGAAAAAGCACACAAAATGTTACGAGAGGAATGTCTGTCATTCTCCAAATCAGATGATGATATCGGGTGCATTGAAAATCTAACACTGAAAATATCTCTAAAAGACACAATTCCTGTTGCACGTTCATACATCTCCGTGCCTAAGCCGCTGTATAGGGAAGTAAAAGATTACCTTCATGACCTGATTGCTCAGGGCTGGATATCAAAATCAACATCATCTTATGCATCACCTGTAGTCTGCGTTAGGAAAAAGGATGGAAGCCTACGCCTTTGTGTGGATTACAGGGAACTGAATAAGAAGACCCATCCTGATCGTCAGCCAATTCCCAGAGTACAAGATATCCTCGACAACCTGGGCGGGAATTCGTGGTTTTCACTATTAGATCAGGGCAAAGCATATCATCAAGGGTTTATGGCAAAGGAAAGTAGACCCCTGACCGCATTCATAACTCCATGGGGGTTATATGAGTGGATAAGAATTCCCTTTGGCCTGACAAATGCTCCAGCTGCATTTCAAAGGTGTATGGAGGAATGCCTGGAGAATTTGAGAGACCGGATATGTGTGCCGTATCTTGATGACATACTAGTCTATAGCAAGTCTTTTGAAGACCATGTCCACCATGTGCGGGAGGTACTGCAGCAGCTTAGACGGTATGGAATAAAACTGAAACCAAGTAAATGTGGAATGTTCAAAAAAGAAATCCGCTATCTTGGAAGGATGGTTTCTGCTGAAGGTAGCAAAGTGGACCCAGCTGATACGGAGGCTGTGCAAGCTTGGAAGGAAAAGAGACCGAGCACCGTTGGGCAGCTGCGAACTGTGATGGGGCTCTTAAGCTACTACAGACAATATATTAAAGATTTTTCAAAGATTGCTGGACCACTATATGACCTACTCAAGGGCACCCCAGAAGAGGGAAAGATGTGCCAAAAATCAAGACAAAGCAGACTGAAAAATAGAGGAGTGCCTTCTAACCAACCAATCGTTTGGAAAGCTGAGCACCAAGAGATTTTGGAGACATTGATCAACCATCTGGTCGAACCACCTATCCTTGGTTTCCCAGACTTTTCGTTGCCCTTTATTCTCCATACGGATGCCTCAAACCAAGGTCTGGGGGCAGTATTATACCAAAAGCAAGAGGGTAAGCTCCGTGTAATAGCGTATGGCTCTCGGACACTCACGACTGCTGAACGAAACTACCATCTCCATTCGGGAAAACTAGAGTTTCTCGCCCTCAAGTGGTCAGTGACTGAGAAATTCAGAGACTACCTATACTACGCACCGACATTCACAGTTTTCAGCGATAATAATCCTCTCACGTACGTGTTATCCAGCGCGAAGCTGAATGCAACTGGTTGTAGGTGGGTAGCTGAGCTAGCCGACTTCCATTTTTCAATCAAATATCGCCCGGGTCGAGAGAATGCAGATGCTGACAGCTTATCACGATTGCCTCTCAACATCGAAGAGATGATGGAACAATATACAGAGGAATTGTCATCAGACTGTATTGCAGCGACTGCTCAAGCAGTGGAAGTACAGGAAGATTCTTCATCGTGGGTAGTATCTAATCCTCCATGTCCACCAGATGGGGGTGTAAATAATTCTATTCCTGGGAATGAGATTCAACAGGCCCAACGAGAGGATTTGCATATTGGACCTGTAATCAAATTTAAACTGACCAGTGTGAGGCCTCGTGGAAACCAAATTAAGTCTCTTACCGCAAAGAGTAGATGTCTTCTTCGGGAGTGGGAGAAGGTCTATGTAGATGGAGATGGGATCTTGAAGCGGAAAACATCTACAAGGAACCAATTGGTTCTACCTGAAAAATACAAGACAGTTGTAATGAAAGAATTGCACAATGAGATGGGCCACCAAGGCATCGACCGTACAACATCCCTAATCAGAGACCGTTTCTTTTGGCCTCATATGCAACAAGAGATCGAACATTATGTTGCAAAAAGCTGTCCTTGCTTAAAGCAAAAGAAGCCTTGTAAAGAAACAAGGGCCCCTCTTACCAACATCATCACAACACAGCCCTTTGAACTTGTGTCGGTAGACTTTCTGCATTTAGATAAATGTAAGGGGGGATATGAATATATATTAGTGGTAGTCGACCACTTTACACGGTTTGCGCAGGCATACCCTACAACGTCAAAGTCTGCAAAAACAGTAGCTGATCGCCTGTTTAATGACTATGCCCTGCGATTCGGATTTCCAAAGCGAATACACCATGACCAGGGTGGTGAATTTGAAAATCAGCTTTTAGCTAGGCTGACAAAGAATTGCGGTGTCCTCAGTTCCAGAACAACGCCATACCACCCGCAAGGGAATGGTCAGACAGAGCGATTTAACAGGACCTTACTTCAAATGCTCAAAACACTGACGGACAAGCAGAAGACGAACTGGAAGGAATCCCTGAATAAACTGATCTTTGCATACAATAGTACTAAATGTGAGGTCACAGGGTTCTCACCTTTCTATCTTCTTTATGGACGACATCCCAGACTGCCAATTGACCTTCTCTTTGGTTTGGAAGAAAGCACTGGTACAGTAAGCCAGCAGGAATATCTGAAGAGATGGAAGGAACAGATGCGTGAAGCATATGAAATATCAAGGGAAAATATGGAGAAGGCAGGAGGACGGAGTAAGAAGTATTACGATAAGAAACTGAGGAGCACAACCTTGTATCCAGGTGACCGCGTACTTGTTAGGAACCTGACGCCAAGAGGAGGTACGGGTAAATTACGTAACCATTGGGAAGAGACCATTCACACTGTTGTGAGGCAAGTAAAAGAAAACCTCCCAATTTATGAAGTCAAGCCTGAACTGGGAAAGGGGAGGTCTAGAATCCTACACCGTAATCTCTTGCTTTCATGCGATCACTTACCAATGGAAGGACAATCCAACAAGGATGCTTACCTAGAGAAAAGGTTGACGAAGGACTACAAAAAGAGGAGTGACATTGTGGAAACTGATAGAGATGAAGAGGATGAGGATGAATGTTGTCTTTATTACTCACCAAACCAACAGCATAGTGGAGAAGGGTACAACAAAGGTGCTGACGAGTTAGAGAGAGGGACGAGCGGACTGGCCAAGCAGATCGAGAATATCGCAGAAATCGGAGATCAGATGGACGCTGTTGGGCTACCAGAGGACGGATGCCCAGGTGAAGACTGTGATGAAGAACTGATTCAAGCTGAGGATCCTTTGATAACTGAACAAGGAGAGGAACATGACGAGAACACATTATCACCTGAGCAATGCAATGATTCGACAACAGTTGAGAGACAATCTAGACCTCAGAGAGAAAGACGTGCCCCTCGACTGTTCACTTATGATCACCTTGGTACTCCCAGTGTGCATAATATAAGTTGTAGTCGTGAAGTTCAGCAGCAGTATCAGACTATGCCTTACCTTGGACACCAAACATTTCCATCATGGTCAAGCCCAGGGCCATTTTATAATCCTTACCCATATCTTGCATACGGATATCAGGGATAGACTGTGGCTTAATACAGGCTCAGATGTAGTAAAAGCAGCATAGTCCACAGAAAACAAAGTCTAAAAAGATGGTCGTTACTAAAGCCTAAGTTAACTGCAAGATGTTGGGACAACATCTAATTGTGAGGGGGAGTATGTAGTGTGGTTAAAATCAATATGATTTATACTGGAGAAAAATAAAGTGTAATTGAGGAAATGTCCACTAGGGGGAAACCAAAGGCTGCAGGCAGTAGCTGACACGCTCTATGTTTTGCGTCACAGTCAATACAGCTGGCGCACAGACAACAAGGAGTTCGTGTCGTCTCATTTTATTTATGTCTATTTTCCCCTGTTCCAGGTATAGACTATTTATAAATTCATTTCTGTTGTGAGTTAAAACTATAAGGTGGTCGTAAAGCTCATTATTTCTCCTGAACATATATGAAAATGTGAGATTTGATGGTTTAATTATCGTGTGTTTGACATGCTAACCACGAGGAAACTGTGGGCTAAATTGAATGTATTGTATGTCCTTATATACCATTTATTATCTGAAATGGTTAGGAGTAAATGTTATGTGGAATATAGTCTATGTTATTTTTCTGTATTTCATGGTTAATCTGTCTGTTGATGGGTGACTGCTGAAATAGGGTTTCATTTTATTTTATTATTAGTGAAGTTGTAGAGAAGTTGATACAGGACTGAGTGTTAAGAATGCAGCTTTGGTGCTAATACATATTCAGTTATAAAAAATGTGAAGTTGTAAAAAGTGTATTTGATTCACAGTTATGATGACTGTTGTGATACATTGTTTTACATTGTTGATTTGTCCGCATATTGATGTGAACTAGTGTGTTGATGAATACATTACATTTTCTTTTATGTTGTTTTGAAAAAGAAAAAAATGAGTCACAGTCAATACAGCTGGCGCACAGACAACAAGGAGTTCGTGTCGTCTCATTTTATTTATGTCTATTTTCCCCTGTTCCAGGGGTGCAACACTGCCAATTTACTTTCATTTTGTTGTTTATGTTTATTTTGCCATTAAAGTTACGTTTAACGATCGCCGGTTTCCATCTCTTTCTATTCTGAGTCTTTAACATTGTATGATTGCAAAACAATTTTACCATAGTGCTTGAATTGCAAACTGGAACAAAGTATTGTGGAACAAAGTATTGTGCAAGCAACTGCATGATTGTGTGAAAAGGAATAAAAGTTGTTGATGTTTTACTGCCACTAGCATTCATTTAAGCTGGAAACTGCTGTGAATTGTACTAATAGGTATATTTTAGTACAGGTCTCTCGTGTCCCTTATGACAACTGTCTTTGTTGCTGGGGTGGAGAAACAGGCGTCACACAGGGACAGTGTTGGTGAGTCACACATCCCATAAGGCTCAGGTTTAGAAGCACACACACAAAAAGATAGAACTCACAGGAAAGAAAAATCCTCAGTCAATTCTCTTAATATCTCAACTGTTTCCACATAGGTCTGGTCAGAGAACCTCGCTTGTATGATGTAACATCATACATCAGTTTCTGTGAGGATTTATGCATCCCTACCAGGACTTACTTATCATTCAACAATGATAAACCATGGTTCACACCAAAACTCAGACAGCTTCGTCAGGTCAAAGAAGATGCCTACAGGAGTGGGGATAGGATCTTGTATAATCAGGCCAGGAACACATTGACAAAGGAGATTGAAGTGGCTAAGAAGAGCTATGCCAAAAAGCTGGAAAACCAGTTTTCCTCCAACGACCCTGCATCAGTGTGGAAAGGCCTGAAAGACATTACCAACTACAAGACACCATCCCCCAGCATCGACAGCAACAAGCATCTTGCGAACGAGCTGAATGTCTTTTACTGTAGATTTGAGACCCCCGATCAGACACCCCATACCCGCCCTGACCATCTCTCTACACAGCCATCAACACCTCCAGCCATCCCCCTCCCCTCCCTCCCAGCACTTCAGATCAGTGAGGATAATGTGCGTCAGATCTTCAGGAAACAGAAGAGAAGGAAAGCACCAGGCCCAGACGGTGTTTCACCAGCCTGTCTGAAAACCTGCGCTGACCAGCTGGCCTCTATCTTCTCACTGATCTTCAACAGATCACTGGAGCAGTGCAAAGTCCCTTTCTGCTTTAAACGCTCCACCATCATCCCAATCCCGAAGAAACCAAAGATCACAGGACTCAATGACTACAGACCTGTTGCCTTAACATCTGTGGCCATGAAGTCATTCGAAAGACTGGTGTTAGCATATCTGAAGGACATCACTGGACCCTTGCTGGACCCCCTGCAGTTTGCCTACAGAGCAAACCGGTCTGTGGATGATGTGGTCAATATGGGACTGCATTACACCCTACAACATCTGGACAAACCAGGGACCTATGCAAGGATTCTGTTCGTGGACTTTAGTTCTGCCTTCAACACCATCGTCCCATCACTGCTCCAGACCAAACTGACCCAGCTCTCTGTCCCTAGCTCCGTCTGTCAATGGATCACCAGCTTTCTGACAGACAGACAACAGCTAGTCAGAATGGGCAAAATCACGTCCGACAGCCGCACCATCAGCACCGGTGCTCCACAGGGATGTGTTCTCTCACCACTGCTCTTCTCCCTGTACACAAATGACTGCACCTCTAAAGACACCTCTGTCAAGCTCCTGAAGTTTGCGGACGACACTACTGTTATCGGACTCATCCGGAACGGTGACGAGTCTGCGTACAGACAGGAGGTGGAGCAGCTGGCTCTTTGGTGCAGTTATAACAACCTGGAGCTGAACACGCTCAAAACAGTGGAGATGATCGTGGACTTCAGGAGAAACCCCCCTGCACTCCCTTCACTCACCATCATGGACAGCACTGTGACTGCAGTAGAGTCATTCAGGTTCCTGGGCACCACCATCTCTCAGGATCTGAAGTGGGACACTCACATAGACTCTATTGTGAAGAAAGCCCAACAGAGACTGTACTTCCTGCGTCAGCTGAGGAAATTCAACCTGCCACAGGAGCTGCTCGTACAGTTCTACTCAGCTGTCATCCAGTCCATCCTCTGCACTTCCATCACCGTCTGGTTCGGCTCTGCTACCAAAACCGACCTCCGTAGACTACAGCGGATAGTTCGGACTGCTGAGCGAATCACTGGCACTACCCTTCCCACACTCAAAGTACTGCACTCATCCAGAGTGAGTAAAAGGGCTCGCAAAATCACTCTGGACCCGTCACACCCAGCACACTCTCTGTTTGAACTGTTACCGTCTGGTCGACGCTACAGAGCACCGAGCACAAAAACAACCAGACACAGGAAAAGTTTCTTTCCCCAGGCCATCTACCTCATGAACACTTAAATGTTCCCCTACTGTGGAACAAACATGTGCAATACTTCCCTCAGACATTTCATTATAGCACCTTATAACTTTATATATATTTATAATTTATAATCTTTTTATTTTATTTTTTCTCTTTTTTTTTTTTTTTTTTTTTTATTTATACCTGTTACTTGTCACTTGTCTTGTCACTTTGTATTGTATGTGTACTGGAAGCTACTGTCACCAAGACAAATTCCTCGTATGCGCAAGCATACTTGGCAATAAAGCTCTTTCTGATTCTGATTCTGATTCTTTTGATGTTAGTTGACCAGCATGGACTTTCCATTGATGCTTGTTAACCTGCTGGTTAATCTTGTTAAGAAGCCTAGCGGGGACAGCAGCATCCCAGCAGGCAAATGCAGGTCTTTTCAAAAGGGTCCTCACATTTTCCATTGGGGATGGACATCAGCCAAGAGAAACAAGGATCTAGGAATGATTCTGATTCCTTGTATAGGCTGACTAAAGCTGAGCCTTAATCAGAAACCAAAGCTCCTGAAGCTGGTGTGAATTTCATCTTCTCCTTCAGGCTTCCAGAGGCCTGTGAAATTACCAATCACACAAACCTTCTTAAAGAATCCCAATCAGAGGGCTCATTTTCCACTCCGCTGGCTCGTGCTGCTGTCCTCCTCTCTTACTGCTGATCACAGAGCAGAGGTGGAGCGCAAGGAAGGAGTTGCCATAGATACATATGGTTGCAGGTGCAGAGGATCTGTTAGCTAGAATACATTTGCTTCTCTCCGTGTGTGTGTGTGTGTGTGTGTGTGTGTGTGTGAGAGAGACAATGTGAGAAAGCAGAGTGACTCATGTTTCCCCACCAATGCCTGATTCAGATTACACAATTTTTTTGTCTGTTACAATAGTCACTGTGTCAGATTACGTGATTTTGACTCCTAAAATCTTGTGTCATGGACAAGAAACATGTCAGACTACACGTTGCTTTCCGACCAGTTATCGCGTGCCGTCTCACACTCACACATTCACTCGCAAACATTTACATTTTACATTTACATTTATTCATTTAGCTGACGCTTTCTATCCAAAGCGACTTACAATTGCTATATATGTCAGAGGTCGCACGCCTCTGGAGCACCAAAGGCATGTGTCTTATCCATTGCGCCACCACCACCCCAAACATACACACACACTCACTCACACTCACTCACTCACTCATCCACACACACACATTCACTCATCACTATGAGATGAGATAACAGACGAGATGAAACGATCGAATCTTGCATCCCGACACCCGTTGTCGTTTACGAATCCCCACAACACCCTACGTCAAACGGATCGTGCCAAAATCTGGCTAAAATCGTGTAATCTGAACCAGGCGTAAGACTGTGTTGACTACACATTATATAACCCTGCATATTACTTCAGTAATTCATTGAAAGCAGCTTGATATATTGAAAAACAAATGATTCATCACATGATATCACTAACATATTTTAGACAATATACTGTTGGTATATCCATCCAGTGGCTATTCAGCTGCAATTAAAGTTGTGTGCTGTATTTGAAGTCTTCTGAAGCCACATGAGACTGTAACTTTGTGTAATGGTGTGGTCACATTAAAGGTAGGCTATAGTTAACCCCAAAGTAAAAATGGTTCTAATATTGTATGCCTTTCTTTCTTTTTTGGACCACAAAAGGAGAAATGTTCTGCTCGTACTAGTCCATATAATGGCAATGAATAGCGACCAGCATCAAGCTGCAAAAGTATCACAGAATGGTCCCATGCAACTCATGTCACATGTTTGAAGTGTTCTGAGCTAATACAATGGGGTTTGGTGACAAACAAAATAAAGTAATGTAGTATTTTAAGAAAATCCTGACCTTAGCCATTGAACTTCTTTGGATGAGGGCGTTCTATTAGCGCCGCAGTTCATTCCGACTCAACCCAGAAAAAGCACAAAAGTTGTGATAAATCAAGATTAATCGAAACACAACATGAAATACAATGCCTAGAAATCCCCCCAAAAAATATCTGTGTACTTTCTTCACTGAGTTGAATATCTCTGGACCGGAGCTCCAGTTGTCAGACAGTCAGAATGACAGCTGACAGATGTTGACAGTTGACAGATATTTTCTTTTTGCAACGATATATTCACTTCAGAGAAGAAAGTAGATGGATTGTATTTCATGCTGTGTGTTTTATTAGTCTTGATTTCTCAAAACGTGTGTGCTTTTCCTAGGTTAGTTGTAGTGAACCGTGGCACTAATAGAGTCATGAACGCGCAGCCGTGCACAGAGGAACAACGTACAAGATAAAGAAAAGTTCAGACAAACCCTAGCCTGGGTTTCCCCATGCTGCCTTGTGCACAGCGCGATTTTATTCACGCTGCTAGGCAGCCTGGATTCCATGGACCAGATTTTCGCCTCAGCGAGGGGACCAATCACAGAACGGGGAGGGAGCAGCAAGACGATGACGACGTCTATGCGAAACACCGAAGCAGTTTGTTTATGTCTATGGATCCAACATGGCATCAGAGGCGAAGTTACCTTTTGATGCAGCCTTAGTGTTCTAAGCAGTTTAGAATGCAAGTTTATTTCGTCTTCTTCCTCGTCGAATTTCTGTCGCTCTACATACGTCATCTGGTATAATTGAAACGATTGGCTATGAGCTACGTACAGGCGCATTTGATAGACATTCGTAGCGCCCAATAAACGGCTCTGGGCATTCGTAAACCACGCCTCAAATACGAGAAAATGAACATGTGGTTCCCAGACCACGTCTCAATGAGAAAGAGGTCTGACGTTAGCCAGGCTAACCAAACCAGCAGAACACTTGGAATATATGACACTTGTTACATGGGACCATTTTGTGAAACTTTTACGTCTTTTTTTTTAAGCTTAATGCTGGTTGCTTCAGTGCCATTATATGGATGAGTGAGAGCGGGACATAAAAAAATAAAATAAAAAAAATCTCCTTTGTAATCCAAAAAAGAAAGAAGGGCATACAGCATTAGAACAACACCATGCAGGTGAGTAAATAATGACTTCATTTTCATTTTAGGGTTAACTAAACCTTTAAAAGTGCTGTCACATAATCAATACTTCCATTGATGTTTGTCAATATCATAGTGATGTATGAAGCACAGCTCACACAGACGTCACTTTCAAACCAAGCAGTTTTCTGTTAGTCATTGAGGTGAATTCAAGTGAACGAAATCTGCATCTTTTTAGCTCTCACACAAAACTCATATTCGTGTGGATTCATTTTGGAATGGCTTATATAGCCCGCAAAATTTCGTAGAGCAATGGTAAATGAGGCTGCACTTTAAGGCTGAAATTACAGTATAGGTCAATGACGTTAAACAAATTGTTTTGTCCAATCTATCATTTTTTTAAAGAGACATTAAATTGTATTTCATACATACAATGAATATAAATAATATGTCAATGTCAAATAAATAAATAACTTTTTACCTTGAAAAAATATGGAAAAACTTGGGAAAAAAAATATTGAAATGTGTACACAGATGTATTTGAAGCATGCCAATAGGCTGTATATAGTACATAATGTACATAAGCTTTGTCTTGGCGGACTAGATCTGCTACGCTGCTGCTGGCATGAGTGAAGACTAGAGCAGAAACATGCACATAAATTGTAACGTGTGACGTTTCAGGGAAGACGGTGAGTGGGATCCAATTGCAGTATTCAAAGTTTATTAACAAAATAAAAAAAGTTAATCCAGGCGAAAAACAGAGTACATACAAACACGGGGGGGAAGCCAGTGTAAAAACGATAAGCACACGATACATCCACAAAGGTCCAAATAGCAAAAACAAGAAACACAAAACCAGGGAACTGTAACAGATACAGTGAATAGGATACGAGCTGCTGCAAGGAAAGTAGAGGGAATCCCTAACAGATCTAGGCAGGTGGTGCTGGGAAGGTGGAGGACCAGCACTGAGTTGAGCCAGGTCACGATGAAAATAAATAGGTTACGTTGGTAGAACAAAAAGATTGGCCAAAGCAGCCGGCTTCACAAGAACCAGTCAGCTTCTCGGAAGAGTTTCATGACTGAATATATTTAAGGTGATAAAGATAAAGCAAAGATCAACCATTTTCCCAAGAGCGCCTGGCTCAGTTTGGCCTTCAACCACTGTTTTAAGTTAGCAAGTTTATTAGTGTTTTTGAAGAGAATATTTTTCTAAGCAATCATACCTTTTGCTTGCCTGGTGAATAGACAAATGATTTCACAGATTTCACAGACTAGAGCATATTGAATAGCCATTCAGGTTACCTGGGTCATGCGTTGGCACCAGAACATCATTCATTTGAGGGTGTGCTCTTATAATAAAGGCCCATAAGCGACTACCCATACTGGACTAGAAACTCTCAATGTCTAATGAATGAATTTCTGTTTAGTGATATGAAAAGCAGCAGATATTAATAGACGTGATTAGTTGGATTAATTAATCAGCGTATCATCTGATACATTACAAAAAAAAAAGCCCTATGTACTGTCAATTGACAGGCCTGAACCTTACACAATGAATGCATTTAAAGGTTTCTCTCTCACTCAGTGCTATTAAAAGTGTATTTAATGAGAGTTTCAGTTTGGCTTATCTGTATTCTGCTCTGTTTATGCGTGTGGAAAGGCATTCAGCTCAATTTGCTGCAATGCCAGATACTTAGAGAGCTGCTGCAAGCTTTCACTAGATTGACCCATGCTAAATGATAGGCCTCCATTTACACACTCTCTCACACTCTATTACACACTCTTACCCTCTGTCTATTGCTTTCCAACTCCATGATGGGCGAGCACACAGGTGCAGTACTGCTCTTTGATAGACAGTTGTTATTTGAACACTGTATAGTTGAATTCCTTTTTATTGATAGCAAAGGGTCTCTTTTTCGGACTATATATTCTTAGTCTAGCTCTGCTGTCCGCTGATAATGGCTGTTGCAGTCTGGGAATCACATTTTCTGTTTATTTATTGATCAATGACTGAAACTAATAATCAGAATGATAAAGATATTAATTGCGAAAGAGGAGATAAGATGCAAAGATGTATACCTCTAGATGTCAACATGACCGGCTGACCAAAACACTGAAACAAACTGCTACTGTAGAACAGTCGATCGAACAGCATTATTATGCCTTATGTTATGCTCCTATACAAGCACGTAGGGTCAGGGTCACACACTAATGTTAGATATCAAACTCTCTTTATAAGAAAAACAATACTGGGAGTTGTACTTGTTTCCCAGCAACAAAATAGTGGCATAGAATGACAAATCATTGCTGTATTTCAACTGAATAGAAACTACAACAAATATAATTTTTTCATTCCCATTTGCTCCAATAGCAAAAAAAATAAAAATAAATCTATGATAGCATTTCTATGATTTTCCAAAATACCACTGATTATGGTGTTCAGAAGAGAATCTTTTATATGTAAATTGCAACTTCATCATTACGAAAACCAAAATATTTTAAAACATGACATTCAAGTTTTAATAGAAATAACATTAAGTATATTTTTATGATAATGTATGTCAGTACATTCAGCAGAAAAATTTGACCATATTTTAACAATATATTATGAAATTATGTATAAAGTTGTTCTTAAGTGTGTCAAAACAACACTCTAAAGTTCAACTAATTGCATTTAATATAAACTTAAACTACAATACATTTTCATTTAGGTTTGAATAACATGCAGAGTCATGATACTCTGAAAGGGCAACTTGAAATAGAAGCCATTGTCTTTGCTGTTGTGGCAGGAGCAAATTAAATTCTAATAAGCGCTCTCGCAAACGAGCAATGCGACATGATCCGGAACAGCTGCCGATTTAACAGGACATCACTGCACAGCATGTTGGGTGTTTTACAGATTCTGTTGCTGATAGCCTCTAAACATGAGGCAATGCTTGAGATGATGCACAAAAGAAACGTTAATGACGGGGGTTTGTTTGGTAAAACAGCAAGCAAGACTCTAAAATAAATAAATACATACAGTAGTGGCCAAAAATGTATGTCCGGCCTATGAAAAATTACATCTTCACCCTTTATTCAAATATTATTGCAATTTTGTTAAAGATTTTTTAAGCATATTGTGTAGTTGTACTTGAAGTCAGTTGTTTAATAACGTAGAGAAACAGCCAAATTGTGTTGACATAGTCATCCAAAGAGAAAATCAACGAAATAGGAATAACTGATATGTTGTAGTCATTGTATGCTTTTTCCTGTGAACATTTTTTTGTTTAGTTTAGTGTTTTGTTCTTCCCCTCATATTTTAAATATAAAATAAAAATAAATAGATTTTCCTCATATACTGATGGTTTCATTGAACTTGTAGGGTCATTAATACACACTATTAATATATTAATACACGCAGAGTATATATACACACACACAGTGTTGGGGAAAGTCACTTTTTTTAATTGCATTACTTATTTACTACATATGGAAAATAATGTTTTACATTACTTTTGCGTTACTTTTTCTCACCTGGGCAGATTTGATTGTTTATTTTTTAATTACTAAATAAAAAATTATATTTTTGGCAAATGTAACAGCCCTTTCACATCAAAAGTGAAATGAATAAACCTCAGGCTGAAGGAAATGCAAATTCACGTCTGTATGGTTAAAAGTGAGATTAAATACATAAGGTATATGTGTTATTTATCATATTTTATGTGCATAATATTCTGAGTTTGCATTTCACTGTTTGTATTCTTTTTGAGGAATACTGAATCTGTTTTTGTGCAAGCGAGATGAAATGGAAAGAAGTGGGAATACAAAGTAACTTGCGTAATTATTTTTAAAACTAACTTGTTTTTGTTCTAAATGTTTTTGTTCTAAATGTAAAATGCGTTACTTTACTAGTTGAATAAGTAATCTGATTACTTGTAATGCGTTACCCCCTACTGTGTGTGTGTGTGTGTGTGTGTGTGTGCGTGCGTGCGTGCGTGTGTGCGTCTTGCGTGCATCTGTGTATGTGTAAGTATGAAGATTGTCTGGAATATGACTTTATATTGCATTGACAACAAAACTCTAACTCTGAGAGGAGACTGTTGTTTCCGTTCAGAGTTCCGGGGGTTTCAATAAATCCCTAAGTATGAGCAATAGTGATGCATTTTAATACTGTCATATTAAGACCAACCCCCATTTACTAAACAGAGCTGAATTTATGCTGTCTAGCATAAAGAAGTTCAAGGTGACCATGTTAACGTTTCTCTAACAGAGAGCTATAAGGCAGCGCCATGCTAAATGCTATAAGACATTTCACCCCCTTCAATAAGTCTTTCATTCTGCCCTTCTTCTGCTTTCCCCCATTCCTCCCCTGTCCATTGTCCTCTCTTTAACCTTGTCAGAAATGTGCCCTCCTCCATCTATTTCCCTTTCACTGGTGTGGGCGGCTGCTGCTGTATTATCAGCTCATTTAAAATTACCTTCATTTTTAATAAACTGCACACTGGCCTGTGGATCAGATAAAGAGGGGGTGCTCTTAATGATGGAGTGAAAAGGAGAGAAAGTGAAAAAACAGGAGCTGTGAATGAGAGATAACTCGTTATTTCTTGAATCTGACACGGAGTATTTCATCATCGTCTCCTTCTCTTTCTCTCCTCTCACAGAACTGTCACCCTTTCCCCTCTACCTCTCACACACAGTGTGGTCTTCTTCATTCTGAGGCTCTGCTGGGATCAGCACTCTTTTTCTTCAGACGCCTCTCCTTAAAAAGGATGAGTCGACTCAAAAATCTCCACTTCATTCTACAACATGATGTGCTGGCGTTTATAACAAAGCCATTGTTTTGATGAAAGAGTGAGAGTTGGGTAATAGTCATGCCAAGTGCCCTTAATAAACTGTAGTTCGTTGTTTTATTTGACAGACTTGATTCTGTTTTATACAAAAGATGTTTTGATACAAATTATACATTCTATATGTAACCTTTTTGAAAAAGTTAGCATACTTTTAAAAAGAATACTTGTTATGGGATAATATACTTTAAATGAATATACTTGAGTGCGAACAGAATTTAATTTCTTGCAATTAAATAACAAATTTATTATAGTTTACATTTATATTAAATGCAATAGCTGAACTTTAGAGTTCTTCTTCTCGGACTTTCATACACACCGTAATTATGTTAAACTAAAATATATTTAATTTCTATTGAAACTTGAATGTCATGCATATTTGTAATTTCACATTTGTAATGATGAAGTTGTAATATAGTACATATATATTTATTTTAATAACATTCAAATTACATACTACAGTTAAAATTATAATCATGTACTTTACATGTGTACTGTATGTTAGTCAATACATTAAAATAAGTGTAAAACAAAAGAGCACAACAAAAGATTATTAAAACATGATGATTTAAAATGTACATTAAAGGTATAGCGGAGGATCTTTCCAAATTTTAGATAAGACCCGCCCTCTCCACTTTTTGAAAAGTTTGATTGATTCACCAGAATGATTGACAATTAGGAGGACCAATAGTTTAGACTACCCACCAGGAAGTAAAACATCCTCCGCTATACCTTTAAAGTAGAACTTTTTGAAAGTGTATTACTTGTTAAGAAAAATATTAAAGGCCCACTGAAGAGCCTTGAAATGTTCAGTTATTGTCATCAAACAGAAGAATGCAGACAAAGGTAAATTCTGAATAGAGTTTTATGAACAATACAGTTAGCAGGTTAGTCTCTGGATTGCAGATTGTTATGGTGATACTGGCATATGAATGAGAAGTCTTATCTGTTGCAGGTTGAAATGAGAGGTGGAAGGAAGGAAGGAAGGAAGGAAGGAAGGAAGGAAGGAAGGAAGGAAGGAAGGAAGGAAGGACGGACGACTGACGGACGACTGAACGGACGACTGAACGGACGACTGAAAGGACGACTGAAAGGACGACTATGCACAGATAGGTTTTCCGAAGGTAAGTAGTGAGGTAGTGGTTCTGTGTAGAGACCAGACAACCATGTGTGTTATGGTGCTGGCCTTTATGGAGAAACTGATGAGGCTGATGGCAGACAGCTGTGGTGATGTTGAGTGTGCACAGGTGGTAGCAAGAGAGGATGATGGCAAATGTAGTGCAGTGGTGACAGGACTGGTGACTGAGGATTGTGACAGTAATTCAATATGTTGACGTCATTTCCACTGATACAGGAAGACTGGGCGGGACATATTGAACAGCTCCTCCCCTTTTTTAATATAGTCAATAGCGTTTTGTTTATATCACAGCCTGGCCAGAGCCGTTGAGCTTGGTAAAGCTTACTGACAGCCACAGTCTAATAGATTCCCCCTTTGAAGATTTAACATGAAACTGTTACTAAAGCAAAACACTGAAAATCATCCTGCTGAGGATGTGTAGTTTAAAAAGTGTGTGATTTATGTTGGTGCATGGCACCGGTGTTAACTCCTCTACTCCTCAGTGCTGACTCTAACGCCGAGTCTGTCTAACCGTCTCTCCTCCTAAATGAGTCCGATACATTTTCTGGTCTGCGCCGACTCGAGCATATGATCCGCTCTGTGCTATCATGTCTCTCGACCGAAGCTGCAGAGTTTTCTCGTGACACTAACGTGAAACCAGACTTCATTTGCCCCAATGGAAATCATATTTACACTGAATCGTTCCCTATCCCCTATATAGTGCACTATGCGCTATTAGAAAATAGTAAATGTGTGAACAAGTGACCGAATTCAGTCGCAGCTTCAACGTCTATTTATAGTGTAGGGGCGGGGCTTCGAATTCTAGAGAGCATTTGATTGGACAGAAAGTCTGATGAGAAACTGAAGTGCAGAGTGATGTCATCAAAATCATTGATCCATATTGGCGTTAGTGAGAGACTGTAAGTTTTTAATGCTTATATCTTCTAATTGCGAATTTTGGAGCACACTATAGATAAGGCTTACATATTCATACTAAAAGCCAAACAAAAATTTTATTTTGATTTCATGGGGACTTTAATGAAACTACTCTCTTTAAGTGGACTTTTAGTTAAATATTTTATTTCAATATTTTAATATTAGATTGTATGTCATTTCTTATGTCATTACATAAATTGGTCTGTTCATTAATCTGTAGTTACAGGTTGAATCAAAAGTATGACTGATGTTCAGCTCAGTTCAAAATAGCGTAACAAAGCATACATTTATTAACAGCCCAGCAAGCCAGCAAGTATTAATAAAGTTCTTTGTCTGTAGCTCGCAATCCGAGGGTAACGGAATCTCCGTTAACAAAATTTCCTGAAAACAATTTCCTGCCTGAAGACGAAGGCAGGGGCGCAGCCGACCCTCTGGGAGGTATGAACAGGGACCATCCTGGTGGTGGTGGGGAGGATGGAGGTAATTGATGGCATCAGCATCTGCGAACTCAGACGGGTGTAAGTCAAATATTTTATACTGCAAGTATTAGAACACGATTGGTTGGATGTGAAGGTAATAAGTGATGTAACAATTGAGTCTTCCTGGCAGAACTTCTGCTAAAGCTTTCATTTTCAGCTCTTTTGAATAAGCAGCATTCTGCCTGACCTTGTGGAATCTTTTGGTTAAATAGTTAAATTGACTCACTAAAATCCCTTAAAGTTAACAAAGGATAAACTCGATCTTTTCATATATGCTGATCCTTTTCAGGAATTATGCTTGATAATTTCTTGCAAGAAAGGCCTACATTTTGTTCAATTTATAGTAAGGCTACTGAACCATACTCTATGTTCACTGGCAAGTTTCTGGGGGGAAAAAGTTATCTTTTTCTCTCTCTAAAATGGTAACTGGTGATGTAGTAGACAGTGGCTTTCGAGTACTTATTTGTTAGTTGATGTCTGCTTAAATATGCCATTTACCATGCCTGACATCACAACAACCCCCATTTGGGTCAGTGTGCCAGATTCATGTGCTCTTTTACCATAAATCTATCCATTCTTTGGTGAGCGATAGAGGGAGAGAGATGAAAGAGGATTTGTTAGTTTACACTTATACATTTACACTTACAAAGAGACTGTTCACATAGTTATAACCATACAGTATTTACTTTGCTATAGGTATGACTCTCAAATTGTCCCATGTGTGCAAAAGTGGGCCAACGTTGATGGCTGTAACCACATTGAAAGAAAATGATAGCAAATATCAAGACTATGTTATACATAGTATATATATATAGCATACTTCTTTAAAGCCCAATGGAAGATTAAAAAATAATGATTTAAAATGTATTTTAAAGTAAAATATTAATTTGACATTACTACAAAGTGCCCTTCTAAAACGTTAAGTGTGTCAAAAAAACAATCAGGAAGGTGCACTTAAGTGTCCTTTTATTTCATTAACACTATATCATCTGCAAGTACAGTTTTGTATACTTTGAAGATGTGAAGTACACTACAAGTGCCCCGATACAATTAATCGCACTTCTTTTTCAAAACAAATGTGTTTCTTTCATAAGTGAACTGTGGATGAACTGAACGTCTCGGTTACGTATGTAACCCTCGTTCCCTGAAGGAGGGAACAGAGACGTTATGTCAGTGACTGACGAAATGGGGGTTTCGCTAGAGAGCCCTATCACCTTCAAGTTATTAGAAAATGAGCCAATGGTATGAAAATACCATGAGTCTGCGTAATTTGCATTGCGAACTCCGCCCCACCGCATGGGTATAAAAGGAGCCACGAATGCAATCTCACATTATATTACCTGCTGAGGAGCCGAGACTGTGCGCCCCGGCCGTTTCAGCGGTACAGCGGAAGTGGCATGCGGACGTAACGTCTCCATTCCCTCCTTCAGGGAATGAGGGTTATATACGTAACCGAGACGTTCCCTTTCAGTCAGTCACTACACATATGACCCGAGTATGGGATGCATATGGACAACTCAGAGGTATCCAGCCCGCAGGGTGGAATGTTTCAACCTCGAGATGGCAAGAGGGGTCTTGCCGAGGGAAAGAGAGACTTACTGTGGAAATACACATGTGGGGGTTGCCCAACTGGGGAACCATGCACATGGAGGCACATAACTGATCACGAGGGCTCGCCAACCGGGCATGCACTCTGGTGATGGCATCAACAGTGCAGGAGGAACTCAAGATCTATGGAGATAAGGCTAAAATAGCGCACGTATCTAGTCCGTGGAGTGGAATGGCGCAGCAAGCGATGACACCGAGCAGGTCCTACTTGCTGGCTACTGGAAGCGAGTACACAAGAGGACACTGGCTCTACATGGAGATTGTAGAATCTCGTGAAAGTGTTAGGTGTCGCCCAGCCTGCAGCTCTACAGATGTCTGTTAGCAAGGCGCCATGCACTAGAGCCCAGGAGGAAGCCACACTCCTGGTGGAGTGTGCCTTCAACCCTAGGGGGCATGGCAGACCCTGCGCCTGGTAAGCCAAGACAATGGCGTCCACTATCCAGTGAGACAATCTCTGCTTGGAGAGGGCCTTTACCTTCATCTTCCCACTGTAACAAACAAAGAGCTGGTCTGAGGTCCTAAAACACTGCATTCTGTCTATGTAAGCATGAAGGGCGCATACTGGACAGAGCAGTACCAAGACTGGGTCTGCCTCCTTTGAGGGCAGCGCTTGCAGGTTCACCACCTGGTCCCTAAAGGGAGTGGTGGGAACCTTGGGCAAATATCCAGGCCGGGGTCTCACGATGACGTGAGAGTTAGCAGGCCCAAATTCCAGGCACGCTTTGTCAACCAAAAATGCCTGCAGGTCCCCTACCCTCTTGATGGAGGCCAAAGCAACGCGGAGCACCGTCTTCATGGAGAGGTACTTTAGCTCGACTGAGTGCAATGGATCGAAGGGAGCTCTCTGCAGCGCAGATAGAACAACTGCGAGGTCTCAAGAGGGCATATGTGGGTCATGCTGATGACCAGGTCATGCTGTCCTACCGTCTTAGACTCCACAAGGTTGTGGTAAGCAGAGATCGCAGACACATAAATCTTCAGGGTGGAAGGAGACAGCCTTCATTCCAATCCTTCTTGGAGGAAGGAGAGCACAGACTTGATCGGGCATTTTCTGGGATCTTCTCGGCGAGAAGAAAACCAGATGACGAAGAGGTTCCACTTCAGAGCGTAGGTGTGTCTTGTGGACAGGGCTCTAGCTGAAATGATGGAAGCCACCACGTGAGGTGTCAGACGCATGTGCCAGAGGGTGCCCCGTCTCTGAGAAAGGAGGTCCTTCTTCAGAGGGATAGGCCAGGGAGGGCTGTCTCGAGCGGGACAGATTGGGAAGCTCTAGCCAGGCTCCCAAAAATGTAACCAGCGTCGGAACCATCTACTGAACCATCTCCAGAGGAATCAAGCCCGCCTTGAGATGCTGTGAGCGACATGGCGTCATCCGCCGGAGCCCCGAATGAAACACTGGGTCCCCGAGAGGAACCAGGTTAACCCGGAAGCTCCACGGCTTGCGGTGTGAAGGGGGGCGGGGCCCAAGGAAGATGTGTCGGGTTATTCCACACCGTAACCCTCAGATCACCCTGGCCACCAGCCAAAGTATTCCCTCTCGAGGAAAAGATAGATTGGGGTGTGGCAGAGGGGACTCTACCCCCACGGAGGTCGTTGAGTACCCCCGCAATGAGAACATGACTCATCCACGAGTGCTGTCTGAGCGTGATTAAAGCCTAAACACGCTAGACAGCACTCGTGACTGTCAGGCCGATGGAAAAGAAAAAGACGTGCCCATGCAGCTCTTTTAGAAGAGAAAGCTCTCTTAGCAGTGATGAAGCGTCCAGGGGAGAACACGAGCCGCGTGCAAATCACTGCACAGATGAGCCGCAGGACCGTGAACCCGCTGAAACGCGCCGTCACACCAACACCGACTGAGAGAGACGCTCGTTGCTCTTGAGAAGGCGAAGAGAAGCACATAAACACTTCGGCTCCAAAGTAGAAACATAATGCGAGATTGCCCTCGCGGCTCCTTTAATACCCACGCGGTGGGGTGGAGTTCCCGATGACCATTGGCTAATTTTCTAATAACTCGAAGATGATAGGGCTCTCTAGCGAAGCCCCCATTTCGTCAGTCACTGACGTAACTCATAGTGACTGACTGAAAGGGAACGACATTTAGCATTAAAAATAGTTCATTAAAAATAATAATAATAATAATAATAATGTAATTATTTATAATTTTTGTGGAACTTTCACACTGCTCTTTTCCATACAATGAAAGTTCACATTGACCATGTCTGTGTATGTAACTCTAAAAAGAACTACAAAACACAATGAAAATAGTTCATATGACTTGTGCATTATTTCCAAGTCTGCTAATTCTTCGAAAATGTCTTTAACACTTCAGTATCACAATGCATTAACTGACATTAACTAACAATGAGCAAAACATTTGTTACAGTATTTATTTTCATCTTTGTTAACATTAATAAAAATGCAACTGTTCGTTGTTAGTTCATGTTAATTCAAATTTATTAAATAATATTAATAAATATATCTTTTGATTTTGATAATGAATAGGTAAATGTTGAAATTAACATAAATTAAGATGAATTAATGCTTTATTATTATTTATTTTTTTACTGTAAGTTCATGTTGACTAATGTTAACAACTGGAACCATATTGTAAATTTCCCATTCTTTCTTATTGTGTTTTATAGAAAAAATATCAGCATGTGTGCTTCAGACAACTTTGAGATAAAAAAAAAAAAACAGATTCATTCAATATTTGCATTTGGCACAGAATTTGAAAGGTTTTATGCAGTAAAACAGTAAGAAAATGGTGGGGAATAAGATAATTGAAAACATGAGGAGAAACTGATGAAGAATGGAAGGAGTGATGATTAGAATGTGGAAAGGTAGAGATGGCTTGACAGGGTCAGATCTCTGAAATGAACCAGAAATGAAGGGAAGAGTGGGATAGGGGGGCAGAGATGTGAGAGGAGAGGAGGGGTACGAGGGATCGAGCCGGTGAGGAGAGAGGTTAATGGAAATGAAGAATAGTGTGCAGGGTGGGGGTTTAATGTGACACACTAACTGAAAATGGCTTTTTTCCCAGCCATCACTGAATCGATGCATCCATTTCTAAACTGAAAGCCTATCACAGCACAGTGTGTGTGGATGTGTGCAGGTCGAGATGGGGCTTGAGAAGACGAGAGGCTCGAGACATCACTAAAAGTAGGCTAAGTTCCCTTGTTTTCCTCCCTCCCTCTCTCTCAGGACACATGATATCTGAAACATTGCCATAGCATCTGTCCTCCCAGCACGCCGGCCTCCTGCACATCTGAACTCTCACTCAACTTCACCTTAAAGTCAACATGAGATCAAAACTGTCCTTTCCGTTTTTACTTTCTTAAAGGGATCTTGTCATAATTTACTCACCATCCTGTAATGTAAACCTAAATTGCTTTCTTTTTTTCCTTTTCAAAATATCCTCAAAAAGACAATGGAGGTCAATGGTAACCAAAACTATTTGATTACTAACATTTGTCATAATATTTCATTTTGTGTAGGGTTGTGTAGGGTTACGTGTACCATAGTAATAACCGTAAATTATGCATTTACATGCATCTAACCCTCAACCAAACCCTAATCCTACCCTAACCCTATAGTACATTTTATTAATTATTATTACTCAGAACTTAAATATGTAATTACACTGTCACACCGACACCTCAAAATAAAGTGTAACCCTTTATTTTAAGTGGTCCGTGTTACATTATAATTGTAAATTTAAGTACTGAGTCATATTAACCCCCCCGACCCCCCCGACCCCTCCCACCCCCACCCCCACCCCACACACACACAACTTTCTCCCCGATCCAAAAAGACTAAGCAGGGTAAGGAGTGGGAGTTCATTAGGCTTGTTTCAGATTGCTTGTGAGGGCTGGTGTTGTAAATTAGAGCTCTGAATGTGTTGGTGTTATGGATGTGGGCTGAGTGGACAGGGATAATGATTGCTTGTTGGTTCATTGGTCTTTCGCTGTTGATTGGGTTGACACTTGTGTAATTTGGTTCACTAATCACTTATGTTTTCCCAGCACAAGTTTGTATTCATTTTCTTTTAATTAGTTTTAATGACACCAGAATAAACATCCATACATATATATGTCTTTGGAGGAATTTGGAGTCACAAGTCATGGAACCAAACATTTCTATTTCTATTTTATTTGTGTCGCGTCTGCAGTGGACTGGCCATCCATCCAGTGTGTTCCCTGCCTACGGCCCAAAATCCTGGGATAGGCATCCCTGTGACCCTACAGGACAAATGGTTTGGAAAATGAATGAATGGATAGTGGTTCTTGCAAGCAGCTCTGTTACTTTTACTGCGATCAATTATATTGATTTGAACACAGGATTGGATCTAAATATTAAATGCTGGCCACTAACTCATCACATATCATTATACTATGGACATGAATGATACCTCATATCACACAGCTCGTTGAGGTGTGGAGTGCTGTTACTTTTATAAACTCAGAATTACAGTTTTATCATGGTGATGATAAAATGGCCATACACTGACAGACGGACCCAAGCCCTATCTAGAGTCCTGGAATATCACTTGGACACGTTTGCTAGCTCCCAGAACACCCCATCATTGACAACCACCAAAGAACCATCCTAGCAACTACACAGCAACATGCTAAAATCTGAAGGCTGTCTCTATAAAACTTTTGCATAGATAAACTTATCGGTAACACTTTATTTAAAGGTGATGTAGTTACACGTTACTACATACTATAGTAATAACAGTAAATTATGCATAATTACAAGTAACTATAACCCTAACCGTAACTCTAGTAAGTACATGTAGTTCATTAATATTACTCAGTACTTATTTGAAGTACAATGTAACTATGCCACCTTAAAATAAAGTGTAACCAACTTATCATGTCAATTTATATAGCGCTTTTCACAATACTATTGTTTCACAGCAGCTTTACAGAAAATCATGATGTAAATATTTATATAATCTTAATATCAATGCCTTGTAGCTGATCAGAGCTGGGTTAAAACATGTTTTACATTTTGCAATAATGCAATCAATCGAGCAGTTAAGATATAGTAAATGTAGGCTTACAAGTATGTGAGTAAATGTGTGGATTAAGTTGGACATACTTATAAATCCAACTTTATATATAGAGCTGTGCAATAATACAGTTTACATTTTGCGATGATATAAACAATCATGCAGCCAAGTTTTGCTAGAGTATATAGGCTAATAGGCCTGTATATTGCTTTACGTGAGTATACTATATGCATGCAGTTAAAGTTCAATGTATTATATATATAACTTTTAATATATTGCTGGGCAATAGTTTACATTTTTCGATGATATAACAATCAAATAGTTGAGATTGCTGTTTGTATCCGGGTAATGTTGGATACACTTATAGTAGTTGTATCATTCGTTATTAATTATTAATTAATTAATCAATTTGGGTTATTAATGTGTTATGTGGCAATATTGAGAATTATCATATGAAACCTGAGGTTTTGATCTATTTATAACAATTTGATGTAGTGACAAACCTAATTACTATTTGGTGTGTAGCCTATCACAGGTAAATTATGCATAAAAATGACAGGGTTAAAATTTCGATCATATCACCCGCCCTAAAGCATTTTAACTGAGGAGGAAAGTCATGGCATAATATTTATACATAACATTGTACATAGGACATAATATTATCTTTAGTCCACTTTCCACAGAGTCTACATCATAACCAGTAAGGCTTATGTTTAATTAAGGATGCTTCTTTGTATTACAATGATCATTTGAAATAGCTAATGAACTAAAAAGCAGAGAAAATGATGACCAATTATATTGAAAATTAGACTATAGACTTAAATAACTGAAGGCAATCCCGGGAGAATCCATTCACTTTAAAGGTGAAATTGACCAAGAAATCTTTCACACATAAAGACTTCACAAAGGGAATCTGAAAGGTCAGAAAATTGCAGCAGGAGATGTGAAAATCTAACCCGAACCCTCCCAATGTGGCAGCTTTGTGGCAGACGTTCAATGTTTTACAATCCTCAATTGGCGAATAAATAAATGAAGGCTTCTTTTGTTCAAAATTAAATGATTTTATAACCATATGACTGTCAGATAAGCTGTACAGCACTGCAGTGACAGCACGGTGTGTGTGTGTGTGTGTGTGTGTACATTGTGGCAGAGTTTGATGTCTCAGACGCACTCCCAGATGTTGACTATTGCAATATTAAAGTATCTTGTGCAAATGTCACTGAGTGCAGTAAGTGAGCGTGAGAAGAGAGAGTGGGGTGCGTGAGCGAGGGGAAGATGGAGGCAGGTGAGACAGATTAACTACGAGTAGAACAGAATGCTAATGTACTGCTGACTGCATACTGCGCAGTATGCCATGTTCTGCCTATTTGGTAGAAATAGTATGGTAAGTTTCCAACTAGAATTTTATATTCCCTGATGTGGGTGATTTCTGTGTGGTTGCTTACTGGCCCAAAAGAGCCATAGATTGCAGTGAAGTCTTTAAATAGGTTCACCCTTCACTCTTAAAAAATAATGGGGTTTTTCACAGTTTCATGGATGTTAATGGTTCTTCATGGAACAATAGATGCCAATAAAGAACCATTAATTATAAGAGTGTATAGTGACAAAAATATTAAAACAATTTAGAAACCCATTTTTCCACTATTAAGAACCTTTCATGCATCGAAAAGGTTCCATGGATGTTAAAGGCTCTTAAAGGAACCATAGATGCCAATTGAGAACCTTATTTTCAAGAGTGTTCAATGTAAATCTATATGATTATTAAAAAATAGAAAATTCTATCATAATTTACTATATGACCCTGTAATTTCAAAACAGTTCCAATTCTTTCTTCTGAGAAGCACAAAAGATGATATTTTGAAGAACCTTGAGGGCCAACTTTGGATCCCAAAGAGTGTCTTTTGTGTTCCCCAGAAGAAATAAATGCATACAGGTTTGGAAGGACATAAATGATCGTTTTCAGTTTTTTTCAGGAATCATTGAAATTTGAATGTACTTGTTGAATGGTCTTATTGGGAGATACAAGGATCTGTGGCGCTACCATTAGAGAAAGCATAACGGCTAACTTTGATCATGTGTGCCTTGATAACCAATCACATTACAGCCTCGATGCCATTGAATTTCATTCAGAGTTGTGCGACAGTCAATGACTGTTTGCTGACACCATATAAATGAATGAGAAGTGCTGAAAACTGAATCATACCTGTCGCGCAATTATCAATGAGGGGCTGCCGCCTTGCCTATCATTTTGGTTTGTTTATGATATGATTCAAGTGATGTTTATCTTTTGCCGGTTCCCGCCTCCTCCTTCCCTGAACTTTAAACTTTGCTACATTGGTGTCAAAACCCAGGAGGAGGGAAGGACATGCTGTCAGAGAGCCCACGATGCTTATGGGGGATCGCGGTGCTGAGGAGAATGGGTTAGCATGAAGGAGCGGTGACCCAAAGCGGTGGTGCTGGAGCGGTTTTGCAACAGGTGGGACGGTCGCTCGATGCCGGCTCCTGGGTCGAGGAGGGGTGGTTGCCGTCTGTGAGGGGAACGGAAGAGTTGCCAACACACACTGGAGCAGACAGATACCCCTTTTCCACCAAGGCAGTTTGAGTGCTGGTTCAGAGCCAGAGCCTAGTTTTAAATCAGTTCTTTGTCTTTCGACACCCAAAGCACCAGCTCTGAACCAGGAAAAGTGGTTCGTAAGTAGCACCAATAGATTGCTGGTCTAGAAGTAAGAACCGCTAGCGTCAGGGGCCGAGGGCAGGGTTACCGTGACCAAAAAGACAAACAGAAACTTGTGACCGCCATTTTTTAAATAGCAGCTAATCGATCTAATAGCAGCTCGATTGTAATCTCCATCTATGCAAATCACGACGAGCTGCACGAACGCGTTGGATTCGCCGTGTTTGGATGCCGATGTAGGTTCGCAAAGCCATGAGCATCAATAGAAACGCAACGACTGCCATTGTCGATGGAATGATTGTTCGAGATGCATCGGAGCTGTGGGAGTGTTTGGAGAGCATACGACTCCTTGTGCTTTTGGATCGCTCTCGCAGTGCTTTGATGTCATACGCCAATCGGTCTGCGAGAAGCCAATGCATCTCGAACAAGCCTGGTGTGTTTGGCGCTGCCGCACTAGCGTTGCTGGGCAACATGAGATGTATACAGTGACATAAGACCTGGGTCTGTGGTGGCTCTCTGGCCTGTGGAAAGGCAAACCGGTTCTTAGAAGGCTCGTCAGTCGAGCCAACTCTGAACCGGCAATAGCTCTGGCTCTGAACTAGCACCCGGTTCATGCTGGTGGAAAAGAGGTAAGAGCGAGGGAACAGGGAGTCAGAGGAGCCACCTGCTCAGAGATCCACTCGTTGACGATCACACGTTGACCTGATTGGTTACAAGGTAGTTTGTGACGTCAGAAACACCACCAGTGATTTCAAACCGCATTTTTGAGACTGTCTTTGGTTTTAAGGAGAAAATACTCAGCAATGGTTTTGACTTGGTTTGTCTTAAAGCATATTAAAAACACCAAACTAGCCGCGTTTCCATTACCCTTCAAATTGCGAAAATTGAAATTGCGAATTGAAAACACGCCCAATGGAAACACGTCGATTTCGCAAAAACTCCCCATTTATGGCAAAAAAAGTTGTTACGCTTTCATGAGGTGGTTTTTCAGGCAGTTCGAAAAAGGAATATTTCGCAAAACTGCAATGGAAACAGTTTTTTTTTTTCACATTTATAGGTCACCTGACGTAGATGGCACGGTATGTTTGGACAGAAGACGAGACAGAGTCCTTTATTAAACTTAATTAATTACGAGAATACTGGATTCTTTACAGCAAAGAAATGCCACAATTTATCAAGACAATGAATCAGATATGAGGGAGAAACACCCAGAAACACCTCATACGCGGCCGCTCGCAACTATAAGAGGCTTTAATTGCCAATGCTTGGATAACACGCCTACATCTTCCATGAAAAATAAAGGCTAGTGCGGTGGCTGTGATACATGTAAACCTACCAACATCCGTTGCCAAAATTTTTGGAATGACTTATTGCGAGAGGAAAAAATTACGTTTCAGTTGCATAACATTGGTCAATGGAAACGCCGTCATTTCGCAATCGTTTTTTATTGACATTTAGAATATGGCAAGTTTTGCACAAATATGTAATGGAAACGCGGCTACAGACATAAACAACATTAAAAGCTTGATTTTCACCACAGGACTTTAAACTGCAACAGAAAACAGATATTTTTTATAGTAGCCTACTTTAATGTTTACCTGGAAGCATCAGACAGTCCTATACCTTCCCCGGGGCTTTGGTCTGGGGATGTTGTTAAAGTAGTGAGGTGTCACAAACAATCAAGCACTTTCACTCTGTGTGCTGCATGGCCCATAGTGCTGTACTCATGTTTGGCCTCTTAATAATGAAACACTTTTTTGGACAGGCAAGATGAAAAATTCATACAGAAACTGAAGATTTGCCATGAAATCAAGCCCAACCCTCTTACTGACACCGGAGGGGTCACACTCACTCTCCACTAGCTCAATAATTCAGCAGTGAGAGAAGATACTATAGTAAACCTAAAAGTGTGAGACACTTTAACTTACAACAGCCAGGTCAGACTGAACTGCAGCAGGCTTTCATTCATTTTTGGCACTGATGTGAAGACATTTGTGTGTGCGCACATGTGCTTGTATGCCCGCCTCATTGCAAGAAGCTTCTGAAATAATAAGCGGTGCGTGTTAGCAGTCACCACTAGACCTTGGGTCACAGCCAGAAGGGGCCAATTATAATTGATGGAATCTCTTTGATTTACTGTTCCATTCATATCCATTTGTGTCATGCTCCATATATCACAATTTCCTATGCAAATGATCCGCTTACACATCACTTTGATTAATGACGCGTTGACAGTCGCATTAGGGCCGTTTTACGCGATGCTTTCAATGTACAGTATCCTGGTGAGAAGCATTAGGAGTCGCACTGACATCTGGTGTGCTTTACTAGACACTGCAGGAGAGAAATAAGGTGTTGCCTTTGGAGCATTACGTCATGGCACATCGTAGATTGTTTTAATAGTATAGCCTACCTTGTTCGGTCCGCTTCTCCTCGTCTTTGTTCTTGTTAGCAGCTTCACATCACAGCAGGGGAGTTTTTAGCCCAATCAAAAAGTGACATATAAATACTCTTTGTTTATATACTGTTTTGGATAAATGTCTTTACCCGCTGTAGAGACTGTTGCTCGTTCACAAGCTGCACGCGCGCAATGAGCTCCCTAAACTCTTGACACAATATAAGATATTTGCAAGTTTTGTTTCATATAGGCTAGTACAAAGGATTGCAGGTGACTATATCACTTCATCAAGTGCTAGTTTTGTTTTCTGTCTTATTCCTCGTTATGGTGCAAGAAACCGTTGCAAACGATTCGGTGCGAGATTGAACTGCCCGAATGAAACAAACTGAATCGAGTTTCAGTCCCGTTTTACCGCTTATTATGGCAAGCCAGTTTTTCAGTAGTTAAAATGCTAATTCTCTTGATTCAGGAATTACATTTCCACTTGGTAATTGGTAATTGTTGATATCAGTGACATCACTCGCTGAAATACGAATTCTTGATATCAAGAATTAAATTGTATATAGTATAACTATAGGCTAATTCTTGATATCTGTAATTGTATTTTCACTACAAATATCACCATAGGCTGCCATTCAAATTAAATTGTTGATATCAGGAATTTATTTCTTACCTAGTTGAAATTCTCATTTCACATATCAGAAATCCAATTCTACGAGTAAAAATCATATTTTTTATATCAATAATTACTTTGTTACAAGTAAAAATACTGGTATCAAGAAGAGTAAACAGTCTGTTTATCTGGATTTTTTTTTAAATATCACATGAATATTTTTGTGAATATTTTGTCATTTACTATATATCAAGCTGTAATTGTCAAATGATGTAAATAAAATAATTAATTATTTAGAACATTTGCTAGCTATAAAAATTAGCCTTACAAAGACCAAGTAGCTTAGGCTATCTTATTTCAAAAATACTTAAAATGTATTTTCCACTACAGCTCAAACAAAATACATAATTCAAGATGTTGTGGAAATGGCATTTGCTGGTTTAGAAAAATGACAATCATCCTGTGATGTACAGTACAGTATATGATAGACACTGTAACATTTAGAGTTAGCCTCAGTCTCCCCCTCTCCATCACGATGCTTCGGACCGAAGATTGATTATGGACCTGCAAGGCCCTGTGGACACACTCTTTGGAAGATCCCTCTGGTCACACACTCTCAAAGCTGCAAAGGTGTTCAGAATAAAGGATTAGCGCTGTAGAGTCGCCTGGAACAAATAACATTTCTCGTTTCCTCATTTATTTAACACTGTGCCAAGAGTCACTGGCACACTTTCAAGAGTTGTCCATCTATCTGGGTGTGGGGCCATTGCAGGACATTAGTTCTGCTCTCACACGTTTTACTCCTAACTGTATCTTAAAGGGAACCCGTAAGACTTTCATTCATCTTCGGAACACAAATTAAGATATTTTTGATGAAATCTGTTTATGTTCACTGATCAATGTTTAAATATGAATAAAAGCCTAAATTCAATCTGTTCATCATATAAAGCGATCATTTTTCTTCCGAAAATTTGGACTAAACCACTCAGTTCATAAGGATTAGTTTTATGATCTCTTAATGAACTTTTTGAAGCGTCAAAGTGGTAGTTGCGTATCTGTCAATGAGGGACAGAAAGCTCTGATTTCATCTAAAAGATCTTCATTCCTGTTCTGAAGATGAACGAAAGTCTTACAGGTTTGGAACAACATGAGGGCGAGTAAATAATCTTTTTTTTGAGACAATGAACAATGAAATTAACACCAATGGCATCATAGCAAAGAAATATCTAAAATGGCTTTGGAAGGAAAGATATTTTTATATTTGTGCTTTGGATTGTTCTTAATGCACAGCAGTGCATCTCATTTATTCTTATAACAGTGCATTTCATTTCCGCTCTATAATTCTTTTTTTATTACAAAACATTTTTTGGCAGAGACAAAAACAACATTTAAGTTATCAAGAAACATTTTTTTTTTAAAGAAATCAAAACATGCAAATTACAATTTTAACATAACATACACAGACCAAACTCAAGCCAAAAGACAGACACAGCAAGCTCACCCATTATACATCAAATCATATCTATTAAAATTTTGCTATCAAAAATGTACATTTGTATAACTAACAGTGCACGTGATCTTATAAGAGCAGATGACTTGTTCTTACTGACAAATTAAACAACAAAAATCTAAACTACATTAAGCAGAAAACCATTAACACTGTGAATACAAATATAAAGAGCAAGTAAAAAGAAATAAATAAAAAAAATTACTGTTTTAAAGCCCAAAACACATTGACATGAAAAACTTGTGCGACAGAAGAAATCAAAATTCAAAGTTACCTAAAACAATAGTGTAAAATCAGTGTGTTCATCATCCCTTAAAAGTCAAACTCATTTTCATAATACGGCGTGACGTAACTGAAAGATTCTTTGCTGAGCAAAGTCATGCATTTGAACCCCTTGGAGATCCACATCAGAATGTGCTGAAATTGTTCCACTCTTTTCACAAACAGTTGCACTGTTTCCATCAATGTAAAGCTGATGGAAGCATCACTTGTGAAAAACAAAGGCATAAAACCCCCCGACTTATGCATCTCGTGTGCAAAACAGTATTACAGACAATATTATCCTCCATTAACTGATTATTTTGGCAGAATCAAAAGACTAATATGATATTTCAATAAAAACAGTGCCAAACAATCAATCTGACTGTTAAGTTGTTCATACCTGACAGCTTCACACCTCTTAAAAGAAAAGCGTAGTTTATAAAACAATGTTGGAAGTGTTTTACTGGGACTCGACGCCTGTTTGCATCTTAATAAAACCGTCAGCTCAACACGCAGTCGGAATCCTAAATGTTGTTTGGTCGATTTATACAACGCATCCAGCAGAAAGACTCGACACGAAAATGCCTGAATGCTTGTACATCAAACTACAAGTTGAAAATATTGCAAGACTAACGGCTGTGAAGATGGTTAATAAAAAAGAGAAATAGGAAGGGATGCCATCGCCATCTTCCAGCGTGGATGTGATTGTGAAAGCCCTTAAGAATGTGAGGGATTGATTGCTGTCTTGTGAACCTCAGCCCTTTCAGTCGATATATAGGAGTTAAACAGGCAGTGGATGTTCAGATCCCTCAGCTCAGTAGAAGAGACAAGAGTGTGCACGCTATTAAAGAAGCACAACATTTCAAGTACACTGATAAAGATGACGGCAATATGATTTTGAAAGCCACCGATTCACATATACAAACTTTTTGAAATCAGTAAGGGTTCAGACTACACCATATCAGCCTGATTTTGGCGTTTGACGAAGGGTGTTGTGGTGATTCGTAAACGTAAATTAGCATTGAGCTAAAACACTGCTTCGCATCTGAAATCGCATACTTCCCTACTATATAGTAGGCGAAAAACAGTATGTGACAAAAGAAGTTTGAATTCATAGTATTCAGACTAGAATAGGAAAAAAGTACACGGATGATCTACGACTGAAGTGTGCATATGATGAACACTTTACTATCCCATGAGGCCACGGGAGAGGATTTGTGAATGGCAGTGAAGCGATCAAACTGATGCTGGTAGGTTACATGATAATGACAACATGGTGAATGTAGTACATCCAGATTACATTCATACTATATAGAACATACTTTTTTAGCAGTCGTGAAGTAATTACTTAATTCAAGATAAGTACCTACTCAAGACAGTATGCGATTTCGGACGCTGACAGCATTTATTTTTCGATAGATAAGAGTGTATTTGTTTACACTCGTTTCCTGAAGTCAGTCACTAGATCCGCCTTCTCTATGACATCAAACGTCGTTAAAGACGGCATGCAATGATTGGTCGAGAAGCAACGTGTTTCTTTTCCACGCCACAAGAATTTAGGAGTCAAAATCTGACACAGTTACTATCGTAACAGACAAAAATATTGTGTATTCTAAACCCGGCATAAGTTAGTTATGGTATATAAAGTGATCTCTACACACTTCACGTGATAACTAGCAATAAAAACACACGAGGCAGGAAAAGGTGAATCTCACAGAAACTGTCAAGAAACGTCTAAGTATATTTCACATCAAAAGCACCAAAAGAAAAATTATTTTGTAATAAAAATCTTTTAAAACAAATTATAGTACTTGTTTTAATACCATAATGGCAAAATTAATATATGAAAAATAGAAGTTTAATAATTTTTTCACATTAGTACAATTTTAACTACACATGGTCGCATTTGTACACAATTTAATTGTTCAGTTAAAAAAAAAAAAAAAAAATTGTATCATTACTGCATACAAGTAAAGAGAATGAGATTTTTTTTAATCATTATCATTTAATGGTATTTAATGGTCCATATAATAAATATAATATAATATAATATATTTTCTTTCTATATAATTTTTTCTTGTGATTTTGAGTAGAAATACAACTGACATTTCTTTGAGATTCACCCAAAAGTGTGGCTAGGAGGAAATAGTCCTGTATTGTAACTGGTGATTCAGTGACTTTGTATGGTCTGACTTCATAGGCTTCTAAAAATGTAAAACGTTTAAAATACTATACCATGCAAACATCGAGAAAACTTCTGAAAGTAGTGATATGTAAATGGCCTGTACATGATTCACATAAAGCTTTGCTCGGTGGATCAATAAAATACATTAAAATGCAAGTCCACTCTAATTCTCACATATGGCTTTGCTCTCTTGTGGCTTTCTTGACCACTAATCCCTAACATTTAATCTTTCCCTGATCTCAGTTTCACGCGTTTCAATCGTCTTCGCGGTTAAAGAACTCTCTAAATGCAAGTGGACGCCCACCACATGACATAGCATTTTTACATTCATTTTTTACATGTCTATAGTCTCCTTAAATGATGATAAAATAATCATTTGCAATGGAAACGCCATCTAAGTTTCCTTTATAATGTAGATCATTTCCTTGGCATCGTGTTTACAGAGAGTCACTGTGATTAAAAATCCTCTTTTCCTCCAAATGACTTGAAAGTATTGATCTTGCCAGCACAGGGTTTTACTCCTGAAGAGTTGAATTTGTTGGCATTTCAAGGTTATATTATTTCGCTTAGTCTTTTCTATAGGTCTTTTTCATCCTGCAAAGCCTTTGCAACACATTCTCTCACCACATCAGAGCATCGGGAGCTGTCACAGTTTAGGACCCTCGTGGGGATTCAGAGATTGGCTATTCTGCGTCTTGGAATGGGAAGCGGATGAGGAAGAGGAGGAAGTTGAGGAAGAGGATGAGCTGCGCCTCGTCTCCACACCAGTACTGGTCATTTTCATCTTCCGACGTTTTGCTAGCGGCGCATTGTCGACGCTCTTAAGGAAAAAACCCTCACGCTTTCCCCGGTTAAATGCCTGTGGGAACAAAGAGATATCATGAAGCAAAGTTTTTTTTAGAGAGTGGCTAAACAGGAGAGTCAAGAAAATTCCAGGTGAGTGATCTTTCAATGGAGGGACAGAAATCTCTCAGGTGTCATTAAAGTGCCTCTATTATGCATTTTCGAATATTACATTTTACGTGTGTAATAAAGCTGTTTGGGGAATGTGAAAGTTCTACAAAGATTTAAGGATCAAAGTGCATGCGTACCAATAATGTGATTATTTCCAATAATCAGAGTAATGATTAAGATGTTTACATGACACAAGCAGAACTTTTTACTCCTGTTTGCATGTAATTTTCACTACTTTGATTATGTTAAGAATTGTGGTTATTTTTACCGCCATTATTCGCATTCCCCTCAACGCAAATGATGAACACATGCAGTAGGGCATGTTACTGGCCACTGTTTTAATCTAGTTTCATCTAATGCAAAACAAATTTCTGTTGATATTATTCAGCGATTAAGGTGTTTAAATCCCTGTTTATTGCGACTAAAATCAGCATCCAACACATAGTTTAATTTAAGTGTGGTTACTACGATTGTGAGCTTGATCGCATTACTTTGATCAGAGAATTGTGTTTACATGAGGTAAAGTTTAATCGCAATAGCCTACGGTCTTCATTGGCTGCCCGCCAATGTCTACTTTGAGACTGTCTTTGGTTCACTGCAGTTTTAAGAAGAAAATACTCAGCAATGGTGATGACTGAATTTGCACATGGTTTGTCTTAAAGGTGCCCTAGAATGGATTATTTTATTATTTTATAATGTTTTCTAGTGTGCCCTTATAATGTTAGTATGTTTTTTAGATCAAAATTTGTTATAATTTAGAAATAAAAGGCATATTTCCTAGCCTGATTTTATCCTTTGATTTGAACACTCAGTTTGAAGGGGCGTGTCTGCTGTGAGACTTCAGTGTAAACGCCCTCTGCTGTGATTGGCTGACATGCTTGCATATGAAATATCTGGCATTAAATGTAGAGCTATCAGGAAAACTTTTACTATTACAGCTTTTATACGTTTTTACTATTACAGCTATCGGGATTAATAAATCGTGAGAAGTTTTTTAAGTATTTAGATCTATTCCCATCACATAAAAGGTTGCAGTGAGCATTGAGCAGATGACAGTCTGTTGATCGCGTGAATGAAGATCTTATCACTGCAACGCGATTTACTGATGCATAAATAGTGTTGAACGACTTTCAGAGAAAGATTATCTGTCTGAATTTGAACAATTACACATCAGAAATTCACATAACCCACTGGTTCTCCAGAGGCTCGGATGAAGGAGCTAAAAAATATATGTTTGTGTTCATTTGTACATCCAAACACTGAGCAACTGCCATGCTTCGTTCGCTCGTTTGCAAGCCACGATGTCTCTCGAGTAAAAAAACAATATCGCGCTGGATCTAAATAACACAGTGTAAATTACCGTTAGTAAAATCACTACTTACCGCTTGCGGGAATATAACGTTAGTTGAAATTGCCCCCTTCGTCAGTATGAGACGCCGAGAGAAGCCTGGCTGCTTGATATTGTTCCAGGTAAGAAAAAAAGTCCGCAGTGAAATGGGCAGAGCAACTAACAACTTCGAATTAAACTGTAGCGGTATCCGATTATATATAGATAGATTATAGATAGATCTGCCATTTTCCCTATGATCCTCCTCCTGCTTGTTTCTTCACCTGCAGAACTTCTGATGATTCGGCTGTGCAGTTTCGCCTGGCACTGAGCATGGGCTAGCATATGCAAATTTTTGGAGGCGTACATATTAATGATCCCAACTGTTGCGTCACAGTTGGTGTTATGTGGAGATTCGCCTGTTTTTCAGGGGTGTTTTTCAAAAACGAGATTTAAATAAGAAAGAGAAAAGTATGGTGTTTGAGACTCACTGTATGTCATGTCCATGTACTGAACTCTTGTTATTTAACTATGCCAAGATAAATTCAATTTCACATTCTAGGGCACCTTTAAAACGCCACATAGACATACAAACAACATTAAAAACTTGATTTTCACCACAGGATGACTTTAAGTGTTTTTTTGTGAGTTTTTTTTTTTACCTTGGATGTATGTAAACTAGGGCTGTGCAACGATTAATCGCATCCAAAATAAAAGTTTGTGTTTACATAATAAATGTGTGTGTACTGTCTGTGTATAATTATTTTGTATCTATAAATACACACGCATGCATGAATATATTTGAGAAATATTTGTATGTATATACAGCATATATATTTATATATAATTTATATTATATAGAAATAGAAATATTTTATATATACAATTTTCTTAAATATATACATGCATGTGTGTATATATATATATATATATACAAAATAATTATACACAGTACACACATTTATTATGTAAACACAAACTTTTATTTTGGATGCGATTAATCGAGATGAATCGTTTCACAACTCTAATGTAAACCTATTGTAGGAGAAACCTGTATTATAGCATATAAGCATAATAGATGCACTTTAAAAATATCATTTGTGTTTCGAAGATATACAAAAGTCTTATCATCAATGTATTTTGTACTGTATGTAGGTAAGATGTAGATGAACTGGTTAATCTCCCTTATGCTGGGGAAGGAAAGGATGTACCAACATCAGAAATAATAAAAGCAAACATTATTTTTGCTATTCCATTTGGTATGGCTATTAACTGTACATAACAAATAACATTCCTCATGACAAGAATTTTACTCTGGTGCATCACTACTCAATACAGCAGACAAAAACGCAAATACTTGACCTTGTAGGTGGCATTGACATAGGTACGGACAGTCGGGCCGGTGGACTCCAGAACATCAGGGGTGCAGAGAGGGGTGGAGGACATGACGCCACCTCCCTGAAGCCAGGCGTTCTCTTTCAGAGCCGAGAGCTTCAGCCGTCGCTCAGGATCTACGGTTAACAAACCTGTGAAGATGAAGAGGGAGATAAAACTTGAGATGGAAGCTAATTTAGGGGCTGCCAATATAAGGATCCTTCAGCCACTAAACCACCATCCTCAGGGACCATCACACTCTTTCCTTCCACCAGGGCACTGAACCTCATCCATCTCAATCTAGATGATCAAATGACAGCTATAATAACAAGCACGTGTGCTGAAATTGGACTGAAATGCGTTCGAGAGCCTGCGGGTCCCTGATGGCTGGGTCAGGAATCACTCATCGAAAGCTTTGGAGTGGTATAAAGGTATTAAAACGTATTTCACAGCTATTTCAGGCCGTAATCAATAGAGGCTCCAAGTATTGGGTGAACGCAAGTAAATTTCACATGTCTCAGTGCTCTAAACCCATAAAGATTGCAGTTCAGAAACTATGGATAATCACAACCAATTTTACAGAAGACTTCATAAACTAGAAGATCCTGTGGTATGGGCTTTTCTGAGTGAAACCTCAATTGGACCCTAATCTTAAACCTGATTTAAATTACACACATTCAGGTTGTTCAAATGGATTTTCTGTGTAGGGAAGGATAATATGCAATCTCAGAAACTACCTACTGAACAAAAACAGGCTACAGAACTGAAAAAAACTAAAGGGAATCTATAGCTATATTCAGACAGTTATCGTTTTACATGGAGACATAAGGTAATTTCCAAATTTGCAGGGGCTAGTCTGTGATTTTATTGCCATCTGAATCCAGAATGTCAGTGTTTTTCTCCCATCACCTGCGCAAATGTTTTTAACAAACGCCAAGGTCGTGTGTTCATTTAATTGCCGTCTGAATCCACATCTCAGAGCTTGCAAGAAAAGATCATTCCCAAAGTTATTTTGTACACTTTTACTACTGAAATGCTGGAAACGGTTTAGAGGAATAATAATAAAAAATAAAAATAAAAATAAAATGGGCTATTATTATTATGCAACTAATCATTTTACTAGTTGAACAAGCAGTTGTAAGATAAGAAGCAAGACAGAAAATCATTTGAACTACAGCTTGTCAATTTTCCTATTTTTAGGTAGGATATATAAATGTATTCAAATGATAAATAGGATATTATTTTCCTATTGTTAAATTAAATATGAATTTATTCATATTATTTAAATAAGTACACCAGTTCTTTTGGGGTCAGAACTGCACTACATTTGTGTCATCAAAATGGAATCTGTTTACTTCTGTTGCTAGGTAACAACAATGCAGGAGAAGGCGGCAAAATGGATAATGTTGTGTGCCTCACTGCTGCGCTTCAGCGCATCTACTGCAAATGCACTACAAAGGTTTATCCCTCCACTCCGCTTGCAGTGTCAGTCCAGCTTGTCAGGAAAGTGAGTGGGCACACACACACATGTTGGGTTTCCATGTTTTATGGGGACTTTCCATAGACATAATATATGGTCTTTCAAGGTGGCCGGCGGGGGGTGGGGGAGAGGTTATCAAAAGCACATCAACTGTTACAGGAGTTCCTCAGGGATCGGTTCTTGGACCTCTCCTCTTCCCCATATTCACTATATCACTGGGACACAGGCACATGGTTTGTCCTATCATTTTTATGCTGATGACACTAATTATTTTATTTATACTCTATCACTAATAATATACAAACTGTGTATTGTATCCTCTAACCCTAAACCTATCAATCACCGAAAACTTTCTGAATTTTTACATAAAAAAAAAACAAACATAATTCTGTAAGATTTATTAGATGTTTTCCTCGTGGGGAAACTTTGCTCCCACAACGTAGGGTTTACCAGGACCACACACACAGTTTGACTAAATCATACGTCATCCATAGCGGTTCATTTCCGATTGCATTCATATCAGCAGCGAACCATGACGGAGATCACAGGAACCGTACCCCAGACCACCTTTTTATGTAGACTGAGGAATGGTTTGTGGATGTGTACCCGAGTTTGTAAAACAAGACTCACGTCATTCAAATAAACCAAACTCAAATTAACCCAGGTGTTCAATATTAATAATAATAAAGTCATCCTTTAACTACATTTTTTTTTACCACCCAAGTTTTGATTCTTTCACTATTAGTACCTCTCACTAGATCTTTGGCCTCTTCGGACACACCCTTCCAGGCTTCTCCATCCAATGAGAAATCTCCCTCTTTGATCTTATGCATGATGTCAGCAGCATGCGACGATGTCATGCCTTTTTTCTCACTCTGGAATGGAACTTGACCAGAGAGCATGGTGTACTGACAAAAAAAAAAAACATCAACAATATCAGCATGTTACATTACATTTCTGTTCTTACATTTTTTTAACAAACAGTTTTTCTAAAGTCTGATTTTTATTTACATTTTTTGGGGAAGTATAAGTAAAGTTTACTTTTGGAATTTATCAAAATACCAGAGTAACATTTTCAAATAAATAATGTGTAAATTTTCTCTATTTAATCAATTTAATGTAATGTAACATTCCCCGACACCGACCTCTCCCCTGACTAAAACAATATGGCAGCCAGGCAATACATATAAACACTCACCAAAATCACCCCGAGGCTCCAGAGGTCGCACGCCTGGTCATATCCCGAGCTGTGGAAGAGCTCAGGCGCGGCGTACTGCAGGGTGAAGCAGGGGGTCTGCAGGGGGGCACTCCCGCTCCCCGCTGGAAACAACCGCGCAAAACCAAAATCAATCAACTTCAACACGGAGTCATCCGACTCATCAGCAAACAGCACGTTCTGCCAGTGGAGGTGGAAAAAAAAGAGAGAGACAATACGTGACAAACTGCTATGCATTAACACAATAAACCACAAGAGGTTCTATGTTACAGTCATTTGACTTCATGTGCATGTTTTGGCACTGTGGATCCAATTATGATGCAGCGCAATGTATTGAAACGTGCAATGCGCATCATATTGTGAGGCATTTGATCTAAGTGATGGCTGAAAGATCTCATTTAGGAAAAAATCCCACTGATGAAGATTAATGTCGACAGTCATCAGATGTGGACGGCGCATTAAAATTCCACAGCGCAAAGACGAAATCAGCACATGGATAGCTGAGCACAGAGTGAACGCCGAATACATAACATCACAGAAGTCAAATCAAGCAAACTATGAGTGATGATCACACAGCTGACGGGAGATCTGAATGAGAGAATGAGAAACTGACTAAAGCAAGGCCAGTTAGCACTGCGACAGATGCCAGCATAATGCTTTCCTCAACGCATGACAGCATCCTTTTATACGTTTAGAGAAAGAGTTGATTAAAAAGGCACTAAGGCTGCTCATTTCTTGTTAGTCCATCCTTGCGTACATTTATCTGTTTGCTGTTCTTTTGTTCAAACCTCAACAAATCTACACATTTTTGATGCATATCGATTCTCAACAATCGAAAACGTTTCCATATAAATTTTTTACTCATTTATTGATAAACTGATCCCAGCTGAGCTTTTTCACGAGTTGAAACCGCAGTGTGTGTTTTAATTAAATAAGTGTGTGCAGCTCATGATCTGGTGTTTGCAGCTCGGTTCACAGTAAATGCAGCTGAGCCCATTTTCTGCATATGCCGTGAGTTTAATGTGCATTTGGGACACATGCACCAGTTGTGCTTGCTTAATTTTTTCCCACATTCGCATTATCGCCAACATTTTTGTGGACAGATGATTACAGCATTTCTCTAGATTTGTAATGGGAAGGTATTGTATTGAAGTTATACTTTAAGTATCATGACAACATTAGTATTTGTGATTTACTGAAATTTTAGCAAGTAAAAATATTTCAGTTTCGAACAAAATATTTTTGGAGGACCAAAATCATTGACTGACATGGTGATGTTTAATTAGTTATTTTGATATGAAACAAAGTCTCAGCTTTTAAATTATGTAAATTTTATGAAATTTAAGCAATACATGATGCATGAAAATTGGATGCTCTTTAATGAGTCGTGACAGATTCAAGCGGCACGTGAACCGATCATCTCTTCCTCTTTACTACTAGTTATAGCACAAAATAAACATGAATGAGCAGCAGAAGATATGCTGAAAGAAACATTACAACTTACTAAAATGTCTTGTGTAATCGTTCAATCAGTGTTTTAACCGGGGAAAGATGTCAATAAAACAGCTTGTAAACAATGGTGCATAACTACATTTACATCAGAAAAACCATTCAATGAATTTAAGAGTAATATATGCGCTACATTACTTATTAATTATATTTTTACTAAACCTGTTGTCTTCATTATTTGATTTATGTTGGAATAAATCTGCCATGATTAATGTCATTAATATAAAAACTGCCTTGTGTGAAATTTAAATGTTTATATACTGCTCAATTTGATATAAAACTAAATTTTATTAATTAATTGATTATGAAATAAGTTATTTTTGGTTTTCAGCTCAATCAAAACTTTATTTAAGGTTTTGGTGTTTCGATAAAAAAAAAGCTGTCCTTTCCTCTTTGTGCTGATCTGTTCCACTTATCCATCATAATCTAGCCAGATTTTACCTTTACTGAAGGAAGTGTGAGTGGTGCTTACCTGTGCAAACGTCATTGACACAATGATAGGGTGTTTAGAGTTATTTTTTTCGAGTGGTTACAAGCAGGGTTTGAAATTAACACAAGCCAAACGCGGGTAAAAATCAACTGTGGCGGGTACACAAGATCATAGATCATATTCTGTTTTTAATATGTCATGATGACTCACGAGTTGAGTATTTGCCCTAAATCTGCGCAGATTTGGCTTACACGAACTTCCCCAACATAATAAATAACACACCAAATTGGCTAGTGATTTGACACCGTTAAATTTTTACCCGCATTTGGCGGGGTTGGTGGGTGTTAATTTCAAACCCTGCTTGTAACCACTCGAAAAAAATGACTCTAAACACCCTATCATTGTGTCAGTGACGTTTGCACAGATAAGCACCACTCACACTTCCTTCAGTAAATGTAAAATCTATGTAGATTATGATGGATAAGTGGAACGGATAAAAAGAAAGAAGAAAAGAAACAGAATAACTATATAAGCTGTGACGTACTTATTCTGGTTCTTTTCTTTTTTCTTTTTTTTTTGGCTAGTAGAAGTTCTGAATGGCCAGTAACTTAAACTAGTAGCCAAATTGGCCGGTGAGTGAAAAAGTTAATTTCAAACCCTGGTTACAAGGGTGTTGCTAGGCTAATTCTCTTTGCCCTTATAAAAATCTGTAACATCTGTAATCCTTTCTCTCTGTATGTCTCTACCTCTGGTTTGAGGTCTCGATGTACGACTCCAGCCTCATGCATGTAGCTGACCGCTGACACCAGGCTCTTCATCAGCTGACTGGCCTCCCATTCTGCAAACATCTTCTTTTTCCTTATTCGCTCCAACAGCTCGCCACCACGCAACAGCTCCATGACCAGATACGTATGGTACTGGGAGAGATGGAACGGAGAAAATGGGAGCGAAAAATAACAGTAGTAACATAAAGGGATGGGGTTAAAAAAAAAGCAATACAAGAGAACTAAAATGTATTATATACGTGACCAGGTATGTACGCAAAGGCAAAAAAAAATTCATAAAGTACTCATTTTAATAAAAAAACACTCAAATGTTTTTTATGATTAGTCTAAAACATTATAATTAGCTTAAAAACAGAAGAATTTTGATAGCTAGGTACATGCTGTGGTGCAAAAACATACCTGATCGGTATAGACCTCGTGGAGTGTGACGATGTTCGGGTGAGATTCACACTGGCGTAGTGCTGCGACCTCTCTCTGAGTCATGGCCTCCATCCTACAATGACAGAAAGAGTCTTTAGTAGGGAATCATCAACGATAATATCATAATTGTTGATTTAACGATGTGCGAACTGACATTATCAAGTATGTCACTCACTTTACAAAAACACGCCTTTCACTGCATGATGTAGCCTATTAGAATGCAGTAAAAATGCCAACAGAAATTCTTTTGCATATCTTAGAGCAACAAACACCAATGTTTCATTACTGAATTAATCAGCTTTTTTAATGAATTATTTGAGTGAATGATTCATTAACCCATTAACAAAGACACTTTAGTTTATTTTCTGAATGAATAAGCCATTCTGAACAAATCATTTGAATGAATGATTCAATGGCTCACTCATTATGACAGGGAATTTCCGCCACCAACTGGTGGTTTTAGTTTCATATAGGGCTGGATAGCATAACAATATATGGCATTACTACAGTATAAATTGTCTATTTTGTTAAAGATTTTGCTATTCAATTATCTCAATTTGTTTATATGAAAGGTTTCAAACCTAAAATGATGCAATAGTTTTCTTAGTCTGTTTTGGAAGTTTAAGATAACAAAACATAAAATAATATGTATTATTTAGAGGTACTAAAAATAATTTCTAACATAGGTTTTATAGAATAAATATAGTGATATATGTCATGAATTTATCAAATTGTTTAGTCAGGTAATAATGCACTAGGACACAAAAATATGTCACGCCATGTCATTGACCCTCATACAGTGAAAACAATGCAATATTTTATTTTTCCATTTAATTATTAAAGTTATGTACTAATTCTAACTTCATGTTAAATAAACCTACTGTACCTGAAAAACATTTATTCAATTCATATTTTTGTTATATTACATTTGTCCTATTGTTTGTAATTAGCTTTTTTCTTATTTTTAAATGAGAAATTAGATAAAATAACACAAAATAACTATATTGTGATATACATTGTTATCGTGAAATAAAATGTCATATCATGAAATAAGATTATATCGCCCAACCCTTGTTTCATATGTGCAGTGCAGATGTATATATGCCACCTCTGAGCCATATTAAATGCATAGATGAGCAAAAAGATTTCATCAGATGAGCAAACTTCTGTGCCACCTCTGCACTGCAAAAAAGCCTTTTGTTGATGATGATATTATTGGTTTGGTAGCAGCCCTATAATGTTTGCATTATTCTAATTGAATTTATTGATTAAATGTAAGAATTTGACAAAAGATGAATGATACATCATAAAGTTTAGAAACAATTTTTCATGAAAGGCCTAACTCAGCCAAGGTACCAGCACAAAAACACTCTCAGCAAAATCTTATCGAATTATCGTTATCTAAAAAACCCCAGATAATAGATACACAAATTTTCTCAATATCAAACACCCCTAGTGCTAAAACCTTTTAGATAGTGTTTTACATTAAAGGGGGCTTATTTTTTTCAGTACTTTTGAATGACTTTTCAACTAAACGAACATATATTTTTAGAAAATTGTGTTTGTTTTCTCCTGATGCTTACCTTTGTTAATTCATTCGTAGGAAACCTCAAGTAATGACTTTAAAACCTCAAGTGATGATATAACGTATGCGATTTTTAATGTGGTTTGGCAATGAACAACTCTGGTTTAATGTCTCTACCTTCGGCTGATGATTTTCACAGCGTATTCCTGGCCACTCTGCCTGTGTCTGCACTTCCTGCAGACAGAAAAACTGCCCTCGCCCAGTGGCGCCCCCTGCAGGCACAGCTCATAATGCTGAAAGAACTGAGAGTCCTGAAAAAAGACAGAAGAAACAATGATGTTTTACATTTTTTCCCCACCCAATAAGATAAAAAATAAAAACTATTTTCAAAGATTATTATTTTTTTAAACAGGCAGCTATGTACCTTTAGCATAGAACTGCGCTGGACTATAGCAGAACCAGGCCGGTCAACATTCACATGAGCGTCCAGAACATCCGCCATAACCACATTCTTATTGAACAAGATAGAAGGAGCCACAAAGGAGTAGCCCTGAGAGAAAGAAGAGACTGGATCACTACAGAGATTGATTTGGCAACAGTAAAATCTCTGCTGAGAAAAAAACAAAAAACAAAACAGGTTGAACCAGCCAAAGTGGCTTGTTGGTTTTAGATATTCTGGCAGAATATTTAATTCTTTAAAAAAAAGTTCTACATAAGAAGATTTGGAATGACAAGTTGAGCCAGTAAAGATTTTTCACTTTTGGGTGAATTATGTCTTTAAACTGGTCTAGCTGGTGTTTGGCTGGTTAGACTGGTCTGGTTTGGCTGGTTAGACTGGTCTGGTTTGGCCAGCTGAAGCTGTATGTTTCAGTAGTTAAAGCTGAATAAAAGAACATCATGGAACAGAGTATACATGGCAGAGAAGGTGTTGAAAAGTGTGTGTAGTGACTTGATCAAGGAGACTGGGTATTAAGTTACCGAACAGTATGTGTACAGTTACACTATCTGTTGCTATTAATAATGGAGGGCTGTGACAGGAAAGAAGATTTCATGTATTGTATGCATGTATGTATCTCCATGAAAGGGACACAGGGACGGGTGTGTTTGAGTGCGCGCGAGTACCTGAAACAGACGGTCCGTACTAGGTGGTGTGCTGGCAGGGGAATAGACCGGATCCATTCCTGTAAACTCCTCGGCAAAGTTGCCCACATCCAACTCATTACGTAGTTCTGGTCGGAATGGGCTCTGAACCTTTTTCTCTGCCAAGTCCGACCAGTTTAAACCCTAGAGAGACCAACCAGTTGAGGTTTGTGACAATCTACAGTGACACTAAAAAGTATGTGGACACTTAAGCCACTTAAATATGTATGAAGGTCATTGTAGTAGATAAAGTATCAAGTTTGTTTAAAAAAAAAAAAAGATTTTCTGGTTAAACATTTTTATACAACAAGGTTTGTTTTACAGCTAATGAGGGAAAAAACGGGACTTCATTTTATATTGGTTGGTGACTGGATTGTAAGAAAGTGAGAGAAGCGTGCCAGAATGGAGGCAGATATGAATGCAGTACATCCTTGCAATGTCTCGGCAGAGACAAGTCATATCACAGGAAGAGCAAGTTATGACATTTTGATTAAAGATTACTTTAAGTGTGGATTGTGAAAGAGTCAGGCTTTAAAAAAAAAAAAAAAACTTTTTCAAAGGATGGAGCAATGAAACAGAAGCAATATTACTGAACTACTGAAAACCAATAAAAAAGCATTATAATTTCATACTGTTAGAAAAAGGGTTAGCCAATCATAAGAGTAGGCATTAACAGGTCATGTGCATGAGAGAAAGGATAAAAAGCAATGTAAAACTAAATCATGACCATTTTTGGAGCAGAAATCTTGACAATTGAAGTGGGCCTCGGGGAAAAGAATACCGGTAAATAAAAAACTACCCCATTTATCTTATCTGTTAATGTCTAATCATTAATCAAAATATAATAACTTGCTCTGTCTCTGAAATGACTTTTCTTTTCAGACATCACCGAGCCCTGTTGTTTTTCAACGCCTCCCTACAACCACCTAAAATAACTACTATTCACGATCTAATCAATTCCTGTTAAAAAAATAAATAAATCAAGCCAGTCCTACATTTTTCCAAAAAAAAAAAAAAAGAAGGTAAAATCAAAGTAAAATGGGTTGCAAACACAACTACTAGAGAAAAATAGAGAAAAGCTGAGACAAGGATGGAGAAATTATTAAAGGGATATTTCACCCAATTGTTTTAAAATTCTGTCAATATTTACTCGCCCTCATTCCGTTCCAAACCCGTAAGACTTTAATTCATCTTCAACACAAATTAAGATCTTTTTGATGAAATCTGAGAGATTTCTGTCCCTCCATAGACCTCTACACAACTACCACTTTGATGCTTCAAACAGTTCATAAAGGCATCGTGAAACTAATCCATATGAATTGAGCGGTTAAGTCCAAATTTTCTGAAGAGACTCGATCGCTTTATATGATGAACAGATTTAAATTAGGCTTTTATTCACATTTAAACTTTATCAGCGAACATACACAGATGTGTTTACCATAACTGAAGTGTGAGTTGATGAATGTTTATATGTGAATAAAAGCCTAAATTCAATATGTTCATCATGTAAAGCGATCAAGTCTTCAGAAAATTTGGACTAAACCGCTCAATTCAGATGGATTAGTTTCACAATCCCTTTATGAACTTTTTGAAGCAGTCAACGGAGGGACAGAAAGCTCTCAGATTTCATCAAAAAGATCTTAATTTGTGTTGAAGATGAATGAAAGTCTTACAGGTTTGGAATGACATGAGGGTGAGAAATTAATAGGGCTGTGACGGTGGCAGTTTTTTTACCACCGCGGTAGTAATGGACCCAAATACCGGCGGTGTTGCGGTTGTTGGGTGGGGGGTGTTTTGAAATAAATAAATTAAACAAAAACAAAGAAACAACAAACTAAAGCCTGTAAAGCATTGAAATAAATATCAGTAAATACTGGTAACTTACATAATATAATAAAGTTGAATCTATTGAAAAAAAAAAAAATTAAGAAAAAATTTCGGTTAATATTTCCACACAAAGGCGCGTGATATAGCCTACCGCTCTGCGCATTGAGAGGGATGTGGGACACAAGCAGGAAAGAGACCATCGATCTTTTCGAGACCATCATGTTTTCTACTTGTAAAAGGTATGAAGAGCGAATTTTATCTTCTACAAGGGCAAGGCATTTAGGCTGTTTGCGCGCTGCCAGAGAAAGCCAAACTAAAATCACCCGCGGTTGTGAAACGCGCTTTACAAAATGAACTTGACGCTTCTTACCAATTATCATGTCTAACAAGCACAAACTGTGTTAAAAAGAATTTGACTTATAAGTAAAAATGTAGGCTATCTGTCCTACAGCGTTTTTTCTACTTTAACACAGTAAAGAATACGAAAATAATCGACCTAAAAGCAAACAAAGGAAGAAACGTTTATAACGCGTCTTTGGGTGAGACGCGAGTGAAGATATGGGAAAAGAAAAAAGAGATTCATTCCATGCAGGGATGAGTCACGATTTTTGAATATTCGATTAGTTGATTTAATTATAGAATATCTAATGTTCTAATGTCTGTTGTGCGATCATTCTCTAAAATAAAATCTCCATGTTCTGGTGCTGATGCAGTGGTGATGCGTAACCGGAGGGTGACGCTGCCAATAACGCACATAACAGCTGTCACAAAGAACTGGCAAAAGTAATGATTATGAACGTGTCAAAGATAGCAAGGAGACATTTGAATTGTTTATTAATAAAGTGTTTTTTTTTTGTGTGTGTCAGTGTCGGGCTGCAAAGATGAAGTTGACGATGCTCACTCTTTGCAGTGAACGCGCCTAGAGAGAAATGCACACTTCATACGGAATACACAAGCATATGCTAGTCGGTTTATTTTCGTTTTGAATTGTTTTGTTTAAAAGTATATAATTCAAGCTTTCTATAAGAATAACTAATGGAATATTTTTAAATTCGCTAATAATCGGGTGACCAGATCGCAAACCAGAATTCAAAGCCGACAAAGCTTATGTTTATGGGCTCACGTAGGCTACAACTCTCTCATTCGTCATGAATTTAAACTTTTCCATGGCTGCGATATTACATTTAATTGCTAACCTATTATTTATTTTGTAAACAAAGCTTTGTGTGTCATAATATTAATGTTAAACAGCATTCATATACAAAAATTTTTTTTAGGCGAACTACCGCCGGTACTACTCAGCCACCGCGGTGGCGCTTTACAACCGCGGTGGTGCGGTTGTCAAGTTTACCGGCACAGCCCTAGAAATTAATGACAGAATTTTCCATTTTTGGGTGAACTGTCCTTTTAAATAGACATGAACACAGTCAAACTGCGCTATCAGATAAGCGCTAAATAAATGTCACTGTTTCGGTCAATGATCTGGGCCCTCCAAAACTCTTTCGGACGAAACCGAACATTCTCATTTTTGGTGCATCACTAATTAAGAGATTACAATCACATGAAACACAGAGATCAAATGTGTGGAATAAAAACAGCTGAAAAGCAAAAAAAGAACCTTGAAGAAAGGATGGCATTTGATGTCCTCGGCTCCTCGGGGACCAGAGCCCAATCTCTTATGAGGGTCTTTCACAAGTAACTTTCGCAGGAGATCCTGAGCCAAGGGCCCAATGATGGAGGGGAATGGAGGCTCACAGCGCAGGATGCGTCTGCCAGAGACAGAAAGCTACTTTAATTCTGGGAAATAACTTACGAGATGCAATCACAACAGTCTCACTGGGAGTTCAAACACTTTGTGTATGTGGACGTGTGGAGAAAATCATTGGAATCACTGGAGGTTTGCCTGTGTGTGGGCGAGACTCACTTGGACACCTCACTCTGGGAATTTCTCTCTCCTTCCAGAGTAAATGGAGACGCTCCCGTCAACAGCTCAAACATCAGAATCCCCAAACTCCACCAATCCACTGACTACAGGAAGGGAAAGAGGGAATTATTACCACTATTTTACATGTCATCAATCAAAATATGGAGAATCTCTCGAAAGCCTGTCAATAGCCCTATTAAGATGGTAAATGTTTCTCATGGGCACGTTAGGTCAATACAACATTTACAGGGGCTAGTGGGTGATTTTATTGACGTATGAATCCAGATTGTTTTTTCCCCTCACACCACCCACATAAAAATTCCCAAGTTGAATTTGCCAAACACAAAGGTTGTGTGGTAATTTTGTCATCCGAATCCACATCTCTGAGTTTACAAGTGACAAACTTTATACAGTTATTGAACCAAACCGAATCAACACTGGACTGACTGAATAATGACTGTTTACTATCGTCTTTTTAGAGCCGCTTTACAGCAGAATTGAATTCCTTTTGCATCACTGAATCATAATTTTTCTGTTTATCACTGTAAAGCTGCTTTGAAACAATCTATATTGTATAATGTGCTATATAAATAAACATGACTTGACTTAAAACACCATCTGTGCAAATTTATTTTTACAGACATTTCCACGAGAAACAATTACCGTCCGAATAGGGATAAAAACATGCCATATTTTTGTCATTCTTGACCAAAATCAAAAGTATAAACGTACATTTTGCAATAAATTTAAGACCATTAACATGGACATTATGTAATAAAAAAGTTTTAAAAAATGTAACCACAAATTCTCATTACAGTAATGTAAAAGTTATTATCACCAACATTTTTAATACTTGATTTTATGGCTATAATATGGAAAGAGAGATATATTATTTAATAGTTAATGTGTATATTTTTATTTAACATTCTTTAACAAATTTAACATTACAAATACATTCTTCCATCACACCTTAATGTGCAGAGGCACAATATAATTAAGACATTTGTCGGAAGATACCTTAAATTACAGTAATTTATTTATGTAAATAATAGCAATGTTTCCATACACCTATTTTTATGTGCATTATGGGATATCGCATTAAAAAAAACGTTTGATGGAAATGCCAAGATGCACATTAATTCTAAAAATGCACATAAAAAATTTTTTGCGCTCAAATATGGTGGATACATTTTTATCCGATATGACAACATGCACATAAACTACAATGGAAACACATTCATCAAATGAATCCCTCGATGCAAAACAAAAAAACTCATGTGACTTTGCCTTAACAGAGGATGTGATTGGACAACTGGACTAACCAGCGGATCAGTTTCAAAGTCTGTCATCAGAATGATTTGGTATAATAACCTCCCAGAAGTGTCTCTCATGAATGTATTTTCAAACACTAGGTTTTCATCTGCAAACTCGCCAGTCATTTACAGTGTAGGAAAATAAGAGCCACAGTGGCTTCCCCGATTGCAGCAACTTCCATTTTAATTACAGATATTTTGTACCAGTTTCCCAGGAGGTGACAATTTGAACACATGGATGGATGAAAACTGTGCTTTATTCGCAAATGGTTTATGCCATATTCCAATTTTACGGATAAGTAAAATTCACAACTTTGGATGGAAACATCCAATGAATCCAGTGAATGAGAAATACAACTCAAAAAGCCAAAAACAAACTGGTTACATTTCTAATATTTTGGTAGCACTTTATTTTACAGTCGTGATCATAAGTACACATAAGTACAATAAGTACACATATGTACTTATTATAGTATTTACAATAACTAGGTCATAACCAGGTACTAACCCTGAACCTAACCTTAACCCATGTAAAAAAAAAATTATTTGTGCAATTATATCTCTCTTTTTTTCCTTTCGATTCTAAATGTTACATGCTTTTGTGAGATTAGTCAGATCATTTTCTCTCACCTTGCCATGACCAGCTTTCCCTCTGATAATCTCCGGTGCCATGTACTCTATAGTGCCACAGAATGAGTACGTCCTCTCTTTCTACACATGAACAAAGAATATCAGCATGACAACTGCACACTGGATTATAAGACAATATGGATACAATGAGAGAAAAATATAAACTACAGTTATCATTTATTCGTTTTTATTTCCCCACCTCCTCTTCCAGAAACTCCTTACTCAGCCCAAAGTCTGTCAGAACCACATGACCATCACTGTCCAACAAGATGTTCTCCAGCTTAATGTCCCGGTACACAATGCCAAGCTGGAAACACAAAACCAAATAAGGTTCTTAGAAAAACCTGATAATCTGTCAACATTCTCCATAAAAAATATCAACATAATCTCTTTTTTATAGCTAACACAATTTCAAATTTTGATCTAAAAAATGTTATTTCAGTTTGCTAAAAAATATTATTGCTAATTATAGCTAATTATATTTCTCCCAAACAATTATTACAAATGAACAGTATTAATAAAATTGAATTAGTTGCATACGTGATTTTAACTTCACCAACTTGTATATCTGTAAGTGTGTATCTAATAGTTATCAAATGAAAAAGTGGACAGAAGACACTACAGAAGCTAGTAGTACCTTGTGCAGGTGCTCCAGGGCCAGAATAATTTCCCCCACGTAGATCCTCACCTCGTCCTCGGAGAAATGATCTCTCTGATACAGGTGCGTAAACATCTCTCCTCCACTCACATAGTCTTGCGAAACAAACACACACTCACAAAACTGTCCAAACAACATCAACTTACTAACGGACAAATAGCTAGAAGTCAGAGGTGGGTGGAATGACCAATGTCTTAAATCATTGAGGATGAGTAATTTTACATCACAGTAACAGCATATATAACAACACTACCATGTTATATTAATATTAACACTATATAAAAATATTTATAATCTTTTATGTTAGATGTGATTAATCGATTTGAGAGCACAAATTTAACGACATTGTAAAAAAAAAAAAAACAGTCAATACACACCTGTGTGTGCACTGTAAAAAATAAAACATGCATATTTTTGGAGTACGTTTTACAAGAATATACTAATTCAGTCTTTCTACTTAAAAAAAAAAAATCATTATGTTAAATTCATTGTTTCTTTGTAATTAATTGTGAAATATACCAGTCATTTCTAGTTAAAAAGTCAGTCAAATTGCATATTAATGCTGGGTAAGGCGTTATTTCGATAGCACACCCCTGTGCTTACCTAGTATGAGATGCAGTTTGGTTTGCGTCTGAAAGGCGTAATGGAGGGTGACCAGAAAGGGTGACTGGCGAATGTGTTCCAGCACCTGTCGCTCTGTTCGAGTGTGCTCAGCAGTCTTTGCCTTCTGAACAATGGCTGCTTTCTTCAGGACCTACAGGGGGAAAGATCATAAAATCATTTCATGATAAGAATGTGACAAATAACAGTAATAATAAATATGATTTTTATACTTTATTTTATTACATGTAATAATTTTTTTATATATAGTTTTAGTTAATGATAATAAGCATGTGAAGAACACAACAAAAAAATTGTGGTAACATTATTTTTTAAATATTGTCTCATTTGTTGACATTAGTTGATGTATTAACTACCATGAACTAACAATGAGCAATACATTTGTTACAGTATTTATTCATCTTTGTTAATAAAAATACAGTTGTTCATGTTAGTTCACACTAATGTAAACAAATACAAATTTTGATTTTAGTAATGTATAAGTAAATGTTGAAATTAACTAAGAATAATTAATGCTGTAGAAGTATTGTTCATACTTTCATGTTAACTAAAGTGACCTTATAGTAAAGTGTTACCAAAATGGTGATTTCATTCAAATCTGCTGTAACAGTAGACAAGTGAGGGCTGTATAAACTAACATAACGGCCCATTATGTTCCAGAAGAGTATTTATTTCTATGATATATTTGATTTATTTAAAGACATCTGTATTTAAAAAAATAATAAACCCATTGAGCACATTATAACTCTCAGAGCATATTTTTGTTTGTTTTTACTAATTGAAGGACAAGCAAAAATTCATGTGTGATAATAGACAGTACAAACCTTCATGGCGTAGAGTTTGTCTTTATCATGGCCACTGATTTTTCTGACCAGGAATACTTTCCCGTAAGCTGATAAAGAGAAGGAAAAGCAATAGATGTAGCTATTTAAAGGGACAGCTCACCTAATGTGTATTAAACAAAACCTCGGCTTCTGAGTAATTTCTGCACTCAAACAAACAACGATTGAAATGCCCCTAAGAGTCACTGCATCTGCCAATTAGACTGTGATAGAAAAATTACTTAAATACTTCCAGTAATTCATTTGTTGTTAATAAGCCAGCATTAAAGATGCAGAATGTGTTCGGGCGTATGCTAGGTCTGATTACATGTCTGGTGTCTCTAGCTGATTATTACACTGAATGACTAAAAAAAAAAAGTGTTTGGCTCATTTGCAGTGAAAAAAAAATGTTGGAGATATAAAAGTGAATATTAACATATATTTTGCTGCTAATTTATGTATAAAATGTGTTAGATATACTCCATAATTACAACCTCATGGCTATCATTCATGTGATCACTTTCTTTCATAATCACTTTGTCTGAGTATAAACATTCCCAATGACCTTTACGGGATGGACAAACCAGTAACGGGATGGGATGGGACAGTCTCACCTCCGGTGCCAAGCACTTTGAGAAGTTCAAAGTTCTCCATGCCAACTTTCTCAGTGTATCCTGTGAGGTTTGCTGGGAAGGGACAAACAGTGTATTTACACAACAAATCTTGCTCTCGACCCTTTAAATCCCCCCACACACATATTTGAATCAATATGTTATACAGTGCATGTAGACATCAGACCAATTTACTTGTGGCCGATAACCTAAATGACTGAAAACATAAGATGGACTACTCTTTAAAGTCTTTAAAATTCTATCATTAATTACTCACTAACTTAACCTATAAGACTTTTGTTCCTCTTCGTAACACAAATGAAGATATTTTTTAATCTTAAGATCTTCTGAAATGTGAGAGTTTCTGTCCCTCCAATGACAGCGACGCAACTACCACTTTGACGCTTCAAAAAGTAAAACTAATCCATATGAATTGAGCGGTTTGGTACAAATTTACTGAAGAGACACAACCGCTTTATATGATGAACAGATTGAATTATTTCACATTTTATTCACATTTAAATATCGATCAGCAAACATAAACAGAAGCGTAACACGAGAATGAACCTCATTGGTTCTCGCAAGTCAAGTGAACATGCTTGAGCTAACGTTTACCACAACTGATGTGTACGTTGATAAATGTATAAGTGAAAAAAAAAGCCTAAATTCAATCTGTTCAATAAAGCGAGTTTCTTCATAAACTTTGGACTAAACCGCTCAATACATAGGCTATGGATTAGTTTTACTATCTCTTTATGAACTTTTTGAAGCAACAAAGTGGTAGTTGCGTAGCTGTCAATGGAGGAACAGAAAGCTCTCAGATTTCATCAAAAAGATCTTTATTTGTGTTCAGAAGATGAACGAAAGTCTTAAAGGTTTGGAATGAAATGAGGGTGAGTAATTAATGACAGAATTTTCATTTATGGGTGAACTATCCCTTTAAATACCATACTACACATCAAAGTACCGTGGTATTAGCATCAGCATGCTACCACCAGTTTTTGTAAAGAAATCAAAACACACCAGGTTAAATGAATACAGTCACCTACCATTAGTGATCTCGAGTTTAACGGTGCAAACTTTACGGCTGGTTTCCCGGTCGGAGTCTTCACCACTGCCACTACTGTCTCCTGACATGATGGCTCTGACTTCTACAGTGTTTGATCAGTAAAGTGATTTTGACAGCCCGCTCTTCCAATGCACAAACATCTATATTATGTACAGCAAAAGTCGACGGGTTTCTGTTATAAAGCGAAACTTTACAATTTATGACAGGGTGAATGACATGTTTTTGTTTTTGTTATTATCTCAGCTCACAAATCCCTTTGACATCCTGCTGTGAACACTAATCTTCATGCACGACCTAAATATTAATCTCCACTTTTGATGGGCGCGCGGGCACAGCGATATAGTTTAATATCTTTCAAAACAAGGCGACGATACACGGTATATTTAACACTTGATATGCAGTTAATTGATTATTATGTGGGCCATAAATGGCTGTTATTTCCGTATTTCCAACTTCGACACAACTGTCGTGAGGTCGTCCGCAACCGCAGTGAAGATCGCTGTGCGAGTGTTTACATTTCAGCTGATCTCGTTATCGCTGTTTTAGCTTAAACCCAATCAAATAAAGCGAGATGTTCTCCGCTAACGAGTTATACTCTAGTAGCGTACGTGCTAACTATCAACGATGACAGATCACGTTAAAAATGTCCTTAACAGCGGATTGACTAAAGCTGAACAAACGTATTTAAGTCCTTTGTACCTTCCTTTCGGGTGTAGTTATGTCTGACTCGCGTTAAAATATGCGTTTGTTGTGAAAAGGAAATTAATTGAACGATAAATTCCTGGAAGAAAGTGTAGTAAGGACCATTTCAGCTACGGAAGCCGAAGTAGTGCGGCTGTCTCATGATTCGCGAACCAATTGTTGTTATGAACCGGTTCTTTTTATTGATTTGGTCGAACCAATTCACCTCTTAAATCACTCGAATTGTGAACTTGACTGTGTTCATTTTCTTAAGGATGGAAACATAAGAAGAGAGGTGCTGCATTTGTTTATATTTATTTCGTTACAAAACATGACGTAAACGCAAAGGGAACCCTTCTGTGCTATGACTCGAAAGAATCACTTTCTGAACTGGTTCATTAAAATGACCTGTTTGAATGAACCGATTCGCTAAAATGATTCGGACTTTCCCATGGCAAGTGCCGCTATTGGAATCGTTTGCAGCTCGTGTGGTTGGGTTGGGTGGGTTGGTTCTTCTGTGTAGGTGGTGAAAGAGAAAAGCTGGTGCAATCCAACTTGCCAACTCCCGTACTAAAGGACAGCCTCTCCCACTAACGACACTTTATCTTGCACACCCTTTTTGGATCTCAAGTTGTATTTACATTCTATGTAATGTGGAAGGTCGATTTTGAGCTGTTATCATTTAGATTGCATTTAGTTCAGATTAAGCTTGTTATTGCTGACAGATGAGAGGTTAATAAATAAAATAAAAACTTGTATGCATAACACTTATAGCAAGGCATTATGGCACACTATATGGGTTAAGTTGTCACAAAGGAAACTTGACAGTAATAGGATAGCTTACTTCAAAACTATCTAAAAAAAAAAAACTATCTTTAAATATATTATAGGCTATTTGAAAAATAGAATATGAAATACAAAACAATTCATTTGTATTATAATAGGCTATACTTAAAAGATTCCTCTAACTGTTCCATTATGACAACTTACCCTTAAGTGTGCCAACATGCCTTGCTATTCACCTTATTTTTTAGGTAAGTGCGGGTGCGGCCTGTGCGGCTTCCTGTGTCGTTCGCTTCCAGTTATTTTTAGCTGTACAAAACAGCTCGTTATGCTACTTGATATAGCAAACTGGTATTTATTACCATATTACCATAATTATAAACACACTGGTTTTTGGCACAAATGGTTTTACAATTTACTGCACTTTGATATATTCTTGAATAAATATTCTTATATATTCTTTGAAAGTCTTGCACATTCACAGAAAACACTTAACTTCCACGTTGAAAGATAAGGTGGATAAGAGGTTCATGCAGGGCCTAAAGCTAACTTTTTGCCAAATCTGCCAATGGCTGGTGACGTAAGAAAATGGATCAGCCATAAATATTTTTACCAGTCATGAAACATAGATTAATCCTTATTAAAGTTACAAAAGTTATTCAGTCAAGAGCAATGAGTGATTGTTCTTTGTCTTTTGTTGTTTGATTAACATTAAAACAGAGATAGTAGCAGGAATATCTGGCTGCTGTCACTTTAAGAGCTAATGCACAGATCCAATAAACTGTTACACGCACACGTTTTATTTACGTTCACTTAAGACATAACTGACCATGTTATGTTTATAATGATACTTGCCAAGACGGGAATTTTGACATAATTTTGTTTGAATATGTCTGTTCAAGAGCAAGAAGACGTGAAAGAGAACTCAATTTAGTATTCATGCGCTGTCTGAGATGTAGATTTCTGGGCGCACGCGTTGGATATTTGCACAGTGCGCGTCTAACGAATAGAGTTCCCTTTCATATCTTCTTGCGCTTGAATATTTAAATTGGCCAGGCTTAAACTTTCATGACGTTACAGCACTGGTGTAGGCTCGCGCTTGATCGGTCCAAAGTCCGGCATCCGACCAGCGCGGAAGGTCTCTACGTGTTACTGTCTTTTCTCGAGGCAAAGTATCTTTTGATTAAATGCAATACATTTGAATATGTATTCTCTCGTTATTTCATCTGACTCCATAAATGAAAAGGTTGTAATGATGTCCAGCGAATGTTTGACTATTCCTTTTAACTCTTTAATAAAAATAATGTCAAAGTCAGTTAGAATAATCAAATGTAACAATTTATTATGTCAGGTAAATGTATCAAGCCAATTTCATAATCAATTCAAAGATAATCGATACAAAACATCAAATGCTCTGGAATAAAGAGAAGAGATGCGAACCCAAAATTATACATGAAGCTGAGAGTCTTACTCTCAGCCTCACGAGCTAATCTGAAATACAGAAAGGCCCCGATCTTCTCGTTGCATTTCCCTTTATAGACAGAAACTTCTTTCACATGGAAACATCTGCTAACAATGGGAATTTACATTCAGAGTTGACATCTTTTGGGGATGGGAGACCATTTGTCAGGAGACCACCTTCCTTTGTCTGTCAGTTCTCTCTAAACTCTTAAAAACCTTATTACCTTTTGTTTTACTTATTTGGAAATGAGACATTTGTATCAGTCGCACTGAGACATTTCAAATTATACTAAATATGTGTAATACTTGATGATAATCATTCACATTAAACCATATATTTTCTTGGGTGAATTCAGGTGATCGGAGTATGAGAGACAGGGGGTGAGGGATGAGGGAATGAAATGTAGATTAGGATGACTCGGAGGTGAGACTTTTGTCTCGTTCAAATGGTAATTTCCAGCAAGATCCTGTTTTCTCAGGGTCCGGTCGCTCCTTGACCAGACTGTCCGGCATTTTCAAATTTCTCAAGTCTTACACTGGCCTGTCAACTGTCACGAGCATTGCTTAAGTTTGTTCATGTTCATGTTCTCACATATTTGCATTGTTAGAATTTATAAAAATGTTACCGGTTTCATATACTCGCAAACACCGATTTTTACTCGCATTTGGTGCTTGGCGAGTGTTAATTTTAGGCCCTGGGTTCATGCATACACACATTTTTGTTGTTGTTTTAAATCTCTCTATATACTGTTTGGGAAAATTAAATTTTTTAATGTCTTTAAAATAATTATCTTATGCATTTATTTGAGGACAAATACGTTATATTTTAAAATATATTAAATATTTTTAAACTGTGTTTTTGAAAAGCTGTGAGCATGTAAGAGACTTCTTTCAAAAATAGTAAAAAAAAAAACGAATTATTCTAAACTTGTAGTCGAATCTCCAACATATATATATATATATATATATATATATATATATATATATATATATATATATATAGGCTAAATGGATTGACATGAATTGGAGTTTGGACATTCATCTTCCCTCCTGGTGTTAGTTATAATCGGATGCAGTGTGTGTGAGTGCTGGTGCAGCAGTATGTGTATTAACAGATTAGGGCAGGTTAAAGGATAAAGGACGCAGACACACTGGGCTTTCACTGTATACTGTCATCAACTATCATCTTTCATTATCTTGCACCTGCCTCGGACATCCAGCTACTTTTGTACATGAGAAAGTGGGTGCGTTTCTACCCGGCTCATATGATCGTGCAGATCTTTCTGCTTGCTTATTGTATGCATAAATGCACCTCTATGTTAAGGTGTAGCTACCTGTGAAAGTTTGAAAGAAAGAATCAATAAAAAGACAGAAGTATGGGGGTATGCATCTATTTCGACAAAATATCACTACTCAACAAAGCAGTTCAAAATGTCAGATTTTATTAGACCTGACAGTAGTTTTCTGCGAGTGCAGTACAGTGTTTCATAGCAGAGCATTGAGCATCATCTACACCATCTTTTAACACTTACAATGCATTTAATTCCATGCTGTATGCAAAACCAAAAATTATTTAATGACAATGAAGTATTTATGTTTACAACATGCAATTAACACTGAATGAGAAAAAATATGAAATTGTCTTCAGATTGTTTATAATTTATTTCACATTTATTGTAATTTAATGAATAATTTCCAGTATCAAATAATTTGCTTATTCACATTGCAAGCAAAAATACAACACAATCAAAACCATCAGAACATATTTATTAGGGTACGTTTACACGACAACGATGTACTAAAAACAGAAACGTTTTTCCTTCGCATTTTTTCACCTACAGGCGACAAAGTTGTCAAAACAATCCCGTTCACACGGATCTGCGAAAACGATTAAAAACGCTGTGTTCTGCTGATAGGCCAGTAGTTGGCGATTTCACTTTGTAAATAAACACTTCGTCCCTAGAGACTGAACACGTATAACGCATGGGCATGACGTCAGTGTTTTCACAAATTCGCATATTTGTAGTATAGAAACAGAAACGAACAGTATCGTTTTCAAAACTTTGAATCCTGTTTTCAAAGGTTTGCGTTTCCATGCCCTAAAACGCCATTTTCATGTAAATAAACGTTCAAAACGCATAAAAGGTTTCCCATTTATAGCTGAACATGGTGTCGTGTAAAGGCCCCTTAATCAGCAATGTGGAGATTTGTAGTGGAGCTTACTGCAGTGCCAAATGATGTTAGCTCCTCCCCTCTGGACTTAATGGGTGGAGCTTGACCTCCAGCTCCACCTCTGTGCACCTAATTGGTGGAGTTATGTTTAGTGATAGGGTCAGGGTTATGGGTAGGTTTAGGGTGTGGTTGGACTGTCTAGCTCCACCCATTACGTCCAGCTGGACTTCAAGCTCCAGCCATTGGCTTTGCAGTGAGCACCTCTCGAGATTTTAGGCCAGTGAGATTTCACTGTGGGCGGGGCTACCCATTGTGACGCCAAAGAAATGGAAACCTAGTATCAATGTGTTCTATCATTTCTCAAGGTTGTTGGCTGGTAATAACAAAATTTGTTTTGGAAGAGACAGCTTTATCGTGTCATGGGTAGTACACAGTGTAACTACTATTGTTAGAAGGAGCTTACCCTTGTAAAAAATAAGTACTTTTATGCATATTTTTAAAAGGAGTACTTATTAAAATAATATGATCAAGTTCAAGTTGAATTTAATGTTTTCAGATATTTAATTTCATGTTATACACAATTAAATACAAATGTATTTAGTTTAAATTTATGTTAAATATGAGTAGTTAAACTTAAGAGTGCTTTTTCACCCATATAAGTAGGACTTACATCTTTATGTAATTTCATAATTACTTATTTTTATTTTGTTATTTTTGAAAGTGTGCTGTCGAATGGTAAACTAAAATATACTCATTCAATATGTCATTTTTTATTGAAATGAGTATGTCATGTATTTAGACATACAAGTTGCAATTTAGTATATTTAAAAATATTTATTTAAATGTAATATCGAATAACACAACAGTTAAAATTATAATAAAGTACTTCACATGTGATCTAATATGTTAGTTAACACATCAAAATAAGTGTTCTTTAATTTAATTTGGAATTTTGCCAAATATAACTTAGTGTACTTGCAAGTGTACTCTCTTTAAGAAACTTAAGTGGCCTTTTATTTCATCAGTATTATATTACCTGCAAGTATATATTTTTTTAAATGTGCTTTTAAGATTTGAAGTACACTACAAGTGCACATTCATTACAATTAAGCACATTTCATTTTTCACAAGGGCATTGTTTTGCATGTTTCGGTTTTTCCAGTTTACAATAATTTACAAACATCCATATGGTAGCAGTAGTATATTACTGAATCAGCCTCTTTTAGGTGTATGATTTTGTAAATGGGAAAAGGATGTAATATAACTTTCAGTTAAGACAACTGCTCAGTCACACTTAATTATTCAACCATTCATGGTGGAAATTTAAGCACATTGCTAGTCATTTCCCAGGCAGAGCTGCACCAGGTTTCTCCTGACAGGAATGAACAGACGTTTACTCACCCCAAGGTAATAAATCATTAGAGTGCTGCAGAATTGGCAGTGTAATCATTCATCATTCAAAAGACTTCTCACCAAATTGGGTGACATTTTGATGCTGTTCATTTATTTCAGAAGCAACCATTTTAGAGTATTAATGAAGTATACAACTCTTTGAGATGTGTTATTAGGTCAATAAAACGTATATAAAAAATACCAAAACATTAATTAATTGATTGATTAGCTGTCAGCACTCTCAGCCTCCAGCTGGACAGATTTCAGTGGTCAGATGAATCTGACTCTTTAGCTGGTGGCCGCCCCTGCTTCGGCTTGGGCTTCATTAGGGGTTACCTGGTTCAGCAACAGGAGATTCAGCACAGGATCCAAATACTCCATGATGGTCTCCTTCACTCCTTTCTCAAGCAAGTAGCCCTCGGTGTCGATCTCCACATTCTCCTGTCCAGCAACGGCCTCCATAGACGTCTGCAGGAGGCGCACACTGGCCAACACTGAGCTCTGTAGACGAGATGCCATTAATATGGAAAATTTAGTAGAAATAGCAGGTTAGTAGGTATAGTAGAAGTCAAGATACAGGTTATAAAATATTAACTTAAAAAGACATTTATTAATGAGAATTTCTGGGAGTTTATTTGTCATATTGTGTTCAATCTGAAATTAGCATTGGTAGGTATTACTAACCTACCAATGCTGTATGTACTGGAATTTGCCTTTTTTTGCCACACTTGGTAGCCCAGTTATCACAAATGCATTTCAGTTACTGTAACGAATGCGCTGCAATGAATTAGTGTAAGACAGAACTTATTCATATCAACTGTAATGTATGAATTCATGGTAACACTTTACAAAAAGGGCCCATTAGTTAATAAAAAATACTGCTGTTCATTGTTAGGTCATCTCAGTTATTAAATTACATTAACAGATACCATTTTAATAATGCATTAGTAACTGTTGAAATTAACATTAATTAAGATGAACAAATGCTTTAGAACATTTTCATTGTTGATTTGTGTTAACTAGTGTAGTTAAAAAATATTAAAAAACATAACCTAATTGTAAAGTGTTACTAAATTGGGAAATGAAATAGGCTAAACCTTGTTGTCCACAAACCAACTGATATTAGTTAGGACAGCATATTTGATTTTTAATGCGAATGAAAACAAAGTGGTGATCTGTTCAATGTCCATTCAGTGGGTTACTGTATATTGTCTTGAAAGGTGGTTGAAGGTTTGATTTTCAAAACTCATGCTATAGCCTATGTGAGTTTTTTTTATTTTTTTTTATTTTATTTATTTTGTTTCTTGAAAATTTGTTGGAAAGATTCAATATTTCCTATTCTACCGTACACAACACAACAATCCACTGAATTCATTGGTAATGTCCATCCCTCGCTAGTCTCAGCCTTAGATGTCATGCCCATGCACTGTTGGCTGGGCGTCTGATGCATATGGCACACAAAACTGGAAACACTTCAGTTTCTAAGTCGGTTGAATTCTACAGGATTTCCGGGAGACATGTGTCTCGCGTTCTTTAACGTTCCACCTGGAAACAAAGCCTTCGTGATGCCAAACCCCCTCATGGAAGAAGAAAGCTGTCGTGTTTACAACATTGACAATTACCGCTTATCAAAAAAAACTTAGTTGACAGCATACTTCCAAGAGTTTTACACGGCGGTCTGTTATTGTTGGGACATCGACTTTACATTTTCACGACCGAAACATGGCCCTGAACAAAACGAACTGTGATTGGTTGCTTTACATGTCATTCAGACGGCCTCTTGGTTGGTCCTTGGCCAATGAAAGCTGCAGACCTTCTGCCATCAAACTGAAGGTCTGGCTACGTGAGACTAATCCCTCTCATTTTAATTTATGTTTAAATAAATATGGTGTCTACCCTGATTAAGGTCCATTGCGTACATGCAAACCTGTGACAATGTACCTGAATCATAAAGACAGACAGAACTGCAGCTCCAATGGTGTTCATCAGACCCATGTAATAGTTGACCAGGGCTTCTCTGCAACCACGAATGAAGAGGTTGAGTTCTTCGGTCTCATGCTCGTAGTTGTAGTGGGCAGAGTTGTTGGTGATTTTGGATTGGATACAGGGTCTGGGAGAACTAGGGTTACAGCAACTGAAGGGCACGCCGTCAACCAAGTAACGGCCATCCACATTGCTCTTAATGCGGCTAGAGAATTGAAGATGAAGAAAATGGAAGAAAAGAGCATTGAATGATTGAAAACTGTTACAGCAGGTCATATTAGATAGTTATAAATTGCTGTTCATAAAGTTACAAATAGTTCCCAAAAATATCTTAACTTGAAATTTTCCTAAGTTGTACTTTATGCTTTTTATTTAATTGTGCCTTTGTGCATTTATACTGTGCGGTTACATTTAACATTTTCATTGGCGAAATGCAGTCATTTCAATAATAGTAATTCATGCAATTGGGAATCTCCCTCACAGATTTTGCAGTTCAATTTGGTCACATGGACCACATTGACCAATAGAAAGCTGATTGGTTTGAAAGTGACTTTTGTGTGAGCTACATCGCTACACTATTGACAATAAACAATGGACCTTTTTGCCGACAAATTTCGCTAATGTGACTGTACATTTATTAACAGACATGAATGTCTGAGTCAACGTTTGGACCTTTGTCTTGATATCATTAACTATAGCTATAACATGTCATATAGCCTATAATAACACGCTCTCATACGTTTATTGTTTTATGGTTGGGAGGAGTAAAATTTACATAAGTGGTTTCAACAACCAGATGCATTTACACTTGTCCAGTTTCGTCTGGAATGCGTCTCAGACCACCTGATGAAGTGGTTTGAGTGATTGGATTCAAATCCGTCTCGAATGTGTTTCAGAGGGTATTTACACCTGGTCTTTTCACGATCGGATAGCCATCTGATCTGAGAAAACACATGAAGTGACCAGGAGTAAACAGGCCCTAAGGTAACTACATGGGTTAAGGTTAGGTTTAGGGGTAGGTTCAGGGTGAGTACCTAGTTCTTATCCAGTTATTGTAATTACTATATGTACATGGGGAACAGGACTGTAAAATAAAGTGCTACCAATTTTTCGGAACTAATTTCGCATTTCTAAGCCATTTTGGTCTCAAAGTGATTTTTGTGGAAGTTCAGTATTTTTGGGTAAACTATCTCTGCACTTAAAAAAGAAAAATTCTGTCATCATTTGCCTACCTCCATATTCTAAACCTGTATGCAATTCTTTTTTCTGTGGAACACAAAGGAAGATTATTGGATAATGCCCATACAATAAAAAATCAATGGGGTTCACTGTTGTTTTGGACCCCAAAATCATTGCACGGACAAAAAGAGTTGAAAAATTCTTCAAAATATGTTCTAGTTTTGTGTTCTGCAGAAGACAGAATGTCATACAGATTTAGAACGACGTGAAATTGTGTAAATTATGTCAGAATTTTCATTCTTGGATGAACTGCTGTATCCCTTTAACACTTTTAATTGACATTTCCTTTGACTCACTCCTTAACTTCCTTAGAGCTGAAATCCAGGTAACGGTTGCTGATCCACTGCACCTCAAACCAATCCCTGTAGTCGCTGTTTCCACAGCACTGGAACTCCATCTGAAGGCGATCAATGGTCTGCTTCTGGTAGCAGCGGCCAGGGGTGTCGGTGTCCTTGTAGAAGCGAATGCCATTCTTCAAGCCGATTTTCAGAGAGGACTCTAGGCTTCCCATCATGGCGTAACTCAAGATGACTGAAAACAGCATGAGGGTGGTGAAGAATATCGAGCATCCATAGAAGGGCTTCAGGAAGGTCTTCCATTGTGGGAAACGCCCCGCATCTAGGGCGTCCTGGCAGATTCGACTGGCAAAATAATTGATGCCCATTGAAGCCAGACCCACGATCAACAAGGTGTTGGGCACACAGTGGATGTCTGTGTTGTCCATTACCTAAAGGACAGGAGGATGTTTAAGTCAGTCCATTTTGAGCTCAGATTGCATTGAGCTCACTGTGTATACTGAGTTTGATTAAAAAAAGTTCTGTCATTAATTACTCACCCTCATGTCGTTCCAAACCCGTAAGACTTTCGTTCATCTTCGGAACACAAATGAAGAGCTTTTTAATGAAATCTGAGAACTTTCTGTCCCTCCATTGACAGTCTACGCAACTACCACTTTGACGCTTCAAAAAGTTCATAAAGAGATCGTAAAACTAATCCATATAAATTGAGCGGTTCAAATTTTCTGAAGAGACTCGATCACTTTATATAATGAACAGATTGAAATGCAACACGTTTGAGCTTCCACAAGGACCAATGAGGTTTGTTATCGCGCATCAAGCCGGTTCGGTTGAGCTTCTATGTTCGCTGATCAATGTTTAAATGTGAATAAAAGCTTAAAATCATATAAAGCGATCAAGTCTCTTCAGAAAATTTGGACTAAACCGCTCAATTCACATAGATTAGTTTTACGATCTCTTTATGAACTTTTTGAAGTGTCAAAGTGGTAGTTGCGTATCTGTCAATGGAGGGACCGAAAACTCTCCGATTTCATAAAAAAAGATATTTATTTGTGTTCCGAAGATGAACGAAAGACTTACGGGTTTGGAATGACATGAGGGTGAATAATTAATTACATAATTTTCATTTCTGAGTGAACTGTCCCTTTAAACAATCTTTGGAGAGTGAGCAATTTTTTTATTAGAGTAGATATATAAATCAGTGCAGAATAACCCCTAAATTAGCCAAGTACGTTAAAAAAATGTTTTTGAGAATAAGAGAAAGCTTTTGGTTGATACATTAAAAGCACTAAGTTGTGGCTTTGTTTTCCATTATGTTTAGAGAGATTCGAGTGGATTTGATAATCCATTGGGACTGTTGTAAACCAATTAGTTACTCCCTAAGCTACATCAAAGGATTTTTTCCTTGCTTTCTTTAAAGAAAAAAAAAATGTATTTAAATCAGAATTTCCTTTCTATTACACATAGTACTATCATTCTCGTTTTTGGAGTGGTTATTTACTCAATATATAATGAAAAACATGCAAAAAATGTTTGTTTGTGTGTGTGTGTGTGTGTGTGTGTGTGTGTGTGTGTGTGTGTGTGTGTGTGTGTGTGTGTGTGTGTGTGTGTGTGTGTGTGTGTGTGTGTGTGTGTGTGTGTGTGTGTGTGTGTGTGTGTGTGTGTGTGTGTGTGTGTGTGTGTGTGTGTGTGTGTGTGTGTGTGTGTGTGTGTGTGTGTGTGTGTGTGTGTGTGTGTGTGTGTGTCAATAAAAATATTGGTGTGAGTATAGAAAAGTATGGCCCTCTTCAGACAGATGTCACACTTTATAAGCATGTTGAATTTGACCCACCTAGACGGTTGAAGAGCTCATTTGCAAAGGACAGTTCCTTAAGCCAATTATGACCGGCTTAGATAATATTTATATTCAATTGGGTTAATCCATGCCAGATATTTCTGAATCATTTGAGCCCTTAACATAGTTATTTATTAATTATTAAGATCTTTGTCAATTTAAAATAGAGATTCTATAAACTTCCATAAACTAAATCAAGGCCACTACTAAAAAAAAAAAACACCTTTGCACAAAAAGTTCATTTGCTAACACTGAATGTGTCAATGGCAATTTTAAAGCTCAAAGCGAATTATTGCATAATACATGGAATTATTAGCAAAAAACATCAAGCAAATGAAAAATATGAGGATTAAATGGATACCTCTGCCCTCCTTCGAAGCTCAGTCTTTAGGAAGCATCCTAAAGTGAAGGTAACCGCTCCACCCAGAGTCGACATCCATGAGAGCAGCCACAAACCCTGGGCCAACTTCACCCTTTTCTGAAAAGTGAACTTTATCTTACCCACAACCATTGTGAAAGAGTATTATGATGTAAACTTGAGAAAAAGGGAAGACTAGAAGAGTGTGAAAAAATACAAAACTGTTCAAAGGTTTGTCAATATGTGAACTCTTTGAAAGAAGTCCTGAGGATCAGGTTGGAACTGCTGGAGGCTCAAATTTTGCGGGAAAGAAAAAGAAAAAAAGAAAGCTTTGTGCAATCCGTTACACTTCGTTTGTTAGAATATGAGATCAATTCAATTTCATCCAAACAACGCAGACGCTATTCTGTATTTCGGTGTCACTTAATCCGTTAGCAAATGTCAGTCCAGATTTTGATGTGGTGATCCCCCCGTAGCGATGCTAAAATGAGCCAGATGCCCACTCAATGGTGACAGTGGTGCCCTTCCACCTCCATGCCCATGCTTGGGTGAGACACACTGGATTTGGCCAAAGTTAGAGGTCTTGTGCGTCTTACCTGTAATCCATAAACTATCCTATTACAATGGCCCTCTCCAATGGGAAACAAGGCCACTGTCTGCTCAGCAAAGCAAGCCGTGCATCGCTGCATTGCGTCACATATGTAGAGGATAAAGATGATGAATAACGACAAGGAAGAGATTGGAAGGGCTATGATAGCCAGCCGTGAAGAAAGGTGGCAGCCATTGTGCTTAAAACTGTCTTTAAAGTCGATAGGTGTTAGATTTTGACTGCATGCGGTGCTGTATTTTGTAGACTGTAGTACTTATTAGGACCGTTGCCTTCCTTTAAAGTTCAGACTAGTTCTAGAGTGTCTCTCATTTTAGAGGTGAAGATTCTGACTTCCCTGAGTATAGGCGGCCATGAGAGCAACCAAATGGTAAAACAAAAACACCCATTTAGATTGATAGAAAAAAAGAAAAAACGGTGATTCACACTATACGTAATATATTAACGATCTTCATCAATTTTCTGCTCTGCCATTTGTGGGAAGGATAGCAGGACGTTACGCATCAACAAACTTCACTTCTCTTAAAAAATTAAGGATTCAAAAACTTTTATAAGAACCGAATTTGTTTACAATAAAAAATATTTCAATTATGACAACTCTCTAAACAGTTTTAGGGCCAGATTTACTAAATAAGGCAAAATAGCGGGAGAGCGCAGAACCATAAAAGCACAGATGGGAATGGAAAGTTCTGCATGTGATCTACTGACGATGCGCAAATTAAAGAACATTTCCATTATGACCAACGCAATCTATCAGTTAGCGTCTGGTTTAAGACGTGCTTTTTTGGGCAGTAAATAATGGTGCAAACCTTATTAAATCACCTTGCATGATTCATTTAAATACTCTCCTCCCATACATTTTTCATCTGAAAGGGAAACTCCTACAAAAGTTGTGCCAGCAGCCATATCACCCTGTCGCCCAAGACTGGTTGCCAACTGAAGCTAAGCAGGGCTGAGCCTGGTCAGTACCTGGATGGGAGACCTCCTGGGAAAACTAGGTTTCTGTTGGAAGAGGTGTTAGTGAGGCCAGCAGGGGGCGCTCACCCTGTGGCCTGTGTGGGTCCTCTCGCCCCAGTAAAGTGACGGGGACACTATACTGTCAAAGAGCACCGTCCTTCGGATGAGACGTTAAACCGAGGCCCTGACTCCCAGGATGTCCTTCGGAAAAAGAGTAGGGGTTTAACCCCGGCATCCCGGCCAAATTTTCCCCTGGGCCCCTGTCCAACATGGCCTCCTAATCATCCCCATATGCTGATTGGTTTCATCACTGTCTCCTCTCCACCAATAAGCTGGTGTGTGGTGGGCGTTCTGGCACAATATGGCTGCCGTCACATCCAGGTGGATGCTGCACATTGGTGGTGGTAGAGGAGATTCCCCCCTTCCATAGGTAAAGCACTTTGAGTACCTATAAAGGGTTTTTTTTAACACCAAAAGAGGGTTTGCACTGGCACAAGCTGTTAGTTAATCTGGCCCTTAGCATGTTATTTAATATGGCAATGTTAATGTATTTGGTCTGGCTGGATCTGCTACGCTGCTGCTGCTACAGAGCAAGTATGGACTTGCTACTGCTATAGATACACAGACATGCTGCTGTGAGCATGTAAGAAATGCTGCTGCAGGATAAATAGACATACATAAATCCCGAGCAGATCTAGAAGGGTGGAGCTAGGGGAGGTGGAGGGGTTCAGATAAAGCAGGACTAGCCTACTACAAACAATGAATCAGACTATTTAAGTGCTGAGCAAGAAATCTCATTGACTGCAGGATCAGCAGAGGCCAATTAGCTTGTGCCATGCGGTAATGATGCCATATCAGCCTGCGCCCTCTAGAGAGTGTCATGACTGAAATATAGTTTACAAGCGGGGAAACACCTTGGACAGGGGGTGTTCAGGGGTGTGACACCAGACACACTTCCATTCACACCTATAGGCAGTTATTGTCTCTCCAATTCACCTATCCTGCATGTCTTTTGGTTTGTGGGGGGGAAACCAGAGGACCCGGAGGAAACGCTCGCTGACACGGCGAGAACATGCAAACTGCGGGCTCAGTCGGGACCCTCTTACCGTGAGGTGTCAGTGCTACCCACTCAGCCATGAACTGACAATACACAATACTTCAAAAGCGTTTATTAATATTAGCTAGGGATGATTTAAAAATTTAAACTGTAGCAAAAAAAACAAAAGTTTTACCTGTAAACATTAGGTAATGCACTGTGAACTTTCTCACTTAACATTAACAAAGGTTAATAAATGCTGTAAAAAATATACTCAGTATTAGTTTATGTTAGTTAATGCATTAACTAATGTTATCAAATGAGACCTTATTGTAAAGTGTTACCGTGATGTGCTTACAGTACATGGATGTAAAATAACGTTCTTGGTCATTAGCTTTTGATTTCATTTCAGTTCTTTAATCCATATCTAATTCCAGCTTAATTCTTAAAATGACTATACTAACTAGTATACTAATGACATGAAATACTTTGGGGAATTTTTATTATTCAATGTTTGGTGGTGTGACTTTACACTCCATGTACTGTAAGGTTATTCTTATTTTAAACAACATTCATATTAATTGGGAGACTACTTTTAATCATGCATTTTTTTTACACTGAAGGGCAATATAAAATGAACTATTATAAAATGAGATAAAAAAAATAGTATTCTCATATACAGTATATAATAATTTATAATATGCATTTCAACTTTCTTTTCTATTATTTATGGATGTATCTCTCACTGTGTCTTTATTGTCAGGTTTTTAGTTATAGGAATTCAGGTGCAATTGTAAGTAAATTATTTAATAAAACTGCATACAATACACACTGAAATGAATATAAAAGGCTTCCAACATATTTGTTCTACTTTCATTTATTTATATCAGCATAGTTATAGACATTAATACAAACTGCAACAGCAAGGCAATAAAGGATGATGCATTATAGTGATTATAGAAGCGGGTGCACAGTTTCATACCACTATTTAAACGAAATCAAAATGACATTCTACTGCAACATCCTAGGAGGGTTTATTTTCTAAAAACAAACACAATGTTCTTATTCTTTAATGTTCTATTATATTGTCATACACACAAACAGCATGCATTTAATTTTTCTAATGGAAAAACATATGGAATGAAAAGTATTTTAAACCTATTGCTTTTAAAAAAAACTGTAAAGTCTTAAAGACACGACTCCCTTTACCTTAGTTTTTCACTCCTTATTCACTCAATCAATGTTTTTTTTTACCTATTTATACCTCTTCAAGTTGCTGCTATGGTTATCAGACACAAATAAAGCTTTAGAAGTAAGAGTATTAGAATAATTACAAATGCATAAGCACATGCACTCAAACAAAACATTAAAAATGCAAATAAATATTGAGTAAATATGAATAATATCTACTGAGCAGGCTTTACAGCTTAAATAATTTCAGCTTAAAGAATTTTGTCTTTATAAATACCAAACCCAAGAACTATACGTCTGACTAGAATCAAGAAAACAATGTGAGATCATCTTGTGGCATCAAGATCTTTAGAGGATCAAGCGTTTCCTACAGGTGAATACGTCAACAACAGAGAAAATCAAGATGGAAAATCAGATCAATGCGGATCTTTCACTATGATCTAAAACTACAGAAACAATCTTTAAAGTCGTCATGAAATAGCATTCGCAACCCACTTTACTTCTCTAATGAGATATTATTGCTACTGAAACTGGATGTTCAGGGGGAAAAAGGCAGGGACTTGATTTTATCCATCAGGAATTAATTAAAGAACGAAAAGAATGCAAGCAGACCTGAATGTGAGTGCGCAGATGATCCTCATATTAATTTCAGCCTCGATCTGCTGGGAAGCGAGGCTGAAAGTCAAGTTCACCCATCTATTTTTCGTTACTCTTATTGCTGTCATCTTTATTACATTAATTAGCAATAAGCATCAACCAGCATTAAATTGCTACATTAACTATTAGCAAATTGCTATATACAGTAGCCCAAAACAATGACGTATAAATCACTTTTTTTTATTGCCAAGTGAACCGCTTGACGAGAAGTTGTATATTAAAGCATGTAGACTGATTTTTATGTGAAGGAAATTTAAAGGATGTAGCGTTTACGCGCGCTCCTGTGAGCCTCTCTTCCATTCAGTGACACATGCAATGAATGCTTATACAATGTTCAGGAAAATGATGAAAGAGCCATTCTGTACTGAAATATCAATGTGTCATGCAAAGAAAAGGGATTAATTCAAACTATAGTCTCACATAACCAGATCTACAAAAGTCCGTAGTCTCACATATACTTTATAATCAATCATAACCTTAAAGGAACACTCCACCGTTTTTTGAAATAGGGCTTATTCACTTTCTTTCCTACATTTAGATAGGTGGGCAAATGCATTTTTGTCTCAGTGCATGCATTGTTTTAGTTTGACAGGGTCGGCGCTAGCTTAGCTTAGCACAATGAATGGAATCCTTTGTTGCCAGCTAGCATGTCCTGAGTAAAAGTGATATAATTTTTTTTTAAAACCCACCTAATTACTTCTTGTGGCCTGCGTATTCACAACAAGTACAAATAGTGATGCAGATTAACACTAGGCGATTTCCTAGGCAGATACTGACTTATATATTAAGGACTATATTAGGGGGAAGCACAGGCGAAGCACTGCTACTTGGGCGTGATATCTCTGCGCCCAAGTAGCAGTGCTTCACCTGTGCTTCCCCCTAATATAGTCCCAAGTCAATATCTGCATAGGAAATCGTCTAGTGTTAATCTGCATCGCTATTTGTACTTGTTGTGAATACGCAGGCCACAAGAAGTAATTAGGTGGGTTTTAAAATTTTTTTTATATCACTTTTACTCAGGACATGCTAGCTGGCAACAAAGGATTCCATTCATTATGCTAAGCTAAGCTAGCGCCGACCCTGTCAAACTAAAACAATGCATGCACTGAGACAAAAATGCATTTGCCCACCTATCTAAATGTAGGAAAGAAGGTGAATAAGCCCTATTTCAAAAAACGGTGGAGTGTTCCTTTAAAGGTAAAAACATTAATCATTACCTTATCTATCTGTGAAATGCAGAGCTGGTGCAAAACATTGCTAGTCCACATTGCTATGATCAATCAAATGCTTTCTTAACTGCTGGTTTGTTATTTTTGTTATTGAGAGGAAAGTGCGCAGCACCTTTTTACATATTCGTCTTAGCGAATCAGCAGCAAGGATGTTTGTTAACAGTATATCGCTGCAAAGGTATTTACAAGTTGTTTTTACTATTAAGCGAAGAACGAAAAAGAACTTCACTGTGAGTATATCACGTTCAGTCTCTTCTCATGTTACATGTGCACAAGCAATAAGTTGCTGGCTGCAGTTCACTTAACGGCCATCAGTGTCGCTATCGCTAATAACAAGGGTTTCTGAATTCTACATATAGCCCATTTAAAGGCCCTTGCACACTGAGTCCGAAATTCGCATCCAAAATTTTCGCACGTAAAAAAATAAAATAACTCACGTTATGTCAATCACGCTTGCACGCTGCCTCCGAAACTTTCGTCCGTCATAATAAAATTGTATCAGGTTTGATTTTCTGCGCTTTTTGCATCCGTAGCAAGCATTTTGAATGGTGTTTTGACATTTCAGAGCCAACGAATCACGAATACGAAAAAACGAATGCGAAACTTTCGGACTCAGTGTGCAAGGACCTTAAGACTTCACTAAATCTCAACCTAAATTCCAAATTCTTACAATTTAATAATTAGAATTTTTTTAATTAGTGATAAAATATGTTGCCAAAGTGACTGTCACAAATATTTTCCACCATAAGTACTATAATACTAAATGCATAATAAATATTCACCATTTTAAAATGTCCCCTTAATCACAAGTGTGTACTCTCTCCATCATGAATATAGTGGTTGAGCATTTTTTGAGCAGACTCCAGACCAACCATCCCATTTATATGCTCTCCAGCACCATGGCTGTTCGCTTCTCTCCAGTCACATTCAATCTCATCCTCGTACAACACTTGCCTGGTGCAAACTTGTGATTGGTGGAGGTCCATCATGGATTTATGATGATCCTGCTGCTGCTCTTGCTGCTTCAGAATCCCTATGGAGTGGATCTCTTCCAGACTAGCAGAGAGTACACGAATGGGAGAGCCCAGATTACGTACATCTGTGATGTGGTAGCCGTCGCAATCTGGATCATCAGGACCCTGATTGAAGCAGGCCAGGCTTACATCACCGATAGGCATCGGTAAGGTTTCGGGGTGAACGGTGAACTTGAGATGTGGTATCTGTAGGCCGTGAGGAGGTTGATGACATCTCTCCTCACCCCCAGATTCACTCTCCGTATCCACATTTCCCTTTGAATATTGGTTCACCCCGTCCCAACAGCCTTGCCTCTGCTGCCATTGGTAATACGATGCGCTTCCATGATTTCCCTGCGAACCCCTCAAGACGCAGATCTGTGCCTCCTCTCCCATTTCTGACCAATCAGATTCCTCCTCTTCTGGGAGTGTTCCCAGCGACTGGTCGTCGCCATGCATTGAGACTTTGTCGTAACGTTCACTATCCATGAACTGAGCTGGAGGTGGTGCGGCTGGAAGTGGAGTCATGGGATCGTCAGACTTCAAATGTTTCACCAGGGCATCCTGTAGGAGTGATGTCACCTATAGTATAATGGAAGGGTATAGGAATGTCATTAAATTAAGGAAAATAATTCTGATTAGAGGCATATTTTGAATAACCATGAACTAATTATTGTACATAATAATTAATGTAATATAACGGTAGTGCTGGGAATCGATTTAAAAAATACACACTACAAGATATTCTGGCCAATTTTGGACCGATTTCTCCCTTTCGACAATCCTAGATAAAGTCCTGATTATCTTGATGGCTCCACAGATTATTTGATCAGATTTTCCTGAGGTGTGAGGTGTGTTAAGAGTGACTGAACCTGCTTGGAAGAACGTCGGAGCCGCCCCGATCTCAAATCGTAAATATCCAACATGTTGAATATTAATGATCAGAAATCCTGTTGTGTGGGGGAATCCTGAAGACAAACGTGCGCACACTCTGGAGATTATCATGTGAAACGAAACAATATCCAATCAGAAAGCGAGCTGACGGAAGACTCACCGCTCGTGCTGTAACATGTAAAATCCATGTTCACACCGTCTCCACGACTTCATCTAAACATTTGTCTTTTTCCCCACACAAATTTTCAGAAAAAAATACACTTACACTTTAAGCGCCATTTCTTCTTGCCAGTTTTCCGCCATGTTTGTTTACTTTAAAGTCACATTTAATGAGAGATTTTGCGAGATTTGACTGTGTTTGTGAATGGATTCTGTTAGTGCGTGGTGTTCTTTCCTGATCACTCCACACACTCGAGGAACAAAACGGTTAAATCTATGATTTCTTATCATCATGTTTGTGGTCTCTCACATTTTGAAAATCTTATAAGATTTGAAAAATCTTTTAGTGTGGACCCAGTTTAAGGCGTTAGGAATCAAGAATCGATTCCATCAAAGGTAATCAACTTTTAATAGCATTTTTCAGTTCAAAAGAGCTAATCATTCATTCACATCTTGGTCCTGCTGGGGCCACACCACAAGATATTCGGCCGATTTCTCCCCTTCCGACAATCCTAAATGAAGTTCTGATTATCTTGATGGTTCTACAGATCTACAGATCTACAGGTTCTACAGGTTCTAGAGATCTTATCAGATTTTCCTGTGGTGTGAGGTGTGTTAAGAGTGACCAAACCTGCATCGGAAGAACATCGGAGCCGCCCCGATCGCGAATTGTAAATATTCAACATTTTGCATGTAGCATGTCAATATAAACATTACTTATTATAAAAATAACTAAATCAAACTCTCACATTAATGGTCTCTAGACTTTGGATGGTCGTTTTTGCCACAGACAGTTGATCTGTGAGCTCGGAGATTCGCTGGTTCAGTCGATCACGCTCTCCATCCATATTCTGTGCCTAAATTGAAGTAACAAGACAGACAGACGTAACAGTAAAGTCAAATTTAATACAAATACAAGTTGTTTTGAATTTGAAAGTGCTTGTGTAAATCAATGGTTTATTGATATTATGAGATTATGTGAATTTATTAAAACCAATGTACTTAATTTCTTACAGTGGAACTACTAAGATTGAAGAATTAAACTGGGCTTTACCACACAATGCAGTTTTTTCTCCAGAAGGTGGTTGGTTTGTTGTGTGCTAGAGTAGTTGTCCTGAAGTCTGATGAAAGAGAAAGACATTTCCTTATCCTAATACACTTTAACATAATAACAAGAACTGTAATGTAAAGTCTTCTGACATTTAAAGGGATAGTTCATCCAAAAATGAAAATTCTGTCAGTAATTACTCACCCTCATGTTGTTCCAACCCCGTAAGACTTTCGTTCATCTTCGGAACACAAATTAAGATATTTTTGATTAAATCTGAGAGCTGGCTCACTCCTTCATAGGCTGCTAAGTAATCGATATCTGCCATCCCAGAAAAGTTAGTAAAGACATCGTTAAAATAGTCCAAGTGACTACAGTGGCTCAACCTTAAGTTTATCAAGCGACGAGAATACTTTTTGTGTGCAAAAACAAACAAAAATAACGACTTTATTCAACTATTAATTTTCTTCTGTGTGGGCCTCTGACGTGAGTTCACGAGAACGCCATGACGCATGCGCGAGAACTGAGAAGATGACGCAGATGGGTCTCGATGTAGTGTTTAAAATGGTTCTAAAGTGTCTAAAATGTCAGAATCGTGAGAAACCAACAAGAAAACGTAAAAGTGCTTTACCAATGCTGCAAAATGAATGGCTTACCCTTCACACTTTTCCATCAAATGATCGTGAGAGTCATCTTCTCAGTTCTCGCGCATGCGTTGCGGCACTCTCGCCCACACTGAAGAAAATTAAGAGTTGAATAAAATCATTATTTTTGCGCACAAAAAGTATTCTCGTCACTTGATAAACTTAAGGTTGAGCCACTGTGGTCACTTGGACTATTTTAACGATTAACTTTACTAACTTTTCTGGGCTGGCAGATGCAATTACCTAGCATCTTATGAAGGAGTGAGCCATCTCTCAGATCTCATAAAAAATATCTTAATTTCTGTTCCGAAGATGAACGAAAGTCTTACAGGGTTGGAACAACATGAGGGTGAGTAATTACTGACAGAATTTTCATTTTTGGGTGAACTAACCCTTTAATTGCATGTTAATTAATTAATTATTTACTTAATTAAATAAAAATATGTATTATAGTTCAAAGCTATGCTAAATGCAATTAGTGGAACTTTAAAGTGTTTTTTCTGACCCACTTAAGTGGGACTTATGTTCATCTTTATATTGAAATATGGTTGAAGTGTACTGCCGAATGTATTGACAAGCATTTATGGTAAACTAATGCATAATTGTATGCAATTTCTTGTAGAATCTTGTATGTCATGTATTTAAATATATTTGTAGTTACACATTTGTAATGCTGAAATTGCAATTGAAAATATATTTACTTTAAATGTATTATTAAGTACCACATTACAATTTAAATTGTAATCAAGTACTTTACATGTGCTTTAGTCAACACATTAAAATAAGTGTACTTCTTTTGAATGACAAAAGATTATTAAAACATAATGATTTATAATATTGAAATCATGAAAGTGTATTCTTTTTAAGTACACTCAAATGGCCTTTTAATTAATATTATATGAATTTCTTTTTTTTTCTTTTTTTAATACATTTAAAATCTGAGGAACACACATTCAGTACAATTAAGCACACTTCTTTTTCACAAGGGTAGTTTGGGTTTGTTCATATGAAAATATTAGAGAAACCTGCAGGGCTGTTTCCCTTGTTGGAGCAAATCTAATAAAACTATCAAAAGCTAAAACAACGCATTAACTGTTAAATACCATAAAAATTCTTCTTTGTCATAAAAAGTCATGTCTCATATATCCTCTTATTAAAAAAATACATCTGTTGTGTATGAAAAAAAAAAATTTGTGTATGCAAAATGAATAAATGTGATAATGTAGTGCGTGTTGGAGGATGTACACTGCCTGTCAGACCACTAACCCTGACTGAAAGTTTGAGCTCAAATCATGCTAAAAACAGCTTTTTTTTAACTATTTTACACACATGCATTATACATTAATCCAATAGAATAGAATAGAATAGAATAGAATAGAATAGAATAGAATAGAATAGAATAGAATGTGCTCTATAGCACAGTACAATTTAGTCTTGTGTCTCACCTTGTGAACCGCTCCAATAAGCTGTTTAGCTCTATGCGAGTTCTTTGTAACTCAGATTCAATGAGTTGGTGGCCAGTTTTGAATTCAGATCCCATACATTCCATTCGCACAGTGGTCTGCAGCAAGTTGTGGTGGAGAACCTCATTCTGCTCCTGTAGCATCCTAGATTGAATCGACAGACAAGACACCTTCATGAATACAATCACATATAGCTTGTAAGAGACACAGCGCTTCTATGAGTAATGGCATGCCAGGAGGGGATATTTACATCTGAGTGTGTCTTAAAGCAAATTGTTTCACTACCATCCAAAAAAAGCTGAAAAGCAATTTCCAGACCCAAAGTTTAGCTGGCTGCATGCAAAAAAAGAATGCAAAAGTAAACAATGGACTCACATTAATCTTTCCAATTCTGAGTCCTTTTCCTATGCAAAGGTGAAATTGGTTGCAAATGTGGAAAACCCAACAACAAATTATGTAAAATATGTATGTTTTCATTCTACTTTAACACTAAAGAAAAAATACTCACTTTGAGGAATGAGGATGACTCTTGGTAACTCACTGTGGATTGGTCATCCTGGATAGTGGAGTTAGCGGATGAATCGGACTTGTTAGAATGAGGAGAAGTGGACCGCTGGCCAACTGGAGAGTGGCGAAGATGACTCTGGTGATCATCATTGTGATGATCTCGATAGTGGTTCGATTCAGAATGAAAGTGGTGATGTTCTGTATTGGAATGCTGATTCTGCGATTCTGGGTTGTCATGGTAATGATTGTTATCTTGAGAATGATGATGGTGGGATTCTGGTTGGGAACGATGATGAGATTCTGAATGCTCATGATGTTGAGGATGGTTAGACTCTGGATTGGAATGGTGATGGGAATTTGAATGGGAATAATGGTGGGATTCTTGAGATTTGTGGTGATGGTAATGATCAGGTTCAACAGGGGGGTTTTCATGACTTCCTGAGGGGAAATGGTTTGGGTGAGATTCCGGAGGATCATGATCACTGTGGTGGTGGAGTTCTAAACGGGAAAGGTGTCCTTTAGGATGTGATGCGCTGTGATCTTGGGATTCTGAATGTGCGTTAGGATGATTTTCATAATGATGGGCTGAATTAGAGTGAGCAGGGCCTTTTGGATTACTGTCAGATAAGTGATGGTGATGTTGATGAGGACTATGGTGAGAGTCAGTATGAGAAGAATGATAATGGTGTTCCGGTGTTGGGGATGCATTATGAGAACGAGAGTGTTGGCGAGGTTCAGTGTGAGAATCAGAAGTGTGATGGTGTTGGATGGTGTTGGGTGAGTTATTAGGATGGGAATGATGATGGTGATGGTGAGATTTGGGATGAGAGGAATCATGGTCAGAATGATGGTGTTGCAATTTCACATCAGACTGGTGGTGAGTTTCTGAGTCAGTCGAAAGATGAGATGTACTACCATGCTCTCCATGGTGGTGGAGAGGAGGAGGAGGCGAATTATAGTGGTGAGATTTTGAACGGGAATGATGGTGGGAAGGTTCTGAAACTGAGGTGCTGTGACTTCCATGGTTGTGATGTGGCGGTGAAGGTGAATGTTGATGGTGGCTGTGGTGGTGTGATTCTTTGTGAGAAGGATGAGCTTCTGGATGGGAAAGATGATGGTGAGTCCCTGACTTAGAAGAGTGTGTTGAGCTGCGGTGAGCTCCATGATGGTATTGTGATGGAGAGGGTGAATGGTGATGGGAATCTGGAGGAGGAGGATGGGAATCTGAAGGAGAATGATGGTGTGGTGATGGGCTATGATGAGTTCCATGGTGCTGATGAGATGGCGACGGTGAATGATGGTGATGAGATTCTGGATGGGCATGATGGTGATGAGATTCTGGATGGGCATGATGGTGATGAGATTCTGGATGGGCATGATGGTGATGAGGTTCTTGATGGGAATGATGGTGATGAGATTCTTGATGGGAATGATGGTGATGAGATTCTTGATGGGAATGATGGTGATGAGGTTCTTGATGGGAATGATGGTGATGAGGTTCTTGATGGGAATGATGGTGATGAGATTCTTGATGGGAATGATGGTGATGAGGTTCTTTATGGGAATGACGATGGTGGTTTTCTGATTCTGGAGAACAAGGACATGAAGGTGGGCTATGATAATCTTCATTGTGATGGTGGTGTGATGGAGATGATTTGTGGTGTGAATTTCGATGATTCGATGAATTGAAATGTTTCTCTTTGGGGGCAATTTGGTGCTGGTTCTGACCTTTGTGACCACGTTCAGTCCCAGATGAAAGACATTTTGAGGAAGAGCTAGAATTGCTTGTATCATTGCTTGTATCACTTCTTGCACTATCATGACGACGCCTGGGAACAGCCTGATGCTGTTGTTGATTGATGAGGTCTGTTTCAGAATAAGGATGCTTGTTGGAGCGGGAGGTCTTGCTTGAATGTGAGTGACGTTTGGAATGGGAGTGCTTACTGGAGTGCGAGCGTTTGCTAACATGGGAATGAGCAGTTGAAGTTATGGAGCTAGCACTGCTTCCCGGCCGGCTTCTAGCAATTTTTGACTTCTTTTCACTTTTATGTTCAGGCTTTGGGGACACTGCCTTTGGAGACGTTGAAGTCTGCCCAGGGCTCGAGGGTCTATGAACATCTGTTACCCCAAGGGAAGTAAGTCTTAATGGGCTAAGCACCTGCCTTGTGATTTCATTCAAAAAGGCAGAAAACTTTATCTTCTCCTTCACAAAGACCTTATGGGCCTCTTGTTTCCTTTTCTCCAGCTCTTTCTCATCCAAGTTTCCAGCACCAGCATGATCCACTCGCCTGGACAGAACCTCCATAGACTTGGTCTTTCTTATGTTTGCAGCCGCTTTAGCGTGATTCTGTTCTTGCCCCTTCTTTCCCTTTTCATTCTGTTCTCGAGAATATGTTGCCTTCTTGGCAGTTCCTCCACTTTTTTCTTTGACTGTCAAGTTCTTTTCCATGCTTGTAGACTTCTTCTGTTGGCTATTAGCTTCCAATAAAGGCATTGTATCTGCATCATCCTCATCATCCCCATCATCCTCAAAGGCTCTCCGTCCTCTGCTGATATCCATACATGATTGTGAGTGCTGTGGACGTCGAATTGCTCGCTTGGACTCAGAAGCCAATGGGGCTTTTTCCAGACTGGCTTCAGATGACCAAGAAGAACCAGAGGAAGAGGAAGACGAAAAACTAGAATTGGAAAAATATGATTTGGAGGAAGAAGATGAAGAGGAATTGGAGGAGGAAGAGGAATCAGAAGAAGAGGAATCGGAACTGGAACTGGATGAGCTTGATGAAGACTTTGAACTAGAGGAAGACCCAGAAGAGTTTGAGGAAGTCACTGAAGCTTTAGAGTGAGTTTTCTTTTCTGGTGTGTGATGTTTATCTTGAGGTTGTTGATAATGACGATGGTGATGATGATGGCTTTTAGCTTGGGAGTGATGATGGTTATAATGCTCATGAATGAGATGACCACTGCTGCCATCTGAGGCACTATAGATGAAAGTGAAGAAAAATAATTAGTAGCTCTTACTAAGGCAGGAATCACTATTACTACTGCTTATTCAAAACTCATGACTTATTTATGTATAAACTCATCCCGCACCATTTTTGCTTTATACAATGATACCTCAAAACCATGTTTCTTGAATAGCATAAAAGGCTTGAAGGTGAGTTCTTTTGACATGAGCTAGTCAGCAACTGCTTAGCAATGCTCATCAACCATTCAGGAGACAGTACTTGCATTTTGACCCTGTTTACACCTGGTATTAAGATGCGTTTTGGTTGATTGTATCACAAGTAGACGAGGGAGAGACACCCATTTACACCTGGTATTTTAATCCGTCTCTTTTGTCCACTTTGAACCACTTCTGTCCTGATTTCTTCAAGGGAAGGGTCTATGGGTGGGTAAATGTGTATGTTTTTTTTTAGATCTTTCGATCTAATGGACAAAATAAGCTTGTGAAATTTACATATGAACATGACCGGAGAAGACAGAAAAACATACGGAGAGCATCAGCTTTCGTTCCTGCTCTGACAGCCGCAAGACCACGGCGAACGCTGTAAGAGTGTGTTACAAATCAGGAATGTTTAGAGAACATTGTGCTTGGTATGTTTTTTGTCTTCAAACCAAACTTGGGTCTTCAGCCAACAAAGCTGGCTAGCACGCTTCCCATAAAGTTTACACAGTAGATCAGTAGGCGGAGAGTAGGCAGTCTTTTGTGGCTGTTTGAACACATTCGACCACATGAGCGTTTACAGTATGAAAGCAGTCCGGTCAAATGTGCTTTCAATGACCTCTAGAAGTGGTCGAAAGTGGAAAAGCTCAAAACTTTTTAATTTTAAGTTAAGTGACATGAAGGCCAAGTTTGGTAACCCATACTCAAAATTTGTCCTCTGCATTTAACCCATCCTAGTTATTGCACACACATTAGGCGCAGTGAGTAGTGAACACTATAGGTGAACATACACACTGCAAACCATGGACACACACACCCGGAGCAGTGTGCAGCCATTCACTGCGGCACCCAGGGAGTGATTGGGGGTTAGGTGTCTTGCTCAAGGGCAACTTAGTCATTTCCTGCCGGTATTGAGAATCGATCCCGCAACCTTCGGGTTACCAGTCTGACTCTCTAACCATTAGGCCACGACTGCCCCCACATTTAGCGCCATCCACTTGTGATCCGATCGACCAAAACGCATCTTAAAGGTGGTATCAGTGATTTCAGGCCCAAAAATATTTTTATCACATTCATCTAATCTTTCCTAACGATCCGCTAGCTGCCCGCCCCATAAGCATGCCGTCAAAAAAACGCATCTCTGTTGGCAGGCTAGGCTCTGAGATCTGCACACAAAAACAAATGGTTTAGCCAAACACTCAAAACCAAAACAAATAGTGTTCCAACCAATCACTGACAGGGGGAGGGTGTTGTGAGGTTTTTTGTGAGGTAAAAATATTTTTGGGCCTGAAATCACTGATACCACCTTTAATGCCAGGTGTAAACATGGAATAAAAATGTTTTTTGTATTGTTTCTAATGTTGTATTTATCTGCATTTTACAGTAAAAAAATGTTGTGCTTTAAGATAATTGCAACCCCCATGTGAGGGACCCCCATTATGCACATTTATATTTATATATAAATGACTTTTTTATTATTACATAAATGTACAAAAGTGCTTTTATTACAAATACGTGTAAATCTATCACCTTTTATCTTCATGTTCCTCTGGAAGGTGTCCACCATGGTGGTGACGATGAGATGAGTGCCGACTCTCATGGTGAGGATGCTGATGGTGTTGACTATGGCGATGTGTCTGATGATGAGCCATTGCCTATGTTCTTGCTTTTTCTCAGAAAGATAATGGAACTGAATTGAATAGTTCTTGAGTTGTAAAACGGTTGCAATTTCCTTGATTCCAGAGCAACAAAGCGTCCTCTGCCTCTCAGTGTAATGGGAAGTACTGTGGGAATAGATATGTTAGAGGTATGATAGTACTTGTAATTTAAAAAGTAAAAAAAAAAAAAAAATCAGTAACAAAAAGACAAATGTTGTGCACATGGTAAAGAATGGCTGACAATTAAAACTACTAGAACATCTGAATAAATGACTGACGTTTTAAGCATTGAAATTTAAATAATCTAAACAAAAGTGTTCATATAAAATATACTTGATCTAAGACAACAGGAATTAAAAAAATTCTTAAATACTTAAACTGTACTACATATCTCGTTAATTTTATTACTCTACATAAAAAAATTATAAAAAGTTAGCTTATTGCAATATCTTACCGTAAAATGGTTACAGAGAAACGAAGCCAGACTTCCTCAAGGGATCTAAGAAAAATAAGTATTGTGTAATACCAATTTAAAAGCCCAATTGCAATACTTAATTCCAAAGGGAAAAAACTATGAAAATGCCTATTATAAGCCACGGCAAACAAATGCTGCGTGTTTGAAGGGTTCGGGAGAGACGATGAGAGCTCTGCTATTTTCACAACCTTTCTATCCATGTCTGTCCGTCCCCTTTATTTGACATGGCTGATTTTCCAGCAGCCATCAGAACAGTGGGAGCACCAGATGTCAATAATTCCTATCACTGTCTGAAGTGCCCGTGGCAAATTTGTGCAACAATGGTAACAACATCAATTTTTAAGATAAAATAACTCTTGAAGGGGAGATTATTTTCCATTATAGGCAATGGCTACTTTATTATTATTATTATTATTTGGGCATCAGATTAAATAAGATGCATGCATGATGTTATTCAATTATTTTTTTTTTTGGTCCTTAGAGATCATTTATATATGTTTAAAAAAAGAGAAGTTCATCTTTTGATTTGACCTTGTAAATGGTTGTTAGGTCATTTAAATAAAACTTTGATAAATGAGTAACCTGACGTAGTACTTTTTCTATGGTTCATAGTTTCCTTTGCTTCAGGCCTGGGCTTGTATCTGTCATCACTATTGATGCAAATGTTAATGCAACAGAGATGAGGATGGAATCATTGAGAATCAATTTAAATTTACAACATTAAACTTAACACACGTTCACAGGCACATGTTCTCCCTCACCATCCATGCCAAGATTTAACAATGTGAAACATCAGAGTCACTTCACTGAAGTCATAAATGTCAAAAACATTGATGAAGCTAAATATGATTCAGAAAAAAGATGAATATATAACTTCACAAACGTTCAGTGTGTATAACAAATAAAATCACAGATGGTACTACTTCATATTACTCACAGCCATTGTCATATAAATAAAAATAATCGACCTTTAAAGTACACTACCGTTCAAAAGTTTGGGGTCAGTAAGATTTTTAAAATGTTTTTAAAAGAAGTCTCTTCTGCTCACCAAGGCTGCATTTATTTGATAAAAAACAATAAATTAAAAAAACAGTAATATTGTGAAATATTATGACAATTTAAAATGACTGTTTTCTATTTTAATATATTTTAAACTGTAATTTATTCCTGTGATCATTCCATCAGCATCATTACTCCAGTCTTCAGTGTCACATGATCCTTCAGAAATCATTCTGATATGATGATTTGATGCTCAAGAAACATTCATTATTATTATCAATGTTGAAAACAGTTGTGTACAACTTTTTTTTCACAATTCTTTGATGAATAGAAAGTTCAAAAGAACAGCATTTATTTAAAATAGAATATTTTCTAACATTATAAATGTGTTTACTGTAACTTTTGATCAGTTTAACTCATCCTTGATGAATAAAAGTATTGATTTATTTTATTTCTTTCCCCCAAAAATAAAATTTAAATTCTTACTGACCCCAAACTTTTGAACGGTAGTGTTTAATGTTACAAAAGCTTTAGATTTCAGATAAATGCTGTTTTAGAACTTTCTATTCATCATAGCATCATGAAATAAAAATGTAAAAAACTGTTTTCAACATTGATAATAATCATAAATGTTTCTTGAGCATCAAATCATCATATTAGAATGATTTCTGAAGGATCATGTGACACTGAAGACTGGAGTAATGATGCTGAAACTTCAGCTTTGATCACAGGAATAAATTACACTTTACTGTATATTCACATAGAAAACAGCTGTTTTAAATTGGAATAATATTTCACAATATTACTGTTTTTGTTTGTATTTTTAATCAAATAAATGCAGCCTCGGTGAGCAGAAGAGACTTATTTTAAACCGACCCCAAACTTTTGAACGGTAGTGTATATAGACTGAATTTTAAAAATTCTCACAGAAAAAAAAAAGCTACATGTAAATATCATCAAGATTTACAGTAAGCGACTTGCCCTATGCTTTAGGTATGAAATGCATTTTGCATGAATTTTGTTGAGTCTCAGGGACACGAACAAATCAAGTGTAAAAAAGGACAAAATTCCACTATTGAAAATTCCATTGATTTTCTTGGTTTTGTCTTTCCTGAGCAGTGGCTAAAATGTGGATACTTTCATCTCAGAGAAGTCTAGCTTTCTTAAAGTCTTTCTCAATACCTGACAATGTCTATTAAGAGGACCGGAGTGCAAATGCTTTGACCTGACAGGAACTTCAGTTTATTTATCAGAGCTGCTCTGGCACTTTCTAAAGTTTCAGAAAACTGCATCATCGGAAAACATTTCAAATGTAATTTATGATTCTACTAATTATTTGTTGCAAAACAATATAGAGACCATGCTCTGCTGCACTGTCTAACAATGCCATTTATTTTAAGACTGTAGTCCTAAAATAGTGCAACCTCTTGTACCTTTTTGCTTAAATAAGGCACATAAGGCTGTTTTAATGCTAATACACACTGTAAAAAAACATTTTCAAAAGTTGTAAATACATTACTGGAAGACATTTTACAAGAAAATACTGTTTCAGTCTTTCTACTTCAAAAAGTCATGTTTAATTTAATGCATTTCTTGCTGTTTCTTTGTAATTATGTGTGGAATTTACTGAAAATTGTTTCAAAGTCAATCCTTACTTTTTTTTTTCAGTGCAGTTTTGACAATATAAAAAAAAAATATTCAGCTGTGATGACCATATTCATAAGAGCCAAAAACCCCTTTTTTGCTTAAATATAAGCCAGCCTCATCATGAATTTAAAGCTCATATTATAAGCGTATGAGCAGATCTCCAGTGTTTGATGCGTTTCCTATTCGTTCATTCCATTCCGTGCAAGAGACAATCAATGAGAAATTGTGTAACACTGTCAGGCACCCAATCATGATCAATGTCAAACTGCAATGAGATTTAACCTTCAGAAAAAACAAATGGACACAGACCCAAACACAGCTGAGTCCTGAATGAAGGCCAGACAAGGACGATCATTTCCCATCAACTTCCTCTTATTATATAATGCAGAAGGACAATGACTTCATTGCCAGCATGTCTTCAGGAAATATTCACCTCTCATTGATTATTGTTGCACAGACAAATTAGATTTAGCAGTCCAAATGCAATTCTGTAATGTTAAGTTACATTATTCTATTAAAATACACACACAAATACATATATTTTTTTTTTAATTTTATCAAGCTTGTATATTTAAGTTCAGTAATTTCACTTAAATGGCAATGAAGATTACCTATTAATTGTCATTAAAGTGAAATTACTGAACTTAAATATACGAGCTTAAAAATTATTGTATATATTCTCTCTCTCTATATATATATATATACAGTACTGTGCACAAGTCTTAGGCATGTTAATGTTCCAAGATGCTTGAAGAAACCTTCCTGCAAAGAACTATACGCAAGTGTACCTGGACAAAAGCCGTTTTAAACGCAAAGGGTCGTTACACCATATATTGATTTGAATTAGTTAACAGAAGTTAAATCATAAATAAATTCAATTTGTGATTTTATTTTTGAAAGCATTCTCACTTTACAGCATTGTAACACAAGTGCCAGTGCTTCTCACAGTCCTGTAGCTTTGCAGGAAGGTTTCTTCAAGCATCTCGGAGACGTTCCCGCAGTTCTTCTGGATTTAGTCTGTCTCAGTTTTTATATATACAGCAAAATATATAAATAACTGACTTAAAACCATTTTGGGGGGGATATTAACATGCTTAAGACTATACACACTGTATATATATCTCTTTCTATCCATATATCTATCTATATCTATCTATATCTATCTAAACTTCATTGATAAGAATTCCCCCCATTATTGCTTAAAGGGATAGTTCACCCAAAAATGAAAATTCTGTCAGCATTTACTCACCCTAGAGTTGTTCCAAACCTGTAAGAGTTTATTTTCTGTTGAAGATGATATTTTGAAGAATACTGGTAACAAAACAGTAGTTTGGCCCCGTTGACTTCCATAGTATTTTTACTGGAAGTCAATGGGGACCAGAAACTGTCTGGTTACCAACATTCTTCACAATATCTTCGTTTGAGTTCAACAGAAGAAAGAAACTCATACAGGTTTCAATTTTCGATTTTGGGTGAACTATCCTTTTAACAGCCCAGGCTAGACGAAGTTTGCAGTTAAAGAGATTCACACTGAACAAGATAAACATGTGGTCAAAGTGAGTCACTCATGTTCAGTTGCTTGATCGATTGCACAATAAAACTTTGGGAAACACCATTTCGACACTCTACTAGCTATAAGTAACTTAGCAACTACATGTCAACTTATTCTAACCCGAACCTAACGGCCTACTAATAATCTACTGCGAGCTAGTTGACATATAATTGCAAATTGATGAAAGATAGTTGACAGTTATAGAATGTCTAAAGTGGAGTATCAAAATAAAGTGTAACCAAACTGTGTGATGGTCTCAACTATTAGTCTCTTAATTCCCTCTCATTACATAAAAGATCAGACAACAAAAGACCATGTTAAATAAGACAACATTTATTTTAAACAAGCACAGCTCGATCAGTATAACAATCGATTTCAGCATGTCAACAGATCTGTCTTCACACGGGCACTGATCCACCGCAGCTGCATGCTATAGAGCAGTCAGGTTCTGCTATTGATGGATGGATTGTGTGCTGACAGACTGATTAATGTACAGAACCTCCGACATACCGCAAAACAAATGCTCTGAAATCAAGTTAGAACACATTAACAATAGATGAACAAATGAATACATCGATGATCAAGTGCTCTCTAGTGGTGAGGCACAGGAAAACAGGACATGAAGCAAAGATGGCTCGCAGAACACAGCATACTGTTTCCCAATCGGTTCCTATGTACATCTAAAAACATTTAAAATATCTATAGCTCAACTAATCTTGAGCTTAAAGTCTATTAAAGTTTCAAAGTAAATGAGGCTTTATGGAATTTATCCAGACATAATTTATGAATATAAATGTAATATGAGAGGAGTATGATAACGTATCAGTGATCATCCCTTCTGCTGCCAGAGGATCAGAGAAAAAATATGTTTACTATAATAAATTTGAATTTTACAATCTCTTACTCCTCCAAAATGCTATTTATTAAAACATTAGGCGACTACAGTTCTGTAGTGATGAAACACATTAACGCACATTTAAGGAACGAGACAAAAAAAGGCCTACAAAGGGCTAAATGATTTTAACCATCTAATATGAGAAAGTGAAATCAAGACCACCTTCAACATGGTGAAATCTCTGAATGATGACTGTAGCATTGTGAAATAATCAAATTATATAAGAACAAAACTACATTTGTTTGATCTTTTAAAACATGCTTTAGTTAAATCCATCAAGATTTTGCAAGCAGGAACAAATAGATGACAATCAGCATAATGAAAAATACTTAACCTAGAAGTCGTAAAATGTGACGTGTCCTGAAAATGTCCAGAGCGCGTGAAGCTCTTCGTGAAATGTCATTCAACAAACAGATCAAAACTTTCCGCTTCCTCAAACTCTGCATTCAACTTTGCGGCAAGAAAATCCAACTCTGACATCTGAAAGAGCAGGAAGAACATTAAATAAGAAGTGTTTAATAAGGGGAAAACTTAATTAACTTAATTTGGTGAAGCAGAAATTACACAATTCAACTTTAAACTGATTGAGATGTTTTATATCATACAAAAGCTCGTTTCTGCCACTGAATAAAAATATAAAAGTTTTTTCTTCTCACAATTGTTTGTTTCCGCCACATTTTATCTCACAAATTTAGACTTTTTTTTCCTCAGAATCCAGAGATCAAATCTCACGTTTATAAACTCAGAATTGTGCTGGAAATCTCTCACAATTCTCAGTTTAAACAGGACAAAAAGTCACAACAACCTTCTTTATATTTTGATTCCATGGCAGAAATGCTTCCCCGACTCTCTCTCGCTCTCTCTCTCTCTCACCTTAATCTGTTGAACACGCTTCCTCCTGGTGGTCTTCTTCCCCAGACAAACACCAGGGATGTTTGGATCCACTTCGGGAGGGTGTGACGCACTGTCATCAGCAGCGGAGGCGTTAAAAGACCCCAGGGAGAAGGACGCAGAGCCTAAAGGAACTATTCGAGATCTCTCAGTTTTACGCATCACCTCTGGTGTCTGTAGCCTCTCAAAACCAAACAGGGTGTCTCGGTCGTTGGTAGAAGAGGAAGGTGCAGGCTGGCTTTTGGGGCTTTCAAAGGACTTGTCCCCGACACTCAGGCGACTGTAGGAGCGCCGCACTTTTTGGGACCAGACGGGGTCCTGCTGTGGCTCTTTGGGCTGAGACGAGGGTGATGAAGGAGGCAGGATGGGCGAGAGGACCACTGTCTTGAGCACTGTTGCTACAGCTGGGGATGATGTCAGGACTTTGGAGAGCTTTGTTGGCACTTCAGATGAATGTTCCACATTCTCCTTGTTACTGTCAGACGGGGCCTTGAAGAACATTTCCATATGATAACATTATGTATTGGTGGAACAGTTTAAAAAAAAAAATCATAAGCATGATATTGGGCTTGACAGAATTACCTGAGTTTTCCTGGGTGCAATCTTCCTGACAGTGATCGAGCGTTTCACAGCCACAGGTGGAGCCTTAACAGTGAAAGACATGATATTACACATCTATTATAAAGAGCTAAATCACCAAGTTTACTGTTGCATGATTCAGTAACACTTCATAATAACTATAAAGTACTTATAAATAATTTACAAACTCTTAAATTGTGTCATCTCTACAATAATAGGCTTTGTAGACTATAGAAATAGTTCTTTTTTTCATTCATTGTCATTAGAATTTAAGTTGTTTAAGTAGATAAAGCTTTCTATCCTAACTCTAAACTTGTGTATTTATGTATATTATGTAAAGTGTGGTTCTACCACACACACATTTACTTGCATTTGAATAGACGCGAAACAAACAATACTAATGTCGTGACAGCATCTAAAACGTTAATGAGTTACTAGGGCTGGGGGAGAAATAAAATCTATTCACATTTGAATCGCGATTTTATCTTCTACCGATTCACAAATTTAAAATATTTTCTAAAGTGTTACACTTCTTTAACTCCACTGTACTACTTAAAGTTATTGAAACGTTAGTGTTGTTAATTACAATAAGCCAGGAAAAAGGACTCGTCAGCTTAATAATAATGACTAACATTTCTAGATTTACATTTAATTCAGTGCTACTTTTTTCTTCAAGACCTATTCAACCGTTTACTGCAGTCAAACAGGAAAAGTAACAAAACAGTAATCCAGAATTAATATATTATATCTATGTATATATTAAATATACTATTTTTGTCTTGACGACTACACAGTGCGTGCAGAATTATTAGGCACATTTTTATTCCCAGGCACATTTTGCCAATTCCGAACCATATTAATCTTAATAACTACTATTAATTTTGTATTTAATCATTTATAAGTGATATATAATTGTTCATGAAGGCTGGGAATGAAAAACGCCTTTAATTCAGGATTATTAGGCACATTTTCTTTTACAGATAAAATAAGACTGGCTTTATAGACAGACAGATTGAGAGTGACTCTTCAGATTGAGAGCACCACATCCTCTTCTATCACTGTTTGAAGAATTCATCTTCTAGAATCTGACAGTAAGTTTTTGGAGTTCATTTTTAAACCATCTCCTACCCTGAAGTCCGTTTTGCAGAGATGGACTAAAAATGAACTCCCAAAACTTACTGTCAGATTCTAGAAGATGAATTCTTCAAACAGTGGTAGAAGAGGATGTGGTGCTGGTCCTTCAAGAGTCACTCTCAATCTGTCCGTCTATAAAGCCTATATAAAACCAGTCTTTATGTATTTTATTACACTTCAGCTTGTGATTCTTATTAAGAGGGGGTACATTTTTAGGATTCTTTACCTAACCCAAGTCTCTGAGATCCTGACACCTTGCTCTACTGGAGACTCCAGGTAGGCTGCAGTTCTGGAAAATGGTGGCGCTGGAGACTAAAGGGTTCCTGATGGTTTCACACTTAATTCTTCACCTTAATTCCTAATTCTTTTGCAGTTAACATGTGTCTTTTCTTCTCCACCTGTTTTTGTCTGACCCTGCAATGAGCATTTCACTATCCAATGGTCATGCCCTAACTGCCATTTATAGTATTGCATCCTTCTCATGGGCATTTAATAATTTTTGACTTTTCAGTCTTACTTAAAGGTATAGCGGAGGATGTTTTACTTCCTGGTGGGTAGTCTAAACTATTGGTCCTCCTAATTGTCAATCATTCTGGTGAATCAATCAAACTTTTCAAAAAGTGGAGAGGGTGGGTCTTATCTAAAATTTGGAAAGATCCTCCGCTATACCTTTAAATCTCTTTTTTGGCTTATTTTATCTGTAAAAGAAAACGTGCCTAATAATTCTGCACACATGAATATAAGGCATTTTTTATTTCTAGCCTTCGTGAACAAGTATATATCACTTATAAATGATTAAATACAAAATGAATAGTAATGATGAAGATCAATGTGGTTTGGAATTGGTCAAATGTGCCTGGAAAAAAATATTATCAGAAAATCAACGTGCCTAATAATTCTGCACATGTAAACATCTTTTATCTAAAATTTCTTATTCAGGACAGTACCTAAATAAAAAAAACATGCATTTTGTATGATCACTATTTTGTACAAATAATTAACATTTTGCAGATTCTGCAAGGTGCATGTAAACTTTTGAGCACAACTGTACATGTATACCATCTGTGGAAGGTGTGGGACCATAAAATATTTGTCCAATCATTACTTTCGGATCGAATTATACCTGCCTGTCAACTTATGCATTTTCATACCTCCGAACACCTGCTAGCGCAGACATCACACGTCATCAGCGCATTTTATGCTATGCAGAGTTAGACAGACGTCAGTCACCGACTGCCAAAAACAAACAGCAGCCGCCTTATACGGTTCCTCCTGAGCCAAAACAACCAGCTCATGCTGCTGTACACACCATAACTACTGTCATTTGGAAGAGATGGAAACCAGTGACGTTATACTCAGAGCGGTTCGTGACTTGAATTTATGCGTTTCAATGCCAACACTATCAACGGCGAAATTAATCTGCAGCTGTCAGGTGGTACAGGTCAGAGTTATTTAAGTTTCTTTTCTATTCTTTATGTTCAGAATTATGTGCTTTGAGATATGAGGTAACGCCATCTCTCCTGACGCTTTAGTTTTCTCCCTGCTGTACGCGTTGTTTGTTTTGAAGGAGTCATGCCTTTGGAGACGCTCTGAAGCGAGGGTGGGATCTTATGCTTTCAAAGCTAGCTTGCTATTGCTAGACTCTCCAAAAATTGCCTACCCTACCTTTAAAGGGATAGTTCACCCAAAAAATCACTTACTCACCCTAAAGTTTTTCCAAAGCTGTATGAATTTCTTGCTTCTGTTGAACATTAAAGATGATATTTTAAAGAACGTTGGAAAACCAGATAATTAATGGTCCCCATTGACTTCCATAGTATTTTTTTTCCTCCATACTATGGAAGTCAATGGGGTACATCAACTGTTTGGTTAGCTATTCCTCATAATATATTCTTCTGTGTTCAGCAGAAGAAAAACTCATACAGCTTTGGAACAGCATGAGGATGAGTAACGTTAAATGATGACAACTTTCATTTCTGTTCTGTGTAACTTCTGGTGAGAAGACAATGTCAAATATTTCTAATATTTGACACAATATTACACATTTTTTACATTCCTGTAGACGTCTAGCCTTAGTACTTTCTAGTGAACTCACATAGAATGTAAAATTTAATTTCAGTTCAAGTCACTTTCGTGTTGGTTTCAAGAGAGAGACGGGAAAAAATGTTTGTGCTTTTGCTGATAATTAAAGTCTTTTTAATTCAAAGCTTGTGAACTCACCACAACTTTAGAGGCCAGATTTTCATCATTTGCAGACAATCTGCAGGACCTCCTTCGTGCTGGACTCTTACCATTTGACTCTGAGCACAAACAATATTTGTGTTTTAAAAAGACAACAATATTTGTGTTTTATTCACACAAAGTAGAACATTTTAGTATCATAAAGCCATTTCGCACCATTTCTCCCATACGACCATTCGGTAGCATTAGACAGTAGCAGCCCTGTTATGTTAAAAGACTAAATGTCATGCTCGTACAGAGTAATAAGTTAACACTCACTTCTGAGTTCATCGCTGCTTTTCCTCGACGTTAATCGCGTAGTTTTGTTGCTCATCTTGCGAGCCAATCCAGATCCAGACACTAAAGCAGTAACTGTTAACGTTAAGCTAACACTGAACACACGAGAAACTTCAAATGCGACAATCACTACAACAGCAATGCTGCATGTATGCTAACAGAGCTGTGCCTGTGTTTTACGCACACTGCTCGATATCTGACTGTGTTGAATGGGATAATGTCAAACAAAAACACGTAATAAAAAATGCCGTCTCTTTGGATATAAACGATTCCGCTCTTCTTTCAAATTCGCCCGCCTTCCCATGTAGAAGCAGGACATGGCGGATGCTAAGGGGTGGGGCTAAACAACTACTTCCGGTGGGTTGAAGCGTGTCTGTCTTCCTTTGGGGGGCGCTTGGCACCATAAAATCGCAGTCAAATATCAGGATGATTTTGGTGAAACTGTTAGACTAAAAAGTATATTTTAAATGTAATTAATCGGAGTGTTAGTTCCTGGCATACATATGAAAACTTGCTAAAGTAATATCGCTGCAAAATGAAAAAAGTAACAGGCAGAACGTGAACTCTGTTCTGTTGAATGATAGAGTACAGAGAACACGTTTTCCTTTGAAATTAACATTTATTTCTTGGTTATGTCCCTTTGCTTTGTTTCCATACATCTAATTCCTATTAAATAAATGTGGGACGGGTCTTGATTTTGTCTAGCGGGAAATAATTGGAATGTTGTTGTTTGCTTTTGCTGATAATTAAAGTGTTTTTTGTTCAACAGTAAGATCATTCATATGCATCAATAAGTGGGATTTTTTCACTTGTTTTGACTTTGTCAGAATTATCTTTAATTTATTCTGTGGGGGAAACAAGCATATATTGTCAATGACTGATCTATGACAAGAAAAAAAATTGTAATTGCTAAACAAAGATTTATGGAATGAATTCTGAACTAGTCAGAACCTTGGATTATTAGTCAATTTTCATTTAAAACTATTAACAGAAAATGTAATACATTAATCGCATGCTTTTTTTTTCTTTGTAAAGAACAGCAAACTTAAAAAAACAAAAACATTAGTGACATAATATCAACGATGTTGCTAAATGATATTCAGTAGAAGTATTATTTTCAGTAATGCAAGTTATAGTTGAGTGTCGGTGAAGGGGTACTTGATCTTTACCGTTTACCAGTGAGGTACATAAAGAAAAAAATGTTTGCGAAAACGGTTCATTCTTAAGATTGACAACATCAGACAATTTTATCTGAAAACGATGTTTATTGTGACTCACTGCTTCGTTTATCAGGCAGTTTCATTTTGGAAAAACATGTCTGGCTTTGAGAAGAGACAAATAGCCCTACGTTTTCTACAGACAGTTCAGGAAGTTCTTCAGGGCCATACACACATTTTTTTTAGAGCAGCACATTAGATTTAACATATAACACAACAAAGATTTTTTTTGCACTTAAAATATATTTTATGAAGTTTCTTTCCATAAGATTTTCCCCATTTGAACTTTATACAAATAAATGTCTCACAAACAACCAGGGAAACATGCTGACTTTACTGAAAACAGTCCCCCCTTCATACATTCCAGATCTACACAACTCATAATAAAGTAACAAAAACAGTAAGATGATGGTTACTTGTTTTTTTTTTACAATTCTTTTTGGGCAAACGTTTTCCTAACAGTCATCCTGAAAGATAAGTCATTGAAACAGACACATTTACTCGTTGAGAAATAATGAAATTTTCACAATCCTAGAATAACTTATTATATTATTACTTCTCTTACAGTATCCAAACTTTGTGACGTGTGAAAGGCTGTTGAGAAGTCAAGCCTCCCTTCCACTAGAGGTCAGCACTGAAGTTCAAACACCTGAACCCAAAGACCTTTAAAGAGAGAACCGCAATTCCACATTTCCTGGTTAACCATAAAAACAATGAGCATTTACTACATTTACAAGGTACTCTTTCCTCCGAACAGTCATTCAGTGCAATAAAGGCAGGTAAAATTGCCACTGAGTAAACTATTGATGCTTGCTTTAAAGTGACTGAAAGGTTTAGGCTTATATGGTGGTAAACACACAAGTGAAAAACCACACACACACTCACAATAGTCTTTTGTGCACTGTTTGATTCAAGGCATAGTATTGCAAGTATAAATGCTGCAGGATCATGGTAGCAAAACCCTAGAAAGTTTGATCGTCGTTGCAGGACTCTGTCCAGTGGCCGAAGACCTCACAGATGTCACAGTAGGGTCGTTCATCGCTGGGACTGCCGTGGTAGGTGGTGTGCGGGGGGGAATCTAGCATCTGGTCCTGCGTGGGACAGTCTTCGGTGTCGTGCTGGTCGAAGCAGTCGCATATGTCACAGAAGAGACGGGGAGGGGGTTTCTTTTTAATCGCCGTCTCAGCATGACTAGGTAGAAAAGACAAGCTCTTAGACACTGTATAACATGATAAACATAATAATAACAGCTTTTTTTTTTTTTTACCTAATATACTTGTGTAAAACAACATTTTATTTGCATATCAACATGATAAACTGAACAAGGTGAATATATTGATCTGAATTGTCAAACTGAACAAGGTGAAACATGGATAACCCAAGCAGAAATAATCCAATTCAAATCAATATATAAGAATTAAGTAATAAACCTTGAAGTAACACTCTTTACATTTAGGAATACGCCTCTATAAATGCATGTACACACAATTACCTTTTTGTTTGAAGAACTACAAAATCTTTATGTTAGTCAACTAATATAAAACCAGTAATTATAGTAATTAAGTTAACTGAGACGTTTGTGTTTGAAGATTAAAAGAAAATAAATGAGTGACTCTTGGGATTTAAAGAAATAAAAAAGCACCTGTTATGAGTGTCTATTTCGGTTGCACCGTTTCCGTTGAGCGCTGCTTCAGCCATCTTCTCTAGTTTAGATTTTAGGTCTTCGTTCTTCCGCTGCAGATCCACAATAACCGTGTTCAGGAATTCAACCTTTCCCAAAGAAATCAGCAAAGTCAATTAACATGATTCAATAAACCCAGAGAAGTTGCTTTCAGAGATTGAGACTCTATTCTGATGCCATTTTAGGGCTGCACAATATATTGAAATTATTGAAATATCGCAAATGTATATATCGCGATATGCATATCGCAACGGCTTGCAATAACTAGGGTCATGAACAAAAGACGAAGAGATTATCACTCACTGCTCTTGGCTGAATAACTTTTGTAGCTTTAATAAAAATCAGTATATATTTAATTCATACAGTGAAAATTAAGCAGCGTTTTATTTTTTACATTTGATTATTCAGTTTCTGTTGTTAAATAAACCTAATGTAGGATAACCTGAAACCCTGAACCCTGAGGTTTACACTGATGTTAAAATAACACGTCTTACGCGACAGTAAAACACTGCTGTTCACTTTCAGAAGCTGTAGAGATGTTTTCTATTCACAAAAAGAATGTGAAACACGTATGTAGGTTATATAATTTTAAATATATTTCAAAGATAATTTAAGTTTATTTTACACACTTTAAGCATTATCGTATTGCATATCGAATATCGCATTATTTAATGAATTATCGCATTTTTCTTCAATATCGTGCAGCCCTAATACCACTGTTATGTAATATTGCAATGCCAACTTGTTAAAATTAGATTTCTATTTGTAGGATTTTTTAGGTATCCGTAAATGACTAGTAATGTAAGTACCTAGTGTTTTTTTTTTATTACTTTTATTGATTTTCTTATTTGTTTTACTAAGCATGGAAAAATGTAACATTAGCCTGTCAAATCCTTTTGAGAGTCAAAAAATGTAAATGACAAACGGACACCAAGATTCTGACAAGATGAACACACTGGTGAATTTTCGTGGTTTGATCCAAACTTTGATCCAGCAAAGTCCAGTCTGAGTCGTGTTCGACAATCACTATCACTAAAGTTTTGCCATGAAATCACTCTGCTTGTATTCTTTCTTTTTCTTTTCTTTCTTTTTTTCTCTTAATTTAGATTTCAGAAAACTGAATAGGGGAAATAGTATGGAAACAAAATTATTTTTCCATTCAGTTTTCATTTTCCATCGTTTTTTCAGACCTGGAAATTACTCAAATCAAATTCCATGCTTTTCTAAACTGCGTAGGGACCCTGAATTTAATTGTACAACTTTTATATTAAGGATTAACAGATTATATCAATAATATTATACATGGTTAATGCAAAAAGTGTGTGAAATGCCTACAAACAAACAAACAAAAAAATCTTTATTACTAATTTCTAGGAACAGAACAACTTTTTTTGTAAAATAACACTGTAATTGTTTGCCTAAGCAATGCTCACTCTTGTAGGTCAGTGGGCCAAAAGAGCAGTATGTCAATATAATTATGCCTTTTATGTGTGATAGGAAAAAGGTCCAGTCTGCATACCTGATGCTCAGCATTCTCCTTCGCCTCCCTCCATGTTTTCAAGACAGAATCATCTGGATGGAATGTAAAACACACACATGCGAAGTTCGGTCATGTAGATTAAACAAAATCTATAGTCTTACTGAATTTAATTTGACATTTAACCCGTGATATTTATTTGTAACTTATTTAATAGAAACATTCTGGTTTAAAACAACTATGTGTGAAGAGGTACCTGAGCCGGTGCCGGTGACCTGAGCGTCAGCTAGACTCCTCTCGAGAGCCTTCAGTCGCTCCTGAAGCTGAGTGTTCTCACTCTTGTGGGATTTCAGATTGGACTGAAGCGCCTGTGTCGTGTCACGCAGACCTGCTATCTGCTTGCAAGAACCACAAACACAATTTTTTTTTTTAGCAAAACTGAAATGCGCACATTCAAACTCTAAACCAAAAGGACGTTACCTCATTTCTCAGAGAGTCTAATTCTTTGTCCTTTTCTGAGACCAAGGCACTCTGTGTTTGGAGAGATTGCTGAAGCGCTTCCTTCTCCTTTTCTGTCTCTTTTGTTAAAGTGCTTTCCCTGTGCAGAAGACAGATTGTGTGTGTGCATTCTGCATCCATTAAAACGGCAATATAGGGTCAGAACGTCTAATGAAGAAAGGACTTCTATTTATAGTAGTCAAAATTGCTGTACATTTCTTGTATTTGCTTACCTCATTTTTATCTTCTTCAATTGACTGTTGAGGCTGTCACGCTCCTTTGTGAGCTGCATTAAGAGTGAACAGAATATAATACTTATGCAACATAAAAAGGCAAAATCCCTATTTAATCCTCAGTAGTATTTTCAGTTTCTTTAAAAAAAAATATATATATAATAAATAAACTCTTTATAAAGTCTGGTGCACTTTTCAGCTTTTTCTGCCCAAGTGCCACCCACATAGACATGTAAACTTGTTTTGTTTTGCTTTTATTAACAATTTAAGGGTGGATTTATCTGCAAATTAATAAAAATAAACTGGAATGGAAAAAGATTAACATCATATTAAAGCAATATTACAGTTTGCCAAATCCTGTGCAGTGACACTAATGCCTCAGTTGAAATCAGGTATAAGTAATAAAAAGCTTGATTTCAGATTTCTCTTTTCTACAGACCTGTAGCTGTCTGCCTATTTACGCCATACATGAGCGCCAAGTTGTGCACTACTAAATATTTTAGATACTTAAAATGCTGTTACTTAAAACGTACATATAAACCAAATATTTAAGGAAGCCTACAACACATTTATTACTATAAATATTATACATTTAAAATATAGCCACAGGCAGCAATTACCAGGGTCCAAGCACCAAATGTTCATATGAACAAAGAGGTGGTACTCGTGATTTCCTTGTATCGTTCCAAATATTATGTGTTTTTACTGCAAAGTCAACTTGAATCTTGAATCTCCACTGATACTGAGAGTTAGGGTTTGATGAAACATCTTTCATCAAACAATACATGATAGTTCAAAAAGGAAATCATGAAATATTCAGCCATTCAAACTGATGGTAAAAATTATAGACCTAAAAAGATTTATTAGCCATCAACATTAGTATTACAGCCCTCATCTGTCACTCACAATTTGTGATATTTGGCATGTTTCCTCAGACTGTCCTTTTGGACATGTGCACCAAATTTTGTGAACTTTGGACGTTCACAAAATATATAATAGTAATTTATAATTAGTCACTATAGGTCACACCCACATATCGGCCTAATTTGAAGAAACTTGACGCGTCCTCAGAATCTCCTGATGTCTGACGTCCTGCAGATATACGTGAATTAGTAAAAATGGGCATCGCCTGACTATTTAAATTGCTCGTATCTTCACAACACTTTGACCAATCAAAATTCTTTGATAACTTTCCATAACCCTCAGGTCACGGTTGTCATAACACACACTAAGTTAAGTATAAATACATTCAAGTGTTGCAAAGTTATAGAAGAAATGTCCATTTCAATGTGTTTTTCGTTAAATTCATTTGCATGTTATTTGAGAATGGTTTTACTAATCAACTTTAATTCTATAACTGTTTGTCGACATGCTCTTAACATGATCTGGTTTGATTATTGCTTTTAAAATAAAGTAAAAATCAGAAGAAAGATGTGAATATATTGACATTTGGTGGCGCTAGAGGTTTTGAGTTAGAGAAACCAAATTTGCTGTGGTTAATGTTCAGACTGTCCTCTAAATTTCACAACTTTCATGCAAGCGGTTCTAAAGGCTGCTATAGACTCAATGGCGAGAGGAGGAGGAAACTAACAATAACAAGCCTTTGGTGTTTGGCTGCTATTAATAATAATAATAATAATAAATCTGAGCAAAAACAATAGGGTTTCATGGTTCATGCTCAAACCCCAAATACAGGAGAAACTCAAAAAATTTGAATATTTATAATATTTTATATGGTCAAAAGTTCATGTATATCAGTAATTCAAATTAAAAGGTGAAACTAATATATTTAGAATATATATTACTATATACATATGCATGATTATACTTTTCAGAGGGCCGACATTTCTGTATTTAAAATCCTTTTTTTAAAATTGATTTCATGTAATATTCAAATTTTATGAGATTTTGAATTTGGGGTTTTCATAAGCTGTGAGCCATAATCATCAAAATTATAACTTTTGCATGATATTCTAATTTTTCGAGTTTTATCTGTAAGAAACCCCTACAAATACAATAGGATTCCAGCACTTTGTTCTTGGACCCCTTAATCATTTCTGTCCATTACATTAAAGCCAACTCTTGATTGCATAAAGCCACCAAATTAATTTACTTGGGATGTTAAAATATGTTCTCAAACTGGGATAACAACTGTGTTATGTGTGAAAATCCTTCTCAAATATCATAAAAATAAATAAAATAAAAAGATTATGTAAACAGCCATAATACCTCATTTCTCAGAGAGTCTAATTCTTTGTCCTTTTCTGAGATCAAGGCACTCTGTGTTTGGAGAGATTGCTGAAGTGCTGCTTTCTCCTTTTCTGATTCACTTGTTAAAGTGCTTTCCCTGTGCAGAAGACAGATCATATGATGTGTGAATTCTGCATTCATTTGGGGGTTGAAACAAAGTCCCTCTATACATGACACCATTACAAACAAGTTCTGTTTCCTTACCTCATTTTCATCTCCTTCAACTGATCATTGAGGTTGTCACACTCCTTTTTGAGCTGCATTAAGAGTGAATAACAGTTAGGGCTTTCAGCTATCAAATTAGCACATTAATCATCACAACATAGCATTACAATGATTTAAGGCATAAAATATTTACATTAAACATGCACAACATCAGCATTAAAATCAACCAAAAATGAATTCAGCTCAATTATCTGGACACTGAATATGATGCAAGTCAAAATCAAATCAATGAAATGACACACATTATACAGTGAACATACATTTAGTAGAATGCTACTGTCTTTGTGGCTGCTGGCAAGGTCCATGGTTAGCTTTTCCTTCTCATTCTTCAGAGTATCCACTGCCTGGGTTTTTTCAGCAGCTGCTTGTTTTAACTCCTCACTGAAACACAACCAGCATTTAATCAAACAACACACAGAGACACATAAAACAGTGTGAAGGATTCTTACACCACTTCTAAAAACAACTATAAACACAAGATTCTCTAACCTGTCCTGGAAAGCTGTAGTGCACATGTAAATGAGTCGACTGTATGGTCTGACACTGCTCAGTACGTCATGTATGCTAACACGAATAATGCAATACTACAGGTATGGTGACATGAATTTAGTCGAGGATGTGGTTTTCACACGGACCATTATAAAAGGGGTGTAAATATTTGACCTGACAATACTTTAAACTGTGAAATCTAGATAGGGAAAAAAATATACATTAGAATATATTTCTGAAGCATCTGTGCTGGAGATAGATAAAAGTTTACCTTAAAATATATGTGAAGAATTGTATTTTGAATGCGTAATACATTGGGTGTTTTTGTAATGATTATAATTGGTAATCTCTGGTAATGACTCCTAATTGGTTATTAAAATCCATAATCTATGCATGGACGCCCCTTTCCTCCCTTAGTTTTATACATAGTTGAATTAAAAGTAAATTAAATACCAGTAAAAGATTGAGATAAGACTTTGAGTGAAAAGTTGTCATGAATATAAAAGATAATTATCAAAGATTATTGGTTTTGTTTTATAATTTAGCATTACGCCAGCTAGCACGGCTACAGTATATTTATAGTGAGAAAAAGATAAAAAGTAAATAAGTAAATAATGGTAACACTTTAGTTTAGGGTTCAGTTCTCACTATTAACAAGTTGTTTATTAGCATTCATATTACTAGAATATTGACTGTTTATTAGTACTTATAAAGCACATATTAATGCCTTATTTTGCTTGACCATATTCTACATCCCTTAATGCCTACCCAATACCTAAACTTAACAACTACCTTATTAACTATTAATAAGCAGTTATTGGGAGTTTATTGCGGCAAAAGTTGTAGTTAATAGTGAGAATTGGACCCTAAACTAAAGTGTGACCTAAATTATATATCTAAAAAAAAAAGACAAAAGTTTTAAAAGTATATCTTTGATTAAAAAAATCTAAAACTCTAAAAAATTACTTAAAAAAATTACCGAAAAGTAAAGAGTCCTAGAGTTCAAACCATCACAGTCCAAAAATATGCAAAAAAAAAAAAAAATGCTTCAGAGATATTGGACTCCTGCATAAAGAGAGTAAAGAAGGATCTTCACCCATTAACACAAACTTGTGGGTTAGTCTAGACGGTAAATATCAACGAAAAATGACAAAAGTTTCACAATTCTACAAACAAAACAAAGATATGCAGTGTGGATAAATGGTAAAGACACTCACATCTCTTTACTGAGGCTGCTGATCTTCTGACTGTCTGAACTCACATTCTCTTGATACTCGGAGTTCTGCTTTGTTAGAGCATCCAGCTACAAAAAGTACAGAAAAAAACATTTCGAAATATTTTGGCCATCTTCTGATCATCTAAAATATACACAACATAGAACAAGGACAACCTGAAGCAGACACTAATAAATTATGAATAATTTTGCACACATCTTTACATAATATTGTCAGATAACTCAGGAATTATATAGACTCCTCCCACAGTTTTCAAAAAAGAATGGAAATGGTGCATATTAGGGCAAGACATTCTGCAGGTTTAAAATCAGAAATATTTTTGTTAACACATTTACATGAATTATTCAGTAACACTGTGCTATTTGGCCTGTAAACATGTCTACAAATCCTTGACTTTATAGATGGATGAACTTCTGGTTATGCATTACTGACAATTTCTGTGTGAATTTGTACTCATGTAAACAGTCTGTTGCTAGTATCCTTACTTGTGGTTACTAGCTTTACATGGTTGAATGCATAATACTGCACATTTAAGATGAGTAACTGTTTTATCACAACAGTCTCATGTAAACATGTATTTTGGTTATTACATAAACAGCCATAATACCTCATTTCTCAGAGTCTCTAATTTTTTGTCCTTTTCTGAGACCAAGGCACTCTGTGTTTGGAGAGATTGCTGAAGTGCTGCTTTCTCCTTTTCAGATTCACTTCTTGAGGTGCTTTCCCTGTACAGAAGAGAGGTTGTATAATGTGTGCATTCAGCATTAAATTAAAAAAAAAAAGTAACATTTAACATCAACGGAACCTTTCCATTGCACAAAAGGTTCTTTATATTCACAAATTTTGGAACCTTTATTTTTAAGAGTGTATGGACAACTTTTATGGTGCATTTTAAATTCTATTTAGAGTTTGAAAGTTCCTGTTCCCTGTATTAGCTTGTCTGCTAAACATCCCCTTCTGTATTGTACACAAAAAAACAAGCAAGTTTGGCACGAGGGCGAGTAGATTATGACAAATCCTTTACGGCATTTCAGGGTGTAGGACTGACTGGGATAAATAAAAAACTAAAAAAACTTTTGGCATGTCTATTAAGTGCTATAAATATAATAACTTGGGTATTACAGTATTTTAAAGTGCCTTAATTATGCTTTTTAGGATATTACCTTTCATGTAGTGTGTAATAGAGCTGTTAGTGCATGTAAAAGGTCTGCAAAGTTTCAAAGATCAAAGTGTAGATAATGTTAATGTCTCCCAAAAGAAAGAGCCGATTCTCAACTGCCTGACATGAGTCATCAGTAATTCCAGCATTATTCCTGCTCGAACCTACATGCGTTTGTAACACATCTGCATAATGCCAGCCTACGGTCTTCATTGGCTGCCCGCAAACAATGTCTACTTCGACCCTCAAACACTGTGGTTGTAGCTGAGACTGGAAGAGTTTGGTTTGTGTTGTTGACGTGTTGAGAAGACGCTGTTTTCTGCACTGTAAAAAATGTCCACTCTGCATGCACTTCCAAAAGATGAGGCATTGATACGGTAAAACTGACACAATCGTTACTGTTCATATCACTGTGTGTACAAATGCTGAGGAAGATACGGAGCTGAAATTCAGATATGCTAATGGACGTTTGGTTTCCTGTTAGCGGTAGACCAATCATAACAGACTGGGCCATCCGACCAATCAGAGCAGAGAAAGCTCTCAGAAAAGGCGGGGTTTAGAGAAACTGGATCCTTGAACAAACTGTTTCAGACACTGTGAGAGAAGAGCTGATGCTGCAGAAGATATTATGAGAAGATTAAAATGTTTTTGATCTTGGATGCATGTAAACCTATTGTAAGAGACCTCCCGATTAAAACTAGGAACCTTTAAAACAACAACAGGGGCACTTTAACATAATACTACAATTAAACATTTCTAAACTTTTATTTCCTCTCTTAATGCTAAAGAATAAACGAAGCGGATCTCTTGCATGGACGGCTCTCTTTCACAAACAACGCTGGTGAATCGGTAGGAGAGATCAGTTAATCTACCCTCACTGTCACGCAAACGAGCCAACAAACTTTTTCCCGCTTATACATAAACTTGGTTTTGACAACTAGGAAAAGTTCCTTACCTCATTTTCATCTCCTTCAACTGATCGTTGAGACTGTCACACTCCTTTTTGAGCTGCATTAAGATGACAGTGAAGAGAATTCATTTACTTCTCACAAAATAGCACATAATAGTACATAAAGCACAATAATAATAATAGTACATATTGGCTAGTATATGAGCACAAAATGATATATAAGTTATTGTTAGGTTAGGCATAAAAATACTTGGCCAACAAACTACAAAGTTTACAATAAAATGTCCATAAACTGCTGGTCATCATTTAATTAAATTAATTTTTTGTCACTTAAATATGATTGACAAGCAAAATAAAAAATTGGAGAAAAAAATGATATAATGTATTTCCTAGTGCAATATTAGAGTAAAATATTACATGTAATGTGGTTAACATACATTTAGTAGAATGTCACTGTCTTTGTGGCTGCTGGCAAGGTCCATGGTTAGCTTTTCCTTCTCATTTTTCAGAGTATCCACTGCCTGGGTTTTTTCAGAAGCTGCTTGTTTTAACTCCTCACTGAAACACAACCAGCATTTGTTTACGCAACAGAGACACACAAACTTATCTGGCTTATTATTATTAGAATTAATATCACATAGAAATTAAACTACACAATTTCAACTGATAAAGAATTGCAGTGTGGATAAATGGTAAAGACACTCACATCTCTTTACTGAGGCTGCTGATCTTCTGACTGTCTGAACTCACATTCTCTTGATACTCTGAGTTCTGCTTTGTTAAGGCATCCAGCTACACAAAAGTACAGAGAAAACAATGAGCAACTTAAAACAAGCACTAGTAAATATCAATGATTTAAGCAGTGGCGTGTAACGCAGTCACTCCTACTAGCCACTTTGGTAGGTTCGTTGAATTTTATATAATATATAAATTTTTCAATAGTAGTCTTTTAAAAAGGCATCTGAAATAAACTAACTGCAATGTAGGGTTGTCAAAAGTATTGATTTTGATACTGAAATATCTAAAATGCTTCCAGTACTCATTTTGCACAGAATAGATACACGATACCAGCTGCGCTTTCTCACGCTCTTATCTCTCCGACAGTAGGTTACACACAAACCTGCCTCCCTTCACTCACTTGCTCTGGATGAATACGGTTGCTGTTACAGGACTTTAATTTCAGCGTGGGATTGCGCGTATTGCGCATCCTTTTAGTCATTCCCGCAGATTTTATGCTCACACTTAAAGTGTGCGCACATAAAGCCACCTCTCAATATTTTTTTTTTTTTTTTTTTTACCACCTATTGTGTTTAAACAATCAACTGCACACAAAAGTGTCAAAATGCCAGTCTTGGCGAGTATTCATGTAGACACGGTCAGTTTTATTTTAAGTGAACAAACATTTGAGAAAGAAAACGCATGTGTAACAGTAAAGGCTCTGTGCATCAGGTCTTAAAGTCAAGTCAAGTCAAGTCAAGAATATTTGTATAGCGCTTTTCACAATACAGATTGTATCAAAGCAGCTTCACAGTATTAAATTAAAATAATACAACAAGGTTTGTTTCAAGTGGAATTTATTGATTGATCAAATTAAATTAAATATCCCCAAAATATCCCCAACTGAGCAAGCCAAAGGCAACAGTGGCAAGGAACCGAAAAACTCCATCAAGTGACCTAATGGTGTCCTAAAACTCCATCAGGTGACCTAATGGAGAAAAAAAAAAAACCTTGGGAGAACCCAGGCTCAGTCGGGGGCCAGTTCTCCTCTGGCATTTATGAGCTAGAGACCGGATTGTATTTTGAACTGTAAGATTAAAAATATTATATGAATGCCTGGCTGAAGAGATGCGACTTTAATCTAGTTTTAAACTGGGAGAGCGAGTCTGAGCAACGAACAGTATCAGGAAGACTATTCCAGAGTTTTGGAGCCAAATGTGAAAATGCTCTTCCTCCTTTAGTGGTTCTGGATATCCTAGGTATGACCAAAAGCCTTGAATTTAGTGATCTTAAAGAGCGCAATGGATTATAGGGTGATAGAAGATCCGTTAAATAGACTGGAGCTAAGCCGTTTAGGGCTTTATAAGTCAGTAGCAATACCTTGTAATTAATACGGAGCTTTATAGGTAACCAATGCAATGATGATAAAATCGGTGTTATATGATCATATTTTCTTGATCTCGTAAGAACTCTAGCGGCGGCATTTTGGACAGTTAGTAGCTTGTTTATTGAGGATGCAGGACAACCAGCTAATAAAGCATTACAGTAATCTAGTCTCGAGGTCATGAATGCATGAACTAACTTTTCTGCATCAGACACTGATAGCATATTACGTAGCTTAGCAATGTTTCTAAGGTGGAAAAAGGCAGTTTTTGTAACATATGAAATATGATTTTCAAAAGACAGGTTGCAATCAAGTATAACACCCAGGTCCTTTACTGTAGAGGATAAAGTAACAGGACATCCTATGATGTTAAAGTTGTATTGTGCGAGGTTTTGTGGGCGGTTTTTTGAACCGATAAGTATTACCTCTGTCTTGTCTGGATTTAATAAAAGAAAATTACGGGTCATCCAATCTTTTATATCTTTAACACACTCTGTCAATTTGGAAAATTTAGCGTTTTCATCCGGCCGTGATGAAATATATATTTGAGGGTCATCAGCATAACAATGGAAACTAATTCCATGTTTCCTTATAATATTTCCAAGTGGCATCATATATATTGAGAATAACAGAGGGCCTAACACAGATCCCTGCGGCACTCCATAGTTTACTGGAGTTATGATCGATTTTTCTCCATTTAAATAGACAAAATGGTAGCGGTCAGATAGGTATGATTTGAACCAGCTTAATGCTTGTCCTTGAACACCAGTATAATTTTGTAGTCGATCTAAGAGTATTGTGTGATCTATAGTATCGAACGCAGCACTAAGATCAAGTAAAACTAGTATTGAGATACAGCCTTGGTCAGAAGCTAAAAGTAAATCATTTGTGATTTTAACGAGCGCAGTTTCAGTGCTATGATGCGGTCTGAATCCAGACTGAAACTTTTCATAGATATCATTTTGTTGCAAGAAAGAGCCCAGTTGAGCGGACACCACTTTTTCTAATATTTTAGACATAAATGGAAGATTTGAAATGGGTCTATAATTTGCTAGGTTATTATGATCTAATTGTGGTTTCTTAATTAGAGGTTTTATAACTCCCAGTTTAAATGTTCTTGGAACATGACCTAAAGATAAAGACGCGTTAATAATATTGAGGAGAGGCTCTTCCACTACAGGTAACACTTCTTTCAGTAGTTTAGTTGGTATAGGATCTAATAAACATGTTGTTGTTTTAGATGAAGTGATAAGTTTATTTAACTCTTTTTGTTCTATAGTTGTAAAGCACTGTAATTGTTCTTGCGGGGTGATAATTGAAGCTGAATTATAAGGCGCAATTGAAGATTGAACGTTTACAATTGTGGTTCTGATGCTTTCTATTTTCTCAGTGAAGAAGTTCATGAAATCATTACTACTGAACTGTAACGGGATATTTTGTTCGGGTGACGTCTGTTTATTTGTTAGTCTAGCCACGGTGTTAAATAAAAACCTTGGATTGTTTTGGTTGTTTTCTATTAGTTTGCGGAGGTGCTCAGCCCTGGCCGCTTTTAGGGCCTTTTTATAATGTGACATACTGTCTTTCCACGCGATTCTAAAGACCTCTAAATTTGTTTGTTTCCATTTACGCTCTAAAATACGGGTTTCTCTCTTTAAAACATGCGTAGTATTGTTGTACCATGGTGCTTTAATTTTCTCTCTGACCTTTTTTAATTTAATAGGTGCAACCACATCCAATGTTCTAGAGAGAATGGTGCTCATAGTGCTAGTTAGTTCTTCTAGTTCATCTGTTTGTTTGGGTTCAGGCAGCAGCTGAGACAGATTAGATAAGCAATTTGAGAAATTATCTATGGTGGATGGGAGGATTGTTCTGCCTAGTTGATAACGTGGCGCCGCATGACATATTACAGCAGTACGTAATATGCAAGTTACCATGTAGTGATCAGTGACATCATCACTTTGTGGAATGATATCTATATCGGTTGGATCGGTTCCATGTGATATAATTAAATCGAGTGTATGATTAAGACGAGTTGGGGTGACGTTTTGCTTGACCCCGTTTTGCTTGACCCCAAATGAATTTAATAAATCTGTAAACGCAGCCCCTAACGCATCATTTGGATTATCTACGTGTATGTTAAAATCTCCAACAATTAATGCTTTATCGACATTGACTAAAAGGAAAATCTGCAAACTCTTTTAGGAAATCAGCGTAAGGCCCTGGCGGTCTATACGGTAGCCAAGGCTAGAGATAATAGGGATGTTTTTCTAATATCTAAGAGCGTAACATTTAGTACAAGTACTTCAAATGAAATAAACTTATAACCCGTTTTCTGAGTAACATTGAGAATATCTCTATAGATTGTTTATAACAGTATCCAGATGGAGTAGACTCATTTAGACCGAAATAATCATTTGGTTTAAGCCAGGTTTCAGTAAGGCAAAGTACATCGAAGCTATTATCTGTGAGTATTTCATTTACAATAACTGCCCTAGGTGTGAGTGATCTAATGTTTAGAAGACCTAGCTTTAGAAATTGTTTTTGTTTACTAATAGCAACATTTTCTGTTTTAATAACAATTAGATTTTTCCTAGGTACTTCAGTAGATGTATTATTTGATCTCACTAAACGAGGAATAGACACGGTTTCTATGCAATGTTCTACACTAGTATTTATATCAGTTAAGTTGGTGCAGCAGAGACTATGATTTGGACTTTTGGTTACTAGTCAAAGGGTATTTAACATTTTGGAGATGTTATCCGACAGAAGATCCGCTCCGAATCTGCTTGGGTGTAAGCCATCAGCACGGAAAAGCCTAGGACGCTCCCAAAACAGATTCCAATTATTTACAAAGAGCAGTTTCTGCTCATTGCACCATGACATTAACCATTCATTTAGCGCAAATAATCTGCTGAACTTTTCATGCCCTAGTCCAGGGGTGGGGAACCTTTTTCCTATCAAGGGCCATTTACAAGTTTTGAACATTCTTTAAGGGCCATTTTAATGAGCAGGGGCGTTTCTAGATTTTAAAAACACCAGGGGCTGAGCCTGAAACATCAGGGGCTGGGTAACAAGATAACATGATTCGATACAGAGAATAATGTATATTTTAGGCCTATATGCAGGGGGCAGACTGGTTAAAAAATTCAGTCCTGGCACTGTAGCCACACCAGCCCATATATAACCACACAGACACACACATATTTAAATGTGAGGTAGTTAGGGGGGTTTGGGGGCATGCTCCCCGAGAAATGTTTTATTTCTCAGACCTACATATGTGCATTTTAAGGTGTTTGAAGGCCAACATTTTTTGATAACAATAGCTTTAAAAGCATGTCAGTGGGCAGTAGCATAACTTATTTGTCAAGCAGATAACAGATTCTTAAACATGAGAATGAGGATAAATGTTGAAATGAATGATCCACACTAGAAAATGGAAATGCAAAATGTTTCTGCTTATTGTTGACAATACATAATCCCATATTCCAAACAGGAATGGCCTTAAATGAGAAATCTGTTGTAGGCCTATTTTTCACATTTTTGGTCACAAAATATTGAGTCTGTTTTGATGACTTTGCAATATTGATCAAATGTTAGAATATTAATAATGAAAATGGAGTAGGGCTACGCCAAAATGTGTAACATTTATGTAGCCTACAAAGGAATACAAAAGCCCCGACATAGAGTTTTGACGCAGCTTTAATCTCCCTTTTGGTTATTTCAATACTTAATTGACGACAGAACACGACGTTACATGCTAGTAGTTTATTTTGCGTGATATAGGGCGCGCCGCATTTGCGTGATTGAAGAGTGCGCGCCGCGAGCAAACGGCTGGCACGACGTAACGCAAGTAAGTTAGTTTTTCTGAGTTTTACTGACATATAGCCTGACAACATCTGGTCTGACAGAAGACTGTGCGGCGGTGCTGACTGCGTTATTTTTTTTTTAAACCGGTGCGGCGCGCTCGCCCCCGAAGTTCATCCGTGAGAAACTTGAAACCGGTGCTTGAACTTGAACTCAGGTGACTCATTATGACCGCCGCTAGCGTAGCTAGCCGGTCATATAGGGATTGTCAAAGTTTTTTTTTTTTTTTGTCTTTTTTTGTCACCTTACTGAATTTTTCGTCAACGATACCAGGGACACCGAAACACCGGGGAACATGAAATTTGGTGGGCATGTAGCCCCACTAGACTTCTAAGGAAAAATTTCGTTTGGTCCTCGGGGGCCACTCCCCCCCCGCGCTGGGCCCCCCCAAACCCAAAAAAATGCAGTTTTTCCTAAATAACTACCTGAACCGTGGCACCGAGGATGAAGAAATTTTTGTGGTATGTTGGTCTACTAGACTTTTACGGAAAAATTTCATTTGGTCCCCGGGGGCCACTTCCCCCCCCCCGCGCTGGGGCCCCCGTAAATTTTTCGTCAACCATACCAGGGACACCGAAACACCAGGGAACATGAAATTTGGTGGGCATGTAGCCCCACTAGACTTCTAAGGAAAAATTTCGTTTGGTCCCCGGGGGCCACTCCCCCCCCGCGCTGGGCCCCCCCAAACCCCAAAAAATGCAGTTTTTCCTAAATAACTACCTGAACCGTGGCACCGAGGATGAAGACATTTTTATGGTATGTTGGTCTACTAGACTTTTACGGAAAAATTTTGTTTGGTCCCCGGGGCCACTTCCCCCCCCGCGCTGGGGCCCCCGTAAATTTTTCGTCAACGATACCAGGGACACCGAAGCACCGGGGAACATGAAATTTGGTGGGCATGTAGCCCCACTAGACTTCTACGGAAAAATTTCGTTTGGTCCCCGGGGGCCACTCCCCCCCCCGCGCTGGGCCCCCCCAAACCCCAAAAAATGCAGTTTTTCCTAAATAACTACCTGAACCGTGGCACCGAGGATGAAGACATTTTTATGGTATGTTCGTCTACTAGACTTTTACGGAAAAATTTCGTTTGGTCCCCGGGGGCCACTCCCCCCTCCCCGCGCTGGGGCCCCCGTAAATTTTTCGTCAACGATACCAGGGACACCGAAGCACCAGGGAACATGAAATTTGGTGGGCATGTAGCCCCACTACACTTCTACGGAAAAATTTCGTTTGGTCCCCGGGGGCCACTCCCCCCCCGCGCTGGGCCCCCCCAAACCCCCAAAAATGCAGTTTTTCCTAAATAACTACCTGAACCGTGGCACCGAGGATGAAGACATTTTTATGGTATGTTGGTCTACTAGACTTTTACGGAAAAATTTCGTTTGGTCCCCGGGGGCCACTTCCCCCCCCTGCGCTGGGGCCCCCGTAAATTTTTCGTCAACGATACCAGGGACACCGAAACACCGGGGAACATGAAATTTGGTGGGCATGTAGCCCCACTAGACTTCTACGGAAAAATTTCGTTTGGTCCCCGGGGGCCACTCCCCCCCCCGCGCTGGGCCCCCCCAAACCCCCAAAAATGCAGTTTTTCCTAAATAACTACCTGAACCGTGGCACCGAGGATGAAGAAATTTTTATGGTATGTTCGTCTACTAGACTTTTACGGAAAAATTTCGTTTGGTCCCCGGGGGCCACTCCCCCCTCCCCGCGCTGGGGCCCCCGTAAATTTTTCGTCAACGATACCAGGGACACCGAAGCACCAGGGAACATGAAATTTGGTGGGCATGTAGCCCCACTACACTTCTACGGAAAAATTTCGTTTGGTCCCCGGGGGCCACTCCCCCCCCGCGCTGGGCCCCCCCAAACCCCCAAAAATGCAGTTTTTCCTAAATAACTACCTGAACCGTGGCACCGAGGATGAAGAAATTTTTATGGTATGTTCGTCTACTAGACTTTTACGGAAAAATTTCGTTTGGTCCCCGGGGGCCACTCCCCCCTCCCCGCGCTGGGGCCCCCGTAAATTTTTCGTCAACGATACCAGGGACACCGAAGCACCAGGGAACATGAAATTTGGTGGGCATGTAGCCCCACTACACTTCTACGGAAAAATTTCGTTTGGTCCCCGGGGGCCACTCCCCCCCCGCGCTGGGCCCCCCCAAACCCCCAAAAATGCAGTTTTTCCTAAATAACTACCTGAACCGTGGCACCGAGGATGAAGAAATTTTTATGGTATGTTGGTCTACTAGACTTTTACGGAAAAATTTCGTTTGGTCCCCGGGGGCCACTTCCCCCCCCTGCGCTGGGGCCCCCGTAAATTTTTCGTCAACGATACCAGGGACACCGAAACACCGGGGAACATGAAATTTGGTGGGCATGTAGCCCCACTAGACTTCTACGGAAAAATTTCGTTTGGTCCCCGGGGGCCACTCCCCCCCGCGCTGGGCCCCCCCAAACCCAAAAAAATCCAGTTTTTCCTAAATAACTACCTGAACCGTGGCACCGAGGATGAAGAAATTTTTATGGTATGTTGGTCTACTAGACTTTTACGGAAAAATTTCGTTTGGTCCCCGGGGGCCACTTCCCCCCCCTGCGCTGGGGCCCCCGTAAATTTTTCGTCAACGATACCAGGGACACCGAAACACCGGGGAACATGAAATTTGGTGGGCATGTAGCCCCACTAGACTTCTACGGAAAAATTTCGTTTGGTCCCCGGGGGCCACTCCCCCCCGCGCTGGGCCCCCCCAAACCCAAAAAAATGCAGTTTTTCCTAAATAACTACCTGAACCGTGGCACCGAGGATGAAGAAATTTTTATGGCACATCAACCTAGCCCATAATCACTCATTTGTGATTTGCGCCCCTCCCATAAAAAATGAAAATGCAATATTATTCTGCTTTAATCGCCCCTATCTTCAGTGGAGATGTTCAGAACTGCACCATATTTCATGTGTATGATTAACTTGACAACCTCTGGGGGTATCCTCTGCTAAGTTTTGTAGAATTTCATCCATGGGGGGGTATAAAATAAATTCATTTATGTGCACATTTAGTGACTGTACACTCATCGGCCTGTAGATGGTGCTGTTGAGCGAAGGGTTGCTGGTTTAGGATGATACTGTCACACACACACATGCAGGAATACAAACAAACGCAAGCATGCACACACACTGACATCCACACGCACAGACACACACCCATACACACACATACAAATCCACATGCACAGACACACACACACACAAACACACACGCGCACACATGTACGCACACATACATACACGCACAGACACACACACACACACACACACACAGACACACACATACACAAATACACACACATACACACACACACAGACAGACATGCACATACTATTACTTTTTTTAGGTATATACATAAACACGCAATACAGCCAAATTACTCCACGTCATTTATTTTTGTGGAAAGCCAGTGCAGGCCTGAGCGGCGGTCATATTTTGTACCGGGATGCGGTACATCTAGTTAACACTCTCGCTACTGGCCACGCCCTGCTCTCACGGCTCGTGGACTCGTGCTGCTTGCCACTTTGCCTATTTTGTGTTTTCTATCACAGGAAAAGTAATTGCTGAGATTTTTGTTTCTGAAGTTTTGTTTTTTTTATTTTTTTTGGGAGGAATTGATTCGCGGGCCGCATCAAACTGTTTTGCAGGCCGGTTACGGCCCGGGGGCCGGACGTTCTCCACCCCTGCCCTAGTCGGTACGTGGGAAGCCTAATATCCCTGCTGTCAAATTATGAGATAGCATTAAAAATATCTATATGGCAGTTTTTCCCCAAGGTATCGATGTCAAAATTGTGGCAAGTGAAAATGCTGAGCGGTTAGTAACTTTGGAAAACCACTAGCCACAGTGGCTGGTGAGCAAAAAAGTTAATGTCAAGCCCTGGTCACAATCAATGACTAGAAAACTCATAGAGGTGACATGATTTACCCTTAATATAACAAAGGTGCTGAATGTAATAACGTTTGGAATAAGTCTTCCTGTCCTCGGCATGCACTCACCTTGCCCTGCATTTCTTGCATTACGTTTTTGAGCTGTGTCACCAGAGCCTCAGTCTCAGACTTGTCTTTCTGAAGTTGAAGGTTCTCCTGGGTCAACTGCTCCAACGAGGCCTGTGCCGTCTGTTCTGCTTTCTCTGAGGCCTAAGTAAAAATTAGCAGTGGGGATAAAGTTACAGTAGCAGCTTTATTTCAATTAACAAAACATTTTTAATAGTTTAAATCAATGTTAAACCAGGACTGCACAATTAAAGTTTTTGAAAGCAGTGGGAGTGAAATGACTGCTACATAAGACTACACTATGTTTAAGAAGCATCATGAGACTCAGCTTATAGGAACGGAATAGATGATTATTTTTAACAAATCATTCAATAAATACACTACCGGTGAAAAGTTTTAGATCGGTAAGATTTTTTATGTTTTTAAAAGAAGTATCTTCTGCTCACCAAGGCTGCATTTATTTGATTAAAAATACAAACAAAAACAGTCATATTGTGAAATATTATAACAATTTAAAACAGCTGTTTTCTATGTGAATATACAGTAAAGTGTCATTTATTCCTGTGATCAAAGCTGAAGTTTCAGCATCATTACTCCAGTCTTCAGTGTCACATGATCCTTCAGAAATCATTCTAATATGATGATTTGATGCTCAAGAAACATTTATGATTATTATCAATGTTGAAAACAGTTTTTTACATTTTTATTTCATGATGCTATGATGAATAGAAAGTTCAAAAGAACAGCATTTATCTGAAATGGAAAGCTTTTGTAACATTAAACACTACCGTTCAAAAGTTTGGGGTCAGTAAGAATTTTTTATTTTTTGGGGGGGAAGAAATAAAATAAATTAATTATTTTATTCATCAAGGATGAGTTAAACTGATCAAAAGTTACAGTAAAGACATTTATAATGTTAGAAAATATTCTATTTTAAATAAATGCTGTTCTTTTGAACTTTCTATTCATCAAAGAACTTTGAAAAAAAGTTGTACACAACTGTTTTCAACATTGAAAATAATAATGAATGTTTTTTTGAGCATAAAATCAGCATATTAGAATGATTTCTGAAGGATCATGTGACACTGAAGACTGGAGTAATGATGTTGAAAATTCAGCTTTCATCTGAGGAATAAATTACATTTTAAAATATATTAAAATAGAAAACAGTCATTTTAAATTGTCATAATATTTCACAATATTACTGTTTTTTTAACAAATAAATGCAGCCTTGGTGAGCAGAAGAGACTTCTTTTAAAAACATAAAAAATCTTACCGATCTAAAACTTTTGACCAGTAGTGTATATATATTTTAAAAACAAGTTATAAATGTAGAAGTGTTGTTCAGACCTATATATGTACAACCCAGTGCATCAATAAAGAAGCAAGAATAGTCCCATGGGTCTTACCGCAGCTTTTTCTTTGAGGGTTATCAACTCTTCAATCTGTTTCCTCAGCTCTAGGCTTTCATCCTGAGACACACGGAGCTCTTGTTGTACTTTTTCAAACTCGCTGCGTAATTTCTGCATTTCTTTTGAATGGTGTTCTACAGCATCTGCAAGCGCTTTCTCTCCCAATGCATCCATGTCTTTGGCTTTAGCCTGATTGTCTTCAACACTCTTCTCCTGAGGAATCACGAAAAAAAAGCCAAATTTCAAGTTATATTAGAGACTCAGTGTCCAAAGAACAGTGAGAAAGGGGACTTGGTAGAAAAGTAATGATTTTTATAATGTTGAAAGTGTTAAATCATTTACACGACAACAATGAACTAAAAATAGAAACGTTTTTCCTATAGGCTGAACATATAATACGCATGTGCATGGCGTCTTTGTACAATAACATTTTCAAAAAACTCCACTTTGAAACCCATTTTCAGGAACCCAAAATGTCGTTGTCATGTAAATAAACGGCCAAAACTCATAAAAAGGTTAACGTTTTTAGTTGAAAACTGTGTCATGTAAATTGCCCCTTAAACACCAGAAGAAACCGATGCCTTTATTCCATTTGGTAGCAATACAGGTGAGATTGAAAGTTCAAAGGTTCTCACCAAAAGCTTAATCTTCTCCTGTAGGTTAGAAAGTTCTGCTTCGTGTTTCTGCGTGAGGACTTTGGCTTCCTTCTCAGCCTGGACTTGTGCTTGAGAACGACTCTCCTCAGCCTGAGCTGCCTTCTCCCGCTCCTCTGCAAGCTGGTTCTGAAGCTCCTCTAGTGTCCTGAAATTAGATATGATTTGTAAATTAGGTACGATTTCTTCAAATAGACCAATTTCGAGCTGACGTCAGAGTTACGTCACAACGTTAGCTGGATGCAAAACAAAGGGAAAACTGGAGGCGGCCAATACAAACCAGCACAGATTCGGCTACATAATGAGGAGTTTAAATTATTATTATTATTATTAGATGTCATCTTGTTGTGTACAAGAATCGACGGAGTTTCCAATTAGAAATTTTATCGCATAATGTTTTTTTAATTATTGTGATTATTTGTGAATCATCTATGATTGTATACACTGTTTTGATTGGTTGTGACTAGACTTTTTGAAGAACCTGTAAGAAAGGGTAATCAAATACATAGTTAAAAAATGAATATGCTGTTTCTGGAATTTTTATTTCTAGAAAATATTCACATCATTAAAATTGCACCGTAATGCCACTCTTTACATTGTCGTATTCTGGCCTTGGCGCTGGCTAGGCAGAACTGCGGATTGTACCACACAAGTCTTGTATGTGACCATTTAGCACCGGAGGTAGCATTAACGTTAATCCTGTCAGCCAATCAGGTTCCGTCCGTCAAAATGAACTTTTGCAAATAACAATCGCGGTCCTGGACAGTGAGTGACCTTGCACATTAAGATAAAATCGGATTTTCTCCAGTCATTGTAAAAAAACAAGCTAACAAAACTTGCAAACTAACGTTAGTGAAGCGACCGGAGGGATCGTTCTGCCACCACCTAAGCTCCGCCCACAAAAAAACATCACCATGTTTACTAACTGAAAAGGGGTTTATAAGGTTTGATGTGTGATTGTGCATTTAAGTCCTCCAAAATATGATCAAATGTGGTGTAAATGTTAGGCCCCACAATCCAAATCAAGCTAATAATATAAACTGAGGTTAAAGTGCCCCTATTATGCAAATAATTTTGTTTTGTTTTCTCAAAGAGTCAGTCTCTCTAAACCCCTTCTTTCCGTGAGCCTACTCAGCTCTGATTGGTCAAGTGGCCCAGTTTATTTTATTTTTGTTTGACGTACATTGTAGATGAGATGTTAGTTGGAGTTAAACTGATGTGGTATCATAGTTAAAATAAATTTTAACCACTGACTCTTCACATCCTCATCCTTTTGAAGTGCATGGGTTTGCTTTCACAGTGCAGAAAACAGCGTCTTCTCGACATGTCGCTAACACGAACCAAACTCTTTCAGTGTCAGCTGCAACCACAGTGTTTGAGGGTCAAAGTAGACGTTGTTCGAGGGCAGCCAATGAAGACCGTAGGCTGGCATTATGCAAATGTGTTACAAACCTACATAGGTTCATGCAGGAAGTAAGAATGGAATTACTGACGACACGTTTCAGGCAGTTCAGAATCGGTTCTTTTGGGAGACATTAACTATATTTATCTACACTTTGATCTTTGAAACTTTGGAGACCTTTTTCATTCACAAACAGTTATATTACACACTACATGAAAGGTAATATCCGAAAAAGCATAATAGGGGGACTTTAAAACTTAAAACGTTTACTATTCTACATGGTTTTGTTTTCTAGGCAGTTTCATCAAATATATTAAAGCACACCTTTCTTTCCGGTTGATTTCCTCATTCAGCTTTGTTATCACAGCAGAACTGTCTCCCGATGACTTTGACATGTCCATAATGTCATTTTCAAGTTTAGTCTTGTCTTTGGTCAGCTGCAGACACCTTTCTTCGTTTGCTTTCAAATTTCTCTGTAAACCTTAAGATGAAACAAGATAGCAATCATACATAAATACAAACCGTAAATAACAGAAACACAAACATGACATTTTAATTAGTTCCTCCTTTGATTCACATATTGATTGATGAACTTGGTACTGACCAGCAAATTGACTCTTTACATCCTGTAATTCAGCAGAAAGAGATGTGCATTGTTCATCTTTATTCCTGAGCTCCTCGCGTAACTCTGAGATAGACAGTAATCGTCACACTGAGTGTAAAGTTCATTGAGCTGTATAAAGTCTTACTAAGTTAAGGTCTAACTTTGAACAATAGAGTAATTTGTGCATAGACATACATACCTTGATTAGTCTGAGAAGATTTGGCTTGGTCATTAGATGTTTTTTCAAGATTCTGTTTCTAGAAAAATAAGAATGTGAATCGATTTGAGAACTATGGCTGAAACATTAATTATTTGTTATTTTGTTGTGTGGTGTATCAGAGGGCCATCATAGTTAGACATTCATTCACTGAATCAGTCAAGGTGGTTCCTGACTTAAACTCCTATATATGCTAAACATAGACTCCAAATCCCTGCCAGAAATATAACCAGACTATAACCAGCTGTGTCATTATGCCGTTCACATGCACCCGTGATCCTCAAAAATGAAAATTCTGCCATCATTTGCTCACCCTAATGTTGTTCCAAATCTGTATGACTTGCTTTCTTCTGAAGATCATAAAATATGACATTCTGAAATGTCCAGTGTTGTTTGGACCCCACTGACTTTCATTGTCAATGATGAAAGAATATTCATTTTTGGATGAACTATACCTTTAAGTACTTTTATTTTCAGTTACTTTAGTGCTTTTGCTGAAATATTTTTCTCATGACATACTTTCACTAGTCAATTTCCATAGAGTTACTTACCAGCACACTAACTTCTTGCTCCAAAGTGCTCTTTTCCTGCAACAGGCCATTCAACTCTTGCTGTTTAACCTCTAGTTCTGAGTTCAACCCAATGACCTAAAATAAGGTGTACCACATAATGAAGGGAAATGATAGGGGACAAAACATGAGTAATGTTACACACAAAAACTCACAAAGACCAGTGCCAGTCATACAAAGTGGAACTTAAAAGTGACTATTATAGAAAATAAAATCTCCGAACACTGGTAATGTTAACATGATGTATTATTATGCACTAGGGCTGCACAGTTTTGGGATTTTTTTTCTGATAACAATTGTGTTGCGAACCGAGCCACTCGGAGAAGCTGCAAACCCCGGAGGATAATGAGCCGCTCACGTGTAAATGAACAAAGTGCTTCACTTTGAAACACGCAGCGCGTATATTTACTTCCTTAAATTACAGTCTTTACGATTTAATCACACTAAACCATATTGCGATTTCAGTTTTATTTTGTTTAATCATGCAGCCCTATTATGCACAATGCACACAATGATGAAACAATAAAAATGAATGAATGTATCGCACTTTTTACTACAGGACCTAGCAAAACCTGGTGTATTGACAGTACTGATGTCCATTCTGACTCAATGCACCTTGAATGTGTGCAAACTGAAATTAAAATTTAAGAACTATGGCGGATATAAATATTTATCATATTTAAGAGGCCTACGGAACTTCTTTTATCACTAGGCTTGACAGTCCTAGTTTTCATGCAAAGATTTAATGTGTCAAACGATAGAGAATTTGCTCTATTATTTAGCTATTGTTATTCTTTATAGCAAAGCTGTTCACACATTAGCGCAATAAAGAGATGATGAATGAAAAGCGAATGAATGAGAAAATGGAGAGCAGGATGTGCTTGATAGTAGCTAGCTAACCAGAATAATGTCTAGAAAACTAGCAAACCGTTTGGTTGTAAATTCCACCTCGCACCCTGACCCCGTGAATGGAAGGTGAGGAGAGAATGACTTATCAAATGAATCCAATAACTGACCCTTAACTATTAGACAAGGTTAACAGAGGCAGAACGATTTCAAAGATATGTGAAGAATTTGAAAGAAAATGGCCACGGGGTTGCGATCACATGGGGTGTAAATGATTGTATATTATGTGATGTTTCACTAATACACAATTTATTTGATATCTCCTCATTCTGAACAAATTTGCTTCAAGAACCACTGCTGCCAATCAAATTGCTTGTTAAATAAATGAGATTACTTTAAAAAATACTTTTATAATCCAGTACTAGTTTACAAATAGTACAAATCTCTGGACTCCCAAGACCAATAATTATCCCCAAAAAAATTTGAACTTTAGTATTTGAACAGCTATAAGAGGGTAATTTAGATTGTGGGCATGACCAAGTACCCAAAAACCTATCATTCCTAAATAAAATCCCACACAAAAATGAAATTAAACAAAAAAAGTTTAGGTGAGAGGTTCAGTGGTCAAATTTGAAATTCCTTGTTATACATGTTCTACATGCATACTGTGTATAGTGTAAATGGACATTACAACCTACCTTTTCTTCCTGAGATCTGGCTTTACTTTTTGCCTCTTCTATATTGGTCAATAACCTCTGCATCTCTTGGTTTCCTTGACTGTGCTGTGACTGCAGAGTCTGAAGGGCTGTGTTTTGCTCCAAAGCTTCTTGCTCCTTTTCATGTAACTGCTGGCCTAACTTAACTCCGGTGTCCTCTAGCTCTTTCACCCTGATCTCAGCATTGTGAAGTTTTCCCAAGACATCCTCCATTTCCACCAGGTGCTGCTCCTCCGCCTTCTCCAGATTGGTGCGTAGCGTTTCTATCAGTCGTTCGTTCTCTTCAGTGACTCTCAGGAGTTGTGCCTTGTGTTCTTTGGCTTCACTCGTGCTCCCCATGGCTTCAGAAGCATGCTTGTTAGTGAGCTCCTCAAGCTCAAGTTTATGTGTCGATTTCAACTGTTCCAGAGCATTACGTAGCTTGGTTTCACCTGCCTCATGGGAGGCTTTGAGCTCCTCCAAGACTTGCTGGTGTGAGGCCTCTGCTGATACTAGTTTAGCACGCCACTGCTCAATGATTTTTGAGTTCTCTTCCTCAGATTTTGCCAGCTGACCTAAAAGCTTCTCATTATCCTTTGACAAGTGACCTGAGGCTGACTGGAGCTGTGACAAGGACTCGCCATGTGCTTTCTCTCGAGACTCAAGCATCTCACGCAAGGATGACAGCTCTGCTTGGTGACTGTCGCTCTGAGCGGCCAGCTGTGTACGGAGGGAACAGAGCTCCTCCTGGAGTGATGCCACGATAGAGTCAGGAAACCCATCCTGCCCTGGTACAGCTTCCAATGGCTTACGAAGAGCAGCAACCTCCTTATCCCTCAACGCAAGATCCCGCTCCAACTCCAAGATACGAGACTTCTCAGAGACTGTGGCCACCTAAAAGGAAATTTTTTTTTTTATTAAACGATACATGCTGTATGGATAATTGACAACTTATTTGACGGTGTGAATATGATCATCTTTTCAGGTTTAAAGATGTGGGATAATTAGAAGTTTTCATAGAAATTAAGTTAACCTAAAGGCCATGACACACCAAACCGACATCAAAGAACTAGTGGCGATAAAAGCAAACTATGTTGATGCATTGCGTCACCATTTCTGTGCCAAAAAGTTGCACTTGAACACACCGCAAAGACTACAGCCAACTAGCACGTGCTTTCTGCGTTTGCGTAAGAGGAAAATACGGTTTATACCAGCAGGTGGCAGTAGTCAGCATTCATCATTCAAAAAAGAAAACCGAAACTAGGACTGCAGATATACAAACAACATTTGCTTACCATTTTGAACATGAATCATGTTGATCACGTTCTTCCTTCCAAACAGCAATGTCGTTACGAACATTTTCCTGTATTAGAAAGCTCAGATAAGCTGACCATGTAAAATTAGAAGAGCCTTCGATGTGTGCCCTCTTGACTTCATTGTTTGCTTGCTTTCTTTAATGCACTTTCGATAACTGGAGAGCCAATCAGAGTAATATCTTTCACCGACTGCCAGACGCTGATTCAACATGCTCAATTGGCCAAAAAGCTTCCAACAGAGTCTGACCTGTGCCGACGGTGCAAAACGCACCACAAAAGCTGAGCTGACAAACACTTAACAACGGCCCAACTTTGGCCTACCTTCAGGCTTGGTGTGTCAAGGCCTTAAGCTGTAGTTCTAAGTAAAAAATCATTGAAACATGAAATCTGTGATTGAATGGGATGGGATAAAGTCTTTACAAGAATGGGAACAACCATTAACCCCAAAATTAATAATCTAACAGGGTTCCCACACTTAAATTGATTTTCAGGAGCTTGTCAGTTGACACTTGATGGTTGCAAGATCAAGTTTTGATCATTGTTGGGCAGATTTTTATTTGTATGCCAGTTTTTATTTCTAAATAAAAAGCTTTAACCATCGGATCTACACAACCACTCCCTAATAGCAATATGAAACATTTTAGAGCAGAGGGAAAAAAAAATACTACAAAGTATATTCCTTATCCAACTTTCTAAGGTTGTTCTCATTTCCATGGGACAATTTTTCTTGTTTTCTAAAATTGTGGGAACCCTGATATAAAAACAAATTTGTGTTCTCCTATACATGTATGTATATTAAGACAGCACAATGAAACAGCAGCAATGGGATATTTAGTGCGTGTTAGTAATCATTCATCAAATTAGTTATTAATTGGAATAATTGAACAACATGCAGTGAAGATCCCTGCAACACCCTGACATGAAGAAAAAATAAACTTCTTAGCTGGAGCACTCAAAATATATATAGGCCTAAATTTAAGATTTATCATTTGAATTGCTTATAAAAATTCCCATCCATTTGGATTACACAGTTTTAACAGTTTATTAAAATAATAAACTTATTGAGATAAATATCTGTCAGTCATACCTGAACAAGAAACAGGTATGTTTCAAGCCATAGTTTATTAACTATTTGCATCTAATTTTATGTAAATACATTTTATACAATTTATTCAAATTGATTAGAATCAGCATAAATGTGTTCATTGTGAAAATAAACATTTTCAGTTAAAAAGTTTGAACATTGTTAAAATATGGCTAGCTGTGGAATAAGCAATTTAAAATGAATGCGATTGAAAATTTGGATCTATTGACAATAAATATATAAACCTGGTTATTGTGTATTTGAAACACATTCAGATTAATTACGTTTCATTTATGTATGACTGACCTATATGAGTCAACATTAAGAGTATTAGTTAATAGATGATTCCATCTATCTGTATAGAGACGGAAATTTTATATGCAATTTAAATCCATACATCTTAAATTTAGGCCTAAATATTTTTTTTTGAGTGAGCACTGTAGCTCCTGTGACATATCTTCAGTGATCCTTGACCCGTAGCCCAGGTGAAGCTCCATTACCCTAGAGTCTTCTAACTCCCTCTGAAGTTTGTCAGCTTTGGTCTTTTCAAAGAGAAGACTCTGTTCAAGCTCCTTAAGGAGGGCATGCTCCAGCTGCGTCTGCGTCTGTTAGTACAGAAAGGGGAGAGGAAGAAACACAACCAGTGCCACCATCACATGCCAGCCTGATGCAGAAAGATGAGGGGTGAGGAGGAAAGTTGTGGAAATGTAATGCAGAAAAAGAGAAGGATGGTGTTGTGATGAATGCAAGTCAGATCAATGCCACAGCTGAGGAAAGTGTGAGGAAACTTTGCAGCAGAGATCTGGTCAATGCTTAAGGACATGCTGATGATGGCCAAATTAATAAAAACACCAGAAACTGAACGCCATGCAGTATTATAGTGACTGAGGGTTAGGAACAGTAACAAAAATGGTACTTTGACCACAACAAAAAGCAAAGGAACAATGGGGGGAGGAAAATCTGATAACTTAGTTTTTCCAGTAATAACTAAGCACTAAATCAAATGAAACTTAATTATACTAATCTTAGAAGAAAGGAAAAAAACACAACGAGACCTTCACGTAGGTTAGTGAGTGACTTATGGCATCTTACAGAATAATTCATAATTTCTTTCCTTAAAATTGTGTAAAAAAATTTTTTTTTACTCCGAAAAAGTTGGTGATTTAACTTTCTACTTCATTTTTAATATAAATTCACTTCTATAACAACTGACCTTTGTTAATTTAGAACAGTGAAACAATTTTACATACTGTTAGTGTTGCTACAACTGTGTTTATATACAATACATTCAGAAAGTATTCAATCCCCTTCATTTTTTAGCATTGTGGTGTTGCAGCCTTATGCTAAAATGTCTTGATCTTTTTCACATCAATCTACACTCCATTCACCATAGGCACAAAGCAAAGCCTGTTTTCCTCCAGACATGATGTTTAGAACTGAGGTTCATAAGACCACAGAATATTACGTGTATTTTACAGTACATGTACTTACAGTGTACTTACCTAAGAAAGTACAGGGTAATATAAGGTAACTACATGTGATCAGGTTAGGTTTAGGGGTAGGTTCAGAGTAAGTACCTAGTTATTGCTCAGTTATTGCAATTACTATAATAAGTACATAGTATGGGGAACAGGACTGTAAAATAAAGAGCTACTTTTTTGTTGCTAATTCCCAGCAGGCTTTCTTGTATCTCAATCAGAATGACCATCAGGTTATTTTTAATGGCCTTCCTGAGATCTGTGCTGCAACAAAATCCAGGGTGTAGCAAAATATGAATGAACTATAACTAATTATAAATATTTAGATCAGCTGTAGGAATTAACTTGTATGAAGCAGAATTAATAACACAATCAACTAACAAGGGCTGCGTTTCCCCAAAGCATCATAAGCTAAGTTGATCGTAGAAACCATTGGTGACAATTGTTCCACGATCAATTCGCACTTACGGCGCTTTTGGGAAACGCAGCCGTTCTTTTTTTTTTTTTTTTTTGGCGTGTAATTTTATGAAATTTTCATTTCTGGGCCGTAATATGGGAAATAACTTCTTACTGTACAGTACTACTCAGAGCATGTAGCCAAAATCTGCATGATTAGGAACTCCAGTATACAAGCATGAACCACAAACAACTTTATGTGTGACAAGAAGACTTTATTAAATAGACTAAACACTTAGACTAATCTAGCATACATACACATTCATGCATACAGTTTAGCAATGGATAGAGAGCTGATGCAGAATACAGGAAAGCAAGAAGTTATCACAAATTCAGCAGATCGACAGCCTTGAGCAAACCATCAGTTTCTTAGTTCTAACACACCCTTCATTCAAAGGGGTAAGGGATACTTAATATATCAAATAATGAGACTAAGTTTGATACACATGTCGGAGTAAAAATTGTATAATGTGTCCTGATGCAATTTGTTGAAGCTCCAGCTGATCTTTGCTGAAGTTGTCTTGATGAGAGAGAACCAAAACGAGGATCTCTGATGAATGAAAAGACAAGGCCGTAACCTGGCACAAACTTAGGGGTCCTTAAAAGACTTCTAGCTCAGCATCATCTTCACATCAGAATTTCTCAGAATCCCTAGTGAGCCAATTAGGAGTTAAATTTTACGAGCGAAACTTAAGGATCCTTTGTCTTCTAATAGGGTGTTTTCATATGAAATTAGAACTTTTAAGATTCTTATCATACTAATATGTAACAGAGTTAGCAAAATGTGAGGTAAATAAATATGAACATGCTATACATGTACTTAATTAACATTAACAACAGTGCAATTCTGAATAATTCCTTAAAATTAGTTAGTATTGATGTATACGCAAAACAATGTAAAAGGAAAATCCTGAGATAGGAAAACTGGATACACGTTTATACATCAAGTAATTTTATATATAGAATATATAGAGTTAGAAAGGGTTTACTTGTCTTTCAAAGTGAAGTGAGTGAAACTCTCTCTAAACTCCTGTAAGTTGTAAAACCATCTTATCTTGATGATTTGTCTTTATTGCGATGGTAACCCAAGGCCTGGTTTTCCATTTGCAGTTTTGGGAGTAGTTAACAGAAACTCTACACATAGTTTACTTGTTGGGTGAGGGGTATTGTAGATTATTAGTTAAATATAACAAATAATTGCGTGTCTGATCTGTCTCAGTCACTACATTCCCCCTTTTTCGCACATTGTTGTCTGACCTGTAGACAACAGCGAGCAATGGCAAAGGAGCAGGAACATTGGACAGGCATCTGGTGGGCTCTCTGGTGATTCGTGCCTCCCACAGTCGTGGTTGATGCTGTTCTCAGGTTATGGCGTAGGCTATCGCAAGGTTTAGGTGTCCAGGCTGTGTCTTGGTGTCTTCATGCAGCCATTCGATTTGTACCTGTTTGAAGAGTGTTGAGGTGGATGTTGCTGTCGACTGCTGCTGGATATCCAGTGAAATTTCTAGGGTATTTTTCCAGAAGAATTTGGTCTCTTCCATTGCTTCTCCCAGCGGTCGATCTGTACCATGGTGACGATTCCATCCTCTGCTGACTGGAAGCTCTTGTACGTTTTTACTGAAGGACTTTGCGTTGTAGAAATGCTGTGTGCCTTCTGGTGTCAGCTGGGAATTTTGGATGTTCCTCAGAACCTCTGACATCTTGGGATAAAGTAGACAGAATTTGTCTTGGGTGGTAAAATTCTGTGTTTGTGGACATCATGATCTCCTGCAGAAGTTGGTGCAGAGTAGACTTTTCTAGCTAATTTGTTGAGGTCTTTGACGGACACTCCAAGTGTAATTTCAGGGTTCCTCTGAATTAATCCTTTTTCTATGGTGGTTGTAGAGGCTTTCAGGAAACCCACCCCCCACCTTTGTGTCATGGTTGGGTGAGTTTGCTCTGCTGATCGCATGTGGGGGAATGAGATGTCTCTCCAGCTTTGATTCCTTTTGCAGCAGTTAAGAGTGTCTCAGTTCTCTTTGGACCATGTCAAGTTCGTCTTCACTGTTGTCCAGCTGCAGCGTCAGAGCTTCAATTCTAGCTCTGGATGTTTTGAGGTGACTTTCACAGGCCCCAATTCTGGCGTCTTTGTCCAAGAGTTCAGAATTTGCTGTTTTTAATAGTGACTCTTTGTGAAAAAGTGATTTTTCCAGCTGATCTCTTTGTTCAGCAGTTGTCAGAGTCTTTTGAAGTATTTTGATGTCGTCAGGGTCCTTGTGTCTGGCCTGAGCCTCGATCTCTAGCTGGTCTGTGTGTCTTTGAGGATGTGTCAGCTCCTTGCGGGACTCTCTGATCTGTTGCATGAGGTTGTTTACCCCCTGTTTCAGATCCATGAGGTTGTGGGCTAAGGAGATGATAACCTTGGTCAGCTCTGTGTGGTTGTAACCCTCGCTTGGGTCGTGTGTCATTAGTCCCCTTCCCTCGTTGTCCAGTTGCTTTTGGCTCTGGTGCTGTGGGTCGTCAGCACACCTGGGTAGAAGGATGTTCCTCATAAGGCCTTGCCAGGCCTCCAATTCTCCCATCTGGACAGTTAGGTTGAGCACCTGTGACATTCTGGCACACTTGTGGTGAGAGTAAGTGGAAAGAGACTAATGCAAGACCAAACAGACTTTGAAGCAAAAGGTGTAGTGGGGCAGCTAGGTGTATAACGCACAGCTAAGTTTTATCAGGTGTGGTTAACAAGTGCGTACTCGAATATTAGTATCTTTGCTGTGGATAGCAGGATGCTAAGATGTGTGTGAATCTGAATAGATTTGCTGAAAGAGGTGTAAGTAGGGGTTTAATTATTGACTTAAGACTGTTCTTACTGTCAAATTAAAACACAGAACTTACTGATGGTTCAACAAAGGCTTGGTCTCTGAAGAAACGAAGAAGAGAAAGCAAAAGGAAGTGTATAGCTTTCCTATTCAGATTGTGTTTATTAGTGTTGCTCAAAATTATAGTTATGCCTTAGCAATCATTTAGATTGCTTGTGTAGCAGGGTCATAAAATTAGAGCAACCGCTGCAAATAAACAAAATCAAGAAGGAAAGTATGTCAAGTTCCTTTTGAGGTTCAATAAGACAAAACCGTACTAGAACAAGAAAAAGCAAATACATGAAATAAAGATTTAAAAATAGCTGAATGCCACTAATAAAACAGGGGAATAATCTGAAATTGGGCATAATCAATAGTACTGATTCTCAACTGTTAATGGGCATCACTCCATGTTTGGTCAAGGCTGCTGCGTTTTCAGCTTCCATGACACATGTGTTCCCATCCTTAAAGTGGAGTAGGGTGCTATTAAACATCCTCAATAACTATGAAAATTCTTCTCCCGTTACACAGTTCAATTTAATTGAATGTATAATTGAGTAACTAGCATTCAGGAAGGAATGCACCTAAAAAGGTTACAGTGAAAATTAGCTGAGATTAATTAAATACAAGAAGAGAGAAAATCAGAAACCAGGGAGTAGGTTGAGAGGAGATGGTTATTCACTTCACACTGCATTCACACAAGCTGCATTTAAAGTTAAGCATACAATGCTAATTTGCAATGCTAATAGTTTGGCTTATGTCTTAGGACCACTAAGTAGCTTAGCTTAAGTGAAGGGGTGCTTTCAAATAAGGCACACACAGTTCATTAACATGTGCCGCTTTCAATTTCAGAAATGCACGACTTTGTTCTTACATTCGTTAAAATCCTAATTTTACAAATGCTTTTGGTTTTGTGGTTCGTTTAAGGAGCAGTTACAAGGCTTTACTATTATTTAACACTTGCTTAAGCATACACAGTTGCGTGCCCTTACACACAAATAATGAGGCACAGTTTTACAAATTTAATTCCATTTGACAAGTAAAACAATCGCTATAAACAGGTAGATATGCTTGTAGATATGCAGTCAAAATTTTAATTAATGGCATCGATCTAACCATAATTTATAAGGCCTTTATGATGTAGAATGAGGAACATTGTTCAAATCTACCTTCTAGATTACACTGTACTGAACAGATTAAGAAATTATGCAATTGGGATTTCATCAACCAAAGCAGAATAATTCATTCTGGTACAGTTTATAACTGCAGCAGAGCTGAGATTACTTAGTCAGAACAGAATTGCGCTTTAACACTGATATTAGGGTTTATTCACTAAGATCAGATTAACCTTAACCACTGATACCATTTGAACATATGCTGAAATGCATTAAGACTCATTAATGGCCTGTTTACACCTGGTATTAAGATGCATTTTGGTTGATCGGATCACAAGTGGACGATGCTAAATACAGGTGTAAACGGGGTCTAAAACGTTTTGAGCTTGTCCACTTTCGACCACTTCCAGAGGTAGTCGAAAACGCATTCAACCGGACTGCTTTTGTAGTGCAGATGCTCATGTGGTCGAATGTGTTCAAACAGCCACAATAGACCACCTACTCTCTGCCTACTGACCTAATGCGTAAACATTATGGGAAGCGTGCTAGCAAGACAGGATTTCAACTTTGTTGGCTGAAAACCTAAGTTTGGTTTGACGAAAAACGTACCAAGCACAATGCTCTCTCACTATTCCTGATTTCCAACACACACTCACAGTGTTCAGCGTGGTATTGCGGCTGTCAGAGCAGAAACCAAAGCTGATGCTCTCCATATGTTTTGTCCGTTGCCTCCGGGCACGTTCATATATAAATTGCGTGAGCTTTTTTGTCCATTAGATCAAACGTTCTGATAAAAGTCAAGTCACCTTCATTTATATAGCGCTTTTAACAATATGGATGGTTTCAAAGCAGCTTTACAGTGATAATCGGAAATTACCGTAACAGATTGTTTAGGCTTTACAACAGCTCTAGGATAAAGTTATTGTCCAGCTAAAGTTAGTTTTGATTGATTGATTCACTTCCGTTGCGAAGATCATTAGTTTTTAACTTAGGGGCCGCTAACACGACACCGTTCTAACAGGAAAACCCTTAACGCGCTCCGGCCGCCCATCCGCACAAAACAGTGCCTGGTGTCTCGAGAACGCACTCCCTGAAATCGGTTCGAAAGTGCAAACAATTATCCATTATCTCTGCGCAAACCTCAGAAACACAAACCCGCGAAAACACAGACGTCGCGCACATGCGCATTACGTGCTCAGTCCAAAGGTATGCGCGTTTGAATATATATGTGCGCAGGCTTGTAGTCCTTCTTTACAAATCAACCCTCAATAAACTACTTGTCTGGCCTTAAAAATGTATTATCCCGACAACATTTTACATTTTCATGCCTATAAACCCCTTCAAAGTAATCAGGACAGAAGTGGTTGAAAGTGGACAAAAGAGACGGATTAAAACACCAGGTGCAAACATTTTGTCTCCCTCCTCTACTTGTGATCCGAATGACCAGATCTTAATACCAGGTGTAAACAGGGACATTAGAGGTGTCAATTCAAGCTATCGCTTTATCTGCATTTAGAAGCCAGCAACCTACATGCGTATTGCATGTCACGTCCTACACTGACCGAAATGATCAAATGCACACTTTTAGGCTGACAGTGGTTTAAAATCATAACCTTTTGTTTAATCATGCACAAATTAGCCCAAAAGTGAAATATGATTAATTAATCATACACCAAGATATAATTAAACATAAATATTTAAATCAGCAGTAAGAATTAACTTGATGTAGAGAATTAATACCACAATCAACTAACCTGTTTGTCTAGCAAACATTGTTAATTGTTTATTAACTCTAAAAATGTTCATTTACAGATTATGGGATATAACCTTCTTACTGTACTACAGTACTACTCAGAGCATATAGCCAAAATCTGCATGATTAGTTATATGAGCATGAACCACAAACAACCTTATGTGTGACAATGTACACACTTGAACTAATCTAACATACACACACATTCATGCATACAGTTTAGCAATGGAAAGAACTAAAGCAGAATACAGGAAAGCAAAAAAGTTATCACAAATTCAGCAGATCGACAGCCTTGAGCAAACCATCAGTTTCTTAGTTCTAACACACCCTTCAATCAAAGGGGTATGGGATACTTAATATATCAAATAATGAGACTAAGTTTGATACTTGCATGTCTCGCTCATTTGAATCTGATGCAATTTGATGAGGCTCCAGCTGATCTTTGCTGAAGTTGTCTTGATGAGAGAGAACCAAAATGAGGATCTCTGATGAATGAAAAGACAAGGCCGTAACCTGGCACAAACTTAGGGGTCCTTAAAAGACTTCTAGCTCAGCATCATCTTCACATCAGAATTTCTCAGAATCCCCAGAATCCCCCTTGTGATCGGTGACCACATGTGAGGATGTCACACACTCTAGAGGTCAGTGAGCCGATAAGGAGTCGTATTTTCGGAGAGGAATTTTACGATCCTTTGTCTTCTAGCAGGGTGTTTTGCATATGAAATTGGATTGGGTGTTAAGAGAAGAAATTGTTTATATTCTTATCATACTAATAAGTAACAGAGTTAGCAAAATGTAATGTAAATTAATTAAAATTGCAGTTCAAAGATACCCAACATCCTATACATGTGATCTTGGTTAACTACAGTGTGCAATACTGAATAATTCCTTCAAATGAGTTTGAATTGATACATACGCAAAACAATGTAAAATGAAAATCATGAGAAAGGAAAATTGGATGCATGTTTATACATCAAGTCATTTCATAGATAGAGTTAGAAAGGGTTTACCTGTCTTTCAAAGTGAAGTGAGTAAAACTGTCTGAATTTCTTTAAGTTGTAAAACCATCTTATCTTGATGATTCTTCTTGATGAGGCCTGGTTCTCCATTTGCAGTCGTTTACAGAAACTCTACACATAGTTTGCTTGTTGGGTGAGGGGTGTTGTAGAATATTTGTTAAATATAAAAAGTAATAGCATGTCTGATCTGTCTCAGTCAGTAAAAGGGTGCGTCTCAATCAGCTCCCTAGTTCAGTAGTCAAGGCACTGATCAATGAGTCAGCCATTTTAAACTTAATCGCAAAATCCTTGTTCACTGAAACGTTTGCTCCCTAAATAGTCCCACAATACACCGTCAAAACCAGGGAGCATCGATGCTCATAATATTCCCTTAACAGAACCTTTGAAGCGAGAAACAAATCACACGAGACAACTCAATAGTCAAGTCAAGATGCGATAGACGTTTTGAAAAGCATTTATAATACATTTACAGCTGAAATGTTCTCTCCACGCAGTTCCTTTGACCTCATGTCTTTGGAAAGTTGTAGTATATACAGGTTTGTTTCTAAATCATGGCCAATCAATTGAAACTTGCCACAGGTGGACACCAATCAAAGTATAGAAACATCTTTGGCTTTCTTATAGCTCAAACAGTAGAGCATGACGCTAGCAACCACAAGGTCAGGGGTTCGATTACCAGAACAAGAACTGATAAAATGTATAAAATGTTAAAAGCAGCCAAATGCATAAATGTAAATCTCAAAGATGATCCAGAGAAAAAGGATGCAGCTGAGCGGAAAAAAAGGAGGGGGGGCATGAATACTTTTTGAATGCACTGTACATATGGATAGAAGAAAAATTCAACTTGGATAACCAGAGCTTAGACTAGTCTTACAAGTTAGTCACATTTTTTTTTCTTTAAGACTGTTCATACATTTTTTTAAACGTACATTGGCCTTATTTGATACCAAAAAGTAAGACTAACCGTTCCTTGACTGCCGGCTACTAGGTCATGCTAGATTTTAAGACACTGGCTCAACATAATGGCTAAGTTTATGCAACTGGCCCCTGGCTATGATGTTATAAAAAAAAACTACTATACAATAACTAACCCTATACGATTTCTTCCCTCCTACAAATTCTACACTTGTCTTTCAATGTCACAATTCAAGAACAGATAAACGGTGAGGAATTTGTTCAAGTATGTAAAGCATCTGCACTAAAAGTCATTGTCTAGGTTGCTGACTTGCATGTTGTTGTTGTTTTTTTTATTAAAATCATTTGCCAAAGGTTTCTTGAATGGATTAAAAGTCCAAAAGCTATTTTTAAATAAGTAGGTCAGGACATGAAAACAACTCAAATGAATGATAATGAAGGCTGGAAACACATCAAAAGAACATCCCAAACAGGACAAGAGAAAACAAGACCAGATCGTATAAACTAAAATACATGTTGTTTTCTTTTTGCCATTTTGATAACAGTTTAGCTATTCACTTCATTTAGTATGTTGGGTATCATTCGCATGACATTTGTTATAAATAAACCACACATGACAAAACTGCAGATGAGGTGAGTGCTTGGTTATATTTTAGTAGTCTATCAGAACAATTTAAAGGGTTAATTCACTCAAACATTACTCACCCTCATGTCATTCCAAACCCGTAAGACTTTTGTTCATCTTCAGAACACAAATGAAGATCTTTTTAATGAAATCTAAGAGCTTTCTGTCCCTCAATTGACAGCTTAAGCAACTAGAGAAATCTCTCATATTTCATCAAAAAGATCTTCATTTGTGATCCAAAGATGAACGAAAGACTTACGGGTTTGGAACGACATGAGGGTGAGCTTTCAATGACAGAATTGTCATTTTTGGGTGAACAACCCTTAAGAAGCATCAATTTAGACACTTTCATGACTGAAACCAACAAGTTGTAGAATTTGGACAGTATTTGAAACATAGCAATGTGGTGCTTAAGTGTACGACTAAATGTTTAAATGCATGTATAAGTTAACTTGGGACAAAGCACTTTATCATCACAATACTCTTACCATAACAAGAAAGTTCTTGAATTTGACCAAAGTGGACTCGTCTTAATGTGGTTTAAAATCCAAATCAGGGCATAGTTGATCAATCAAAACTAAGCAGCTACTGTCAGTCCTGTGCACATTCTCACATGACACATACACTACTATTACTTTTATGTTTTTGAAAGTCACCAAGGCGGCATTTACAGTATTTGATCAAAAATTCAGCAATTCAAATTACTTAAAAAGAATAAGTGTGAAATACTTACAATTTAAAATAACTTCTCTTTGAATCTATTTTATTCCTGATGTTAACTGAATTTTCAGCATCATTACTTCAGTCTTCAGTGTCACATGATCCTTCAGAAATTATTGTTATATGCTGATTTTCTGTTCAATTATATATAGTCAATTATTATTGATGCTCAATTATTAATGATGGTTCTTATCATTATCAATGTTGAAAACAGTTTTTGACACTTAATATTTTTTGTGGAAACAGTGATAATTTTTTTCAGGGATTAAAAAATTCTGAAGGATCATGTGACGAGGAGGAAATGGGGGGGGGGGGGGGGGGGGGGCACTTTGAACAAGATATGTCCCACTCTAGGGCTTCTGTTTTCAAATGAATAATATATAAATAATAGACATGAATACATTTCAAAATGTGAAAAATATACTATCTGTTTTCCCACAGCACGCAAACCTGCAGCTTTGAAGTTTGTGTTCTCTGAATTCAGCCAAGAATCATCTAAGAAATGTAGAGCAAAAATCATAAATCTTAAAATACCTCCAAATCTCCTTTGGTAATGCAAGCTTCCTCCACCCGAAATTGCAGGTCCTCCACCTTCCTGTTTGGGACAATAATTCTTTATCATTTTCAGCTTGTATTTTCATTTTAAGTTCTTACGCAAGTTGTATTTATAAGATTTTTGTTTCATTGAAGGCCAAGAAAAAGAAAAAAAAAAAGTAAACAAATATGAGGGACAATAATACAGAGCGCATATACAAACTATATCTGAAGTAAAAGGGACCAGATGTCAGTAATAACCTTAAAATAACTTATTGTATTGTCATAGTAAATGTCAGTTTATAAAGTTATCAGAGATTGTGAATATATGATCTTCTGTGGAGAACAATTAACAAACAAATAAATTAAAGGGATAGTTAACCCCAAAATGAACGCATACGGTCATCATTTACAGTCATCAAATACAGTCCTCATTTACTCATCCTCATGTCTTTAAAAAACATTGACATTTTTATTTATTTATTTTTAAGTCAAAGGTCACCAAAACAGTTTGGTTGTTAACATTCCTCAAAATATCGTTTGTCTTCACCAGAAGTAAGAAAGTCAAGAGGTAAATGTAAATGACCATTTTTATTTTTGGGTGAACTATCCCTTTAAAAGACCACTTGAAATTGCTAGCATTAAAAGGAGGGAGATTCTCATTCTACGCATTTTATTGGACAAAAATGCGCATATTCTCTTGCGCATCAATATCAATGTTCTTTATCAGTGAATATTGTGTCTATTAGCTCTAAGTACATCTGTATGCAAAAATATGTAAAAATCCCCAAAATTCGAATTGATATAATGGGGTGTTCTGATTAGATCTTCAAAAGTGGGTTGAATAATACTACACCTCTTCTCCTCCTCCAGCTGGTTGAGCAGTTCCACCTTCTGTCTGTCTGCAGCCTCCACAAGCGCTCGCAGCTGGTCCATTTTGGCATCAACCTCCAACACATACTACATGAACAATTCAAAACAACTACATTAATATCATTTTATAACTTGCATACATTTTTTCTATAGCTGTAAAAAATAAAAATAAAAAAAACGAACTGAACTGACCATATAAATAAATTGTAGTAAAAATGAATGTAGTAAATTTTTGGTTGATTAAAAGACAAGACTTGTATATGATCTTTATAAATTGATCTCAAAACAAATACACCTAAAAAAAGAAAAGAAAGCAAGTGTCAAGCGGAAGTAAAAAAGGGAAGCAAGACTTATTAGAACTCCAGGAGTGCCCGTTCTTCCCTTTTCATTAGTTTGTAACAGTTTTGTCTAATAACAGAAAGCCAAACTTTTTTTCCACATACCATCAGCATTCAGCAAATACACATTCATTTAACTTAAATCAGTCTTTGAATATCTAATAAGCACTTAATTACACAAACTGCACAAAATCTGGCAAATTCGTCTGAATTGTGCATTAAAGCCTGCATAAAAACGTGTACTCAGTGCATGATAGTCCATCTGTGCGAAGGATCCAAGTCGTGTGAATTGTATGCAGAGAGAAGAGTTCTGCAGTCACTGGACATCCACAATCATTTCTAGGTTTCTAGGTTTCAAAGTATGCCAAACCAAATCCAGTTTGCCTCAATGTCATATTCATGTCATACTCACTTGTCTGTATGTAAAATGGTGTTACTTGGTCTTTTGATTCCCAGTGTGCACAGATTTACCAGAGTGCACTGTTGGACCCATAGAAATATATATGTAGATGCCACATCCGACCGCGCCAACACCGCCGTCTTGGAGGGTCAGCGTGTCGTCACTCACAGTAAGAATCAATGATGCCACAACATTGCACATTTTCAGGTTGTGAAACCACCGAGATTTAAATTCCCGGAGAAATGGGATAACCTTTTCCAGGTGAGAATGTGTTGGTGTTTTTATATATGTATTAACTCAATATTACAGGTTTTTACTATGGTACTTTTTATTGTTTTTACTTTTGCTGTGATAACTATCTTGTTAGCTGATGCCTTAGTCTTTTTGTATTTTGTTAGTTTAGAAGAATCATCTGCTGAAGTCTATTGCAGATATAGATATCCATACATGCGTCTAACGACGGTTGCAGACGCGCAGTCAACTTGCTCTTGAATGTTCACAGACTGGCTTTGACCGTTCCAATATGGTGGACGGCTTACGTATCGCGGCCCACAGAAACAGCCGCTAATGAGGCATCTCTATCTATCTATCTATCTATCTATCTATCCACATCCACTGCATTAAAACTGTGCCTTAAAAACTAGTTTGATTAAACAGCATTTAACCAAGTAATTAGTCTCACTTTTCAGATTAAAATTAACCCAACCTATGTTTTTATACAATTGACTTCAAGTTATGACCAGTCTTAAAGAAATAAGTTGGATGACTCACTTGTAAGACCAGTCTAAGCAGTTTCTGCACCCAGCCATTGGTTACAATGTTTACTTCTGTTTTATTCATGTTTATTCAAAATTTAGATTTTGTTTGAAATGTCACATTTACATTTTCACATTTAAAAATGGAAATAGCACTGGAGGCCTGAGATGGAATGCGTAATAAAATAGCTAGTTCTAATAGAAGAGTGTTTTAAGGACAAAAACTATTTTAAATAAAGCACATAAAAATGCCATTGACAACCTGCTCTGCCTTGTGGCTGCATTACCACCTCAGGTTTGCATTATTTTCTACAATTCAATGGCCCGTCATCAATTATTGAATAAATTGATCAATATACAAATAAATAAAAAAGAAGAAATCGCTGAGTCTAACCTGTTCCTGGCCTTCTCTCAGTAACGTAAGCTCCTGCTCCACTTCGCCCACATGGCTGGTTGCCTTGGCAACCTCAGCTCTCTCCAGGTCACGTTCTGCCATGAGTTGCTCGATGTGTTGCTGTTTCTCCTTCAGGGCCTCCTGTAGTGCCGTAGTGCCAGAGATCTTCCTCGCATACCTTGTGGACGTCTCTGTCAACTTCAGAAAGAAATCCAATCAAGATCTTGAAAACTACATCAGATACTGTCTTGCCTACATTTACTTATATCAGATTGTCTCAGTAATGCGGTAACATCATTTCCATTGTTCAGGCATGACCTTCATTTGCAACAGTAAATGGACTAAAAATGGAAAAGGCTTTCCTTTGTGTTTTTCACGTACATACAACAAAATAATCCCTGTACATGCAGATCCGAGAAAACTAATTCTGCTTGCTAAAAAGCAAGCCATTCGTATGTTGGTTTCCCTGTAATGCTGAACACTAAAATAGTGAGATTGTTCAATGAATGCATTTTATAACAAATCTCATTTGGGTATATAAAGCAAGCCATTCGTACGTTGGTTTCCATAAAATAATGAGATTGTTCAATGAATTTGATATCAAAACTTTGCTTTATTTGTTTAGGCGACTTGAATTGTCAACTGGCTCAATCGATTGAGTTTGTCAAACAATAAAATTAAATAAATTGATGTCAAAACCCATTTTGGGAAATGATTTTTCAATTCCATTTTGGTGCTGTTAGTATCCCAAAAATTACACAGCTTAAGCATGCTTAGCAGGGCCAAAATATGTAACCAAAAATAGGTTTGCATGTGAGGTGGCATTTGTAACTCACCAGTCCTGTACGGCTTGGCTTGCAACTAGCAGAAGAGGCCACAGAGCTCATGGAGCTGATGGAGGAGGCACTAGGGCTGCGTTTCAATGTTCCTGGTGTGGTTGCCGTCTTCCTCACTGTGGTCTTTGCCTTCGCTGGGGTAGTGGAGGGAAAGCCTATACGGGTCACCTTGTGCACTGGTGCAAAGAGGCCATACTTGGGCTGACACTGGAAATACCTGATGACACACAAATCCAGCCATGTCAAACTCCTAACGTTCTTTCAAGACAATCTACCTTTGCTAATGTAAGAACAGGACACAGTACCTGGTTCCAGCCACAGCACCATCGTTCTTTCCCAAGGGCTCATCCAGCTCAACTCCACACCACTCACCCTTGGCAAAATCGGTTTCGCCTAAGAAACGCACTACGCCAGCTTTCGAGCCAGCAACCTAAAATATGTGAAGGAAAAAAGAACTTAACATACACACTACACAGGATTCCTAAACCGTGCTTATGGAATATTTATAACAGCAGCTTCACTTTATTTCATATACACGTCTACTACATTAGCAAACAAAGATTTAAAGGGATGGTTCGGAGTAAAATCAACCTTGGGTCCTTTGCACCATGACCTCGAGCCAAACACACCCCCAGAAGCCTTTTTTCCCTTGGTTGAACATTATTAAAGTTAAAGCTTATTTAGTGAAACCGGATGGCTTAGTTCAGGCGCTAATGGATCCTATGATGCATCTCGTAAATTACCCCACTAATAATGCCCAGAATGGTACCAAACTTCTACAGTAGTACAAATAGGTTCTGTACTCGAGGCATTATAGGAAAGTTTGTAAGTACATCAGGAGTTTTATTTAAATAACACTTGCCTGACGGCTCATGCTACTGCTAACCCGGACACCGACGTCACTTCAGTGGTTTGGGAAAAGCACGTAAAGTCCTGGCAGAAAGCGATGCATAAGGATGTAGTGTAACTACGCCCAGGTCCAGGAATGCACTAATATTTGGTTGGTAGTACCAGTTTGCAACGATTATTAGTTAACACTATGTTGTTAACACTTCGGAAAAAAATATAATCCGTCGTTACACTACATCCTTATGCATCACTTTCTGCCAGGACTTTTACATGCTTTTCCCAAACCATTGAAGTGACGTCGACGTCCGTAAATTATAATACTTTTAAAAGTTATAAACAAATAGGCAAGTTATCACGATTATTTTTGAAATTATACAAAGTACGTTTTTTATAAGGAACTACAAATGCATTAAAATTCCTTAAGAATACCCTATAATGCATTACAAATACAGGCATCAAAGAAAATATTACACACTTTTATTTTGTCTTAACTAGTTCATTTCGAATGGTCCTATGGTGTGACAAATTAGTTAATATAGTCTTTCAAATTAATTATAAAAGTTGCATGAATAGGTACAAAAGTAACTTGTAGAATGCTGTTCAAAATAGTTTTAAATGGATAATAGTGCACTGCAGGACATGCCAAGCTCTGAAAACTACCGTTAGTTCATGTAAACGTACTCAAATGTGCTGCGTAACACACCAGAATGAACCTCATTGGTTCTTGCACTTCAAGCAAACATGCTTGAGCTTCCGTTTACATTAACCGTTTCGCACGTACGATCACACCGGTGTGATCAGTCTAGGCTGGCCCCTGGAGCGTACAATCACACCGGTGTGATCAGTCTAGGCTGGTCCCTGGAGCGTACGATCACACCGGTGTGATTAGAAATGGTCAGTGCATCACGTGATCAACTGCTAAATTCAAATGTGCTTTCGCATGTTGGCTGGCGCTGAGCCAGAGACCGACGCGCTCTGCGCTGTCATATATCACAACTTTTAAGTGTTTTCACCCACATGTTTAATTTTAGGTTTCAGACATATAAATTCACATAAGTACTAAAAACACAATACATTTTGTAAAATACACATACCTATGGAATTGGCAATAATAATCCTTTCCATTATAATTAGACACTTTTTATTCATATCAGATACACATTGTCTAAGTAACTTTATAGTTTACTCTATTCTTCTCCCAGTTCACCAGCCACTTACTTTCATGTATTTTGGGAGAAGTGGATGCATTCATGTGTTGTAAATCCATCAGATCCGATTCTCTGAACTGTGGCGCAAACTAACATGGCGGGCGCCCATCGCGCATACAGCTCAACGAACGTGATCGTTATAAAGGTGTTTAAACAACAAAACACATCCACTTGCATATATTTGACAATCGGAATATCAGATATTTCATGCTATAGCTAACAAATTTGTGAATATTTTGAATAAAAAAGGAAAAATGACATAAAAGCAGATCATCATTCATTCAGCGCTGTTGTGGCTGCGGTGTGTCACGTGACAAGCAATGACGTGTCACAGTGGAAACCTAACTCGGTTACTAACGTAACGGGAATGAGTATTGCGTCGCTAGACGCTCTGGGAAAACTCCTTTTCTTGAGAATATTGAAGCCTTTATTTTAAAACGCAGTGCAGCTGCACAGCCAGCACAGTGCAGAGCTGTATAGCGTGCTGATTGGCTGAGCTGCGGGAACTGCACAAACCTATAGCGAAGCGGCGAGGACGCACGAACCTACCAGGGGCGCTTCCTGCCTCGCCCGTGGCAAATAAACACGAAAATGGGCTTGCTACTGACTATAAAGTGGCCCATTTCGCCATAGGAATCAGGTTAAGTCAACTGGAGTGACAGTACCTAAACGTGAAGCTTAATAGCATGGCCGTCTACGCAATACTCGTTCCCGTTACTCTCAGGGAACCGAGGTTACGTGTTAGTAACAGAGTATGTTCCCTTTCGAGAACGGTTCACTCATATTGCGTCGCTAGATGCTATGGGAACCAATTTCAAAACACCATGCAATTAGCTGACGACTTCGCTCTGAACTACCGTCTGGGGCTATGAAGCCCGAGGCTTATAGAAGAACTAAAAGTCAAAACCAACGGGGACCTGACAAATGTCGGAGCCCACAAAGGGATACCCAGAGGCTTGGGCCCTTTAGGGGCCAAGATCTCCTTGATAGAAAGGACTTGTGCCTGCAGAGCCAGCACCTCCAAGTTGTAGAACCTCACAAATGTGGACGGCAAAGACCAGCCAGCCGCCGCAAAAAAATGTCTTCAATTGGTACACCACTGGACCATGCCCATGAAGAGGCCATACCCCTTGTGGAATGAGTCCTGACGCCTATGGGGCATTGAAGGCCCATTGAGGCGTAGGCCAAAGAGATAGCATCTACTATCCAAAGTGACAATCTTTGCTTCGTGACCGGGAGCCCTTTGGTGCGGCCGCCGAAGCATACAAAGAGCTGTTCCGACTGCCTGAACGGGGCAGAATGCTCTATATAAACTTTGAGAGCCCTGACGGGGCAGAGTAGACTTAATTCTCAATCGTCTTCCGACAGAGTCTTGTCTTGCCATGTCTTGGTCTGAGGACGACTTTGGAGTCGTTGGGCCCAAACTCAAGGCAGGAAGCATTCATGGAGAGCGCTTGCAAATCTCCCACTCGCTTGACTGATGCTAGGGCTAGCAGGAGTGCGGTCTTGAGGGAAAGTGGCTTTAAGTCAGCCGACTGAAGCAGCTGGAAAGGGGGTCCTAAGGGCCCTGAGGACCGTGGATAGGTCCCATGAGGGTATAGAGGGAGGACGAGGCGGGTTCCGCCTCCTGGCCCCCTTGAGGACACGTACGACCAGGTCGTTCCTTCCTAAAGATTGCCGGCCACAGAAGCATGGAAGACTGCTATGGTCGCCACGTATACTTTGAGTGTGGAGGGGGTACGACCCGCGTCCAGTAGCTCTTGTAGAAATGAAAGTAAATGGTAAATGGTAAATGGACTGCATTTATATAGCGCTTTCACAGACCCAATGGCCACCAAAGCGCTTTACAATATTGCCTCACATTCACCCATTCACTCACTCATTCATACACCGACGGCGGTGTCAGCCATGCAAGGCGATCCAGCTCGTCGGGAGCAGCTGGGGTTAGGTGTCTTGCTCAAGGACACCTCGACACTTGGTCAGGTGGAACCGGGGATTGAACCACCAACCTTCCAGTTTGTAGACAACCAGTGTTGTCTCTCGACAACCAGAGAAAGTACCAGTGTTACTTCACATGAGTAGGGGTCTAGATGCCGAGCTGAACACCAGCTGGTGAACACTGACCACTTGAGAGCATAGAGGCGTCTCGTGGACTGAGCTCTAGTCTCAGCGATAGTGCTTAGGACTCCTTCCAGGATGTCCCCGGGTACCCGCTGAGAGGCCAAACATGGAGGGCCAAAATATAGAGAGTAGTGAGAGTTATCTTCTGAGGCCCCCTCTCCTAATGCCTCAGAAAATCCGATCTGCCTGTTTACATGACAGTCGCATTGGCACATATCTGATTTATATCTGATTTATTTCCACATATGAACAAGGCCTGAAACAGATCTCGAAATATCCGAATGCATTTGTTTTTTCCTGTTTACACGGTCAAAGAACACATCCGATCTGTATCACACATGAGCAAAAAAAAAAAAAATCGGAATTGGGTCACATTTCACTGACAGTGTAAACAAGGCCTATGTGAGGTAATTTCTAAGCATCTGAAAACTCATGAAGAAAAATTATCTTATTATTTTCCCTCAACTTCATCCGAAGCCTTTGACTGCGTGCGAGACCCATTTAGCTCAGCTGCAATGGACAACGCAAATAGACTGTCATTGCAGCAACAAGAGTAACTTGCCGAAATGAGACAGGACCGTGGTTTAAAAATTACATTCTGTGACCTGACTTTGGACCGTTTCTGGTTGACTGCGACCAAAGAATATCCAGTCATCGCAGACAGTGCAATCTCAGTCTTGCTATCATTTTCCATAACTTACCTACGTGAGCTCAGCTTTTCTAGTCTGACTTACATTAAGAACAAAAACAGAAAGATTAAGAGCAGTTGACCAAGAGCTCCATGTGTCGTTGTCATCAATTCCAGCCAAGATATCATATTTGCGTTCATCAAAACAAGCTCATGTTTCACATTAAATGTGAGTGCAGTCTACTGTAAATATTAAATGCCGTTTTAACATGCCATTTGAACCATTACAATGCACGTTTGTGCAATTTTGTTATTTTTTAGTGCTTAATGTGATAGTGGTGTGCCGTTGGATTTTTTACATATCAAAAGTGTGCCGTGACAGAAAAAAGGTTGGGAAACACTGGTGTAGAGCCCTTTGAAGCTGCATTGAATTTGGACCTTCAAACCGTTGATCTTCGTTGAAGTACACTATATGGAGAACATTCCTGGAATGTTTTCCTAAAACCTCAATTTCTTTTCAAATGAAGAAAGACAGACATAAACATCTTGGATGACGTGGGGGTGAGTAAATTATCAGGAAATCTTAATTCTACTCCTTTAACTAAGGGTAGTTTTCAGAACTTGGCATGTCCGCTTACAAATACATGCAATCAGTGACACAACAATTTAAAGCTAATAATGCTTTGACTGAGTCGGACCATCTTGAGAACCTTGAATTATCTTAACTTGACACACAATAATGCTCAATACAACACACTCACCAGCACTCGATCATTGATCTTCAGCTCCCGATCACCTTTCTTGACCGAACCAGACTCCGACAGATTTGACACCGATTCACTTTTGGACCGCACCAGATCTGAGGTAGGTGCAGCTGTTTTAGTGGGTGAGGCTGGTTTCTTGGCTGAAGCAGACACTGATGCATTCGAGGGAGTGGGTGACCCGGCACGAGACGGAGGGGCCGTCGTTGTGTCATCCGCCTCACCTTCAGTGCGTGAAAGCTTCGAGGGACGTGTGAAAATACCCTTTAATGCTTCACACTCAAAATAGCGCACACCAGACACCGACCCATCATTTTTCCCAATTGGCTCATCAAGCACAATGCCAGCCCATTGGCCCGGAGCAAACTGAGTCTCTCCTAAAAACTGAACGACGCCTGGTTTGTTGCCATTAACCCAGACACGATCCCCGATCTTGTATTGCTCGCCTGCATCTTGGGCTTCGGCTGAGGATTTGTCATTTTGAGTTGGTTTGGAAGCACCTGTTCCAAAGGAAGAAAATAAATAGGCTTTGTTCAGAATACAGCATGCAGTATTTATACTGTGCATGCTATACGTCATATCATAAACATACAAGCTGCATCCGAAATCACATACTTCCTTACTCTATAGTAGGTGAAAAAACATACGTGACAAGAGTAGTATGTCTGAATTTACAGTACTCATAAAAAAGAAGGGAAAAAGTGTGCAGACAATTGACTAATTCCGGAGAACTTCTGAAGTGGGCATACTATCCCATGAGACCACGGGAGAATTTATGAATGACAGTGAAGCGACACAACTGATGCTGGTCACATAATAATGACAACATGGCGAATGTAGTGCGTCCGGATTAGTAGTAGTAGTAGTAGTGGTAGTTTATTGATTCCAGTTGGGAAATTAAAGGGAGAATTACATTCTTACTATATAGAAGATCCTTTATTAGTGGTCGCAGAAGTAATTACGTATTCAAAATAAGCACCTACTCAAGAAATTGTGATTTTGGATGCAGCCACAAAATCTTAAAGGTCTTCACAACAACCGGTCAAAATAAAAGTCTTGTTTAACTTGAAGAAATTGTGACAGAAATTATCCTAATATATTATATAAAAGATTAAATTGTGAAAGTTTCATGCCTACATTCGATTACCACCGTTTTTGATAATACATTTGTATTCAATTTTATATCCGGAAAAACAGACAACAAAGAATGTCTGAAAAAATAAAACATTTCATAGGGCCCTATTATTGTAAAAAGAAAAATTCATAAATGAGTAAAGTGTTAAAGTTTCATGAATTCAATTGTTTAAGACATGCTTTTTGATTATTAAAATGTAATAAATCATTAAATTAGAATCCATAAAAGTTCAAAAGCGGGCAAATTTTATCCAATTTAGGGAGAAAAATGTGCCAAACATTTAACAGTATGTTTACTCAAATAGCCCTTTAAACACTTGAGCCTTAATTTTATTTTAAAGACTGTGTTAAATTAAATGTAAAATTACACCAATATGTAAGTAAGTGAATCTTAAAGTGGTGCACATTATAAACAAACTGGACGACGGACTAAATGCAAGTGGTATTGCCTGTTCTTGTTGATGCTTTTCTTATGATCTTTCTGTAAATAACCACAGCACAGGGCATACGCAACTCACTGCACTTTGGAGTAATGACATTTACATGTGTTAATTTAGCAGATGCTTTTTTTCCCCATTCTTTTTCCAATTGTAAGTATTACATAGTATGCAGAATACTCCATTCCTAATCCAAACATAGTCATTCACTACTAGGCTACATTAGAAAGTTCGCAATAATATTATTTATATTGTATAAAATTTTATACATGATAAAATGGGATGGCCCTTACCAGCAGAAGGAGTCGTCTTCACGACGCCCGCATTGGCTGGTCTACCAATTTTGCTGGGCGCTTTGAGTCCACTGGGTTTTGATGTGCTCATTGTAGGTCTGAAATTTCCGTCTGTCTAAACTTGGACTTTTCCTCTCCAACAAACATTGAAAATTAAATAAAAAATTATTGAGGAAGAAAGGGGTGCAGCAATGTCTCTGGAAAGAAAGAAAAGATAAACATATCAGCCTGTTTTAACAGTCTTGCTTTTTGCCATTTCAGAAACTGTGTGTTCATGCAACACATTTTGTTCCATTGGTATGTTGGTGTAAAGCCTATTTCACACTGCACACATAAGCAATATGTAACAGAAGGCTTCCGTTTTTGTTTATTGCTGTGTAACAGAGCTGTTACTCTATACAGATTTGTTACAGCGAGTATTTCTTTCAAATGAAGGCCATTATATCTATAAATGTAGGGCTGGGTATCCATTCAGATGTTCCGATTCGACTCAATGAATATAGATTTCAGCCAAATCCTATATTTATCAAAAAAGAACAGTGAACATAAGTTTACAAGTGGTTAATTAATAAAAAGAAATTAAGAGCCACAAAGCTGTATATTAAACTCTTTAATTCAAGTACACTTGGGTCCATTATAACAGAACCCAACTCTATATTTCAAATGCATACAATGAATAGACAGGATTTTGATGCAAGATGAAAAATTGATGCTGAAAATTGGACAAGTCAGAACAGTCGCATGCTGTTCAAGATCATCAATGCATCAATGCAATGTTTGATGCATCAAACAGGATCAGGTTATTTTATGTTTAAGATACAACCAACGTAAAATCTCACCGCATTCGCAGTAACATGGAGACCGCAACCCTATGAACAGTGTAGGAAAACTAATACTGGCTTTTGGGTGATAGATAAATAAATATAAAAAATAAAAAAAACGATTCATGGCCTTTGAGAATCAATTTTTGAATCGACCACATTTAAAAAAAACGATTAATCGAAAAAAGTAATTTTTTTGCCCAGCCCTAATAAAAAGGTTATCAGGAATTACCCATTAAAAAAACAAAACTCAGTCAGTGAGCTTGTACTGAAATAAATTGAGTGATGAATGTTCTTTGCTCACTTTCTGTATATAATATTCCCAACTTAAATAAGTCTGTTTTTCATGCTGCAATGGCCATGTATAAACTGCAACGTTTCAAGAGTGACAAACATTTAAATGCAGGAGTAAATCTGCTAAATTATTACAAATATCATGCACGTATATTACTCATATCATGAAATAAGATTTTGGTTATCCCACCCCTATCCCAAGCTGTTCAGAATTGTGAAAGGTTAGCAAATGTTAACGTGATTGATGATAATGTGATTGTTGCAAACATCTCTGTAATTATGTAATTATTTTTATTATTTTTTTTTTTTAAATAAAGAGGGGGGAATTGGCAAAAAGCAGGGAAGGAACATGCTTGTCAAGTTATTTTATTTTTTTAATTAACTTATAAAACAATAAACTGTAAATTCTGTCATATTGTTCAGTTAATTTTACTGTTTTAGTTTTTTGCCGTGGTATCAATTCAGTGTCTGTATCGAGGTATTTTAGTCAGGTATTGTATCGAAATCATAATTTTGGTATCATGACAACACTAGTACGATGATTATTATACAGATCACATTTTCATGTAAAGCAGTTATTTTTTCATGTTATGAAAATGTCGGCAAATTTAAAAGCACTTGTTAAGTGAAGGTCATATTCCCTATATTCACATCTTGCACTTAAATGTATTTTCATTATCAAAGTGATTGCAGGATAACTGCGAACTTTCAAAGCCATAGTTTCACTTTAGTTCTTTGTTTCAGTCGCACTCGTCCACCATATTTAATCACCACCATCAAAGGGGCAAAGTAATGCATTACAGTTATTGTAAGATAATTGGATTTGAGCCGTAACAAGTACCAGAAATTACTTTTTCTCAGATCTCTAACATTCACAGACATGCATTTTAATCCTAATCCATTTACTGGCAAAAGTCCACCTGTGTGATTATTAGACTCTCGCTGGTATAAGATGGATCTGTAAAAATGTTTTCTGGGACCTATGATCTCTGTTTGTGTGTTTTTATATTCACCACCATTTTTTTTGCTCCACTGTTGGTCATAAACAAGGCAGATGAGTGCAAGAAAAACAGCACAAATGAAACACAAAAAAGGTTTTCATTCAAACAAAGACAAATGTTACACTTTGTTTAACTACTTCAACCGACTATGTTTGTTATGAAGGTGCGGGAATGGAAAAAGAACAGGTTTCAGATTTATCAAAGGCTCTCAATCAGTAAACAGGTGCGAGTCCAAACCACTACTGTACATTTCAGCAATATAACAAGACAGTAGTTCAGAAAAATATACTCAATTCGGGACTCACACTGTGAACATATCGGTATCATGGAATGAAAAATATTGCTTCATATTTTGGTGAGCAGATAATATATACATTTTACCCTAACTCTGACACTTTAACACTGGGTTTTAAAATACAATATTCACTAACATTATCGATTAAACTGCACTGAGACTATTGGATGAGAACATACATTTAACTGAACTGAGATGATACACTAACTTTGCAAGATCAACACTGTTTCGAACTGAACTGATTCGACATTGAATTATGCTGAATAATAACTCAATATCCTTCTGTAGAGCTGCTTATAGCTGAATTCAACTTGCTCCATAATTGATTAACATTGCAACATTAACACTGTAATTGAGCTGAATTGAAAGAACATTGAACTAAATTGAGCTGAATACTGACAATCCTCTATAGAGCTGCTTTACAGGTAAAATTGAATTTGTTGCATAATTGATTAATTTTACAACATTAATATTGTTATTTTCCTGTTTTGTACTATGAAGCTGCTTCGAAACAATCTGTATTGTATAAAGTGCTATATAAATAAATGTGACTCTACACTGTTTATTGTCCGCTGTATGAAGAGACTCAAACTCAAGGAGATACGAGAAATAATGGGTTGTTCAGTGCACTTCAAAAACAGAGGCTTGCTTTACTTACAGAGATGAAGCAATACCACATTTCTATACCGATACTGACAGCCGATTCCCAATAGTTTGTTTTTTTCCAAATAATGCTGTAAAGTGGGATTCCCCTCATTTGGTTTTGAACGCTTATATCTTCAATATGCGCGTTTTGTCATTACTTTGGAGCACACTAGCTTATAGATAACAGTAAGGCTAATATATGCATACAAAAGGCCAAAAAACTTCCATTTTGATTTCATGGGGACTTTAAGTTCAAGTTCAAAATGTATTTGTACAACACATTTAAAAACAGCCATAGTTTGCCAATTGCTTAATGTCAGGATACACAAAAATATACACAAAACAAAGACAGTAGAGAATGTATCACAGTATCAAAACTCAACTCAAAATGAAAGCTAAGGAATACAGGTGAGTCTTAAGCAACGACTTGAAAATGTCAGCAGTCTGTCCGAGCTGTTCTTATGTAAACCGATAGACTATTCCAGAGATTAGGAGCAGCCACTGAGAAGGATCGGTCCCCTTTATTTTTTAACCTGGATCTCGCAACATCGAGAAGCATTAGAAGGTGCCAACCCATTTCCAATCTTAAAATCAATCCGTAAGTGTACAGGACGCCAGTGGAGCGAGGCTAAAACTGGGGTAATGTGCTCACGCTTTTTAGACCCAGTTAGGAGCCGAGCTGCTGCATTCTGGACTAACTGTAAGAGATGACTGATCCAAACCAACATATAAAGAGTTACAGTAGTCTAGTCTAGACATAAGAAAAAAGCATGAATTACTCATTCAAAATCCTTGCGCGCCAGGTAGGGCTTGACTTTAGCCAACAGTCTCATCTTGCTTTTACAAAAGAACTCATTTGATTTTTAAAATTTAAAAGCACTGTCAAAAATCACACCGAGATTCTTGGTAAATGGACAAACATGCGATCCTAAAGAACCAAGAGCATCTACACAGGACCATACCAAACACAACAACCTCAGTCTGAGAAAGTTCTGATAACAATATTTTTAAAGCAATGGCTGAATTGAGACTTTGTCATTTGTTTTGATGGGCAAATAGATTTGTACAAAATCCGCATAACAATGGAAGGAACTATTTTGCTTTTGGAAAATTATTAAACCCAACCATATTACCAAATAATATAGGCCTATCCCATCTCAACAGCAGCACAAGTGTTTTGCACATCACGAGAACTGTAGAGAACTGTATTATTATTTTTTTTAAAGCCAAATAGTTAAAGAAACCCAAACTTTTATAAAAACCTACAAACTTATATAAAAGACGATAGACAACACGGAATTCAAATGTGCTTGGCTCTCTCACTATCTGGCTCTTCAATCAAAACAAGCTCCCTGTTAAACACTGGACACTGAAAACAACGACAAACAGATCCCAAATTCAATCTTATACATGTTGACATGCTGCACAGTTTACAAAATTCCATTAAAAACTAGAATTGATTTATAAAATCTAGTGCTGCATGTAATCATTCAGGCGCCACATCTGGGGCTTCCCAATCTGAGCCGCTTTACGCCAGAGCTTGACAAGTTACCAAATCTGCCTTAGGATTTCAACCAAAACAACGACCCAATATAAAGAACAGAATATCATTTACAAAACCTGAAAATAAACTATTGGTTGTTTGACGACGAATACTTAATTTTCCACCGTAAAGCCCAAATGAGTAGCTTTAATGAGTCAGATTTCCATGATCATTAAAAAAAGTAAATAGTTTAAAGCAACCATCAGAAAACAACACGACGTAACACAGATTAACATGATATATATTTTGGCGTCGTATGACTTTCCCCCTTCAAGTAACTTAACGCGCAAGTTTCAATACGCAATGAACATGGAGAAAGTTCACTAGTCCTTATGACGACTTTCCGCAATGTCACATCTTGACTAATCGGACCGAAATAGAGAACCGCGTTCACTAACACCGCAGTGCTAACGTAGTCAGCGCTCATCTACGATCAACGCATTTTAACAACAGGTTCTGTTTACAACGAACAGCTGATAGCAAACAAGGATAATGTTACGGAGGGCCGAGGAGCAACCTGTATTAGATGGGAAATTCTGACTTAGCAACTTCCGATGGAAAATGCGACCTCCTCGAGATCCACGACACCCACTGAACAAGCACTTAACCCAGGAATCGCGTTACTCACCTGCTGTTTCCCGGCTGCGTAGCGCTATCAACAATCAATCGCGCTGAATTCTCTTCAATCTACTTAGCTTGACGCCTGCGTTGGTTAAGGATTTAACCTGGTGCGTTCAAGCACCCACTTCAGCAGTGACACGAGTAGCGTAATGACGTACCTCTCTAGGCCCCGCCCACTCGCGGCCAACGGAAGGCGGGCAGTTGGAAAAGCAAATGCGGTCATTTTATAAACTGTCTATGGGTCATTCGGCGGTAGCATTAAACACGTGGAAGAAGTATTAGCAACATCGTACATATGCTGTTCAGTGTATATACATCCACACTCTCTGTCTGTCCTCCTAGACCTGAACATACCTCTGTTGGCACTATCTGTTGTCTCTGGGTTAAAGCCTAACAATTATAAAATTAGACCCTTGTTTTTAAGAGATATTATTTCTACGCCTTATGTTATTTTCTACTGGAACAGTTTCTTTAATAATGTAAATTGGACTCAAGTTTGGTCATTACCTCAAAAATTCCTCCTTACAAATAAGGTTAAGGAAATCTCATAATTAATTCATAGAGTTTATCCTACAAAGGTATTCCTACAAAAATTTAAAATTGATATTGATTTAAAATGTTCTCTCTGTGAATGCTCCACTGAAACAATTTCTCATTTGTTTTGGTCTTGCCAATATACCCAGTATTTTTGGAATAATGTGGAGGTTTTCATTGCTGATAATATTTTTAAAACATTTTCATTATCTTATAAACATGTGATTTTGGGTTATCAAGGATCGCTCTTTAAAGGATGTTGGTTTTATTATACATTTTATTTTATTTTTATTTCACATTCATAAATGCAAGTTTACAAAAGGCAAACCTCTTTTTATGGTGCTTGAAAAGGAGATTAAAATGTATGTAGATGTGATGTCAAAATAAAAAAATAGTAAAGCAATTAAAATGATTAATATATGCTCCTCCTTTAACATTTTCACATAATATAAAATATAAAGAATGGTGCTGACCTGCAAAGTATATTTTCTGTATTTAAACTGCATTGTAATATGGAATATTTATATGTATAATGTATATCTGTTTGTAAACTGATGCTTACCCTCTCATCTTTTTATTATTATTATTATTTTATTTATTTTCCTCTCCCTTGTTCCTTCTTGTTGAGGCATGTGAAATATGTTCTGTTATATGACATATGGCACTGTACATGCTGCTGTTGACAATAAAGCATTAAAAAAAGAAAAAAAGTATTAGCAACATCGAATAATTATGTAATTCAAAACTACACATAATGTGTATAAAGTCTGTGCAATCAATCAAAGACTAAAATAAGTTGAAAGATGCCACACAGCAAAGTAAGGTCTATTTACAGTTTTTTCTGAATGCTTAAGCGCTAATCGTGATTCTTGTAGCACAATTTCTAAAACTATATACGTATAGCAAAACCACTCACTGAGTTTGCAAAACTAAAAGCACAAACACTGCTTTGTACTCAGTTTGCAATTTTGTAACACACACTTTGCAAAACTGTAGGCACAATTCACTGCACAACACTCTTTTTGCAGAACTTTAAACACAACTCACTGCTTACACTCAATTACCAAATTTCCAACACACTCCTAGCAAAATTATATGAAGTTCCTAAACGCAAGTTAGGGAGGAGTGAGCCCATCTAATCTTTCAATCAACAGCCTGAGTATATAAGCAGCCGCTTACCTCTCTCTAGCATCAGCTGTTCCAGTATCCCTCCACCTCCCCAAACTCCACCTTCATCTCAGGTACCTTGCCCTTCAATTATCATATCCTACATTTAGCCACTGGGGGGTATATCAGAGCTCGAGTTGAAGCTGCTTCATCGAGCCCCTCTTCAGTGGACAGCAAGCCAAATAAGTTTAACCTAATATCTTAAAGATTTTATGGGCAAGCAAACTCGTTAAACACATGTATGGCTATCATTAACACTATTTTGCCAACTGTCTGGCACACTTTCACATGTGAAAACTGTTTTAGATGATTAGTTCACTTTGCAATCAGCCTAAGCACTATAAATAAGCCACAGGTAAGCTGTCTGTGTGGAGTACAATGGAAGGAGCAGTAAGAGTGAGAATCAGAGGAGGCCGAGGAGGCCGAGGGAGAGGACGTGGAGGTGAAGAAGCGAGAGGGTTAGAGGAAGTTAGAGGAAGAGGACAAGGAGGAGCAAGAAGAGGACGAGGAGGGGAAAGAGGAAGGGTAAGAAGAGTAAGAAATAGAATAACTGATGAATCAGAGCTACAATAGTGGACCATGTCATCAACCATGGGATGACCCTGAGGGAAGCTGGCCAACGGGTTCAGCCTAATTTGAGCCGCTACACTGTTGCAAGCAGGTAGGACATTTCGAAATGAGAATCGGTAAGTACTTTGTAGCACTGCCATACTCTAATGAGAAACACAACAGTACCATACATGCAAAAATACTGAAATTGTTACTCTACAGAATTGCTAGATGTCCAGATGTTGGGGGCAGAGGAAGAATGTTCACTCCAGAGCAAGAGACCCATATAGTGAACATGGTGATTGCCAATAATGCAATAAGACTGTGCGAAATACAGCAGCGCATAATTGATAATGACACCATCTTTCAAAATATACACAGTGTAAGCATTTCTGCACTAAGTCGTGTACTTGCGCGCCACAGAATAAGAATGAAGCAAATTTACAGAGTTCCTTTCGAGAGAAACACAGAACGTGTAAAGCAACTGCGATATGACTATGTGCAGGTAAGCTATAGTGTCATTGGTTCTGAATTTGGAAGTGCATACTGTAGTGCTGTGCATGGGCCTGATGTGTTGCATTTGTTTTGTCTTGTCCAGAGAGTGATGGAACTAGAAGCAGATGCCATGGGACATGAGCTACTTTTTGTAGATGAGGCCGGTTTTAACCTCAGTAAAACCAGGAGACGTGGCAGGAACATTATTGGACACTGTGCCATCATCAATGTCCCAGGACAACGTGGTGGTAACATATCCATGTGTGCAGCTATAAGCCAAAATGGTGTTGTTCACCATCATGCAACCATAGGCCCATACAACACTGCACACATTATTGCATTCCTGGACACCTTACATGACATGCTCACTGTTCAGAGACCAGAGCATACCCGATATGTCATCATATGGGACAATGTTAGTTTCCATAGGGCTGCTTTGGTCCGCAACTGGTTTACAGACCACCCATCCTTCATGGCACTCAACCTCCCTCCATACTCTCCATTCTTAAATCCCATCGAGGAGTTCTTCTCTGCCTGGCGCTGGAAAGTGTACGACCGTCATCCTCATCAACAGGTAGCCCTTTTACAGGCAATGGAGGACATTTAGTCATTTAGCAGACGCCCTTATCCAAAGCGACTTACAAATTAGGACTAAATTCAGCGAGTCATCATAAAGAGGCAAAAGCAACAACAACGCAGGAAGTGCTCAAAATACGAAGTTCAGGTATTATTCAGAGTAGCATAAGCCTGATAAGTGATGTTTCAAAGGGAAAGGAAATTTTTTTTTATTTTTTTTTTCTATAAGGTTAAGTGCTCACGGAAGAGATTGGTTTTCAGCTGTTTTTTGAATGTTGTCAGGGATTCTGCATTCTGGATGAGGGTGGGGAGAGCGTTCCACCAGCATGGAACTGTAAATGAGAATGTTCTGGAAAGTGATTTTGTGGCTTTCTGTGATGGAACCACGAGACGTCGCTCGTTGACCGATCTTAGGTGTCTGGTAGGGATGTAGACTCGTAGGAGTGAGTGAAAGTAGGAGGGAGCTGAGCCTGTGATAGTTCTGTAAGCAAGCGTCAGTGCCTTGAACTTGATGCGAGCAGCTAGAGGTAGCCAGTGCAGAGAGATGAACAGAGGAGTGACGTGGGCCCTCTTGGGCTCGTTAAAGACAAGACCAGCTGCAGCATTCTGGATCATCTGTAGGGGTTTGGTCGCACATGCTGGGAGTCCAGCCAGAAGGGCATTGCAGTAGTCAAGCCTAGAGATGACCAGGGCCTGGACGATAAGTTGTGTTGCATGCTCAGTTAGGAAAGGCCTGATCTTCCTGATGTTGTGCAGTGCAAACCTGCATGATCGAGCTGTCTTTGAAATGTGATCTGTGAAGGTCAGCTGGTCATCAAACGTTACTCCAAGATTTCTGACCGATCTTGATGGGGTGATTAATGATGACTCTAGCTGGATGGTGAAGTCGTGCTGTAGAGATGGATTGGCAGGGAGGACGAGAAGCTCAGTCTTTGCCAGGTTGAGCTGCAGGTGATGTTCCTTCATCCATGTGGAGATGTCCGCCAGACACCTTGAGACCCGTGCAGCTACTGTGGGATCATCTGGTTGAAAGGAGAGGAAGAGCTGTGTGTCATCAGCATAGCAGTGGTAGGAAAAACCGTGTGCCTGTATGATGTGTCCCAGTGATGTGGTGTAGATGGAGAAGAGGAGGGGACCAAGAACTGAACCCTGGGGAACCCCTGTGGTCAGCTGATGTGCTCTGGATACCTCGCCTCTCCATGCGACCTTGAAGGACCTACCTGTGAGATAGGACTCAAACCAGTGGAGTGAAGTTCCTGTGATGCCCAGTGATGAGAGGGTGGACAGAAGGATCTGATGATTCACCGTGTCGAAGGCAGCAGACAGATCCAGGAGAATGAGGACTGAAGATTTGGAAGCAGCTTTTGCGATCCGTAGGGCTTCTGTGACTGACAGTAATGCAGTCTCAGTTGAATGTCCTTTCTTGAAGCCAGATTGGTTGACATCCAGCTGGTTGTTTAGAGACAAGAAGGATGTTAGTTGTTTGAAGACAGCTCTTTCAAGTGTCTTCGCAATGAATGGTAGGAGAGAGATAGGTCTGTAATTCTCTACCAATGATGTGTTTAGCGTTGGTTTTTTGAGCAGTGGAGTAACCCGAGCCTGCTTGAATGCTGTAGGGAAGGTGCCAGTGTGGAGGGATGAGTTGATGATGTGTGTGAGTGATGGTAGAAGTGTGGGAGAGATGGCTTGTAGAAGGTGTGAGGGGATGGGGTCAAGCGTGCAGGTGGTAGGGTGACTGGAGAGGAGAAGTGTAGATACTTCTTCCTCGGTTAGCGGAGAAAAGGAGGACAGAGGGGTATTGGCTGTGGAAGGGGTCGGTCTGGGTTCCTGTGTGTGTGGAAGGGGGCATGTGGAGGAGGCATGTGGAGATATTGACCAGGCATCATGTCAGGCCTGGATACGGCATTCAAGGAGATATTTTCCCCGGTGCCTTGGACTGGAGGATATCGCATGCGATGTGGACGAAATTTTGTGGCCGGACCCAGAAAGACGACATGATGATGTAGGCTGATTGTCTTTTTTTTTGTGAAATTACTATTTTGTGTTCTGGCTTTGTCTTGGTTTTGATGAGTGTGAATAAACACCAATACTTGAAGTTTGGATCCTTGTATGTTTACATGACACTATGACAAAAGTATGACCTCTGTACACAGAGAAAGCAAAAGCCAGATGTGTTTTCTATTCATACCATCAGTGTGTAGTTGGCACATTGTGTGCTTAGTAGATGATGGCTTGTGTTTACTGTTTGATACGAAAACACAATTTTTACGAAGGTGTGAAGAGTTAATCTAGCTGTGTTCGCTTTTGCAAGAGAACTACAATGTTTTGATAATTGGGTGAAAGGTTTTCTTATTTGTGTGTAGAGTTTTGCAAAAATAGCCAATAGTTACAAAAAATGTGCTTAAGCAATCAGAAAAAACTGTAATTGAATGGTGGAAGGTTTTTTTTTATCTCGAGAGATTTTTTTTTATTATAAAATCTGCTTTTATTTTAAAGTTTTAGTTGGCCCAATTTTGTATTTTTGTAATTTTATTTATTTTCTGTATTTTTTAGGTTTAGTTATTTTATATAACCTAAACTAAAATGAGAAACGTTGCCTTGGCAAACGTATGGCTGAAATAAAATCAGTTTAACTTTGTATTTTATCTCAATAAATGAAATGTTTATGGTTTTAGTTAACAATAATAACCCTGATCTCAATAGGCTACTGAAAAAGCAGTCATACTTGTATTTGCAGTGCTTTATTCAATATAGAAAATAGACCATCAGTGTGAGTTTCTAAAAATTAAATTCGCTACAACTCAGAGGATATTGACAGTGAATTAAATTTCTTAGGAAAAGCAGTTTTACAAACATTATATAAATCATAAACATCTTAAAACATTTAACTAACTATTTCTCTAACGTCTGAAAGGAACATTATTGCAGATGAGCGAACACTTGCAGATGTAAATGCAGACATCAAGAAGTCTCCGTGATGTAGCCTATACGTGTGCTATCCGGTCATTGGTTTTACAAGTCTTACACAGATTACAAGTCATTGGAATCTGAAAACAGGATAACATTAGAAGTGATCAAAAATATAAGTATGCCAATGAACAATTTGTCTGTGGCCTATTTAAGCAAGAGCAAATGCTCTAATAAAGATGGATACAGCATTTTGCTCCACAAGGTGGCGATATGGCACTCTCTCAATGTAAATCGCCTTTGTCAAAAAATACTAGGCTATGTAAAATGTATTATATCTCAGTAGTAAAATGGAGTGGAAAAAAATGAACAATGGCGCGGCAGATTCTGTAAATGATTGTACAGAAGACACCAGAAAATAGTGCCTGTCTAAAAGTAATGGCCTATAGGCTACAGAGTATTTCAAAGACATAATTGCAAAACGATATACAGTTCTGCTATCTAGAAAACTAGTCAGAAGTACCAGTCACATCCACCCCGATATCTTTAAAACAGATTTTTTCCCCAGGGTTTAAGATTTGGTTGGTTCATTTCAGCCAAGGAGCTCTAAATTGGTTAGGGTTAGTGTGAGCTAGTTCCAGCCAGCTGGTGTAACTAACATTAGCCTATAGAGCTGGTTTGAATTGTGCCATGAATGTGAACATATGTTGTCTGTGAATTTTTTATATAATTTTTCATGTTACGAGTTTGACAGTATATTGTATGATTCTTTGGCTAGCAGTTGTGGAAAAGACATAACGAAAAAGACTACATGTCGCCTATGTGACGTCACCCCATAACACATTTTCCCTCCACTTGTCAAATATGGGGACAGATCGAGATGCCTGTGTGTTTTGTACCCAAATGTCACCATTCAAACCAAATGGGCTGTTCTTTCTTCAGATTCCCGTCTGATGTAAAAACTAGGTTGTAGTCCACAAAGTGCTCTCACACAAAGTCTAACCGTATCAAACTTCTACCCACTAAATTGTAGCATTCTTCATCTTCACACATTCACTTGCATTTTTCAACCTAGAGGTCCAGTGGGGTTAGCGGAAGGGGCGGGACTTACAGCTCTATCTATGCGAGGCCAAAGCATCTTTTTTTCTATTGACGACCAGGGCTGGAAAACACTGGGGGGACAGTTGGGAATTTTATATATTTTTATTAATATTTTTTTATTACTTTCAATTACTTTTAATTTTCAGATGTATTAAATATAAAATATTCTATAATCTTATTACAGTTTTTCTCAATTGCTAAAACACTAAAACCCATTGGCTGAACAAAGTTCTCAGTTGCCTGAACTCATTTAGCTAATTGTGCAGTCTTTTGTCAATACCTTAAACCATTTCACATGGTAAAACACAATTTGCAGATCTCACTTAGACTTTTCAGCAAAACTCTAAACACTTCTCATTCTCAAAACACACTCTAATGCACATGTCATCCACACTGGTAAACACAAGTGGCAACGATCAAATACAAATAGAGAACACGTGTCATTGATTGAACACAACCACTCAAAACTGATTTAACCTGTTTCAAATGATGCCCAAAGACAAGAAGAAGCACACTGATCACATGTTTACTCCTTTGATTTTTTGTCCCTTTTAGTATTGTATTCTGCAGTACAGTGCATTGTGGGCTGTATACTGTACAATGAACACATTGTATGTCCCTGAACATTGTGCTTTCAATTTGTTACTGTAACAGCACTGCCACTGACTGCTCAATAGATTTTGACTGGTTGCAGGTTCATATCAACAAAGAACAAGAATTACAGTATCACAGAGACAAAGGACAAGTTTGTGAGATGCAGGGTACAGTACTGTAAAAATAGGGGTACAAGGAGGAGGAAGAACAAACACATTTTGCAAAGAGCAAAGCAGAGTTGTAATTTCTGATCAATTTTGAGCTACTATGATAGAACATGTTTTCGTTCATCAAAAGACAATGACGGAAACATATGAAATTTGTTTTGAGATTAAAAATGTACTTCTCCCTGAACTTTTTGATGGTACAGTAAGTGTCATGGGTAAGTCTAAACAGAATAGCTGTCCAATGTCCATAGATATATTGCTAGAACTATATGTTTTGAACAATGTGTTTTCTGTTTTTTGGTGTGTTGTTTACTGACTGCTTGATAGTGTATATCATTTTGATCACTTTGTTTATGATTTGAGAGCAGTGTTTGATTTTGAACACAGGTAAAACTGTTTTGAGGTGAAGCGCCCTATCGCCCTCTATTGGCCAGCCGCCCCTGATCAATATGGGAACATGAAAGGTCAATGAACAACATTTATGAATTGGGTGTTGCTCAAACATGATATCTCTGCTTGGAGATAATAACCTGTGCAATTTTAGCTAAATTAAAGATACACTGTGTAAGAATCTGCAAATATGGTGCATGCGAAATTTAACAGGCCACACAAACAAACTTTTTAAAAATATTTGTCCTCAGGTTAAAGAAAACTGTAATATGTTTTGGATGACGACCTTTAGTGTCAGTTTAGTGCTTTGAAAATCAACAATTACTAAACATTGAAGGTGAATCCAGTTTTGAGGGAAAGGGAAGCTAATATGCATTCTAAAAATCACAACAATTTGGATAATAATGTGTTTAGAATATATAATAATATTGTCTTAAATAATGGTTAAAAGAGTTGAAATGTGATGTTTATTATTTGATATGCTTTTTTGTTTTGAGGACTGCTGATTCTATTAAAAATAATGTTTCCAATAAACATTTTATTATTAAACAGTCGTTGGGCACTTTATATCCACTTTTCAAATATTTTCTTCATTTTTATTGAAAATAAATGCCTTTCCAATCAGATATGTGATGGGCAAAAGGCGATTTCAAACTCTGGTCAAATGTGTCAAAGGCTTCATGCAGATGCCACACTCCCTACAGCCTCCTCCACAGCAGACGTTAAGTGGACTGTGTCTTTTAGCCAAAAAATATGTCTATTTACATTTAAAGCCACTCCATTATCAGAAATGTGTAAAAAGAAAAAGAAAAAAAAGGGGGACAAATGTTTTCTTCCCCCTGTTTGGGTCCCAAGTGTGCACTGGCCCCTGGCCCCGTGCCCATATAGGATAATCCGGCCCAGACTCTCAGTGGCGGGAGTGTGGGCCTCGCTCCAATCCCCTCGAACTCCACTGGGACTCCCACGATGATGGATGGTACAACAGGATGCACACTTGGTCAAACGGACTTCCCTCAGGCTAAAAATCCACATGTATAAGTAGGATTAGAAAAATTCATTGACAAACATAAAATATTAAGTGAAAATCAATATGGATTTAGAAAAAATATATCCACGGCAATGGCCTTTGACTCTGAAGAAGACGCATGGGCGTCGAAACGTTAGTCGTTTTGTACCAATAATAAATTATTCAAAACTTTGTGTGCTCCGGTCCTGTTCCTTGGTCCTAGCTAGACCTTGGGTTTCCTCTCTTGATTTTTGCGTCCTGTTCCGTGAGCACCAACCAGGCTGAATCGCAAGTGACTCCTTTCTATGGCCTTACTGGATTCCATTGAAGAAGTCACAGATTCAGTAGAGCAAAAGAAAATAGCGGCAGGACTATTTATAGATCTTAAAAAAGCCTTTGATACTGTCGATCATTCAATTTTATTTTGGAAATTAGAGCACTATGGAATACGGGGGAAGGCACTGGAGTGGGTTGAGGACTACTTGAGAAATAGGAAACAGTTTGTGCAACTGGATAAGTACTCTTCCTCTTATATGGACATAAACTGCGGGGTGCCTCAAGGGTCAGTGTTGGGGCCGAAATTATTTATTTTATATATTAATGATATATGTGATGTATCGACAGTGCTCAAACCGGTCCTTTTTGCTGACGATAGCCTACTAGTTTATTTTCTTCTGGGGATAATATAGAAATGCTATTATCTATGATGAAACTTGAAATAAATAAATTTGTAACTTGGTTTAATGAAAATAAATGATCCTTGAACTTAAGTAAAACAAAATTAATGTTATTTGGGTGTCGTGGGGATAATGAACATATACAGCTAGAAGTCCAGGGGGTTGTCATTGAACGGGTGGGAGAGAACAAGTTTTTAGGGGTAATTATAGACGACAAACTTAACTGGAAGTCTCATATAAGATATGTACACTCTAAAGTATCAAGAAGTGTGGGTGTATTGAGCAAGGCAAAATATTTAGTAGATTATGATTCAATGAAAATTTTATATTTTGCGCTGGTCTTGCCATATTTAAGTTATTGCTCTGAGATATGGGGAAATAATTACAAAAGTTCAATTCATTCACTATTTTTATTACAAAAGAGGGCAATACGAATAATTCATAAAGGTAGGGAGCACACAAACACACTTTTCTGTAGATCTAAAATAATGAAACACAAAGAGTTGATTGATTTTCAGACCGCACAAATATTATTTAAAGCGAAAAATAAATTACTTCCAAGAAACATTCAACAGCTGTTCAATATAAAAGAAGATGTGTACAGTTTAAGACAGAAACTTGAATTCAGACCTGCTTGTGCACGAACTAAACGGAAAAGTTACTGTGTCTCTGTATGTGGTGTAAAACTGTGGAACAGTCTACCGATGTTTATTAAGGAATTATCTCAATTGGTACAATTTAAAAACATTTTTAAAGATTTTTTGTTCACGAGATATAATGTGGTTGACGTGTTTATTTAATATTTATGTAATGTATACTTCATTTTATTATTTAATTTTGATCTAGGATAATTATTTTTTTATCTAGGATAGGCAAAAAACATAAGCCTTTGGCTTCAGCCTATGCCTTTTTGGTCAAAAAAGACATTGTGTAAATTGTGTTTTGTTTTTGTTTTTTCTTTATTTGTTGATATGACTTGTGGGTTTGTGACCAAATAAAAATCATTCATTCATTCATTCAGCATAAAGCAGCACAAAGAGAGCAGCATAAAACACATCTAGACACAGACGAGACAAACAAGGATAGGCCTATATAATAACCTGATAATAACACACCTGAAATTAATGACAACTAATCTGAAACCATGACAATAAACTACACAGTAGAAACTTTCTATTCTATTTGTTCTATTATTATCATCTCACACATTGTTGATCTGCATTCAGAGTTGATGGGGGGTTTTTTTTGCAACAGGACGTTTTCTATGCATAATGTGTTTCTATAATAAAAACATCTATGGTATATCTTAACTTTCAAGCAATATGGAGGCAAAATGACCAAACATAAAATAAACTTCACAGCCATGTTATCTTTGCAAGCACAGACTGTTTAATCAGTCTTTCTTTTTATTATATGATTAGCATCAAACAAACAATATAGTTCTTATTCACAGTGATTAAAGATTATTAAAATAAAAGACTGAAAAATTATTACAACCACCAAAATAGGTGGCGATATATTTACCAAGTAGCCTATGTAAATCGGCATTAAACAAAAATATAAAGTAGAATGGCGCGCTTTTTTTTAACCTCCGTTTTCATGGTGATTCGTCGATTCGTAGAGCATGTCTTGTAAATTAACCGTGAACATACTATCTAGGTTGGCTGATGTTACTCCTGGACGAGTATTTATAACCAGCATAGCTTGAGTAAGCAAGGTTTGATTTAATCAACCAAGAGTTCAGTGTTTGACGGCAAGATAACTTTGCTTTCTTCAGCGGCAGCGCAAATGCAGATTTCGCGATCTTTTAATGATTAATCGTGCTGCTGCTATACAATATGTGCCTCAGTCTCTTTTCAGGCTAGACATCATTATTAAAAATAGTTTACATTAAATCCGATTAAACCTGGTAATTTCAGATAGTAAGTTTAAACCACAACACATTTTCAGTTACGCAGAACCCCGCCCACACAGTGACTCAGTGACGCGTTACGCGTAGCCTGGCAAGCCTGCACTGAAATGCGTCATAGACGGATTCTATTAATTACTTTGATAGTTTTCTACAGGCATTTCTTCATTATCATGTTTCATATTCTTTGAAGACAGTTTACTAGCATTTCTAGCAGCGTTGTTATTTAGAATTTGAAAATGGGTTCAAAGAATTCTCGTGTTAAATGTGTAGATGTTTTGTCAATTTACACAAAAAAGAGAAAAGTCAAAAGGAAGGCAAAAACCAATAAGACCAGCTCAAGTCAAGGTAAGAAAGAGATCTAGACATGTCGATGTTATTATTGGTATTTGTAGAGTATGTAGAATATGTAAAGTTTTGTTTTTAAAGTCTAATAAATAATAATAATGCTCAACCATGAATTGAAAAACTAACGTTACTAGAGAATTCAGTAACATAATATACTTGACATATAGTGATGAAAGATGCGTAAATGCCTTTAAACAGACATTTATTGTTACTAATACCTCAGATTTTTACAATCTATTACCTCATATTTTTATTGAAGTTTTTATGCTGTCTTTACAACTTAAGTCTTAACAAGGTGAAATTGCTCAAGAATAATAATTATGCCGCGTGACGTTTGCCCAGTGGGCCGAATTCAAGTCTGAAAATGAAAATGTGGATTGCCCCATTGATATTCACACACACAAATGAATGAAACTTAATGTAAAACTTAACTTAATGAATGTAAACTTAACGAAACTTATTTGGGGTATGTTTTGAAAAGCTGAACTATTTTTAATTTGACACTTAAACAGAGAACAGAACAAAGCGGAATGCACGAATTAAACCTGTCTGAAAGCCCCAAAAACTCGCTTCATAATTTACAGCAAGCTTAGCTGCAGCAATATTAGTGCCTAGTAATGTATACGGTTATCAATCTTTTATTAATAGTATTTCATTAAAACCATCTTTTGGTTATATCATTTCCCTCTTTAGATCAGACTTCTCAGCATGTCACCAGTACCAGTGAGGCCGAAGTCCTCAGCGTTGCAGAGGAACCTGGTCATGCTGAAATCGATGACGAGTGGAGTGATGACGCCTTCCAGGACTTAGTCAGAGATTCGTCAGAATGGGGTGCCGACGTCCTCAACTCTTTGAGCTGTATCTTCTCAGACTTTAATGTCAATAATCTCCAAACTCCAGTCTGTGTTGCGACTGACTTGAGTGTTGACGTCCTCCAAGCTACAGTCTGTGCTACATCCGACTGTAGAGTTCCAGTCCGAGATGTGGCCTACTATAGAGCAAATATCCCTCGAGTTCCAGTCCGAGATGTGGCCTACTATAGAGCAAATATCCCTCGAGTTCCAGTCCGTGAAGTGGCCTACGATAGAGCCAGTGTTCCTCGAATTCCAGTCTGTGATGTGGCAGACTGCAGTGTGGACGTTCCCCAGGTCCCAGTCAGTACCACATCAGCTCCAGGCTTGGATGTGGCTGACTGTTCTGTTGATGTCCCTCAATTTACAGTCTGTGCAATATCAGACTGTAGAGATGATGTCCCTCAAGTTACAGTCTGTGCAATATCAGACTGTAGAGATGACGTCCCTCAATTTACAGTCTGTGCCACGTCAGACTGTAGAGATGATGTCCCTAGAGTTACAGTCTGTGCCACGTCAGACTGTAGAGATGATGTCCCTCAAGTTACAGTCTGTGCCACGTCAGACTGTAGAGATGATGTCCCTCAAGTTACAGTCTGTGCCACGTCAGACTGTAGAGATGATGTCCCTCAAGTTACAGTCTGTGCCACGTCAGACTGTGGAGTCAACGTCCCCCATGACGGACCGACAGGGGACACTGTATCACCTCAGTTGAAGCAACTGGAGGTTAATGAGATTATTGGTAAGTTGACTGTCATGACTCCAACATAACACAATACAGACAAACTTTTGATATTATATCTGTCTTTACTAAAGTCAACTCCTATTTTTCTTTTAACAGACATCGGATCATGCAGCTATGAAATCGGCAGGAAGCTCGGTGAAGGAGGCTTTGGAAGCGTTTATGCAGGGATTTGCTTGAAAGATGGCCTTGAGGTATCACTTATTTTACTTACATTATTTATCTATCAAAGGCCTCGTTTACACTGTCAGTGAAATGTGACCCAATTCCGATTTTTTGCTCACGTGTGACGCAGATCGGATGTGTTCTATGACCGCGTAAACAGGAAAAAAACGCATGCGTTCGAACATTTCGAGATCGGTTTCAGGCCTTGATCATATGTGGAAATAAATCAGATATAAATCAGATATGTGCCAATGCGACTGTCATGTAAACAGGCAGATCGGATTTTCTGAGGCATTATCTACATCTCTGCAGTTTAATGACGAGAGCAATCCCGTCTCGCATCTGCGAAGGGACGAAACGTTGTGTCGTCATAGGAGAGGAATGTGGACAAATGTTGACACAACATATTACAGGTTGGCTTGCTCATCCTAAAATTTCGGACCGACCGCTCCTCGTTAAAGCCAATATTTTAAACACAATATGCTCCCACGAGTCCTGAGATCTCTCTCATACTCATTAACTGAAGCATGAGCACAGGCTGCAATGATGGCTCTTTTCGTCCTCCGCCACCTCAAAATCATGGTGATGTTTGGCGAACTTCGTATCGCAGAGCTAGCATCAAGCATATTTCGTGTTTGTCCATCTGTGCAAGAGAATTTAACCCTTTAAAGGACAAGTTCGGTATTTTACACTTAAAAACCCTGTTTACAGATCGTTTCTGATGAAATAGAATGGTTAAGATTAAATTTTGGACACATGCTGCTGTCCCGAGAATTTTAGGTTTCTTTAGGTTTCTCTGCACACACATTGTAAATAATTCTAACACAAATCCATTTTTTGTTTTGTTGATCAGGTGGCGCTGAAATTCGCTGACAAAGTGGGTATAGAATGGATCGACATTGTAAGTACTCTGTTTTCAATAGACAAACTGGTATTGTCAGTAGTTTAGTAGTGGACTACATGCTTTCTCCATGTAAGATCATAACAATTGTCTTTCTTCTAGGAGGGTCATCCTGAACCCGTTCCACAGGAGATCGGTCTGCTAATTCTTGCCAACAAAGGCCCCTGGGTTCCCGAGATCATCCAGCTTCTGGACTGGGTCGAAGAGGCAGAACGATACATTATGGTTCTAGAGCTGCCTACACCCTGTGAGAACTTGATCCAATTTCTAGACCGCCACGAAGGCGACATCGAAGAGAAAGTAGCAAAGGCCATCATGAAGCAGGCAACACTCGCAGCTCAAGCATGCTGCCAACGTGGAGTGCTGCACCGCGACATAAAACTGGAAAACCTGCTGATTAACCCAGACACCCTGGAAGTCAAACTAATTGACTTTGGGTGCGGCGAAATCCTGACCAATGCGGGATACACGTCCTTTGCTGGTATGTATTATTCCTCAGAGCTGTAAGGTGGGTCTCAAACTTTGATGACGAGTTTGAGACCGTTCGACTTTAATGAGTCAAGGTCTTACAAAGCATCATGTAATGGAATCCACCATTGTGAATCAATAGCATCAAATAATTTCATCCATGCTAATGATTACCTAGTCAAAAGTTGCTTTAAAACAAGTTTATAAATCAGACAAAATCTCTTTCTTCCAGGCACAGAACCGTACTGCCCCCCTGAGTTTGATTTAAACGGCGAGTATCACGGGGAACCAGCGACAGTTTGGTCACTCGGGATAGTCTTGTTTGCGCTGATGTGTGGGCAATTTCCAGAGTCAGAAGACTTGGACGAGCTCAATTATAACATCTGGACCAAAGATGACTTGTCACAAGGTGAGATCTTAATTTCAGCAAAGGCCACTTGTAATTCTAAATCATACAAAATAGAACGAAGTAATAAAAATGGTTGTGTGGGTAATGCAGTAATATTTAGATCTTTCAGCTTAATCAAAGAGAGCGAGTGTGAAGTTTAAGGTAATAATAGGACTTCTCTTCTCTTTCTTCACAGAATGCTGCAAATTACTTTGCTCTCTCCTGCAAAGAAACCCAGAGAAGCGGCCTGAATTGGACATTGTCGATCTCCACGACTGGTTTAAGTATTTTATTTGTCAGCCTGAAGAAAAGATTATTGGTAAGTTTACTGTCATAACTCCCAACATTACACAAGACAAACACACATTTGATACAATATATGTCTTTACTCAGGCACAAAGCAATTTTCATATCAACTCTTCTTATTTGTCTTTTAACAGACGTCGGTTTCTACAGCTATGAAATCGGCAGGAAGCTCGGTGAAGGAGACTTTGGAAGCGTTTATGCAGGGGTTCGCTTAGATGGCCTTGAGGTATTACTTATTTTACTTGCATTATTTATCTATCAAAGTGTTCTTGCCCTATCATATACTCGAATCACTCTCTTCTTTTCAAGCATTCTCAGTGTATCTTATATTCACTACTTAGAGCACTTGACCTCTCAGACCTGTTTAAATTGTTAGACATGCTCTACATGATTAGAATTTAAATTCATGAAATTGAACATGTCTGATCAAGGTTAATGACTGAAATGATATGAACTCTGCACACACATTGTAAATAATTCTAACACAAATCCATTTTTTGTTTTGTTGATCAGGTGGCGCTGAAATTCGCTGACAAAGTGGGTATAGAATGGATCGACATTGTAAGTACTCTGTTTCTTTCAGTACATTTTTCAATAGACAAACTGGTATTGTCAGTAGTTTAGTAGTGTTCTACATCCTTTCTCCATGTAAGATCATAACAAATGTCTTTCTTCTAGGAGGGTTATCCTGAACCCGTTCCACAGGAGATCGGTCTGCTGATTCTTGCCAACAAAGGCCCCTGGGTTCCCCAGATCATCCAGCTTCTGGACTGGGTCGAAGAGCCAGAACGATACATTATGGTTCTAGAGCTGCCTACACCCTGTGAGAACTTGTTCGAATTTCTAGACCGCCACAAAGGCACCCTCGAAGAGAACGTAGTAAAGGCCATCATGAAGCAGGCAACACTCGCAGCTCAAGTATGCTGCCAACGTGGAGTGCTGCACTGCGACATAAAACTGGAAAACCTGCTGATTAACCCGGACACCCTGGAAGTCAAACTCATTGACTTTGGGTGCGGCGAAATCCTGACCAATGCGGGATACACGTCCTTTGCTGGTATGTATTATTCCTCAGAGCTGTAAGGTGGATCTCAAACTTTGATGACGAGTTTGAGACCGTTCGACTTGAATGAGTCAAGGTCTTACAAAGCATCATGTAATGGAATCCACCATTGTGAATCAATAGCATCAAATCATTTCATCCATGCTAATGATTACCTAGTCAAAATGTTGCTTTAAAACAAGTTTATAAATCAGACAAAATCTCTTTCTTCCAGGCACAGAACCGTACTGCCCCCCTGAGTATGATTTAAACGGCGAGTATCACGGGGAACCAGCGACAGTTTGGTCACTCGGGATACTCTTGTTTGTGCTGCTGTGTGGGCAATTTCCAGAGTCAGAAGACTTGGTCGAGCTCAATTATAACATCTGGACCAAAGATGGCTTGTCACAAGGTGAGATCTTAATTTCAGCAAAGGCCACTTGTAATTATAAATCATACAAAATAGTACAAAGTAATGCAAATGGTTGTGTGGGTAATGCAGTAATATTTAGATCTTTCAGCTTAATCAAAGAGAGCGAGTGTGAAGTTTAAGGTAATAATAGGACTTCTCTTCTCTTTCTTCACAGAATGCTGCAAATTACTTTGCTCTCTCCTGCAAAGAAACCCAGAGAAGCGGCTTGAATTGGACAATGTCGATATCCACGACTGGTTTAAATATTTGATTTGTCAGACTGAATATAATGAGATTATTGGTAAGTTAAATGTCACGACTCTGACATAACACAAGACAAACACACATTTTAAACAAATATATGTCTTTACTCAGGCACAAAGCAATTTTCATGTCAACTCTTCTTATTTTTCTTTTAACAGACGTCGGTTTCTCCAGCTATGAAATCATCAGGAAGCTCGGTGAAGGAGGCTTTGGAAGCGTTTATTCAGGGATTCGCTTGAAAGATGGCCTTGAGGTATTACTTATGTTACTTGCATTATTTATCTATCAAAGTGTTCTTGCCCTATCTTATACTCGAATCACTCTCTTCTTTTCAAGCATTCTCAGTGTATCTTATATTCACTACTTAGAGCACTTGACCTCTCAGACCTGTTTAAATTGTTAGACATGCTCTACATGATTAGAATTTAAATTCATGAAACTGAACATGTCTGTTCAAGGTTAATGACTGAAATGATATGAACTCTGCACACACATTGTAAATAATTCTAACACAAATCCATTTTTTGTTTTGTTGATCAGGTGGCGCTGAAATTCGCTGACAAAGGTGGTTTAAAATGGATCGACATTGTAAGTACTCTGTTTCTCCCAGTCTATTTTTCAATAGACAAACTGGTATTGTCAGTAGTTTAGTAGTGGACTACATGCTTTCTCCATGTAAGATCATAACAATTGACTTTCTTCTAGGAGGGTCATCCTGAACCCGTTCCACAGGAGATCGGTCTGCTAATTCTTGCCAACAAAGGCCCCAGGGTTCCCCAGATCATCCAGCTTCTGGACTGGGTCGAAGAGCCAGAACGATACATTATGGTTCTAGAGCTGCCTACACCCTGTGAGAACTTGTTCGAATTTCTAGACCGCCACGAAGGCGACATCGAAGAGAAAGTAGCAAAGGCCATCATGAAGCAGGCAACACTCGCAGCTCAAGTATGCTGCCAACGTGGAGTGCTGCACCGCGACATAAAGCTGGAAAACCTGCTGATTAACCCGGACACCCTGGAAGTCAAACTCATTGACTTTGGGTGCGGCGAAATCCTGACCAATGCGGGATACACGTCCTTTGCTGGTATGTATTATTCCTCAGAGCTGTAAGGTGGGTCTCAAACTTTGATGACGAGTTTGAGACCGTTCGACTTGAATGAGTCAAGGTCTTACAAAGCATCATGTAATGGGATCCACCATTGTGAATCAATAGCATCAAATAATTCCATCCAATGCTAATGATTACCTAGTCAAAATGTTGCTTTAAAACAAGCTGATAAATCAGACAAAATGTCTTTCTTCCAGGCACAAAACGGTACCGCCCCCCTGAGTTTGATTTAAACGGCGAGTATCACGGGGAACCAGCGACAGTTTGGTCACTCGGGATACTCTTGTTTGTGCTGCTGTGTGGGAATTTTCCAAAGTCAAAAGACTTGGTCGAGCTCAATTATAACATCTGGACCAAAGATGACTTGTCACAAGGTGAGATCTTAATTTCAGCAAAGGACACTTATATTCTAAATCATACAAAATAGAACAAAGTAATACAAATGGTTGTGTGGTAATGCAGTAATATTTAGATCTTTCAGCTTAATCAAAGAGAGCGAGTGTGAAGTTTAAGGTAATAATAGGACTTCTCTTCTCTTTCTTCACAGAATGCTGCAAATTACTTTGCTCTCTCCTGCAAAGAAACCCAGAGAAGCGGCTTGAATTGGACAATGTCGATCTCCACGACTGGTTTAAGTATTTTAATTGTCAGCCTGAAGAAAAGATTATTGGTAAGTTTACTGTCATAACTCCAACATTACACAAGACAAACACACATTTGATACAATATATGCCTTTACTCAGGCACAAAGCAATTTTCATATCAACTCTTCTTATTTGTCTTTTAACAGACGTCGGTTTCTCCAGCTATGAAATCATCAGGAAGCTCGGTGAAGGAGCCTTTGGAAGCGTTTATTCAGGGATTCGCTTGATAGATGGCCTTGAGGTATTACTTATTTTAATTGCATTATCTATCTATCAAAGTGTTCTTGCCCTATCTTATACTCGAATCACTCTCTTCTTTTCAAGCATTTTCAGTGTATCTTATATTCACTACTTAGAGCACTTGACCTCTCAGACCTGTTTAAATTGTTAGATAGGCTCTACATGATTATAATTTAAATTCATGAAATTTAACATGTCTGTTCAAGGTTAATGACTGAAATGATATGAACTCTGCACACACATTGTAAATAATTCTAACACAAATCCATTTTTTGTTTTGTTGATCAGGTGGCGCTGAAATTTGCTGACAAAGTGGGTTTAGAATGGATCGACATTGTAAGTACTCTGTTTCTTTCAGTACATTTTTCAATAGACAAACTGGTATTGTCAGTAGTTTAGTAGTGGTCTACATCCTTTCTCCATGTAAGATCATAACAATTGACTTTCTTCTAGGAAGGTCATCCTGAACCCGTTCCACAGGAGATCGGTCTGCTAATTCTTGCCAACAAAGGCCCCAGGGTTCCCCAGATCATCCAGCTTCTGGACTGGGTCGAAGAGGAAGAACAATACATTATGGTTCTAGAGCTGCCTACACCCTGTGAGAACTTGTTCGAATTTCTAGACCGCCACGAAGGCACCCTCGAAGAGAACGTAGTAAAGGCTATCATGAAGCAGGCAACACTCGCAGCTCAAGCATGCTGCCAACGTGGAGTGCTGCACCGCGACATAAAGCTGGAAAACCTGCTGATTAACCCGGACACCCTGGAAGTCAAACTAATTGACTTTGGGTGCGGCGAAATCCTGACCAATGCGGGATACACGTCCTTTGCTGGTATGTATTATTCCTCAGAGCTGTAAGGTGGGTCTCAAACTTTGATGACGAGTTTGAGGCCGTTAGACTTGAATGAGTCAAGGTCTTACAAAGCATCATGTAATGGAATCCACCATTGTGAATCAATAGCATCAAATCATTTCATCCATGCTAATGATTACCTAGTCAAAATGTTGCTTTAAAACAAGCTTATAAATCAGACAAAATCTCTTTCCAGGCACAGAACTGTACTGCCCCCCTGAGTTTGATTTAAACGGCGAGTATCACGGTGAACCAGCGACAGTTTGGTCACTCGGGATAGTCTTGTTTGAGCTGCTGTGTGGGCATTTTCCAGACTCAGAAGACTTGGACGAGCTCAATTATAACATCTGGACCAAAGATGGCTTGTCACAAGGTGAGATCTTAATTTCAGCAAAGGACACTTGTAATTCTAAATCATACAAAATAGAACAAAGTAATACAAATGGTTTTGTGGGTAATGCAGTAATATTTAGAGCTTTCAGCTTAATCAAAGAGAGCGAGTGTGAAGTTTAAGGTAATAATAGGACTTCTCTTTCTTCACAGAATGCTGCAAATTACTTTGCTCTCTCCTGCAAAGAAACCCAGAGAAGCGGCTTGAATTGGACAATGTCGATCTCCACGACTGGTTTAAGTATTTTAATTGTCAGCCTGAAGACAAGATTATTGGTAAGTTTACTGTCAAAACTCAGACATAACACAAGACAAACACACGTTTGATACAATATATGTCTTTACTCAGGCACAAAGCAGTTTTCATGTCAACTCTTCTTATTTTTCTTTTAACAGACGTCGGTTTCTCCAGCTATGAAATCGTCAGGAAGCTCGGTGAAGGAGCCTTTGGAAGCGTTTATTCAGGGGTTCGCTTGATAGATGGCCTTGAGGTATTACTTATTTTACTTGCATTATTTATCTATCAAAGTGTTCTTGCCCTATCATATACTCGAATCACTCTCTTCTTTTCAAGCGTTCTCAGTAGGGCTGTGCGATATGAAAAAAAAAAAACTATCACGATTTCTTGATTTTGTTTTCCGATTTTAATCACGATTTTGACACAAACAGACATGCTTTACAGTTTTAATGCATTCTGTGTGAATTTGAAACATTTTTCCAAAGGAAACCAATTAGAGCTTTATCGAAAAGTTAATACGTCTCTAGAACAGACATATAAAAAAAAAAAAAATTATATATATATATATATATATTAACGTGGGTAATTAAACCAACAAAACAAAACAACAACAACACAAAAACAACCCAGACTGAAGTCTCCAAAATAACAGTGGCAGAATCTAGCTGCTTTAAATGTTTAAAGGTTTTCTGCTAAGAAAAATTACGTTTGTAAGCATCGGCTTTTCATTTCGAAATCGTCATTAATAAAGTGCACCGTTAAACTTAAGTAAGGCTCCGATGTTCTGCTTGACCACATATCTGAAGTAGTTGCATAGTATTTCACTTGTTTTAACTCCGATTCAACACTGGCCTTGCATTTGGAATACATCTCAGGGATGGCAACTCTTGAAAAATAACTTCGCGATGGCAGTTGATATCTCTTATCAAGGGTCTGTATAATTTTTAGGAAGCCGGCTTTACTGACGATATTTGCGGGCACCATATCTTTGCATAAATGATACGTGACAGCGTCGGTTATTTATTTTTTATTTTTTTACTTCTGTCGTATGGTGTGCAGCTCGCAAATGCCTGTATTATCGATTTTTGTTCCGAATGAGTTTGGGATGTACTTTGGTTCGTGTCCAGGGATTTTTTTGCCATGCATTGGTCATGAAGCTCTGTGTGGCGCCGCCTCAGGTGTTGAAAAAGATTTGTTGTGTTACCCTGTTTTGCCGCAATGACAGATTGACAGGTCTTGCAAATTACCTGACTCTGTGATAAATCATCTCTCCTGTATCCAAAGTAATCCCACACCACAGATGTTGATTTTTTTGGGGGCACCAAGTCCTTATCCTGTCCTGAACTCATCTTCCCTGTTTCTGTAGAATATCTGTCGTTATGCCCGGTCTGTTCTGTTCTCGCGCTCAATTTAGGCGCGCTGCATTCTGATTGGTACGGATAGCATACTGGGAGGTTGGAGCCCGGAGCGCAGAAAAAATCGTGCTATGAAGCGATTTAGAAATCGCGCATGCTCAAATCGCGATTTTATTACGATTTCGATTAATCGCACAGCCCTAGTTCTCAGTGTATCTTATCTTCACTACTTAGAGCACTTGACCTCTCAGACCTGTTTAAATTGTTAGACATGCTCTACATGATTAGAATTTAAATTCATGAAATTGAACATGTCTGATCAAGGTCAATGACTGAAATGATATGAACTCTGCACACACATTGTAAATAACTAACACAAATCCATTTTTTGTTTTGTTGATCAGGTGGTGCTGAAATTTGCTGATACGCTTGTCTGTGCTGCTGTGTGGGCAATTTCCAGACTCAGAAGACTTGGACGAGCTCAATGGTAACAGCTGGACCAAAGATGACTTGTCACAAGGTGAGATCTTAATTTCAGCAAAGGACACTTATAATTATAAATCATACAACATAGAACAAAGTAATACAAATGGTTGTTTGGGTAATGCAGTAATATTTAGATATTTCAGCTGAATCAAAGAGAGCGAGTGTGAAGTTTAAGGTAATAATAGGACTTCTCTTTCTTCACAGAATGCTGCAAATTACTTTGCTCTCTCCTGCAAAGAAACCCAGAGAAGCGGCTTGACTTGGACAATGTCGATCTCCACGACTGGTTTAAAGGGTTAGTTCACCCAAAAATGAAAATGATGTCATTAATGACTCACCCACATGTCACTCCAAACACGTAAGACCTCCGTTTCTCTTCTGAAGACATCTTAAGATATTTTAGATTTATTCCGAGTGCTTTCTGTCCCTCCATTGAAAGTCAATGGACGGTATACTGTTCACGTCCATAAAGGTAATAAAGACATCATCAAAGTAGTCCATGTGACATCAGTGGGTGAACTTTCAATGGAGGGACAGAAAGCTCTCGGTAAAATCTAAAATATCTTAAAATGTCTTCAGAAGAGAAACAAAGGTCTTACGGGTTTGGAGTGACATGTGGGTGAGTCATTAATGACATAATTTTCATTTTTGGGTGAACTAACCCTTTAAGTATTTTAATTGTCAGCCTGAAGATAATGAGATTATTGGTAAGTTTACTGTCATAACTCTGACATTACACAAGGCAAACACACATTTTATACAATATATGTCTTTACTCAGGCACAAAGCAATTTTCATGTCAACTCTTCTTATTTTTCTTTTAACAGACGTCGGTTTCTCCAGCTATGAAATCGGCAGGAAGCTCGGTGAAGGAGACTTTGGAAGCGTTTATTCAGGGATTCGCTCGAAAGATGGCCTTGAGGTATTACTTATTTTACGTACTTTTCTCTCTCCTGCAAAGAACCCCAGAGAAGCGGCTTGAATTGGACATTGTCTGTCTCCACAACTGGTTTAACCCTTATGTGCTGTTGGGGATGTTTTCATCCACTATGGGGTATTTTTGAGTCTTAATTTGGCCATAACTTTCTCTGTGTTTCAGCAAATGAATGATTTTTGGTGACAAATATTATTTTGACACATATTTTGGGAAAATGCTCTGAAAACAGCCACTAATTTAAACTGCTGTAAAAATGTATCAGATAAATATTTTTTTCAAATTTTTTAGCATAAATCTATTAATCAACCTCAATCCTGATCAAAACTACTAAATGTTTTTTTTAAATTCAGGATTTTAACTCTTTAATTGCCAAATTCATAAATGATGTCACTGATTTGGGGGGGGGGGGGGGGGAACCACAAAATGACTTATTTTCAATATAAAATGTGATTGTGGACTGGATTTTTTTTTAACCTTTTATCACAGTCTTGGACATGTCAAAGATTAGAAACAACATTGGTTTTGATGCATTGTTAGTGTTTGTGCAGCATCAGATTTTAACTTTTTCTCCCTCATTTACTGATCGTGGCTGTTTTTGCCCCATTGACTTCCATTATAACCACATTTTTTGATTGCAAAGCCATGACACCATATAATCATGCATTTTTGATTGTTGGTGGTTTTCCCTGTTGGGAAGAGGTAAAATTTGTAATTTTTACTGTTGATAACCAGGTGGCACCATTAACCCTTTAGATAGGCCTGTGCAAAAAAAAGCTTAGTTTCTGGCTTTTACATGGAGTTATATGGAGTATAATAGCATATTTGTGTGTGTGTGTGTGTGTGTGTGTGTGTGTGTGTGTGTGTGTGTGTGTGTGTGTGTGTGTGTGTGTGTGTGTGTGTGTGTGTGTGTGTGTGTGAGTGTGTGAGAGAGAGAGAGAGAGAGAGAGAGAGAGAGTGTGTGAGAACTCACCTTGATGCGTCTGAGAAAATCTAAATATGCACCTCAGCTCTCAGAACTACATGGAGTAAACAAAAACAAAGTAAGTGTATTTATGCATCTGCTGCCTTTTGATGGTGAGAAATGCAGACTAAACAAAAACAAAGCAAGTGGATTTAAACACTTGCATGCAAGCCTGCTGGTCATTTGATGGTGAGAAGAGCAGCAAGCAACATGAGAAAGGACTTGACTTGTAGAGAAGTTTTAGAGATGATTATGCAGCCTGACCCCTGTGGCGAGCTGCAGGATTTATCGTCTTCTCCCTCTGACACCACAGACTCAGGAGAGTCAGATCCTGATTTGGATGTGGCACCCCTCATCATCCTCTCTAGCTTCCACTGAAGGCGAGGAGGATTCGGAGGATCCTGGATCTGGGTGGATTGGGAGAAACGGCGAAGTGTGGTTTTCCACCAACGCAGAGACAACTCCCTTTCTTTAGCCTGCCAGAGGCGTGACTCCAGGGCCGACGCGCTATACTATCGCAAGGGTCCAGAACATGGCGAGCTGGTCTCTGCAGGCAACGTGTGCGGAGCCCATGAGAAACTGAAACAGGGTGTGGTCATGCTGACAATGAGGTCAATCATCTCCTCCGTAAAAAAAACAGATTGAACACAGAATTGAACACAGAATCCATGTTCTGGACCGTTGCGATGGCATAGCACGTCGGCCCTGGAGTCACGCCTCTGGCAGGCTAAAGAAAGGGAGTTGTCTCCGCGTTGGTGGAAAACCACACTTTGCCGTTTCTCCCAATCCACCCAGATCCAGGATCCTCCGAATCCTCCTCGCCTTCAGTGGAAGCTAGAGAGGATGATGAGGGGTGCCACATCCAAATCAGGATCTGACTCTCCTGAGTCTGTGGTGTCAGAGGGAGAAGACGATACATCCTGCAGCTCGCCACAGGGGTCAGGCTGCATAATCATCTCTAAAACTTCTCTACAAGTCAAGCCCTTTCTCATGTTGCTTGCTGCTCTTCTCACCATCAAATGACCAGCAGGCTTGCATGCAAGTGTTTAAATCCACTTGCTTTGTTTTTGTTTAGTCTGCATTTCTCACCATCAAAAGGCAGCAGATGCATAAATACACTTACTTTGTTTTTGTTTACTCCATGTAGTTCTGAGAGCTGAGGTGCATATTTTGATTTTCTCAGACGCATCAAGGTGAGTTCTCACACTCTCTCTCTCTCTCTCTCACACACACACACACACACACACACACACACACACACACACACAAAAATATGCTATTATACTCCATATAACTCCATGTAAAAGCCAGAAACTACGTTTGTTTTTTTTGCACAGGCCTATCTAAAGGGTTAATGGTGCCACCTTGTTATCAACAGTAAAAATTACAAATGTTACCTCTTCCCAACAGGGAAAACCACCAACGATCAAAAATGCATGATTATATGGTGTCATGGCTTTGCAATCAAAAAATTTGGTTATAATGGAAGTCAATGGGGCAAAAACAGCCACGATCAGTAAATGAGGGAGAAAAAGTTAAAATTTGATGCTGCACAAAAACTAACAAATGCAGCAAAACCAATGTTGTTTCTAATCTTTGACATGTCCAAGACTGTGATAAAAGGTAAAAAAAAAAAAAAACAGTCCACAATCACATTTTATATTGAAAATAAGTCATTTTGTGTTAATGACTTATTAAACTTTGACCTCTCTTTTCCAGCACTTTAGACACAGTTGCTCCGTTGCGCTTAAAGAAGATTAAAGAAAATAGTCCAACGCCGTGGTACAACGAGCACACTCGGGCCCTTAAGGAGATTGAGGAGATTCCCCCCTTGTATGTAAAGCGCTTTGAGTGCCGAGAAAAGCGCTATATAAATGTAATGAATTATTATTATTATTATTATTAAGAGAGCAGCCAGAAAAATGGAGTGCAACTGGAAGAAAACTAAATTAGAGGTATTTGGCATTTCATGGAAAGAGAGCTTGATTGCATACAGAGAGGCCTTAAAAGCTGCTAGATCTGCTTATTTTTCAACCCTATTAGAAGAAAATTAGCAAAACCCTAGGTATTTATTTGAATCAGTGGCTAAACTAACGAAAAATAAAGCTTCAAGCCCAGAAGTTTCCAAGCAGCACAGCAGTAATGACTTTATGAACTTCTTCACTTACAAGATTTATAATATCAGAGAGAAAATTATAACTATGCAACCGTCTACTACAGTATCGCATCAGGCAGTGCATTGTAGTGTCCCTAAGGAAAAACTTTATTCATTCGTTGCTATAGAAGAGAAAAAAACGCAACTTGATCGTACAGAATTAGTCAATTACAGGCCGATCTCGAATCTACCTTTTCTGTCAAAGATACTAGAAAAGGCGGTATCCTCACAACTATGTTCCTTTTTAGAAAGAAATGATATCTGTGAGGATTTTCAGTCAGGATTTAGACCGTACCATAGTACTGAGACAGCTCTCATTAGAGTTACAAATGATTTGCTCTTATCATCCGATCGTGGTTGTATCTCTCTATTAGTGTTACTCGATCTTAGTGCTGCTTTTGATACTATTGACCACAACATTCTTTTAAATAGACTCGAAAATGATGTTGGCATTATAATCCATGAGCCAGGGCCCCAAATTTGGTCCATCGGTATCATCTGGGGGGACAAAGTCTCATAGTGATTTTTGGCAAGGTATACACCCCTAGTACTAGAAAAATCACGATAGCAGTGTAGGGGTGGTAGCGAAATCACTTTTTTCAGCTCATGAAGTTACTAACCCCCTAAGATAAATTCTGTTTTTGAAATCTGGTGTATATCTGATTTAGGCTCATGCTAGGGATATTGTCAATATTCTATAATATGGTGCTTGGTATCGTTGGAAAGGAGACCTTTTAGGCTTTCATTTAAGCCCAGTACTGAATCTGTCTGACAAACACAGAGGTCACATGACTTCTTTAAACCAGAAATAACACACATTTTTTCACAATTTCCGCCTAAACTATATGCTTTCTTTTATCCCTGTGGTATGAAAGAACACCACAGACACAAAACTCAACAACTTCAATACTCAAGGCACTCTGATGACTCAGAAAATGTATAATATACCCATACTATTTATTTGTGAGAGCCTTAAATTAGACTTGTGCAGCCAGCACAAGTCTTCAAAATAGAATAGAGTGAATAGAATGGAAAAATAGGATGGAGACCTATTAGTTGTAAAAGTCAATAAAGAAACAGGTTGTAAAGTGAATATATTTAATCAAAGACTGGTTTGTATGTTGATGTCAATTATTTTATTATCTAATCATCATCATTTTCCATGTCTTCCTCGTCTTCATCTGAACTTTCTACACAGGTCACCTGGTTTTCACACTCTGTCAGTTTACACATGTCTGTGCACCTGAGGCCATTTGCAAGACACATACATCGTGGGAGTGAAAAAATTTTTGTGCAGTTGCAGGCGAGTGGATCCAGGACAGCTTCAGGTGCTGGCTGGCCTTCCATCCAGTGCAGCACCAACTGTTCACCTTCCTCCTCTGTCTCCATCTTCCATCCTCTGCCAACAGGGCTTGGCACTTGTGGGTCCTTTTCTGAACATCTTTTCCAAATACCAGCCTGATAGTTAGCTCACAGCGTGTGTTGCCTCAAGCTATCCTTGCACGGTGGGAGTTGATAACTCTCGATTTCACCTTTCTTTGCACAGAAAAGGTGGTACCTGAGCTTGTTGATCATGGTGGTTGATGCTTTTGGGGCATAGAGGACACATGTAAATGCCTCCAGTTTGTTGCTCAGTTCTGGTGAGAGGTCCCATTCCTGGCCCAACTTCAAGAATGTGTCTTGTGTTTCTTTGTTGTTCATCAGGAGTGTAAGTGCCCTTGTCTTTCCTTTGCCTGCAAAAGCGCTTACAGTGTCACATCCTGTGTAGGCGTGCAACCCAATGAGAGCCCGACAAGTGTCCATGCCAACAGTGGCTGCAACCTTCCTGATAGCTACCAGCCTTGTACGGGTTCTTGTGCCACACTTCAGGAACAATGGGGCCTCAATCTTGTCACAGAATGCTAAAGACATGATAAAGACATCTGTGTCTTCTGAACAGATAACTATAGATTGGTATCCCTCTCTTGCGGCATGGAGAAGTAGTCGTCCATCTGCTTCTTCTTGTTGACATTGAAGAGTTGACACCTCCTCACTGTCTTGATATGTGATTCTGTAACATTTGTCTATCACAGTTGCATATAGAATCTTCTCCTGTAGCTTTTCTCTGTATTGTGGCTTCCTCCATTCATTCACTATGAAGCTAATGAGACTAGTTTTGCTATTGACTTTGGTCAGGAAGTTCCTCCACTGCCTCACCATCTGTGTGCTTGTGATATCCTGCAACTCATGACCAGTCTCTTCACCCCGTAGAGATCTTTCACTATTTTTGATTGAGTTCTGCTTGTATGTGTCGAACACAACATCTATTCTTCTACTCTGACTGCCTTCCCTCAGAGCCATACCCAGGATTGTTGTGGCAACATCTCTGAAAGTAACTTCATCACCTTTCACTCGTTGGACTAAGTTCATCCCATCAACCACTGTGGCAGAGTTTTCTGGGTGTTTTTCCTGTAGTGCTACATTTTTCTGCAAGGCTGTGGCCAAAGTAGCTTTGTTTGTTTTTCTCAGCAATCCATCTGGTGTGGAGAGTGCCCAGGGCAATGGATCAAGAGGATGAGAAAGGATATCCTCCATGTTAAGACTACGTACTTGTGCCATCACTATGATGCGTCCAAACAGAGACCTGTCTGCTTTCAAGATGACTGCCCTCCCACTTGATTTCACTTCTCTCTTCTTACACATATCACTGAATGTTTTCAGCTTGTTGGTTTTCATTGGGTCATGAAATTTCTTTGCTGGTGTTTCTTTGTCTAGTCCCTCATCCTTGAAGTTTGCAAGTGAAATCAAGTGGGAGGGCAGTCATGCTTTCAAGATGAAACACCAGCAAAGAAATTTCATGACCCAATGAAAACCAACAAGCTGAAAACATTCAGTGATATGTGTAAGAAGAGAGAAGTGAAATCAAGTGGGAGGGCAGTCATCTTGAAAGCAGACAGGTCTCTGTTTGGACGCATCATAGTGATGGCACAAGTACGTAGTCTTAACATGGAGGATATCCTTTCTCATCCTCTTGGTCCATTGCCCTGGGCACTCTCCACACCAGATGGATTGCTGAGAAAAACAAACAAAGCTACTTTGTCCACAGCCTTGCAGAAAAATGTAGCACTACAGGAAAAACACCCAGAAAACTCTGCCACAGTGGTTGATGGGATGAACTTAGTCCAACGAGTGAAAGGTGATGAAGTTACTTTCAGAGATGTTGCCACAACAATCCTGGGTATGGCTCTGAGGGAAGGCAGTCAGAGTAGAAGAATAGATGTTGTGTTCGACACATACAAGCAGAACTCAATCAAAAATAGTGAAAGATCTCTACGGGGTGAAGAGACTGGTCATGAGTTGCAGGATATCACAAGCACACAGATGGTGAGGCAGTGGAGGAACTTCCTGACCAAAGTCAATAGCAAAACTAGTCTCATTAGCTTCATAGTGAATGAATGGAGGAAGCCACAATACAGAGAAAAGCTACAGGAGAAGATTCTATATGCAACTGTGATAGACAAATGTTACAGAATCACATATCAAGACAGTGAGGAGGTGTCAACTCTTCAATGTCAACAAGAAGAAGCAGATGGACGACTACTTCTCCATGCCGCAAGAGAGGGATACCAATCTATAGTTATCTGTTAAGAAGACACAGATGTCTTTATCATGTCTTTAGCATTCTGTGACAAGATTGAGGCCCCATTGTTCCTGAAGTGTGGCACAAGAACCCGTACAAGGCTGGTAGCTATCAGGAAGGTTGCAGCCACTGTTGGCATGGACACTTGTCGGGCTCTCATTGGGTTGCACGCCTACACAGGATGTGACACTGTAAGCGCTTTTGCAGGCAAAGGGAAGACAAGGGCACTTACACTCCTGATGAACAACAAAGAAACACAAGACACATTCTTGAAGTTGGGCCAGGAATGGGACCTCTCACCAGAACTGAGCAACAAACTGGAGGCATTTATATGTGTCCTCTATGCCCCAAAAGCATCAATCACCATGATCAACAAGCTCAGGTACCACCTTTTCTGTGCAAAGAAAGGTGAAATCGAGAGTCATCAACTCCCACCGTGCAAGGATAGGTTGAGGCAACACACACTGCGAGCTAACTATCAGGCTGGTATTTGGAAAAGATGTTTAGAAAAGGACCCACAAGTGCCAAGCCCTGTTGGCAGAGGATGGAAGATGGAGACAGAGGAGGAAGGTGAACAGTTGGTGCTGCACTGGATGGAAGGCCAGCCAGCACCTGAAGCTGTCCTGGATCTACTCGCCTGCAACTGCACAAAAAAAAGTTCACTCCCACGATGTATGTGTCTTGCAAAATGGCCTCAGGTGCACAGACGTGTAAACTGACAGAGTGTGAAAACCAGGTGACCTGTGTAGAAAGTTCAGATGAAGACGAGGACGACATGGAAAATGATGATGATTAGATAATAAAATAATGGACATCAACATACAAACCAGTCTTTGATTAAAGGGATAGTTCACTTTGAAATTAAATTTTGGTATGTTTTAGCTTAAAGGGCATCCAAGATGTAGGTGTCTTTTTTTCCGCAGTAGTTTCAATTTTGATATTTTTACGTCAAACCGTTCTTGTCTGTCAGTCATATAATGCAGGTCTATGGTCACTATCTCAAAGAGCATGCACAGAGTCCAAATTAAAACAATTCCCCATCCCCCAAACACTAGATGTCGCCTTGGCTACTGCAGTTCATTGGAAAGAAACCGTAGCCAAGGCGACATCTAGTGTATATATCTATGCACCAGTCTGCGCACACGTCACACAGCAGGATGCGCGCGCGCCCTCAGATCACTTGGATGTGGCTGTGTTCAAGAGGTAAAAACGATATAAATACTGTTCGTTTTCTCACACAAACCGCTCGTTTCGTGTCTTAGGCCATCAATGTGTACTTACGATGGGGAATTGTTTAATTTGGACGATGGAGAATTGTTTTAATTTGGACTCTGTGCATGCTCTTTGAGGTGGTGACCATAGACCTGCATTATATGACTGACAGACAAGAACGGTTTGACCTAAAAATATCAAAATTGAAACTACTGCGGAAAAAAGACACCTACATCTTGGATGCCCTTGAGGTAAGCTAAAACATACCAACATTTTATTTCAAAGTGAACTATCCCTTTAAATATATTCACTTTACAACCTGTTTCTTTATTGACTTTTACAACTAATAGGTCTCCATTCTATTTGTCCATTCTATTCACTCTATTCTATTTTGAAGACTTGTGCTGGCTGCACAAGTCTAATTTAAGGCTCTCACAAATAAATAGTATGGGTATATTATACATTTTCTGAGTCATCAGAGTGCCTTGAGTATTGAAGTTATTGAGTTTTGTGTCTGTGGTGTTCTTTCATGCCACAGGGATAAAAGAAAGCATACAGTTTAGGCGGAAATTGTGAAAAAATGTGTTATTTTTGGTTTAAAGAAGTCATGTGACCTCTGTGTTTGACAGACAGATTCAGTATTGGGCTTAAATGAAAGCCTAATAGGTTCCCTTTCCAACGATACCAAGCACCATATTATAGAATATTGACAATATCCCTAGAATGAGCCTAAACCAGATATACACCAGATTTCAAAAACAGAATTTATCTTTATCTTTATATTTATCTGATTTCGCTACCACCCCTGCACTGCTATCGTGATTTTTCTAGTACTAGGGGTGTATACCTTGCCAAAATACAATGATAGCATTTGTCCCCCCGATGATACCGATCAACCCCCCTGGCTCATGGACTATTAGTGGAATTGCATTAGCATGGTTTAAATCAAACCGTTATCAGTTTGTAGCAGTAAATGAAGAGATGTCTTATCGATCACCAGTTCAATATGGCGTACCACAAGGCTCAGTACTAGGACTGTTGCTTTTCACTCTGTACATGCTACCCTTGGGAGATATCATTAGGAAGCATGGAATTAGTTTTCACTGTTATGCCGATGATACTCAGCTCTATATTTCTTCACGCCCTGACGAAACTTACCGTATTCACTAAATTAACGGAATGTATAGGTGATATAAAAAAATTGGATGATTAGTAATTTCCTACTACTTAATTCTGAAAAAAACAGAGATTCTAATTATTGGACAAAAAACTTCCTCACGTAATAATCTAGAATACTGTCTAACACTTGATGGCTGCTCTGTCAAGTCTTCGTCGTCGGTTAGGAACCTGGGTGTGCTCTTTGATACCAATCTTTCATTTGAAAGTCACGTGTCTAGTATCTGTAAAACCGCATTTTTCCATCTTAAAAATATATCTAAATTGCATCATAGGCACTTGGTGTTTTAAGCCCCCAACAGTGCCTTCCAGGCAGCGAGGGGATGGGTAGGTTTAAGGTTGAGGGTAGGGTTAGCTTCCTCTAAGGAGCCATACGCTGATTTCACGCAGTTGATTAAGCGTGGTTGCCCTGCACGCTTAATAAACAATCTTTCTTACTAAAACCAGGAAGTATGACCATATTAGCCCTGTTCTGTCAACACTGCATTGGCTCTATGGAGCTAATAATATGACAAAACGATTTGAATTTGAATTGTGTAAATTTGAATTATTTGCAAGTGAAATCTAACAAAATTGAATTTTAGGTGGTAGTTTAAATAGTTCTGAATTTGATTTTTTTTAAACGAATATTGAACATTTGAAATTTAACAAACTGAAATGTTTTTATGGCTGAATTTTATAGACATGTATTTTCCAACAGCTAGTTTTTTTTTGTTCTGAATTCGTATACTGCAAATATTCAGTTTAAAAAAATACAGATTCAAGTTTTCAAGATGAAGAAATTCGGAACTTCAAATTCAGTTTTCTAAAATTCAAGTTCAAAAATTCAAGTTCAAAAATTCAAGTTCAAAAATTCAGATCTTACAGAAAGTAGGTCACAGGTCATCCACAGGGAAGAGTAAAGGATCTCAGATAAGTCGAACAGAGCATTTTGGCTGCACTGCAGTAGTTTTCTGCCGCAAACGCGGTGGTGGTTCAAGAGAATCCGTGTATCTTTCGTTCAGTCGTTTTTTTATTTAATATTAAGAGTAGAAAAATGAGAAAACAGCTTGAGTATTAGATTTCTAATATTCTAGTAATAATAGTCCGCTGTTGCACGGAGCTTACAAAAATTGTGTATTGCAACTATAGGCTATATTTCATTTCCTCATCAAACAACTAGACTAACGAATGGCTCGGCACAACAGAAGAGCCCAGAAAGGGCTTTTTCTCTGAGTAGACCAGCAGTTGGTCTGAATTTGCTATAGCCTATTTTCCGGACTGTATAGGCTAAGTCACGTTTTATGAAACACGCTGTGATTTATTCCAAAGTGACTCTGGCATATATAATGCATTTAACATTAAATCATATAAATGTTGACTTTCAAAAGTAGGCGCGCCAAGAAGGCTATTCTCTGTATTTTGGTTCATTTTTGGTGAGCGCCAGAAAGATCTAAAGAGACCGAGACGTGCTAAAGCAGCGCATCATGTTGTTTTATTTATTTTTCAATGGCATGAAATTTTGTAGTCATTTTGAATGTACACAAATTGACTATAAATAACAGAGTATTAAGTTATTTCCCAGCAGTGGAACAAATCCAAGTGATGGCGCCAGCGCATCGCGCTCTCACACAACATAGCCTACTATCAGACCTGGCGTTGCTTCATATCGCAGACTGCTCATTATCAAAATGAAACACAGTCAAACAAACATATAAAAAGGTATAATATAATATATTAAAATACATCATCTTCTGAGTTTTATGATGTAGCTAGGCCTTTTGTGTTTTATTTAAATTAAAATGTATTGTAATTTACATCTCAAAAGGATGCGCTTTGTGCATTCTCTGACATTACATTTATTTATTCCATTAATATTGAGTATCAATTGATGTTAAACAAAACTGTGTTATTTTCTATGGCAACTAAACTTCCAAAATAAATAATAATAAAAAAGAATAAAAAAAAAAAAGCTCCGCAGCTTTTCCACACAGATTTTGAGAATTGGCCAGCTAAAAAAATAGGCCAAGGAAGTAGACTAACGGCTAGTGTCCGGGAGATGCGTTCATATTTATGAAATAAACATAACTGATTTTGTCTACACCTAAATACATTTCCAAGGAACCCCTAATTATAACAGTGATTAAGCCCAAATGTGGGTGGGGGTAATGAACACAATATGTTTTTTTTTGTTTGTTTTTTTGTTTGTTTTTTGCCCAAATGGTCTCCACCAAGAAAAAACAACAAGAATGAAAAATAAGTAGCCATGTATAGGCCTAATAAAATAATATAGGCTACATAGCCTATAAAAGAGGCTATATTGTGCCCTTTATTACAAACAACATTTAGCCTATTTTAAACGCCAAGCCTAAACAAATTTATTTAAATCGAAATGGTCGCGCATCTCTCATTCAGTCAAAAGTTTTCATATTTGCAATGTAACACGTGGATGCTAACTATTAATATAAAGAAGGCGTCATACTTCAGTCGAATCCCAAAATACACGTATAGGCTAAATCAGCGTCTTCACAGCAAGGGAAATGTTTGGAGTAGGACTGTGTGCGGCACAGCTTGCCCTTTATATTGTACAACAGACCAATAAAATTAGGCAGAATAACTTTTTATATGTTTGGTTGACTGTGTTTCATTTTGATAATGAGCAGTCTGCGATATGAAGTAACGTCAGGTCTGAAAGTATGTTGTGTGAGAGCGCGATGCGAGCGCCATCACTTGGATTTGTTCCACTGCTGGGAAATAACTATACAGATAATATGACATAATTCGAAACAGTAAAATGTATATTTTTATTTGTATACATTCAAAATGACTACAAAATATAATGCCATTGAAAAATAAATAAAACAACATGATGCGCTGCTTTAGCACGTCTCGGTCTCTTTAGATCTTTCTGGCGCTCACCAAAAATGAACCAAAATACAGAGAATAGCCTTCTTGGCGCGCCTACTTTTGAAAGTCAACATTTATATTATTTAATGTTAAATGCATTATATATGCCAGAGTCACTTTGGAATAAATCACAGCGTGTTTCATAAAACGTGACTTAGCCTATACAGTCCGGAAAATAGGCTATAGCAAATTCAGACCAACTGCTGGTCTACTCAGAGAAAAAGCCCTTTCTGGGCTCTTCTGTTGTGCCGAGCCATTCGTTAGTCTAGTTGTTTGATGAGGAAATGAAATATAGCCTATAGTTGCAATACACAATTTTTGTAAGCTCCGTGCAACAGCGGACTATTATTACTAGAATATTAGAAATCTAATACTCAAGCTGTTTTCTCATTTTTCTACTCTTAATATTAAATAAAAAAAACGACTGAACGAAAGATACACGGATTCTCTTGAACCACCACCGCGTTTGCGGCAGAAAACTACTGCAGTGCAGCCAAAATGCTCTGTTCGACTTATCTGAGATCCTTTACTCTTCCCTGTGGATGACCTGTGACCTACTTTCTGTAAGATCTGAATTTTTGAACTTGAATTTTTGAACTTGAATTTTAGAAAACTGAATTTGAAGTTCCGAATTTCTTCATCTTGAAAACTTGAATCTGTATTTTTTTAAACTGAATATTTGCAGTATACGAATTCAGAACAAAAAAAAACTAGCTGTTGGAAAATACATGTCTATAAAATTCAGCCATAAAAACATTTCAGTTTGTTCAATTTCAAATGTTCAATATTCGTTTAAAAAAAAATCAAATTCAGAACTATTTAAACTACCACCTAAAATTAAATTTTGTTAGATTTCACTTGCAAATAATTCAAATTTACACAATTCAAATTCAAATCGTTTTGTCATATTATTAGCTCCATATGGCTCCCTATTAAACATCGTATACATTTTTAAATATTGCTGATTACTTATAAAGCACTAAATAATTTAGCTCCGCAGTATTTGAGCGAGCTCTTAACGCATTATAGTCCTTCACGTCTATTGCGATCTCAAAATTCCGGCCAGTTGATAATACCTAGAATATCAAAATCAACTGCTGGCGGTAGATCCTTAGCACCAAAACTTTGGAACAGTCTTCCTAACATTGTCCGGGAAGCAGACACACTCTGTCAGTTCAAAGCTAGACTAAAAACACATCTCTTTGACCTAGCATACACATAACACATTATAGACTTTTATAATTCAATGTCAGGCTGCATAGATTAGGTCAGCCGGAACCGGGAACACTTCCCATAAATCCTGATGTACTCGTTACATCATAAGAAGAATGGCGTCTACGCTAATATTAGTCTGTTTATCCCGAGGTTTACCGAAGTCCGCCGGATCCAGGCTGTATCTAGTGATGGCCAAATGAAGCGTTTCGAAGCATTATTGCTTTCTGATACAATTGTGTCGAAAATGATTCATTACTCAAAGCTTCATTCAGATAGAAATTGCAGCACCATCTCCTGGTGAAGTAAATGTAATGCAACAAAGCTGACAACCATAAAATGCAAGTAGGCTTATTACGTGTTTAACGAGGCGATCAAAGCTGAAACAGTGTTAGTGCTGTGAAACTCATTTATGTAGGTGCATTTTACAGATACTGATGAATTTCATGTGTTCACCTTGATAATAAAACATTAAGCATGATGTGTGTGTGTGTAATTATTTCTTTAGACAAGGACAGAAGATCAGACCAGCTTAAAAAAAAGTTGGAAACCATCACAGAAATTCTAATGGTTTCTATTAAAATACCAATAGGAACCATTGGCTTTTACTATTTAAACCACTACAGAATTCTTTTTTGTTGTGTGTTTGGGACATATTCCATTAGGATTTAATGCCCCCACCAATAGAACCCAACACATATCAGAGACCACTATAATTCCCATTACAACCAATAAAATTCCCATGAAAACCATTAAATCCAATAGAATTTCTGTAATGGTTTCTATAGTTTTTTTTTAGCAGGGCAGTATCGTGTGAAAGCTTTATCTTGTTTAGCTGTGGGAAGCAGAACTCTATAACTTGTTAACTGGTGGGACTGATATTTTTGTATGTTGAAAAGGATGTGCTTGTGTAACTGGTTGTACTTGTATAGGCCTAATGTAGCAGAGGGTTTTTGAAGTTTCTGTCTTTGATGCATGTTTTTATGTAACAATGTTCATATGTTCTCTAATTAATAATAATAATAATAAAAAGAAGAAATACAGCCGCCATGTTTCAAACCTGTCAACACTGGATTGGGCTGTCAAAGCAGTCAGAGATGATTCACTACAGGAGTGAACCAGTGTGTTTGCTTCAGAAGTCATTTTCACGTGACTAGTGACGTAATGATACAAGCTCCGAAGCAGTGGTTCATTGCAAGGACCGTTCGAGTTTGAAGCAAGCTTCGGAGCGTCGGTGTCAGACGTAACATCACTAGCTGTATCCAGATCTGATGAAGGACCTGTGCCTGGACACGACGACAGGTAATTGGTAATTATCCTCAGGTGAAGAAAGTTCCAGGAAGTGGGCGTGTCTCCCAATAGAGTGACCGGAGAGTGACTAATTGGGATTTTTAACATAATAGCTTTGTCCATCAGGGAGACAGAGACATCAAACCACTGTCATTCACTAGAGGAGGACAGGGCACAACTTTCACAACCTCTCCTTTTACCCCTACTGGCTGAAATGGGTATTGCATGCTAAAATTAACATTCTTTTAGTAACAACTTTGTCCATCAGGGAGACAGAGATATCAAACCACTGTCATTCAGTAGAGGAGGACAGGGCACAACTTTCACAACCTCTCCTTTTACCCCTACTGGCTGAAATGGGTATTGCATGCTAAAATTAACATTCTTTTAGTAACAACTTTGTCCATCAGGGAGACAGAGATATCAAACCACTGTCATTCAGTAGAGGAGGACAGGGCACAACTTTCACAACCTCTCCTTTTACCCCTACTGGCTGAAATGGGTATTGCATGCTAAAATTAACATTCTTTTAGTAACAACTTTGTCCATCAGGGAGACAGAGATATCAAACCACTGTCATTCAGTAGAGGAGGACAGGGCACAACTTTCACAACCTCTCCTTTTACCCCTACTGGCTGAAATGGGTATTGCATGCTAAAATTAACATACTTTGTCCATCAGGGAGACAGAGACATCACACCACTGTCATTCAGTAGAGGAGGAAAGGGGACAACTTTCACAACCTCTCCTTTTTCCCTACTGGCTGAAATGGGTATTGCATGTCTAAAATTAACATTCTTTTAGTAACAACTTTGTCCATCAGGGAGACAGAGATATCAAACAAATGTCATTCAGTAGAGGAAAGGGGACAACTTTCACAACCTCTCCTTTTACCCCTACTGGTTGAAATGGGTATTTGCATGTCTAAAATTAACTTTATTTTAGTAATAGCTTTGTCCATCATGGAGACAGAGATATCAAACAAATGTCATTCAGTAGAGGAAAGGGGACAACTTTCACAACCTCTCCTTTTACCCCTACTGGCTGAAATGGGTATTGCATGCTAAAATTAATATTCTTTTAGTTACGACTTTGTCCATCAAGGAGACAGAGACATCAAACCACTGTCATTCAGTAGAGGAGGACAGGGGACAACTTTCACAACCTCTCCTTTTACCCCTATTGGCTGAAATGGGTATTGCATGTCTAAAATTAACTTTATTTGAATAATATCTTTGTCCATGAGGGAGACAGAGATATCAAACCACTGTCATTCAGTAGAGGAGGACAGGGGACAACTTTCACAACCTCTCCTTTTACCCCTATTGGCTGAAATGGGTATTGCATGTCTAAAATTAACTTTATTTGAATAATATCTTTGTCCATGAGGGAGACAGAGATATCAAACCACTGTCATTCAGTAGAGGAGGACAGGGGACAACTTTCACAACCTCTCCTTTTACCCCTACTGGCTGAAATGGGTATTGCATGTCTAAAATTAACTTCATTTTAATAATAGCTTCGTCCATCAGGGAGACATAGACATCAAACCACTGTCATTCAGTAGAGGAGGAAAGGGGACAACTCTCACAACCTCTCCTTTTACCCCTACTGGTTGAAATGGGTATTTGCATGTCTAAAATTAACTTTATTTTAGTAATAGCTTTGTCCATCAGGGAGACATAGACATCAAACCACTGTCATTCAGTAGAGGAGGACAGGGGACAACTTTCACAACCTCTCCTTTTACCCCTACTGGCTGAAATGGGTATTGCATGCTAAAATGAATATTCTTTTAGTTACGACTTTGTCCATCAAGGAGACAGAGACATCAAACCACTGTCATTCAGTAGAGGAGGAAAGGGGACAACTTTCACAACCTCTCCTTTTACCCCTACTGGCTGAAATGGGTATTGCATGGTAAAATTAACATTCTGTTAGTAACAACTTTGTCCATCAGGGAGACAGAGATATCAAACCACTGTCATTCAGTAGAGGAGGAAAGGGGACGACTTTCACAACCTCTCCTTTTACCCCTACTGGCTGAAATGGGTATTTGCATGCTAAAATTAACTTTTAGTAATAGTTTTGTCCATAAGGGAGACAGAGATATCAAACCACTGTCATTCAGTAGAGGAGGACAGGGGACAACTTTCACAACCTCTCCTTTTACCCCTACTGGCTGAAATGGGTATTGCATGCTAAAATTAACATTCTTTTAGTAATAGCTTTGTCCATCAGGGTGACATAGACATCAAACCACTGTCATTCAGTAGAGGAGGACAGGGGACGACTTTCACAACCTCTCCTTTTACCCTTACTGGCTGAAATGGGTATTGCATGCTAAAATTAACATTCTTTTAGTTACAACTTTGTCCATCAGGGAGACAGAGACATCAAACCACTGTCATTCAGTAGAGGAGGAAAGGGGACAACTTTCACAACCTCTCCATTTACCCCTACTGGCTGAAATGGGTATTTGCATGTCTAAAATTTACTTTATTTTAGTAATATGTACAATATTTGGTGTTTGGCTGGTTAAGGATGAGTGCTACCAGAATGGTGTGTCGATTAGAACACAGGAATGAGTCCAGAAGTTACTTCTCAATTGATTTATTACCATTTTCTTTCTTTCTTCATTGTCCCATTTCCTTAATGTGGCTTTACAATTGCTGCATATTGCTGGTGTCTACAATCAGACAAAATTAACTTTACTGATACAAATCATTATAATAATAATTATATATTCACTTAACCATAAAGAAAATCTTTAACCAAATTAAACAAATCAACAGTTATCAAATTAATATCAATACAAAAGGTTTAAATAAACTTACAAAGTCATAGACGCAGCAAGCAGAGGAGCAAACAGTCAGCACAAAGAGAGACACGCTAGTGAGGTTGATTGGTAATTATCCTCAGGTGAAGAAAGTTCCAGGAAGTGGGCGTGTCTCCCAATAGAGTGACAGGAGAGTGACTAATTGGGATTTTTAACATAATAGCTTTGTCCATCAGGGAGACAGAGACATCAAACCACTGTCATTCAGTAGAGGAGGACAGGGGACAACTTTCACAACCTTTCCTTTTACCCCTACTGGCTGAAATGGGTATTGCATGTCTAAAATTAACTTTATTTTAGTAATAGCTTTGTCCATCAGGGAGACAGACATCAAACCACTGTCATTCAGTAGAGGAGGAAAGGGGACAACTTTCACAACCTCTCCTTTTACCCCTACTGGCTGAAATGGGTATTGCATGTCTAAAATTAACTTTATTTTAGTAATAGCTTTGTCCATCAGGGAGACAGAGACATCAAACCACTGTCATTCAGTAGAGGAGGAACGGGGACAACTTTCACAACCTCTCCTTTTACCCCTACTGGCTGAAATGGGTATTGCATGCTAAAATTAACATTCTTTTAGTTACAACTTTGTCCATCAGGGAGACAGAGACATCAAACCACTGTCATTCAGTTGAGGAGGAAAGGGGACAACTCTCACAACCTCTCCTTTTACCCCTATTGGCTGAAATGGGTATTGCATGTCTAAAATTAACTTTATTTGAATAATATCTTTGTCCAAGAGGGAGACAGAGATATCAAACCACTGTCATTCAGTAGAGGAGGACAGGGGACAACTTTCACAACCTCTCCTTTTACCCCTACTGGCTGAAATGGGTATTGCATGTCTAAAATGAACTTCATTTTAATAATAGCTTCGTCCATCAGGGAGACATAGATATCAAACCACTGTCATTCAGTAGAGGAGGAAAGGGGACAACTTTCACTACCTCTCCTTTTACCCCTACTGGCTGAAATGGGTATTGCATGCTAAAATTAATATTATTTTAGTTACAACTTTGTCCATCAGGGAGACAGAGACATCAAACCACTGTCATTCAGTAGAGGAGGAAAGGGGACAACTTTCACAACCTCTCCTTTTACCCCTACTGGCTGAAATGGGTATTGCATGCTAAAATTAACATTCTTTTAGTTACAACTTTGTCCATCAGGGAGACAGAGACATCAAACCACTGTCATTCAGTTGAGGAGGAAAGGGGACAACTTTCACAACCTCTCCTTTTACCCCTACTGGCTGAAATGGGTATTTGCATGCTAAAATTAACTTTTAGTAATAGTTTTGTCCATAAGGGAGACAGAGATATCAAACCACTGTCATTCAGTAGAGGAGGACAGGGGACAACTTTCACAACCTCTCCTTTTACCCCTACTGGCTGAAATGGGTATTGCATGCTAAAATTAACATTCTTTTAGTAATAGCTTTGTCCATCAGGGTGACATAGACATCAAACCACTGTCATTCAGTAGAGGAGGACAGGGGACGACTTTCACAACCTCTCCTTTTACCCCTACTGGCTGAAATGGGTATTGCATGCTAAAATTAACATTCTTTTAGTTACAACTTTGTCCATCAGGGTGACATAGACATCAAACCACTGTCATTCAGTAGAGGAGGACAGGGGACGACTTTCACAACCTCTCCTTTTACCCCTACTGGCTGAAATGGGTATTGCATGCTAAAATTAACATTCTTTTAGTTACAACTTTGTCCATCAGGGAGACAGAGACATCAAACCACTGTCATTCAGTTGAGGAGGAAAGGGGACAACTCTCACAACCTCTCCTTTTACCCTTACTGGCTGAAATGGGTATTGCATGCTAAAATTAACATTCTTTTAGTAATAGCTTTGTCCATCAGGGTGACATAGACATCAAACCACTGTCATTCAGTAGAGGAGGACAGGGGACGACTTTCACAACCTCTCCTTTTACCCTTACTGGCTGAAATGGGTATTGCATGCTAAAATTAACATTCTTTTAGTTACAACTTTGTCCATCAGGGAGACAGAGACATCAAACCACTGTCATTCAGTAGAGGAGGAAAGGGGACAACTTTCACAACCTCTCCATTTACCCCTACTGGCTGAAATGGGTATTTGCATGTCTAAAATTAACTTTATTTTAGTAATAGCTTTGTCCATCAGGGAGACAGAGACATCAAACCACTGTCATTCAGTAGAGGAGGAAAGGGGACAACTTTCACAACCTCTCCTTTTACCCCTACTGGCTGAAATGGCTATTGCATGTCTAAAATTTACTTTATTTTAGTAATATGTACAATATTTGGTGTTTGGCTGGTTAAGGATGAGTGCTACCAGAATGGTGTGTCGATTAGAACACAGGAATGAGTCCAGAAGTTACTTCTCAATTGATTTATTACCATTTTCTTTCTTTCTTCATTGTCCCATTTCCTTAATGTGGCTTTACAATTGCTGCATATTGCTGGTGTCTACAATCAGACAAAATTAACTTTACTGATACAAATCATTATAATAATAATTATATATTCACATAACCATAAAGAAAATCTTTAACCAAATTAAACAAATCAACAGTTATCAAATTAATATCAATACAAAAGGTTTAAATAAACTTACAAAGTCATAGACGCAGCAAGCAGAGGAGCAAACAGTCAGCACAAAGAGAGACACGCTAGTGAGGTTGATTGGTAATTATCCTCAGGTGAAGAAAGTTCCAGGAAGTGGGCGTGTCTCCCAATAGAGTGACAGGAGAGTGACTAATTGGGATTTTTAACATAATAGCTTTGTCCATCAGGGAGACAGAGACATCAAACCACTGTCATTCAGTAGAGGAGGACAGGGGACAACTTTCACAACCTTTCCTTTTACCCCTACTGGCTGAAATGGGTATTGCATGTCTAAAATTAACTTTATTTTAGTAATAGCTTTGTCCATCAGGGAGACAGAGACATCAAACCACTGTCATTCAGTAGAGGAGGAACGGGGACAACTTTCACAACCTCTCCTTTTACCCCTACTGGCTGAAATGGGTATTGCATGCTAAAATTAACATTCTTTTAGTTACAACTTTGTCCATCAGGGAGACAGAGATATCAAACCACTGTCATTCAGTTGAGGAGGAAAGGGGACAACTCTCACAACCTCTCCTTTTACCCCTATTGGCTGAAATGGGTATTGCATGTCTAAAATTAACTTTATTTGAATAATATCTTTGTCCAAGAGGGAGACAGAGATATCAAACCACTGTCATTCAGTAGAGGAGGACAGGGGACAACTTTCACAACCTCTCCTTTTACCCCTACTGGCTGAAATGGGTATTGCATGTCTAAAATGAACTTCATTTTAATAATAGCTTCGTCCATCAGGGAGACATAGATATCAAACCACTGTCATTCAGTAGAGGAGGAAAGGGGACAACTTTCACTACCTCTCCTTTTACCCCTACTGGCTGAAATGGGTATTGCATGCTAAAATTAATATTATTTTAGTTACAACTTTGTCCATCAGGGAGACAGAGACATCAAACCACTGTCATTCAGTAGAGGAGGAAAGGGGACAACTTTCACAACCTCTCCTTTTACCCCTACTGGCTGAAATGGGTATTGCATGCTAAAATGAATATTCTTTTAGTTACGACTTTGTCCATCAAGGAGACAGAGACATCAAACCACTGTCATTCAGTAGAGGAGGAAAGGGGACAACTTTCACAACCTCTCCTTTTACCCCTACTGGCTGAAATGGGTATTGCATGGTAAAATTAACATTCTGTTAGTAACAACTTTGTCCATCAGGGAGACAGAGATATCAAACCACTGTCATTCAGTAGAGGAGGAAAGGGGACGACTTTCACAACCTCTCCTTTTACCCCTACTGGCTGAAATGGGTATTTGCATGCTAAAATTAACTTTTAGTAATAGTTTTGTCCATAAGGGAGACAGAGATATCAAACCACTGTCATTCAGTAGAGGAGGACAGGGGACAACTTTCACAACCTCTCCTTTTACCCCTACTGGCTGAAATGGGTATTGCATGCTAAAATTAACATTCTTTTAGTAATAGCTTTGTCCATCAGGGTGACATAGACATCAAACCACTGTCATTCAGTAGAGGAGGACAGGGGACGACTTTCACAACCTCTCCTTTTACCCCTACTGGCTGAAATGGGTATTGCATGCTAAAATTAACATTCTTTTAGTTACAACTTTGTCCATCAGGGTGACATAGACATCAAACCACTGTCATTCAGTAGAGGAGGACAGGGGACGACTTTCACAACCTCTCCTTTTACCCCTACTGGCTGAAATGGGTATTGCATGCTAAAATTAACATTCTTTTAGTTACAACTTTGTCCATCAGGGAGACAGAGACATCAAACCACTGTCATTCAGTTGAGGAGGAAAGGGGACAACTCTCACAACCTCTCCTTTTACCCCTATTGGCTGAAATGGGTATTGCATGTCTAAAATTAACTTTATTTGAATAATAGCTTTGTCCATCAGGGAGACAGAGATATCAAACCACTGTCATTCAGTAGAGGAGGACAGGGGACAACTTTCACAACCTCTCCTTTTACCCCTACTGGCTGAAATGGGTATTGCATGTCTAAAATTAATATTCTTTTAGTTACAACTTTGTCCATCAGGGAGACAGAGACATCAAACCACTGTCATTCAGTAGAGGAGGACAGGGGACGACTTTCACAACCTCTCCTTTTACCCCTACTGGCTGAAATGGGTATTGCATGCTAAAATTAACATTCTTTTAGTTACAACTTTGTCCATCAGGGAGACAGAGACATCAAACCACTGTCATTCAGTTGAGGAGGAAAGGGGACAACTCTCACAACCTCTCCTTTTACCCCTATTGGCTGAAATGGGTATTGCATGTCTAAAATTAACTTTATTTGAATAATAGCTTTGTCCATCAGGGAGACAGAGATATCAAACCACTGTCATTCAGTAGAGGAGGACAGGGGACAACTTTCACAACCTCTCCTTTTACCCCTACTGGCTGAAATGGGTATTGCATGTCTAAAATTAATATTCTTTTAGTTACAACTTTGTCCATCAGGGAGACAGAGACATCAAACCACTGTCATTCAGTAGAGGAGGACAGGGGACGACTTTCACAACCTCTCCTTTTACCCCTACTGGCTGAAATGGGTATTGCATGCTAAAATTAACATTCTTTTAGTTACAACTTTGTCCATCAGGGAGACAGAGACATCAAACCACTGTCATTCAGTTGAGGAGGAAAGGGGACAACTCTCACAACCTCTCCTTTTACCCCTATTGGCTGAAATGGGTATTGCATGTCTAAAATTAACTTTATTTGAATAATAGCTTTGTCCATCAGGGAGACATATATCAAACCACTGTCATTCAGTAGAGGAGGACAGGGGACAACTTTCACAACCTCTCCTTTTACCCCTACTGGCTGAAATGGGTATTGCATGCTAAAATTAACATTCTTTTAGTAATAGCTTTGTCCATCAGGGTGACATAGACATCAAACCACTGTCATTCAGTAGAGGAGGACAGGGGACGACTTTCACAACCTCTCCTTTTACCCTTACTGGCTGAAATGGGTATTGCATGCTAAAATTAACATTCTTTTAGTTACAACTTTGTCCATCAGGGAGACAGAGACATCAAACCACTGTCATTCAGTAGAGGAGGAAAGGGGACAACTTTCACAACCTCTCCATTTACCCCTACTGGCTGAAATGGGTATTTGCATGTCTAAAATTAACTTTATTTTAGTTATAGCTTTGTCCATCAGGGAGACAGAGACATCAAACCACTGTCATTCAGTAGAGGAGGAAAGGGGACAACTTTCACAACCTCTCCTTTTACCCCTACTGGCTGAAATGGGTATTGCATGTCTAAAATTAACTTTATTTTAGTAATAGCTTTGTCCATCAGGGAGACAGAGACATCAAACCACTGTCATTCAGTAGAGGAGGAAAGGGGACAACTTTCACAACCTCTCCTTTTACCCCTACTGGCTGAAATGGCTATTGCATGTCTAAAATTAACTTTATTTTAGTAATATGTACAATATTTGGTGTTTGGCTGGTTAAGGATGAGTGCTACCAGAATGGTGTGTCGATTAGAACACAGGAATGAGTCCAGAAGTTACTTCTCAATTGATTTATTACCATTTTCTTTCTTTCTTCATTGTCCCATTTCCTTAATGTGGCTTTACAATTGCTGCATATTGCTGGTGTCTACAATCAAACAAAATTAACTTTACTGATACAAATCATTATAATAATAATTATATATTCACATAACCATAAAGAAAATCTTTAACCAAATTAAACAAATCAACAGTTATCAAATTAATATCAATACAAAAGGTTTAAATAAACGTACAAAGTCATAGACGCAGCAAGCAGAGGAGCAAACAGTCAGCACAAAGAGAGACACACTAGTGAGGTTGATTGGTAATTATCCTCAGGTGAAGAAAGTTCCAGGAAGTGGGCGTGTCTCCCAATAGAGTGACAGGAGAGTGACTAATTGGGATTTTTAACATAATAGCTTTGTCCATCAGGGAGACAGAGACATCAAACCACTGTCATTCAGTAGAGGAGGACAGGGGACAACTTTCACAACCTTTCCTTTTACCCCTACTGGCTGAAATGGGTATTGCATGTCTAAAATTAACTTTATTTTAGTAATAGCTTTGTCCATCAGGGAGACAGAGACATCAAACCACTGTCATTCAGTAGAGGAGGAAAGGGGACAACTTTCACAACCTCTCCTTTTACCCCTACTGGCTGAAATGGGTATTGCATGTCTAAAATTAACTTTATTTTAGTAATAGCTTTGTCCATCAGGGAGACAGAGACATCAAACCACTGTCATTCAGTAGAGGAGGAAAGGGGACAACTTTCACAACCTCTCCTTTTACCCCTACTGGCTGAAATGGGTATTTGCATGCTAAAATTAACTTTTAGTAATAGTTTTGTCCATCAGGGAGACAGAGATATCAAACCACTGTCATTCAGTAGAGGAGGACAGGGGACAACTTTCACAACCTCTCCTTTTACCCCTACTGGCTGAAATGGGTATTGCATGCTAAAATTAACATTCTTTTAGCTACAACTTTGTCCATCAGGGAGACAGAGACATCAAACCACTGTCATTCAGTTGAGGAGGAAAGGGGACAACTCTCACAACCTCTCCTTTTACCCCTATTGGCTGAAATGGGTATTGCATGTCTAAAATTAACTTTATTTGAATAATAGCTTTGTCCATGAGGGAGACAGAGATATCAAACCACTGTCATTCAGTAGAGGAGGACAGGGGACAACTTTCACAACCTCTCCTTTTACCCCTACTGGCTGAAATGGGTATTGCATGTCTAAAATTAACTTCATTTTAATAATAGCTTCGTCCATCAGGGAGACATAGACATCAAACCACTGTCATTCAGTAGAGGAGGAAAGGGGACAACTTTCACTACCTCTCCTTTTACCCCTACTGGCTGAAATGGGTATTGCATGCTAAAATTAATATTATTTTAGTTACAACTTTGTCCATCAGGGAGACAGAGACATCAAACCACTGTCATTCAGTAGAGGAGGAAAGGGGACAACTTTCACAACCTCTCCTTTTACCCCTACTGGCTGAAATGGGTATTGCATGCTAAAATTAATATTCTTTTAGTAACAACGTTGTCCATCAGGGAGACAGAGACATCAAACCACTGTCATTCAGTAGAGGAGGAAAGGGGACAACTCTCACAACCTCTCCTTTTACCCCTATTGGCTGAAATGGGTATTGCATGTCTAAAATTAACTTTATTTGAATAATAGCTTTGTCCATCAGGGAGACAGAGATATCAAACCACTGTCATTCAGTAGAGGAGGACAGGGGACGACTTTCACAACCTCTCCTTTTACCCCTACTGGCTGAAATGGGTATTTGCATGCTAAAATTAACTTTTAGTAATAGTTTTGTCCATAAGGGAGACAGAGATATCAAACCACTGTCATTCAGTAGAGGAGGACAGGGGACAACTTTCACAACCTCTCCTTTTACCCCTACTGGCTGAAATGGGTATTGCATGCTAAAATTAACATTCTTTTAGTAACAGCTTTGTCCATCAGGGTGACATAGACATCAAACCACTGTCATTCAGTAGAGGAGGACAGGGGACGACTTTCACAACCTCTCCTTTTACCCCTACTGGCTGAAATGGGTATTGCATGCTAAAATTAACATTCTTTTAGTTACAACTTTGTCCATCAGGGTGACATAGACATCAAACCACTGTCATTCAGTAGAGGAGGACAGGGGACGACTTTCACAACCTCTCCTTTTACCCCTACTGGCTGAAATGGGTATTGCATGCTAAAATTAACATTCTTTTAGTTACAACTTTGTCCATCAGGGAGACAGAGACATCAAACCACTGTCATTCAGTTGAGGAGGAAAGGGGACAACTCTCACAACCTCTCCTTTTACCCCTATTGGCTGAAATGGGTATTGCATGTCTAAAATTAACTTAATTTGAATAATAGCTTTGTCCATCAGGGAGACAGAGATATCAAACCACTGTCATTCAGTAGAGGAGGACAGGGGACAACTTTCACAACCTCTCCTTTTACCCCTACTGGCTGAAATGGGTATTGCATGTCTAAAATTAATATTCTTTTAGTTACAACTTTGTCCATCAGGGAGACAGAGACATCAAACCACTGTCATTCAGTAGAGGAGGACAGGTGACGACTTTCACAACCTCTCCTTTTACCCCTACTGGCTGAAATGGGTATTGCATGCTAAAATTAACATTCTTTTAGTTACAACTTTGTCCATCAGGGAGACAGAGACATCAAACCACTGTCATTCAGTTGAGGAGGAAAGGGGACAACTCTCACAACCTCTCCTTTTACCCCTATTGGCTGAAATGGGTATTGCATGTCTAAAATTAACTTTATTTGAATAATAGCTTTGTCCATCAGGGAGACATATATCAAACCACTGTCATTCAGTAGAGGAGGACAGGGGACAACTTTCACAACCTCTCCTTTTACCCCTACTGGCTGAAATGGGTATTGCATGCTAAAATTAACATTCTTTTAGTAATAGCTTTGTCCATCAGGGTGACATAGACATCAAACCACTGTCATTCAGTAGAGGAGGACAGGTGACGACTTTCACAACCTCTCCTTTTACCCCTACTGGCTGAAATGGGTATTGCATGCTAAAATTAACATTCTTTTAGTTACAACTTTGTCCATCAGGGAGACAGAGACATCAAACCACTGTCATTCAGTTGAGGAGGAAAGGGGACAACTCTCACAACCTCTCCTTTTACCCCTATTGGCTGAAATGGGTATTGCATGTCTAAAATTAACTTTATTTGAATAATAGCTTTGTCCATCAGGGAGACATATATCAAACCACTGTCATTCAGTAGAGGACAGGGGACGACTTTCACAACCTCTCCTTTTACCCTTACTGGCTGAAATGGGTATTGCATGCTAAAATTAACATTCTTTTAGTTACAACTTTGTCCATCAGGGAGACAGAGACATCAAACCACTGTCATTCAGTAGAGGAGGAAAGGGGACAACTTTCACAACCTCTCCTTTTACCCCTACTGGCTGAAATGGCTATTGCATGTCTAAAATTAACTTTATTTTAGTAATATGTACAATATTTGGTGTTTGGCTGGTCAAGGATGAGTGCTACCAGAATGGTGTGTCGATTAGAACACAGGAATGAGTCCAGAAGTTACTTCTCAATTGATTTATTATCATTTTCTTTCTTTCTTCATTGTCCCATTTCCTTAATGTGGCTTTACAATTGCTGCATATTGCTGGTGTCTACAATCAAACAAAATTAACTTTACTGATACAAATCATTATAATAATAATTATATATTCACATAACCATAAAGAAAATCTTTAACCAAATTAAACAAATCAACAGTTATCAAATTAATATCAATACAAAAGGTTTAAATAAACTTACAAAGTCATAGACGCAGCAAGCAGAGGAGCAAACAGTCAGCACAAAGAGAGACACGCTAGTGAGGTTGATTGGTAATTATCCTCAGGTGAAGAAAGTTCCAGGAAGTGGGCGTGTCTCCCAATAGAGTGACAGGAGAGTGACTAATTGGGATTTTTAACATAATAGCTTTGTCCATCAGGGAGACAGAGACATCAAACCACTGTCATTCAGTAGAGGAGGACAGGGGACAACTTTCACAACCTTTCCTTTTACCCCTACTGGCTGAAATGGGTATTGCATGTCTAAAATTAACTTTATTTTAGTAATAGCTTTGTCCATCAGGGAGACATAGACATCAAACCACTGTCATTCAGTAGAGGAGGAAAGGGAACAACTTTCACAACCTTTCCTTTTACCCCTACTGGCTGAAATGGGTATTGCATGTCTAAAATTAACTTTATTTTAGTAATAGCTTTGTCCATCAGGGAGACATAGACATCAAACCACTGTCATTCAGTAGAGGAGGAAAGGGGACAACTCTCACAACCTCTCCTTTTACCGCTACTGGCTGAAATGGGTATTTGCGTGTTTAAAATTAACTTTATTTTAGTAATAGCTTTGTCCATCAGGGAGACATAGACATCAAACCACTGTCATTCAGTAGAGGAGGAAAGGGAACAACTTTCACAACCTCTCCTTTTACCCCTACTGGCTGAAATGGGTATTGCATGCTAAAATTAACATTCTTTTAGTAACAACTTTGTCCATCAGGGAGACAGAGACATCAAACCACTGTCATTCAGTTGAGGAGGAAAGGGGACAACTCTCACAACCTCTCCTTTTACCCCTATTGGCTGAAATGGGTATTGCATGTCTAAGATTAACTTTATTTGAATAATAGCTTTGTCCATCAGGGAGACAGAGATATCAAACCACTGTCATTCAGTAGAGGAGGACAGGGGACAACTTTCACAACCTCTCCTTTTACCCCTACTGGCTGAAATGGGTATTGCATGCTAAAATTAACATTCTTTTAGTAACAACTTTGTCCATCAGGGAGACAGAGACATCAAACCACTGTCATTCAGTAGAGGAGGAAAGGGGACAACTTTCACAACCTCTCCTTTTACCCCTACTGGCTGAAATGGGTATTTGCATGCTAAAATTAACTTTATTTTAGTAATAGCTTTGTCCATCATGGAGACAGAGACATCAAACCACTGTCATTCAGTTGAGGAGGAAAGGGGACAACTCTCACAACCTCTCCTTTTACCGCTACTGGCTGAAATGGGTATTTGCATGTTTAAAATTAACTTTATTTTAGTAATAGCTTTGTCCATCAGGGAGACATAGACATCAAACCACTGTCATTCAGTAGAGGAGGAAAGGGGACAACTTTCACAACCTCTCCTTTTACCCCTACTGGCTGAAATGGGTATTGCATGCTAAAATTAACATTCTTTTAGTAACAACTTTGTCCATCAGGGAGACAGAGACATCAAACCACTGTCATTCAGTTGAGGAGGAAAGGGGACGACTCTCACAACCTCTCCTTTTACCCCTATTGGCTGAAATGGGTATTGCATGTCTAAAATGTACTTTATTTGAATAATATCTTTGTCCATCAGGGAGACAGAGATATCAAACCACTGTCATTCAGTTGAGGAGGAAAGGGGACAACTCTCACAACCTCTCCTTTTACCCCTATTGGCTGAAATGGGTATTGCATGTCTAAAATGTACTTTATTTGAATAATATCTTTGTCCATCAGGGAGACAGAGATATCAAACCACTGTCATTCAGTAGAGGAGGAAAGGGGACAACTTTCACAACCTCTCCTTTTACCCCTACTGGTTGAAATGGGTATTTGCATGTCTAAAATTAACTTTATTTTAGTAATAGCTTTGTCCATCAGGGAGACATAGACATCAAACCACTGTCATTCAGTAGAGGAGGACAGGGGACAACTTTCACAACCTCTCCTTTTACCCCTACTGGCTGAAATGGGTATTGCATGCTAAAATTAACATTCTTTTAGTTACAACTTTGTCCATCAGGGAGACAGAGACATCAAACCACTGTCATTCAGTTGAGGAGGAAAGGGGACAACTCTCACAACCTCTCCTTTTACCCCTACTGGCTGAAATGGGTATTGCATGTCTAAAATTAACTTTATTTGAATAATAGCTGTGTCCATCAGGTAGACAGAGATATCAAACCACTGTCATTCAGTAGAGGAGGAAAGGGGACAACTTTCACAACCTCTCCTTTTACCCCTACTGGCTGAAATGGGTATTGCATGTCTAAAATTAACTTTATTTGAATAATAGCTTTGTCCATCAGGGAGACAGAGATATCAAACCACTGTCATTCAGTTGAGGAGGAAAGGGGACAACTCTCACAACCTCTCCTTTTACCCCTACTGGCTGAAATGGGTATTGCATGTCTAAAATTAACTTTATTTGAATAATAGCTTTGTCCATCAGGGAGACAGAGATATCAATAGTGTTGTTTTTGGCGGCCTGTTTTAATTTTAGTTTTAGTCTAGTCTTTGTGTCAAGCTGTCATTTTAGTTTTTATTAGTTTTAGTCACGTTCATACTCTTTTTAGTCTAGTCAAGTTTTAGTCGACGAAAACTGATGACATTTTAGTCTAGTTTTAGTCAACGAAAACTGATGACATTTTAGTCTAGTTTTAGTCGACGAAAACTGATGACATTTTAGTCTAGTTTTAGTCAATGGAAATTGTATTTTAGTGTCTTTTTAGTAATGCAATTCTATTTACCCTAGTCAATATAGAATTGCAAACAAGGTTATCCTATTATATTTAGTATATTTAGCTTTGGCTGTGACGGTGGCAGTTTTTTGTTTGTTTTTTTACCACCGCGGTAATGGACCAACTACCGGCGGTGGTTGGGGGGTTATTTAAAAAATAAATTAAAAAAATCGTTTTATATTTCCACACAAAGACGCGTGATATATAGCCTACCACTCTGCGCTTTGAGAGGGATGTGGGACACGAGCAGGAAAGAGACCATCGATCTCTTTATGATATCTTCGTGTTTTCTACTTGATGTAAATTGGTCTGAAGAGCGAATTTTATCCTCCACAAGGGCGAAATATTTAGAAATTATATATTTATTTTGTTCTATGTTTGAGATTGCGCTGCCAGAGAAAGTGAAACTAAAAATCACCCGCGCGTGTGAAACGCGTTTTACAACTAAACTTGACTAATGTCTAATGACCTATGTCTAATATAGGCCTAACAAGCACAAACTGTGTAAAAAATTATTTGACATGCAAGTACAAATGTAGGCTATCTGTCCTACAGCGTTTTTCTACTTTACCACAGTAAAGAATACGAATATAATAGGCCTAATTAAAAGCGAACCAATAAAGAAACGTTTATAATCCTTTTAGAAAATGGGTGAGACGTGAGTGAAGATTTGGGAAAAGAAACAAGAGATTCCATGCAGGGATGAGTCACGATTTTTGGATATTCGATTAGTTTATTTAATTATAGAATATCGAATAGGTTGTGCGATTATTCTCTAAAATAAAATCTCCATGTTCTGGTGCTGATGCGGTGACGCGTTCATGTAACCAGAGACGCTGCCAATAACATACAGCTGTCACAAAGAACCGGCAAAAGTAATGATTATGAATGTGTCAAATATCAATGAGACATTTTAATAGAATAACTAATGGAGTAATATTGTTAAATTCGCTGATAATCGGGTGACCAGATCGCAAACCAGAATTTAAAGCCGATAAGCTATAGGTTCACGCACAACTCTCTCATTCGTCGTGACGTTATAACATTTCGTCTCGTCTCGTTTTGGTCAACGAAAATGAAGAGACATTTTAGCATAGTTTTTATTTTGTAAACCACATTTAGTCTCGTTTTTATTCGTCAACGATATTGCATTATATATGTATTTTAGTCATCGTCACATGACCAGCATTTACGTCTCGTCTCGTCTCGTTTTCGTCAGGTGATAACGGTTCGTTGACGACAATATTTCGTCATAATTTTCGTTGACGAAAGCAACACTAGATATCAAACCACTGTCATTCAGTAGAGGAGGACAGGGGACAACTTTCACAACCTCTCCTTTTACCCCTACTGGCTGAAATGGGTATTGCATGCTAAAATTAACATTCTTTTAGTTACAACTTTGTCCATCAGGGAGACAGAGACATCAAACCACTGTCATTCAGTTGAGGAGGAAAGGGGACAACTCTCACAACCTCTCCTTTTACCCCTACTGGCTGAAATGGGTATTGCATGTCTAAAATGAACTTTATTTGAATAATAGCTTTGTCCATCAGGGAGACAGAGACATCAAACCACTGTCATTCAGTAGAGGAGGAAAGGGGACAACTTTCACAACCTCTCCTTTTACCCCTACTGGCTGAAATGGGTATTGCATGTCTAAAATTTACTTTATTTGAATAATAGCTTTGTCCATCAGGGAGACAGAGATATCAAACCACTGTCATTCAGTTGAGGAGGACAGGGGACAACTTTCACTACCTCTCCTTTTACCCCTACTGGCTGAAATGGGTATTGCATGCTAAAATTAATATTCTTTTAGTTACAACTTTGTCCATCAGGGAGAAAGAGACATAAAACCACTGTCATTCAGTAGAGGAGGAGAGGGGACAACTTTCAAAACCTCTCCTTTTACCCCTACTGGCTGAAATGGGTATTGCATGCTAAAATTAATATTCTTTTAGTTACAACTTTGTCCATCAGGGAGACAGAGACATCAAACAACTGTCATTCAGTAGAGGAGGACAGGGGACAACTTTCACAACCTCACCTTTTACCCCTACTGGCTGAAATGGGTATTGCATGCTAAAATTAACATTCTTTTAGTAATAGCTTTGTCCATCAGGGTGACATAGACATCAAACCACTGTCATTCAGTAGAGGAGGACAGGGGACGACTTTCACAACCTCTCCTTTTACCCTTACTGACTGAAATGGGTATTGCATGCTAAAATTAACATTCTTTTAGTTACAACTTTGTCCATCAGGGAGACAGAGACATCAAACCACTGTCATTCAGTAGAGGAGGACAGGGGACAACTTTCACAACCTCTCCTTTTACCCCTACTGGCTGAAATGGGTATTGCATGCTAAAATTAATATTCTTTTAGTTACAACTTTGTCCATCAGGGAGACAGAGACATCAAACCACTGTCATTCAGTAGAGGAGGAAACAGGACAACTTTCACAACCTCTCCTTTTACCCCTACTGGCTGAAATGGGTATTGCATGTCTAAAATTAACTATTTTAGTAATATCTTTGTCCAACAGGGAGACAGAGACATCAAACCAGTGTAATTCAGTAGAGGAGGACAGGGGACAACTTTAACAACCTCTTCTTTCACCCCTACTGGCTGAAATGGGTATTGCATGTCTAAAATTAACTATTTTAGTAATATGTACAATATTTGGTGTTTGGCTGGTCAAGGATGAGTGCTACCAGAATGGTGTGTCGATTAGAACACAGGAATGAGTCCAGAAGTTACTTCTCAATTGATTGATTCATTTATTATTCATGATTCATTTATCATGATTCATTTAATTTAGAAGGATGTCCTGTTACTTTATCCACTACAGTAAAAGACCTGGGAGTTATACTAGATCGCAACTTGTCTTTCGAAAATCATATTTCATATGTTACAAGAACAGCCTTTTTCCACCTTAGAAACATTGCTAAGCTACGTAACATGCTCTCTGTTTCTGATGCAGAAAAGTTAGTTCATGCATTCATGACCTCGAGACTAGATTACTGTAATGCTTAATTAGCTGGTTGTCCTGCATCCTCAATAAACAAGAATGTACAAAAGCGTTAGTCCAAAATGCAGCTGCTAGAGTTCTTACTAGGTCAAGAAAATATGATCATATAACACCAATTCTATCATCTCTACACTGGTTACCTATTAAGTTCCGTATCAATTACAAAGTATTACTACTGACCTATAAAGCCCTAAATGGTTTAGCTCCTGGGTATTTAACGGAACTTCTATCGCCCTACAATCCATCGCGCTCTTTAAGATCACTAAATTCGAGGCTTCTGGTCATTCCTGATTCCTGATATTGTTCGAGGCTCAGATTCGCTGTCCCCGTTTAAAACTAGATTAAAGACGCATCTCTTTAGCCAAGCATTCACATAATACTTACCTTTCATACTACAGTTGAATCAGATTGAATGCATTAATATTATGAACAGCAGCTATGCTAATTATTTCCCATCTGCTTTTCTGTCGTTATCTCGGGACGCTAGTCCCGAGGTAAATAGAGTTCGTCAGCTCCAGTTTGTATCCAGCCTCTCATGGAAACTTCAGATGCCCCAACACACGTGAGGAGACGACTCGAAACCTGTGAAGAGACGACTCGACGCCGTGAGGAGACGACCCCACGCCTGTGAAGAGACGACTCGACACCGGCGATATGTTATGCCCTAAATTAATACATGATTAACTAACTGTATTTTTCTATGTACATTTCTGAAATGCACTTTCTGTGAAGCTGCTTTGAGACAATATGTATTGTGAAAAGCGCTATACAAATAAATTTGAATTGAATTCCTAGGATATCTAAGTCCACTAAAGGAGGGAGGGCGTTTTCACATTTAGCTCCTAAACTCTGGAATGGCCTTCCTGATATTGTTCGAGGCTCAGACTCGCTGTCCCAGTTTAAAACTAGATTAAAGACGCATCTCTTTAGCCAAGCATTCACATAATACTTACCTTTTATACTACAGTTGAATCAGATCGAATGCATTAATATTATGAACAGCAGCTATGCTAATTATTTCCCATCTGCTTTTCTGTTGTTATCTCGGGACGCCAGTTTTGTGAAAAGCGCTATACAAATAAATTTGAATTGAATTGAATAAACAAAATGTTTCAACTTGCACATGGTACAACTTTCCTCAATGGGAAATTACCATTAGAAGATGTGGTATTCCATTTTATAACCCTCCAGGAGATTGCAGACAGTCATAATGTAAAAATAAATTATTTTAACTCTGTTGCCTTTTTGTAAAATTGCTATTGTGAAAGTGAAGAATGAATTAAGGCAGAACAAAGTCAGTCTTGTTAACTTCTCTATCAGTCCTTCAACCATTTTGTTCATTTGCTAATTATTCCAGTTTTACACAACTCATTTGAGTTAATATTTTGCTGTATTTTCAAATAAACTTTATTTTTTACATAATCTGAGTCTGAATTTTTTACACATACAATGAAAAAAATCTCTAAATGACAGAAATAGCCTGTCTTCAACATTCAAGCAACCATTTTTACACAACTTATTTACAACAAATACTCGCTGTATAATAGAGTATAACAATATGCCTTCAGAATACAGTGGTTGCTTGTTTCTTTATAATTAATTTCCTTGAGGAATCTTTTGACTGGAGAGTCATATTGTGTCATAAGGGCGTTCGATGTGCATAAAACTGTAACAATAACGACTCTGGGTAAATGTGAATTAGCTCAAGAATATGGGGAATCTTGGGAATATTAATAATTATGACTCATGGTCATAATTCATAAGTCGCATGTACATTTATTTTATCAATTATCGAGATTTCCTTGTTCTGTAACTGGATTGACCAACATCTAATTCGTCCAGCGAATAAATGTAAGATCATTACAGTTAAGAAGGGGGTATCCCTTTACAAACTCCGAGAAAGTTTTATCTTCTGGCCACGAATATCAAACTTACTGAGTTTCTGAATTAAGAACTACTAAATGTAGTTTATATCGAGCTTGTAGCTTAGATCTTTTAGTTTCATTGACTTTTATAAGGTGGGTTTTCAAACACAGAGACAATTAAAAGTATAAATGGGTTTATTAATAAAATGGCACACACTAGAGGTTATATAAACTACAAACATAAACGTACGTAAAAATGCAAACAAACAAACAAACATTTAACCGAACAAAAACATAAACATAGCGTGATCAGAATGAAATGAAATGAAAGAAAGAAAGATATAGAGGGAAGATAGAGGGTAACTTAGTTCACAGACCTAAGACCTGGACACCTGAAATCAGCGTTTAGAGAGAGTTACGTTACGTGCAAGATTCTGTGCTCTTTCAGTGTGGTGCTGAAGAGGGGGCGCGCGTGCGCGTGTCCGGCTGGTTTGCGTCTAGCTTCGTCTTCTGGGTCGTTTCGCAAGACGATGTAAAGGCTCACTTGAATTTAACGTTACCGAGAAAGTTCAGATTCATCTCCCGGGCAGGGAGAGGTTTAAAGTCTTTGTTGCAAGGGACGCAGCTACGACTCGAACATGTGCTCGCTCGATGGAGAAGGCCAGGGCCTCCTCCAGATGTTCCTTTGGAGAAGCGCTGCGCCGAGGAAGAGGGTCAAGAGAAGTTGATGAGAGAGAGAAGAGAAACTGAAGGTTTGGACTTTTATCAGTGTCCCATGTGCCGTCCCCTCCTTCGTGTAGGACGAATCAGCTGTCGAGATTTTTCGAGCGGGAAGATTCCTTTGTCCGGTTAGACACGCACACTCGAATGAGTCATGATTGACTTTAACTTGAGAGGATTTTCTCCAGACATATGAACTTATAAAACAATGCGCATCACTGAATTCTGCTATCGGAATTCAACTCCGTTAGCGGGAGAGGATTACAGAGATATCAAAAATAGAATATAGGCTTTGTAGTAGGGCTGTCACGATGTTGGATTTTTCACACCACGGTTATTGTGGCCAAAAGATTTCACGATATCGATATATCGCGATATCTATAGAATCTTTTATTTTTACTTTGATTATAGTTTTTCTTTTTTACACAACAAACATAAGGATACTGATAAACACAAGGCACATGCATTACTTCTTGTATACTCAATCTATGGCAAATTTTTGTGAAGGAAGACAAGCATGTGAAGTTTTTCTGGTTTCAAACTGAAGCGAAACACTGTCTGAATGTTTCCTGAAGAACTGAAAAGCTCTTAAACCTGTTGCGCTGGCGCAAAGTCATGCATATAGCAGATTTGAAAAAAAAAAAATCAAGTGCAAATACAAATGCAAAAATAAGATGAGTAAAGAAATGGGATATATGATCACAGAAACAGTTAACAGGTTAATGTCACGTTTCCCATTCCATGACTAGTAAAATAATCTCAATTTACTCTCTGTAAAATGGCATAATCCGCAGAGTGATGGATGGGTAAGGTTGGTATTCTGCATATTGAGTTTATGGGGATCGCACACGCGGCACACCGGACGAGAAGCGCCGCGACGCGTCTAGGACAACTCGAAGTATCGCATACCGGACGCGCACTTTCTCAGTTTATGGCCAGCAATATTGTTACGTTTAAGGACATTATGAAATGTAGATAATGTCTGTCTGTAGCCTACTATGTTATGACAGTACTGTACAATTAAATACAATAGTTGCTGAGTCTGCGATCTGAACACTTTACCTCAGAGCATCCGTTAATTTAATGAATTGAGAATCTCACCTGAAAATGATCGCGGACGGATTTTGAGCCGTTGCTGGGCGCCGCGGACAAATGCACTCATAGAGAATAATGCGTTTGAATTTTAAAGACGTGCGCTTCTCGTCCGGTGTGCGACCCCCTTTAAGGAGAATGTTTTCTTTAGGAGATGTTGTGAGCTTAATTTTTTCGGGTGTGGAGAGTGTTTCACTCTCTCGCTCAGACGACATTCTTCTCAGATTAGCTGCGCGGGCGCGCGCTGCGTCGTCTTCGTTCTTATTTGATAGGTGTCAGCGGGTGCAATACAGTCACCTGAGAGGTCAGCCAGGTACTGGCGCTGGAGTATTTACGTGTCATGTTATCATAAGAGTCCTGTTCATTTTAAACATTATGGTTATCGCCAATACCGGTATATTGTCACACTCTAAATCAAGGGCGAAATTGTCAATCACACATTGGGGGGGACAGCTGTGTACTTGGTACCTCTAGGGGTGTCCGGGGGCATGCTCCCCCGGAAGAAAATTTTGTCCATTTTAAAGGTAAATTCATTAATCTGGTGCACTTTGAGTCACCCGAATCCACTGTTAAAAATAAATAATCCACCCGCAAACCGCCCGAACCTATGATATTCTCTGATTTAGATATCTGCATCTGATCATCACATTACAATTATTCAAATTCTTAGTGTTAAGCATGATAATATGGTAACATATCACACTGACAGGCTGATTTAAAATGAACATTTATTTAAAATAAAAGTTCTTCTTTTGGCAAAATTATATTTCCTTAATAGCCTAAACAGAGGCTTTACTCCCTTCAAACTTAAAATTGTCAATTTTTCATTACATCACTGTTTGAAAACACTCAGAATAATTTTTTGTACCTTTATAAAGGGCATTTTCCCCCCTAATTTTATTAACTGTATGCTCCATCTTTCATTTCAAATTCTTAAATTTGATAAATATATCCAATTAAAATAATAAGACACTAGGCTGTTACCAATCAAATTAAATAATTTACTTTGAAAAATTATAACTGTATTAAATTAGATTATTTTAAATATTTTTATAACCGCAACAGAACCATCACGGTGGGGAAAGTGTATCTGACCATGTGACTGTCTGTCCGAGTTTTGTCGAGAGCCGGAGGCGGCACGAAATTTGACGGAGGCAGCCGCCTTATAATTCTTTATGCAGGAAAAACTCTGGCAATACCCATAAATGGAAACATAAATTTACAACTGTACTTCGGTTTCTCTGCGAGGACACCGCCGTCACCTGCCATATGAGATTTCACCATGTGAGACGACACCGCCGTCACCTGCTCTGTCAGATTTCGCGCTCCTAACTCTTCTTCTGTTTGGTTTTTCCCAGAGTCATAGAGAGAGAGAGTTGCGACACTCCCATAGACCTCCGTTGTAAATAATGGCGGCGCTTTTAACCGCCTACTTCCGGGATATGAAGATCGGAATAGTTCCAAACACTGTCATTTGGGCGTTGGACACCATTCACTTACATTGCTGCGCGTCGAGTTGTTCCAGAGTTAACAGGGTTGCCAACTCTCACGCATCTCGCGTGACAGTCACGCATTCAGCCTCAATCTCACGCTCTCACGCTCAACAAAGAAATCTCACGCAAAAATAGACATTCTTCTGTGCTCTATTTTTTTTTCACTCATGTGCACTAAATTTCAGAATTACTATAAACAATTCAGCCTCTTAACTACTGGATGGACCACTAGTTATGGCGCAAATTAGTTAAAAATCTCCCAGAACCTAGAGCGAGCACGCATGCGAGACAGAGAGGGAAAGTCTTACAACTGCGCATTTTATCAGTTGCGGCGCCTTCATCTATAGTCTACACTGCAGCACGACGTATATTCACATCAAATGTTAACGCAGAGGAACGGGACACTGCAGTTCACAAAAGTTCATTATTTGCATGTGCTTTAAAGCCTTGCCGGTTAAACATGTCATTCGCTGCTGATGCGCTGTTCAAATATGCGCTTTACTGAGCGCGTACACTCGACGCGCACATGCACTAAAAGCCTGTTACTGGACTAAGTTATCTTGTGAGTCTAATATTGCGCTAATACTGTCAAATACAGACAATGTTTACATAAACAAAGTTGGTTATGTCTAAAGTGAAAGCAAACAGAGAAAATTAATTAAAATCTGCTTGTCATATATATATGCGTGTATATTAGACGCGTCGCGTGCAGTTCTTACAGAGACAGTAGCCCTAATAATAAACATGCTGCCGCTTGTCCTTAAAGAGATAGTTCACCCAAAACCAAACAGTTGCTGGTCCCCATTGACATACATAGTAGGAAAAAAATATACTATGGAAGTCACAGGGGTACATCAACTGTTTGGTTACTGACATTCTTTCAAATAACGTTTATTTTCAACAGAAGAAAGAAACTTATTCAGGTTTAAAACAACTTAAGAGAGTAAATTATGACTTTTTGGGGGGAGAACTATGCCGTTAATGTTAATAAAACAACAAAACACACAGAGGAAATCATTCACTGCTCTTGACTGAGAACTTTAAGTCTGTTGTGTTTTATTTTCATATTTGTCCATTTAATTACTTTCTTCAATTCTACTGTTAAATACACCTATAGCTGAAAAAATAAAGCACTGTTTATTTCATTTGTATATTAAGTTGTGTATGTGTAATATGTATCTCTGTTCTTAATTTTTAATAACAAAGAAAATAGTGACAAAGATTTTAGCTTCGCCACTCTGCCATTCTTTTTTATTTTATATTTTGTTACCTATATTTTGTTATAAGTCTTTGTTTTTAAAATAGGGACATTAGTTTGGCTGTAATGCTCAGTCGTCATGCAAAATAGTAAAACCAACATGAAAAAGAATCATGATAAAATCGTGATTTTTTCTGAAAAACAAAACAAAAATTGTGATATTATTGCCATATCGCCCACCCCAGGTGTAAAAAAGTGCCTAGATGTGCTTAGATGCTAAAAATGTGTTATTATTGATCATTATATCACACTACAATTAAACATAATGAAACATTCATTTGAATTGAAATTGTTTTATTAGCTTAGCTAATATTATTTATTAGCTTTTTCTAGAGATTGCAGTCATGCATGACATGGTGAAAAATGACTTGAAATAATACTGAAAATAGGTTAAGATGAATGTTAAAGGTGTGCCCCCTAAAAGCACAAGTGGCCCCTGCCTGCCCCCCCCCCCCCCAGTTAGCCCCCCCCAGTTACCCCCCCCCCCCCCCCCCCCCCGTCGGAGAAGTCTCACTCCGAGCTAAACTGAAAAGTTGGCAACCCTGAGTTAAGTTGCCGAAATATCGACCTCTTTTGAATTGTCAACTGTCTATATTGTATCAGAGGCCCTTTGCGATGCTTATACTGGTCTTCATTTGTACATGCACAGCGTAATTATTTATATTTTATGTTGGTTGTTTCAACCAATTTTCAAGCACTGCCTGCTAGCTAACGTTAGTTAGCTAGCGCGACTTCGTCAGCTAAGAGTTCGGTAATGAATCGCTACCACCTTTATAGCAACTTTTATTTAATTTAATTTTTTGGGATATACTAACTTTTCATTATGTTATTATTGTCTTGAGTGAAGCGGCTTGTGAGAACAATGCTGGACCTTTAGGATTGTTATGGCCATCACCAGTCCTGTCTGTTTCATGGATCACCTGCCCCTGGTTTTTGTTTTTCTTGTTCACACACACAAGCACACATTTTTGTTGTCTGTCATTGTTTAATAAAAAAATATTTTATTTGAAAACCTTCATTTGTATCAGCCATGCTTAAATTCGTTTTTAATCTGTTATAGTTTTGATAATGTGTATGGCTTAATCTTAAAATAATATTCTTAGTCTTAACATGATCACGTTTCACGTTGTGGTCCTGGGGGTGGCCACTTTCATCAGAAGAAGTGAGCTAGCTTCTAAGCGAATTCTGAACGGACCGCCACGGCAGACCTCTTTGCGTGATCACGAAGGTAGGCTAATGGCTGAATCTACATTTATAAGCAAAATCACGGGAATCAATAGCCTAATACAGCCCAGTTGTGCTAAAATAAATATCATGAGACGTCCATCATCAGATGAATGATATGGAAAAGTTAAGTTAGAGCCGCTAAAGCCAGTGCTACTACCCATGCGAACATGAACACTAAGCTTTTCCCTCCAAAAATATAGCTTAAAACTTATCTCCAAATGCAAAACTGACATTAACAAAATGCAATAATGCAATAACAGCTGAAAAAGTACTTGGGTGTGTGTTTTATTTTATATTTACCGTTCAATAATGCAATCGCTGCTGTCTGTCCCATAGAAGAACATGACAGCCAGCGTACGTTTTGGAACTATTGGGGCTTACATGAACCACGTGACAGCCATAGCGGCGACATCAAAGAGTGTCGCAACTCTCTCTCTCTATGGCTCTGGTTTTTCCTAACTCACTGACGGTGCACGAGCTACTAAAGGTATAGGGAAAACATGACATGGATTTCAGGAGAAATAGGTTTTGTTATTGTCAGTCGAATGGATTTGGGAAATGGACCGGCCGGGATTTTATATTTTCGGAGCTGGAAAGAAAGACATATTTGCAATCACATCGATATTGCCCGCATAATCATACAGTATGATCAAATATTGGGGGGGACAAATTGTCCTTCTTTGAATATTGGGGGGGACGTGTCCCCCTGTCCCCCCATAGAATTACGCCTATGCTCTAAATTAACACGATGTCGATATTTCATGCTTTGAATATCACGATTATCGTCAACACCGGTATATTGCGACACCCCTACTTTGTAGCAATGCAAAGATACATTATTATGCATTTGTATAGGCATTTGCAGTTCTATTAATGTTACAAATAGGACATGTATGCTTTCCTATGGTTTACACACACCTCTTAACACACAAATTTATATATTTAGTACATTTAAGAGTGACTTTATGGGTAAAAGTCCTTTTCTGTAAGGGGGTTTCTGTTTCAAAGTCCAGAGTGTGTTTGTGTGTGGGTTGGTGCTCAACTTTTAAGACCTGCCAATGAGATCGGATTACGGGATGCGATTCTACAGGGAGAACATTCTTCAGAAATACATTTCAGAGCCAAACACTCGAAGATCATAACTATATGATCAAAACAACATTAATCACACATGCATAATGGAATTGTACATATATTTAAAATAAATATTGCTTATCCTGAGTTACACACAAATGTTGGTCTCTTGGTGTGTGTGTGTGTGTGTGTGTGTGTGTGTGTGTGTGTGTGTGTGTGTGTGTGTGTGTGTGTGTGTGTGTGTGTGTGTGTGTGTGTGTGTGTGTGTGTGTGTGTGTGTGTGTGTGTCTGCGTTGGAATGTCATGAGGCTGTAAAGTCACAGGGAGTCCATGCTGAAATGGGGGTTTTAGAGGGTATTCTCCAAAACAGGGTTTCCTTATGTGACTCAAATGTCCCTCGGGGGAGCCACAAAGATGCAATTGTGACCGTTCAAGCAGACTTGGAGGTGCCATGAACAACTCGTTGTTTAAGGAGACAACGAAGGATGTGTTTGGAGATTGGGATTTACTAATTTGAACAGCATGTGACCGCATGTCATAGTCATTGTCGTTACAAAACTCATTCTGGTATGTACAATGTTGATGGGTCAGGGTCTGTGTCTGCCTGCTTATAGTAATTGGCATGTCTTCATTAATGGGTGTCTACGCCTGCGTGCCTCGAGTGAGGACAGTATAGGGCGCCTGCCAGTGTAAGGTAGCAGGAGGTGCAGAGAGATGCATATATGGGTGGAGCAGTAAATTCTGGTATACATTAGCTTTCAAACTGAGCACATCTAGGTTGTGATCTGTGATCATATCCTTAACAATTAATAAGTGCTTTAGTAGAAAGGGATCTAATATTCGGCAAGCCAAATGTAACACGTGTCAGGTCTGATGTGTCACGCTTGTATAGGGTTCAATATGCTTCGATATGGGCCAACTAATCAGAAGGTAAGGAGCAGCTACTGTAGAGAGGGAAACAACACAGCAGGAAGGTGAAAACCAAGAACTTCGTTTACTCGTTGGAATCTTGCATTCATTGAAGAATTTCTTAATTGCAATTTGTCTGGAGTATGTAAATCTCAATACTGTCATTTAACAACATACAATGTATTATAATGCTTATGATCAACTCTCTTTTTGAAATGTCAGGAAGTTGGACTCAAACAAATCAACTCAATTGAGAACAATTGTCATATACTTTGTACGAAAATGAAATAATAAAATAAAACTTCTTGAAAACTCAACAGACTCAGTTTGTTTATAACCCAATAAAATTGAAGGAAACAATAAACAATGTTCTCAAAACAAAATATTACAAACTCAATAACTCAAATCAGTCTTTTCAGTCAAATAAATCAAATATTCAAGATTCACTGAATTGATTCAGTTAATGTCAGTTCAGAATCAAATGACTCAGATCAAAAGATTTGTTGACTCTTTAGAATCGTTCAGTTCAGAATCAATGTCTCTCCGTTCAAAGCTCGAGGAAAAATATGCAAAAACAAAGTCTCAGTCCTGTTTGTCCAAAAACAAAAAGGAAAATATTTCTCATAACAGTTTCGATGAATTCAAAATCAAATTGTCTCCGTGGGTCGCTCGCCTTTTACATACGCTCAAATCTCACGTGTCCAGGATGGTGATCACAATTCCTCAGAAGAAACACACACACACACACACACACACACACACAAACAAACCCAGCCAAGGCAAGAATTTCACATCTTATTCAATAAGAAGATAATTTGCGGTGCTTTAGTGCTCCGTGTATCTACATCGGCCTTTATTCTCGATTCTCTGCCTCGTCTTTTTCTCACTTCGGCATCAGCTCTTCAGACTTATCACTTTCACTCAGAAATGTAATCTTTTGATTGCATTCAAGTTTCTTTTTCTCAATATCTATCTTTAGATGCGGAGTATCCCTGGAGATCACTCAGTGTGTATCTGCTTCGTCTGACTCGCTCGCTCTCTCTCAATGTCTCTGAGCGAGCGGCAGTGTCGCCGGCGCAGTCTCCATTGGCTCGTTGGAGTGTCAATCAATGCAGCACGATCAATAATTGGACAGAACACTTTCTCTTCTAAAGCACTCGTTTTTCTCTCTTATTCTCTTTTTCTTAATTTTCCCATCTTTTTACATATCTTTCAACTCTTTTACTGGTAGCCTGGATCAACTAGGTTACAAAAACTTTATCAATTGTTAATTTAAGTGATCTCCAGAATCCTTGCAATAGAGAGTAACAGTCAGGTTTTGGAAGTAAAACTCTCCATAGGGAAATTGATTTTTGGCGATAACATATTGCAACTGGTATCTAAAATAATTATTTCTAAAATGACCGTGTTTAACAGCGTCTTTAGCTCTGCTCACTCCCATGAAGCACTATGAATGATGTAATCAAGTCAGTCTCCCTATGCCCTCAAAATACTTAAATATTTGTTCATAATGCTTCGTGGGATTGTAGTTCTTTTCCTCACTAAAGCCGTTAAGTACACGGTCTTGTTCTTTTGCATTTTTGTCCAATTTTCAAATACTTTTTTGCTTTAAATCAAAGTTTGTGATGTTATGATTCACCTCATAGCTGGTTGGTTTGGTTCATTGCTTATGATACTTTAAAAAATGAATGGAAAAAATACTTCCAGAACCAACGCCACTGAAAAAGTGGGCAGGCACTAATGCACCAAGAGAGAAAACAACATTGTGTTCCATAAAAGGAAGATAAACTACATTTGAAGTGAATTTCTAAAAGAAAAAAAAATCCAAAGACAGCACAGTGAAATAAACCATCTTTATGAAGATAAGAAATTTGAGGATTGATGACAGGTCCATCCTTTAGACACAACAGTGATGCAGAACTACAACCCTACTAATGTGTTTGGATTGCACATTTCATTGCCTTTACTATAAAATTGGTTTCCTGTTTTAACATTTTTAATGTCTTCAATATTTAGCCTAAAAATAAGGCAAAAATAGAAATGATGTGCACACAAACAGACACAGACAAACTATTATCTCCCCTCAATCCCAAAGTACATTTGAAAGATACCAGCACATCCTTTGTCATTAAGGAACTGATAAAGCTGTCCAAGGTCCATATGGTTTCCTCTGGTCCCGTGAGGGTCAAAAATGGCTTCATGAAATCCAGTGAACTTGCGAAGGGAGTCAGTTCTCTCCTCTATCGAGCTGTTTTCCAAAGGGACATCCTCTCTGTGACGAATCATAATTCTTTTCCATGTTAAAACTTTCACCCTGAAAATATATTTTAAAAAATGCACCAATAATAAAAATCTGCTTTGCCATCACAGGAATATATATTTTAAAATATATTTAAATATAAAAGTTATTTTAAATTGTAATATCAAATAAATTTATTTGCATTTATAAATGTAATTTTATCAAATAAATGCAGCCTTGGTGAACATAAGGGACTTCTTTCAAAACATAAAAAAAAAAATCTCCTTCAAACTTTTGACCGGTAGTTTAATATAATATAATAATTAATAACAATTTGAAAATTAAACTAAGATTGTTTGTGTCAACCATAAAGTACGGTCAATTATTAGCTGCAGAGAACATTAAACCATCAAAATTAAAAGTTAATCTACTGTAGCCTATATGAATTTGGGAGATCGCCTATATCAGGGGGTTACAAACTTATATTAGCAAATTTAAGCACTTAAACATATGTCTAAGTTCAAGAAATATTTTATAGTCATCCCAACAGCCATGAAACGCATACACACACAGGCCCCTAACATAATAAATGAGATCCTTATTTTGGACCTAACAAGTATAGTCACACACACACAGGCACACAAACAAAACCTAGCCTATTTTAAATTAGGTATTAAACTCATCTTTGGTATTTTGAGTTTGCACTCAAAAGGCGTGTTCACAAAAGAGTAAGAGTAGACCCTATTGATTTTCAATTCATACCTGGCCCAGAACTCATCACAAGCAGACTGCAGACCCTCCACACACACAATACCAGGCTTTCCCGGCATACTGAACCCAGAAAGGTTCAGCTCCTTTGCCCATTCCAGAATGTTGTTCCTCTTCATCTTATTGTAGATATGATGGCTGTAGATCCAGAGTCTAGTGAAGGTCTCTTTTGACTGCATTGAAACATTTTCCTTCTTGGGATCGCAGACAGGAGCACTTTTACTGATATATCCTTGTGTATTTTCATTGATCCACTGCACATCAGACAGAATACACACATCACCACTGCAGTTTTCAGACAGGAAGGTGTTGAGGTTGGAGTGAAGCAGCATCTGCTGGGATCTAGTGAGCTCAGAACATCTGAAAAGGGCAAAAAATTATTATCCTAGTAAAAATCCAGAAGAAATCCATTTGAAATATTTATAATAACTTGGATCCTAACGGGAATTCAGATACATTTTATCAGGGTTCCTCAAATCCGGCCCTGGAGGGACTCAGCGTTCGTACAGATTTTTGAGTGAAATTCAAGCACTAAAGTAAAGTCATTTGTGGTGATTTATATGATTAAATCATCGTAGGTCAGCAGCAAAGGCACTGGTAGATTAAGTGAGAAATCCATAAAGTATGTTTTATGTATTAAATCATTGCATTATTTGCATACAATTCTGTAATTGTATTCTATTGTGCATTTTTGTTAATTTTGAGGAATACTGAATCTGTTTGGTGAGTGTCAGAGGAGAAAAAACACTTGCAGAAAACAGCATCTGTTGTTACTATATTTAAGCATCATTCGCATACATTTTGCTATGAATATAATTCCAACCAATCGTTCCACGAACCTAGTTACATATCTTTTCTTATTCTAAAATAAAAATTAACTACTGCATTACTGCATTAGCTACAGTAAAACAAAGGCTTTTGCTATTATTTAGTCATTATTATAAAGTCAGAATTGTGTGTTATAAAGTCAGAATTGTGAGATATAAACTATTCTGAGGTAAAAAAAAAAAAAAAAAAGCTACAGAAATAAGTAGCCTATATAAATGGCTGCTATTTTGCATGAGTTTATTTGTAATTGCAAGAAAGAAAGAAAGAAAGAAAGAAAGAAAGAAAGAAAGAAAGAAAGAAAGAAAGAAAGAAAGAAAGAAAGAAAGAAAGAAAGAAAGAAAGAAAGAAAGAAAGAAAGAAAGAAAGAAAGAAAGAAAGAAAGAAAGAAAGAAAGAAAGAAAGAAAGAAAGAAAGAGAGAGAGAGGGCAGAGATGAGGTTAGGAATGAAAAGTCAGTAAGCCTATGTTGTTTCTTCATTCACTGTGACCTATGCACTGGATGGCCAATTTCACATGTAGGCTATTTTGTGTATTTTCAAAATACAAAATACTGTATTTGTATTTAAATAAATTATGACATCATAGAATGTTGAGGACAAAAGCGTGAAACTCCCTGATCACTTTGTAGCGAGTAAGGAGTTCAGATATCAACAGTGTTTTTGCAGTTCTTGCGGTGTGTTTGCATTTGTTGATAGCGGTTTATCGTATTGATTATGGGACAGCGACACTTTCGGAGAGTGGGAGTTGACGGAGGAGGAGAGTGTGTGCCCGGGATAAACCCCCGAACAACACTGACACCCACCGACCACAAGGCGGAGCTCCATCCTCGTCCCGACGAGACGCCTGTGGTGGGCATCGGTAAAGCGGAGAGAAAGGAGAGAGGGAAAGAGAAATCAAAGAATAAGGGGCAGAAAAGGAGGACATTTCGGGAGTTTGCCTCTTTTTTCTTTTGTTCGTCTCGCCCCAAATCCACCAAAGCTCAGGGTGAGCAGGTGGAGCAGTGTGAGGTGGACCAGGACACTGATGAAGCCCCATCCAGGAGATGTACTGATGGTAAATTGAGCTCTGAACAACACAAACTCTCTTTTACACTCTTGTAAAACACTCTTTTATTATCTTTTTTTTTTTTTTTTTTTTTACTATTTTGATCACACGAGCAGTGCGCTTGGTTTTTTTATGTTACTAGGCAACCACCGAAACAGTTGTGCTGTCAGTCAAGTAAACGTCAAATCAGCCTTTTATTAACTTTATTTACTTTCTGTTAAAACTGTGGTAGTTGGTTCGTGAAGTCGTTAAGCTCCTGGTAACCCGCGGTAAAACGCGAGGCGCTTGGGGCTTATTAACAGCGCGCAGAACTCTCACTGCCATTGGAAACCAATTGAAAAAAACGCGTCACGTGTGATCGGGTCCAATCATTTGCACACAATATAAAAAACCCACATCACACATTATAAAAAGGCAGATAAATGAATTCCACGATGTGATGAATGTTTGAATATAGATGAAATATAGTTTGAAGATGTGGCGGATGATTTTAAAACAAGCTTGTGGTTTATATTCCTCTCTTTAGATCAGATTTCTTTACAGGACATCTTTACTGCAGAGGATAATGATCATCAGGAACCTCCTTCCAGTCGTCCTGAAGTCCCCCCCACTGCCGAAAACCAGCAAGAGGAGGACATCAAGCCTCAAGATCAGGACAGTCCAGCCAGTTCATCATCAGGTGACACTGGATCACAGCTGGACAGTCACAAGATCGAGGGTGAGTTTACTGCAAGTTTACTGTCTGACATAAAATATAACACACACACACTCTCTCTGAAAGTGAATATGTATATAGGAAAGCATATGTTTTAAATAATCCAGCTGATACTGCTGTAAGGTTTCTTTTAGTTGTTTTTTTTGGCTTTTTTTGCAGTTCACTTAAATAGTCATGCGACAAATGAATTTTTAAAAGAACAAATATTACAAATATATTTCCCTATTAACATTTCATCAGAAAGTATGGCCTCACTGCAGGACACTGCTGTATTAAACAATAAACAAATAAAAATAATTATGTTTTAATAGATCACATCTTCTCGAAATACGCCATTGGCAGGAAATTGGGGGAAGGAGGTTTTGGCTCTGTATTTGAAGGGACCCGTTGCAAGGACGGCCTCATGGTAGCTGTGAAATTCACAGCGAAGAGAAAGAGCCAGCAATACACCAGCCTTGTACGTATCATACTTGTCTCTATGTTGGCAATTTATAACATTTGAATGTAAATCACAGTGCAAATATTTCAATAGATAGACAGACTGGGCTAAATCCTTATTTGAGAAACCAATCCTATGTCTAACAATAATAAAAACTGTAATTCTTCTAGCCTGACCATCCCAAACCAGTTCCACTTGAGGTGGCCCTGACAGTAATGGCCAATCAAGGCCCAAGCTGTGGCCACATTATTAAGGTGCTGGACTGGCAGGATCATCTCGACCAGTACATCATGGTCTTAGAATGGCCCTTACCCTGCATGGACATGCACAGCCTTTGGAAGCGTAAGAGAGGCCGCTTCAGTGAGGGATTGGCCCGCCACTTCATGCAGCAGGTGATTCACGCTGCTGCCCTGTGCTGTTCCAGGGGTGTGCTTCACAGAGACATCAAAATGCAGAACCTCCTGGTCAACACAGAGACCCTGGAGGTCAAATTGATCGATTTCGGCTGCGGGGACCTCATGAAAAGATCAGCCTACAAATACTACTCTGGTATGTGTTATTATTTAAAATATACATTTTGGGATTTAAACTCTAGTGACCAGTTACATCACATTACATTCTCAGACATCACACAGTGAGATATTAACAATACACTAACAAAACTATCAAAGAATAATCAATATTAATATAATTTTTGTTGACTAAAATTAAATGCCATTTCAGTTAAATTGAGAAAAAGCAAGCTTACACGTGTGACAAACTCCTATCTCCAGGCACAGCAAGGTATTGCCCTCCTGAGTACTTAGAGAAGGGCAAGTACTTTGCGAAGCAGGCAACGGTGTGGTCGCTGGGGGTGCTGCTGTTTGCCATGATCACCGGCCATTTCCCAAACAGCAGAGATATCGCTTTGATGGACCCTGATGTCTGGTTCGAGCCGGGCTTCTCAGATGGTTAGTACAAAAAAGATGTTCTAATGGATAATGCAGGAATCTTTCCCATTTTTACAGCTTAGAGAACAAGTGTAAAGTTGAAGGAAATAATTAGACAACTCTCAATCTTTCTGCACAGAATGCTGTCGCTTTATTCGAGGTTGCCTCCAGAGTAAACCAAAGCGGAGACTCCATCTGGTTAAGCTGCTCTCCCATGACTGGTTCAAGGTACTGAGTCTAAGACAAGCTAAAAAGATTTTGAAGGCTATTTGTTAATTTGGCTTGATTATGGACATCAGCTTATTTACATTACCATTCAGTACCTGCTGTAACTGTCATATACTGAGTCCTTATACATGGCACAGATGTATTTTATACCTAATGAAAAATGCTTTCTAATTGTGTTTCAGGTCATGTAGAGGGTTTAGCCTTGCGTCTGGCGGGCTGACACAGATGACCCCTCCATCTCTCCAGCCTCAGCGTCTTGCAGGGCTGGCAGGCCTCGGTTGCGTCTGGCGCCTTGGCTTGAGGTGGTAGTTTTAGCGTCTTGCGGAACTACTCGCCTAGTGATGTATATTGTAAATAGTTCACCCAGAGCTCTCTATTCAGCCCGTCCCACAAGTTCCTCGCCCTGCCGCCCTAGAAGTTTCTACCACTGGCATCCGGGTCCCAGAGAGGGGGTTTCACATAGCTCTCTTTCTCAGCTGCCTTGGGCCCAGCGATCCTGTCAGGGCTGCTCCAGAATTCCCAGTGAAGACAGCCATAAAGTTTCCCATCACTGCTGCTCCAAAACCTGCCGAGGCCCCACAGAAATCACTGTGAAGGTTCATTCTGCTGCAACTCCAGTCCCTGCTTCGGTTCTAGAGCTCCGTGTCAAAGAAGCTCAGGTTGCTAAGCTTTCCAGAGGTTCCTGACATGACCACAAATTTTCCTCCCAATGGTGCAGAGGTCAGAATAACCTAGCAAATTACATACCCATTTAAAATCTTCCATTTATGTCTAAAATACTAGAAAAAGTTGTGTCCGCTCAATTGTGCTCTTTCTTGCAAGAAAATGATATCTATGAAAAATTTCAGTCAGGATTCAGGCCGCATCATAGCACAGAAACTGCTCTCGTTAAAATTACAAATGATTTACTTCTAGCTTCTGACCAAGGCTGTATCTCAATACTAGTTTTACTCGATCTTAGCGCTGCGTTCGACACTATAGATCACAAAATACTCTTAGATCGACTACAAAACTACACTGGTGTTCATGGACAGGCATTAAGCTGCATGTAAAATATTACAAACTCAATAACTCAAATCAGTCTTTTCAGTCAAATAAATCAAATATTCAAGATTCACTGAATTGATTCAGTTAATGTCAGTTCAGAATCAAATGACTCAGATCAAAAGATTTGTTGACTCTTTAGAATCGTTCAGTTCAGAATCAATGTCTCTCCGTTCAAAGCTCGAGGAAAAATATGCAAAAACAAAGTCTCAGTCCTGTTTGTCCAAAAACAAAAAGGAAAATATTTCTCATACCAGTTTCGATGAATTCAAGATCAAAGTTCAACAATCAAATTGTCTCCGTGGGTTGCTCGCCTTTTACATACGCTCATATCTCACGTGTCCAGGATGGTGATCACAATTTCTCAGAAGAAACACACACACACAAAAACCCAGCCATGTTTGATACATTAAAACCAACATTCAAACCACCACTTAAATAGACATGCCAGCAATCAGTGTAATTGGAAAGAGTGGAACAATTTTTATCATTCTAAGCCAATCAAATACCTTATAGGAAATTAACAGCATGGTAAATAAATAAAAAAAGGATTTGTATAAACATATATAATGTGTGTGTGAGAACGGTCAAATAGGAAAAATGACGCATGTAATTTCAAAGTGAAGGCTTAGAATAGACCCTATACTTAAAATCACTTCTTTTTTTCTTCTTCTTTGACAACCAACCAATCACAGTCTTCAAAAGATTGTGTCATACATAGCAACGGGGTCAACCCCGCCTCCTTACTAAGATGAAAGTTTTTGTCTTTTCCTTACTCAGAGTTGCCCTCAGATCAGTCCCGACTCCCGACCAATATAACACCATTTCTATCATCTCTACACTGGTTACCTATTAAGTTCCGTATCAATTACAAAGTATTACTACTGACCTATAAAGCCCTAAATGGTTTAGCTCCTGGGTATTTAACGGAACTTCTATCACCCTAATACAATCCATCGCACTCTTTAAGATCACTAAATTCGAGGCTTCTGGTCATTCCTAGGATATCTAAGTCCACTAAAGGAGGGAGGGCGTTTTCACATTTAGCTCCTAAACATTCACATAATACTTACCTTTTATACTACAGTTGAGTAAGATTGAATGCATTAATGTTATGAACAGCAGCTATGCTAATTATTTCCCATCTGCTTTTCTGTCGTTATCTCGGGACGCTAGTCCCGAGGTAAATAGAGTTCGTCAGCTCCAGTTTGTATCCAGCCTCTTATGGAAACTTCAGATGCCCCGACGCCCGTGAGGAGACGACTCGACTCGACGCCCGTGAGGAGACGACTCGACTCGACGCCCGTGAGGAGACGACTCGACTCGACGCCCGTGAGGAGAGACGACTCGACTCGACGCCCGTGAGGAGACGACTCGACGCCCGTGAGGAGACGACTCGACTCGACGCCCGTGAGGAGACGACTCGACTCGACGCCCGTGAGGAGACGACTCGACTCGACGCCCGTGAGGAGACGACTCGACTCGACGCCCGTGAGGAGACGACTCGACTCGACGCCCGTGAGGAGACGACTCGACTCGACGCCCGTGAGGAGACGACTCGACTCGACGCCCGTGAGGAGACGACTCGACGACGGCGATATTTTATGCCCTAAATTAATACATGATTAACTAACTGTATTTTTCTATGTACATTTCTGAAATGCACTTTCTATAAAGCTGCTTTGAAACAATATGTATTGTGAAAAGCGCTGTACAAATAAATTTGAATTGAATTGAATTGAATTTATTGCCATTTGCTTTCTTTCTTCATTGTCTCATTTCCTTAATGTGGCTTTACAATTGCTGCATATTGCTAGTGTCTACAATCAAACAAAATTAACTTTACTGATACAAATCATTATAATAATAATTATACATTCACATAACCATAAAGAAAATCTTTAACCAAATTAGTTATCAAATTAATATCAATACAAAAGGTTTAAATAAACTTACAAAGTCATAGACGCAGCAAGCAGAGGAGCAAACAGTCAGCACAAAGAGAGACACACTAGTGAGGTTGATTGGTAATTATCCTCAGGTGAAGAAAGTTCCAGGAAGTGGGCGTGTCTCCCAATAGAGTGACAGGAGAGTGACTAATTGGGATTTTTAACATAATAGCTTTGTCCATCAGGGAGACAGAGACATCAAACCACTGTCATTCAGTAGAGGAGGACAGGGGACAACTTTCACAACCTCTCCTTTCACCCCTACTGGCTGAAATGGGTATTGCATGCTAAAATTAACATTCTTTTAGTAACAACTTTGTCCATCAGGGAGACAGAGACATCAAACCACTGTTATGTTGTAGTGCAGTGGCATCAAACCACTGTCATTTTGACGTTTTATATTTATAACAGTAATTAATTTATTTCCTAGCGCGAGGCAGCAATCAGGGCAGCTATTAGCCGAGACTGTTGTTGTGGTGCTCCCGCAGACACGCACTGTAGCTGAACGCGGCAGAACGAAACCTCACAAAGAGTGAAATCCTGAATGAAAATCCTTTAAGTGCTTCGATTATGTTTATATCTCCATAATTGCTTCTAGTAAAATATTAGGAGTTCGAGTTCCTATATCAAAAGTTGCATTAACTACATACCCAGTGTAATGATTAGAAGAGTAGGCCTACGTTTGTCAACGTTTTTTGCTTGCTTGCTAGCTGTATGTGTGAAGCCAAATGATCTGCCAACCACGGAAGCTTGTTTCCACCACAGAGTAACAGAGTGAAAATTATAAAAGGTAATGGCAACTTTTAAATCTCACAATTCAGATTTTTTTTCTCACAATTGCGAGTTTACATCTCACAATTCTGACTTTTTATCTCAGAATTACATGATATAAAGTCGTAATTGCAGGTTATTAAGTCAGAATTGCATGATATAAAGTTGCAAAATTGCGTGTTATAAAGTCAGAATTATGAGATATAAACTCACAATTGCGAGAAATATACTTGAAATTCTGACTTTTTTTCTCAGAATTGCATGTTTATATCCTGCAATTCTGACTTTATAATACGCAATTGGGAGATATTAAGTCAGAATTGCATGATATAAAGTCGCAGTTGCATGTTATAAAGTCAGAATTGTGAGATATAAACTATAGGTAAAAAAGGTTTTTTTAAAAAGTCCTTTTTTTTCCTTAGAATTGGACTTTATATCTCAAAATTGTTAGTTTATATCTCACAAGTCTGAGAAAAGATGTCTCGCAATATAAACTAGCAATTATGTGTTTAAAGTCAGAATTGCGTGATATAGCCTAATGTCGCAATTGCGAGAAAAAAAGTCAGAATTCTGACTACATATATATATGCAATTCTGACTTTATATCTCTCAATTCTGAGAAATAAAGTCAGAATTGCGAGATCTAAACTCGCAATTGTGAGATAAAAAGTCGCAATTATCTTTTAATAAAATGTTTTATTCTGTGGCGGAAACTGTCACGATCCACACACAAGAAATAGGGAGAAGATCCAATAGCAGTAAGTATTTTAATGGGGCATTTCGTAATCGTAATCCAGTACATAAACACTGTTAACCTGCAAATCCTTCTCCTCATTTAATACCGTGACAGAATGAACCAGCCATTAAGGAAGGAGCGGGTTATCAGCCACAGGAGTTATCTGTAGCCGGAGTTATTTTTGTATCACTGCTATGGATCTGACACAGGAGAGCAACTTGGAGCGGGTGAGAGAGGCACTGAGTACCAGGTTGGTGGATTTGCAACAACAGCTCCTGTTGTTGCAGAGTGGTTCCGTGTCGCCCACACCATCCATTTCCCCCAACCCCACGGAGTTGAGTGGTCAGCCGGAGCCTAGCATGGACTTCCCTGAGAGATACGCTGGTGATCCTAAGTTATGTGAAGACTTTATTAATCAGTGTTCTCTGCATCTAGATATGCATCACAGGACTTTCGAAACTGAGGAATCGAAAGTAGCGTTCGTGCTACTGCTGCTGACCGGTCCAGCAGCCACATGGGGAACAGAGGTGTGGGAGAGACGGGACCCATGCTGTGCCTCTTTCAAGGCACTTACCGGGGAGATGATTCGGGTCTTTTCCAAGACTAAGGTGAATTCTTCTCGGAGGTCAGGGAGGAGACCCCGTCCAAGCAATTTTTTGAGGGGAGGTAGTGCGCACCGGTCGTTGTGTGTTGGGACTCTGGGCCTGCGGGAATACACACCCGAGTCATATCACAAGATGGTTGCCACACCTGAGCCTCTTCACAAGATGGCTGCCACACCCGAGCCAATTATGGATGTAGCGAGTGCTAGAGACATGATTGTTTCACTCTTTCCCGAGCGTCGGCCACGAGAGAGGGAGATGGAGAGGAGACCCAAGCCTATTCACAAGATGGCTGCCGCACCAGAGCCACTTCACAAGATGGCTGCCGCACCAGAGCCACTTCACAGGATGGCTGCCTCACCTTTCTCTCCTATCCATGCCAGAACCCAGCGTCTGAGGTCTAGTCTGGCAGAGACTCCATTAGGGTCAGTGCGGAGGGCTGGCCTTCCAACCCCGATGCCGGTTTTCCCAAGATGCCTGTCACTATGCCTGCGCCTATTTTTGAGACTGCTGGGGTTATACCTGCCCCTACACTTCAGATGGCTGTTGTCTCAGCATCACCTGTTCTAAGGAGGGCTATCATCATGCCTGCACCTGTTCTCAGGAAGGCACCAGAGGTATGTTCATTGGACTCAGTATTTCCTGTGTTTACCATGGCTCTGTGGTGTGTGTGGTCTGCTTTCTGCTCTTCTGTTCAGCAAGATGTCTCTCAAGCCCATGAACCTGAATCGGCCGTTAAGTCTGAATCGGAGTCTCTTGAACTTCCTGTCACGGCTGAGAGGTCTGAGCCTGAGTCTCTTGCACTTCCTGTCACGACGGAGAGGTCTGAACCTGAGTCTACTGTACTTCCTGTCACGGCTGAGGAAGATGAACCTGAGTCTCTTGCACCTCCTGTCACGGCTGAGGAATATGAACCTGAATCTCTTGCACTTTCTGTCACGGCAGAGAGGTCTGAACCTGAGTCTACTGCACTTCCTGTCACACTTTCTGTCACGGCAGAGAGGTCTGAACCTGAGTCTACTGCACTTCCTGTCACAGCTGAGAGGTCTGAACATGAGTCTACTGCACTTCCTGTCACGACTGAAAGTCTCTCCGTCCTGCCCAAGATGGATGACTCCGAGGTCTCTGAACTCTCTGCCCGGCCCAAGATGGACGTCCCCGAGCTCCTTGAACTCTCTGCCTGGCCCAAGATGGCCGACCCCAAGCTAGTTGAACTGTCTGCCCTAGCTAACCTGGCCCATAGGGCCTCTTGTGCTTTTTTGCCCAGGTTCTTGTTACCGCCAGCACCACCATGGGTTGCAGCTCGGCTCTGGTGTCTGGAGATGCCTGCAGCACCACCCTGGTCTCCAGCGCCTCTCTGGTCCCGCCTGCGGCCCCGCCCTGGCTCCCTGCACCGCCTGCGGCCCCGCCCTGGCTCCCTGCACCGCCTGCGGCCCCGCCCTGGCTCCCGGCACCGCCTGCGGCCCCGCCCTGGCTCCCGGCCCCGCCCTGGCTCCCTGCACCGCCTGCGGCCCCGCCCTGGCTCCCTGCACTGCCTGCGGCCCCGCCCTGGGGTTCTAGACCCTCCATCCCTCCCCCAGATCCACCTCCGTTCCTCCACCCACCTGAACTTTTGTGCTTGGTCTTATGGAGTGTCTGGAAGCCACTCCTTTTAGGGGGGAGTACTGTCACAGTGTGAGACTGTTTTGTGTTATTGTATTAGTGTATTGTATTAGTGTTGTTCCCTGAGTTGCCACCAGATGTCTCTTCCCCTCACTGTCATATGTATCATGAACTGCATTTCCCATACTCCTGTCTGTTAATCATTGATCATTTGTCACCAGCTGTTTCCCATTAACCTGCATATATAAGCTGTGTCTTTGTGTCTTTTGCTGGTTCATTGTTTGATGTCACTGGTTGTTCTGTTGCCTTCTCTGTGTCACCTGTTTGGATTATCATTTTGTGTACGGCTGTGAGTTTATGTTTTTATTAAACACTGTTAACCTGCAAATCCTTCTCCTCATTTGATACCGTGACAGGTAGTCTTCAGAATTTTTTTAATTTTAGGGGACCCCCCAAGAGTCCTAAGTCATTTCGAACCCTGGTTTTATGTCTATGCTTCATGCATTTGTAACCATTTTAAGGACAACTTAGTTGTAGTGCAGTTAATGTCCTTTAAAGTTTTCAGATTTTCACCAAATCTGAAGTTGAGAACACTTTGCAGTTAATGAGTTTATCAAATTTTTAAAAAGCTGTCCTTTAGGTAGGCATGTATATCTTGTTTGTTGAAAGACAATAACTCTGGATGAGTGCCCAACTATAGTCGGTTTCAATCCGGTGTATGTTGTAGAGTGAGTTTCCGTAACTTTGTTACAGTCTGATGCAACCAGAAAGAAATGTTTGGGATCATATGGTCATTTGTTATAATTTCAGACACAGGAAGAGGAGGCTTGTCTTTTCCATGTGGTAGGTTGATGCTGTAGTACAGCACTCTCTTTGCCTGACTTGGAACTCGACTCACAACCCCTCCAGTAGCATCCAAATACAGGGTAACAGGATTTCCTTTTCTGAGATGTTGTACAAGAATGACCAGTCCTGTCTCAGTGTAAAGATGCACTCCAAATGGATCCACCTGCAGATGTTGGATATATCCTGGGCAAAATCTGTATGACAGATCTGTCTTTCATAATTTTCTGAGTCAACATCAGCTCCAGGATCACATCATCATGCAGTCTGCAGCTTTTTTGAATTTCACTAGAAATTACTTTGAGTATGTTTTTATTTTAAACTTCTAGTAATGTTTCCAGCCATCAACTCAAGAACTGGTGTTTCCCTCAGATTTTTGTATTACACATTACTTACTCCTTGTACCACTTCTTTGGCAATCTTGCCTCTCTTCTGGTAACTAGCTGGCCGGGACCTTATCTCCGGTTTCAAATGGGTTACCTTACCAATTCTTGTCACCTGAATTGGAATTCGTTTGTCACTGCTCAATGGTTTGTGTGTAATACGGAAAATATAATGTGCATTGCAAGTTTTGAAGGAACATGATGCCTTGACTGTCATAAATGGACACCGATACTTTCGACTATGAGTGACCTTTAAGTGCTGGTATGTAAAAACCAGTGTGCAGCAGGGATTTGTTTTAGGAAATATTTCATAAATTACACGTGTCCATGATTTCTGCTACCCGGCAAAGGCCTTATCTTTTTCCATTTCCGTGCGGATATGTACATTGTAAAAGACTTGGGTCCTGGCCTTGTGGTTCTGTATGGCTTCTTGTGATGTTGCTGTTGGTCCGCAGATATTGGTGCCACGTCACTCTCTCCATCGCTGTCTGTCAGACCCACAGGTGAGAGATGGTCCACAGATGTTGGTGCCACATCACGGTCTCCATCGCTGTCTGTCAGACCCACAGGTGAGAGATGGTCCGCAGATGTTGGAGCCACATCACGCTCTCCATCGCTGTCTGTCAGACCCACAGGTGAGAGATGGTCCGCAGATGTTGGTGCCACATCACGCTCTCCATCGCTGTCTGTCAGACCCACAGGTGAAAGATGGTCCGCAGATGTTGGTGCCACGTCACTCTCTCCATCGCTGTCTGTCAGACCCACAGGTGAGAGATGGTCCGCAGATGTTGGTGCCACATCACGGTCTCCATCGCTGTCTGTCAGACCCACAGGTGAGAGATGGTCCGCAGATGTTGGTGCCACATCACGCTCTCCATAGCTGTCTGTCAGACCCACAGGTGAGAGATGGTCCGCAGATGTTGGTGCCACATCACGGTCTCCATCGCTGTCTGTCAGACCCACAGGTGAGAGATGGTCCGCAGATGTTGGTGCCACATCACGCTCTCCATCGCTGTCTGTCAGACCCACAGGTGAGAGATGGTCTGCAGATGTTGGTGCCACATCACGCTCTCCATCGCTGTCTGTCAGACCCACAGGTGAGAGATGGTCTGCAGATGTTGGTGCCACATCACGCTCTCCATCGCTGTCTGTCAGACCCACAGATGAGAGATGGTCCGCAGATGTTGGTACCAGGTCACGCTCTCCATCGCTGTCTGTCAGACCCACAGGTGAGAGATGGTCCGCAGGTGTTGGTGCCACGTCACGCTCTCCATCGCTGTCTGTCAGACCCACAGGTGAGAGATGGTCCGCAGATGTTGGTGCCACGTCACGCTCTCCATCGCTGTCTGTCAGACGCACAGATGAGAGATGGTCCGCAGATGTTGGTACCAGGTCACGCTCTCCATCGCTGTCTGTCAGACCCACAGGTGAGAGATGGTCTGCAGACTTTCCATCACAGTCTTTATCATCACAGTTTTTTGTATTCATGACATGTGTTCTGACTCCTCTTCTATTTTCATTCCACACAACATAAAGCCATTTACGGTATTGTGAAGTATTGATTCCAAACACAGCTGTAGACAGTTCTGGCCATACCTCTGAACTCCAATGTGTTTTCTTCTTTGTTATATTGACACCATGGAACTTGTTTATTAGTTGTGCAAGTCCTCCACATGTACTCCATAAATCATGTTTCCTAATTTTTTTACCTCTCTTCACTCTACCCATGTCGACATGAAACACATTCTAAAGTAATATCTTGGTAATAAAGCTGTAATCACCTACTGTTCACGACAATCTGCATCAAAGCTTGAATGACAGCTGCAGTTTTTCCGTATGGAACGCGCAGAATGAGTGACAGTGTCGTGTAATGACGCAACAGAACATTTTAAGACAAAGTAGAAGCCTCCAATGTAATATAAATCATTTTTGAATGACTTCATGCTGCATAAAACTATTATTTTTTAAATGTGCAGGCTACATAACTGTATATTGATCATATTTATTTAAAAATATAAATATTTTTTTTAAATTCTGTAAGATCTGTTAGGCGCAATTCCAAATAAGGCCAGTTAGTGTCACCAACACAATTAGAAGTGTGCGTGTGTGTGTGTTTGATACTGGTGTTCCCTAAGTTATGGGGTCCAAATATCCACAGAAATATAATACCAGTCAATTTTGACCTTGTGGAATTTTTTTTTTTTTTTTTTTTTGTGTGTGTGTGTGTTTGTTGTGTTTTCTGAAAATGTAAAAATGCAGAAATTGTTGTTTGATACGTAGGTTTAGAGGTAGGTTTATTGTAGTAGGACAGAATATACAGTTTGGAATATATGCCTATGGAATATCCCCTAAAAAACATGAAAACCCAACTTATGCTTGTTAAAACTTACTTGTACTCAACACCTTATTTTGAAATTTCATTTTCATTTTTATTCATTGGAACCCAGTGGGTACTTGGGAGAAAGCTCTCAGTATTGATGATGATTGTTTATTTAAGTCAATTAGAAATATACTGACTTGCAATGGAATGGTTTGAAAAGTCATAGAAAACTCTCCTGAGTCTCTGTATTTCCCTAAATATTCAGAGTAAGATCAAATAAGAATCACTGTTCATTATGCAAGAAATACCATAATTAAAGGGTCTTGGTCATGAATTGTCATTTTTAATTAGCGGGTGCATGATCCAGTAATAATCTATATTTTAAAACAAATTATGGTATTGTTTTTTAATATGTTTAGTATTTTGAATTTTCAAGATATACAGTTTGTAGTAAGTGACATAGTTATTTAGATACTTATTTATTTTATATACAAAATCATGAATATTTTTATTGTGGTGTTTCTATTTTTTTTCTATTCTGCCACTGGCCAATGCATATGGAAAAAGGACCAAGTCCAAGCATATTTAAGTGCTTCCCTGATGTTGTAAGAAATACAGCATTTTAATGAACAAGTAAAAAAAAAAAAATTCTTTGTAACATATTTAAAAACTCATACAGTATTTAACTCTATTTTTGCATTCTTGACAGTTATATTTGAGGATTGTTTACTAAGATCAGTACTTTGTATATAAAAAAAAAATCCTGACATTAAATTGTAGTTGTAAAAATATGTATAGGCCTATTTATCAACTTTTTAAAAAATATATATTTGAATCTTGCAGACTTCCATATAAACAATGCAAAACCACAAGTGTGTAAACATTTTATTTAACATTTGAACATAGTAACATATCTAACACAGACAAAACATTTGACATTTAGTTGTTGTAAAAGAAAAAAAATAGAGTTTGTTTTATGTCAATTGCCCCCCTCTGCTGAATGAGTTTTACATCTCTCTCTTCCTAATGGATAAAGCTATTACAAAAAGATGTTTAATTTGGTCATGAATTTTTCCACCAGTAGGGGTAAAAGGAGAGGTTATGAAATTTGTCCCCTGTCCTCCTCTACTGAATGACACTGGTTTGATGTCTCTGTCTCCCTGATGGACAAAACTATTACTAAAATAAAGTTCTCTTACGAGAGGTTCTCTCGTACTTGCGTAATATCTTACGCTAGGGGAAAACCTCTTTTCCTCGAGATATTGAAGCCAAAAATTATCCTTAATTTTGCAATAATGTAAAACGCATTGCAGCAGCATGCAGACATGGGCGAGACAGCTCGCGCGCCCATTGGCTGCTCTGCGGCAACTGCACCAGCCTATCGATAGAGGCCCCTCATGACGTCAGAACCAATGAGGGTGCTTCGCGCCCACTACGTCATGTCCCGCCGAAAGTGGGTGGGGCTATAAATACGGCCCCGAGAGGCTGGTTTGGTCAGTTTTTTATCTCTTTAGCGAAGCTCACGCATCGCTGGATCCCGAGAGGAAGAAGCCGCGCCGTCTGATAGAAGCACTCAGCGGGATTAGTGCTGCATCTGAAGCTGCTGGTTGACAACTCGCCGCCTTCAGTCGCCGTTCCTGCTCACGCTTTCCGGCGTACATATCCTTTTCTCTGCTACTGTGTTTGTGTATGTGTGTGTTCGCCGCCGCGACACACACTCTCATTGCACTAAAAGAGCCGGGCGTCTTTTTCAAGACGCCCCTTTCCTGAGGACACGCAGCTCTCGCGCTCGCTGACGGCGACTGCCCTCACTGCGAGCTAGTTACTGCCTATGGTGACTCTGCGGACTCACCTGGCATCCTTCTCCGAGACTGCTCCTCCGCCCCCCCGTGCTCGTGCATCTGAAAGCCTTTGTGTTCCCCCCTGTGGCTCAGTGGCGGAATCTTTGGTTTTTCGCACGAGAGACCGGTGTTCGAATCCCGGTCTAACGGCAGATAAATTATGCCTCCAATGCTTCGCTCTGTCAGTTCCCTGAAAGGCGACTGCAGATGTGCATTTTGCAGCCAACGAGCGCGTTGTACAACCCGCTCGCCTGCACCCAAACACCGTTTCTATGGTTCCCGTGCGTCACTGGCGAAAGGAGAAAAGAGTGTTTATGTCCCACTGCGGCCGGGCCGAATTCCATTTCTCACACATTCCTCATTCCCCTCTGAAGTTCAGGCGACTGGAAATGTCAATACTGCAGTGAGCGAGCCTGTTGTAATGCACGCACGCCTGCAAACAAAAAGCACCCAAGCACCGTTTCTATGGTTTCCGTGCGTCACTGGCGAAAGGAGAAAAGAGAGTGTTCCTAGTCCAGCTGCGGCTGGACCGACCTCCATTCTCACACATTTCTCTGGAAATGCCAATATTGCAGTGGACGAGCCTGTTGTAATACACGCACGCCTGCAAACAAACGCCAGCATGTTGACGCTCTCTGTTTCTATGGCAACTTCTCGCTCGTTCAGTTCCAGTAAATGCGACTGTTCCAGTGTATTCTGCAGTAAACAAGTCGGCGACACAGCCCGCTTGCCTGCACACAAACGCCGTTTTTACGGCTACCCAGATAAATCCCATAAGAGTGTATTTTCTGGTGTTCCGGCCACGGGCGATGGTGTAATGAGTGTAGACAAAATGCCCACTGCCCAGTGCTCATTCCTACACAGAAACACAGCCCGTCACACAGGGCTCGCGCACATGAAATCGACCCAGATCGATTGCGCATTAAATGTGGTAAATGTGCCCACTGCCCAGTGCCCACAAACACTACGTTCTGCATGTCTCAAGGTTTCTGTAAAACGAAACCAACATGCATCGCTCTGACAATGCTCTCAGTGTTGTAAATGTGCCCGCTATCCTGCGCCCACATTCACACATAGACATGACAGGTCTTACGGGACTCGCCCAGCCCTCCCCCTCTCGGTTGACCACCGCAGAGGAGTCGAGCGCGGGCAATCTGCCCGCTGTTATCAGCGCGCCCCCTGCCTCAAATGTCATAAGCGCGACGCTTATGTTGCAGCACACTGAAGCCCCTCTGTCGCTGAGCGACTTCGCATTCAACCCCTAGCCATTCGTGCAAACGCATGGCAAGGCTACCCGGGGTTTCGAAGTGGGTGCTAGACATTATAGAAAGAGGCTATTCGCTACGGTTTCGCCAACGCCCTCGCCGCTATGCGACGCGCGTCGAAACCACGGTAAAAACAGAAGTAGCACACCTACTTCGAGCCGAAATTTCGAAACTGTTGAGCAAAGGGGCCATAGAGCCCTTATCTCAAGCTCAGAGCGAAGGAGGGCTATACAGCAGATACTCCCTGGTACCGAAAAAAGACGGGGGTCTCAGACCCATACTAGATCTAAGGCAACTGAACAGAGTGCTTGCGAAGTGACAGTTCAGAATGCTCACGACCAGAAAAATCCTCGCGCAGATTCGCAGAGGAGATTGGTTTGTGTATATTTGTGACGCATATTTTCAAATACAGATAGCGTCACGTCACAGGCGATATTTGAGATTCGCCTTCGAGGGCCAGGCATATCAGTACACAGTCCTACCGTTCGGCTTGTCCCTAGTACCCCGTACATTTATCGACGTGCATGGAAGCAGCGCTCGCACCCCTCAGACTACAGGGCATGCGAGTATTGAACTACTTGGACGATCGGCTGATTCTAGCTCAATCTCACTCGGTGCTCATAGAGCACAGGACCATTTTACTCGATCACCTCGAGAATCTGGGTCTCAGAGTCAATTGGGCGAAGAGTTCTCTGTCCCCCAGGCAGATAATATCTTTTCTGGGCACAGAACTGGACTCGTTGTCTATGATAGCGCGACTGTCACCACAGCGCGTACTAGACGTTCAGCGCGCAGCAAGCTCTTTCCGCTGCGGCGCATCTGTCCCGCTCAAGAAATTTCGAGGATGCTAGGTCTCATGGCCTCAGCATCATCAGTACTTCAGCTGGGCTTGCTTCGCATGCGCCCGCTACAGTTCTGGCTGAAAGCGCGAGTGCCGCGCCGAGCGTGGGCTTCCGGTCTGCTTCGTCTCAAGGTCAATTAGAAATGCATCGCAGCTCTGAAACCTTGGAAAGCAAACGACTGGTACCGATCAGGTGTAAGCCTGGGGACTTCCCCGAGTGTGAGGGTGGTGTCTACAGACGCATCCACCTCGGGATGGGGAGCGCTGCTCGAGGGCAGACCGTTCTTCGGCCAATGGTCAGAACGGGAGAAGCTTCTGCACATAAACTGCCTCGAAATGTTGGCAGTAGATAACGCGCTGACGCGTTTTTGTCCCCAAATAAGAGGACACCACGTCCTGGTCCGTTCGGACAACATGTCAGTGGTGGCTTATATAAATCACCAAGGAGGTATCAGATCCAGAACCCTTCACAGGCTGACGGAACGCCTCCTGGTCTGGGCTCAGCACAATCTGCGCTCGCTCAGAGCAGCGCATGTGCCCCGCCACCTGAATGTGGGACCAGACAGACTGTCCAGAAACAATCTTCCGGTAGGAGAATGGTCTTTACACCCACAGACAGTCAAACTGCTATGGAGGACATTTGGCAGAGCGAAATAGACCTAAGAGAGAGAATAGAGGGCACCTTTCATCAGAAAAAACTGACAGTTTTATTGCTTTATGGCCCTCAAAGCCCTGCCCCCTTGACCGTGGGAATTTCCCACGCTAGCTCCTCCCACTTATGGGCTGTACAGTACACCGTGGGAATTTCCCACGCTAACTCCTCCCACTTATGGGCTGTACATACACCGTGGGAAAATTGGATTTGTGTCACGCCTCCTTAGGGGTTGAACATTTGAAGCGTGGGAAAATTTCGCACGCTCAGTAGTTCTAAACAGTGTAAATTAAAACTTTTAAAGAAATGTACAATAAAGACATAGCCAGAGTGTGAGATCAGTGGTTTTTATTAAAGAAGACAGATGTACATTCATCACTTTCAAAACATCAATGAAATAAGTTAAAATTGCATTTTTCTCTAAAAGAGATATTAAAAAATGAGTTAGTGTTATTTAAAGATGTTAAAACATTAAAACAAGTTAAGAGTTTTTTAACTTTCAGACAGTATTTGTAAAACTTTTACATAAAACACAAACTAGTTTAAAAAGTGTTACGTTTTTACATACCCAGTTGTTAAAGACTCGGAGTTTAAAGATATATAAGTGGTTCGTTGTAGTGGAGCAAAGTGTAGAGCGTCCATTCAGTCCACAGGTCAGAGAGAAATGAAGCAGTCTGAGGCCTACAGAGAGACACACACAAACCCCGCCCCTAGCCCCGCCCCAACAGATGTCACCGTGGGAAATTCCCACACCCCCCTTCAAGCTCCCAAATAGAAAACACATCCGGTCAGCTCAGTAGCCAGACTTAAATGACCAAAGAAAACCGATGCAACGGCCCGGAGAGACCACACCCCCTAACACGCCCCTCTCAAAGCTCATAGGTTGTGTAAAATTAAGACACACCTCTCAGATGTCATTGGATGATACAAATGACATCACTCATAGGAATCCCCCTACCACAGCATCACAGTTAAGAGTTTAAAAAGCAGCGGAAACTTCAAGTGAAATACTACTTGTGGTTTTTTACAAATCAGATAAAGTAAAATGGCTATGGCGTCAGACCCCAAAACTCCCGAGAGAAGGATTACTGAGGCTATGGAGGATTTGACTTTAGCTCCACGAAAAAAACGAGAAACGCATGGGCCATGCTTAACGCGATTTCTTCACGAACCGTCAGATTCTGTGAAATATGCCTTCCGTTTATCTGGAGGACGTGCGTGTACCTATATTTATGACAAAATCAACATGGAGGTTAGATTAGTTAACGTGGATGACGATGAACGATTCACAACGAATACAACGGAGGACCCGGATTTAGTTTTTTCGGAGAGAGAGTGGGGTTTATTCTATTCAAAAGTATGGCCAGATTTGAAAGACGGCGGGGATATGCCACTTTTCATTGCCGAATGGACAGCGATGACTTTGGGGACAAGGTACCGAATCCTCGCGGATCAAATCAACAAACATCCTGAAGATTACATTTACATCCTGTGCAGTGATTTTGGTAAGAATTTACCAGAATGCTCTTGGCCGGTGTCCGAGGAAGAACATCTAAAATTGTATGATCTGAAATTCATGTTTCAATGGAAGGATCTAGCGGTTGTGGAAGATATTTTTTCCAAGATCAATCAGCTTTTCCAATGGACCAGCGCGTATGAACGCTATAACAACATTAAAGTCAAACTTTTCCACCCTGAGTGGGCGACTCCCACCAGACGCGGAATTCACGTCACGCCCCCAACTGTGTACAGACATTTAAAGGGCCCTCTCTCCGGACTCTGACTCATTCAAACGCATCATGTCTCAGGATACCGGTTCTCCTTCTACTTCATCTCAACTGCTTGGAGCTACTGATGGATTTACAAAAAATGGATTACCGACTATCACAAATGGATTACCTCAGAAAAACATCGAATGGATAAATAATTTCTGCACACAACTGGGCTACCACAATCTGGCGTTCCTCAGAAACTATGGAGTTTCAACACCTGCCGCTGACGCTGAGACCCCAGACACAACCAGCGATGAGACGGACGGATGTCTCGGGGACACAGGTCACAGGATTATCAAAGCTATTTTGGCTGTCATTCTGGAATTTTTGATAGACCAACAAATGAAGAAGAATTGCTCAGGCTGCACGGTGGATCACCCATCGCAGACTAGACATACTTGTTTGTTTGAACCTTCTGCATATTATTTTTACGGATGCTTTGAAGAAATCAGTCTGAAGCTTCTCACACCGGAGTTGAAAAACATATTAGCGCAGGCCTTGAGTCAGTACGGAGGCAGCCCCCATCTCCAGAGGATCCAAGGAGCTGTTGAGGCAATTTTATACGGTCTCAGAGATGAAATGTACATAGTGGAACAATTATCTTCAATTCGGGACAAGCTGATCGATGAATCTTGCGAGGAAATAATATACACGGCTGTGGATAAATGGAAACGAGCCGTGGCTGAAGATCCGGAGATCACACAGGTTTGAAAATGGGCAACTTCTGCTCTACCTCTTGGATTACAAAATATTTCTTTAAATCACGTGTTAAATATGGAATATCTAACCTACTCCACAAGATTATCCAGAATAATTGGACTACAAACACCAGCATAACTCGGGATGAAAAACGACTAATGGATTTAATGAATGCCGTGAGGGGGTTATCGGATGAATGGAACCATATGGTAAAAATGTCTGTTACCAGTGAAAACACACCTTCTGCGGTTATCAAAAACATTCTCGAGCTGATGCCTGAGTGCCACGACTCTCTTAGAATAGGAGATATATTGTGTATTTGTACATATGTGACTGATGTCTGTAGTTTGTTAAGTAATGAACATCCAGATGTATGTAATATTTTAGATTTTTTAGTCGATTACATTTTGGAGAAGAATTTTGAAATATGCGTGAAATTTTATTTCTTGTTTTGTGTGATATAATTCACATTATAGATGTTTGTAACCTTCTACTTCTTACATTCTAATAAAAAAAAATGCTTGTGTAACTTTTATATGGTGAAATAAAAATATCCTTTGTTTGTAAATGCTTGTGTAACTTTTATATGGTGAAATAAAAATATCCTTTGTTTGTAAATGCTTGTGTAACTTTTATATGGTGAAATAAAAATATCTTTTGTTTGAAAATGCTTGTGTAACTTTTATATGGTGAAATAAAAATATCTTTTGTTTGTAAATGCTTGTGTAACTTTTATATGGTGAAATAAAAATATCTTTTGTTTGAAAATGCTTGTGTAACTTTTATATGGTGAAATAAAAATATATTTTATTGTTTGAAAATGCTTGTGAAATAAAATAAAATACTGAACAAATTTGTAACTCGATTCATTATGACTGAAATCTCATAGCGTTAACATGGCAGAATTAATGAAAAAGATATACTACGACCCCAGCAATTCGGGTGCTCTCGGAGGTAGAGACAGATTAAAACAAGCTGTATTAGAACAACACGGTGTAAGATTATCCGATAAAGATGTGAGTGATTGGCTATCCAGCCAAGACACATACACGCTCCATCGAACCGCACCAATAAATTATAAGCGGAATCGTGTGGTTGTCTATGGGAAAGACCAGCAGTTTCAGGCCGATTTAGTAGATATGTCAGCCTACGCAAAAGAGAACGACAATATCAATTTTATTTTAACTATTATTGATATTTTCTCAAAATATGCCTGGACAAGGGTGTTGCGAAATAAATCAGCGTCCGAAGTAACTAAAGCTTTTTTGTCAGTTTTGAGAGAGGGACGAATACCTATCAAGTTGCAGACAGATAAGGGCACAGAGTTTTTCAACAAGTCTTTTCAACAGATGATGAAAAAATATAATATAACACATTTTTCAACAGCTTCTGAATTAAAAGCGAGTGTGGTCGAAAGGTTTAATAAAACTTTAAAAGGACGAATGTGGAGGTATCTTACATCGATAAATTCCAGACGCTACTGTGATATTTTGCAAGATTTGACAGAGGGGTATAACTCCAGTTATCACAAGTCCATAAAAATGCGACCGTTGGATGTAAATAAAGAAAATGAATCCGTGGTATTCAACAATTTATACGGGAAAATACGTAAAGAGACCCCCGTCTTTAAATTCTCAGTGGGGGACGTGGTCAGAATATCTAAAGTCCGGAATATATTTACCAAAGGCTATGAGCAGAACTATACCGAGGAATACTTTACTATAAGTGCGTGTATACCCCGAAATCCAGTCGTATACAGGATACAGGACTATGATGGAGAGATAATACAGGGTTTTTTTTACGAAAAAGAACTCCAAAAAATTATTGTGAGTAATGATAAATCGTTTAAAGTCGAAAAAATTCTCGATAAAAAGCGACGCGGAAAAACCATGTACGTTCTGGTGAAATGGTTTGGATGGCCATCAAAATTCAATAGTTGGGTTCATGAAAAGCAGGTGATGGATCTACAATCTCCCTTAAAACCCTAGGGAGAGTCGCTCACGTTCTCATTCAACCAAAAAACATCTGAGATGTCTGAGGAGGACGGATTCTACGTCACACTCCCGTGCAATGCATCCGGCCATGTTTACCCACAGAATACCATATCTAATTACAGAACCAGATTGGCAAAGGCAATACATTTAAAAGGAATATGGGAAGTGGCTCTGGTTGAGTTTCACTATCCAAAAACTTGGCATACTTTCAACGAGGAAGACGCTGGTTTTATTATTGAATGTGAACAATGCTTGAATGACGATGAACGTACCAAACTCCGGGGGGATCTTAATATTCAAACTTTCCGGAAAGCCTTAAAAATATCTACGAATCATAATAATATAAAATACGGCTATTTTGAGGATATTTCAGTATTACTCAAAGAGATAAACGCAACTCTTCCATCACGGGTTCAGCTCGGCTACGATAATATAAAGAATAAGATATTTCTGAAAGCAGCTCAGAGAGCATCACTAACGTTTTATGGAAAGCTAGCCGTTATTCTAGGATTAAAAACCGGTGTTCCTATAGAAAATGTAAACAGTTCGGATGAACACGAAGACGTGCGCACATACGCACCACATCAGGCTGATATTACTGGAGGATTTTACACTCTATTTGTATACATAGATATAATAGAATATCAAGCAGTCGGTGACGCGTATGTTCCATTATTAGAGACGATACATATTGAACCGATCACTAACAAAGCAGTGAGTGTCAGGTACGACAAGTCTCATTACGTCCGTCTTAATAAAAACAACATATCAGATATCGGCATCGAGATTAAAGACGATCAGAATAAAGACGTACGATTCACCTACGGAAAAGTTGTGACGAAGCTGCACTTTAGACCAGTGAGAAAACATTTGTTTTAAAAATGGCTTATCTCAATCCGTACCAGGATGACCCCCACCGTTACATATCATATTATCAGGCCCAAACAGGACATGGGATGCCTGGCTATGCCGGAAGCGGTGTTATGTATGGGGCCGGCTTTGCATCAGGGATCGGGGGTCTATTTCGTGGATTATATCGTATGGCGATACCGTTTCTAAGAAGGGGTTTCAGTATAACAAAGCCACACATAAAAGCTGCGGCAAAAAATATAGTAAGTGATGTAGTTACCAGTGCCTTGTCAAAGTCATTTAATAATGATAACAGTGATCAGGGACAGAGGGGTCACGGTCTTATGGTCATGCGTAGAGGCTTAAGACCACCGGGGACCCGTATGAGGAGGGGGCGTGGTCACGGTATAAAGAAGACTAGACGCGTCACTAAGAAACGCCCAGTTGTAAAAAGCAGAGCAAGAAGCCGCACGAAGCGTGTGAAAAGATCTACAAGTTTGAAAAGACGAACCAACACTATCTTCTAAACCATGTCGTTGATTCATGCCATGTCAGACGAATGTATCAAATCAGAATTGGATATTTTTACCCTGCCTTTAACTCAAACAGCTATTGAGAAAAACACTTATGTGGAGATCCCTCCCGTGTCAGCGATTAATGATTCTTCTCCGATTGAATTTTTCATCGCAGGGACTGGTGAAGACTACACTGATCTGAATAACACATTGCTATACACTCGGGTTAAAATAACTCTGCCAGATGGAAATGATGTACCGCAAGGAGCTCCCGTGGCGCTGATTAATTACCCGGCTTCAACGATTTTCTCGCAGGTGGATGTTTCGTTAGGAGATCGGCTAGTGTCACAATCATCCAGCACGTATCCGTACAGGTGTATTTTGGAGATGCTTATTAATTATGGAAAAGATACCCTAGAGAATAACTTTTCAGCTGGACTGTTTTACAAAGATACCGCTGGTCATATGGATGCCACAGACCCGGCTGGTGCAAATGCAGGTTTAACAAAAAGGGCTGCGTTTACAGATGGGAGCAATGTTGTGGAGTTATTAGCAGAGGTGGGAGTAAGTCACACATGTGCAAGTCACAAGCAAGTCTCAAGTCTTAACCTTCAAGTCTCAAGCAAGTCCGAGTCAATTTTGTGAAAAGCAAGTCAAGTCAAGTCAAGTCACTGCTTTATGTCAAGCAAGTCAAGTCAAGTCGTAGCTTGGGTCACAAGTCACTGGCAAGTCATACAAACGTTTGATGATTTCACTGAATTTATATATTAAAATAAGTTAAAACTACATAAGCTGTGGACTATGGTTTTATTTGCAACATTTTTTTTTAAATATGCATTTCCACATACAGCTGAGTGGTTACTACAATAAAAAATAAAATAAAAATAAAATAAAAAAAAATTCAAACTACATAGCCTAAAATGTAAATGTAACTGAAATTAGGCCAACATTAAAGCATGAAAAATAAATGTGCCTCAAACATTGCAGAAGGTATTAAACAATTCACAATTCAAGTATAATGGTTCCTATGCCACCAAATGGCATTCTTCAAACTGGCATCCCCTTTATGGAACATGAACACATCCCAACAAGTTAGATCTTTCCTTTTTAACAAAAGAATAACAAGAAAAAAACAGTAATAATTGAATTGACACAAAACTTACACCTGTCAATCAGGTGGATTGACTATTGTACATTATTAATCTGTGTGAGTGAGTGATTTATTAATATTTGTGAATGAATGTGTGTGCATGTGTATGTGTGAAAAGTGTATTGTTTGCATGTCCATGGTTGTGTGTGTGTGTGTGTGTGTGTGTGTGTGTGTGTGTGTGTGTGTGTGTGTGTGTGTGTGTGTGTGTGTGTGTGTGTGTGTGTGTGTGTGTGTGTGTGTGTGTGTGTGTGTGTGTGTGTGTGTGTGTGTGTGTGTGTGAGTGTGAGAGAGAGAGAGAGAGAGAGAGAGGTGATTTGATTGAGTGTGATTGATTCATTAATATTTGTGAGTGAATGTGTGTGCGTGTGTATGAGTGAAGAGTGTATTGTTTGTTTGCATGTGTGCATGGTTGTGCTTGCAAGTTTGAATTTTTGTTTTGTGTATTTGTGTATGCATGGTTCGGTTCGAAAGTCTGTATGTTTTTTTTCTTTGTGTGTAGGTGTCTTTTTACAATCTTTTAGTGGTATTAACTAGCGATTTCTTTTTACTTACTCTATTCCCTATATACTAGCGTTATAAGCTAAACAGTTTTTAGAGATAAAACTCTTTACATTCGATTATCATGAAAACAAATCCCAGAGAACGGTAGACTGTACCAATGCATTATTAATTATTATTAAATTACAGTTACATTTTTTTTTATATTTCTTTTAACATTCAAGTCAACCCTGGGATAGCAGACTATATTGGTAGCATATAACTAGACAGTACAAAGGGATGCATGCAGGTAAGAAAAACTGGAATATGGCATATTTTAACATATTGTAACCCGATATTCATTTTCATTTTCAAGAAAATATTTTTTCTCTGTGCTTTTGTATGTAAGGGATTATTCAGATCATTAAAAAAATCATTAATCCAAGGCACTCGGATATTATTAAAAATATATAGAAAGCCTTTATTTCATCATGGCTTTAATATTTTAAAATCAGGTGACAAGTACTTGCACAACTGCGTTGTGGCTAATGAGCCTTTGTCAGGGTGTGTGACCAAAGCCCCTTTCACACAAAGATTCCGGAAAATACACGGATAAAGTGACCCAAGATTTGACCCGGGTTCGTTTGATTTAGGTTCATTCACACTGCCAGTCTGGCAGTGCCAGTGATTTCCCGGAATCAGAGATTGCGTTCACACACCCCCTAAAGACATGTAATGTCTTAGCAGCGTCTTAAGTTTGCTTATGAGCTGCGATCTCTCTCTCTCTCTCTCTCGCTTGCCATGCTTGTGCATTTTTTTTTTCTTTCTCTGATTCGATCATAAACTTGCGCATTACGTACCGTTTCACAGCTGGCGAACGATCCCGCGCTTCAGCGTCATCACTACGACACTGCATTATTACGGCTTTTGTTCACACAGCGCGCGTTCCTGCTGCGTCACGTGATTGTTGCGGTGCGTTCAAATACAGATATTTATTTTTAAAAAGACAAGTTATTTCGAGTCATTTACCTCAAGTCCGAGTCAAGTCTCAAGTCATGAATATCAAGTCAAAGTCAAGTCAAGTCTTTTATTAATATTTGTCAAGCAAGTCTCAAGTCCTAAAATTTGCGACTTAAGTCTGACTCGAGTCAAGTCATATGACTCGAGTCCCCCATCTCTGGTTATTAGCCCCTATACACAGCGATATATTTTTTCAGCCGAAATTACTTTTGAACGGTGTAGATATTCGTATTCGTTTAACTAGAGCGAAAGACGCATTCTGCCTTATGCGCGGGGACGCGATCGATTATAAACTAAAAATAATCTCCGCTTCTCTCTTTATCAAAAGAGTGTCTGTCTCCCCTTCGGTGCGTTTGGGTCATGCTCAAGCTTTACTGTCGGCCACAGCCAAGTATGGTTTCGATAGAGTCTGTGTCAAGAATTTTAGTATTCCCGCTGGATCTCGCGTCTCAAATCATGAAAACCTCTTCCTCGGGACTTTACCAAAATCCATCGTTATAGCAATGACGGATAATGATGCTTTTACTGGCTCGTTCGAAAAAAACCCATTTGCATTTAAACACTTTAATCTTGAATATTTAAATCTCACCTCTGACGGCGCTCATGTCCCAAATCGGCCGTTTCAGCCACAATTTAATTTAGGAAATGCTGTAAGAGAATATTATCAGCTGGTTACCGCCACGGGGAGACATCTGAAGAACCAGTCTTTGGCCATAGACAGGGAGGATTTTCTCAACGGCTACACACTGTTTGCCTATAATCTTGCTCCTGATGAAGAGTGTTCGCAGCATGTGTCACTGATTAGATCAGGGAATATTAGGTTAGAAGCACGTTTTAGAGAGCCTCTACAAAACACAGTAAACATTTTGATTTACGCTACGTATGATGCTCTTCTTGAAATATCAAATCGGAGACAGGTGTTGGCAGAACACTACTAAACGACTTGAAATGAACACTGTGGAGCTAACTGGAATTATGGACAACATTACGTGTAATGTAAATTTTTTAGGAGTATACGCTAGCGATCATCTCCCCAAAGAACCGTTGATAGATCTTCCAGCTCTATTAATTTGTAATACGGATCGATCGGACGAACCGGGCCGCCATTGGTTAGGATTGTACATGGATCGAAACGGGGTCGGATGTTTTTTTGACAGCTTCGGAAATCCTCCGGATTCAGATTTTTTCCCTGCATCTATTCTCTACTTTCTAAAAAACAACTCTACCCAAGTTCATCATTCTACCAGACAAGTCCAAGATTTTACATCTGTCACCTGCGGGGAGCATTGTGTCTTTTTTCTGTATCATATTTCACGAGGTGTTAAGTATGAAGATATAATGAAATTCTACCATGACGATAATCTATTAAGAAATGATGTTATGGTGTCTCTTTTTGTGAAAAAATTAAAACCCATAGTCTGTGATAGTAAAAGATTTAAATGTATCCAGTGTGTACAGTCTGGTAAAATGTTCCAGTCTTATTAATTCCTGTGTAACGAATAAATAAAGAATATGTAATGAATAAACGACTCGTAATCAGGTGGATAATCTCGTTTTCTTTCTTTTATTTGACATCAAAACAATAACACAACATACATGGTCGTTATATACAATATGTTTGTGCAATAACATGGATAGATTAAAAACTAAAAACACAAATACACATAATGAAAATCTCACACATGATAATATTTTGTAAAAAAACAAACATAACAAACCCATTACATATAGTTGTTAAAAATTCATCCATTGTTCTGTATCTACGCTTGGGATGTTAAATAGGTTTTCATCAGAGGCGTGTGCGTGTGTGTGTGTGTGACGTTTTTTCAAAGACTTAGTAGGTGCACTACCAAAGTCATCCACGTGTGTTTTCCTTTTAAGTGATTCAAGCAACCGTCTTACATTATGATTGGTTATAGTCGAATGAGGAATATTTAATGTTGCAAATGCATCCAGAAACTCGTACCAGCCGGCAGGGCGTCGATTGTCATGCATCATCCGTGGTGATGTTACGCTCTTTACCAGATCAAATATATGGGATCCGGGAATGATTCTCCCTTTATAGACAAATTCTCCATCAACAGTCCATGAAGACAAGTGTTTGGCTTTGGACATTTTATCCATAATATATTTTACATTTTTCAAGCTTCTCTGAGGAACGTTGTTTAAAACTTCTGAGAAGATTGGGTCATCACTGACGTCATCAATACTAACCTCGGGGGTGTGGGAGGGGCTAGGTGTCGCATGTTCCGGTAATGTAAGAGTTAGACTGTTACTTTCCATATCACCGTGTTTTACCACATTTAAGAATCGTTGTAAAACATTAGTGTAGAGCTTGGATTTTTCGTAAGTGTTCAAATCATGCCTCTGTAGTATATCTCTAATAGATGAATCCAAATCATTCTCCACAAACGCATGAATATTCTCACGAACCGGTGCAGTTCTTAGTCTATCCAACTGTTGTTTTGGCACTAGATACAATTTCTCGGTGTGTTGCATTTTTCTCTTCAGATTCAGTTTCTAGTTATGAGGCTAGTTATAAAGGGAAGTGCTACGCTGAGTAGGGGAAGCAGAAAACCGCCCTTTTGATTAATCATACGTCTCTTCCTGGTGATATTAATATTTTTATTTGCAACGTACTTTATCTCGTTTTTCCTTCTTTTTAAAGCCCCGTGCTGTTTCGCAGTTAGAGGGACCTTGCCATGCAGAATATTGAGAGCCAGTTCACATAGAGCTAATATTAGCTCATCGGGGGCTGAATGCAGAATAACACGTCTCTGCTTGGGTGAGCTCTTGTATAATAACTTTAAGAGATAGAGATTTCTGGAAAGCCTTGTGCTCATTTTCACCTCGGGACGTACACCACCGGGTAGTCTGACAGTAAATCCGTTCTGAGTCGGTATTTTTCTGGTGTCTGTGGTTTATAATCGATCAAAAAATAGCTGTAAGGCCGTTCGGTTGCATCTTGATACGCTTCGATAAAAAATTGTGCATTACCCGGAAACATTTGACGACCTAAAACGCCTATTTGTTGTTTATCTCGAGGATTTTTAAATATAATTAAATAATTTGTATTTTACCCGATTGTTCTGGTAGATTTACCCTGGAAAAACAGATTCTGTATTAATAGCAAACAGCTAATCTTCATGTGATGTATGTATTGTGTAAAAATCTTCTCGACTTCAGCGTTAGAAGCAGCTTGACTCATAACATCATCCATGATGAGTATAGATGTTTTGCCAGGAGGAAATAATGATTCGTCATCCAATTTCTTTGGTATACCTTCAATGAATTTAATATCAAAAGCATGTAACATTTCATCATACATTGGCTGCCAGGATGTATACACATAGACAAAATTGTCAAACTTGACAGAGGACATTTTCTCTGAATTATACATTAGATTCTTCACAAAAAAAGTCTTCCCAGAACCACTTGGACCGGCTACGATTGCCGAAAAAGGATGTTGCAGTCTGCAGTCAAACACATCTGTTTCACACATTTTTAAAATATATTACTAGAATCCGTAAGGTAATGTAGTATAATCTGGTTGGAGTACCCGCTTATCATACACCACGGAAAATTTTTTCACATTTGACCTGTTGTGTAATGTGAATCTCCTCTTATTCCGTGTGATGGTGTTTGTTTTTGCGGACAGGTGTAATCTGACACCTCTTTCGACATAACCTCGCACAAGATCGGTCAGACTCTGTAGCGTAACTATTTCACCATTCTCTGCTGTTAACGTGATGCCTTTAGCTTTGAGACATGAACGACCATCGGATGTCTTAAATGCATAAGATTTAGGACCCGAGGAAACGAATTGGATTATATGCTGACCAGAATCTAACTCGCTCGTCAGCTGACCGAGATAAGATCCTGTCTCAGGAATCCAATCACCGGTTTTTGATACAAAAATCACGCTGTCTGTGTCGGCATAAATCACTCTCTCCCGTAATTTATCTAGAAGATTATACAACTCGAGTCGCCCGTAACAAGTCGTGAAAGCGCCTACCAAAAGATTTACATCCCGCGTGGGAGATGGGTCTTGCGGTGCACTACTCGACTGAATCAAAGCCACTGAATCAGATACGAAAGAGAAATGATGTATTACATGGGCGTGGTTAAAGAGATGCTGAGTGAACTCTTCTGGGTCTGCCAGGAGTTCACTGTGTGCAAGGTGAGATCTCAGACAAAACCTACCCCAAAGTGTATTCAAGATGAGCTTAGCAATGGATCTTTTTGCTGGATTTTTTATTATTTTAGACGGATCTAACTGGATCCCTTCCTTATCCAGGTAATCAGCTACGTAAGATTGTTTTTCTGTCTCTGTCACTACATCGGACGGATACCCCGACGCTTCCTGTTTCAGTTTAAGGAATGTTTTAACATATTCGGTGAATAATGTATCGGACGTGTCTGGGAAATGCCAGACTTCATGTATTTTTATTACGCAATATCCGTGTTGAATAGCTTTCTGGAGTTCAACGGTCACCCATGTGCCTGTAATACATCTCTCAGCCTCTGTATGGCAGCATTGTGTATCCTGAATCTGATTCTCTGCACAAGTCTTACATAGAGGAAACATTAGCTTACCAGCACACCTGTAAGGCAGTACTGGATGATACAATCCCCGCGGAGGAAGAACTTCGGCCTTTATTAGCCCAAAGTAGTTCTCTATCGCTTCAAAGTCCTTGAATATAATTTTAGGATGACCTATAGGATACGTTTTAGTAGCCTGGACGAAAGGGTATAACGATGTGAAATCATAATAGTCGATTCTCTCATTTTCAGCTGTTTTGTGATACAACTTGTACGCATTGGTTCTACCGCCGTATAGAGCATCTCGAGCTCTCAGCCTCTCGTGTGTTTCGTAAGATGACATGAACCGCATGACATCACAGTCTGTCTGTTTCAGCCCCTCCCATTCGCATTCCCACATAACAATAACGCGCAATCCATAAACTTTTCGCAGGGTTTCTAGTTTTGCATCCGACTGCCTTCTGAGATCCCCAAAACACACTTTCGATAAAGGTTGAATTTCTTCTGCCTTAAATCTGCAGTCGTGACCGTGAAAAAAGCACCCTAGGAATTCCAAGGCTATCTTTGTCCCATTATCATCCTCATAATAACCATCTAGGTGATATGGCCCCACCGCACGTTCGCCAATGTTTACTGCATGTTCTATCTCCACGTTTTGACTCAATTTGACATACTCAAGCCATTGGATAGATACGTTTGAAAACGTCTTGTGTTGATTAATATAGGCGTGGCTGTGTGTTGGAGCCAGTGTGTCGCGCGAGAGAAAATTTGTTTTGAAAGTTTTCATACACACACCTGGTAATGTGATGGATTTGAACGGATCGATATTTGTGAAATTTATAAATTCGTCTCTGTAACATTTGCAGGCTTTTCGTAGAATAATTACATCATTCCTACAGTAAAAAGCGATCTCCTTTTTGAAGTCAAAGATATCATTCGATACATCTGCGTACCAAGTGTCAAATCTGACACGCTCGGCTTCACTCATTGTCTCATAACCGTAAAACTCTTTTGCAGGATAGGGACCGATATATTCTCCATTTTCTGGTTTATTGAAAAGGTGCGGAAAATAACCCTTCTCCTGTGTATCTAAGTTAAGGGCCTTGGGTATGTTAGTTAGTTTAAAGGGGATAAATTGCCATGAGTCGATGAAACGTTGTTTAAACACAGTATCATACATGTATAGAATTCTACATCCCTGCATAATAACTTTTGGCGTCAAGCCCTCCCCGACAAGATAATTAAGGAGTAAATATGCATCAAAACCGGACGAGTTATGTGCAATAAACGTGTATCCTGTATATTTTGGGCGTCTGAAGTGTTTAATCAAACGAGCCACACAATCTACCCCCGCAGCTTCAAACGTCTCGCCTGTCTCTGTCATTGCACAAACATAATTTGCTATGTGTCTCCCATCTTGAACGAATGTTTCAAAATCATAATAAATGTAATTTTTGTCTTTGCCTTCAGGTTTTAGAGGCTGAATGTAACATTCGTGACCACCGTCGCTCGTCAAAATCTCACAACAATGTAGACAATACTCTGGAGAGCATTTGTGAGGTTTTATTTTTTCACCACCAGAGGGCGTTCTATAAACGGCATGGCATTTTGAGCAGAATCTCACAGATTCACACTGAGATCTCTCGCCGGGGGTTTGTGATTTTTTATGTGTTTCGTAACAGAAGTTGTTTTTACAGAATCTTAGACATTCTGCACACTGTCTTGTTCTGCTCGCATACGTGCGACACGCAGATGTCATACATATTTTGCAAACAAACTGACATTCGTGTGTTTTTCTGTCTTTATGCCCCTTGAAGCAGTATTCACACACGTACGAGCTTCCAATAAATCCGGTTAAATTTTTTATTAGATGAAAATGTCCTTCGTGCAGAAATAGATGGACTGTCTTTGGGTGTAATTCGTCTGTGTTTTTGTACACAACCACCTTGCCAGAACAGTCTCTATAAAAAACTACAATTTTTATGTCTAATTTATTTTCGAAAACCGACAAATTATGGAGAGCTATCTGCTCGTGTGCCATAAAACCACATCCCGTGTGAATCTCCATCGCAGGTGTGTGTAACTCTTGATCTGTGAAATCTGGATTAAGGAAATATGCTAGACAGTAGCTCAAACACATTTCATTATCGATATTAATGGGGCTAAATAAATGCATTTTATTCCTACTGATACTCTCGCTGATAGCTAGGTGATTGATCTTTCTTCTTCCCCCTCCTGTTTTATCTCTCACAATTGAGATTTGTAATGCTAGGGTCGAGTCACTAGCCAGATCAGCATTACTCTGAGCAACTTGCTCAATCTGATTTATGAATAATGAAGCATCGTGGTTGTTATCAGGTGTTAATACTGCATTTACTGACCCCGGCAAACTTTCTCCTGCAAGCGCTATGTTTATGAACCCCGTCTCGCCCGCCAGCTGATGTGAAAGGTCAACCACCTCGTTTAGGATATTATGGAGGCGTGAATTATATTCTACAAAATCGGTGGTCTGTATTTGTCTGAGATCTAACGATCTCTGTAACTCTACACCGTTAAAACGCGGTCGTGGTGTTATCGTGAAACCCCGAACAACACCACCATCAGTCATCAGAGCATCTATCTCCGCACGACTTAACTCCGTAGGCCGCGTTTGAGATGTCCCTAGTGTACCACCTGTCTGTGCGCTCTCATCTCCATCATCCCCGGTCGGGTCTATCCAGCGATGCTGGTCGATTATAATATTATCCAATCTCTCCGTATTAGACAAAACACTACTATTTAGACCTCTTAACTGTTGACGTATTAAAATATTCAGTCTCTCGTTATTCTCAGACGTACCTCTCGATCTTGAGCGAGTTATATCATCACACTCTGAGTCGGTTCTCTGTCTTTTAGGAAACATTTTGATATGTTTTTTTATTTTTAAAATTGTGTGAAACAGAAGGATGCCATTAAATATACATCACAATGTTTTTAATAGGTATACATCATAAAATGTAGGGTATTAGTAAAACATAATCATCCATACACACACCTCTAGATAAAAAACAATAACAGAGAAATAGATTTTAAAAACTGAAACACAAATACAAAATCTCACACAGTTAGATAAAAAACAATAACAGCCAAACGATTTTTAAAACAATAACAGTGAAATGTTTTTTAAAAAACTAGTCAATCATCATTTTATGTAGGCCTGTCCCTCGATTGTCTCTGAATAATATGTAATCTTTCAGATATTAGGGACAGTACAGTAATTAACAATGAATGATCATTCCTCACCTCCAAAAGGTTTTGCTGAAGTGATAAGACCGTGTTGCGCAACTGTCTGTTTTCTTCCAACACACGGTCTTGGCAAACACCGAAAAATTCCACCGCACTTCTTAAATCGGCGGTGTGTTGATTCTGTGTATCAATGACTCTATGTAGAAGGTCCGTAATACCGGTCTGCCCTCTTGAAACTATATCCGCTGTCTGATGGTAAGTGAGAGGTAGTGTGGCGATTTCGATAACACGTTGGAAGCTTCTGTTTGCACTCCGTAAAGTGGCATAACTCAATCCACGGAGATCTGCAGGATTGTACAGAGGACTAAACCTCTGGTCGTCTTCATCACTGTTTTCTGATAAGTCCCGTTCCGAATTGATGCTCTCCAGTACCGATTGCTGAGAAGCCAAAAACACCTCGGCCCCTCTTTCTGGAGAAGAGGTGATTTCTTCTAAAGGAAAAAAAATAAAAAATAAAAAAAAAATATATTATATGAATTATTTAATATAGATAAAATATAGTCTAATGAAACAAGAAATCTTACCGTATTCATCCGTATTCGGACTCTCGGGAGAATATTTCTCGAATCGTTTCTTTCCTCCAGTTGTCGATGTAACAGATGTACTGTTTTCTTCTAAAAACAATATTCAGTTAATTAAAAAAATTCAACGAATAAAAAAATATAAAAGATTAGACCAAATAGTTTTCTTTTTCCCTTACCTCTCTCCGGATAGATTAATTCTTCTCCATAAATTTCCCGAAGACGTTTCACCCCTCTGCGTGAAGCGTCAATGATGTTAATCGATCCGGTGTTTCCCTCATCCAAAGACGGGCTCGAACGGGGAGAATTCTCCTCTTCGACTGGACGTGAGGTTTGACTTTCGGTACTCTCTGTGTCCGCACAGACCACAGCTGTAGGGGTTGAATTGGGCGTGACGTCTTCGTAAATTTGATTGGCTGGGTCCGGCGGTTGGGTGGAGCTATGAGCCGGTGCGTCGTCTGTGATTTCTGTTGAAAGTAGTTTTTTCTTTAAAACAAATATTAAATAGTAAATATTTAAAAAAGACATGACAAAAATATATCCTCGTACCTTGAAAAAAATCACCTGGCGCGACACCTTCGGGGAATGATGTATCATCTGAAAATAAAAGCATTTATTGAGATATCTTTTCAATTTTGTAGGTTATGATTTATGATAAAAAACTCACATAAATCGTTAAGAATTTCCACTAATTCGGAATCAAAAAAAAAGCCTTCGTCTCCTTCTGCTCCATAATGATGATTTGTAGACATTGCGCTGGCTCGATGGTGTGTCTCCTTCGTCGGTTGGGTACTCAAATGAAATACTCAAATGACTCCTTTTAAAGATTGCGATACGATGCGTTTTAAAAACACCTTTTTCCCCGCTTAATTTTCAAAGAAACCCTTCATCTCTGCATGTGGTATGGAGTCTGATACCTGATTTGTATGACTAGAAAAAACATGTCGAATTTGACCCATCTCTTCAAATAAGCTCTGCAATAAAACTAATTCACACAATTCCGTCAAAAAGAGAAAAAATTAAATATGCAGGATGCTACCATATGCCCCATAACACCTCGGTAGACATAGCGGCGCTCTGTGTGTGTGTGTGTGTGTGTGTGTGTGTGTGTGTGTGTGTGTGTGTGTGTGTGTGGTATGATAAGTGCGCGAGCCTTAAAAACTCTAGGGGACTATAGCCTACTTTTAAAATTATAGAATAATTTTGTGACAATTAAATATTGGAAACCGTGACTATTTACCACATTTCATATGGATGTTTAAAGTGGTTTACATAAAAACGGTATAAAAACGATAGATAAAACAAATAGTATTTCACTTGAAGTTTCCGCTGCTTTTTAAACTCTTAACTGTGATGCTGTGGTAGGGGGATTCCTATGAGTGATGTCATTTGTATCATCCAATGACATCTGAGAGGTGTGTCTTAATTTTACACAACCTATGAGCTTTGAGAGGGGCGTGTTAGGGGGTGTGGTCTCTCCGGGCCGTTGCATCGGTTTTCTTTGGTCATTTAAGTCTGGCTACTGAGCTGACCGGACGTGTTTTCTATTTGGGAGCTTGAAGGGGGGTGTGGGAATTTCCCACGGTGACATCTGTTGGGGCGGGGCTAGGGGCGGGGTTTGTGTGTGTCTCTCTGTAGGCCTCAGACTGCTTTATTTCTGTCTGACCTGTGGACTGAATGGACGCTCTACACTTTGCTCTACTACAACGAACCACTTATATATCTTTAAACTCCGAGTCTTTAACAACTGGGTATGTAAAAACGTAACACTTTTTAAACTAGTTTGTGTTTTATGTAAAAGTTTTACAAATACTGTCTGAAAGTTAAATGCTTACAAATCAATCTTTTCTGTAAATTAAAAAAACTCTTAACTTGTTTTAATGTTTTAACATCTTTAAATAACACTAACTCATTTTTTAATATCTCTTTTAGAGAAAAATGCAATTTTAACTTATTTCATTGATGTTTTGAAAGTGATGAATGTACATCTGTCTTCTTTAATAAAAACACTGATCTCACACTCTGGCTATGTCTTTATTGTACATTTCTTTAAAAGTTTTAATTTACACTGTTTAGAACTACTGAGCGTGCGAAATTTTCCCACGCTTCAGATGTTCAACCCCTAAGGAGGCGTGACACAAATCCGATTTTCCCACGGTGTATGTACAGCCCATAAGTGGGAGGAGCTAGCGTGGGAAATTCCCACGGTGTACTGTACAGCCCATAAGTGGGAGGAGCTAGCGTGGGAAATTCCCACGGTCAAAGGGGGCGGGGCTTTGAGGGCCATAAAGCAATAAAACTGTCAGTTTTTGTGATGGAAGGTGCCCTCTATTCTCTCTGACCTATTTGCGTCTCAAGAGAACGCTCACTGTCGGGAATTTTTCCCCAAGAGCAGGGATGCGCTGGCCCACGTCTGGCCCCGCTGCCCGCTCTATGCGTTTCCCCCTGTCATGCTCCTACCCCAGGTGTTAGAGCAAATCAGGAAAAACGGATGCCCAGTGCTACTCGTCGCCCCATTATGGACGAACCAAGCCTGGTTTCCAGTCCTGATGCAGCTGACGAGTACCGCCCCGTGGCCGATACCGGTGAGGAGGGATCTCCTCTCGAAGGCATACGGCTCGATCTGGCATCCTTGCCCGGAGCTTTGGTCCCTACATGTGTGGGCCATCAACGGGTACCCGTTAACCTCCCAGCGGGAGTGTTAAACACGATCACGCAGGCTAGAGCTCCATCTACGAGGTGGCTCTATTCCTCAAAATGGTCTGTGTTCACTAGCTGGTGTACAGCGCGTGGCACTTCACCCTCACACTGTGGGGCGCCGGAGGTTCTTTCCTTTTTACAAGAGCTTCTGGATAAGGGCAGAGCCCCATCCACGCTCAAAGTTTATGTGGCGGCCATTGCAGCGTTCGCTGAACCACCGCTTGGCCAGTCATTAGGAAGGAACAATCTGGGCATTCGCTTCCTTAGAGGAGCTAAGAGGCTGAATCCTCCCAGACCTCCCTCGGTTCCCGTTTGGGACCTTTCCACGGTTCTGGAAGCCATGAAAGGTGCCCCATTCGAGCCAATACAGTCAATAGACCTGAAACTCTTGTCTCTCAAAACAGTGTTTCTTCTGGCTCTCGCTTCAGTGAAGCGCATAGGGGACTTGCAAGCGCTCTCAGGCCCCGTCCACACTACTGCGTTTTCGTTTAAAAACGGAGAACTTTTGCTACGTTTGCACCTCCCGTCCACACTAAAACGGCAAAAACGGAGACCCAAAACGGAGAAGTTTAGAAACGCTGCTGACCCGTTTTTCGTTTTGAATCTCCGGAGGGCGTTTTAGTGTGGACGGGTCAAAACGGAGGACTTTAGAAACGATGACGTAGTAGAGGCTCACGCTCGGCTCTATGATTGGGTGTCATCAGTCATGGCGTATATCTTTGCTAGCAGCTGTTGTGCAAGTAAATTCTGCATTTTACAATGATATAACTGCCTACATGCGCCGGAGGCAAGCTATTATTCGAGCGATCTGTGACAATTCCCGTGTGCAGTGGCGGTACCGACCGTACATGGAGCGTCGGTTTTGGGTTAACCCGGGAAGAACCAGCGCATGGTGGGATCATTTTTATCAATGAAGTTGTGTTTACACCGGCACGCGCATGCCCAGTGTTGGTGAATGGTCACGTGATCCGCGTTTTCAGTCGTTTTAATGTGGACGGAGATCAATTCTAATACGCAGCTAAAACGCTGGTGTGGACGGAGATTGTATGCGTTTTAATTCTCCGTTTCTAAACTAAAACGCAGTAGTGTGGACGGGGCCTCCACACTAAGTGAGCGCGACGTGTATGGAGTTTGGGCCTCATGACCTGAGAGTCATACTCAAACCAAAGCACGGATATGTTCCTAAATCCCTCAATACACCGTTTAGGGCACAGGTGATCTCCCTGTCGGCCCTGCCGGTATCTGAAGAGGAAGGAGACGCAGGCTTCCTTTGCCCGGTCAGGGCGTTAAGAGCCTATGTGTCTCGCTCATCTGTTTTCAGACAGACGGAGCAGCTCTTTGTTTTGTTCAGCGGACGTTCTAAGGGACTAGCTGCGTCAAAACAGAGTTTATCCAGACGGATAGTTGATGCTATAGCGCTAGCTTACACATCCAAGGGCCTGCAATGCCCGTTAGGTGTCAAAGCGCACTCCACGAGAGGCATGGCCTCGTCGTGGGCTTGGTCTAGTGGGATTGCCTTGCAAGATATCTGTATGGCGGCGGGCTGGGCCTCCCCGTCTACATTTATAAGGTTTTATAACCTCGAGGTTCCCGCTTTACAAGCTAAGTTGCTCTCGGTCTAATTTTTCAGTATTGCCTGCCCGATGCTATCGGCTCAGGATGCTGAAACTGCTAGAGCGTCGATCACTGATCGTCTGTATCCTTCTGTGGGCAGTGCGTAAGTCCCCCATATTTATCAGTCCAGGCCGAGTTCGCCTAGCCTGGTTCCTGAGTCTGGCCTCTCTCCATTGAGAAACGTTTACTTCCTTGTAGGCGGGTTCGCTGTTAAAGTTCAAAACTATTGGATCTGCCCAGAGTCACTCAGGATCTGCCATAGCCAATCGCTAACGTGTGGTCGTGACGTATGTCATGCGCCGAAACCAGCCGGAAACAACAAGTCCGAATGATCAGAGGATTATGTTTAGAATAAGATGTCTGTCAACGAGAGCTGCAGGTTTTGTTCATCAAATTTAAGAGTTCAAGGAACAATTGTAAATTCTAAATGTATATTTGACACTCAGTCATTTAATGCAGGTCTGTGGTCACTGTCTCAAAGAGCATGCACAGAGTCCAAATGAAAACAATTCCCCATCGTCCAAATTAAACAATTCCCCATCGTTAGTACACATTGATGGCCTAAGACACGAAACGAGCGGTTTGTGTGAGAAAACGAACAGTAGCCTATTTATATCGTTTTTACCTCTCTGAGGGCGCGCGCGCATCCTGGTGTGTGACGTGTACGCAGACTGGTGCATAGATATATACACTAGAAGTCGCCTTGTCTACGGCAGTTCATTGGAACGAATGTCTTTAAGGCGACATCTAGTTTATACATCTATGCCGCTGCGGTCGTTTCGGATCTGCCGCAAATGCTGTACAGTGATCACCGTCCAAAATGTCACGGTCATCGTGCACGCCGAGCTGCCCAGCACGAACTCTTAACTTTTCTGCCTCCTTCACTTGGTCCTCCATTAGTGCAACAAGAGGGGAGACGACAACAACTATCGGCTTTGCATCCCTATCGTTCGCCTTAGCTAACTCATTAGCGGAGTGAGCTGGAAAATCAAACTTTTCCCGAACCCCGTGGGGAGGAGGGTCACAACATCATGGCCACCAACAAAACTTAGCAAACATTGTTCTTGCTCCGGCTTTAACTTCTATATATTCTGCAGTTTTGCAACAACGGACCGAATAGCTTTTCTCACGTCTTTCTCCGCTGCCATTACTGAACTCCAACGCAAACTGACGCACTACATCAACGTCATCGTTCTCAGCCACTCCCTCTGTTCGCTGATTGGTCCTACAAAAAATTGGTTTCTGGAAACCTAAGAATATACAGCAGTCCCAGACGTAGTACTGAAGGAAAATGAAATTGAGCGGAAGTGCGTAGGAGGGCGCAGCCAGGCTAGAGTTCGCCCTGGCTGTGTGGAACACTTGATATAATCTGCTCTTATTAGAGCTCTATATTACAGGAATGATGCTATTCTAGCCCCTCTTCCCGGATTCTCTGCGAGTCCCTTGTGATTAGGCACTGTATGAGCCCCGGGCACCTGCCCTTGGGACTTTAGTGTTATATCTCAGGCACGCACGGCGTTTTACACTGTGTTCCCCTAGCGTAAGATATTACGCAATTACGAGAGAACCTCTCGTAAGAGAACGTACTCGGTTACTAACGTAACCTCGGTTCTCTCTAGAGAGGGAACGAGTACTTGCGTATCTTGCCGTGCATGCGTCATGTTCTGATTCGCTTCAGCGATGAAAAAACGGACCAAACCAGCCTCTCGGGGCCGTATTTATAGCCCCACCTGCTTTCGGCGGGACATGACGTAGTGGGCGCGAAGCACCCTCATTGGTTCTGACGTCATGAGGGGCCTCTATCGATGGCTGGTGCAGTTGCCGCAGAGCAGCCAATGGGCGCGCGAGCTGTCTCGCCCATGTCTGCATGCTGCTGCAATGCGTTTTACATTATTGCAAAATTAAGGATAATTTTTGGCTTCAATATCTCGAGGAAAAGAGGTTTTCCCCTAGCGTAAGATATTACGCAAGTACTCGTTCCCTCTCTAGAGAGAACCGAGGTTACGTTAGTAACCGAGTACGTTAATTTTAGACGTGCAATACCCATTACAGCCAGTAGGGGTAAAAGGGGAAGTTGTGAAAGTTGTCACCTGTACTCCTCTACTGAATGACAGTGGTTTGATGTCTCTGTCTCCCTGATGGACAAAACTATTAAAATTTTTATTTTTATTTTTTTAGACATGCAATACCCATTTCAGCCAGTAGGGGTAAAAGGGGAAGTTGTGAAAGATGTCCCCTCTCCCCCTTTACTGAATGACAGTGGTTTGATGTCTCTGTCTCCCTGATGGACAAAGCTATTACAAAATGAATGTTATTTTCTGACGTGCTATACCCTTTTCCCAAAGAAGGGGTAAAAAAAAAAAAAGAGGTTGTGAAAAATACCCCTCTGTTAATTTTAAGTTCGGCACCTCTACCGAACTGCACTGGTCTCATGTCAATGGGCCCTTTAAAATAAAAAGCTGTAACAAAAACACACCCTTTGCGTTGTTACAGTTAGAAACGAAGAAAAGTTGCACTTTCCGGATTTAACCTGGTGCGTTCAAGCACCCACTTCAGCAGTGACACGAGTAGCGTAATGACGTACCTCTCTAGGCCCCGCCCACTCGCTGCCAACGGAAGGCGGGCAGTTGGAAAAGCAAATGCGGTCATTTTATATACTGTCTATGGGTCATTCGGCGGTAGCATTAAACACGCGGAAGAAGAAGTATTAGCAACATCGTACATATGCTGTTCAAAAGCAGTGTATATTACGGTGGCCGAGAGAGCTCAACGCGCTGCAACTGAAGAAAACACATGCAAATAGAAAAACACCCGCAAAATTAAGAAATATCTTCATCAGTTTCACAACACATGTGCGCTCCAAATACTCACAACACAACCAAATACAGAAGCGTGCTGCAAAAATTCACAACACAACAAAATACAGAAACGCGCTGCAACAGTTCACAACACAACCAAATACAGAAACGCGCTGCAAAAGTTCACAACACAAAACAAATCAGAAACGCGCTGCAAATAGGACAGAACACAACGGAAATGTTTCGGGGAACCCAATAAGTGACGGACCCGGCTGGGACGTTTTTATTGCTCTTGCGCATTACCTATGCCCTAACGTTACTCCCTTAAAAGGGCAGACGGCAGAGCCCTTGAAGTGGGCACTTTGGAGGGAGCGGGGCACTTATGTGCCATTATGTAGCTGTTTGGAACAGAATTGATGAAGGGAGCAACGAAAGACAATGTAATTTCCTCATTATTTTCACCTGGGATGTTCCCATGACAACGCAGCGCCGTCTCATATTTGGACCTCTTATATACTGTCTATGATTTGGACCCTTCATTCTAACATTTCTTATGAAACTTATTTTAACATAACATGAATGTGTACAATGTAACTGATGTATATATTAATATCTTTCCCTCGTGTTCTTTTTCTCTATCTTTTTTCTTTAATTTAGTCTTCAGCTCATTGTTCTTTTCTGATTAGTATTCTTAAGACATTGAACATATTATAAATGCATTTTGTATATTGTATACAAAGTTGTATGTCATAAACGTGTAATCTCTGTATGTTTTGCAACAAAAATAAAATAATAAATCAAATTAAATTAAAGTAGACAGCTCCGTAAGCACGTCCCAGTCGGGTCCGTCACTTATTGGGTTCCCCGGAAACATTTCCGTTGTGTTCTGTCCTATTTGCAGCGCGTTTCTGATTTGTTTGTGTTGTGAACTTTTGCAGCGCGTTTCTGTATTTGGTTGTTTTGTGAGTATTTGGAGCACACTTGTGTTGTGAAACTGATGAAGATGTTTTCTTAATTTGCAGGTGTTTTTTTCAGTTGCAGCGCGTTGAGCTCTCTCGGCCACCGTAGTATATACCTCTGTCTGTCCTCCTAGACCTGAACATACCTCTGTCGGCACTATCTGTTTCTCTGGGTTAAAGCCTAACAATTATAAAAATGAGATCCTTGTTTTTAAGAGAGATTATTTCTACGCCTTATGTTATTTTCTACTGGAACAGTTTCTTTAATAATGTAAATTGGACTCAAGTTTGGTCATTACCTCAAAAATTCCTCCTTACAAATAAGGTTAAGGAAATCTCATATAAATTAATTCATAGAGTTTATCCTACAAAGGTATTCCTACAAAAAATTTAAATTGATATTGATTTAAAATGTTCTTTCTGTGAATGCTCCACTGAAACAATTTCTCATTTGTTTTGGTCTTGCCAATATACCCATGGAATAATGTGGAGGTTTTCATTGCTGATAATATTTATCTTATAAACATGTGATTTTGGGTTATCAAGGATCTCTCTTTAAAGGATGTTGGTTTTATTATACATTTTATTTGATTTTTATGTAAATTTCACATTCATAAATGCAAGTTTAAAAAAGGCAAACCTCTTTTTATGGTGCTTGAAAAGGAGATTAAAATGTATGTAGATGTGATGTCAAAATCTAAAAATAGTAAATCAATTAAAACAATTAATATATGCTCCTCCTTTAACATTTTCACATAATATAAAAAAAATATATATATATAATGAATGGTGTTGACCTGCAAAGTATATTTTCTGTATTTAAATTGCATTGTAATATCCTATGGAATTGTTATATGTATAATGTGTATCTGTTTGTAAACTGATGCTTATGTACCCTCTAGTCTTTTTATTATTATTTATTTATTTATTTTTAAATGTATTATTATTATTAATTTATTTTTTCCTCTCCCTTTGTTCCTTCTTGTTGAGGCATGTGAAATATTTTCTGTTATATGAGATATGGCACTGTACATGCTACCTGCTGTTGACAATAAAGCATAAAAAAAAAGTATTAGCAACATCAAATAATTATGTAATTCAAAACTACATATAATGTGTACAAAGTCTGTGCAATCAATCAAAGACTAAAATAAGTTGAAAGATGCCACACAACAAAGTAAGGTCTATTTAATTGAATGGGGGAAAGTTTTTATCTAGAGAGATTTTTTAATATTTAATTTAAAGTTTTAGCTGGCCCAATTTTGTGTTTTTGTAATTTTATTTATTTTCCGTATTTTTTAGATTTAGTTACTTTGGGCCTATATAAACTAAAATGAGAAACGTTGCCTTGGCAAACGTATAGCTGAAATAAAATTAGTTTAACTTTGTATTTTATCTCAATAAATGAAATGTTTATGGTTTTAGTTAACAGTAATAACCCTGATCTCTATAGGCTACTGAAAAAGCAGTCATACTTGTATTTGCAGTGCTTTATTCAATATAGAAAATAGACCATCAGTGTGAGTTTCTCAAAATTAAATTAGCTACAACTCAGAGGATATTGACAGTGAATTAAATTTCTTAGGAAAAGCAGTTTTACAAACATTCTATAAATCATAAACATCTTAAAACATTTAACTAACTATTTCTCTAACGTCTGAAAGGAACATTATTGCAGATGAGCAACACTTGCAGATGTAAATGCAGACATCAAGAAGTCTCCGTGATGTAGCCTATACGTGTGCTATCCGGGACAAGTTAATGGAATCTGAAAACAGGATAACATTAGAAGTGATCAAAAATATAAGTAGGCCTATGAACAATTTGTCTGTGGCCTATATAAGCAAGAGCAAATGCTCTAATAAAGATGGATACAGCATTTTGCTCCACAAGGTGGCGATATGGCACTCTCTCAATGTAAATCGCCTTTGTCAAAAAATACTAGGCTATGTAAAATGTATTATATCTCAGTAGTAAAATGGAGTGGAAAAAAATGAACAATGGCGCGGCAGATTCTGTAAATGATTGTACAGAAGACACCAGAAAATAGTGCCTGTCTAAAAGTAATGGCCTATAGGCTACAGAGTATTTCAAAGACATAATTGCAAAACGATATACAGTTCTGCTATCTAGAAAACTAGTCAGAAGTACCAGTCACATCCACCCCGATATCTTTCAAACAGATTTTTTCCCCCAGGGTTTAAGATATGGTTGGTTCATTTCAGCCAAGGAGCTCTAAATTGGTTAGGGTTAGTGTGAGCTAGTTCCAGCCAGCTGGTGTAACTAACATTAGCCTATAGAGCTGGTTTGAATTGTGCCATGAATGTGAACATATGTTGTCTGTGAATTTTTTATATAATTTTTCATGTTACGAGTTTGACAGTATATTGTATGATTCTTTGGCTAGCAGTTGTGGAAAAGACATAACGAAAAAGACTACATGTCGCCTATGTGACGTCACCCCATAACACATTTTCCCTCCACTTGTCAAATCACGGTGCTAATGCTGCGATAATCTATGGGGACAGATCGAGATGCCTGTGTGTTTTGTACCCAAATGTCACCATTCAAACCAAATGGGCTGTTCTTTCTTCAGATTCCCGTCTGATGTAAAAACTAGGTTGTAGTCCACAAAGTGCTCTCAAACAAAGTCTAACCGTATCAAACTTCTACCCGCTAAATTGTAGCATTCTTCACACGAAAAATTATATTAAAAAATTCACAGACAACATATGTTCACATTCATGGCAAAATTCAAATGGGACCAGAAAATAATTATTTTCTCCCATTCACTTGCATTGACGATTTTTCAACCTAGAGGTAGCGGAAGGGGCGGGACTTACAGCTCTATCTATGCGAGGCCAAAGCATCTTTTTTTCTATTGACGACCAGGGCTGGAAAACACTGGGGGGACAGTTGGGAATTTTATATATTTTTATTAATATTTTTTTATTACTTTCAATTACTTTTAATTTTCAGATGTATTAAATATAAAATATTCTATAATCTTATTACAGTTTTTCTCAATTGCTAAAACACTAAAACCCATTGGCTGAACAAAGTTCTCAGTTGCCTGAACTCATTTAGCTAATTGTGCAGTCTTTTGTCAATACCTTAAACCATTTCACATGGTGAAACACAATTTGCAGATCTCACTTAGACTTTTCAGCAAAACTCTAAACACTTTCTCATTCTCAAAACACACTCTAATGCACATGTCATCCACACTGGTAAACACAAGTGGCAACAATCAACTACAAATAGAGAACACGTGTCATTGATTGAACACAACCACTCAAAACTGATTTAACCTGTTTCAAATGATGCCCAAAGACAAGAAGAAGCACACTGATCACATGTTTACTCTGATTTTTTTGTCCCTTTTAGTATTGTATTCTGCAGTACAGTGCATTGTGGGCTGTATACTGTACAATGAACACATTGTATGTCCCTGAACATTGTGCTTTCAATTTGTTACTGTAACAGCACTGCCACTGACTGCTCAATAGATTTTGACTGGTTGCAGGTTCATATCAACAAAGAACAAGAATTACAGTATCACAGAGACAAAGGACAAGTTTGTGAGATGCAGGGTACAGTACTGTAAAAATAGGGGTACAAGGAGGAGGAAGAACAAACACATTTTGCAAAGAGCAAAGCAGAGTTGTAATTTCTACCAGAAAGACTCGGGAGAGTTATTTCAATAAACCATACATTTATTGACAGCTCAGCAAGCTGATAATCTACAAAGTCATTTGGCGTAGGCCCCGTCCGTAGTGCATAATCCGAGAGTATCGGATCTGCAATTCCTGCCTAAAGATGAAGGCAGGGGCGCAGCCGACCCCCCTGGGAGGTATGGACGGGACCATCCTGGTGGTGGTGGGGAGGATGGGGGTAATCGTCGCTTCAGTATCTGCGAACTCAAACATGTGTAAGTACCGTGCTTTTATGCAGTGAGCATAAGAATATGATTGGATAGAAGTGAAGGCAATAAGTGACGTAGTAATTGAGTCTTCCCAGCAGAACTTATGCTAAAGCTTTCATTTCTACCAGAAAGACTCGGGAGAGTTATTTCAATAAACCATACATTTATTGACAGCTCAGCAAGCTGATAATCTACAAAGTCATTTGGCGTAGGCCCCGTCCGTAGTGCATAATCCGAGAGTATCGGATCTGCAATTCCTGCCTAAAGATGAAGGCAGGGGCGCAGCCGACCCCCAAAAATAGGTGGAGTATGAATACACCGGGACGGGGCACGCCAACCCCCAAAAGATGGTAACTGAGTATACCCACCAGTCTAGAGTCCTGGGGTTCCTGAAAATAGAGAAGGAAGATACAATTGGTGAAGATACAAATTAGATGTGAAAAATACAGCGTGCCTAAAGTTTTAATAGGGAAGAAGGACAGATAATTCTAAACTAACTATGATTTTTATTTGTTTATTTAAAATTATTTATTTATTTAAAAAAATTTTTATTTTATTTTTTTTTTTATTATTATTATTAATATATAATATATATATATATATATATATATATATATATATATTTTTTTTTTTTTTTTTTTATATTGCCAGTTCACTCCTAGGAAAACACGGAGACGAGGCCTCATTGGACCGGCAATGCCACTTTTGGCTTGCATAGACAAGGCCACATTGGACCACACAGACAGCCGCCTTGGCAAAAATAATAAACGGGCCTCCTTGGACCACGTATAGCAGCCACCTGGGGCTGAGCATAACATAGACTCTGGCCTCATTGGACCACATGGCCTTTATAGACCACAGAGACGAGGCTTTAATGAGCCACACGGCCACAATAGACCACAGAGACGAGGCTACTAAGCCACAACGGCCGCTAATGCCACAAAGAGACGAGGTAAGACTGGACAACACATACGTTTTTTTTTTTTTTTTTTTTTTGCAGGATACAACAGCTTTAAGATCACGAACCTATGCCCCGGGGGGCAACTGCCCACCATTGCATCTTTTAAGGACAAGACCGAGCCACTAGAGCCACATAAAGACAAACCACACAAGACTACGGCATCTAAGCCACATTAAACCTCTGCCCCAAGGGGGCCACTGGCCGTTCAGGCATCTTTTTAAAAGGACAAGGCAAACATATGCCACAAGGCGCCAAGCCCCACATGTACACAAGGCCCACGTGGCCACAAGGCCACTAATGCCACACGTAGACAGACATACTTGAGTACAAGGCCACTAGGCCACGTTTAACCATGCCATGAAGGCCACAAGACCACGAGACAAGGCCACATTAGGCTACACGGTCACAGTAGACCACACAGAACATAAAGGGTTCCAAACCATATACCCACACATAGACGAGACGTACAGACAACGGCCACTAAGCCACACAGAATAAGGCCATAAGGGCCACAGCCTGGAGGCCGAACATAGGACATGGCGACATGGTACCACGAAGCCATGAGACCGCCACAGAGACGAGGCCCACCGGGCCACAAGGCTGCTAAGCCACACTGAACGAGGCCAACAAGACAGAGCCACTAGGCCACACAGAACCTGCCATATTTAATGGCCACAAGACCACGGGACAGCCACATTAGGCTACACGGTCACAGTAGACCACATAGAACATGAATATCGCATAAACTAGCCTTTTTTTTTATTTTTATTTTTTATTATTATTATTATTTTTTATTAATTTTTTTTTATTAATCAATTGACGAACATGTAACAAAGGCACAACGGCTGCTACAGCCACATAGAGACGAGGCCACATTGAACAGAGCCGCTAGGCCACACATAATAGTTGACTAGATAGTCATTGAGGAGTGTTGGCTAGAATAATAATAGGATGAAGGAAAGAAGATTATGACACCACCACCAGTAGTTGCATAGTTATTTACCTTATGGTTATTGTAGAGCTTGCTGGGCTTGAAGAATAGTTTTAGAATCTGGTCTTATTTAAGACTTGAATGCAGAGGAAGACCATCTGCCCAGGATCTTGAAAGCTGAAGTAGAATGCACGTTCAGCTGCTGTAGTGGCTGCCCCAAACCTAAATGAATGACCGTTATACTGGAGGGGAGATAACTGCAGCTTTTGAGGACAGAACTAGATGAGTCCTGAACCACGCTTAAGAGAGAGATGCTTCGTAGGTAGGAAAATAGGGAAAGTGATCTGAGAATCTAGAGCAGATTTTTAGGAATGTAATTAGATGAGAAGGGACTAAATGTATTGCTAATTTTAGAAATTGTTGATATGATACCAGAAACTTGAGTCGGTTGGAGTGCTTAAGAAAGAGTAAAGAAATTAGGGAGAAGGTCTAGGGCAAGATCGGAGTGTTAGATCTGAAGAAAATCTGAAGAGCCATGAACATAGTTAGACATGGATACGATCTGAATATGAAAATGGGAAAAGAAACCAATATGGATGGGAGGTAATAAAGGGGGGTTAAATGGATTTCACTTTTCTGTAATGTTACTGTTAAAGCATAATCAACAACTGCAAAGTTACAATGCACAAAGTTAAAGCATTGAAGACTTAATTTAAGGAGATCGCTTTTTAAGGACTACAACAATGCTGAGAGGGACTGTGCTGCATCCTTTGGATTAGTGGCATCACAAACCATAAAGTTATATATTCAGCTCCCGGAAAATGATTTATAGAATAACAAAGAGAATGAGCTATTCAATACTAGAAGATACTACGCATAAGCTACATGATACATCAACTAACCATCCGGAAATGGGGTCTACATGTTAATGCTTCTTGAGTCTCTCCATCTTTGGCTGACTTGGTTTGACTATAAGCTAGAAGTTTTGAAATGTCTGTGAGAGGTAATCAAAGCTGCAAAACGAGCTGTTGAACTCCAGCCCTGTTCCGGGAGCAGCAGCTCGACTGCATCCAAAGGGACGACAATTCCAGCATAGGATATAAAATATATTTAGGACATTCCAAGCCAAACCCCTCACACGCACCATGGGGACACTGAGACCCACCACACATCGATTTTACTAATTGTAGATAAGGAAGGAACAACCGGCCGTGATCCGGATAAGAAATAAGGAATCTGAAAGAAAAGCGAAACAATCAATTCTGCAGAAATATAAGCTTTAAAGGTGTAGGGAGTCACATCTTCAGTGATAAACTGTCTAGCTGGATTGAGCAGAGTGACTAATTTATTTGATCACTGTTAGAGGAGGGCAGGGTGATGGATAAGGGTTGCTGAAAGGCAGAGCCGCCTGAAGACTACAGTGCGTAGCTATGGCATTGCAGTGGTCAGAAATGCACGTGCGTGACCTTAATCATGAAATTGGAGACTACTGATTGCCAGCTGAACGTCTCTGGAACAGCATGATCGTCTACGAGATCTGCCTTAGTGATGCAACCGAGCTTCGTTAGCACATACAGCATAAATTTGCCACCACTTCGAACCCAGAGATGTTAGCAGCTGCTATAAGATAATTTCGGTGAAGCGCGAATGAACGGAGTCTGAGCAGGCTTGGTAATATATCTGACCTTTGCTATTCCGAATGTCCAAATCTGAACTGATATGCACCCTTCGACTATGGCCAGTGTTAACAGACGAGGAATAAATGCCCTGCCTTAAAGACATACTTATGGTGATTTTTTTTTTTTTTTTTATAAAATCTCAGTACAATACTTACCTGTAATAAGGTGACAGCATACCGATAAGATACCTCGATCACACTTGATATTTTGTTGTTGACTTTGAGCATAGAATCTTTCTCAGCTGCGCAGCATACACGTGACATTACTCTCAAGTTGTATGAATGAAGTTATTCACGACCGAGAGATCACTGCCATGGCAACCAAGTGAGACCCTTGAATAAAAAAAATAGGTGAACATTTAAATCATACAAATAAGTAAATACGATGTCATTCGAGTCTTCTTGACTGAGATTCGTCTGGTGATTGGTTTGAATTATAGTCTACACTTATAACTGTTAGTTCTACTGTGTTAGGCAAGTTGACCTTTGACCTGAGCATCCTTAGTCTGCTTTTGAGCATTTAATATCAAATCCTTAAAATGTCGATATTTCTATGACTCGTATCGGTGGATTAAAGTAGTCGCCGAGAAAATTTGTGTTATAGCGGTTGTACCATATTTCTGTTAGTGAAGAACTTAAATGCAAGAATTAAAAGATCTTGATATGAAAAATCATATCATTGTAGGCCTATAGGCCACAAGTCAAATTGAATAGATATAGAGAACTACCGGTATTAGCACTGTAAATGTATCATTTACTTCTTTTGTATTAAAAACTCTTGCTACATATATGTACCCTACATGTACCCTTCATAACCATGTCTATATGGCATACGTATAACATCCAACTTGCTTCTGATATGGACATATATTTACATCACTTCCAAAATTTTTACAAACCCTTTGTAAATTTATAACTTATGTAGGCCAATTTATCTTTATTTTTTAATAATTTAACAGTAGCTATTAATTGCTTTTGTTTTATGTTTGAATAATAGATAGTTATATTTACAGAAAATGAACAGAGATAAAAACGCCCCCTTTTATTGGTTAAAGCGCAATCTAGGTAGGCTGTAAGTCGAATCTTGCCGGCGGTCGGGAAGTGATTAGCAAAACGTCTCCATAAATGCCGAAGCAATAACAAATTCAGATGGGCATAAACGAGTTGAATAGGTATGCTCCTTTATTGAAAGGCACTCTCACATAGTGAGTGAGCAGATGAGGAGCGCGAGCTGTAAATGGCATATAGCCTACATAAAGCCAATTTGATAAAGTTGCTCTTAAGCTTGATTTAATTATATTCAGCAACCCAGCTGTAAATATTTTGCAATTAACCATGAGAACGTGGAATCAACAACGCTGAATAGATTAGTAGCTACTGCGCTGTGGATATAATATACGTGTCGTGAATCTTTGCTTGCAATTGCTACAACCAGCGAGCTATCCGGTTTTTTATTTTTTTTTATTTTTTTTTAGGAAACTACCGCGTCACCAGAGTCCACAATTGAACTTTACAGCTGATGAAGGGAGCAGTAGAGTAGCAAATTAATATACTTACCTGAATGGAATTTAATCATAGAAGCCTAATAGGAATGTAAACAGTAGCCGCGGGAATGTACCAACGTGAAAGCCTTGAAAATGGAACTTGAACTTGAAAGCCCTGTTAGGAGATCGTCTCGTGAGATTTAAAGCCGCCACATTCTTGTTTCCTCTGCAAGCGTGGTGCATTCGCGCACCGCGAAAATGGCTGAGATCAAATCAACGATATGACTTGTGTTGTTATGATTGGAATCGAACGCAAGTGAATAAACGCCGGTTTCGTTCTGCGAACTGAATTGAAGCGTCAGCATCTGCGAACTAATCGTCGCTTCAGTATCTGCCAATCGTCGCTTCAGTATCTGCGAACTCAAACATGTGTAAGTACCGTGCTTTTATGCAGTGAGCATAAGAATATGATTGGATAGAAGTGAAGGCAATAAGTGACGTAGTAATTGAGTCTTCCCAGCAGAACTTATGCTAAAGCTTTCATTTCTGATAAATTTTGAGCTACTATGATAGAACATGTTTTCGTTCATCAAAAGACAATGACGGAAACATATGAAATTTGTTTTGAGATTAAAAATGTACTTCTCCCTGAACTTTTTGATGGTACAGTAAGTGTCATGGGTAAGTCTAAACAGAATAGCTGTCCAATGTCCATAGATATATTTCGAGAACTATATGTTTTGAACAATGTGTTTTCTGTTTTTTGGTGTATTGTTTACTGCTTGATAGTGTATATTATGGAAGCCCATTCCCGCCACATAAGAAAAAAAACGACCATAAAAACTCGAAATGATGACATTCTTAAATCATTATTATGACATAAAATGTCGAATTTATGATTTACTAAATCGAAATTATGACTTTAAAAGTCATAATTATGTGATAAAAAGTCAAACTTTTGACATACCAAGTCGAAATTTTGACATACTAAATCGAAATTATGACTTTAAAAGTCATAATTATGAGATAAAAAGTCAAAATTTTGACATACCAAATCGAAATTTTGACATACTAAGTCGAAATTATGACTTTAAAAGTCGTAATTATGACTTTAAAAGTCAAAATTATGACATAACGAAATCGAAATTATGACTTGTCGACTAAGCTAATTGATCTTCAGGCTTCACTCGACAGGACACGACACGACACAGGATGACATGCATGCTTCCATAGAATTGTGAACACATTAATTAGGCTATTTTGATCGTAGTTGGATGAAATTCTTGCCTTTAGCGAGCGGATCTGAGCAAACTCACTTCTGAAAAGATTTAAGGAAAGATTGTAGGCTATCACCCCAGGTAAGTCATAAAGTAGCCTAGCTAGGCTACACAGAAGTAGGCTATTGCATAATTGCACATACAGTAAGTAAAGATTATAATTCGCGTAGCCTATATATAGGCCTATGTGAATATGAATGATCCCGCGTCATATTTGTAATTAAATCACATTTAGAACATGTTATGGCTTGGGCGCCTAAAACACTCTAAGAATAGGCCTATAGGCTTAGGGAAATTTAACTCATGTTAAAGTTTCAGATGTATACACCTAATAAATTATGGCAGTATATAAGATTTTATGGGGGAACAAATATAACATTTTATTTTATGTTGGCTACCATCATGTCAGCCCTCCCTAAGTGAACGAATCAGATAATTAGTGCCCCGCCGCCACTAGGTGGACCCCAAGACCATAGACCCTGACCTTGACATTTAATTGCAGCCTACAACTTGATGTAGGCTATATTTACATCACATGTTAACGCAGCGGTAGACTTACACTCACGAGACACTGCACTTATTCGCAATAACAAAATATCATTATTTGCCTCTTCTTTTTTTTTTTTTTTTTTTAAAGCATAGGCTACACCCGGAGCGCGCGTACACTAAAAGCCTGTCAAACAGCGCCCGATTATTGGACTTTATCGTTTGCATCTGATTGTGCTTGCATCTGACTATATAAATACACACAATGTTTACATAAACACAGTTGGTTATATCTAAAGTGAAAGTAATCCGTTGTATCTCTGTGTTAGAAGCATGTAGGTCTTAAAGGGACAGCAGGGTTATAGTAAACATGCTGAGTCTGACGCTTGTTCTTAAAGGGATAGTTCACCCAAAAAGGAAAATTCTGTCATTATTTACTCACTCTCATGTTACTCCAAAACTGTATCAATTTCTTTCTTCTGCTGAACACAAAAGAAGACATTGTGAAGAATTTGGGTAACCAAACAGTTGTAGGTCCCTATTGACTTATATACTATGGAAGTCGCTGGTGACAAGCAACTGTTTGGTTGCCCAAATTCCTCAAAATAACTTTTATGTGCAACAGAAGAAAGATTGATATAAAAAAAGACTAATAAAATTGATTATGGGTGTGTTAGATTTATAGTCAAGTATTGACAATAGTTAATCATATTGGTGGCCTCCAAATAAAATTCTCCTTAGAGACACATAAAGGCTTGGGCCGGCCATGTGTACCATAATGCCACAATATATTGGGTCAATTTTACTGCATAAACATGTAGCTTCGGTCATAAAATTGTAGTTTTATAATATCTGTTAATCATATGTTTAATAGTAATAGGGTTGCCAATTATCCATATTGTGCTGTGATGTGCATAGGCCTATGTAGGTCCAAAGTCTCTAAGTTTTTAAAAAGTCAGAATTTTGGCTATATATTTCGGAACTAATAATGAATTCAGTTATGTGTATTGTAAAAGACTTGGATTTAACCAAATCATAAGACTTGGCCTTTTTCAGTGTGATTTCTATCGTTCAAATGTGTGTCGTACTGTCCACTAGAGGGCAAAACGAATGGACCGATCTTATTCCAGCTAACTCCAGAGTTTGTTATAATATTTTTTATATATCATTATGTCTGTTCTTCTAGGATGGATGACCTTTGGGAGTTTTTGAAGTCAAGAAACGTCTCTGATGACACCATACAGCGAATGCAACAGGATAAGGTAATCATTAAACTGATAAATATGCATCACAAGTGCAGTCCAAAAATAATAATATTAAAAAACGTCTTGAGATTTGTTCATTTATGTTCATGAGAAGGGTTGAATATGTGATAAATGAGTTTTCTTGATTTTTCCATTTAGAAGACAAAACGAGAAATCAAATTATCCAATAAGTTATGACAATAAGTCACCTTTATTTCTATTGTTCTTATTACAATACAGATTGGCCTGGTTTCACAGCAGGGCTTAGATTAAGCCAGGATTAGGCCTTAGTTCAGTTAGGTAATTTAAGTAGGCTAGCTTTGATATACATGCCTTAGAAAAAAAATTAAAAACATTTAGCCTACAGGGGCCGTATTCACAAAGCATTTTATCTTACCACTAGGAGTACTCCTAAATCGCACTAAAAGATTTTAGCTAGGAGTTTTCTCTTAAAAGTTATTCACAACGCCTTTCAGACCTACTCTTAGTAAAGAAAAATGAAAACTCCTAAACTAAGAGAGAGGGCTTGTTCGACTTCATGCAGCTCTGCGCAGAACGATCGGCGGCTGACTTGAAGCAGTGCATGCCGGTTAGAAATTTTGTCCGACTTGATACAGCGCCGACGCCACGTGACTGTGACGTATGGCATCAAAGTACCGCGAGAGCGTTTCGAGAGTAGCCGGAGAACTCAGCCAGCGCAGCTTCTCAAGAGCGGCTGCACTGGGCTGCAGGAGGGCTGATGACGACACAGCTGTTCCACGATTGGCCGGATTCACCGCATGACAACGATCACGTGTGTTTCGTGTTTATTCGAACACCTTTAGTTCCTCTAATGCTCTCAAATCAGTTTATTATAACAGTGAACACTCTTTTCATGTCGTTGTCATGTTATATTGTGTCATGTTTATCAAATTAAAACTGCTTAAAAAACGTAGACTCCACTTCATTGATAGTTGCTTATGTTGAACTTTATTCTTGTTCAAACAGACGCTGTATGAAGCAGTACATAAAGTATTGAATGAACATGTCTCATGAAATGAAACATCTGTGTATTATTTGGCAAATATTGCATTTATTTCACTGCAGCTGTGGTAAAGTATGCAAACACCACGTGAGCGGTCACTACGGGAACCAGAAAGTGTCCGACTTCACGTCTCCGTTTGCAGCTCCTCCCCGCCTGCACGCGGCTACTCTCGCCGATCGGTTACATCCAGCCGCAGCCGATGTCGAACACACCTAATGCGTGCGCTACACAAGTAGTGCGAAGGACGGAAGATGATGAATAACTGAATAAATAGCCTAAATGAATAAAGAGTAAGGGAAAACAAATATATAGTAGCCTAATGAAACATATGGATTGATGCAATATCTTTGCAACATTATTGAATTAATCTGTCACTATATGCCTCTGCCTACGTTTGCAAAGAGAAGAACATTTTAATTTGATTCACAATGAAACGTTACAATTAGTTTACATGCAATGAGTAGCCTAGGTTTGGTTGTTGTTGGTGGCGTTATTGGATCCAATGCAAAATTGTTCCCTCGCGATTGGAAGCTCCTGAGCCGCCGCATACGCATTTCAAAACATCGCAACGTGAAATGCCACAAAAAGCGGTTTGTGAATAGGTCTTAGGCTTAGGCGCTACTTTTAGGGCTAAAATGCTTCGTGAATTACTCTTAGTAAAAAAAATTAAGAGTCCTAAAGTTACGAGTGACGCCCATTATTTTTAGGAGTTGCTCCTAAATTCGCCAGTTAGGAGCTACTTTTAGCCTTAAAATTCTTTGTGAATACGGCCCCTGGTCTGCATCTTGAGAAAAACAATGCCACAGATGTATTTTAAAGGGGTCATATAATGCCATTTTTGTACAAGCTAATATGATTCTTTAGGGTCTAAATTAAAAGTTTGTAATATACTTTAATTAAAAATTCTCATTAGTATTGTAAGAAAACACTAATTTTACCTGGTCAAAAACAGCTCTGTTTTCAGCACGCCGTTTCAGTGCATGTGTCTTTAAATGATAATGAGCTTTGCTCACCCCGCCCCTCTGTTCTGTGGGTACACCGTATTAGACATTCTCTGACCATATCTAGCACAATAACCACGTGTTATTCGTTATAAACGTGGGATTATGAATTATATTGAGAACGTCGTACATAGAAAACATGCCGTAATGTACCCTGAGTGTAAACGGTGAAGCCTGCAGCAAGGTTTGCAAATTTCGCAAAGATTAATATAAATACTAATATAAAGGTTAATAAAACATTACACTCACATCTTCTGGAGGTTCAGCAGGAACACGTTGGTACCGATCCGTTTTTTCTCGTTTGTGAAGCTGTCTGGTGTGAAATGATTCGCGCAAACATGAAAGCACAGACGATCGTGGGGAATCCCCGTGAGGGAATCCCCGCGTCAATCCTTTGGGCATATCGCTTCAAAAACAAAACTCAGCCACTGCTTCTTCAACGGCTCGGATTTAGGAACATCCAAATGACTGCTGTGTTCCTTATTACATCTAAGAACAGAACACCACAATCGCTTAGACGCCATTCTACTCCAGCATATCAACCATATATCAACAATGGCGGACTACTATGACGACGGCTGTCACAGCTTGCTCAGGGCGGGTCTTGTGTTGAAACACGGCTGTCAATCACAATAGCGGGAGGGGCGTACGATCTTATGACGTCACAATATCGAACGGCTTGATTTCAGAGATGGTCAAACATATAAGGAGATTAAAACAAAACCACTGGATGGATTTTTATCATGATAGGATGGTTGTGTACAGGCACTGCCAACAGACATTTCAGTGCAATCAACTTGTAAAAGTGCATGTACCATTATATGACCCCTTTAAGATATATCAGTGCAAGTTGTTTTCAGCTAAAACAGCTCAATAACGCATTTTAGTCTGGGACTACACTGTTAGACCTTACCAGGTTTTTTTTTACAGTAAATTACTGGCAACACTGTTGCCATAATATACTGTTAATTGTACAGTTATTTAATGTAATCTACAGTATGTTACTGTAAAAATGCACTAAATTGAAACTCGAGTTAACTAATTTCACTTGGAGAAACTGACTGCCTTGAATTGACCAACTGTCATTTAAACGTATTATATATTTAAAGCAGAAATAATGTGAGCAAAGTATTACTGTGAACTTATTTTATTTGAGGCCACTAAAAAACTATTGAACATAAAAAGATTTCCACTGGACCAGCAACTACACAGACACCGCCTGTTAAATAAAGCAACATGCAGCAAATCATCAATGTTTGTAGATCTTCTCCTGGACTGAAGCACAGGCTCTACTCTTCAGCAACAATGGTGACCCAAAAAACAACATTTTACAGAAAACTACTGGCATATACCTGTTTTATAACTTACAGTTTATTACTGTTAAAATACATTTTGTGGGTGTGTCTATTTATATTACACTATATTACACTATACTGTAAAATGTTGTTTTTTGGGTCACCATTGTGCTGAAGAGTAGAGCCTGTGCTTCAATCCAGGAGAAGATCCACAAACATTGATGATATGCTGCATGTTGCTTTATTTAACAGGCGGAGACTGTGTAGTTGCTGGTCCAGTGGAAGTCTCTTTATTTATAATATTTTTTTAGTTGTCTCAAATGAAATAAGTTCACATTAATTATTTGCTCACATTATTAGTGCATTATAAATTTTAGTTAACACATTTAAACGACAGTTGGTTAATTTAAGGCAGTAAGTCTCTCCAAGTGAAATTAGTTAACTCGATTTTCAATTTAGTACATTGTTACAGTAACATACTGTAGATTACAGTAAATAACTGTACAATTAACAGTAAATTACAGGCAACAGTGTTGCCAGTATTTTACTGTAAAAAAAAGCCTGGTAAGGTCTAACAGTGTACCTCACAGGGTAACTGTCATCAGAGAATTGTAAACTTATATCTAAAGTGTTTTAAATTGTATTCTTTTTGCAGATTGATTGCAGTGTCATACAGCTTATGACAGATGACCAGCTGAAGGAATATCTGCCTTCCTATGGTGACAGACTGGCTATTCATGGATACTGCAGACGAAAAGAACAAGATCCCAGAGGCCGAAATTCTAAACTTTTTGATCGGCTGAGAACCAGGCTAGCAAGAAGCAGAGGTGACACTGACAATGTATATGAAAAAAGGTCAAAAAGTGCTCAAAAGAGTATGCGAAATATTGAAATGGGATGGATGCATTTTCGAGAAGGGAACTTTATTCAGGTCCGAACAAAAAAAGGTGGGGGTAAACGTAAAATTTGCGTGTTAAAGGACTGTACAAAAAAGGATCTACTTGAAAAGGCTGCCGAGTTGTTTTTTCCAGGTGAAAAATGTTCCGTGGGAAGCTTCACAGATTTTGTGGTCGATATAACAGACTTTCAAGAGCAAACAATAGATGACCAGATTACAGTTGGAGAACTTTATGAGCTGACCAAATTACCAATCTTGCGTTTTTACTTGACAACCAAGAAGAAAGCCATCGCTAGTGACACACAATTAGACACACAGTTGAGCTTCAACAGCGAAACAATTACGCAGGGAGGGGGAAATAGGCAAGATTCCAGATCTCCCATACGTACCAGCCAATCCCTTCTGTTGACTGAGCGAGATTCCAGATCTCCCATACGTACCAGCCTGTTGACTGAGAATGTAGAGTCAGACCTAATTTATGTAGGGAGGAGCACTTTAATTGAAACAGGCAGTGATGATGTTTTATTGTCAGACTCCATAATTAGCATGACTGATCCATCAAGTGTGTTTGAAATTGATGCAGCCAGGCAGCCAGAGGTGGACAATTTGGAAGATAGTGGCACTGTAACAATCTCCACAGGACTTATCTCTGGGCTGGAAGACACTGCGCTTGATGACACATTACCTATTTTAGAGGAATCATATTCTGTACCTTCTCCAATTGATAACTCACTGGAGCCCTTTGTTCAGAGTGAAAGGGTGAAGAAAATTCTTATAAAACAGCTTATTGAACATTTTTGTGACGAAAGTGTCTTGACAGATGACATATCTATGAAAGTCATTCTTCCCGATGGAAGGCTGGAAAATGCTGTTGATGAAGGGGGGGTTTTGAGGGATGTGCTTTCAGAGTTTTGGCATGACTTTTATGAGCAATGTACTTTGGGAAATAGCTTTAAGGTCCCTTATCTACGACATGACTTTGGTCAACAACAGTGGGAAAGCATCGGCCGAATCATTGCATTTGGTTGGCAAAGAGAGAAGTACCTGCCTGTAAAAATTGCACCTGTAATGCTGGAACAGGCGGCCCATGGATGTGTCACAACCAGTCTTGTGGACTGCTTTCTCAGATATGTTACAGAATCAGACAGAATGATCCTAGAATCATGCCGTTCACATTTTGAAGATGTGGACAAAGAAGAGCTCTTTGAGGTCATGGATCATCATAACTCTCGAAGAGTCCCAACAGCAGATAATATCGAGCAGCTCTTGGAGGAGATGGCACATCAGAAGCTGATTCAAGAACCTGCGTTTGTGATAGAGCAGTGGCATAATGTGCTTGCGCCTATGAGAATTGAGCTCCAGGACATCGCAGCTGCCTATGATGAACTACAACCGACATCTAGAAAGGTCATGAAATCAATAGCCTACCCTGCTACAATGAATTTACAACAAAAACACACTGGCAGGTATCTAAGTACATTTCTTAGAGAATCAGATAAACAACACCTGTCCCTCTTCCTTCGGTTTTGTACCGGGTCAGATTTGTTCCTGGGAAAGACCATCACCGTTAGCTTCACACAGTTGGAAGGCTTTCAGAGACGACCCATTGCACACACATGTGGCTGTTACCTGCACTGCAAAATTTTTCGTTGTGAATTTACAATAAATAATTGGATAAATTTTGCATGACTTTCACAGTAAGGATTACAGCAATATACTGTGAAATATACTCACAGCAATTTACTGTAATTTTATATCTGTGATATTACAATGCATTGTTGTAAAAGCACAACTGTATACTGTAACTTCACAGCTTCAATGACAAAGCAATTACTGTGATATGACAGTACATTACTGGGGAATTACAATCTTTTGCTGTACATCGTTACAACAAGGCCCTGTATTTTACAGTGTGTACTGTGAAAGTAATGTACAAGTTGACAATAATTTACTGTGAATTTACAATCATTGTACAATTAACCCCCTCCCCCCCAACAAACAACTCTGAGGTAAAGTCAATGTTAGCCCAATGGCATATTTATTAACAAATACATATTTTTCAATGTACAGCAGATGCCAAGAACTTCAAGAGTTCAAGAAATTCAACTTTCTAGTCATAAAAGTCATCTTAAAATGCAGAAAATGCAGAGAAATTGTGCAAACTCGCAATTCAACTACCTGTCTCACAATTCAACTATTCATCTAGCTGTGTCACAATAACAGTAATGGACAGGATGGGAATGAGGCCTTCATGGCAAGATAAGAGAGCGATGAAGGAATGTCATAAAGGGGTCAGGCGCTCCTCTCAGTCTCAAACATTATAATGAGTCCACACGTAAAAATCTTGTAGTGCAAAGTTGTCTTGAAAAATTACAAAAAGAACAAGGCTACTCAAAACTGAGCCTGACAACTACCACTGCAAAAAAAAACTATGATGCCCACTCAAGGTCAATAAGTTTCCTCAAAAGGGTGCTCACATGAGGGTTCATTGTTGTCCGCTTCTTGGTCTTTGAGCCTCTTTCAGGATTGATGCCCAGGAAGCACCTGTTAATAAGCAAATATAGTTTCAGTTTTAAATAGACTTACAGTATGTATTGCAGACAGCATTTATCAAGGTGTGCTTTTTGCTGTGCTTTTTCCCCACATCAAACCCTAATAGATTTATAATCCAAACTTGTTAGATCTTACTCTCACCATATTTTTTTTTTAGCCATTTTTAGCCAAGGTGCCTAAATAGGGTTGATTTTCTACTATGAGAGGCCATATCAACGTGTGCCGCCACTGAAATGCATCTTCACGCAATTGGCCAGTTGGTAAATTAAAACCAAACCCTGTTGAAAGTATGACAAACATATCCTTTTCAATAAAGGGCCTGAGAGCATTTAGTTCTGCTTTGAAAGAAAATTTCATCTACTTCATTCAATGCATTCACATTTCGCAATAGACGTTTCAAAATCATCATCACATAGCCTGCCCCAAAACAAAATAAATAGCTGTGATTGGACCGGCAGGTATTTGTCAGCATAACATGTGTAGAAACCCAGACTGATCTGCAGAGCGAAATTGAATGAGTTCGCGAGATCAGGATGGTCTCACCAGGCTAGCCTCAGGTACCTCGTTCGTCAGCATTTTAGACCTCAAGACAATCATTGAGTTGGAAGCCTGTACTATAATGTGAATTACAAGATTAAATGTTATCTTTATAAAATACCTTTGAATGAACTCCAGCGTCGACGATCCAGCGGCAGGATACTCAAGGTTGAAGACGTAATAGCTGCTGAAGAAAGCAGCTACTCCGTTGTAAAAAGAAAGGGTGTGGGCCCATCACGACATGTCCCTCGATGGATACAAGCCATCCAGAGGGCTTCATCATGTCACCTGAAATGAACAGATACAACATTATGTGTTATGAGCACTTTGCGATCTGCTTAAGATACAAATGGCTATACAAATGTAATTCTTATTATAATTATAATTATTATTATTTATTGTGGTCTTGTAGATTTCTAGAATGAAAACAAAATAATGAGTTAGAAATGTCGATACTAGACCAAAGTAACATTACCTTGAATGATCAAGCAGGGGCTGCTGGGGAGTTCTGCAGTATTGACCAGTGGCACATGGCTGTAACATAGTTAACACACAATAGCATGGATTTAGGATAAAGGATAAATATTGTTCATTGGTCAGAGGTAGTAAATCATGCAAGGTAAATGTTGATAATGTAATCACTCATTTTGCATTTTAAATATTTGAATAAAAAATCTTACATCAACTTCAAGCATCAAACTCTCTCTGATGACCTGGAAAGAAAAGAAAAGAAAAAGGAGAAATTACACAAATGCAACCAACAATAAGAATTTCAGTTTGAATGCAGATTATGATCATTGATCATTGTAATTTAATTTTATCCGTATGTCAAAAATGATAGTGGTATATATATAGTGTTTTTTTCTGTAGCACTTTGAGATTGCTCACTCAATGTAAAGTGCATTTACAACTTTTACAATTATTATTCATTCATATCAGGACAAGTGGGAAACCCTAGTGTTAAAACCCTCCCGTTGTCGAACACGACATTAGACTAATTTACTCTAGTTAGCTCAGTCATGTTGTAACTAGGATATCCGCTGGAAAAATTTTTTTTCATGGACCGTTTGGTTTGAATCAGTTATTAAAGTTAAACAGCTAACGGTTAGCCCTGCTAATCTATGATAACCTTGACTAATTACAGAAATGTGCACACATAAATAGTAATGTTTGTCCCATCATTGGTTTTATAAACTTTACAAACACCAGATTTGTCTAAACGGTGCTGTGACATGAAAAATTAACTTATAGCTAAACTCTCGTCATTACTAACATTACTACTATTAGCAAATGCTGTGAGAGAACGTTCAACAATTCCGGGCACTTGCTAACAAAATGTGAACTGTGTCATGCGATAAACGTATAAAGTAAATATTATTATCATATTAAAATAACATGGGTGTAAGTGCTGCAAACATTCTGCTCACCTTCTCCATTCAGCCCGAAAATTCAGAAGAGGGACACGACCGCGCCTTTTCAGTTCAAATTCAAAACAGTTCGGTTATGTCATGTGACTTCCCAGGGCATATTTCAATACAATATTTCACTGTAATAATACTGTTTAATGCTGTGAAATCCTTATTTTTTTCACTGTGTTGCTGTGATATTACAGACCTTGTTGTGATATAACAGCAGGTTTTTGATTGCAGTATTTTACTGTAAAATAAGAGTTAAATGCTGTAAAATCCAAGGATACTGTAGTTTTTACAGGTATTCATTGGGATATTACAGGGAAACTTAATTACAACAAGTTACTGTAAAATAATACTGTTAATTATTGTGAAATGCTGGTAATTTTTAACAGTGTGGGGCTGCCTGTGAATTATGACAACTACCCAGAGTTTCGCCATGAAATGAACAAAGTGTTAGAGAGCAACATATGGGTCATGGATATAGTCTAGTACACAACAGACTTACTATTAGTAAGATTAAGCTTCAATTGAAGTTAAGCTTCAACAACATAATTGAGGTCACAACAGGCTTTATTTCTTGATGTTTTTTTCAAGATGTGTTTTACATGTTCACATTTCCAAAGTTCCTGTTAGTACTTTCTCTGCGGCACAAGGTTTGAAAGTGTCAGTTACAAAGCTTGTACCATAATTTATTTTGCCATGTATTATGATAAAAATAATGTTTTTATTTGAATGCACTTTATTATACAACACTTTCCTTTTGTTTTTCTAGTATTCATTTCTAGCATGTTCAGTCATGCCCATAACACAAGTACAGTTTATAGTACAGTTTTTTTTGTTCTGCAATTTTGGAAAGTGTTATTTTGAGTCAATTAAACCATTCCCTGGTTAAAACACAACCTGTTTGTCTTCCCTACTGACTCTTATAATACAAATCTTAAATGTTCAGCAACACATATTTTTTAGATATGAGGCTCCAACTCACTTTTAATTAGCACTCTAAGAGTTATGTACAAATCCACTGCTGCAAACACATCATTCGTATGGTTCAAATCATGCTCTGACATAAGATCAACACATACGTTAAAAGTGTCTTCATCGCATGGAAAGTCCTTGAAAACACACTCTTCTAAACAGACTTGAACCTTCTCCAGACACACTGGATGCAGATGGTCTGTGGCTCCATAGATGAGACACTGCATACATGATGGATGGTCGGCCATGTGGTGAACGTGAGTTGTGGACTGGCCGTATTCTGTGGTTGTTCCAAGTGAAGACTATCTCATCAAGCTCTTCCTGTAAGGAAACATGTTTTGGTAGAGTTAGTAGATGTCTGGGAGGCTGTGTGTGTAGCAGGAGAATCACACAGAGCATGAATCATGGAACCAGGTAATCAAATCACAGAAAAAATTGCAATTAAGAGTATTTTAAGATATTTTACATTTTTGGTATGCATAATACATTATAAATACGATTTATAACATTAAAGATACACTAAATTAGTGAGGACGTTAATATGTGACCCAAGTTACAATTCAATGTTTGACTTAAAGTGTTAGTTCACCCCCCAAAAATCATAATTTACTCATCCTCATGTTCCAAACCTGCATGAGCACGCGAAAATGAGTTTTTTCGTGCATGTAACGCATGGGTAGGTTTGTGGGGTACGTATGTATACGTTTGGGTAGGATTAGTGAGTGGGGTGCGTGTGTATTACACGCAATAAATTGCGTATCATATGCACGCGAAAACATGCGTATCATGCACGTAAAAAACTAATTTTGTGAAGCCACGTGTGGACAAAATCACAGAGCCTTACTCCAATCAGATGAAATTAAATAATGGTTTTAGATAAACTCTTTTGTTGCCAGCTTTTCTCATGTCAGTCATTTATGGTATTTTTATATTTCATAATTCATGGCACAAAACTTCTAAATTATCATTTCTAGAAGTGCCAGAATTCCATAACTACTAGAACTGCCGCAAGCGGTCATTTTGACCGCTAGATTCCAAACTCTTTATCTTTAATGATAAATAGGCCTACCCAATTAAGAGATTAATGCATTTATTGTATTGGGATATCTTTTAAAAAACAAAACAACACCAAACTGTACATTTAAACAAGTTTAATTATACATCTATAAATAATAATATCCGTAGATGTCCTGAGGAGTAGCCTTCATGTTTACACTGTTCGATCGCGCCCGCGCCTTACACACACACACACACACACACACACACACACACCATATTTCAGCATTGCAATCTTGACATCGCAGCCTGTTCATTATAGCCATAATAAAATATAATAATAAAATAGTCAACCTAACATATAAAAATTCCACTGCTCTGTTTATATAGTAGCCTAAGTATAGTAGCCTACAATTCGTAGTTTAGAAATTCAACTACGAATTTCGTACCATTTTGCGCATGTGAAGAGGATGATTTTTTCCGTCGATATTGGAACGTGAGTGAAGTACAAAGCCTATAATGAAGAATAGTTTACCATCCAAATACATCCAAATGTTGAAACATTTTGATTCTAATTAGAGAGTTACGTGAGCCCAACGCCGCTTACTTTCACTTTCTCTTGAAAGTAGCCTATTTCATTTTGGCTTGTTTATAGCCTAGTTATTTTTTCATTCTTGTTCTGAATATCATTACATTTAAATGATTTGTTTTGGAATATGTTTTGTGTATTTTTTACCACATTTTATTGTTGTGTAGCCTATATTGGTATAATACCGCGAAATTCAGTGCGGTCAATCTGGCCGTCCATGGCCGAAATAGGTAAATATGTTAATTTGTTTGTTTGCCTTATTTGTAATTTATATGAAAAACATTTTAAATAAAAATACAGACACTTTTAGGAAAAGTCAGGTAACAGCAGGATTTTATTTATTTTTTCAACAAAGTTATTGCAGATATAAAATTCAAAACGGTCAAAATGACCGCCATGGCAGTTCTAGTGTTATTTTTTACAGTCTATGGTTAAACCACACATTATTCCCTTTTTGATTCTATTAAGAATACTTTTGTAACGTTTAATGTCTAAGCCAAATAATTTTGAATACAGTATCACGACATAAATGTAGGCTAGGTATTATTATTAAGCCTACAGAACACAGATAATTTAATATTTGAGACTATATTCTCTATATTAATTAAAAGATGTTAATGTAGGCTATAGGCATGCAAGGCAATTGAGATAAGCGAAATAAACTCACCTGAATTTTGTTAAGGAAACAGAACTTCACCAAGGATTTGTCCAAAAAAGTGTCTGAGAAGTGCCCGTCCTCTCTCAGCTTGTCAAAGAGGTCTATCCAAAATTGGACACATTCACTTCGCAAAGTGAGCCACCATCTTTCGATGCGCTGGTTTCCAGTGCTTGGGCCAAACGTAACATGGTCTGTTTCGAGTCGATCCTCAGAAAAAGTCAAAAATCTTTGCATCTCAGCCACATGAACATTTTCTGTTCCTAAATCTAGCCTCACTCTAGCAGGACAACCCCCAGCTTTAATGACTGCATCCATGAAGTATCCAGCAATAAGTCTTGGATCATTGTTGGTCTTGTATGCCTCAAGCCATATCATGCTCCTGGAAAATCCATCGATACATCCACTTATTCCAATTCCAAATGGCTTCAGCTTATCATAACCATCTATATGCCACACAAAGTTAGGACCACGGCTATGATACACACGCCGCCTCAGTCGATTTCGTGACCTCAGATCAACCCCTTCACCATCTAAAAGCCGCAGCAGAACTCTCACTGTTTCCCTGTCAGTTACAATCCCATTCATCCAACATTTTTGGTGCATCCATCTATAGCCATGACATTGCCCAGATGTTTGAAGTTGTTGTTCGATGAAAGCTGCCACCTCCGCCACATCCGTTTTGTTCTTTCTGCGCCAAAGTTTGTTCTTGCTTAAAATCCTCTCAAGAGTGCGTTTGCTCAGAGCTATTCCATGCCGTTCCGCTAGTACGGCAAGAATTTCATCATTTGTAAAACCACGATCGAAATACTCCTTAATCTGTTCATAATTCATCATGTGTCGGGTCGCGTGCGTCAGATCAATGAGCGTGCCAGTCGGCAAGTCATAATTTCGATTTAGTTATGTCATAATTTTGACTTTTAAAGTCATAATTTCGACTTAGTATGTCAAAATTTCGATTTGGTATGTCAAAATTTTGACTTTTTATCTCATAATTATGACTTTTAAAGTCATAATTTCGACTTAGTATGTCACAATTTCGACTTGGTATGTCAAAAGTTTGACTTTTTATCACATAATTATGACTTTTAAAGTCATAATTTCGATTTAGTAAATCATAAATTCGACATTTTATGTCATAATAATGATTTAAGAATGTCATCATTTCGAGTTTTTATGCTCGTTTTTTTTTTCTTATGTGGCGGGAATGGGCTTCCATACAGAATAGTTTATATCTCACAATTCTGACTTTATAACACGCAATTCTGACTTTATATCTCCCAATTGCGAGATATAAAGTCAGAATTGCGTGATATAAAGTCGCAATTGCGAGAAAAAAAGTCAGAATTCTGACTTTATATCTCGCAATTCTGACTTTATAACACGCAATTGCGACTTTATTTCACGCAATTCTGACTTTATAACACACAATTCTGACTTTATATCTCGCAATTCTGACTTTATAACACGCAATTTTGACTTTATATCTCGCAATTATGTTTTATAAAGTCAGAATTGCGTGATATAAAGTCGCAATTGCGCGAAAAAAAGTCAGAATTCTGACTTTATAAGACGCAATTGAGACTTTATATCTCGCAATTCTGACTTTATATCACGCAATTCTGACTTTTTTTCTCAGAATTCTGACTTTATATCTTGCAATTGCGACTTTATTTCTCAGAATTGCGACTTTATATCTCACAATTCTGACTTCATATCTCGCAATTCTGAGAAAAAAAGTCCGAATTGTGAGATAAAAAGTCGCAAATTTTTTTTTTTTTTTTTTTTTTTTCTGTGGCGGAAACAAGCCTCCATATATAACAGAGGCTGTGCCATATTCAGTCAGTTTTAATAGTCTGGTAATCATAGGAGCCATCAGGTCTTTTAGCGTTATGGCTCTTCCTCATCCGTCAAGCATCCACCCTTCTCTCATTCAAAAACACTTTTTTTTTTTTTCTGAATATTACTCTTCAGCTCACAGTCTGTAAATTCTACCATATTATATCTTGTTTGTTTGAATCCCTCTTTGTTTGTATCTTTTAACCTAACTTTGTATGTGACCTCTGTATATTACTTTCTGCCCTTGGTATGTGTATTGTGCTTTGATTATTTTGTTCTATTCCTTAACCCAGTGGTTCTGGAGTGTTGTTGTTCCCCGAGGCTTTTAACATCCTTCTGCGGGCTCTGCAGTCACTCATTTTTCAGTAAGGGACAATATTTGCCCCTTAAATCGATATTTTCAGTGCATTTTTTACCTTTATAAAGTAAATAATGCTTTAAAGAAAGAAAAAAATTCAATAGAGAAATATGCAATGATTGTAAAAACGAATTAAGTGATGGTTTTAAATATTAAATTAAATCCGTCAGTAGGTGGCGGCAAGTCATGGTCTTTTTGAGCGAGTCATTCGTTCATCAGTGGCGAAGCAAGTGAAGTGGCTTATGAATTTATGAATGAATTTTCGACTCTCACGATTTGTTAAAAGCAGATCCGTAAACACTGCCGTGGCTCTTGTTGGAGATATTGTTTTGTTGCAAAAAATACGGACAAAACTGTGTTTAAATGAACATCACTTAATATTAATACCACTTAATATTATATCATCACATATTAATAACAAACTATCGTTTGTTGAACTGTTGTATAAATTCAATGTCACATTTTAAATCGTTTGGATATTCGTATAATGTGATCAACATGCTTAAGTGTGAATGCAGTCAGTTTTGACCGCAAAAGATGAGATAATTTAATCACGTAGCCTATTCATGGCATTTTACCTGCTAGAAATATATGGAGCTTATAATATGACAAAATGATTTGAATTTGAATTGTGTAAATTTGAATTATTTGCAAGTGTAATCTAACTAAATTGAATTTTAGGTGGTAGTTTAAATAGTTCTGAATTTGATTTGTTTTAAACGAATATTGAACGTTTGAAATTTAACAAATTGAAATGTTTTTATGGCTGAATTTTATAGACATGTATTTTCAAACAGCTAGTTTTTTTGTTCTGAATTCGTATAGTGCAAATATTCAGTTTAAAAAAATACAGATTCAAGTTTTCAAGATGAAGAAATTCGGAACTTCAAATTCAGTTTTCTAAAATTCAAGTTCAAAAATTCAAGTTCAAAAATTCAGATCTTACAGAAAGTAGGTCACAGGTCATCCACAGGGAAGAGTAAAGGATCTCAGATAAGTCGAACAGAGCATTTTGGCTGCACTGCAGTAGTTTTCTGCCGCAAACGCGGTGGTGGTTCAAGAGAATCCGTGTATCTTTCGTTCAGTCATTTTTTTATTTAATATTAAGAGTAGAAAAATGAGAAAACAGCTTGAGTATTAGATTTCTTCTAATATTCTAGTAATAATAGTCCGCTGCAGCAGTTGCACGGAGCTTACAAAACGCGTGTATTGCAACTATAGGCTACATTTAATTTTCTCATCAAACAACTAGACTAGCGAATGGCTCGGCACAACAGAAGAGCTTAGACAGGGCTTTCTCTCTGTGTAGACCAGCAGTTGGTCTGAATTTGCTATAACCTATAGCCTATTTTCTCGACTGTATAGGCTAAGTCACGTTTTATCATGAAATACGCTCTGATTTATTCCAAAGTGACTCAGGCATATATAATGCATTTAATGTTAAATAATCTAAATGTTGACTTTCAAAAGTAGGCGCGCCAAGAAGGCTATTCTCTGTATTTTGGTTCATTTTTGGTGAGCGCCAGAAAGATCTAAAGAGATCGAGACGCGCTAAAGCAGCGCATCATGTTGTTTTATTTATTTTTCAATGGCATGATATTTTGTAGTCATTTTGAATGTACACAAATAAAAATATACATTTTACTGTTTCGGATGATGTCATATTATCTGTATGACTATAAATAACAGAGTATTAAGTTATTTCCCAGCAGTGGAACAAATCCAAGAGATGGCGCTCGCGCATCGCGCTCTCACACAACATAGGATATCAGTTCTGGCGTTGCTTCATATCGCAGACTGTTCATTATCAATATGAAACACAGTCAACCAAACATATAAAAAGTTATTCTGCATAATTTAATTGGTCTGTTGTACAATATGAAGGGCAAGCTGTGCCGCACACAGTCCTACTTGTTATTCCAAACATTTCCCTTGCTGTAAAGACGCTGATTTAGCCTATACGTGTATTTTGGGACTCGACTGAAGTATGACGCCTTTTTATTTGTATTATAATATAATATATTAAAATACATAATCTTCTGAGTTTTATGATGTAGGCCTTGTATGTTTTATTAAAATGTATTATAATTTACATCTCAAAAGGATGCGCTTTGTGCATTCTCTGACATTATATTTATTTATTTAATTAATATTGAGTATCAATTGATGTTAAACAAAACGGTGTGTTATTTTCTCTGGCAACTAAACTTTCAAAAAAAAAACTTCCAAAAAAAAACTTCCAAAGCAAAGCCATTGTGCGTTCTCTCCTCGCTCCGCAGCTTTTCCACACAGATTTTGAGAACTGGCCAGCTAAAAAAAATAGGCCAAAGAAGTAGACTAACGGCTAGTGTCCGGGAAATGCGAGGTACGTTCATATTTATAAATAAACATAACTGATTTTGTCAACACCTAAATACATTTCCTAATAATAACAGTGATTAAGCCCAAATGTGGGTGGGGGTAATGAACACAATATGTTTGTTTTTTTGGTTTATTCGTTTTTTTTGCCCAAATGGTCTCCACTCTATGCATTTTGTAACAATAGAGCAACATTTTTTAACTGACCGTATTTGCCAGAAAATAAGTCGCATGCACATGAGTGCAAGTCACACTGGATCATGTTGAGAGAGAAAGGCGTCATAATTATTTGTATTTTTTTTTATATTAGCCTATTCAGCAATAGTGTAAAAGACCTGTAAATAAAATACAGCATTTACATGATAAACACTATTAACATGTAGGCTATGTGTTGCCTATTTTACTTTCCCTTATGACAAATGAATGCAAAAAACAACAAGAATGAAAAATAAGTATGTAGGCTAGGCTATAATAAAATAATATATAGGCTACAGACTATAAAAATAGCCTATATTGTGCCCTTTATAAACGCCAAGCCTAAACAAATTTATTTAAATCGAAACGGTCGCGCATCTCTCATTCAGTCAAAAGTTTTCATTGCAATGTAACATGTGGATGCTAACTATTAATATAAAGAAGGCTTCATACTTCAGTCGAGTCCCAAAATACACGTAGGCCTATTGGCTAAATCAGCGTCTTCACAGCAAGGGAAATGTTTGGAGTAGGACTGTGTGTGGCACAGCTTGCCCTTTATATTGTACAACAGACCAATTAAATTATGCAGAATAACTTTTTATATGTTTGGTTGACTGTGTTTCATTTTGATAATGAACAGTCTGCGATATGAAGCAACGCCAGAACTGATATCCTATGTTGTGTGAGAGCGCGATGCGCGAGCGCCATCTCTTGGATTTGTTCCACTGCTGGGAAATAACTTAATACTTTGTTATTTAGTCATACAGATAATATGACATCATCCGAAACAGTAAAATGTATATTTTTATTTGTGTACATTAAAAATGACTACAAAATATCATGCCATTGAAAAATAAATAAAACAACATGATGCGCTGCTTTAGCGCGTCTCGATCTCTTTAGATCTTTCTGGCGCTCACCAAAAATGAACCAAAATACAGAGAATAGCCTTCTTGGCGCGCCTACTTTTGAAAGTCAACATTTAGATTATTTAACATTAAATGCATTATATATGCCTGAGTCACTTTGGAATAAACCAGAGCGTATTTCATGATAAAACGTGACTTAGCCTATACAGTCGAGAAAATAGGCTATAGGTTATAGCAAATTCAGACCAACTGCTGGTCTACACAGAGAGAAAGCCCTGTCTAAGCTCTTCTGTTGTGCCGAGCCATTCGCTAGTCTAGTTGTTTGATGAGAAAATTAAATGTAGCCTATAGTTGCAATACACGCGTTTTGTAAGCTCCGTGCAACTGCTGCAGCGGACTATTATTACTAGAATATTAGAAGAAATCTAATACTCAAGCTGTTTTCTCATTTTTCTACTCTTAATATTAAATAAAAAAATGACTGAACGAAAGATACACGGATTCTCTTGAACCACCACCGCGTTTGCGGCAGAAAACTACTGCAGTGCAGCCAAAATGCTCTGTTCGACTTATCTGAGATCCTTTACTCTTCCCTGTGGATGACCTGTGACCTACTTTCTGTAAGATCTGAATTTTTGAACTTGAATTTTTGAACTTGAATTTTAGAAAACTGAATTTGAAGTTCCGAATTTCTTCATCTTGAAAACTTGAATCTGTATTTTTTTAAACTGAATATTTGCACTATACGAATTCAGAACAAAAAAAACTAGCTGTTTGAAAATACATGTCTATAAAATTCAGCCATAAAAACATTTCAATTTGTTAAATTTCAAACGTTCAATATTCGTTTAAAACAAATCAAATTCAGAACTATTTAAACTACCACCTAAAATTCAATTTAGTTAGATTACACTTGCAAATAATTCAAATTTACACAATTCAAATTCAAATCATTTTGTCATATTATAAGCTCCATAGAAATACACGCTAGGTTTTAATGTTATTTTAAGATGGAGTAGAATTGAATGAACGGCAAAATTCAGCATTGTTCGCGCGTAGGCTCCCTTCTGTCACCTCACGTGACGTAACCCAGTTTGAGAATATAATAACCACCCAAACACAATACAAACTGCAGGATACCAGTGCTCTGTGAAAAAGTCAGTAATTATTTAATGCCATTATTAAAATTGAGGCATTCTTACACAAAAACAAACATATTGCACAAACTTTCCATTTGCATTTGAAATTTAACTCAAACTGTTTAACGTTATTTACTTTCACAGACAGGTGCTTCATATCCCTCACTCCGGTAACTGTCCATGCTGGATCTATCCCCGCTGTTTTAAAAAGTAAGAATGGAAAGCAAATGAAGGCATTACCAGCTACGAGAGAAGCCTCGCGCGCACAGCTTCCCTTTATCGCTAGCCTGCAGCTGTTTGATAGAGACGGGCGCGCGCATGGGCCACTAAAATAATCGCCCATAGCGGACTAGATTTGAGCTCGCTGATTGGCTACAGTTTATGCCAAACATTTATTTATTTAATCAGCAATTGGCTAAGCTGCTCCAAAAACCCGCCTTCCTGGGGCGATTTCTCCAGCTGGAGGGCGCCATATAGCGCCCTCTATTGGCCAGCCGCCCCTGATCAATATGGGAACATGAAAGGTCAATGAACAACATTTATGAATTGGGTGTTGCTCAAACACGATATCTCTGCTTGGAGATAATTACCAGTGCAATTTTAGCTAAATTAAAGATACACTGTGTAAGAATCTGCAAATATGGTGCATGCGAAATTTAACAGGCCACACAAACAAACTTTTTAAAAATATTTGTCCTCAGGTTAAAGAAAACTGTAATATGTTTTGGATGACGACCTTTAGTGTCAGTTTAGTGCTTTGAAAATCAACAATTACTAAACATTGAAGGTGAATCCAGTTTTGAGGGAAAGGGAAGCTAATATGCATTCTAAAAATCACAACAATTTGGATAATAATGTGTTTAGAATATATAATAATATTGTCTTAAATAATGGTTAAAAGAGTTGAAATGTGATGTTTATTATTTGATATGCTTTTTTGTTTTGAGGACTGCTGATTCTATTAAAAATAATGTTTCCAATAAACATTTTATTATTAAACAGTCGTTGGGCACTTTATATCCACTTTTCAAATATTTTCTTCATTTTTATTGAAAATAAATGCCTTTCCAATCAGATATGTGATGGGCAAAAGGCGATTTCAAACTCTGGTCAAATGTGTCAAAGGCTTCATGCAGATGCCACACTCCCTACAGCCTCCTCCACAGCAGACGTTAAGTGGACTGTGTCTTTTAGCCAAAAAATATGGCTATTTACACTTAAAGCCACTCCATTATCAGAAATGTGTAAAAAGAAAAAGAAAAAAAAAGGGGGACAAATGTTTTCTTCCCCCTGTTTGGGTCCCAAGTGTGCATTGGCCCCTGGCCCCGTGCCCATAGGATAATCCGGCCCAGACTCTCAGTGGCGGGAGTGTGGGCCTCGCTCCAATCCCCTCGAACTCCACTGGGACTCCCACGATGATGGATGGTACAGCAGGATGCACACTTGGTCAAACGGACTTCCCTCAGGCTAAACATCCACATGTATAAGTAGCATAAAGCAGCACAAAGAGAGCAGCATAAAACACATCTAGACACAGACGAGACAAACAAGGATATATAATAACCTGATAATAACGCACCTGAAATGAATGACAACTAATCTGAAACCATGACAATAAACTACACAGTGGAAACTTTCTATTCTATTTGTTCTATTATTATCATCTAACACATTGTTGATCTGCATTCAGAGTTGATGGGTTTTTTTTTTTTGTTGCAACAGGACGTTTTCTATGCATAATGTGTTTCTATAATAAAAACATCTATGGTATATCTTAACTTTCAAGCAATATGGAGGCAAAATGACCAAACATAAAATAAACTTCACAGCCATGTTATCTTTGCAAGCACAGACTGTTTAATCAGTCTTTCTTTTTATTATATGATTAGCATCAAACAAACAATGTAGTTCTTATTCACAGTGATTAAAGATTATTAAAATAAAAGACTGAAAAATTATTACAACCACAAAATAGGTGGCGATATATTTACCAAGTAGCCTATGTAAATCGGCATTAAACAAAAATAGAATAAAGTAGAATGGCGCGCTTTTTTTAACCTCCGTTTTCATGGTGACTCGTCGATTCGTAGAGCATGTCTTGTGAATTAACCGTGAACATACTATCTAGGTTGGCTGATGTTACTCCTGGACGAGTATTTATAACCAGCATAGCTTGAGTAAGCAAGGTTTGATTTAATCAACCAAGAGTTCAGTGTTTGACGGCAAGATAACTTTGCTTTCTTCAGCGGCAGCGCAAATGCAGATTTCGCGATCTTTTAATGATTAATCGTGCTGCTGCTATACAATATGTGCCTCAGTCTCTTTTCAGGCTAGACATCATTATTAAAAAATAGTTTACATTAAATCCGATTAAACCTGGTAATTTCAGATAGTAAGTTTAAACCACAACACATTTTCAGTTACGCAGAACCCCGCCCACACAGTGACTCAGTGACGCGTTACGCGTAGCCTGGCAAGCCTGCACTGAAATGCGTCATAGACGGATTCTATTAATTACTTTGGTAGTTTTCTACAGGCATTTCTTCATTATCATGTTTCATATTCTTTGAAGACAGTTTACTAGCATTTCTAGCAGCGTTGATATTTCGAATTTGAAAATGGGTTCAAAGAATTCTCGTGTTAAATGTGTAGATGTTTGGTCAATTTGCACAAAAAAGAGAAAAGTCAAAAGGAAGGCAAAAACCAATAAGATCAACTCAAGTCAAGGTAAGAAAGAGATCTAGACATGTCGATGTTATTATTGGTATTTGTAGAGTATGTAGAATAGGCCTATGTCAAGTTTTGTTTTTAAAGTCTAATAAATAATAATAATGCTCAACCATGAATTGAAAAACTACTAGAGAATTCAGTAACATAATATACTTGACATATAGTGATGAAAGATGCGTAAATGGCTTTAAACAGACATTTATTGTTACTAATACCTCAGATTTTTACAATCTATTACCTCATATTTTTATTGAAGTTGTTATGCTGTCTTTACAACTTAAGTCTTAACAAGGTGAAATTGCTCAAGAATAATAATTGTGCCGCGTAACGTTTGCCCAGTGGGCCGAATTCAAGTCTGAAAATGAAAATGTGGATTGCCCCATTGATATTCACTCACACAAATGAATGAAACTTAATGTAAAACTTAACTTAATGAATGTAAACTTAACGAAACTTATTTGGGGTATGTTTTGAAAAGCTGAACTATTTTTAATTTGACACTTAAACAGAACAGAACATTCCTGCATGTGCTCACTGACCGACAACTGAGAAAGCGGAATGCACGAATTAAACCTGTCTGAAAGCCCCAAAAATTCGCTTCATAATTTACAGCAAGCTTAGCTGCAGCAATATTAGTGTCTAGTAATGTATACGGTTATCAATCTTTTATTAATAGTATTTCATTAAAACCATCTTTTGGTTATATCATTTCCCTCTTTAGATCAGACTTCTCAGCATGTCACCAGTACCAGTGAGGCCGAAGTCCTCAGCGTTGCAGAGGAACCTGGTCATGCTGAAATCGATGAGGAGTGGAGTGAGGACGCCTTCCAGGACTTAGTCAGAGATTCGTCAGAATGGGGTGCCGACGTCCTCAACTCTTTGAGCTGTATCTTCTCAGACTTTAATGTCAATAATCTCCAAACTCCAGTCTGTGCTACATCCGACTGTAGAGTTTCAGTCCGAGATGTGGCCTACTATAGAGCAAATATCCCTCGAGTTCCAGTCCGTGAAGTGGCCTACGATAGAGCCAGAGTCCCTCGAATTCCAGTCTGTGATGTGGCAGACTGCAGTGTGGACGTTCCCCAGGTCCCAGTCAGTACCACATCAGCTCCAGGCTTGGATGTGGCTGACTGTTCTGTTGATGTCCCTCAATTTACAGTCTGTGCAATATCAGACTGTAGAGATGATGTCCCTCAAGTTACAGTCTGTGCCACGTCAGACTGTGGAGATGATGTCCCTCAAGTTACAGTCTGTGCCACGTCAGACTGTAGAGATGATGTCCCTCAAGTTACAGTCTGTGCCACGTCAGACTGTGGAGATGATGTCCCTCAAGTTACAGTCTGTGCCACGTCAGACTGTGGAGTCAACGTCCCCCATGACGGACCGACAGGGGACACTGTATCACCTCAGTTGAAGCAACTGGAGGTTAATGAGATTATTGGTAAGTTGACTGTCATGACTCCAACATAACACAATACAGACAAACTTTTGATATTATATCTGTCTTTACTAAAGTCAACTCCTATTTTTCTTTTAACAGACATCGGATCATGCAGCTATGAAATCGGCAGGAAGCTCGGTGAAGGAGGCTTTGGAAGCGTTTATGCAGGGATTTGCTTGAAAGATGGCCTTGAGGTATCACTTATTTTACTTACATTATTTATCTATCAAAGGCCTCGTTTACACTGTCAGTGAAATGTGACCCAATTCCGATTTTTTGCTCACGTGTGACGCAGATCGGATGTGTTCTATGACCGCGTAAACAGGAAAAAAACGCATGCGTTCGAACATTTCGAGATCGGTTTCAGGCCTTGATCATATGTGGAAATAAATCAGATATAAATCAGATATGTGCCAATGCGACTGTCATGTAAACAGGCAGATCGGATTTTCTGAGGCATTATCTACATCTCCGCAGTTTAATGACGAGAGCAATCCCGTCTCGCATCTGCGAAGGGACGAAACGTTGTGTCGTCATAGGAGAGGAATGTGGACAAATGTTGACACAACATATTACAGGTTGGCTTGCTCATCCTAAAATTTCGGACCGACCGCTCCTCGTTAAAGCCAATATTTTAAACACAATATGCTCCCACGAGTCCTGAGATCTCTCTCATACTCATTAACTGAAGCATGAGCACAGGCTGCAATGATGGCTCTTTTCGTCCTCCGCCACCTCAAAATCATGGTGATGTTTGGCGAACTTCGTATCGCAGAGCTAGCATCAAGCATATTTCGTGTTTGTCCATCTGTGCAAGAGAATTTAACCCTTTAACTGACAAGTTCGGTATTTTACACTTAAAAACCCTGTTTACAGATCGTTTCTGATGAAATAGAATGGTTAAGATTACATTTTGGACACATGCTGCTGTCCCGAGAATTGTAGGTTTCTTTCGCTTCCCCCCCACCTCCAGAATGGCTGCATATGTGCACTGGAACAATCCTTTCTAAAACGCATTAAACTTTAGTTTACAAAGACGTGAAACTCACCGAGTGGTCAGGGGTGTTCACTGATATGCTCACACAAAAATTGCTGCAAAAGATGCTTTCCAACAGGTTTTATCATAGTTTTTCATCCAATACAAGTCAATGGAATTGGACAAAAACTACGATTAAACCTGTTGGAAAGTGCAAAGTGTTCTTGCCCTATCTTATACACGAATCATTCTCTTCTTTTCAAGCATTCTCAGTGTATCTTATATTCACTACTTAGAGCACTTGACCTCTCAGACCTGTTTAAATTGTTAGACATGCTCTACATGATTAGAATTTAAATTCATGAAACTGAGCATGTCTGTTCAAGGTTAATGACTGAAATGATATGAACTCTGCACACACATTGTAAATAACTAACACAAATCCATTTTTTGTTTTGTTGATCAGGTGGCGCTGAAATTCGCTGACAAAGTGGGTATAGAATGGATCGACATTGTAAGTACTCTGTTTCTCTCAGTCTATTTTTCAATAGACAAACTGGTATTGTCAGTAGTTTAGTAGTGGTCTACATGCTTTCTCCGTGTAAGATCATAACAATTGTCTTTCTTCTAGGAGGGTCATCCTGAACCCGTTCCACAGGAGATCGGTCTGCTAATTCTTGCCAACAAAGGCCCCTGGGTTCCCGAGATCATCCAGCTTCTGGACTGGGTCGAAGAGGCAGAACGATACATTATGGTTCTAGAGCTGCCTACACCCTGTGAGAACTTGATCCAATTTCTAGACCGCCACGAAGGCGACATCGAAGAGAAAGTAGCAAAGGCCATCATGAAGCAGGCAACACTCGCAGCTCAAGCATGCTGCCAACGTGGAGTGCTGCACCGCGACATAAAGCTGGAAAACCTGCTGATTAACCCGGACACCCTGGAAGTCAAACTCATTGACTTTGGGTGCGGCGAAATCCTGACCAATGCGGGATACACGTCCTTTGCTGGTATGTATTATTCCTCAGAGCTGTAAGGTGGGTCTCAAACTTTGATGACGAGTTTGAGACCGTTCGACTTGAATGAGTCAAGGTCTTACAAAGCATCATGTAATGGAATCCACCATTGTGAATCAATAGCATCAAATCATTTCATCCATGCTAATGATTACCTAGTCAAAATGTTGCTTTAAAACAAGTTTATAAATCAGAAAAAATGTCTTTCTTCCAGGCACAGAACCGTACTGCCCCCCTGAGTTTGATTTAAACGGCGAGTATCACGGGGAACCAGCGACAGTTTGGTCACTCGGGATAGTCTTGTTTGCGCTGATGTGTGGGCAATTTCCAAAGTCAGAAGACTTGGACGAGCTCAATTATAACATCTGGACCAAAGATGGCTTGTCACAAGGTGAGATCTTAATTTCAGCAAAGGACACTTGTAATTCTAAATCATACAAAATAGAACGAAGTAATAAAAATGGTTGTGTGGTAATGCAGTAATATTTAGATCTTTCAGCTTAATCAAAGAGAGCGAGTGTGAAGTTTAAGGTAATAATAGGACTTCTCTTCTCTTTCTTCACAGAATGCTGCAAATTACTTTGCTCTCTCCTGCAAAGAAACCCAGAGAAGCGGCCTGAATTGGACAATGTCGATCTCCACGACTGGTTTAAATATTTTATTTGTCAGCCTGAAGAAAAGATTATTGGTAAGTTTACTGTCATAACTCCAACATTACACAAGACAAACACACATTTGATACAATATATGTCTTTACTCAGGCACAAAGCAATTTTCATATCAACTCTTCTTATTTGTCTTTTAACAGACGTCGGTTTCTACAGCTATGAAATCGGCAGGAAGCTCGGTGAAGGAGACTTTGGAAGCGTTTATGCAGGGGTTCGCTTAGATGGCCTTGAGGTATTACTTATTTTACTTGCATTATTTATCTATCAAAGTGTTCTTGCCCTATCTTATACTCGAATCACTCTCTTCTTTTCAAGCATTCTCAGTGTATCTTATATTCACTACTTAGAGCACTTGACCTCTCAGACCTGTTTAAATTGTTAGACATGCTCTACATGATTAGAATTTAAATTCATGAAATTTAACATGTCTGATCAAGGTTAATGACTGAAATGATATGAACTCTGCACACACATTGTAAATAATTCTAACACAAATCCATTTTTTGTTTTGTTGATCAGGTGGCGCTGAAATTCGCAGACAACGTGGGTATAGAATGGATCGACATTGTAAGTACTCTGTTTCTTTCAGTAAATTTTTCAATAGACAAACTGGTATTGTCAGTAGTTTAGTAGTGGTCTACATCCTTTCTCCATGTAAGATCATAACAAATGTCTTTCTTCTAGGAGGGTCATCCTGAACCCGTTCCACAGGAGATCGGTCTGCTGATTCTTGCCAACAAAGGCCCCTGGGTTCCCCAGATCATCCAGCTTCTGGACTGGGTCGAAGAGCCAGAACGATACATTATGGTTCTAGAGCTGCCTACACCCTGTGAGAACTTGTTCGAATTTCTAGACCGCCACGAAGGCACCCTCGAAGAGAACGTAGTAAAGGCCATCATGAAGCAGGCAACACTCGCAGCTCAAGCATGCTGCCAACGTGGAGTGCTGCACTGCGACATAAAACTGGAAAACCTGCTGATTAACCCGGACACCCTGGAAGTCAAACTCATTGACTTTGGGTGCGGCGAAATCCTGACCAATGCGGGATACACGTCCTTTGCTGGTATGTATTATTCCTCAGAGCTGTAAGGTGGGTCTCAAACTTTGATGACGAGTTTGAGACCGTTCGACTTTAATGAGTCAAGGTCTTACAAAGCATCATGTAATGGAATCCACCATTGTGAATCAATAGCATCAAATCATTTCATCCATGCTAATGATTACCTAGTCAAAATGTTGCTTTAAAACAAGTTTATAAATCAGACAAAATCTCTTTCTTCCAGGCACAAAACCGTACCGCCCCCCTGAGTTTGATTTAAACGGCGAGTATCACGGGGAACCAGCGACAGTTTGGTCACTCGGGATACTCTTGTTTGCGCTGCTGTGTGGGCAATTTCCAGAGTCAGAAGACTTGGACGAGCTCAATGATAACATCTGGACCAAAGATGGCTTGTCACAAGGTGAGATCTTAATTTCAGCAAAGGACACTTGTAATTATAAATCATACAAAATAGTACAAAGTAATGCAAATGGTTGTGTGGGTAATGCAGTAATATTTAGATCTTTCAGCTTAATCAAAGAGAGCGAGTGTGAAGTTTAAGGTAATAATAGGACTTCTCTTCTCTTTCTTCACAGAATGCTGCAAATTACTTTGCTCTCTCCTGCAAAGAAACCCAGAGAAGCGGCTTGAATTGGACAATGTCGATCTCCACGACTGGTTTAAATATTTGATTTGTCAGACTGAATATAATGAGATTATTGGTAAGTTAAATGTCACGACTCTGACATAACACAAGACAAACACACATTTTAAACAAATATATGTCTTTACTCAGGCACAAAGCAATTTTCATGTCAACTCTTCTTATTTTTCTTTTAACAGACGTCGGTTTCTCCAGCTATGAAATCATCAGGAAGCTCGGTGAAGGAGGCTTTGGAAGCGTTTATTCAGGGATTCGCTTGAAAGATGGCCTTGAGGTATTACTTATGTTACTTGCATTATTTATTTATCAAAGTGTTCTTGCCCTATCTTATACTCGAATCACTCTCTTCTTTTCAAGCATTCTCAGTGTATCTTATGTTCACTACTTAGAGCACTTGACCTCTCAGACCTGTTTAAATTGTTAGATATGCTCTACATGATTAGAATTTAAATTCATGAAACTGAACATGTCTGATCAAGGTTAATGACTGAAATGATATGAACTCTGCACACACATTGTAAATAATTCTAACACAAATCCATTTTTTGTTTTGTTGATCAGGTGGCGCTGAAATTCGCTGACAAAGGTGGTTTAAAATGGATCGACATTGTAAGTACTCTGTTTCTCCCAGTCTATTTTTCAATAGACAAACTGGTATTGTCAGTAGTTTAGTAGTGTTCTACATCCTTTCTCCATGTAAGATCATAACAATTGACTTTCTTCTAGGAGGGTCATCCTGAACCCGTTCCACAGGAGATCGGTCTGCTAATTCTTGCCAACAAAGGCCCCTGGGTTCCCCAGATCATCCAGCTTCTGGACTGGGTCGAAGAGGAAGAACGATACATTATGGTTCTAGAGCTGCCTACACCCTGTGAGAACTTGTTCGAATTTCTAGACCGCCACGAAGGCACCCTCGAAGAGAACGTAGTAAAGGCCATCATGAAGCAGGCAACACTCGCAGCTCAAACATGCTGCCAACGTGGAGTGCTGCACCGCGACATAAAACTGGAAAACCTGCTGATTAACCCGGACACCCTGGAAGTCAAACTCATTGACTTTGGGTGCGGCGAAATCCTGACCAATGCGGGATACACGTCCTTTGCTGGTATGTATTATTCCTCAGAGCTGTAAGGTGGGTCTCAAACTTTGATGACGAGTTTGAGACCGTTCGACTTGAATGAGTCAAGGTCTTACAAAGCATCATGTAATGGGATCCACCATTGTGAATCAATAGCATCAAATCATTTCATCCATGCTAATGATTACCTAGTCAAAATGTTGCTTTAAAACAAGCTGATAAATCAGACAAAATGTCTTTCTTCCAGGCACAAAACGGTACCGCCCCCCTGAGTTTGATTTAAACGGCGAGTATCACGGGGAACCAGCGACAGTTTGGTCACTCGGGATACTCTTGTTTGTGCTGCTGGGTGGGAATTTTCCAAAATCAAAAGACTTGGACGAGCTCAATTATAACATCTGGACCAAAGATGACTTGTCACAAGGTGAGATCTTAATTTCAGCAAAGGACACTTATAATTCTAAATCATACAAAATAGAACAAAGTAATACAAATGGTTGTGTGGGTAATGCAGTAATATTTAGATCTTTCAGCTTAATCAAAGAGAGCGAGTGTGAAATTTAAGGTAATAATAGGACTTCTCTTCTCTTTCTTCACAGAATGCTGCAAATTACTTTGCTCTCTCCTGCAAAGAAACCCAGAGAAGCGGCTTGAATTGGACAATGTCGATCTCCACGACTGGTTTAAATATTTTAATTGTCAGCCTGAAGAAAAGATTATTGGTAAGTTTACTGTCATAACTCCAACATTACACAAGGCAAACACACATTTGATACAATATATGTCTTTACTCAGGCACAAAGCAATTTTCATATCAACTCTTCTTATTTGTCTTTTAACAGACGTCGGTTTCTCCAGCTATGAAATCGGCAGGAAGCTCGGTGAAGGAGACTTTGGAAGCGTTTATTCAGGGATTCGCTTGAAAGATGGCCTTGAGGTATTACTTATTTTAATTGCATTATTTATCTATCAAAGTGTTCTTGCCCTATCTTATACTCGAATCACTCTCTTCTTTTCAAGCATTCTCAGTGTATCTTATATTCACTACTTAGAGCACTTGACCTCTCAGACCTGTTTAAATTGTTAGATAGGCTCTACATGATTATAATTTAAATTCATGAAATTTAACATGTCTGTTCAAGGTTAATGACTGAAATGATATGAACTCTGCACACACATTGTAAATAATTCTAACACAAATCCATTTTTTGTTTTGTTGATCAGGTGGCGCTGAAATTTGCTGACAAAGTGGGTTTAGAATGGATCGACATTGTAAGTACTCTGTTTCTCCCAGTCTATTTTTCAATAGACAAACTGGTATTGTCAGTAGTTTAGTAGTGGTTTACATCCTTTCTCCATGTAAGATCATAACAATTGACTTTCTTCTAGGAGGGTCATCCTGAACCCGTTCCACAGGAGATCGGTCTGCTAATTCTTGCCAACAAAGGCCCCTGGGTTCCCCAGATCATCCAGCTTCTGGACTGGGTCGAAGAGGAAGAACAATACATTATGGTTCTAGAGCTGCCTACACCCTGTGAGAACTTGATCCAATTTCTAGACCGCCACGAAGGCACCCTCGAAGAGAACGTAGTAAAGGCCATCATGAAGCAGGCAACACTCGCAGCTCAAGCATGCTGCCAACGTGGAGTGCTGCACCGCGACATAAAGCTGGAAAACCTGCTGATTAACCCGGACACCCTGGAAGTCAAACTCATTGACTTTGGGTGCGGCGAAATCCTGACCAATGCGGGATACACGTCCTTTTCTGGTATGTATTATTCCTCAGAGCTGTAAGGTGGGTCTCAAACTTTGATGACGAGTTTGAGACCGTTCGACTTGAATGAGTCAAGGTCTTACAAAGCATCATGTAATGGAATCCACCATTGTGAATCAATAGCATCAAATAATTTCATCCATGCTAATGAATACCTAGTCAAAATGTTGCTTTAAAACAAGCTTATAAATCAGACAAAATCTCTTTCCAGGCACAGAACCGTACTGCCCCCCTGAGTTTGATTTAAACGGCGAGTATCACGGGGAACCAGCGACAGTTTGGTCACTCGGGATAGTCTTGTTTGTGCTGCTGTGTGGGCATTTTCCAGAGTCAGAAGACTTGGACGAGCTCAATGATAACATCTGGACCAAAGATGGCTTGTCACAAGGTGAGATCTTAATCTCAGCAAAGGACACTTGTAATTCTAAATCATACAAAATAGAACAAAGTAATACAAATGGTTGTGTGGGTAATGCAGTAATATTTAGATCTTTCAGCTTAATCAAAGAGAGCGAGTGTGAAGTTTAAGGTAATAATAGGACTTCTCTTCTCTTTCTTCACAGAATGCTGCAAATTACTTTGCTCTCTCCTGCAAAGAAACCCAGAGAAGCGGCTTGAATTGGACAATGTCGATCTCCACGACTGGTTTAAGTATTTTAATTGTCAGCCTGAAGACAAGATTATTGGTAAGTTTACTGTCAAAACTCAGACATAACACAAGACAAACACACGTTTGATACAATATATGTCTTTACTCAGGCACAAAGCAGTTTTCATGTCAACTCTTCTTATTTTTCTTTTAACAGACGTCGGTTTCTCCAGCTATGAAATCGTCAGGAAGCTCGGTGAAGGAGACTTTGGAAGCGTTTATTCAGGGGTTCGCTTGATAGATGGCCTTGAGGTATTACTTATTTTACTTGCATTATTTATCTATCAAAGTGTTCTTGCCCTATCATATACTCGAATCACTCTCTTCTTTTCAAGCGTTCTCAGTAGGGCTGTGCGATATCGGAAAAAAAAAACTATCACGATTTCTTGATTTTGTTTTCCGATTTTAATCACGATTTTGACACAAACAGACATGCTTTACAGTTTTAATGCATTCTGTGTGAATTTGAAAAATTTTTCCAAAGGAAACCAATTAGAGCTTTATCGAAAAGTTAATACGTCTCCAGAACAGACATTTAAAAAAAATAAAAAAATAAAAAATTATATATATATATATATATATATATATTAACGTGGGTAATTAAACCAACAAAACAAAACAACAACAACACAAAAACAACCCAGACTGAAGTCTCCAAAATAACAGTGGCAGAATCTAGCTGCTTTAAATGTTTAAAGGTTTTCTGCTAAGAAAAATTACGTTTGTAAGCATCGGCTTTTCATTTCGAAATCGTCATTAATAAAGTGCACCGTTAAACTTAAGTAAGGCTCCGATGTTCTGCTTGACCACATATCTGAAGTAGTTGCATAGTATTTCACTTGTTTTAACTCCGATTCAACACTGGCCTTGCATTTGGAATACATCTCAGGGATGGCAACTCTTGAAAAATAACTTCGCGATGGCAGTTGATATCTCTTATCAAGGGTCTGTATAATTTTTAGGAAGCCGGCTTTACTGACGATATTTGCGGGCACCATATCTTTGCATAAATGATACGTGACAGCGTCGGTTATTTATTTTTTATTTTTTTACTTCTGTCGTATGGTGTGCAGCTCGCAAATGCCTGTATTATCGATTTTTGTTCCGAATGAGTTTGGGATGTACTTTGGTTCGTGTCCAGGGATTTTTTTGCCATGCATTGGTCATGAAGCTCTGTGTGGCGCCGCCTCAGGTGTTGAAAAAGATTTGTTGTGTTACCCTGTTTTGCCGCAATGACAGATTGACAGGTCTTGCAAATTACCTGACTCTGTGATAAATCATCTCTCCTGTATCCAAAGTAATCCCACACCACAGATGTTGATTTTTTTGGGGGCACCAAGTCCTTATCCTGTCCTGAACTCATCTTCCCTGTTTCTGTAGAATATCTGTCGTTATGCCCGGTCTGTTCTGTTCTCGCGCTCAATTTAGGCGCGCTGCATTCTGATTGGTACGGATAGCATACTGGGAGGTTGGAGCCCGGAGCGCAGAAAAAATCGTGCTATGAAGCGATTTAGAAATCGCGCATGCTCAAATCGCGATTTTATTACGATTTCGATTAATCGCACAGCCCTAGTTCTCAGTGTATCTTATCTTCACTACTTAGAGCACTTGACCTCTCAGACCTGTTTAAATTGTTAGACATGCTCTACATGATTAGAATTTAAATTCATGAAATTGAACATGTCTGATCAAGGTCAATGACTGAAATGATATGAACTCTGCACACACATTGTAAATAACTAACACAAATCCATTTTTTGTTTTGTTGATCAGGTGGCGCTGAAATTCCCTGATACGCTTGTCTGTGCTGCTGTGTGGGCAATTTCCAGACTCAGAAGACTTGGACGAGCTCAATGGTAACAGCTGGACCAAAGATGACTTGTCACAAGGTGAGATCTTAATTTCAGCAAAGGACACTTATAATTATAAATCATACAACATAGAACAAAGTAATACAAATGGTTGTTTGGGTAATGCAGTAATATTTAGATATTTCAGCTGAATCAAAGAGAGCGAGTGTGAAGTTTAAGGTAATAATAGGACTTCTCTTTCTTCACAGAATGCTGCAAATTACTTTGCTCTCTCCTGCAAAGAAACCCAGAGAAGCGGCTTGACTTGGACAATGTCGATCTCCACGACTGGTTTAAAGGGTTAGTTCACCCAAAAATGAAAATGATGTCATTAATGACTCACCCACATGTCACTCCAAACCCGTAAGACCTCCGTTTCTCTTCTGAAGACATCTTAAGATATTTTAGATTTATTCCGAGTGCTTTCTGTCCCTCCATTGAAAGTCAATGGACGGTATACTGTTCACGTCCATAAAGGTAATAAAGACATCATCAAAGTAGTCCATGTGACATCAGTGGGTGAACTTTCAATGGAGGGACAGAAAGCTCTCGGAATAAATCTAAAATATCTTAAAATGTCTTCAGAAGAGAAACAAAGGTCTTACGGGTTTGTGGGTGAGTCATTAATGACATAATTTTCATTTTTGGGTGAACTAACCCTTTAAGTATTTTAATTGTCAGCCTGAAGATAATGAGATTATTGGTAAGTTTACTGTCATAACTCTGACATTACACAAGGCAAACACACATTTTATACAATATATGTCTTTACTCAGGCACAAAGCAATTTTCATGTCAACTCTTCTTATTTTTCTTTTAACAGACGTCGGTTTCTCCAGCTATGAAATCGGCAGGAAGCTCGGTGAAGGAGACTTTGGAAGCGTTTATTCAGGGATTCGCTCGAAAGATGGCCTTGAGGTATTACTTATTTTACGTACATTATTTATCTATCAGAGTGTTCTTGCCCTATCTTATACTCGAATCACTCTCTTCTTTTCAAGCGTTCTCAGTGTATCTTAGGGTGTATTCACACCAGGAAAGTCCGATAGTTCACTTGCTTTGGTCCGGACCAAATAAAATGTTTTTTTTGTTTTTTTGGGTACGGTTCGCTTTCACACTGCTCTTTTTGCAAGTGAACCAAAATTTGTAAACAAAACCACACGTGTGCTAAGGTCGTCCATTCATTGGACAAGGATTCTCAAGTAGGGAAATCAGTGCAAAAAAAAGGCTCAGCATGGAGATATTTCGTACTGCAATATTTGTTCTTTTACTGATTTTGTGTCATGCTCTACAAACGCAATATGAAGAAACTAATGAGTATCATATGATACAATGTCATCATTCTATACGATGTTGTAATTCGGATTTTGAGAAGACGACAATGTGCTGCAAGACGGTTCCATCAAGCATTTATGCGCGATTAGACTAAAGAGAACGCTATGTATGTGAATGTCCTGATGCACACACTCATTCATTCATTCCATTCCAATGATGTACACACGACGCGCAGAAAGACGCGCAACAGTATCGTGTGGCCAGACAGCGCGCCGGAATGGAATTCTATTTCGCACTTGAACGAACTTGAACGAACAAGAACACAAACCATTATGCCAAAATGTCTGTTGTGTTAAGTATCCTCATAAGAGCATAAGAGCAGTCAAATGAACGTAAAGGCACAGTGCTTTCTTGCAATTGGGTCGGTTCATGTTCACATCGTAAACGAACCGTACCAGAGTTCGTTTGGAACCGTACCGAGACCACCTCTTCAGCTGGGTCTCGGTTTGATTGTTTGGTCCGCACCCGAGTTCGATTGCTGTATTCACACCTGCCCAAAAGGTCCGCACCAAGGGTGGAAACGAACTAGAGTTCGATTTAATCGAACCAAACAAGGCAGGTGTGAATACGCCCTTATGTTCACTACTTAGAGCACTTGACCTCTCAGACCTGTTTAAATTGTTAGACATGCTCTACATGATTAGAATTTAAATTCATGAAACTGAACATGTCTGATCAAGGTCAATGACTGAAATGATATGAACTCTGCACACACATTGTAAATAACTAACACAAATCCATTTTTTGTTTTGTTGATCAGGTGGCGCTGAAATTTGCTGATACGCTTGTCTGTGCTGCTGTGTGGGCAATTTCCAGACTCAGAAGACTTGGACGAGCTCAATGGTAACAGCTGGACCAAAGATGACTTGTCACAAGGTGAGATCTTAATTTCAGCAAAGGACACTTATAATTATAAATCATACAACATAGAACAAAGTAATACAAATGGTTGTTTGGGTAATGCAGTAATATTTAGATATTTCAGCTGAATCAAAGAGAGCGAGTGTGAAGTTTAAGGTAATAATAGGACTTCTCTTTCTTCACAGAATGCTGCAAATTACTTTGCTCTCTCCTGCAAAGAAACACAGAGAAGCGGCTTGACTTGGACAATGTCGATCTCCATGACTGGTTTAAAGGGTTAGTTCACCACAAAATGACTTATTTTCAATATAAAATGTGATTGTGGACTGGATTTTTTTTTAACCTTTTATCACAGTCTTGGACATGTCAAAGATTAGAAACAAGATTGGTTTTGATGCATTGTTAGTGTTTGTGCAGCATCAGATTTGAACTTTTTCTCCCTCATTTACTGATCCTGGCTGTTTTTGCCCCATTGACTTCCATTATAACCACATTTTTTGATTGCAAAGCCATGACACCATATAATCATGCATTTTTGATTGTTGGTGGTTTTCCCTGTTGGGAAGAGGTAAAATTTGTAATTTTTACTGTTGATAACCAGGTGGCACCATTAACCCTTTAGATAGGCCTGTGCAAAAAAAAGCTTAGTTTCTGGCTTTTACATGGAGTTATATGGAGTATAATAGCATATTTGTGTGTGTGTGTGTGTGTGTGTGAGAGAGAGAGAGAGAGAGAGAGAGTGTGAGAACTCACCTTGATGCGTCTGAGAAAATCAAAATATGCACCTCAGCTCTCAGAACTACATGGAGTAAACAAAAACAAAGTAAGTGTATTTATGCATCTGCTGCCTTTTGATGGTGAGAAATGCAGACTAAACAAAAACAAAGCAAGTGGATTTAAACACTTGCATGCAAGCCTGCTGGTTATTTGATGGTGAGAAGAGCAGCAAGCAACATGAGAAAGGGCTTGACTTGTAGAGAAGTTTTAGAGATGATTATGCAGCCTGACCCCTCCAGCGAGCTGCAGGATTTATCGTCTTCTCCCTCTGACACCACAGACTCAGGAGAGTCAGATCCTGATTTGGATGTGGCACCCCTCATCATCCTCTCTAGCTTCCACTGAAGGCGAGGAGGATTCGGAGGATCCTGGATCTGGGTGGATTGGGAGAAACGGCGAAGTGTGGTTTTCCACCAACGCAGAGACAACTCCCTTTCTTTAGCCTGCCAGAGGCGTGACTCCAGGGCCGACGCGCTATACTATCGCAAGGGTCCAGAACATGGCGAGCTGGTCTCTGCAGGCAACGTGTGCGGAGCCCATGAGAAACTGAAACAGGGTGTGGTCATGCTGACAATGAGGTCAATCATCTCCTCCGTAAAAAAAACAGATTGAACACAGAATTGAACACAGAATCCATGTTCTGGACCCTTGCGATGGCATAGCACGTCGGCCCTGGAGTCACGCCTCTGGCAGGCTGAAGAAAGGGAGTTGTCTCCGCGTTGGTGGAAAACCACACTTCGCCGTTTCTCCCAATCCACCCAGATCCAGGATCCTCCGAATCCTCCTCGCCTTCAGTGGAAGCTAGAGAGGATGATGAGGGGTGCCACATCCAAATCAGGATCTGACTCTCCTGAGTCTGTGGTGTCAGAGGGAGAAGACGATAAATCCTGCAGCTCGCTGGAGGGGTCAGGCTGCATAATCATCTCTAAAACTTCTCTACAAGTCAAGCCCTTTCTCATGTTGCTTGCTGCTCTTCTCACCATCAAATGACCAGCAGGCTTGCATGCAAGTGTTTAAATCCACTTGCTTTGTTTTTGTTTAGTCTGCATTTCTCACCATCAAAAGGCAGCAGATGCATAAATACACTTACTTTGTTTTTGTTTACTCCATGTAGTTCTGAGAGCTGAGGTGCATATTTTGATTTTCTCAGACGCATCAAGGTGAGTTCTCACACTCTCTCTCTCTCACACACACACACACACACACACACACACACACACACACACAAATATGCTATTATACTCCATATAACTCCATGTAAAAGCCAGAAACTATGTTTTTTTTTTTGCACAGGCCTATCTAAAGGGTTAATGGTGCCACCTTGTTATCAACAGTAAAAATTACAAATTTTACCTCTTCCCAACAGGGAAAACCACCAACGATCAAAAATGCATGATTATATGGTGTCATGGCTTTGCAATCAAAAAAATTGGTTATAATGGAAGTCAATGGGGCAAAAACAGCCACGATCAGTAAATGAGGGAGAAAAAGTTAAAATTTGATGCTGCACAAAAACTAACAATGCAGCAAAACCAATGTTGTTTCTAATCTTTGACATGTCCAAGACTGTGATAAAAGGTAAAAAAAAAAATCCAGTCCACAATCACATTTTATATTGAAAATAAGTCATTTTGTGTTAATGACTTATTAAACTTTGACCTCTCTTTTCCAGCACTTTAGACACAGTTGCTCCGTTGCGCTTAAAGAAGATTAAAGAAAATAGTCCAACGCCGTGGTACAACGAGCACACTCGGGCCCTTAAGGAGATTGAGGAGATTCCCCCCTTGTATGTAAAGCGCTTTGAGTGCCGAGAAAAGCGCTATATAAATGTAATGAATTATTATTATTATTATTAAGAGAGCAGCCAGAAAAATGGAGTGCAACTGGAAGAAAACTAAATTAAAGGTATTTGGCATTTCATGGAAAGAGAGCTTGATTGCATACAGAGAGGCCTTAAAAGCTGCTAGATCTGCTTATTTTTCAACCCTATTAGAAGAAAATTAGCAAAACCCTAGGTATGTATTTGAATCAGTGGCTAAATCTGGGGGGACAAAGTCTCATAGTGATTTTTGGCAAGGTATACACCCCTAGTACTAGAAAAATCACGATAGCAGTGTAGGGGCACTTTTTTCAGCTCATGAAGTTACTAACCCCCTAAGATAAATTCTGTTTTTGAAATCTGGTGTATATCTGATTTAGGCTCATGCTAGGGATATTGTCAATATTCTATAATATGGTGCTTGGTATCGTTGGAAAGGAGACCTTTTAGGCTTTCATTTAAGCCCAGTCCTGAATCTGTCTGACAAACACAGAGGTCACATGACTTCTTTAAACCAGAAATAACACACATTTTTTCACAATTTCCGCCTAAACTATATGCTTTCTTTTGTCCCTGTGGTATGAAAGAACACCACGGACACAAAACTCAACAACTTCAATACTCAAGGCACTCTGATGACTCAGAAAATGTATAATATACCCATACTATTTATTTGTGAGAGCCTTAAATTAGACTTGTGCAGCCAGCACAAGTCTTCAAAATAGAATAGAGTGAATAGAATGGAAAAATAGGATGGAGACCTATTAGTTGTAAAAGTCAATAAAGAAACAGGTTGTAAAGTGAATATATTTAATCAAAGACTGGTTTGTATGTTGATGTCCATTATTTTATTATCTAATCATCATCATTTTCCATGTCTTCCTCGTCTTCATCTGAACTTTCTACACAGGTCACCTGGTTTTCACACTCTGTCAGTTTACACATGTCTGTGCACCTGAGGCCATTTGCAAGACACATACATTGTGGGAGTGAAAATTTTTTTGTGCAGTTGCAGGCGAATGGATCCAGGACAGCTTCAGGTGCTGGCTGGCCTTCCATCCAGTGCAGCACCAACTGTTCACCTTCCTCCTCTGTCTCCATCTTCCATCCTCTGCCAACAGGGCTTGGCACTTGTGGGTCCTTTTCTGAACATCTTTTCCAAATACCAGCCTGATAGTTAGCTCACAGCGTGTGTTGCCTCAAGCTATCCTTGCACGGTGGGAGTTGATAACTCTCGATTTCACCTTTCTTTGCACAGAAAAGGTGGTACCTGAGCTTGTTGATCATGGTGGTTGATGCTTTTGGGGCATAGAGGACACATGTAAATGCCTCCAGTTTGTTGCTCAGTTCTGGTGAGAGGTCCCATTCCTGGCCCAACTTCAAGAATGTGTCTTGTGTTTCTTTGTTGTTCATCAGGAGTGTAAGTGCCCTTGTCTTCCCTTTGCCTGCAAAAGCGCTTACAGTGTCACATCCTGTGTAGGCGTGCAACCCAATGAGAGCCCGACAAGTGTCCATGCCAACAGTGGCTGCAACCTTCCTGATAGCTACCAGCCTTGTACGGGTTCTTGTGCCACACTTCAGGAACAATGGGGCTTCAATCTTGTCACAGAATGCTAAAGACATGATAAAGACATCTGTGTCTTCTGAACAGATAACTATAGATTGGTATCCCTCTCTTGCGGCATGGAGAAGTAGTCGTCCATCTGCTGCTTCTTGTTGACATTGAAGAGTTGACACCTCCTCACTGTCTTGATATGTGATTCTGTAACATTTGTCTATCACAGTTGCATATAGAATCTTCTCCTGTAGCTTTTCTCTGTATTGTGGCTTCCTCCATTCATTCACTATGAAGCTAATGAGACTAGTTTTGCTATTGACTTTGGTCAGGAAGTTCCTCCACTGCCTCACCATCTGTGTGCTTGTGATATCCTGCAACTCATGACCAGTCTCTTCACCCCGTAGAGATCTTTCACTATTTTTGACTGAGTTCTGCTTGTATGTGTCGAACACAACATCTATTCTTCTACTCTGACTGCCTTCCCTCAGAGCCATACCCAGGATTGTTGTGGCAACATCTCTGAAAGTAACTTCATCACCTTTCACTCGTTGGACTAAGTTCATCCCATCAACCACTGTGGCAGAGTTTTCTGGGTGTTTTTCCTGTAGTGCTACATTTTTCTGCAAGGCTGTGGCCAAAGTAGCTTTGTTTGTTTTTCTCAGCAATCCATCTGGTGTGGAGAGTGCCCAGGGCAATGGACCAAGAGGATGAGAAAGGATATCCTCCATGTTAAGACTACGTACTTGTGCCATCACTATGATGCGTCCAAACAGAGACCTGTCTGCTTTCAAGATGACTGCCCTCCCACTTGATTTCACTTCTCTCTTCTTACACATATCACTGAATGTTTTCAGCTTGTTGGTTTTCATTGGGTCATGGAATTTCTTTGCTGGTGTTTCTTTGTCTAGTCTCTCATCCTTGAAGTTTGCAAGTGAAATCAAGTGGGAGGGCAGTCATCTTGAAAGCATGACTGCCCTCCCACTTGATTTCACTTGCAAACTTCAAGGATGAGAGACTAGACAAAGAAACACCAGCAAAGAAATTTCATGACCCAATGAAAACCAACAAGCTGAAAACATTCAGTGATATGTGTAAGAAGAGAGAAGTGAAATCAAGTGGGAGGGCAGTCATCTTGAAAGCAGACAGGTCTCTGTTTGGACGCATCATAGTGATGGCACAAGTACGTAGTCTTAACATGGAGGATATCCTTTCTCATCCTCTTGGTCCATTGCCCTGGGCACTCTCCACACCAGATGGATTGCTGAGAAAAACAAACAAAGCTACTTTGGCCACAGCCTTGCAGAAAAATGTAGCACTACAGGAAAAACACCCAGAAAACTCTGCCACAGTGGTTGATGGGATGAACTTAGTCCAACGAGTGAAAGGTGATGAAGTTACTTTCAGAGATGTTGCCACAACAATCCTGGGTATGGCTCTGAGGGAAGGCAGTCAGAGTAGAAGAATAGATGTTGTGTTCGACACATACAAGCAGAACTCAATCAAAAATAGTGAAAGATCTCTACGGGGTGAAGAGACTGGTCATGAGTTGCAGGATATCACAAGCACACAGATGGTGAGGCAGTGGAGGAACTTCCTGACCAAAGTCAATAGCAAAACTAGTCTCATTAGCTTCATAGTGAATGAATGGAGGAAGCCACAATACAGAGAAAAGCTACAGGAGAAGATTCTATATGCAACTGTGATAGACAAATGTTACAGAATCACATATCAAGACAGTGAGGAGGTGTCAACTCTTCAATGTCAACAAGAAGAAGCAGATGGACGACTACTTCTCCATGCCGCAAGAGAGGGATACCAATCTATAGTTATCTGTTCAGAAGACACAGATGTCTTTATCATGTCTTTAGCATTCTGTGACAAGATTGAGGCCCCATTGTTCCTGAAGTGTGGCACAAGAACCCGTACAAGGCTGGTAGCTATCAGGAAGGTTGCAGCCACTGTTGGCATGGACACTTGTCGGGCTCTCATTGGGTTGCACGCCTACACAGGATGTGACACTGTAAGCGCTTTTGCAGGCAAAGGGAAGACAAGGGCACTTACACTCCTGATGAACAACAAAGAAACACAAGACACATTCTTGAAGTTGGGCCAGGAATGGGACCTCTCACCAGAACTGAGCAACAAACTGGAGGCATTTATATGTGTCCTCTATGCCCCAAAAGCATCAACCACCATGATCAACAAGCTCAGGTACCACCTTTTCTGTGCAAAGAAAGGTGAAATCGAGAGTCATCAACTCCCACCGTGCAAGGATAGGTTGAGGCAACACACACTGCGAGCTAACTATCAAGCTGGTATTTGGAAAAGATGTTTAGAAAAGGACCCACAAGTGCCAAGCCCTGTTGGCAGAGGATGGAAGATGGAGACAGAGGAGGAAGGTGAACAGTTGGTGCTGCACTGGATGGAAGGCCAGCCAGCACCTGAAGCTGTCCTGGATCCACTCGCCTGCAACTGCACAAAAAAAAGTTCACTCCCACGATGTATGTGTCTTGCAAAATGGCCTCAGGTGCACAGACGTGTAAACTGACAGAGTGTGAAAACCAGGTGACCTGTGTAGAAAGTTCAGATGAAGACGAGGACGACATGGAAAATGATGATGATTAGATAATAAAATAATGGACATCAACATACAAACCAGTCTTTGATTAAAGGGATAGTTCACTTTGAAATTAAATTTTGGAATGTTTTAGCTTAAAGGGCATCCAAGATGTAGGTGTCTTTTTTCCGCAGTAGTTTCAATTTTGATATTTTTAGGTCAAACCGTTCTTGTCTGTCAGTCATATAATGCAGGTCTATGGTCACTATCTCAAAGAGCATGCACAGAGTCCAAATTAAAACAATTCCCCATCCCCCATACACTAGATGTCGCCTTGGCTACTGCAGTTCATTGGAAAGAAACCGTAGCCAAGGCGACATCTAGTGTATATATCTATGCACCAGTCTGCGCACACGTCACACAGCAGGATGCGCGCGCGCCCTCAGATCACTTGGATGTGGCTGTGTTCAAGAGGTAAAAACGATATAAATACTGTTCGTTTTCTCACACAAACCGCTCGTTTCGTGTCTTAGGCCATCAATGTGTACTTACGATGGGGAATTGTTTAATTTGGACGATGGAGAATTGTTTTAATTTGGACTCTGTGCATGCTCTTTGAGGTGGTGACCATAGACCTGCATTATATGACTGACAGACAAGAACGGTTTGACCTAAAAATATCAAAATTGAAACTACTGCGGAAAAAAGACACCTACATCTTGGATGCCCTTGAGGTAAGCTAAAACATACCAACATTTTATTTCAAAGTGAACTATCCCTTTAAATATATTCACTTTACAACCTGTTTCTTTATTGACTTTTACAACTAATAGGTCTCCATTCTATTTGTCCATTCTATTCACTCTATTCTATTTTGAAGACTTGTGCTGGCTGCACAAGTCTAATTTAAGGCTCTCACAAATAAATAGTATGGGTATATTATACATTTTCTGAGTCATCAGAGTGCCTTGAGTATTGAAGTTATTGAGTTTTGTGTCTGTGGTGTTCTTTCATGCCACAGGGATAAAAGAAAGCATACAGTTTAGGCGGAAATTGTGAAAAAATGTGTTATTTTTGGTTTAAAGAAGTCATGTGACCTCTGTGTTTGACAGACAGATTCAGTATTGGGCTTAAATGAAAGCCTAATAGGTTCCCTTTCCAACGATACCAAGCACCATATTATAGAATATTGACAATATCCCTAGAATGAGCCTAAACCAGATATACACCAGATTTCAAAAACAGAATTTATCTTTATCTTTATATTTATCTGATTTCGCTACCACCCCTGCACTGCTATCGTGATTTTTCTAGTACTAGGGGTGTATACCTTGCCAAAATACAATGATAGCATTTGTCCCCCCGATGATACCGATCAACCCCCCTGGCTCATGGACTATTAGTGGAATTGCATTAGCATGGTTTAAATCAAACCGTTATCAGTTTGTAGCAGTAAATGAAGAGATGTCTTATCGATCACCAGTTCAATATGGCGTACCACAAGGCTCAGTACTAGGACTGTTGCTTTTCACTCTGTACATGCTACCCTTGGGAGATATCATTAGGAAGCATGGAATTAGTTTTCACTGTTATGCCGATGATACTCAGCTCTATATTTCTTCACGCCCTGACGAAACTTACCGTATTCACTAAATTAACGGAATGTATAGGTGATATAAAAAAATTGGATGACTAGTAATTTCCTACTACTTAATTCTGAAAAAACAGAGATTCTAATTATTGGACAAAAAACTTCCTCACGTAATAATCTAGAATACTGTCTAACACTTGATGGCTGCTCTGTCAAGTCTTCGTCGTCGGTTAGGAACCTGGGTGTGCTCTTTGATACCAATCTTTCATTTGAAAGTCACGTGTCTAGTATCTGTAAAACCGCATTTTTCCATCTTAAAAATATATCTAAATTACATCATAGGCACTTGGTGTTTTAAGCCCCCAACAGTGCCTTCCAGGCAGCGAGGGGATGGGTAGGTTTAAGGTTGAGGGTAGGGTTAGCTGCCTCTAAGGAGCCAAACGCTGATTTCACGCAGCCGTTATTTTGAAATCGAAAGCGAGGCTCCGGTGGGAAGAAAACCGGAAGTGTCGCCTTTAATCACAGGAGAGTCGTGAATGCGATGGCGTATTGTTGTGTTTAATGATGTTGTGTCAATTCTAAAACTGTACATACATTTCTTTCATTCTTTAGACTATATACAGTGAAATTAATTTATAAATAAAATATTTTTTTTATATATAATTCAGAAAGTAAAAAAAGAAGCAGGAATGAGATATATACATATCCTATATTGGATATTAACATCCAATAGTGTAAATCGCGGCAGCAGCTTCAGGTTGGTAGTCCAAGGCATTGTTGTTTACGGGGTTCTTACCACCGGAGCCTCACTTTCGATTTCAAAATGGCGGCTGCGTGAAATCAGCGTATTGGGGGCTTAAAACACCATTGTTCTCATTGACAAATGCAGAACAATTAGTTCATGCGTTCATGACATCAAGGCTAGATTATTGTAATGCTATTATGGGTGGTTGCCCTGCACGCTTAATAAACAATCTTTCTTACCAAAACCAGGAAGTATGACCATATTAGCCCTGTTCTGTCAACACTGCATTGGCTCCCTATTAAACATCGTATACATTTTTAAATATTGCTGATTACTTATAAAGCACTAAATAATTTAGCTCCGCAGTATTTGAGCGAGCTCTTAACGCATTATAGTCCTTCACGTCTATTGCGATCTCAAAATTCCGGCCAGTTGATAATACCTAGAATATCAAAATCAACTGCTGGCGGTAGATCCTTAGCACCAAAACTTTGGAACAGTCTTCCTAACATTGTCCGGGAAGCAGACACACTCTGTCAGTTCAAAGCTAGACTAAAAACACATCTCTTTGACCTAGCATACACATAACACATTATAGACTTTTATAATTCAATGTCAGGCTGCATAGATTAGGTCAGCCGGAACCGGGAACACTTCCCATAAATCCTGATGTACTCGTTACATCATAAGAAGAATGGCGTCTACGCTAATATTAGTCTGTTTATCCCGAGGTTTACCGAAGTCCGCCGGATCCAGGCTGTATCTAGTGATGGCCAAATGAAGCGTTTCGAAGCATTATTGCTTTCTGATACAATTGTGTCGAAAATGATTCATTACTCAAAGCTTCATTCAGATAGAAATTGCAGCACCATCTCCTGGTGAAGTAAATGTAATGCAACAAAGCTGACAACCATAAAATGCAAGTAGGCTTATTACGTGTTTAACGAGGCGATCAAAGCTGAAACAGTGTTAGTGCTGTGAAACTCATTTATGTAGGTGCATTTTACAGATACTGATGAATTTCATGTGTTCACCTTGATAATAAAACATTAAGCATGATGTGTGTGTGTGTAATTATTTCTTTAGACAAGGACAGAAGATCAGACCAGCTTAAAAAAAAGTTGGAAACCATCACAGAAATTCTAATGGTTTCTATTAAAATACCAATAGGAACCATTGGCTTTTACTATTTAAACCACTACAGAATTCTTTTTTGTTGTGTGTTTGGGACATATTCCATTAGGATTTAATGCCCCCACCAATAGAACCCAACACATATCAGAGACCACTATAATTCCCATTACAACCAATAAAATTCCCATGAAAACCATTAAATCCAATAGAATTTCTGTAATGGTTTCTATAGTTTTTTTTTAGCAGGGCAGTATCGTGTGAAAGCTTTATCTTGTTTAGCTGTGGGAAGCAGAACTCTATAACTTGTTAACTGGTGGGACTGATATTTTTGTATGTTGAAAAGGATGTGCTTGTGTAACTGGTTGTACTTGTATAGGCCTAATGTAGCAGAGGATTTTTGAAGTTTCTGTCTTTGATGCATGTTTTTATGTAACAATGTTCATATGTTCTCTAATTAATAATAATAATAAAAAAAAGAAGAAATACAGCCGCCATGTTTCAAACCTGTCAACACTGGATTGGGCTGTCAAAGCAGTCAGAGATGATTCACTACAGGAGTGAACCAGTGTGTTTGCTTCAGAAGTCATTTTCACGTGACTAGTGACGTAATGATACAAGCTCCGAAGCAGTGGTTCATTGCAAGGACCGTTCGAGTTTGAAGCAAGCTTCGGAGCGTCGGTGTCAGACGTAACATCACTAGCTGTATCCAGATCTGATGAAGGACCTGTGCCTGGACACGACGACAGGTAATTGGTAATTATCCTCAGGTGAAGAAAGTTCCAGGAAGTGGGCGTGTCTCCCAATAGAGTGACAGGAGAGTGACTAATTGGGATTTTTAACATAATAGCTTTGTCCATCAGGGAGACAGAGACATCAAACCACTGTCATTCACTAGAGGAGGACAGGGCACAACTTTCACAACCTCTCCTTTTACCCCTACTGGCTGAAATGGGTATTGCATGCTAAAATTAACATTCTTTTAGTAACAACTTTGTCCATCAGGGAGACAACGACATCAAACCACTGTCATTCAGTAGAGGAGGAAAGGGGACAACTTTCACAACCTCTCCTTTTACCCCTACTGGCTGAAATGGGTATTGCATGCTAAAATTAATATTCTTTTAGTTACAACTTTGTCCATCAGGGAGACAGAGACATCAAACCACTGTCATTCAGTAGAGGAGGAAAGGGGACAACTTTCACAACCTCTCCTTTTACCCCTACTGGCTGAAATGGGTATTTGCATGTTTAAAATTAACTTTATTTTAGTAATAGCTTTGTCCATCAGGGAGACATAGACATCAAACCACTGTCATTCAGTAGAGGAGGAAAGGGGACAACTTTCACAACCTCTCCTTTTACCCCTACTGGCTGAAATGGGTATTTGCATGTTTAAAATTAACTTTATTTTAGTAATAGCTTTGTCCATCAGGGAGACAGAGATATCAAACCACTGTCATTCAGTAGAGGAGGACAGGGGACAACTTTCACAACCTCTCCTTTTACCCCTACTGGCTGAAATGGGTATTGCATGCTAAAATTAACATTCTTTTAGTAACAACTTTGTCCATCAGGGAGACATAGACATCAAACCACTGTCATTCAGTAGAGGAGGACAGGGGACAACTCTTACAACCTCTCCTTTTACCCCTACTGGCTGAAATGGGTATTTGCATGCTAAAATTAACTTTATTTTAGTAATAGCTTTGTCCATCAGGGTGACATAGACATCAAACCACTGTCATTCAGTAGAGGAGGACAGGGGACGACTTTCACAACCTCTCCTTTTACCCCTACTGGCTGAAATGGGTATTGCATGCTAAAATGTACTTTATTTGAATAATATCTTTGTCCATCAGGGAGACAGAGATATCAAACCACTGTCATTCAGTAGAGCAGGACAGGGGACAACTTTCACAACATCTCCTTTTACCCCTACTGGCTGAAATGGGTATTGCATGCTAAAATTAACATTCTTTTAGTAACAACTTTGTCCATCAGGGAGACAGAGATATCAAACCACTGTCATTCAGAAGAGGAGGAAAGGGGACAACTTTCACAACCTCTCCTTTTACCCCTACTGGTTGAAATGGGTATTTGCATGTCTAAAATTAACTTTATTTTAGTAATAGCTTTGTCCATCAGGGAGACATAGACATCAAACCACTGTCATTCAGTAGAGGAGGACAGGGGAAAACTTTCACAACCTCTCCTTTTACCCCTACTGGCTGAAATGGGTATTTGCATGCTAAAATTAACTTTATTTTAGTAATAGCTTTGTCCATCAGGGAGACATAGACATCAAACCACTGTCATTCAGTAGAGGAGGACAGGGGACAACTCTCACAACCTCTCCTTTTACCCCTACTGGCTGAAATGGGTATTTGCATGCTAAAATTAACTTTATTTTAGTAATAGCTTTGTCCATCAGGGAGACATAGACATCAAACCACTGTCATTCAGTAGAGGAGGACAGGGGACAACTTTCACAACCTCTCCTTTTACCCCTACTGGCTGAAATGGGTATTGCATGCTAAAATTAATATTCTTTTAGTTACAACTTTGTCCATCAGGGAGACAGAGACATCAAACCACTGTCATTCAGTAGAGGAGGAAAGGGGACAACTTTCACAACCTCTCCTTTTACCCCTACTGGCTGAAATGGGTATTTGCATGTTTAAAATTAACTTTGTTTTAGTAATAGCTTTGTCCATCAGGGAGACATAGACATCAAACCACTGTCATTCAGTAGAGGAGGAAAGGGGACAACTTTCACAACCTTTCCTTTTACCCCTACTGGCTGAAATGGGTATTGCATGTCTAAAATGTACTTTATTTGAATAATATCTTTGTCCATCAGGGAGACAGAGATATCAAACCACTGTCATTCAGTAGAGGAGGACAGGGGACAACTTTCACAACCTCTCCTTTTACCCCTACTGGCTGAAATGGGTATTGCATGCTAAAATTAACATTCTTTTAGTAACAACTTTGTCCATCAGGGAGACAGAGATATCAAACCACTGTCATTCAGAAGAGGAGGAAAGGGGACAACTTTCACAACCTCTCCTTTTACCCCTACTGGTTGAAATGGGTATTTGCATGTCTAAAATTAACTTTATTTTAGTAATAGCTTTGTCCATCAGGGAGACATAGACATCAAACCACTGTCATTCAGTAGAGGAGGACAGGGGACAACTTTCACAACCTCTCCTTTTACCCCTACTGGCTGAAATGGGTATTTGCATGCTAAAATTAACTTTATTTTAGTAATAGCTTTGTCCATCAGGGAGACATAGACATCAAACCACTGTCATTCAGTTGAGGAGGAAAGGGGACAACTTTCACAACCTCTCCTTTTACCCCTACTGGCTGAAATGGGTATTTGCATGCTAAAATTAACTTTATTTTAGTAATAGCTTTGTCCATCAGGGAGACATAGACATCAAACCACTGTCATTCAGTAGAGGAGGACAGGGGACAACTCTCACAACCTCTCCTTTTACCCCTACTGGCTGAAATGGGTATTGCATGTCTAAAATTAACTTTATTTGAATAATAGCTTTGTCCATCAGGGAGACAGAGATATCAAACCACTGTCATTCAGTAGAGGAGGAAAGGGGACAACTTTCACAACCTCTCCTTTTACCCCTACTGGCTGAAATGGGTATTGCATGTCTAAAATTAACTTTATTTGAATAATAGCTTTGTCCATCAGGGAGACAGAGATATCAAACCACTGTCATTCAGTTGAGGAGGAAAGGGGACAACTCTCACAACCTCTCCTTTTACCCCTACTGGCTGAAATGGGTATTGCATGCTAAAATTAACATTCTTTTAGTTACAACTTTGTCCATCAGGGAGACAGAGACATCAAACCACTGTCATTCAGTTGAGGAGGAAAGGGGACAACTCTCACAACCTCTCCTTTTACCCCTACTGGCTGAAATGGGTATTGCATGTCTAAAATGAACTTTATTTGAATAATAGCTTTGTCCATCAGGGAGACAGAGATATCAAACCACTGTCATTCAGTTGAGGAGGAAAGGGGACAACTTTCACAACCTCTCCTTTTACCCCTACTGGCTGAAATGGGTATTGCATGTCTAAAATTAACTTTATTTGAATAATAGCTTTGTCCATCAGGGAGACAGAGATATCAAACCACTGTCATTCAGTAGAGGAGGAAAGGGGACAACTTTCACTACCTCTCCTTTTACCCCTACTGGCTGAAATGGGTATTGCATGCTAAAATTAATATTCTTTTAGTTACAACTTTGTCCATCAGGGAGACAGAGACATAAAACCACTGTCATTCAGTAGAGGAGGAGAGGGGACAACTTTCACAACCTCTCCTTTTACCCCTACTGGCTGAAATGGGTATTGCATGCTAAAATTAATATTCTTTTAGTTACAACTTTGTCCATCAGGGAGACAGAGACATCAAACCACTGTCATTCAGTAGAGGAGGAGAGGGGACAACTTTCACAACCTCTCCTTTTACCCCTACTGGCTGAAATGGGTATTGCATGTCTAAAATTAACTTCATTTTAATAATAGCTTTGTCCATCAGGGAGACATAGACATCAAACCACTGTCATTCAGTAGAGGACTACAGGGGACAACTTTCACTACCTCTCCTTTTACCCCTACTGGCTGAAATGGGTATTGCATGCTAAAATTAATATTCTTTTAGTTACAACTTTGTCCATCAGGGAGACAGAGACATAAAACCACTGTCATTCAGTAGAGGAGGAGAGGGGACAACTTTCACAACCTCTCCTTTTACCCCTACTGGCTGAAATGGGTATTGCATGCTAAAATTAATATTCTTTTAGTTACAACTTTGTCCATCAGGGAGACAGAGACATAAAACCACTGTCATTCAGTTGAGGAGGACAGGGGACAACTTTCACAACCTTTCCTTTTACCCCTACTGGCTGAAATGGGTATTGCATGTCTAAAATTAACTATTTTAATAATAGCTTTGTCCATCAGGGAGACAGACACATCAAACCACTGTCATTCAGTAGAGGAGGACAGGGGACAACTTTCACAACCTCTCCTTTTACCCCTACTGGCTGAAATGGGTATTTGCATGCTAAAATTAACTTTATTTTAGTAATAGATTTGTCCATCAGGGAGACAGAGACATCAAACCACTGTCATTCAGTAGAGGAGGAAAGGGGACAACTCTCACAACCTTTCCTTTTACCCCTACTGGCTGAAATGGGTATTGCATGTCTAAAATTAACTTTATTTTAGTAATAACTTTGTCCATCAGGGAGACAGAGACATCAAACCACTGTCATTCAGTAGAGGAGGACAGGGGACAACTTTCACAACCTCTCCTTTCACCCCTACTGGCTGAAATGGGTATTGCATGCTAAAATTAATATTCTTTTAGTTACAACTTTGTCCATCATGGGAGACAGAGACATCAAACCACTGTCATTCACTAGAGGAGGACAGGGCACAACTTTCACAACCTCTCCTTTTACCCCTACTGGCTGAAATGGGTATTGCATGCTAAAATTAATATTCTTTTAGTTACAACTTTGTCCATCAGGGAGACAGAGACATAAAACCACTGTCATTCAGTAGAGGAGGAGAGGGGACAACTTTCACAACCTCTCCTTTTACCCCTACTGGCTGAAATGGGTATTGCATGTCTAAAATTAACTTCATTTTAATAATAGCTTTGTCCATCAGGGAGACATAGACATCAAACCACTGTCATTCAGTAGAGGACTACAGGGGACAACTTTCACTACCTCTCCTTTTACCCCTACTGGCTGAAATGGGTATTGCATGCTAAAATTAATATTCTTTTAGTTACAACTTTGTCCATCAGGGAGACAGAGACATAAAACCACTGTCATTCAGTAGAGGAGGAGAGGGGACAACTTTCACAACCTCTCCTTTTACCCCTACTGGCTGAAATGGGTATTGCATGCTAAAATTAATATTCTTTTAGTTACAACTTTGTCCATCAGGGAGACAGAGACATCAAACCACTGTCATTCAGTAGAGGAGGAAAGGGGACAACTTTCACAACCTCTCCTTTTACCCCTACTGGCTTAAATGGGTATTGCATGTCTAAAATTAACTTTATTTTAATAATAGCTTTGTCCATCAGGGAGACAGAGACATCAAACCACGGTCATTCAGTAGAGGAGGACAGGGGACAACTTTCACAACCTTTCCTTTTACCCCTACTGGCTGAAATGGGTATTGCATGTCTAAAATTAACTATTTTAATAATAGCTTTGTCCATCAGGGAGACAGACACATCAAACCACTGTCATTCAGTAGAGGAGGACAGGGGACAACTTTCACTACCTCTCCTTTTACCCCTACTGGCTGAAATGGGTATTGCATGCTAAAATTAATATTCTTTTAGTTACAACTTTGTCCATCAGGGAGACAGAGACATAAAACCACTGTCATTCAGTAGAGGAGGAGAGGGGACAACTTTCACAACCTCTCCTTTTACCCCTACTGGCTGAAATGGGTATTGCATGCTAAAATTAATATTCTTTTAGTTACAACTTTGTCCATCAGGGAGACAGAGACATCAAACCACTGTCATTCAGTAGAGGAGGAAAGGGGACAACTTTCACAACCTCTCCTTTTACCCCTACTGGCTGAAATGGGTATTGCATGTCTAAAATTAACTTTATTTTAATAATAGCTTTGTCCATCAGGGAGACAGAGACATCAAACCACGGTCATTCAGTAGAGGAGGACAGGGGACAACTTTCACAACCTTTCCTTTTACCCCTACTGGCTGAAATGGGTATTGCATGTCTAAAATTAACTATTTTAATAATAGCTTTGTCCATCAGGGAGACAGACACATCAAACCACTGTCATTCAGTAGAGGAGGACAGGGGACAACTTTCACAACCTCTCCTTTTACCCCTACTGGCTGAAATGGGTATTTGCATGCTAAAATTAACTTTATTTTAGTAATAGATTTGTCCATCAGGGAGACAGAGACATCAAACCACTGTCATTCAGTAGAGGAGGAAAGGGGACAACTCTCACAACCTTTCCTTTTACCCCTACTGGCTGAAATGGGTATTGCATGTCTAAAATTAACATTATTTTAGTAATAACTTTGTCCATCAGGGAGACAGAGACATCAAACCACTGTCATTCACTAGAGGAGGACAGGGCACAACTTTCACAACCTCTCCTTTTACCCCTACTGGCTGAAATGGGTATTGCATGCTAAAATTAACATTCTTTTAGTAACAACTTTGTCCATCAGGGAGACAACGACATCAAACCACTGTCATTCAGTAGAGGAGGAAAGGGGACAACTTTCACAACCTCTCCTTTTACCCCTACTGGCTGAAATGGGTATTGCATGCTAAAATTAATATTCTTTTAGTTACAACTTTGTCCATCAGGGAGACAGAGACATCAAACCACTGTCATTCAGTAGAGGAGGAAAGGGGACAACTTTCACAACCTCTCCTTTTACCCCTACTGGCTGAAATGGGTATTTGCATGTTTAAAATTAACTTTATTTTAGTAATAGCTTTGTCCATCAGGGAGACATAGACATCAAACCACTGTCATTCAGTAGAGGAGGAAAGGGGACAACTTTCACAACCTCTCCTTTTACCCCTACTGGCTGAAATGGGTATTTGCATGTTTAAAATTAACTTTATTTTAGTAATAGCTTTGTCCATCAGGGAGACAGAGATATCAAACCACTGTCATTCAGTAGAGGAGGACAGGGGACAACTTTCACAACCTCTCCTTTTACCCCTACTGGCTGAAATGGGTATTGCATGCTAAAATTAACATTCTTTTAGTAACAACTTTGTCCATCAGGGAGACATAGACATCAAACCACTGTCATTCAGTAGAGGAGGACAGGGGACAACTCTTACAACCTCTCCTTTTACCCCTACTGGCTGAAATGGGTATTTGCATGCTAAAATTAACTTTATTTTAGTAATAGCTTTGTCCATCAGGGTGACATAGACATCAAACCACTGTCATTCAGTAGAGGAGGACAGGGGACGACTTTCACAACCTCTCCTTTTACCCCTACTGGCTGAAATGGGTATTGCATGCTAAAATGTACTTTATTTGAATAATATCTTTGTCCATCAGGGAGACAGAGATATCAAACCACTGTCATTCAGTAGAGGAGGACAGGGGACAACTTTCACAACATCTCCTTTTACCCCTACTGGCTGAAATGGGTATTGCATGCTAAAATTAACATTCTTTTAGTAACAACTTTGTCCATCAGGGAGACAGAGATATCAAACCACTGTCATTCAGAAGAGGAGGAAAGGGGACAACTTTCACAACCTCTCCTTTTACCCCTACTGGTTGAAATGGGTATTTGCATGTCTAAAATTAACTTTATTTTAGTAATAGCTTTGTCCATCAGGGAGACATAGACATCCAACCACTGTCATTCAGTAGAGGAGGACAGGGGACAACTTTCACAACCTCTCCTTTTACCCCTACTGGCTGAAATGGGTATTTGCATGCTAAAATTAACTTTATTTTAGTAATAGCTTTGTCCATCAGGGAGACATAGACATCAAACCACTGTCATTCAGTAGAGGAGGACAGGGGACAACTCTCACAACCTCTCCTTTTACCCCTACTGGCTGAAATGGGTATTTGCATGCTAAAATTAACTTTATTTTAGTAATAGCTTTGTCCATCAGGGAGACATAGACATCAAACCACTGTCATTCAGTAGAGGAGGACAGGGGACAACTTTCACAACCTCTCCTTTTACCCCTACTGGCTGAAATGGGTATTGCATGCTAAAATTAATATTCTTTTAGTTACAACTTTGTCCATCAGGGAGACAGAGACATCAAACCACTGTCATTCAGTAGAGGAGGAAAGGGGACAACTTTCACAACCTCTCCTTTTACCCCTACTGGCTGAAATGGGTATTTGCATGTTTAAAATTAACTTTATTTTAGTAATAGCTTTGTCCATCAGGGAGACATAGACATCAAACCACTGTCATTCAGTAGAGGAGGACAGGGGACAACTTTCACAACCTGTCCTTTTACCCCTACTGCCTGAAATGGGTATTGCATGCTAAAATTAACATTCTTTTAGTAACAACTTTGTCCATCAGGGAGACAGAGATATCAAACCACTGTCATTCAGAAGAGGAGGAAAGGGGACAACTTTCACAACCTCTCCTTTTACCCCTACTGGTTGAAATGGGTATTTGCATGTCTAAAATTAACTTTATTTTAGTAATAGTTTTGTCCATCAGGGAGACATAGACATCAAACCACTGTCATTCAGTAGAGGAGGACAGGGGACAACTTTCACAACCTCTCCTTTTACCCCTACTGGCTGAAATGGGTATTTGCATGCTAAAATTTACTTTATTTTAGTAATAGCTTTGTCCATCAGGGAGACATAGACATCAAACCACTGTCATTCAGTTGAGGAGGAAAGGGGACAAATTTCACAACCTCTCCTTTTACCCCTACTGGCTGAAATGGGTATTTGCATGCTAAAATTAACTTTATTTTAGTAATAGCTTTGTCCATCAGGGAGACATAGACATCAAACCACTGTCATTCAGTAGAGGAGGACAGGGGACAACTCTCACAACCTCTCCTTTTACCCCTACTGGCTGAAATGGGTATTGCATGTCTAAAATTAACTTTATTTGAATAATAGCTTTGTCCATCAGGGAGACAGAGATATCAAACCACTGTCATTCAGTAGAGGAGGAAAGGGGACAACTTTCACAACCTCTCCTTTTACCCCTACTGGCTGAAATGGGTATTGCATGTCTAAAATTAACTTTATTTGAATAATAGCTTTGTCCATCAGGGAGACAGAGATATCAAACCACTGTCATTCAGTTGAGGAGGAAAGGGGACAACTCTCACAACCTCTCCTTTTACCCCTACTGGCTGAAATGGGTATTGCATGCTAAAATTAACATTCTTTTAGTTACAACTTTGTCCATCAGGGAGACAGAGACATCAAACCACTGTCATTCAGTTGAGGAGGAAAGGGGACAACTCTCACAACCTCTCCTTTTACCCCTACTGGCTGAAATGGGTATTGCATGTCTAAAATGAAACTTATTTGAATAATAGCTTTGTCCATCAGGGAGACAGAGATATCAAACCACTGTCATTCAGTTGAGGAGGAAAGGGGACAACTTTCACAACCTCTCCTTTTACCCCTACTGGCTGAAATGGGTATTGCATGTCTAAAATTAACTTTATTTGAATAATAGCTTTGTCCATCAGGGAGACAGAGATATCAAACCACTGTCATTCAGTAGAGGAGGAAAGGGGACAACTTTCACTACCTCTCCTTTTACCCCTACTGGCTGAAATGGGTATTGCATGCTAAAATTAATATTCTTTTAGTTACAACTTTGTCCATCAGGGAGACAGAGACATAAAACCACTGTCATTCAGTAGAGGAGGAGAGGGGACAACTTTCACAACCTCTCCTTTTACCCCTACTGGCTGAAATGGGTATTGCATGTCTAAAATTAACTTCATTTTAATAATAGCTTTGTCCATCAGGGAGACATAGACATCAAACCACTGTCATTCAGTAGAGGACTACAGGGGACAACTTTCACTACCTCTCCTTTTACCCCTACTGGCTGAAATGGGTATTGCATGCTAAAATTAATATTCTTTTAGTTACAACTTTGTCCATCAGGGAGACAGAGACATAAAACCACTGTCATTCAGTAGAGGAGGAGAGGGGACAACTTTCACAACCTCTCCTTTTACCCCTACTGGCTGAAATGGGTATTGCATGCTAAAATTAATATTCTTTTAGTTACAACTTTGTCCATCAGGGAGACAGAGACATCAAACCACTGTCTTTCAGTAGAGGATGGAAAGGGGACAACTTTCACAACCTCTCCTTTTACCCCTACTGGCTGAAATGGGTATTGCATGTCTAAAATTAACTTTATTTTAATAATAGCTTTGTCCATCAGGGAGACAGAGACATCAAACCACGGTCATTCAGTAGAGGAGGACAGGGGACAACTTTCACAACCTTTCCTTTTACCCCTACTGGCTGAAATGGGTATTGCATGTCTAAAATTAACTATTTTAATAATAGCTTTGTCCATCAGGGAGACAGACACATCAAACCACTGTCATTCAGTAGAGGAGGACAGGGGACAACTTTCACAACCTCTCCTTTTACCCCTACTGGCTGAAATGGGTATTTGCATGCTAAAATTAACTTTATTTTAGTAATAGATTTGTCCATCAGGGAGACAGAGACATCAAACCACTGTCATTCAGTAGAGGAGGAAAGGGGACAACTCTCACAACCTTTCCTTTTACCCCTACTGGCTGAAATGGGTATTGCATGTCTAAAATTAACTTTATTTTAGTAATAACTTTGTCCATCAGGGAGACAGAGACATCAAACCACTGTCATTCAGTAGAGGAGGACAGGGGACAACTTTCACAACCTCTCCTTTCACCCCTACTGGCTGAAATGGGTATTGCATGCTAAAATTAATATTCTTTTAGTTACAACTTTGTCCATCATGGGAGACAGAGACATCAAACCACTGTCATTCAGTAGAGGAGGAAAGGGGACAACTTTCACAACCTCTCCTTTTACCCCTACTGGCTGAAATGGGTATTTGCATGCTAAAATTAACTTTATTTTAGTAATAGCTTTGTCCATCAGGGAGACAGAGACATCAAACCACTGTCATTCAGTTGAGGAGGAAAGGGGACAACTCTCACAACCTCTCCTTTTACCCCTATTGGCTGAAATGTGTATTGCATGTCTAAAATTAAATTTATTTGAATAATAGCTTTGTCCATCAGGGAGACAGAGATATCAAACCACTGTCATTCAGTAGAGGACAGGGGACAATTTTCACAACCTCTCCTTTTACCCCTACTGGCTGAAATGGGTATTGCATGCTAAAATTAACATTCTTTTATGTACAACTTTGTCCATCAGGGAGACAGAGACATCAAACCACTGTCATTCAGTAGAGGAGGACAGGGGACGACTTTCACAACCTCGCCTTTTACCCCTATGGCTGAAATGGGTATTGCATGCTAAAATTAACATTCTTTTAGTTACAACTTTGTCCATCAGGGAGACAGAGACATCAAACCACTGTCATTCAGTTGAGGAGGAAAGGGGACAACTCTCACAACCTCTCCTTTTACCCCTATTGGCTGAAATGGGTATTGCATGTCTAAAATTAACTTTATCTGAATAATAGCTTTGTCCATCAGGGAGACAGAGATATCAAACCACTGTCATTCAGTAGAGGAGGAAAGGGGACAACTTTCACAACCTCTCCTTTTACCCCTACTGGCTGAAATGGGTATTGCATGCTAAAATTAACATTCTTTTAATAATAGCTTTGTCCATCAGGGTGACATAGACATCAAACCACTGTCATTCAGTAGAGGAGGACAGGGGACGACTTTCACAACCTCTCCTTTTACCCTTACTGACTGAAATGGGTATTGCATGCTAAAATTAACATTCTTTTAGTTACAACTTTGTCCATCAGGGAGACAGAGACATCAAACCACTGTCATTCAGTAGATTGAGGACAGGGGACGACTTTCACAACCTCTCCTTTTACCCTTACTGGCTGAAATGGGTATTGCATGCCAAAATTAACATTCTTTTAGTTACAACTTTGTCCATCAGGGAGACAGAGACATCAAACCACTGTCATTCAGTAGAGGAGGAAACAGGACAACTTTCACAACCTCTCCTTTTACCCCTACTGGCTGAAATGGGTATTGCATGTCTAAAATTAACTATTTTAGTAATATCTTTGTCCAACAGGGAGACAGAGACATCAAACCAGTGTAATTCAGTAGAGGAGGACAGGGGACAACTTTAACAACCTCTTCTTTCACCCCTACTGGCTGAAATGGGTATTGCATGTCTAAAATTAACTATTTTAGTAATATGTACAATATTTGGTGTTTGGCTGGTCAAGGATGAGTGCTACCAGAATGGTGTGTCGATTAGAACACAGGAATGAGTCCAGAAGTTACTTCTCAATTGATTGATTCATTTATTATTCATGATTCATTTATCATGATTCATTTAATTTAGAAGGATGTCCTGTTACTTTATCCACTACAGTAAAAGACCTGGGAGTTATACTAGATCGCAACTTGTCTTTCGAAAATCATATTTCATATGTTACAAGAACAGCCTTTTTCCACCTTAGAAACATTGCTAAGCTACGTAACATGCTCTCTGTTTCTGATGCAGAAAAGTTAGTTCATGCATTCATGACCTCGAGACTAGATTACTGTAATGCTTAATTAGCTGGTTGTCCTGCATCCTCAATAAACAAGAATGTACAAAAGCGTTAGTCCAAAATGCAGCTGCTAGAGTTCTTACTAGGTCAAGAAAATATGATCATATAACACCAATTCTATCATCTCTACACTGGTTACCTATTAAGTTCCGTATCAATTACAAAGTATTACTACTGACCTATAAAGCCCTAAATGGTTTAGCTCCTGGGTATTTAACGGAACTTCTATCGCCCTACAATCCATCGCGCTCTTTAAGATCACTAAATTCGAGGCTTCTGGTCATTCCTGATTCCTGATATTGTTCGAGGCTCAGATTCGCTGTCCCCGTTTAAAACTAGATTAAAGACGCATCTCTTTAGCCAAGCATTCACATAATACTTACCTTTCATACTACAGTTGAATCAGATTGAATGCATTAATATTATGAACAGCAGCTATGCTAATTATTTCCCATCTGCTTTTCTGTCGTTATCTCGGGACGCTAGTCCCGAGGTAAATAGAGTTCGTCAGCTCCAGTTTGTATCCAGCCTCTCATGGAAACTTCAGAAGCCCCAACACCCGTGAGGAGACGACTCGAAACCTGTGAAGAGACGACTCGACACCGGCGATATGTTATGCCCTAAATTAATACATGATTAACTAACTGTATTTTTCTATGTACATTTCTGAAATGCACTTTCTGTGAAGCTGCTTTGAGACAATATGTATTGTGAAAAGCGCTATACAAATAAATTTGAATTGAATTCCTAGGATATCTAAGTCCACTAAAGGAGGGAGGGCGTTTTCACATTTAGCTCCTAAACTCTGGAATGGCCTTCCTGATATTGTTCGAGGCTCAGACTCGCTGTCCCAGTTTAAAACTAGATTAAAGACGCATCTCTTTAGCCAAGCATTCACATAATACTTACCTTTTATACTACAGTTGAATCAGATCGAATGCATTAATATTATGAACAGCAGCTATGCTAATTATTTCCCATCTGCTTTTCTGTTGTTATCTCGGGACGCCAGTTTTGTGAAAAGCGCTATACAAATAAATTTGAATTGAATTGAATAAACAAAATGTTTCAACTTGCACATGGTACAACTTTCCTCAATGGGAAATTACCATTAGAAGATGTGGTATTCCATTTTATAACCCTCCAGGAGATTGCAGACAGTCATAATGTAAAAATAAATTATTTTAACTCTGTTGCCTTTTTGTAAAATTGCTATTGTGAAAGTGAAGAATGAATTAAGGCAGAACAAAGTCAGTCTTGTTAACTTCTCTATCAGTCCTTCAACCATTTTGTTCATTTGCTAATTATTCCAGTTTTACACAACTCATTTGAGTTAATATTTTGCTGTATTTTCAAATAAACTTTATTTTTTACATAATCTGAGTCTGAATTTATTACACATACAATGAAAAAAAATCTCTAAATGACAGAAATAGCCTGTCTTCAACATTCAAGCTACCATTTTTACACAACTTATTTACAACAAATACTCGCTGTATAATAGAGTATAACAATATGCCTTCAGAATACAGTGGTTGCTTGTTTCTTTATAATTAATTTCCTTGAGGAATCTTTTGACTGGAGAGTCATATTGTGTCATAAGGGCGTTCGATGTGCATAAAACTGTAACAATAACGACTCTGGGTAAATGTGAATTAGCTCAAAAATATGGGGAATCTTGGGAATATTAATAATTATGACTCATGGTCATAATTCATAAGTCGCATGTACATTTATTTTATCAATTATCGAGATTTCCTTGTTCTGTAACTGGATTGACCAACATCTAATTCGTCCAGCGAATAAATGTAAGATCATTACAGTTAAGAAGGGGGTATCCCTTTACAAACTCCGAGAAAGTTTTATCTTCTGGCCACGAATATCAAACTTACTGAGTTTCTGAATTAAGAACTACTAAATGTAGTTTATATCGAGCTTGTAGCTTAGATCTTTTAGTTTCATTGACTTTTATAAGGTGGGTTTTCAAACACAGAGACAATTAAAAGTATAAATGGGTTTATTAATAAAATGGCACACACTAGAGGTTATGTAAACTACAAACATAAACGTACGTAAAAATGCAAACAAACAAACAAACATTTAACCGAACAAAAACATAAACATAGCGTGATCAGAATGAAATGAAATGAAAGAAAGAAAGATATAGAGGGAAGATAGAGGGTAACTTAGTTCACAGACCTAAGACCTGGACACCTGAAATCAGCGTTTAGAGAGAGTTACGTTACGTGCAAGATTCTGTGCTCTTTCAGTGTGGTGCTGAAGAGGGGGCGCGCGTGCGCGTGTCCGGCTGGTTTGCGTCTAGCTTCGTCTTCTGGGTCGTTTCGCAAGACGATGTAAAGGCTCACTTGAATTTAACGTTACCGAGAAAGTTCAGATTCATCTCCCGGGCAGGGAGAGGTTTAAAGTCTTTGTTGCAAGGGACGCAGCTACGACTCGAACATGTGCTCGCTCGATGGAGAAGGCCAGGGCCTCCTCCAGATGTTCCTTTGGAGAAGCGCTGCGCCGAGGAAGAGGGTCAAGAGAAGTTGATGAGAGAGAGAAGAGAAACTGAAGGTTTGGACTTTTATCAGTGTCCCATGTGCCGTCCCCTCCTTCGTGTAGGACGAATCAGCTGTCGAGATTTTTCGAGCGGGAAGATTCCTTTGTCCGGTTAGACACGCACACTCGAATGAGTCATGATTGACTTTAACTTGAGAGGATTTTCTCCAGACATATGAACTTATAAAACAATGCGCATCACTGAATTCTGCTATCGGAATTCAACTCCGTTAGCGGGAGAGGATTACAGAGATATCAAAAATAGAATATAGGCTTTGTAGCAATGCAAAGATACATTATTATGCATTTGTATAGGCATTTGCAGTTCTATTAATGTTACAAATAGGACATGTATGCTTTCCTATGGTTTACACACACCTCTTAACACACAAATTTATATATTTAGTACATTTAAGAGTGACTTTATGGGTAAAAGTCCTTTTCTGTAAGGGGGTTTCTGTTTCAAAGTCCAGAGTGTGTTTGTGTGTGGGTTGGTGCTCAACTTTTAAGACCTGCCAATGAGATCGGATTACGGGATGCGATTCTACTGGGAGAACATTCTTCAGAAATACATTTCAGAGCCAAACACTCGAAGATCATAACTATATGATCAAAACAACATTAATCACACATGCATAATGGAATTGTACATATATTTAAAATAAATATTGCTTATCCTGAGTTACACACAAATGTTGGTCTCTTGGTGTGTGTGTGTGTGTGTGTGTGTGTGTGTGTGTGTGTGTGTGTGTGTGTGTGTGTGTGTGTGTGTGTGTGTGTGTGTGTGTGTGTGTGTGTGTGTGTGTGTGTGTGTGTGTGTGTGTGTGTGTGTGTGTGTGTCTGCGTTGGAATGTCATGAGGCTGTAAAGTCACAGGGAGTCCATGCTGAAATGGGGGTTTTAGAGGGTATTCTCCAAAACAGGGTTTCCTTATGTGACTCAAATGTCCCTCGGGGGAGCCACAAAGATGCAATTGTGACCGTTCAAGCAGACTTGGAGGTGCCATGAACAACTCGTTGTTTAAGGAGACAACGAAGGATGTGTTTGGAGATTGGGATTTACTAATTTGAACAGCATGTGACCGCATGTCATAGTCATTGTCGTTACAAAACTCATTCTGGTATGTACAATGTTGATGGGTCAGGGTCTGTGTCTGCCTGCTTATAGTAATTGGCATGTCTTCATTAATGGGTGTCTACGCCTGCGTGCCTCGAGTGAGGACAGTATAGGGCGCCTGCCAGTGTAAGGTAGCAGGAGGTGCAGAGAGATGCATATATGGGTGGAGCAGTAAATTCTGGTATACATTAGCTTTCAAACTGAGCACATCTAGGTTGTGATCTGTGATCATATCCTTAACAATTAATAAGTGCTTTAGTAGAAAGGGATCTAATATTCGGCAAGCCAAATGTAACACGTGTCAGGTCTGATGTGTCACGCTTGTATAGGGTTCAATATGCTTCGATATGGGCCAACTAATCAGAAGGTAAGGAGCAGCTACTGTAGAGAGGGAAACAACACAGCAGGAAGGTGAAAACCAAGAACTTCGTTTACTCGTTGGAATCTTGCATTCATTGAAGAATTTCTTAATTGCAATTTGTCTGGAGTATGTAAATCTCAATACTGTCATTTAACAACATACAATGAATTATAATGCTTATGATCAACTCTCTTTTTGAAATGTCAGGAAGTTGGACTCAAACAAATCAACTCAATTGAGAACAATTGTCATATACTTTGTACGAAAATGAAATAATAAAATAAAACTTCTTGAAAACTCAACAGACTCAGTTTGTTTATAACCCAATAAAATTGAAGGAAACAATAAACAATGTTCTCAAAACAAAATATTACAAACTCAATAACTCAAATCAGTCTTTCCCTTCAAATGTCTTTTCAGTCAAATGAATCAAATATTCAAGATTCACTGAATTGATTCAGTTAATGTCAGTTCAGAATCAAATGACTCAGATCAAAATATTTGTTGACTCTTTAGAATCGTTCAGTTCAGAATCAATGTCTCTCCGTTCAAAGCTCGAGGAAAAATATGCAAAAACAAAGTCTCAGTCCTGTTTGTCCAAAAACAAAAAGGAAAATATTTCTCATACCAGTTTCGATGAATTCAAGATCAAAGTTCAACAATCAAATTGTCTCCGTGGGTTGCTCGCCTTTTACATACGCTCATATCTCGTGTCCGCAGGATGGTGATCACAATTTCTCAGAAGAAACACACACACACACACACACACACACACACACACACACACACACACACACACACACACACACACACACACACACACACACACACACACACACACACACACACACACACACACACACACACACACACACACAAACCCAGCCAAGGCAAGAATTTCACATCTTATTCAATAAGAAGATAATTTGCGGTGCTTTAGTGTGTATCTACATCGGCCTTTATTCTCGATTCTCTGCCTCGTCTTTTTCTCACTTCGGCATCAGCTCTTCAGACTTATCACTTTCACTCAGAAATGTAATCTTTTGATTGCATTCAAGTTTCTTTTTCTCAATATCTATCTTTAGATGCGGAGTATCCCTGGAGATCACTCAGTGTGTATCTGCTTCGTCTGACTCGCTCGCTCTCTCTCAATGTCTCTGAGCGAGCGGCAGTGTCGCCGGCGCAGTCTCCATTGGCTCGTTGGAGTGTCAATCAATGCAGCACGATCAATAATTGGACAGAACACTTTCTCTTCTAAAGCACTCGTTTTTCTCTCTTATTCTCTTTTTCTTAATTTTCCCATCTTTTTACATATCTTTCAACTCTTTTACTGGTAGCCTGGATCAACTAGGTTACACAAACTTTATCAATTGTTAATTTAAGTGATCTCCAGAATCCTTGCAATAGAGAGTAACAGTCAGGTTTTGGAAGTAAAACTCTCCATAGGGAAATTGATTTTTGGCGATAACATATTGCAACTGGTATCTAAAATAATTATTTCTAAAATGACCGTGTTTAACAGCGTCTTTAGCTCTGCTCACTCCCATGAAGCACTATGAATGATGTAATCAAGTCAGTCTCCCTATGCCCTCAAAATACTTAAATATTTGTTCATAATGCTTCGTGGGATTGTAGTTCTTTTCCTCACTAAAGCCGTTAAGTACACGGTCTTGTTCTTTTGCATTTTTGTCCAATTTTCAAATACTTTTTTGCTTTAAATCAAAGTTTGTGATGTTATGATTCACCTCATAGCTGGTTGGTTTGGTTCATTGCTTATGATACTTTAAAAAATGAATGGAAAAAATACTTCCAGAACCAACGCCACTGAAAAAGTGGGCAGGCACTAATGCACCAAGAGAGAAAACAACATTGTGTTCCATAAAAGGAAGATAAACTACATTTGAAGTGAATTTCTAAAAGAAAAAAAAATCCAAAGACAGCACAGTGAAATAAACCATCTTTATGAAGATAAGAAATTTGAGGATTGATGACAGGTGCATCCTTTAGACACAACAGTGATGCAGAACTACAACCCTACTAATGTGTTTGGATTGCACATTTCATTGCCTTTACTATAAAATTGGTTTCCTGTTTTAACATTTTTAATGTCTTCAATATTTTGCCTAAAAATAAGGCAAAAATAGAAATGATGTGCACACAAACAGACACAGACAAACTATTATCTCCCCTCAATCCCAAAGTACATTTGAAAGATACCAGCACATCCTTTGTCATTAAGGAACTGATAAAGCTGTCCAAGGTCCATATGGTTTTCTCTGGTCCCGTGAGGGTCAAAAATGGCTTCATGAAATCCAGTGAACTTGCGAAGGGAGTCAGTTCTCTCCTCTATCGAGCTGTTTTCCAAAGGGACATCCTCTCTGTGACGAATCATAATTATTTTCCATGTTAAAACTTTCACCCTGAAAATATATTTTAAAAAAATGCACCAATAATAAAAATCTGCTTTGCCATCACAGGAATATATATTTTAAAATATAAAAGTTATTTTAAATTGTAATATCAAATAAATTTATTTGCATTTATAAATGTAATTTTATCAAATAAATGCAGCCTTGGTGAACATAAGGGACTTCTTTCAAAACATAAAAAAAAAAATCTCCTTCAAACTTTTGACCGGTAGTTTAATATAATATAATAATTAATAACAATTTGAAAATTAAACTAACATTGTTTGTGTCAACCATAAAGTACGGTCAATTATTAGCTGCAGAGAACATTAAACCATCAAAATTAAAAGTTAATCTACTGTAGCCTATATGAATTTGGGAGATCGCCTATATCAGGGGTTTTCAAACTTATATTAGCAAATTTAAGCACTTAAACATATGTCTAAGTTCAAGAAATATTTTATAGTCATCCCAACAGCCATGAAACGCATACACACACAGGCCCCTAACATAATAAATGAGATCCTTATTTTGGACCTAACAAGTATAGTCACACACACACAGGCACACAAACAAAACCTATTTTAAATTAGGTATTAAACTCATCTTTGGTATTTTGAGTTTGCACTCAAAAGGCGTGTTCACAAAAGAGTAAGAGTAGACCCTATTGATTTTCAATTCATACCTGGCCCAGAACTCATCACAAGCAGACTGCAGACCATCCACACACACAATACCAGGCTTTCCCGGCATACTGAACCCAGAAAGGTTCAGCTCCTTTGCCCATTCCAGAATGTTGTTCCTCTTCATCTTATTGTAGATATGATGGCTGTAGATCCAGAGTCTAGTGAAGGTCTCTTTTGACTGCATTGAAACATTTTCCTTCTTGGGATCGCAGACAGGAGCACTTTTACTGATATATCCTTGTGTATTTTCATTGATCCACTGCACAGCAGACAGAATACACACATCACCACTGCAGTTTTCAGACAGGAAGGTGTTGAGGTTGGAGTGAAGCAGCATCTGCTGGGATCTAGTGAGCTCAGAACATCTGAAAAGGGCAAAAAATTATTATCCTAGTAAAAATCCAGAAGAAATCCATTTGAAATATTTATAATAACTTGGATCCTAATGGGAATTCAGATACATTTTATCAGAGTTCCTCAAATCCGGCCCTGGAGGGACTCAGCGTTCGTACAGATTTTTGAGTGAAATTCAAGCACTAAAGTAAAGTCATTTGTGGTGATTTATATGATTAAATCATCGTAGGTCAGCAGCAAAGGCACTGGTAGATTAAGTGAGAAATCCATAAAGTATGTTTTACGTATTAAATCATTGCATTATTTGCATACAATTCTGTAATTGTATTCTATTGTGCATTTTTGTTAATTTTGAGGAATACTGAATCTGTTTGGTGAGTGTCAGAGGAGAAAAAACACTTGCAGAAAACAGCATCTGTTGTTACTATATTTAAGCAGCATTCGCATACATTTTGCTATGAATATAATTCCAACCAATCGTTCCACGAACCTATACATATCTTTTCTTATTCTAAAATAAAAATTAACTACTGCATTACTGCATTAGCTACAGTAAAACAAAGGCTTTTGCTATTATTTATTCTTTTGGATATTTTTCTTTAATAAAAAGTAATTTAATGATATGACAGCAAAAGAAAATCACACACATATATATTCATCAACCCATTTCAGAATGCATTGCAAATAGTTGTGCAAAGTAAATGAGTGTACTAAAGATTTTACAGTGTCAGTCAAGTCAAGTCACCTTCATGTATATAGCGCTTTTAACAATATAGACTGTTTCAAAGCTATGGAAGCTTGTTTCCGCCACAGAAAAAAATAATAATAATAATAAATTGCGACTTTTTATCTCACAATTCTGACTTTTTTTTTCTCAGAATTGCGAGATATGAAGTCAGAATTGTGAGATATAAAGTCGCAATTCTGAGAAATAAAGTCGCAATTGCAAGATATAAAGTCAGAATTCTGAGAAAAAAAAGTCAGAATTGCGTGATATAAAGTCTCAATTGCGAGATATAAAGTCTCAATTGCGTCTTATAAAGTCAGAATTCTGACTTTTTTCTCGCAATTGCGACTCTATATCACGCAATTCTGACTTTATAAAACATAATTGCGAGATATAAAGTCAAAATTGCGTGTTATAAAGTCAGAATTGCGAGATATAAAGTCAGAATTGTGTGTTATAAAGTCAGAATTGCGTGAAATAAAGTCGCAATTGCGTGTTATAAAGTCAGAATTGCGAGATATAAAATCAGAATTCTGACTTTTTTTCTCGCAATTGCGACTTTTTATCACGCAATTCTGACTTTATATCTCGCAATTGGGAGATATAAAGTCAGAATTGCGTGTTATAAAGTCAGAATTGTGAGATATAAACTATTCTGAGGTAAAAAAAAAAAAAGCTACAGAAATAAGTAGCCTATATAAATGGCTGCTATTCTGCATGAGTTTATTTGTAATTGCAAGAAAGAAAGAAAGAAAGAAAGAAAGAAAGAAAGAAAGAAAGAAAGAGAGAGAGAGGGCAGAGATGAGGTTAGGAATGAAAAGTCAGTAAGCCTATGTTGTTTCTTCATTCACTGTGACCTATGCACTGGATGGCCAATTTCACATGTAGGCTATTTTGTGTATTTTCAAAATACAAAATACTGTATTTGTATTTAAATAAATTATGACATCATAGAATGTTGAGGACAAAAGCGTGAAACTCCCTGATCACTTTGTAGCGAGTAAGGAGTTCAGATATCAACAGTGTTTTTGCAGTTCTTGCGGTGTGTTTGCATTTGTTGATAGCGGTTTATCGTATTGATTATGGGACAGCGACACTTTCGGAGAGTGGGAGTTGACGGAGGAGGAGAGTGTGTGCCCGGGATAAACCCCCGAACAACACTGACACCCACCGACCACAAGGCGGAGCTCCATCCTCGTCCCGACGAGACGCCTGTGGTGGGCATCGGTAAAGCGGAGAGAAAGGAGAGAGGGAAAGAGAAATCAAAGAATAAGGGGCAGAAAAGGAGGACATTTCGGGAGTTTGCCTCTTTTTTCTTTTGTTCATCTCGCCCCAAATCCACCAAAGCTCAGGGTGAGCAGGTGGAGCAGTGTGAGGTGGACCAGGACACTGATGAAGCCCCATCCAGGAGATGTACTGATGGTAAATTGAGCTCTGAACAACACAAACTCTCTTTTACACTCTTGTAAAACACTCTTTTATTATCTTTTTTTTTTTTTTTTTTACTATTTTGATCACACGAGCAGTGCGCTTGGTTTTTTTATGTTACTAGGCAACCACCGAAACAGTTGTGCTGTCAGTCAAGTAAACGTCAAATCAGCCTTTTATTAACTTTATTTACTTTGTCAAAACTGTGGTAGTTGGTTCGTGAAGTCGTTAAGCTCCTGGTAACCCGCGGTAAAACGCGAGGCGCTTGGGGCTTATTAACAGCGCGCAGAACTCTCACTGCCATAGGAAACCAATTGAAAAAAAAGGCGCCTCTCACTGCAAAAAAACGCGTCACGTGTGATCGGGTCCAATCATTTGCACACAATATAAAAAACCCACATCACACATTATAAAAAGGCAGATAAATGAATTCCACGATGTGATGAATGTTTGAATATAGATGAAATATAGTTTGAAGATGTGGCGGATGATTTTAAAACAAGCTTGTGGTTTATATTCCTCTCTTTAGATCAGATTTCTTTACAGGACATCTTTACTGCAGAGGATAATGATCATCAGGAACCTCCTTCCAGTCGTCCTGAAGTCCCCCCCACTGCCGAAAACCAGCAAGAGGAGGACATCAAGCCTCAAGATCAGGACAGTCCAGCCAGTTCATCATCAGGTGACACTGGATCACAGCTGGACAGTCACAAGATCGAGGGTGAGTTTACTGCAAGTTTACTGTCTGACATAAAATATAACACACACACACTCTCTCTGAAAGTAAATATGTATATAGGAAAGCATATGTTTTAAATAATCCAGCTGATACTGCTGTAAGGTTTCTTTTAGTTTTTTTTTTCTCCATAATTTTAAATCACCATTAGGCTTTTTTTGCAGTTCACTTAAATAGTAATGCGACAAATGAATTTTTAAAAGAACAAATATTACAAATATATTTCCCTATTAACATTTCATCAGAAAGTATGGCCTCACTGCAGGACACTGCTGTATTAAACAATAAACAAATACAAATAATTATGTTTTAATAGATCACATCTCCTCGAAATACGCCATTGGCAGGAAATTGGGGGAAGGAGGATTTGGCTCTGTATTCGAAGGGACCCGTTGCAAGGACGGCCTCATGGTAGCTGTGAAATTCACAGCGAAGAGAAAGAGCCAGCAATACACCAGCCTTGTACGTATCATACTTGTCTCTATGTTGGCAATTTATAACATTTGAATGTAAATCACAGTGCAAATATTTCAATAGATAGACTGGGCTAAATCCTTATTTGAGAAACCAATCCTATGTCTAACAATAATAAAAACTGTCATTCTTCTAGCCTGACCATCCCAAACCAGTTCCACTTGAGGTGGCCCTGACAGTAATGGCCAATCAAGGCCCAAGCTGTGGCCACATTATTAAGGTGCTGGACTGGCAGGATCATCTCGACCAGTACATCATGGTCTTAGAATGGCCCTTACCCTGCATGGACATGCACAGCCTTTGGAAGCGTAAGAGAGGCCGCTTCAGTGAGGGATTGGCCCGCCACTTCATGCAGCAGGTGATTCACGCTGCTGCCCTGTGCTGTTCCAGGGGTGTGCTTCACAGAGACATCAAAATGCAGAACCTCCTGGTCAACACAGAGACCCTGGAGGTCAAATTGATCGATTTCGGCTGCGGGGACCTCATGAAAAGATCAGCCTACAAATACTACTCTGGTATGTGTTATTATTTAAAATATACATTTTGGGATTTAAACTCTAGTGACCAGTTACATCACATTACATTCTCAGACATCACACAGTGAGATATTAACAATACACTAACAAAACTATCAAAGAATAATCAATATTAATATAATTTTTGTTGACTAAAATTAAATGCCATTTCAGTTAAATTGAGAAAAAGCAAGCTTACACGTGTGACAAACTCCTATCTCCAGGCACAGCAAGGTATTGCCCTCCTGAGTACTTAGAGAAGGGCAAGTACTTTGCGAAGCAGGCAACGGTGTGGTCGCTGGGGGTGCTGCTGTTTGCCATGATCACCGGCTATTTCCCAAACAGCAGAGATATTGCTTTGATGGACCCTGATGTCTGGTTCGAGCCGGGCTTCTCAGATGGTTAGTACAAAAAAGATGTTCTAATGGATAATGCAGGAATCTTTCCCATTTTTACAGCTTAGAGAGCAAGTGTAAAGTTGAAGGAAATAATTAGACAACTCTCAATCTTTCTGCACAGAATGCTGTCGCTTTATTCGAGGTTGCCTCCAGAGTAAACCAAAGCGGAGACTCCATCTGGTTAAGCTGCTCTCCCATGACTGGTTCAAGGTACTGAGTCTAAGACAAGCTAAAAAGATTTTGAAGGCTATTTGTTAATTTGGCTTGATTATGGACATCAGTTTATTTACATTACCATTCAGTACCTGCTGTAATTGTCATATACTGAGTCCTTATACATGGCACAGATGTATTTTATACCTAATGAAAAATGCTTTCTAATTGTGTTTCAGGTCATGTAGAGGGTTTAGCCTTGCGTCTGGCGGGCTGACACAGATGACCCCTCCATCTCTCCAGCCTCAGCGTCTTGCAGGGCTGGCAGGCCTCGGTTGCGTCTGGCGCCTTGGCTTGAGGTGGTAGTTTTAGCGTCTTGCGGAACTACTCGCCTAGTGATGTATATTGTAAATAGTTCACCCAGAGCTCTCTGTTCAGCCCGTCCCACAAGTTCCTCGCCCTGCCGCCCTAGAAGTTTCTACCACTGGCATCCGGGTCCCAGAGAGGGGGTTTCACATAGCTCTCTTTCTCAGCTGCCTTGGGCCCAGCGATCCTGTCAGGGCTGCTCCAGAATTCCCAGTGAAGACAGCCATAAAGTTTCCCGTCACTGCTGCTCCAAAACCTGCCGAGGCCCCACAGAAATCACTGTGAAGGTTCATTCTGCTGCAACTCCAGTCCCTGCTTCGGTTCTAGAGCTCCGTGTCAAAGAAGCTCAGGTTGCTAAGCTTTCCAGAGGTTCCTGACATGACCACAAATTTTCCTCCCAATGGTGCAGAGGTCAGAATAACCTAGCAAATTACATACCCATTTCAAATCTTCCATTTATGTCTAAAATACTAGAAAAAGTTGTGTCCACTCAATTGTGCTCTTTCTTGCAAGAAAATGATATCTATGAAAAATTTCAGTCAGGATTCAGGCCGCATCATAGCACAGAAACTGCTCTCGTTAAAATTACAAATGATTTACTTCTAGCTTCTGACCAAGGCTGTATCTCAATACTAGTTTTACTCGATCTTAGCGCTGCGTTCGACACTATAGATCACAAAATACTCTTAGATCGACTACAAAACTACACTGGTGTTCATGGACAGGCATTAAGCTGCATGTAAAATATTACAAACTCAATAACTCAAATCAGTCTTTTCAGTCAAATAAATCAAATATTCAAGATTCACTGAATTGATTCAGTTAATGTCAGTTCAGAATCAAATGACTCAGATCAAAAGATTTGTTGACTCTTTAGAATCGTTCAGTTCAGAATCAATGTCTCTCCGTTCAAAGCTCGAGGAAAAATATGCAAAAACAAAGTCTCAGTCCTGTTTGTCCAAAAACAAAAAGGAAAATATTTCTCATACCAGTTTCGATGAATTCAAGATCAAAGTTCAACAATCAAATTGTCTCCGTGGGTTGCTCGCCTTTTACATACGCTCATATCTCACGTGTCCAGGATGGTGATCACAATTTCTCAGAAGAAACACACACACACAAAAACCCAGCCATGTTTGATACATTAAAACCAACATTCAAACCACCACTTAAATAGACATGCCAGCAATCAGTGTAATTGGAAAGAGTGGAACAATTTTTATCATTCTAAGCCAATCAAATACCTTATAGGAAATTAACAGCATGGTAAATAAATAAAAAAAGGATTTATATAAACATATATAATGTGTGTGTGAGAACGGTCAAATAGGAAAAATGACGCATGTAATTTCAAAGTGAAGGCTTAGAATAGACCCTATACTTAAAATCACTTCTTTTTTTCTTCTTCTTTGACAACCAACCAATCACAGTCTTCAAAAGATTGTGTCATACATAGCAACGGGGTCAACCCCGCCTCCTTACTAAGATGAAAGTTTTTGTCTTTTCCTTACTCAGAGTTGCCCTCAGATCAGTCCCGACTCCCGACCAATATAACACCATTTCTATCATCTCTACACTGGTTACCTATTAAGTTCCGTATCAATTACAAAGTATTACTACTGACCTATAAAGCCCTAAATGGTTTAGCTCCTGGGTATTTAACGAAACTTCTATCGCCCTAATACAATCCATCGCACTCTTTAAGATCACTAAATTCGAGGCTTCTGGTCATTCCTAGGATATCTAAGTCCACTAAAGGAGGGAGGGCGTTTTCACATTTAGCTCCTAAACATTCACATAATACTTACCTTTTATACTACAGTTGAGTAAGATTGAATGCATTAATGTTATGAACAGCAGCTATGCTAATTATTTCCCATCTGCTTTTCTGTCGTTATCTCGGGACGCTAGTCCCGAGGTAAATAGAGTTCGTCAGCTCCAGTTTGTATCCAGCCTCTTATGGAAACTTCAGATGCCCCAACATCCGTGAGGAGACGACTCGACTCGACGCCCGTGAGGAGACGACTCGACTCGACGCCCGTGAGGAGACGACTCGACTCGACGCCCGTGAGGAGACGACTCGACTCGACGCCCGTGAGGAGACGACTCGACGCCCGTGAGGAGACGACTCGACTCGACGCCCGTGAGGAGACGACTCGACTCGACGCCCGTGAGGAGACGACTCGACTCGACGCCCGTGAGGAGACGACTCGACTCGACGCCCGTGAGGAGACGACTCGACTCGACGCCCGTGAGGAGACGACTCGACTCGACGCCCGTGAGGAGACGACTCGACGCCCGTGAGGAGACGACTCGACGCCCGTGAGGAGACGACTCGACTCGACTCGACGCCCGTGAGGAGACGACTCGACTCGACGCCCGTGAGGAGACGACTCGACTCGACGCCCGTGAGGAGACGACTCGACTCGACGCCCGTGAGGAGACGACTCGACTCGACGCCCGTGAGGAGACGACTCGACTCGACGCCCGTGAGGAGACGACTCGACTCGACGCCCGTGAGGAGACGACTCGACTCGACGCCCGTGAGGAGACGACTCGACTCGACTCGACTCGACGCCCGTGAGGAGACGACTCGACTCGACGCCCGTGAGGAGACGACTCGACTCGACGCCGTGAGGAGACGACTCGACTCGACGCCCGTGAGGAGACGACTCGACTCGACGCCCGTGAGGAGACGACTCGACTCGACGCCCGTGAGGAGACGACTCGACTCGACGCCCGTGAGGAGACGACTCGACTCGACGCCCGTGAGGAGACGACTCGACTCGACGCCCGTGAGGAGACGACTCGACTCGACGCCCGTGAGGAGACGACTCGACTCGACGCCCGTGAGGAGACGACTCGACTCGACGCCCGTGAGGAGACGACTCGACTCGACGCCCGTGAGGAGACGACTCGACGACGGCGATATTTTATGCCCTAAATTAATACATGATTAACTAACTGTATTTTTCTATGTACATTTCTGAAATGCACTTTCTATAAAGCTGCTTTGAAACAATATGTATTGTGAAAAGCGCTGTACAAATAAATTTGAATTGAATTGAATTGAATTTATTGCCATTTGCTTTCTTTCTTCATTGTCTCATTTCCTTAATGTGGCTTTACAATTGCTGCATATTGCTGGTGTCTACAATCAAACAAAATTAACTTTACTGATACAAATCATTATAATAATAATTATACATTCACATAACCATAAAGAAAATCTTTAACCAAATTAGTTATCAAATTAATATCAATACAAAAGGTTTAAATAAACTTACAAAGTCATAGACGCAGCAAGCAGAGGAGCAAACAGTCAGCACAAAGAGAGACACACTAGTGAGGTTGATTGGTAATTATCCTCAGGTGAAGAAAGTTCCAGGAAGTGGGCGTGTCTCCCAATAGAGTGACAGGAGAGTGACTAATTGGGATTTTTAACATAATAGCTTTGTCCATCAGGGAGACAGAGACATCAAACCACTGTCATTCAGTAGAGGAGGACAGGGGACAACTCTCACAACCTCTCCTTTCACCCCTACTGGCTGAAATGGGTATTGCATGCTAAAATTAACATTCTTTTAGTAACAACTTTGTCCATCAGGGAGACAGAGACATCAAACCACTGTCATGTTGTAGTGCAGTGGCATCAAACCACTGTCATTTTGACGTTTTATATTTATAACAGTAATTAATTTATTTCCTAGCGCGAGGCAGCAATCAGGGCAGCTATTAGCCGAGACTGTTGTTGTGGTGCTCCCGCAGACACGCACTGTAGCTGAACGCGGCAGAACGAAACCTCACAAAGAGTGAAATCCTGAATGAAAATCCTTTAAGTGCTTCGATTATGTTTATATCTCCATAATTGCTTCTAGTAAAATATTAGGAGTTCGAGTTCCTATATCAAAAGTTGCATTAACTACATACCCAGTGTAATGATTAGAAGAGTAGGCCTACGTTTGTCAACGTTTCTTGCTTGCTTGCTAGCTGTATGTGTGAAGCCAAATGATCTGCCAGCCACGGAAGCTTGTTTCCACCACAGAGTAACAGAGTGAAAATTATAAAAGGTAATGGCAACTTTTAAATCTCACAATTCAGATTTTTTTTCTCACAATTGCGAGTTTACATCTCACAATTCTGACTTTTTATCTCAGAATTACATGATATAAAGTCGTAATTGCAGGTTATTAAGTCAGAATTGCATGATATAAAGTTGCAAAATTGCGTGTTATAAAGTCAGAATTATGAGATATAAACTCACAATTGCGAGAAATATACTTGAAATTCTGACTTTTTTTCTCAGAATTGCATGTTTATATCCTGCAATTCTGACTTTATAATACGCAATTGGGAGATATTAAGTCAGAATTGCATGATATAAAGTCGCAGTTGCATGTTATAAAGTCAGAATTGTGAGATATAAACTATAGGTAAAAAAGGTTTTTTTAAAAAGTCCTTCTTTTTTTTCTTAGAATTGGACTTTATATCTCAAAATTGTTAGTTTATATCTCACAAGTCTGAGAAAAGATGTCTCGCAATATAAAACTCGCAATTATGTGTTTAAAGTCAGAATTGTGTGATATAGCCTAATGTCGCAATTGCGAGAAAAAAAGTCAGAATTCTGACTACATATATATATGCAATTCTGACTTTATATCTCTCAATTCTGAGAAATAAAGTCAGAATTGCGAGATCTAAACTCGCAATTGTGAGATAAAAAGTCACAATTATCTTTTAATAAAATGTTTTATTCTGTGGCGGAAACTGTCACGATCCACACACAAGAAATAGGGAGAAGATCCAATAGCAGTAAGTATTTTAATGGGGCATTTCGTAATCGTAATCCAGTCCAAGCAGGGGTCAAAACCAAGGTAGCAATCAGACATAAACAGGAACAAAACAACTGGCAATAACAGACCTCAGAAGTGGCGTGATAAATACAAGAACTCCGTGACACATACTAAAACAGACAGGATATATATACACAGGGGAGAGACAATGACAATGGGGAATTGGCTGGGTGCAATGATCAGCGATGGGAAACAGCTGAGTGCAATGATAACAAGGATTGTGGGGAAAGTAGTTCACAAAGTGAAATGACACCGTGAGGAAGGAGGACATCTAGTGGTGACCCAGGGAACACAAACCAGACACTGACAGAAACAAGCTTCAATAGCAGACCTAGCAGCTAGACTAGTTATTCAAAGCTAGCATAACAACCTATTTGTCCAGTCAAGTGAATGTGATTTGAGCATGAATGAGTATATACGAGAGCTTGGTAAGCTGTCTAGGAAGCTAATATTATTTTTCTTAATTTAGAATCCTGCATCATGGAGAGAAAAAGAGGAAAAAGAACTTGTAACTTTGTTGCTCCAGAGTTAGAGGTTTACCTGTTAGATTATAGCCACTTCTCCAGACACCACTACAATACTGGGCCTAGCCCAAACCATGAAAAACATCCCAAGACCATTATCCCACCTTCAACATTGGTCCATATCATTTTGCCTACAGTATATAGTGTAGCAAGGTAGTCTTCAGAATTTTTTTAATTTTAGGGGACCCCCCAAGAGTCCTAAGTCATTTCGAACCCTGGTTTTATGTCTATGCTTCATGCATTTGTAACCATTTTAAGGACAACTTAGTTGTAGTGCAGTTAATGTCCTTTAAAGTTTTCAGATTTTCACCTAATCTGAAGTTGAGAACACTTTGCAGTTAATGAGTTTATCAAATTTTTAAAAAGCTGTCCTTTAGGTAGGCATGTATATCTTGTTTGTTGAAAGACAATAACTCTGGATGAGTGCCCAACTATAGTCGGTTTCAATCCGGTGTATGTTGTAGAGAGTGAGTTTCCGTAACTTTGTTACAGTCTGATGCAACCAGAAAGAAATGTTTGGGATCATATGGTCATTTGTTATAATTTCAGACACAGGAAGAGGAGGCTTGTCTTTTCCATGTGGTAGGTTGATGCTGTAGTACAGCACTCTCTTTGCCTGACTTGGAACTCGACTCACAACCCCTCCAGTAGCATCCAAATACAGGGTAACAGGATTTCCTTTTCTGAGATGTTGTACAAGAATGACCAGTCCTGTCTCAGTGTAAAGATGCACTCCAAATGGATCCACCTGCAGATGTTGGACATATCCTGGGCAAAATCTGTATGACAGATCTGTCTTTCATAATTTTCTGAGTCAACATCAGCTCCAGGATCACATCATCATGCAGTCTGCAGCTTTTTTGAATTTCACTAGAAATTACTTTGAGTATGTTTTTATTTTAAACTTCTAGTAATGTTTCCAGCCATCAACTCAGGAACTGGTGTTTCCCTCAGATTTTTGTATTACACATTACTTACTCCTTGTACCACTTCTTTGGCAATCTTGCCTCTCTTCTGGTAACTAGCTGGCCGGGACCTTATCTCTGGTTTCAAATGGGTTACCTTACCAATTCTTGTCACCTGAATTGGAATTCGTTTGTCACTGCTCAATGGTTTGTGTGTAATACGGAAAATATAATGTGCATTGCAAGTTTTGAAGGAACATGATGCCTTGACTGTCATAAATGGACACCGATACTTTCGACTATGAGTGACCTTTAAGTGCTGGTATGTAAAAACCAGTGTGCAGCAGGGATTTGTTTTAGGAAATATTTCATAAATTACACGTGTCCATGATTTCTGCTACCCGGCAAAGGCCTTATCTTTTTCCATTTCCGTGCGGATATGTACATTGTAAAAGACTTGGGTCCTGGCCTTGTGGTTCTGTGTGGCTTCTTGTGATGTTGCTGTTGGTCCGCAGATGTTGGTGCCACGTCACGCTCTCCATCGCTGTCTGTCAGACGCACAGGTGAGAGATGGTCCGCAGATGTTGGTGCCACATCACGCTCTCCATCGCTGTCTGTCAGACCCACAGGTGAGAGATGGTTTGCAGATGTTGGTGCCACGTCACTCTCTCCATCGCTGTCTGTCAGACCCACAGGTGAGAGATGGTCCGCAGATGTTGGTGCCACATCACGCTCTCCATCGCTGTCTGTCAGACCCACAGGTGAGAGATGGTTTGCAGATGTTGGTGCCACATCACGCTCTCCATCGCTGTCTGTCAGACCCACAGGTGAAAGATGGTCCGCAGATGTTGGTGCCACATCACGCTCTCCATCGCTGTCTGTCAGACCCACAGGTGAAAGATGGTCCGCAGATGTTGGTGCCACGTCACTCTCTCCATCGCTGTCTGTCAGACCCACAGGTGAAAGATGGTCCGCAGATGTTGGTGCCACATCACGCTCTCCATCGCTGTCTGTCAGACCCACAGGTGAGAGATGGTCCGCAGATGTTGGTGCCACATCATGGTCTCCATCGCTGTCTGTCAGACCCACAGGTGAGAGATGGTCCGCAGATGTTGGTGCCACATCACGCTCTCCATCGCTGTCTGTCAGACCCACAGGTGAGAGATGGTCCGCAGATGTTGGTGCCACATCACGCTCTCCATCGCTGTCTGTCAGACCCACAGGTGAGAGATGGTCTGCAGATGTTGGTGCCACATCACGCTCTCCATCGCTGTCTGTCAGACCCACAGGTGAGAGATGGTCCGCAGATGTTGGTGCCACATCACGCTCTCCATCGCTGTCTGTCAGACCCACAGGTGAGAGATGGTTTGCAGATGTTGGTGCCACATCACGCTCTCCATCGCTGTCTGTCAGACCCACAGGTGAAAGATGGTCCGCAGATGTTGGTGCCACATCACGCTCTCCATCGCTGTCTGTCAGACCCACAGGTGAAAGATGGTCCGCAGATGTTGGTGCGACGTCACTCTCTCCATCGCTGTCTGTCAGACCCACAGGTGAAAGATGGTCCGCAGATGTTGGTGCCACATCACGCTCTCCATCGCTGTCTTTCAGACCCACAGGTGAGAGATGGTCCGCAGATGTTGGTGCCACATCACGCTCTCCATCGCTGTCTGTCAGACCCACAGATGAGAGATGGTCCGCAGATGTTGGTACCAGGTCACGCTCTCCATCGCTGTCTGTCAGACCCACAGGTGAGAGATGGTCCGCAGATGTTGGTGCCACGTCACGCTCTCCATCGCTGTCTGTCAGACGCACAGATGAGAGATGGTCCGCAGATGTTGGTACCAGGTCACGCTCTCCATCGCTGTCTGTCAGACCCACAGGTGAGAGATGGTCCGCAGATGTTGGTACCAGGTCACACTCTCCATCGCTGTCTGTCAGACCCACAGGTGAGAGATGGTCTGCAGATGTTGGTGCCACATCACGCTCTCCATCGCTGTCTGTCAGACCCACAGGTGAGAGATGGTCCGCAGATGTTGGTGCCACATCACGCTCTCCATCGCTGTCTGTCAGACCCACAGATGAGAGATGGTCCGCAGATGTTGGTACCAGGTCACGCTCTCCATCGCTGTCTGTCAGACCCACAGGTGAGAGATGGTCCGCAGATGTTGGTGCCACGTCACGCTCTCCATCGCTGTCTGTCAGACGCACAGATGAGAGATGGTCCGCAGATGTTGGTACCAGGTCACGCTCTCCATCGCTGTCTGTCAGACCCACAGGTGAGAGATGGTCCGCAGATGTTGGTACCAGGTCACACTCTCCATCGCTGTCTGTCAGACCCACAGGTGAGAGATGGTCTGCAGACTTTCCATCACAGTCTTTATCATCACAGTTTTTTGTATTCATGACATGTGTTCTGACTCCTCTTCTATTTTCATTCCACACAACATAAAGCCATTTACGGTATTGTGAAGTATTGATTCCAAACACAGCTGTAGACAGTTCTGGCCATACCTCTGAACTCCAATGTGTTTTCTTCTTTGTTATATTGACACCATGGAACTTGTTTATTAGTTGTGCAAGTCCTCCACATGTACTCCATAAATCATGTTTCCTAATTTTTTTACCTCTCTTCACTCTACCCATGTCGACATGAAACACATTCTAAAGTAATATCTTGGTAATAAAGCGTTAATCACCTACTGTTCACGACAATCTGCATCAAAGCTTGAATGACAGCTGCAGTTTTTCCGTATGGAACGCGCAGAATGAGTGACAGTGTCGTGTAATGACGCAACAGAACGTTTTAAGACAAAGTAGAAGCCTCCAATGTAATATAAATAATTTTTGAATGACTTCATGCTGCATAAAACTATTATTTTTTAAATGTGCAGGCTACATAACTGTATATTGATCATATTTATTTAAAAATATAAATATTTTTTTTAAATTCTGTAAGATCTGTTAGGCGCAATTCCAAATAAGGCCAGTTAGTGTCACCAACACAATTAGAAGTGTGCGTGTGTGTGTGTTTGATACTGGTGTTCCCTAAGTTATGGGGTCCAAATATCCACAGAAATATAATACCAGTCAATTTTGACCTTGTGGAATTTTTTTTTTTTTTTTTGTGTGTTTGTGTGTGTTTGTTGTGTTTTCTGAAAATGTAAAAATGCAGAAATTGTTGTTTGATACGTAGGTTTAGAGGTAGGTTTATTGTAGTAGGACAGAATATACAGTTTGGAATATATGCCTATGGAATATCCCCTAAAAAACATGAAAACCCAACTTATGCTTGTTAAAACTTACTTATACTCAACACCTTATTTTGAAATTTCATTTTCATTTTTATTCATTTGAACCCAGTGGGTACTTGGGAGAAAGCTCTCAGTATTGATGATGATTGTTTATTTAAGTCAATTAGAAATATACTGACTTGCAATGGAATGGTTTGAAAAGTATTCCCTAAATATTCAGAGTAAGATAAAATAAGAATCACTGTTCATTATGCAAGAAATACCATAATTAAAGGGTCTTGGTCATGAATTGTCATTTTTAATTAGCGGGTGCATGATCCAGTAATAATCTATATTTTAAAACAAATGATGGTATTGTTTTTTAATATGTTTAGTATTTTGAATTTTCAAGATATACAGTTTGTAGTAAGTGACATAGTTATTTAGATACTTATTTATTTTATATACAAAATCATGAATATTTTTATTGTGGTGTTTCTATTTTTTTTCTATTCTGCCACTGGCCAATGCATATGGAAAAAGGACCAAGTCCAAGCATATTTAAGTGCTTCCCTGATGTTGTAAGAAATACAGCATTTTAATGAACAAGTAAAAAAAAAAAAATTCTTTGTAACATATTTAAAAACTCATACAGTATTTAACTCTATTTTTGCATTCTTGACAGTTATATTTGAGGATTGTTTACTAAGATCAGTACTTAGTATATAAAAAAAAAATCCTGACATTAAATTGTAGTTGTAAAAATATGTATAGGCCTATTTATCAACTTTTTAAAAAATATATATTTGAATCTTGCAGACTTCCATATAAACAATGCAAAACCACAAGTGTGTAAACATTTTATTTAACATTTGAACATAGTAACATATCTAACACAGACAAAACATTTGACATTTAGTTGTTGTAAAAGAAAAAAAATTGAGTTTGTTTTATGTCAATTGCCCCCCTCTGCTGAATGAGTTTTACATCTCTCTCTTCCTAATGGATAAAGCTATTACAAAAAGATGTTTAATTTGGTCATGAATTTTTCCACCAGTAGGGGTAAAAGGAGAGGTTATGAAATTTGTCCCCTGTCCTCCTCTACTGAATGACACTGGTTTGATGTCTCTGTCTCCCTGATGGACAAAACTATTACTAAAATAAAGTTCTCTTACGAGAGGTTCTCTCGTACTTGCGTAATATCTTACGCTAGGGGAAAACCTCTTTTCCTCGAGATATTGAAGCCAAAAATTATCCTTAATTTTGCAATAATGTAAAACGCATTGCAGCAGCATGCAGACATGGGCGAGACAGCTCGCGCGCCCATTGGCTGCTCTGCGGCAACTGCACCAGCCTATCGATAGAGGCCCCTCATGACGTCAGAACCAATGAGGGTGCTTCGCGCCCACTACGTCATGTCCCGCCGAAAGCGGGTGGGGCTATAAATATTTTTTATCTCTTTAGCGAAGCTCACGCATCGCTGGATCCCGAGAGGAAGAAGCCGCGCCGTCTGATAGAAGCACTCAGCGGGATTAGTGCTGCATCTGAAGCTGCTGGTTGACAACTCGCCGCCTTCAGTCGCCGTTCCTGCTCACGCTTTCCGGCGTACATATCCTTTTCTCTGCTACTGTGTTTGTGTATGTGTGTGTTCGCCGCCGCGACACACACTCTCATTGCACTAAAAGAGCCGGGCGTCTTTTTCAAGACGCCCCTTTCCTGAGGACACGCAGCTCTCGCGCTCGCTGACGGCGACTGCCCTCACTGCGAGCTAGTTACTGCCTATGGTGACTCTGCGGACTCACCTGGCATCCTTCTCCGAGACTGCTCCTCCGCCCCCCCGTGCTCGTGCATCTGAAAGCCTTTGTGTTCCCCCCTGTGGCTCAGTGGCGGAATCTTTGGTTTTTCGCACGAGAGACCGGTGTTCGAATCCCGGTCTAACGGCAGATAAATTATGCCTCCAATGCTTCGCTCTGTCAGTTCCCTGAAAGGCGACTGCAGATGTGCATTTTGCAGCCAACGAGCGCGTTGTACAACCCGCTCGCCTGCACCCAAACACCGTTTCTATGGTTCCCGTGCGTCACTGGCGAAAGGAGAAAAGAGTGTTTATGTCCCACTGCGGCCGGGCCGAATTCCATTTCTCACACATTCCTCATTCCCCTCTGAAGTTCAGGCGACTGGAAATGTCAATACTGCAGTGAGCGAGCCTGTTGTAATGCACGCACGCCTGCAAACAAAAAGCACCCAAGCACCGTTTCTATGGTTTCCGTGCGTCACTGGCGAAAGGAGAAAAGAGAGTGTTCCTAGTCCAGCTGCGGCTGGACCGACCTCCATTCTCACACATTTCTCTGGAAATGCCAATATTGCAGTGGACGAGCCTGTTGTAATACACGCACGCCTGCAAACAAACGCCAGCATGTTGACGCTCTCTGTTTCTATGGCAACTTCTCGCTCGTTCAGTTCCAGTAAATGCGACTGTTCCAGTGTATTCTGCAGTAAACAAGTCGGCGACACAGCCCGCTTGCCTGCACACAAACGCCGTTTTTACGGCTACCCAGATAAATCCCATAAGAGTGTATTTTCTGGTGTTCCGGCCACGGGCGATGGTGTAATGAGTGTAGACAAAATGCCCACTGCCCAGTGCTCATTCCTACACAGAAACACAGCCCGTCACACAGGGCTCGCGCACATGAAATCGACCCAGATCGATTGCGCATTAAATGTGGTAAATGTGCCCACTGCCCAGTGCCCACAAACACTACGTTCTGCATGTCTCAAGGTTTCTGTAAAACGAAACCAACATGCATCGCTCTGACAATGCTCTCAGTGTTGTAAATGTGCCCGCTATCCTGCGCCCACATTCACACATAGACATGAAAGGTCTTACGGGACTCGCCCAGCCCTCCCCCTCTCGGTTGACCACCGCAGAGGAGTCGAGCGCGGGCAATCTGCCCGCTGTTATCAGCGCGCCCCCTGCCTCAAATGTCATAAGCGCGACGCTTATGTTGCAGCACACTGAAGCCCCTCTGTCGCTGAGCGACCAGAGCGCGCTTCGCATTCAACCCCTAGCCATTCGTGCAAACGCATGGCAAGGCTACCCGGGGTTTCGAAGTGGGTGCTAGACATTATAGAAAGAGGCTATTCGCTACGGTTTCGCCAACGCCCTCGCCGCTATGCGACGCGCGTCGAAACCACGGTAAAAACAGAAGTAGCACACCTACTTCGAGCCGAAATTTCGAAACTGTTGAGCAAAGGGGCCATAGAGCCCTTATCTCAAGCTCAGAGCGAAGGAGGGCTATACAGCAGATACTCCCTGGTACCGAAAAAAGACGGGGGTCTCAGACCCATACTAGATCTAAGGCAACTGAACAGAGTGCTTGCGAAGTGACAGTTCAGAATGCTCACGACCAGAAAAATCCTCGCGCAGATTCGCCGAGGAGATTGGTTTGTGTATATTTGTGACGCATATTTTCAAATACAGATAGCGTCACGTCACAGGCGATATTTGAGATTCGCCTTCGAGGGCCAGGCATATCAGTACACAGTCCTACCGTTCGGCTTGTCCCTAGCACCCCGTACATTTACGATGTGCATGGACGCAGCGCTCGCACCCCTCAGACTACAGGGCATGCGAGTATTGAACTACTTGGACGATCGGCTGATTCTAGCTCAATCTCACTCGGTGCTCATAGAGCACAGGACCATTTTACTCGATCACCTCGAGAATCTGGGTCTCAGAGTCAATTGGGCGAAGAGTTCTCTGTCCCCCAGGCAGATAATATCTTTTCTGGGCACAGAACTGGACTCGCTGTCTATGATAGCGCGACTGTCACCACAGCGCGTACTAGACGTTCAGCGCGCAGCAAGCTCTTTCCGCTGCGGCGCATCTGTCCCGCTCAAGAAATTTCGAGGATGCTAGGTCTCATGGCCTCAGCATCATCAGTACTTCAGCTGGGCTTGCTTCGCATGCGCCCGCTACAGTTCTGGCTGAAAGCGCGAGTGCCGCGCCGAGCGTGGGCTTCCGGTCTGCTTCGTCTCAAGGTCAATTAGAAATGCATCGCAGCTCTGAAACCTTGGAAAGCAAACGACTGGTACCGATCAGGTGTAAGCCTGGGGACTTCCCCGAGTGTGAGGGTGGTGTCTACAGACGCATCCACCTCGGGATGGGGAGCGCTGCTCGAGGGCAGGCCGTTCTTCGGCCAATGGTCAGAACGGGAGAAGCTTCTGCACATAAACTGCCTCGAAATGTTGGCAGTAGATAACGCGCTGACGCGTTTTTGTCCCCAAATAAGAGGACACCACGTCCTGGTCCGTTCGGACAACATGTCAGTGGTGGCTTATATAAATCACCAAGGAGGTATCAGATCCAGAACCCTTCACAGGCTGACGGAACGCCTCCTGGTCTGGGCTCAGCACAATCTGCGCTCGCTCAGAGCAGCGCATGTGCCCCGCCACCTGAATGTGGGACCAGACAGACTGTCCAGAAACAATCTTCCGGTAGGAGAATGGTCTTTACACCCACAGACAGTCAAACTGCTATGGAGGACATTTGGCAGAGCGAAATAGACCTATTTGCGTCTCAAGAGAACGCTCACTGTCGGGAATTTTTCCCCAAGAGCAGGGATGCGCTGGCCCACGTCTGGCCCCGCTGCCCGCTCTATGCGTTTCCCCCTGTCATGCTCCTACCCCAGGTGTTAGAGCAAATCAGGAAAAACGGATGCCCAGTGCTACTCGTCGCCCCATTATGGACGAACCAAGCCTGGTTTCCAGTCCTGATGCAGCTGACGAGTACCGCCCCGTGGCCGATACCGGTGAGGAGGGATCTCCTCTCGAAGGCATACGGCTCGATCTGGCATCCTTGCCCGGAGCTTTGGTCCCTACATGTGTGGGCCATCAACGGGTACCCGTTAACCTCCCAGCGGGAGTGTTAAACACGATCACGCAGGCTAGAGCTCCATCTACGAGGTGGCTCTATTCCTCAAAATGGTCTGTGTTCACTAGCTGGTGTACAGCGCGTGGCACTTCACCCTCACACTGTGGGGTGCCGGAGGTTCTTTCCTTTTTACAAGAGCTTCTGGATAAGGGCAGAGCCCCATCCACGCTCAAAGTTTATGTGGCGGCCATTGCAGCGTTCGCTGAACCACCGCTTGGCCAGTCATTAGGAAGGAACAATCTGGGCATTCGCTTCCTTAGAGGAGCTAAGAGGCTGAATCCTCCCAGACCTCCCTCGGTTCCCGTTTGGGACCTTTCCACGGTTCTGGAAGCCATGAAAGGTGCCCCATTCGAGCCAATACAGTCAATAGACCTGAAACTCTTGTCTCTCAAAACAGTGTTTCTTCTGGCTCTCGCTTCAGTGAAGCGCATAGGGGACTTGCAAGCGCTCTCAGGCCCCGTCCACACTACTGCGTTTTCGTTTAAAAACTGAGAACTTTTGCTACGTTTGCACCTCCCGTCCACACTAAAACGGCAAAAACGGAGACCCAAAACGGAGAAGTTTAGAAACGCTGCTGACCCGTTTTTCGTTTTGAATCTCCGGAGGGCGTTTTAGTGTGGACGGGTCAAAACGGAGGACTTTAGAAACGATGACGTAGTAGAGGCTCACGCTCGGCTCTATGATTGGGTGTCATCAGTCATGGCGTATATCTTTGCTAGCAGCTGTTGTGCAAGTAAATTCTGCATTTTACAATGATATAACTGCCTACATGCGCCGGAGGCAAGCTATTATTCGAGCGATCTGTGACAATTCCCGTGTGCAGTGGCGGTACCGACCGTACATGGAGCGTCGGTTTTGGGTTAACCCGGGAAGAACCAGCGCATGGTGGGATCATTTTTATCAATGAAGTTGTGTTTACACCGGCACGCGCATGCCCAGTGTTGGTGAATGGTCACGTGATCCGCGTTTTCAGTCGTTTTAATGTGGACGGAGATCAATTCTAATACGCAGCTAAAACGCTGGTGTGGACGGAGCTCGTATTCGTTTTAATTCTCCGTTTCTAAACTAAAACGCAGTAGTGTGGACGGGGCCTCCACACTAAGTGAGCGCGACGTGTATGGAGTTTGGGCCTCATGACCTGAGAGTCATACTCAAACCAAAGCACGGATATGTTCCTAAATCCCTCAATACACCGTTTAGGGCACAGGTGATCTCCCTGTCGGCCCTGCCGGTATCTGAAGAGGAAGGAGACGCAGGCTTCCTTTGCCCGGTCAGGGCGTTAAGAGCCTATGTGTCTCGCTCATCTGTTTTCAGACAGACGGAGCAGCTCTTTGTTTTGTTCAGCGGACGTTCTAAGGGACTAGCTGCGTCAAAACAGAGTTTATCCAGACGGATAGTTGATGCTATAGCGCTAGCTTACACATCCAAGGGCCTGCAATGCCCGTTAGGTGTCAAAGCGCACTCCACGAGAGGCATGGCCTCGTCGTGGGCTTGGTCTAGTGGGATTGCCTTGCAAGATATCTGTATGGCGGCGGGCTGGGCCTCCCCGTCTACATTTATAAGGTTTTATAACCTCGAGGTTCCCGCTTTACAAGCTAAGTTGCTCTCGGTCTAATTTTTCAGTATTGCCTGCCCGATGCTATCGGCTCAGGATGCTGAAACTGCTAGAGCGTCGATCACTGATCGTCTGTATCCTTCTGTGGGCAGTGCGTAAGTCCCCCATATTTATCAGTCCAGGCCGAGTTCGCCTAGCCTGGTTCCTGAGTCTGGCCTCTCTCCATTGAGAAACGTTTACTTCCTTGTAGGCGGGTTCGCTGTTAAAGTTCAAAACTATTGGATCTGCCCAGAGTCACTCAGGATCTGCCATAGCCAATCGCTAACGTGTGGTCGTGACGTATGTCATGCGCCGAAACCAGCCGGAAACAACAAGTCCGAATGATCAGAGGATTATGTTTAGAATAAGATGTCTGTCAACGAGAGCTGCAGGTTTTGTTCATCAAATTTAAGAGTTCAAGGAACAATTGTAAATTCTAAATGTATATTTGACACTCAGTCATTTAATGCAGGTCTGTGGTCACTGTCTCAAAGAGCATGCACAGAGTCCAAATGAAAACAATTCCCCATCGTCCAAATTAAACAATTCCCCATCGTTAGTACACATTGATGGCCTAAGACACGAAACGAGCGGTTTGTGTGAGAAAACGAACAGTAGCCTATTTATATCGTTTTTACCTCTCTGAGGGCGCGCGCGCATCCTGGTGTGTGACGTGTACGCAGACTGGTGCATAGATATATACACTAGAAGTCGCCTTGTCTACGGCAGTTCATTGGAACGAATGTCTTTAAGGCGACATCTAGTTTATACATCTATGCCGCTGCGGTCGTTTCGGATCTGCCGCAAATGCTGTACAGTGATCACCGTCCAAAATGTCACGGTCATCGTGCACGCCGAGCTGCCCAGCACGAACTCTTAACTTTTCTGCCTCCTTCACTTGGTCCTCCATTAGTGCAACAAGAGGGGAGACGACAACAACTATCGGCTTTGCATCCCTATCGTTCGCCTTAGCTAACTCATTAGCGGAGTGAGCTGGAAAATCAAACTTTTCCCGAACCCCGTGGGGAGGAGGGTCACAACATCATGGCCACCAACAAAACTTAGCAAACATTGTTCTTGCTCCGGCTTTAACTTCTATATATTCTGCAGTTTTGCAACAACGGACCGAATAGCTTTTCTCACGTCTTTCTCCGCTGCCATTACTGAACTCCAACGCAAACTGACGCACTACATCAACGTCATCGTTCTCAGCCACTCCCTCTGTTCGCTGATTGGTCCTACAAAAAATTGGTTTCTGGAAACCTAAGAATATACAGCAGTCCCAGACGTAGTACTGAAGGAAAATGAAATTGAGCGGAAGTGCGTAGGAGGGCGCAGCCAGGCTAGAGTTCGCCCTGGCTGTGTGGAACACTTGATATAATCTGCTCTTATTAGAGCTCTATATTACAGGAATGATGCTATTCTAGCCCCTCTTCCCGGATTCTCTGCGAGTCCCTTGTGATTAGGCACTGTATGAGCCCCGGGCACCTGCCCTTGGGACTTTAGTGTTATATCTCAGGCACGCACTGCGTTTTACACTGTGTTCCCCTAGCGTAAGATATTACGCAATTACGAGAGAACCTCTCGTAAGAGAACGTACTCGGTTACTAACGTAACCTCGGTTCTCTCTAGAGAGGGAACGAGTACTTGCGTATCTTGCCGTGCATGCGTCATGTTCTGATTCGCTTCAGCGATGAAAAAACGGACCAAACCAGCCTCTCGGGGCCGTATTTATAGCCCCACCTGCTTTCGGCGGGACATGACGTAGTGGGCGCGAAGCACCCTCATTGGTTCTGACGTCATGAGGGGCCTCTATCGATGGCTGGTGCAGTTGCCGCAGAGCAGCCAATGGGCGCGCGAGCTGTCTCGCCCATGTCTGCATGCTGCTGCAATGCGTTTTACATTATTGCAAAATTAAGGATAATTTTTGGCTTCAATATCTCGAGGAAAAGAGGTTTTCCCCTAGCGTAAGATATTACGCAAGTACTCGTTCCCTCTCTAGAGAGAACCGAGGTTACGTTAGTAACCGAGTACGTTAATTTTAGACGTGCAATACCCATTACAGCCAGTAGGGGTAAAAGGGGAAGTTGTGAAAGTTGTCACCTGTACTCCTCTACTGAATGACAGTGGTTTGATGTCTCTGTCTCCCTGATGGACAAAACTATTAAAAATTTTATTTTTATTTTTTTAGACATGCAATACCCATTTCAGCCAGTAGGGGTAAAAGGGGAAGTTGTGAAAGATGTCCCCTCTCCCCCTTTACTGAATGACAGTGGTTTGATGTCTCTGTCTCCCTGATGGACAAAGCTATTACAAAATGAATGTTAATTTCTGACGTGCTATACCCTTTTCCCAAAGAAGGGGTAAAAAAAGAGGTTGTGAAAAATACCCCTCTGTTAATTTTAAGTTCGGCACCTCTACCGAACTGCACTGGTCTCATGTCAATGGGCCCTTTAAAATAAAAAGCTGTAACAAAAACACACCCTTTGCGTTGTTACAGTTAGAAACGAAGAAAAGTTGCACTTTCCGGATTTAACCTGGTGCGTTCAAGCACCCACTTCAGCAGTGACACGAGTAGCGTAATGACGTACCTCTCTAGGCCCCGCCCACTCGCTGCCAACGGAAGGCGGGCAGTTGGAAAAGCAAATGCGGTCATTTTATATACTGTCTATGGGTCATTCAGCGGTAGCATTAAACACGCGGAAGAAGAAGTATTAGCAACATCGTACATATGCTGTTCAAAAGCAGTGTATATTACGGTGGCCGAGAGAGCTCAACGCGCTGCAACTGAAGAAAACACATGCAAATAGAAAAACACCCGCAAAATTAAGAAATATCTTCATCAGTTTCACAACACATGTGCGCTCCAAATACTCACAACACAACCAAATACAGAAGCGTGCTGCAAAAATTCACAACACAACAAAATACAGAAACGCGCTGCAAAAGTTCACAACACAACCAAATACAGAAACGCGCTGCAAAAGTTCTCAACACAAAACAAATCAGAAACGCGCTGCAAATAGGACAGAACACAACGGAAATGTTTCGGGGAACCCAATAAGTGACGGACCCGGCTGGGACGTTTTTATTGCTCTTGCGCATTACCTATGCCCTAACGTTACTCCCTTAAAAGGGCAGACGGCAGAGCCCTTGAAGTGGGCACTTTGGAGGGAGCGGGGCACTTATGTGCCATTATGTAGCTGTTTGGAACAGAATTGATGAAGGGAGCAACGAAAGACAATGTCATTTCCTCATTATTTTCACCTGGGATGTTCCCATGACAACGCAGCGCCGTCTCATATTTGGACCTCTTATATACTGTCTATGATTTGGACCCTTCATTCTAACATTTCTTATGAAACTTATTTTAACATAACATGAATGTGTACAATGTAACTGATGTATATATTAATATCTTTCCCTCGTGTTCTTTTTCTCTATCTTTTTTCTTTAATTTAGTCTTCAGCTCATTGTTCTTTTCTGATTAGTATTCTTAAGACATTGAACATATTATAAATGCATTTTGTATATTGTATACAAAGTTGTATGTCATAAACGTGTAATCTCTGTATGTTTTGCAACAAAAATAAAATAATAAATCAAATTAAATTAAAGTAGACAGCTCCGTAAGCACGTCCCAGTCGGGTCCGTCACTTATTGGGTTCCCCGGAAACATTTCCGTTGTGTTCTGTCCTATTTGCAGCGCGTTTCTGATTTGTTTGTGTTGTGAACTTTTGCAGCGCGTTTCTGTATTTGGTTGTTTTGTGAGTATTTGGAGCACACTTGTGTTGTGAAACTGATGAAGATGTTTTCTTAATTTGCAGGTGTTTTTTTCAGTTGCAGCGCGTTGAGCTCTCTCGGCCACCGTAGTATATACCTCTGTCTGTCCTCCTAGACCTGAACATACCTCTGTCGGCACTATCTGTTTCTCTGGGTTAAAGCCTAACAATTATAAAAATGAGATCCTTGTTTTTAAGAGAGATTATTTCTACGCCTTATGTTATTTTCTACTGGAACAGTTTCTTTAATAATGTAAATTGGACTCAAGTTTGGTCATTACCTCAAAAATTCCTCCTTACAAATAAGGTTAAGGAAATCTCATATAAATTAATTCATAGAGTTTATCCTACAAAGGTATTCCTACAAAAAATTTAAATTGATATTGATTTAAAATGTTCTTTCTGTGAATGCTCCACTGAAACAATTTCTCATTTGTTTTGGTCTTGCCAATATACCCATGGAATAATGTGGAGGTTTTCATTGCTGATAATATTTATCTTATAAACATGTGATTTTGGGTTATCAAGGATCTCTCTTTAAAGGATGTTGGTTTTATTATACATTTTATTTGATTTTTATGTAAATTTCACATTCATAAATGCAAGTTTAAAAAAGGCAAACCTCTTTTTATGGTGCTTGAAAAGGAGATTAAAATGTATGTAGATGTGATGTCAAAATCTAAAAATAGTAAATCAATTAAAACAATTAATATATGCTCCTCCTTTAACATTTTCACATAATATAAAAAAAATATATATATAATGAATGGTGTTGACCTGCAAAGTATATTTTCTGTATTTAAATTGCATTGTAATATCCTATGGAATTGTTATATGTATAATGTGTATCTGTTTGTAAACTGATGCTTATGTACCCTCTAGTCTTTTTATTATTATTAATTTATTTATTTTTAAATGTATTATTATTATTAATTTATTTTTTCCTCTCCCTTTGTTCCTTCTTGTTGAGGCATGTGAAATATTTTCTGTTATATGAGATATGGCACTGTACATGCTACCTGCTGTTGACAATAAAGCATAAAAAAAAAGTATTAGCAACATCAAATAATTATGTAATTCAAAACTACATATAATGTGTACAAAGTCTGTGCAATCAATCAAAGACTAAAATAAGTTGAAAGATGCCACACAACAAAGTAAGGTCTATTTAATTGAATGGGGGAAAGTTTTTATCTAGAGAGATTTTTTAATATTTAATTTAAAGTTTTAGCTGGCCCAATTTTGTGTTTTTGTAATTTTATTTATTTTCTGTATTTTTTAGATTTAGTTACTTTGGGCCTATATAAACTAAAATGAGAAACGTTGCCTTGGCAAACGTATAGCTGAAATAAAATTAGTTTAACTTTGTATTTTATCTCAATAAATGAAATGTTTATGGTTTTAGTTAACAGTAATAACCCTGATCTCTATAGGCTACTGAAAAAGCAGTCATACTTGTATTTGCAGTGCTTTATTCAATATAGAAAATAGACCATCAGTGTGAGTTTCTCAAAATTAAATTAGCTACAACTCAGAGGATATTGACAGTGAATTAAATTTCTTAGGAAAAGCAGTTTTACAAACATTCTATAAATCATAAACATCTTAAAACATTTAACTAACTATTTCTCTAACGTCTGAAAGGAACATTATTGCAGATGAGCAACACTTGCAGATGTAAATGCAGACATCAAGAAGTCTCCGTGATGTAGCCTATACGTGTGCTATCCGGGACAAGTTAATGGAATCTGAAAACAGGATAACATTAGAAGTGATCAAAAATATAAGTAGGCCTATGAACAATTTGTCTGTGGCCTATATAAGCAAGAGCAAATGCTCTAATAAAGATGGATACAGCATTTTGCTCCACAAGGTGGCGATATGGCACTCTCTCAATGTAAATCGCCTTTGTCAAAAAATACTAGGCTATGTAAAATGTATTATATCTCAGTAGTAAAATGGAGTGGAAAAAAATGAACAATGGCGCGGCAGATTCTGTAAATGATTGTACAGAAGACACCAGAAAATAGTGCCTGTCTAAAAGTAATGGCCTATAGGCTACAGAGTATTTCAAAGACATAATTGCAAAACGATATACAGTTCTGCTATCTAGAAAACTAGTCAGAAGTACCAGTCACATCCACCCCGATATCTTTCAAACAGATTTTTTCCCCCAGGGTTTAAGATATGGTTGGTTCATTTCAGCCAAGGAGCTCTAAATTGGTTAGGGTTAGTGTGAGCTAGTTCCAGCCAGCTGGTGTAACTAACATTAGCCTATAGAGCTGGTTTGAATTGTGCCATGAATGTGAACATATGTTGTCTGTGAATTTTTTATATAATTTTTCATGTTACGAGTTTGACAGTATATTGTATGATTCTTTGGCTAGCAGTTGTGGAAAAGACATAACGAAAAAGACTACATGTCGCCTATGTGACGTCACCCCATAACACATTTTCCCTCCACTTGTCAAATCACGGTGCTAATGCTGCGATAATCTATGGGGACAGATCGAGATGCCTGTGTGTTTTGTACCCAAATGTCACCATTCAAACCAAATGGGCTGTTCTTTCTTCAGATTCCCGTCTGATGTAAAAACTAGGTTGTAGTCCACAAAGTGCTCTCAAACAAAGTCTAACCGTATCAAACTTCTACCCGCTAAATTGTAGCATTCTTCACACGAAAAATTATATTAAAAAATTCACAGACAACATATGTTCACATTCATGGCAAAATTCAAATGGGACCAGAAAATAATTATTTTCTCCCATTCACTTGCATTGACGATTTTTCAACCTAGAGGTCCAGTGGGGTTAGCGGAAGGGGCGGGACTTACAGCTCTATCTATGCGAGGCCAAAGCATCTTTTTTTCTATTGACGACCAGGGCTGGAAAACACTGGGGGGACAGTTGGGAATTTTATATATTTTTATTAATATTTTTTTATTACTTTCAATTACTTTTAATTTTCAGATGTATTAAATATAAAATATTCTATAATCTTATTACAGTTTTTCTCAATTGCTAAAACACTAAAACCCATTGGCTGAACAAAGTTCTCAGTTGCCTGAACTCATTTAGCTAATTGTGCAGTCTTTTGTCAATACCTTAAACCATTTCACATGGTGAAACACAATTTGCAGATCTCACTTAGACTTTTCAGCAAAACTCTAAACACTTTCTCATTCTCAAAACACACTCTAATGCACATGTCATCCACACTGGTAAACACAAGTGGCAACAATCAACTACAAATAGAGAACACGTGTCATTGATTGAACACAACCACTCAAAACTGATTTAACCTGTTTCAAATGATGCCCAAAGACAAGAAGAAGCACACTGATCACATGTTTACTCTGATTTTTTTGTCCCTTTTAGTATTGTATTCTGCAGTACAGTGCATTGTGGGCTGTATACTGTACAATGAACACATTGTATGTCCCTGAACATTGTGCTTTCAATTTGTTACTGTAACAGCACTGCCACTGACTGCTCAATAGATTTTGACTGGTTGCAGGTTCATATCAACAAAGAACAAGAATTACAGTATCACAGAGACAAAGGACAAGTTTGTGAGATGCAGGGTACAGTACTGTAAAAATAGGGGTACAAGGAGGAGGAAGAACAAACACATTTTGCAAAGAGCAAAGCAGAGTTGTAATTTCTGATAAATTTTGAGCTACTATGATAGAACATGTTTTCGTTCATCAAAAGACAATGACGGAAACATATGAAATTTGTTTTGAGATTAAAAATGTACTTCTCCCTGAACTTTTTGATGGTACAGTAAGTGTCATGGGTAAGTCTAAACAGAATAGCTGTCCAATGTCCATAGATATATTTCGAGAACTATATGTTTTGAACAATGTGTTTTCTGTTTTTTGGTGTATTGTTTACTGCTTGATAGTGTATATTATGGAAGCCCATTCCCGCCACATAAGAAAAAAAACGACCATAAAAACTCGAAATGATGACATTCTTAAATCATTATTATGACATAAAATGTCGAATTTATGATTTACTAAATCGAAATTATGACTTTAAAAGTCATAATTATGTGATAAAAAGTCAAACTTTTGACATACCAAGTCGAAATTTTGACATACTAAATCGAAATTATGACTTTAAAAGTCATAATTATGAGATAAAAAGTCAAAATTTTGACATACCAAATCGAAATTTTGACATACTAAGTCGAAATTATGACTTTAAAAGTCGTAATTATGACTTTAAAAGTCAAAATTATGACATAACGAAATCGAAATTATGACTTGTCGACTAAGCTAATTGATCTTCAGGCTTCACTCGACAGGACACGACACGACACAGGATGACATGCATGCTTCCATAGAATTGTGAACACATTAATTAGGCTATTTTGATCGTAGTTGGATGAAATTCTTGCCTTTAGCGAGCGGATCTGAGCAAACTCACTTCTGAAAAGATTTAAGGAAAGATTGTAGGCTATCACCCCAGGTAAGTCATAAAGTAGCCTAGCTAGGCTACACAGAAGTAGGCTATTGCATAATTGCACATACAGTAAGTAAAGATTATAATTCGCGTAGCCTATATATAGGCCTATGTGAATATGAATGATCCCGCGTCATATTTGTAATTAAATCACATTTACATGTTATGGCTTGGGCGCCTAAAACACTCTAAGAATAGGCCTATAGGCTTAGGGAAATTTAACTCATGTTAAAGTTTCAGATGTATACACCTAATAAATTATGGCAGTATATAAGATTTTATGGGGGAACAAATATAACATTTTATTTTATGTTGGCTACCATCATGTCAGCCCTCCCTAAGTGAACGAATCAGATAATTAGTGCCCCGCCGCCACTAGGTGGACCCCAAGACCATAGACCCTGACCTTGACATTTAATTGCAGCCTACAACTTGATGTAGGCTATATTTACATCACATGTTAACGCAGCGGTAGACTTACACTCACGAGACACTGCACTTATTCGCAATAACAAAATATCATTATTTGCCTCTTCTTTTTTTTTTTTTTTTTTTAAAGCATAGGCTACACCCGGAGCGCGCGTACACTAAAAGCCTGTCAAACAGCGCCCGATTATTGGACTTTATCGTTTGCATCTGATTGTGCTTGCATCTGACTATATAAATACACACAATGTTTACATAAACACAGTTGGTTATATCTAAAGTGAAAGTAATCCGTTGTATCTCTGTGTTAGAAGCATGTAGGTCTTAAAGGGACAGCAGGGTTATAGTAAACATGCTGAGTCTGACGCTTGTTCTTAAAGGGATAGTTCACCCAAAAAGGAAAATTCTGTCATTATTTACTCACTCTCATGTTACTCCAAAACTGTATCAATTTCTTTCTTCTGCTGAACACAAAAGAAGACATTGTGAAGAATTTGGGTAACCAAACAGTTGTAGGTCCCTATTGACTTATATACTATGGAAGTCGCTGGTGACAAGCAACTGTTTGGTTGCCCAAATTCCTCAAAATAACTTTTATGTGCAACAGAAGAAAGATTGATATAAAAAAAGACTAATAAAATTGATTATGGGTGTGTTAGATTTATAGTCAAGTATTGACAATAGTTAATCATATTGGTGGCCTCCAAATAAAATTCTCCTTAGAGACACATAAAGGCTTGGGCCGGCCATGTGTACCATAATGCCACAATATATTGGGTCAATTTTACTGCATAAACATGTAGCTTCGGTCATAAAATTGTAGTTTTATAATATCTGTTAATCATATGTTTAATAGTAATACTGCCAATTATCCATATTGTGCTGTGATGTGCATAGGCCTATGTAGGTCCAAAGTCTCTAAGTTTTTAAAAAGTCAGAATTTTGGCTATATATTTCGGAACTAATAATGAATTCAGTTATGTGTATTGTAAAAGACTTGGATTTAACCAAATCATAAGACTTGGCCTTTTTCAGTGTGATTTCTATCGTTCAAATGAGTGTCGTACTGTCCACTAGAGGGCAAAACGAATGGACCGATCTTATTCCAGCTAACTCCAGAGTTTGTTATAATATTTTTTATATATCATTATGTCTGTTCTTCTAGGATGGATGACCTTTGGGAATTTTTGAAGTCAAGAAACGTCTCTGATGACACCATACAGCGAATGCAACAGGATAAGGTAATCATTAAACTGATAAATATGCATCACAAGTGCAGTCCAAAAATAATAATATTAAAAAACGTCTTGAGATTTGTTCATTTATGTTCATGAGAAGGGTTGAATATGTGATAAATGAGTTTTCTTGATTTTTCCATTTAGAAGACAAAACGAGAAATCAAATTATCCAATAAGTTATGACAATAAGTCACCTTTATTTCTATTGTTCTTATTACAATACAGATTGGCCTGGTTTCACAGCAGGGCTTAGATTAAGCCAGGATTAGGCCTTAGTTCAGTTAGGTAATTTAAGTAGGCTAGCTTTGATATACATGCCTTAGAAAAAAATTTAAAAACATTTAGCCTACAGGGGCCGTATTCACAAAGCATTTTATCTTACCACTAGGAGTACTCCTAAATCGCACTAAAAGATTTTAGCTAGGAGTTTTCTCTTAAAAGTTATTCACAACGCCTTTCAGACCTACTCTTAGTAAAGAAAAATGAAAACTCCTAAACTAAGAGAGAGTCTTCGTTGCTATGGATGACGTTGGTTATTTGCAGTTGGTTAATTTAAGGCAGTAAGTCTCTCCAAGTGAAATTAGTTAACTCGATTTTCAATTTAGTACATTGTTACAGTAATATACTGTAGATTACAGTAAATAACTGTACAATTAACAGTAAATTACAGGCAACAGTGTTGCCAGTATTTTACTGTAAAAAAAAGCCTGGTAAGGTCTAACAGTGTACCTCACAGGGTAACTGTCATCAGAGAATTGTAAACTTATATCTAAAGTGTTTTAAATTGTATTCTTTTTGCAGATTGATTGCAGTGTCATACAGCTTATGACAGATGACCAGCTGAAGGAATATCTGCCTTCCTATGGTGACAGACTGGCTATTCATGGATACTGCAGACGAAAAGAACAAGATCCCAGAGGCCGAAAATCTAAACTTTTTGATCGGCTGAGAACCAGGCTAGCAAGAAGCAGAGGTGACACTGACAATGTATATGAAAAAAGGTCAAAAAGTGCTCAAAAGAGTATGCGAAATATTGAAATGGGATGGATGCATTTTCGAGAAGGGAACTTTATTCAGGTCCGAACAAAAAAAGGTGGGGGTAAACGTAAAATTTGCGTGTTAAAGGACTGTACAAAAAAGGATCTACTTGAAAAGGCTGCCGAGTTGTTTTTTCCAGGTGAAAAATGTTCCGTGGGAAGCTTCACAGATTTTGTGGTCGATATAACAGACTTTCAAGAGCAAACAATAGATGACCAGATTACAGTTGGAGAACTTTATGAGCTGACCAAATTACCAATCTTGCGTTTTTACTTGACAACCAAGAAGAAAGCCATCGCTAGTGACACACAATTAGACACACAGTTGAGCTTCAACAGCGTAACAATTACGCAGGGAGGGGGAAATAGGCAAGATTCCAGATCTCCCATACGTACCAGCCAATCCCTTCTGTTGACTGAGCGAGATTCCAGATCTCCCATACGTACCAGCCAATCCCCTCTGTTGGCTGAGCGAGATTCCAGATCTCCCATACGTACCAGCCAATCCCCTCTGTTGGCTGAGCGAGATTCCAGATCTCCCATACGTACCAGCCAATCCCCTCTGTTGGCTGAGCGAGATTCCAGATCTCCCATACGTACCAGCCAATCCCCTCTGTTGGCTGAGCGAGATTACAGATCTCCCATACGTACCAGCCTGTTGACTGAGAATGTAGAGTCAGACCTAATTTATGTAGGGAGGAGCACTTTAATTGAAACAGGCAGTGATGATGTTTTATTGTCAGACTCCATAATTAGCATGACTGATCCATCAAGTGTGTTTGAAATTGATGCAGCCAGGCAGCCAGAGGTGGACAATTTGGAAGATAGTGGCACTGTAACAATCTCCACAGGACTTATCTCTGGGCTGGAAGACACTGCGCTTGATGACACATTACCTATTTTAGAGGAATCATATTCTGTACCTTCTCCAATTGATAACTCACTGGAGCCCTTTGTTCAGAGTGAAAGGGTGAAGAAAATTCTTATAAAACAGCTTATTGAACATTTTTGTGACGAAAGTGTCTTGACAGATGACATATCTATGAAAGTCATTCTTCCCGATGGAAGGCTGGAAAATGCTGTTGATGAAGGGGGGGTTTTGAGGGATGTGCTTTCAGAGTTTTGGCATGACTTTTATGAGCAATGTACTTTGGGAAATAGCTTTAAGGTCCCTTATCTACGACATGACTTTGGTCAACAACAGTGGGAAAGCATCGGCCGAATCATTGCATTTGGTTGGCAAAGAGAGAAGTACCTGCCTGTAAAAATTGCACCTGTAATGCTGGAACAGGCGGCCCATGGATGTGTCACAACCAGTCTTGTGGACTGCTTTCTCAGATATGTTACAGAATCAGACAGAATGATCCTAGAATCATGCCGTTCACATTTTGAAGATGTGGACAAAGAAGAGCTCTTTGAGGTCATGGATCATCATAACTCTCGAAGAGTCCCAACAGCAGATAATATCGAGCAGCTCTTGGAGGAGATGGCACATCAGAAGCTGATTCAAGAACCTGCGTTTGTGATAGAGCAGTGGCATAATGTGCTTGCGCCTATGAGAATTGAGCTCCAGGACATCGCAGCTGCCTATGATGAACTACAACCGACATCTAGAAAGGTCATGAAATCAATAGCCTACCCTGCTACAATGAATTTACAACAAAAACACACTGGCAGGTATCTAAGTACATTTCTTAGAGAATCAGATAAACAACACCTGTCCCTCTTCCTTCGGTTTTGTACCGGGTCAGATTTGTTCCTGGGAAAGACCATCACCGTTAGCTTCACACAGTTGGAAGGCTTTCAGAGACGACCCATTGCACACACATGTGGCTGTTACCTGGAGCTGCCTGTGAATTATGACAACTACCCAGAGTTTCGCCATGAAATGAACAAAGTGTTAGAGAGCAACATATGGGTCATGGATATAGTCTAGTACACAACAGACTTACTATTAGTAAGATTAAGCTTCAATTGAAGTTAAGCTTCAACAACATAATTGAGGTCACAACAGGCTTTATTTCTTGATGTTTTTTTCAAGATGTGTTTTACATGTTCACATTTCCAAAGTTCCTGTTAGTACTTTCTCTGCGGCACAAGGTTTGAAAGTGTCAGTTACAAAGCTTGTACCATAATTTATTTTGCCATGTATTATGATAAAAATAATGTTTTTATTTGAATGCACTTTATTATACAACACTTTCCTTTTGTTTTTCTAGTATTCATTTCTAGCATGTTCAGTCATGCCCATAACACAAGTACAGTTTATAGTACAGTTTTTTTTGTTCTGCAATTTTGGAAAGTGTTATTTTGAGTCAATTAAACCATTCCCTGGTTAAAACACAACCTGTTTGTCTTCCCTACTGACTCTTATAATACAAATCTTAAATGTTCAGCAACACATATTTTTTAGATATGAGGCTCCAACTCACTTTTAATTAGCACTCTAAGAGTTATGTACAAATCCACTGCTGCAAACACATCATTCGTATGGTTCAAATCATGCTCTGACATAAGATCAACACATACGTTAAAAGTGTCTTCATCGCATGGAAAGTCCTTGAAAACACACTCTTCTAAACAGACTTGAACCTTCTCCAGACACACTGGATGCAGATGGTCTGTGGCTCCATAGATGAGACACTGCATACATGATGGATGGTCGGCCATGTGGTGAACGTGAGTTGTGGACTGGCCGTATTCTGTGGTTGTTCCAAGTGAAGACTATCTCATCAAGCTCTTCCTGTAAGGAAACATGTTTTGGTAGAGTTAGTAGATGTCTGGGAGGCTGTGTGTGTAGCAGGAGAATCACAGAGCATGAATCATGGAACCAGGTAATCAAATCACAGAAAAATTTGCAATTAAGAGTATTTTAAGATATTTTACATTTTTGGTATGCATAATACATTATAAATACGATTTATAACATTAAAGATACACTAAATTAGTGAGGACGTTAATATGTGACCCAAGTTACAATTCAATGTTTGACTTAAAGTGTTAGTTCACCCCCCAAAAATCATAATTTACTCATCCTCATGTTCCAAACCTGCATGAGCACGCGAAAATGAGTTTTTTCGTGCATGTAACGCATGGGTAGGTTTGTGGGGTACGTATGTATACGTTTGGGTAGGATTAGTGAGTGGGGTGCGTGTGTATTACACGCAATAAATTGCGTATCATATGCACGCGAAAACATGCGTATCATGCACGTAAAAAACTAATTTTGTGAAGCCACGTGTGGACAAAATCACAGAGCCTTACTCCAATCAGATGAAATTAAATAATGGTTTTAGATAAACTCTTTTGTTGCCAGCTTTTCTCATGTCAGTCATTTATGGTATTTTTATATTTCATAATTCATGGCACAAAACTTCTAAATTATCATTTCTAGAAGTGCCAGAATTCCATAACTACTAGAACTGCCGCAAGCGGTCATTTTGACCGCTAGATTCCAAACTCTTTATCTTTAATGATAAATAGGCCTACCCAATTAAGAGATTAATGCATTTATTGTATTGGGATATCTTTTAAAAAACAAAACAACACCAAACTGTACATTTAAACAAGTTTAATTATACATCTATAAATAATAATATCCGTAGATGTCCTGAGGAGTAGCCTTCATGTTTACACTGTTCGATCGCGCCCGCGCCTTACACACACACACACACACACACACACACACCATATTTCAGCATTGCAATCTTGACATCGCAGCCTGTTCATTATAGCCATAATAAAATATAATAATAAAATAGTCAACCTAACATATAAAAATTCCACTGCTCTGTTTATATAGTAGCCTAAGTATAGTAGCCTACAATTCGTAGTTTTGAAATTCAACTACGAATTTCGTACCATTTTGCGCATGTGAAGAGGATGATTTTTTCCGTCGATATTGGAACGTGAGTGAAGTACAAAGCCTATAATGAAGAATAGTTTACCATCCAAATACATCCAAATGTTGAAACATTTTGATTCTAATTAGAGAGTTACGTGAGCCCAACGCCGCTTACTTTCACTTTCTCTTGAAAGTAGCCTATTTCATTTTGGCTTGTTTATAGCCTAGTTATTTTTTCATTCTTGTTCTGAATATCATTACATTTAAATGATTTGTTTTGGAATATGTTTTGTGTATTTTTTACCACATTTTATTGTTGTGTAGCCTATATTGGTATAATACCGCGAAATTCAGTGCGGTCAATCTGGCCGTCCATGGCCGAAATAGGTAAATATGTTAATTTGTTTGTTTGCCTTATTTGTAATTTATATGAAAAACATTTTAAATAAAAATACAGACACTTTTAGGAAAAGTCAGGTAACAGCAGGATTTTATTTATTTTTTCAACAAAGTTATTGCAGATATAAAATTCAAAACGGTCAAAATGACCGCCATGGCAGTTCTAGTGTTATTTTTTACAGTCTATGGTTAAACCACACATTATTCCCTTTTTGATTCTATTAAGAATACTTTTGTAACGTTTAATGTCTAAGCCAAATAATTTTGAATACAGTATCACGACATAAATGTAGGCTAGGTATTATTATTAAGCCTACAGAACACAGATAATTTAATATTTGAGACTATATTCTCTATATTAATTAAAAGATGTTAATGTAGGCTATAGGCATGCAAGGCAATTGAGATAAGCGAAATAAACTCACCTGAATTTTGTTAAGGAAACAGAACTTCACCAAGGATTTGTCCAAAAAAGTGTCTGAGAAGTGCCCGTCCTCTCTCAGCTTGTCAAAGAGGTCTATCCAAAATTGGACACATTCACTTCGCAAAGTGAGCCACCATCTTTCGATGCGCTGGTTTCCAGTGCTTGGGCCAAACGTAACATGGTCTGTTTCGAGTCGATCCTCAGAAAAAGTCAAAAATCTTTGCATCTCAGCCACATGAACATTTTCTGTTCCTAAATCTAGCCTCACTCTAGCAGGACAACCCCCAGCTTTAATGACTGCATCCATGAAGTATCCAGCAATAAGTCTTGGATCATTGTTGGTCTTGTATGCCTCAAGCCATATCATGCTCCTGGAAAATCCATCGATACATCCACTTATTCCAATTCCAAATGGCTTCAGCTTATCATAACCATCTATATGCCACACAAAGTTAGGACCACGGCTATGATACACACGCCGCCTCAGTCGATTTCGTGACCTCAGATCAACCCCTTCACCATCTAAAAGCCGCAGCAGAACTCTCACTGTTTCCCTGTCAGTTACAATCCCATTCATCCAACATTTTTGGTGCATCCATCTATAGCCATGACATTGCCCAGATGTTTGAAGTTGTTGTTCGATGAAAGCTGCCACCTCCGCCACATCCGTTTTGTTCTTTCTGCGCCAAAGTTTGTTCTTGCTTAAAATCCTCTCAAGAGTGCGTTTGCTCAGAGCTATTCCATGCCGTTCCGCTAGTACGGCAAGAATTTCATCATTTGTAAAACCACGATCGAAATACTCCTTAATCTGTTCATAATTCATCATGTGTCGGGTCGCGTGCGTCAGATCAATGAGCGTGCCAGTCGGCAAGTCATAATTTCGATTTAGTTATGTCATAATTTTGACTTTTAAAGTCATAATTTCGACTTAGTATGTCAAAATTTCGATTTGGTATGTCAAAATTTTGACTTTTTATCTCATAATTATGACTTTTAAAGTCATAATTTCGACTTAGTATGTCACAATTTCGACTTGGTATGTCAAAAGTTTGACTTTTTATCACATAATTATGACTTTTAAAGTCATAATTTCGATTTAGTAAATCATAAATTCGACATTTTATGTCATAATAATGATTTAAGAATGTCATCATTTCGAGTTTTTATGCTCGTTTTTTTTTTCTTATGTGGCGGGAATGGGCTTCCATACAGAATAGTTTATATCTCACAATTCTGACTTTATAACACGCAATTCTGACTTTATATCTCCCAATTGCGAGATATAAAGTCAGAATTGCGTGATATAAAGTCGCAATTGCGAGAAAAAAAGTCAGAATTCTGACTTTATATCTCGCAATTCTGACTTTATAACACGCAATTGCGACTTTATTTCACGCAATTCTGACTTTATAACACACAATTCTGACTTTATATCTCGCAATTCTGACTTTATAACACGCAATTTTGACTTTATATCTCGCAATTATGTTTTATAAAGTCAGAATTGCGTGATATAAAGTCGCAATTGCGCGAAAAAAAGTCAGAATTCTGACTTTATAAGACGCAATTGAGACTTTATATCTCGCAATTCTGACTTTATATCACGCAATTCTGACTTTTTTTCTCAGAATTCTGACTTTATATCTTGCAATTGCGACTTTATTTCTCAGAATTGCGACTTTATATCTCACAATTCTGACTTCATATCTCGCAATTCTGAGAAAAAAAGTCCGAATTGTGAGATAAAAAGTCGCAAATTTTTTTTTTTTTTTTTTTTTTCTGTGGCGGAAACAAGCCTCCATATATAACAGAGGCTGTGCCATATTCAGTCAGTTTTAATAGTCTGGTAATCATAGGAGCCATCAGGTCTTTTAGCGTTATGGCTCTTCCTCATCCGTCAAGCATCCACCCTTCTCTCATTCAAAAACACTTTTTTTTTTTTTCTGAATATTACTCTTCAGCTCACAGTCTGTAAATTCTACCATATTATATCTTGTTTGTTTGAATCCCTCTTTGTTTGTATCTTTTAACCTAACTTTGTATGTGACCTCTGTATATTACTTTCTGCCCTTGGTATGTGTATTGTGCTTTGATTATTTTGTTCTATTCCTTAACCCAGTGGTTCTGGAGTGTTGTTGTTCCCCGAGGCTTTTAACATCCTTCTGCGGGCTCTGCAGTCACTCATTTTTCAGTAAGGGACAATATTTGCCCCTTAAATCGATATTTTCAGTGCATTTTTTACCTTTATAAAGTAAATAATGCTTTAAAGAAAGAAAAAAATTCAATAGAGAAATATGCAATGATTGTAAAAACGAATTAAGTGATGGTTTTAAATATTAAATTAAATCCGTCAGTAGGTGGCGGCAAGTCATGGTCTTTTTGAGCGAGTCATTCGTTCATCAGTGGCGAAGCAAGTGAAGTGGCTTATGAATTTATGAATGAATTTTCGACTCTCACGATTTGTTAAAAGCAGATCCGTAAACACTGCCGTGGCTCTTGTTGGAGATATTGTTTTGTTGCAAAAAATACGGACAAAACTGTGTTTAAATGAACATCACTTAATATTAATACCACTTAATATTATATCATCACATATTAATAACAAACTATCGTTTGTTGAACTGTTGTATAAATTCAATGTCACATTTTAAATCGTTTGGATATTCGTATAATGTGATCAACATGCTTAAGTGTGAATGCAGTCAGTTTTGACCGCAAAAGATGAGATAATTTAATCACGTAGCCTATTCATGGCATTTTACCTGCTAGAAATACACGCTAGGTTTTAATGTTATTTTAAGATGGAGTAGAATTGAATGAACGGCAAAATTCAGCATTGTTCGCGCGTAGGCTCCCTTCTGTCACCTCACGTGACGTAACCCAGTTTGAGAATATAATAACCACCCAAACACAATACAAACTGCAGGATACCAGTGCTCTGTGAAAAAGTCAGTAATTATTTAATGCCATTATTAAAATTGAGGCATTCTTACACAAAAACAAACATATTGCACAAACTTTCCATTTGCATTTGAAATTTAACTCAAACTGTTTAACGTTATTTACTTTCACAGACAGGTGCTTCATATCCCTCACTCCGGTAACTGTCCATGCTGGATCTATCCCCGCTGTTTTAAAAAGTAAGAATGGAAAGCAAATGAAGGCATTACCAGCTACGAGAGAAGCCTCGCGCGCACAGCTTCCCTTTATCGCTAGCCTGCAGCTGTTTGATAGAGACGGGCGCGCGCATGGGCCACTAAAATAATCGCCCATAGCGGACTAGATTTGAGCTCGCTGATTGGCTACAGTTTATGCCAAACATTTATTTATTTAATCAGCAATTGGCTAAGCTGCTCCAAAAACCCGCCTTCCTGGGGCGATTTCTCCAGCTGGAGGGCGCCATAGCGCCCTCTATTGGCCAGCCGCCCCTGATCAATATGGGAACATGAAAGGTCAATGAACAACATTTATGAATTGGGTGTTGCTCAAACACGATATCTCTGCTTGGAGATAATTACCAGTGCAATTTTAGCTAAATTAAAGATACACTGTGTAAGAATCTGCAAATATGGTGCATGCGAAATTTAACAGGCCACACAAACAAACTTTTTAAAAATATTTGTCCTCAGGTTAAAGAAAACTGTAATATGTTTTGGATGACGACCTTTAGTGTCAGTTTAGTGCTTTGAAAATCAACAATTACTAAACATTGAAGGTGAATCCAGTTTTGAGGGAAAGGGAAGCTAATATGCATTCTAAAAATCACAACAATTTGGATAATAATGTGTTTAGAATATATAATAATATTGTCTTAAATAATGGTTAAAAGAGTTGAAATGTGATGTTTATTATTTGATATGCTTTTTTGTTTTGAGGACTGCTGATTCTATTAAAAATAATGTTTCCAATAAACATTTTATTATTAAACAGTCGTTGGGCACTTTATATCCACTTTTCAAATATTTTCTTCATTTTTATTGAAAATAAATGCCTTTCCAATCAGATATGTGATGGGCAAAAGGCGATTTCAAACTCTGGTCAAATGTGTCAAAGGCTTCATGCAGATGCCACACTCCCTACAGCCTCCTCCACAGCAGACGTTAAGTGGACTGTGTCTTTTAGCCAAAAAATATGGCTATTTACACTTAAAGCCACTCCATTATCAGAAATGTGTAAAAAGAAAAAGAAAAAAAAAGGGGGACAAATGTTTTCTTCCCCCTGTTTGGGTCCCAAGTGTGCATTGGCCCCTGGCCCCGTGCCCATAGGATAATCCGGCCCAGACTCTCAGTGGCGGGAGTGTGGGCCTCGCTCCAATCCCCTCGAACTCCACTGGGACTCCCACGATGATGGATGGTACAGCAGGATGCACACTTGGTCAAACGGACTTCCCTCAGGCTAAACATCCACATGTATAAGTAGCATAAAGCAGCACAAAGAGAGCAGCATAAAACACATCTAGACACAGACGAGACAAACAAGGATATATAATAACCTGATAATAACGCACCTGAAATGAATGACAACTAATCTGAAACCATGACAATAAACTACACAGTGGAAACTTTCTATTCTATTTGTTCTATTATTATCATCTAACACATTGTTGATCTGCATTCAGAGTTGATGGGTTTTTTTTTTTTGTTGCAACAGGACGTTTTCTATGCATAATGTGTTTCTATAATAAAAACATCTATGGTATATCTTAACTTTCAAGCAATATGGAGGCAAAATGACCAAACATAAAATAAACTTCACAGCCATGTTATCTTTGCAAGCACAGACTGTTTAATCAGTCTTTCTTTTTATTATATGATTAGCATCAAACAAACAATGTAGTTCTTATTCACAGTGATTAAAGATTATTAAAATAAAAGACTGAAAAATTATTACAACCACAAAATAGGTGGCGATATATTTACCAAGTAGCCTATGTAAATCGGCATTAAACAAAAATAGAATAAAGTAGAATGGCGCGCTTTTTTTAACCTCCGTTTTCATGGTGACTCGTCGATTCGTAGAGCATGTCTTGTGAATTAACCGTGAACATACTATCTAGGTTGGCTGATGTTACTCCTGGACGAGTATTTATAACCAGCATAGCTTGAGTAAGCAAGGTTTGATTTAATCAACCAAGAGTTCAGTGTTTGACGGCAAGATAACTTTGCTTTCTTCAGCGGCAGCGCAAATGCAGATTTCGCGATCTTTTAATGATTAATCGTGCTGCTGCTATACAATATGTGCCTCAGTCTCTTTTCAGGCTAGACATCATTATTAAAAAATAGTTTACATTAAATCCGATTAAACCTGGTAATTTCAGATAGTAAGTTTAAACCACAACACATTTTCAGTTACGCAGAACCCCGCCCACACAGTGACTCAGTGACGCGTTACGCGTAGCCTGGCAAGCCTGCACTGAAATGCGTCATAGACGGATTCTATTAATTACTTTGGTAGTTTTCTACAGGCATTTCTTCATTATCATGTTTCATATTCTTTGAAGACAGTTTACTAGCATTTCTAGCAGCGTTGATATTTCGAATTTGAAAATGGGTTCAAAGAATTCTCGTGTTAAATGTGTAGATGTTTGGTCAATTTGCACAAAAAAGAGAAAAGTCAAAAGGAAGGCAAAAACCAATAAGATCAACTCAAGTCAAGGTAAGAAAGAGATCTAGACATGTCGATGTTATTATTGGTATTTGTAGAGTATGTAGAATAGGCCTATGTCAAGTTTTGTTTTTAAAGTCTAATAAATAATAATAATGCTCAACCATGAATTGAAAAACTACTAGAGAATTCAGTAACATAATATACTTGACATATAGTGATGAAAGATGCGTAAATGGCTTTAAACAGACATTTATTGTTACTAATACCTCAGATTTTTACAATCTATTACCTCATATTTTTATTGAAGTTGTTATGCTGTCTTTACAACTTAAGTCTTAACAAGGTGAAATTGCTCAAGAATAATAATTGTGCCGCGTAACGTTTGCCCAGTGGGCCGAATTCAAGTCTGAAAATGAAAATGTGGATTGCCCCATTGATATTCACTCACACAAATGAATGAAACTTAATGTAAAACTTAACTTAATGAATGTAAACTTAACGAAACTTATTTGGGGTATGTTTTGAAAAGCTGAACTATTTTTAATTTGACACTTAAACAGAACAGAACATTCCTGCATGTGCTCACTGACCGACAACTGAGAAAGCGGAATGCACGAATTAAACCTGTCTGAAAGCCCCAAAAATTCGCTTCATAATTTACAGCAAGCTTAGCTGCAGCAATATTAGTGTCTAGTAATGTATACGGTTATCAATCTTTTATTAATAGTATTTCATTAAAACCATCTTTTGGTTATATCATTTCCCTCTTTAGATCAGACTTCTCAGCATGTCACCAGTACCAGTGAGGCCGAAGTCCTCAGCGTTGCAGAGGAACCTGGTCATGCTGAAATCGATGAGGAGTGGAGTGAGGACGCCTTCCAGGACTTAGTCAGAGATTCGTCAGAATGGGGTGCCGACGTCCTCAACTCTTTGAGCTGTATCTTCTCAGACTTTAATGTCAATAATCTCCAAACTCCAGTCTGTGCTACATCCGACTGTAGAGTTTCAGTCCGAGATGTGGCCTACTATAGAGCAAATATCCCTCGAGTTCCAGTCCGTGAAGTGGCCTACGATAGAGCCAGAGTCCCTCGAATTCCAGTCTGTGATGTGGCAGACTGCAGTGTGGACGTTCCCCAGGTCCCAGTCAGTACCACATCAGCTCCAGGCTTGGATGTGGCTGACTGTTCTGTTGATGTCCCTCAATTTACAGTCTGTGCAATATCAGACTGTAGAGATGATGTCCCTCAAGTTACAGTCTGTGCCACGTCAGACTGTGGAGATGATGTCCCTCAAGTTACAGTCTGTGCCACGTCAGACTGTAGAGATGATGTCCCTCAAGTTACAGTCTGTGCCACGTCAGACTGTGGAGATGATGTCCCTCAAGTTACAGTCTGTGCCACGTCAGACTGTGGAGTCAACGTCCCCCATGACGGACCGACAGGGGACACTGTATCACCTCAGTTGAAGCAACTGGAGGTTAATGAGATTATTGGTAAGTTGACTGTCATGACTCCAACATAACACAATACAGACAAACTTTTGATATTATATCTGTCTTTACTAAAGTCAACTCCTATTTTTCTTTTAACAGACATCGGATCATGCAGCTATGAAATCGGCAGGAAGCTCGGTGAAGGAGGCTTTGGAAGCGTTTATGCAGGGATTTGCTTGAAAGATGGCCTTGAGGTATCACTTATTTTACTTACATTATTTATCTATCAAAGGCCTCGTTTACACTGTCAGTGAAATGTGACCCAATTCCGATTTTTTGCTCACGTGTGACGCAGATCGGATGTGTTCTATGACCGCGTAAACAGGAAAAAAACGCATGCGTTCGAACATTTCGAGATCGGTTTCAGGCCTTGATCATATGTGGAAATAAATCAGATATAAATCAGATATGTGCCAATGCGACTGTCATGTAAACAGGCAGATCGGATTTTCTGAGGCATTATCTACATCTCCGCAGTTTAATGACGAGAGCAATCCCGTCTCGCATCTGCGAAGGGACGAAACGTTGTGTCGTCATAGGAGAGGAATGTGGACAAATGTTGACACAACATATTACAGGTTGGCTTGCTCATCCTAAAATTTCGGACCGACCGCTCCTCGTTAAAGCCAATATTTTAAACACAATATGCTCCCACGAGTCCTGAGATCTCTCTCATACTCATTAACTGAAGCATGAGCACAGGCTGCAATGATGGCTCTTTTCGTCCTCCGCCACCTCAAAATCATGGTGATGTTTGGCGAACTTCGTATCGCAGAGCTAGCATCAAGCATATTTCGTGTTTGTCCATCTGTGCAAGAGAATTTAACCCTTTAACTGACAAGTTCGGTATTTTACACTTAAAAACCCTGTTTACAGATCGTTTCTGATGAAATAGAATGGTTAAGATTACATTTTGGACACATGCTGCTGTCCCGAGAATTGTAGGTTTCTTTCGCTTCCCCCCCACCTCCAGAATGGCTGCATATGTGCACTGGAACAATCCTTTCTAAAACGCATTAAACTTTAGTTTACAAAGACGTGAAACTCACCGAGTGGTCAGGGGTGTTCACTGATATGCTCACACAAAAATTGCTGCAAAAGATGCTTTCCAACAGGTTTTATCATAGTTTTTCATCCAATACAAGTCAATGGAATTGGACAAAAACTACGATTAAACCTGTTGGAAAGTGCAAAGTGTTCTTGCCCTATCTTATACACGAATCATTCTCTTCTTTTCAAGCATTCTCAGTGTATCTTATATTCACTACTTAGAGCACTTGACCTCTCAGACCTGTTTAAATTGTTAGACATGCTCTACATGATTAGAATTTAAATTCATGAAACTGAGCATGTCTGTTCAAGGTTAATGACTGAAATGATATGAACTCTGCACACACATTGTAAATAACTAACACAAATCCATTTTTTGTTTTGTTGATCAGGTGGCGCTGAAATTCGCTGACAAAGTGGGTATAGAATGGATCGACATTGTAAGTACTCTGTTTCTCTCAGTCTATTTTTCAATAGACAAACTGGTATTGTCAGTAGTTTAGTAGTGGTCTACATGCTTTCTCCGTGTAAGATCATAACAATTGTCTTTCTTCTAGGAGGGTCATCCTGAACCCGTTCCACAGGAGATCGGTCTGCTAATTCTTGCCAACAAAGGCCCCTGGGTTCCCGAGATCATCCAGCTTCTGGACTGGGTCGAAGAGGCAGAACGATACATTATGGTTCTAGAGCTGCCTACACCCTGTGAGAACTTGATCCAATTTCTAGACCGCCACGAAGGCGACATCGAAGAGAAAGTAGCAAAGGCCATCATGAAGCAGGCAACACTCGCAGCTCAAGCATGCTGCCAACGTGGAGTGCTGCACCGCGACATAAAGCTGGAAAACCTGCTGATTAACCCGGACACCCTGGAAGTCAAACTCATTGACTTTGGGTGCGGCGAAATCCTGACCAATGCGGGATACACGTCCTTTGCTGGTATGTATTATTCCTCAGAGCTGTAAGGTGGGTCTCAAACTTTGATGACGAGTTTGAGACCGTTCGACTTGAATGAGTCAAGGTCTTACAAAGCATCATGTAATGGAATCCACCATTGTGAATCAATAGCATCAAATCATTTCATCCATGCTAATGATTACCTAGTCAAAATGTTGCTTTAAAACAAGTTTATAAATCAGAAAAAATGTCTTTCTTCCAGGCACAGAACCGTACTGCCCCCCTGAGTTTGATTTAAACGGCGAGTATCACGGGGAACCAGCGACAGTTTGGTCACTCGGGATAGTCTTGTTTGCGCTGATGTGTGGGCAATTTCCAAAGTCAGAAGACTTGGACGAGCTCAATTATAACATCTGGACCAAAGATGGCTTGTCACAAGGTGAGATCTTAATTTCAGCAAAGGACACTTGTAATTCTAAATCATACAAAATAGAACGAAGTAATAAAAATGGTTGTGTGGTAATGCAGTAATATTTAGATCTTTCAGCTTAATCAAAGAGAGCGAGTGTGAAGTTTAAGGTAATAATAGGACTTCTCTTCTCTTTCTTCACAGAATGCTGCAAATTACTTTGCTCTCTCCTGCAAAGAAACCCAGAGAAGCGGCCTGAATTGGACAATGTCGATCTCCACGACTGGTTTAAATATTTTATTTGTCAGCCTGAAGAAAAGATTATTGGTAAGTTTACTGTCATAACTCCAACATTACACAAGACAAACACACATTTGATACAATATATGTCTTTACTCAGGCACAAAGCAATTTTCATATCAACTCTTCTTATTTGTCTTTTAACAGACGTCGGTTTCTACAGCTATGAAATCGGCAGGAAGCTCGGTGAAGGAGACTTTGGAAGCGTTTATGCAGGGGTTCGCTTAGATGGCCTTGAGGTATTACTTATTTTACTTGCATTATTTATCTATCAAAGTGTTCTTGCCCTATCTTATACTCGAATCACTCTCTTCTTTTCAAGCATTCTCAGTGTATCTTATATTCACTACTTAGAGCACTTGACCTCTCAGACCTGTTTAAATTGTTAGACATGCTCTACATGATTAGAATTTAAATTCATGAAATTTAACATGTCTGATCAAGGTTAATGACTGAAATGATATGAACTCTGCACACACATTGTAAATAATTCTAACACAAATCCATTTTTTGTTTTGTTGATCAGGTGGCGCTGAAATTCGCAGACAACGTGGGTATAGAATGGATCGACATTGTAAGTACTCTGTTTCTTTCAGTAAATTTTTCAATAGACAAACTGGTATTGTCAGTAGTTTAGTAGTGGTCTACATCCTTTCTCCATGTAAGATCATAACAAATGTCTTTCTTCTAGGAGGGTCATCCTGAACCCGTTCCACAGGAGATCGGTCTGCTGATTCTTGCCAACAAAGGCCCCTGGGTTCCCCAGATCATCCAGCTTCTGGACTGGGTCGAAGAGCCAGAACGATACATTATGGTTCTAGAGCTGCCTACACCCTGTGAGAACTTGTTCGAATTTCTAGACCGCCACGAAGGCACCCTCGAAGAGAACGTAGTAAAGGCCATCATGAAGCAGGCAACACTCGCAGCTCAAGCATGCTGCCAACGTGGAGTGCTGCACTGCGACATAAAACTGGAAAACCTGCTGATTAACCCGGACACCCTGGAAGTCAAACTCATTGACTTTGGGTGCGGCGAAATCCTGACCAATGCGGGATACACGTCCTTTGCTGGTATGTATTATTCCTCAGAGCTGTAAGGTGGGTCTCAAACTTTGATGACGAGTTTGAGACCGTTCGACTTTAATGAGTCAAGGTCTTACAAAGCATCATGTAATGGAATCCACCATTGTGAATCAATAGCATCAAATCATTTCATCCATGCTAATGATTACCTAGTCAAAATGTTGCTTTAAAACAAGTTTATAAATCAGACAAAATCTCTTTCTTCCAGGCACAAAACCGTACCGCCCCCCTGAGTTTGATTTAAACGGCGAGTATCACGGGGAACCAGCGACAGTTTGGTCACTCGGGATACTCTTGTTTGCACTGCTGTGTGGGCAATTTCCAGAGTCAGAAGACTTGGACGAGCTCAATGATAACATCTGGACCAAAGATGGCTTGTCACAAGGTGAGATCTTAATTTCAGCAAAGGACACTTGTAATAATAAATCATACAAAATAGTACAAAGTAATGCAAATGGTTGTGTGGGTAATGCAGTAATATTTAGATCTTTCAGCTTAATCAAAGAGAGCGAGTGTGAAGTTTAAGGTAATAATAGGACTTCTCTTCTCTTTCTTCACAGAATGCTGCAAATTACTTTGCTCTCTCCTGCAAAGAAACCCAGAGAAGCGGCTTGAATTGGACAATGTCGATCTCCACGACTGGTTTAAATATTTGATTTGTCAGACTGAATATAATGAGATTATTGGTAAGTTAAATGTCACGACTCTGACATAACACAAGACAAACACACATTTTAAACAAATATATGTCTTTACTCAGGCACAAAGCAATTTTCATGTCAACTCTTCTTATTTTTCTTTTAACAGACGTCGGTTTCTCCAGCTATGAAATCATCAGGAAGCTCGGTGAAGGAGGCTTTGGAAGCGTTTATTCAGGGATTCGCTTGAAAGATGGCCTTGAGGTATTACTTATGTTACTTGCATTATTTATTTATCAAAGTGTTCTTGCCCTATCTTATACTCGAATCACTCTCTTCTTTTCAAGCATTCTCAGTGTATCTTATGTTCACTACTTAGAGCACTTGACCTCTCAGACCTGTTTAAATTGTTAGATATGCTCTACATGATTAGAATTTAAATTCATGAAACTGAACATGTCTGATCAAGGTTAATGACTGAAATGATATGAACTCTGCACACACATTGTAAATAATTCTAACACAAATCCATTTTTTGTTTTGTTGATCAGGTGGCGCTGAAATTCGCTGACAAAGGTGGTTTAAAATGGATCGACATTGTAAGTACTCTGTTTCTCCCAGTCTATTTTTCAATAGACAAACTGGTATTGTCAGTAGTTTAGTAGTGTTCTACATCCTTTCTCCATGTAAGATCATAACAATTGACTTTCTTCTAGGAGGGTCATCCTGAACCCGTTCCACAGGAGATCGGTCTGCTAATTCTTGCCAACAAAGGCCCCTGGGTTCCCCAGATCATCCAGCTTCTGGACTGGGTCGAAGAGGAAGAACGATACATTATGGTTCTAGAGCTGCCTACACCCTGTGAGAACTTGTTCGAATTTCTAGACCGCCACGAAGGCACCCTCGAAGAGAACGTAGTAAAGGCCATCATGAAGCAGGCAACACTCGCAGCTCAAACATGCTGCCAACGTGGAGTGCTGCACCGCGACATAAAACTGGAAAACCTGCTGATTAACCCGGACACCCTGGAAGTCAAACTCATTGACTTTGGGTGCGGCGAAATCCTGACCAATGCGGGATACACGTCCTTTGCTGGTATGTATTATTCCTCAGAGCTGTAAGGTGGGTCTCAAACTTTGATGACGAGTTTGAGACCGTTCGACTTGAATGAGTCAAGGTCTTACAAAGCATCATGTAATGGGATCCACCATTGTGAATCAATAGCATCAAATCATTTCATCCATGCTAATGATTACCTAGTCAAAATGTTGCTTTAAAACAAGCTGATAAATCAGACAAAATGTCTTTCTTCCAGGCACAAAACGGTACCGCCCCCCTGAGTTTGATTTAAACGGCGAGTATCACGGGGAACCAGCGACAGTTTGGTCACTCGGGATACTCTTGTTTGTGCTGCTGGGTGGGAATTTTCCAAAATCAAAAGACTTGGACGAGCTCAATTATAACATCTGGACCAAAGATGACTTGTCACAAGGTGAGATCTTAATTTCAGCAAAGGACACTTATAATTCTAAATCATACAAAATAGAACAAAGTAATACAAATGGTTGTGTGGGTAATGCAGTAATATTTAGATCTTTCAGCTTAATCAAAGAGAGCGAGTGTGAAATTTAAGGTAATAATAGGACTTCTCTTCTCTTTCTTCACAGAATGCTGCAAATTACTTTGCTCTCTCCTGCAAAGAAACCCAGAGAAGCGGCTTGAATTGGACAATGTCGATCTCCACGACTGGTTTAAATATTTTAATTGTCAGCCTGAAGAAAAGATTATTGGTAAGTTTACTGTCATAACTCCAACATTACACAAGGCAAACACACATTTGATACAATATATGTCTTTACTCAGGCACAAAGCAATTTTCATATCAACTCTTCTTATTTGTCTTTTAACAGACGTCGGTTTCTCCAGCTATGAAATCGGCAGGAAGCTCGGTGAAGGAGACTTTGGAAGCGTTTATTCAGGGATTCGCTTGAAAGATGGCCTTGAGGTATTACTTATTTTAATTGCATTATTTATCTATCAAAGTGTTCTTGCCCTATCTTATACTCGAATCACTCTCTTCTTTTCAAGCATTCTCAGTGTATCTTATATTCACTACTTAGAGCACTTGACCTCTCAGACCTGTTTAAATTGTTAGATAGGCTCTACATGATTATAATTTAAATTCATGAAATTTAACATGTCTGTTCAAGGTTAATGACTGAAATGATATGAACTCTGCACACACATTGTAAATAATTCTAACACAAATCCATTTTTTGTTTTGTTGATCAGGTGGCGCTGAAATTTGCTGACAAAGTGGGTTTAGAATGGATCGACATTGTAAGTACTCTGTTTCTCCCAGTCTATTTTTCAATAGACAAACTGGTATTGTCAGTAGTTTAGTAGTGGTTTACATCCTTTCTCCATGTAAGATCATAACAATTGACTTTCTTCTAGGAGGGTCATCCTGAACCCGTTCCACAGGAGATCGGTCTGCTAATTCTTGCCAACAAAGGCCCCTGGGTTCCCCAGATCATCCAGCTTCTGGACTGGGTCGAAGAGGAAGAACAATACATTATGGTTCTAGAGCTGCCTACACCCTGTGAGAACTTGATCCAATTTCTAGACCGCCACGAAGGCACCCTCGAAGAGAACGTAGTAAAGGCCATCATGAAGCAGGCAACACTCGCAGCTCAAGCATGCTGCCAACGTGGAGTGCTGCACCGCGACATAAAGCTGGAAAACCTGCTGATTAACCCGGACACCCTGGAAGTCAAACTCATTGACTTTGGGTGCGGCGAAATCCTGACCAATGCGGGATACACGTCCTTTTCTGGTATGTATTATTCCTCAGAGCTGTAAGGTGGGTCTCAAACTTTGATGACGAGTTTGAGACCGTTCGACTTGAATGAGTCAAGGTCTTACAAAGCATCATGTAATGGAATCCACCATTGTGAATCAATAGCATCAAATAATTTCATCCATGCTAATGAATACCTAGTCAAAATGTTGCTTTAAAACAAGCTTATAAATCAGACAAAATCTCTTTCCAGGCACAGAACCGTACTGCCCCCCTGAGTTTGATTTAAACGGCGAGTATCACGGGGAACCAGCGACAGTTTGGTCACTCGGGATAGTCTTGTTTGTGCTGCTGTGTGGGCATTTTCCAGAGTCAGAAGACTTGGACGAGCTCAATGATAACATCTGGACCAAAGATGGCTTGTCACAAGGTGAGATCTTAATCTCAGCAAAGGACACTTGTAATTCTAAATCATACAAAATAGAACAAAGTAATACAAATGGTTGTGTGGGTAATGCAGTAATATTTAGATCTTTCAGCTTAATCAAAGAGAGCGAGTGTGAAGTTTAAGGTAATAATAGGACTTCTCTTCTCTTTCTTCACAGAATGCTGCAAATTACTTTGCTCTCTCCTGCAAAGAAACCCAGAGAAGCGGCTTGAATTGGACAATGTCGATCTCCACGACTGGTTTAAGTATTTTAATTGTCAGCCTGAAGACAAGATTATTGGTAAGTTTACTGTCAAAACTCAGACATAACACAAGACAAACACACGTTTGATACAATATATGTCTTTACTCAGGCACAAAGCAGTTTTCATGTCAACTCTTCTTATTTTTCTTTTAACAGACGTCGGTTTCTCCAGCTATGAAATCGTCAGGAAGCTCGGTGAAGGAGACTTTGGAAGCGTTTATTCAGGGGTTCGCTTGATAGATGGCCTTGAGGTATTACTTATTTTACTTGCATTATTTATCTATCAAAGTGTTCTTGCCCTATCATATACTCGAATCACTCTCTTCTTTTCAAGCGTTCTCAGTAGGGCTGTGCGATATCGGAAAAAAAAAACTATCACGATTTCTTGATTTTGTTTTCCGATTTTAATCACGATTTTGACACAAACAGACATGCTTTACAGTTTTAATGCATTCTGTGTGAATTTGAAAATTTTTTCCAAAGGAAACCAATTAGAGCTTTATCGAAAAGTTAATACGTCTCCAGAACAGACATATAAAAAAAATAAAAAAATAAAAAATTATATATATATATATATATATATATATTAACGTGGGTAATTAAACCAACAAAACAAAACAACAACAACACAAAAACAACCCAGACTGAAGTCTCCAAAATAACAGTGGCAGAATCTAGCTGCTTTAAATGTTTAAAGGTTTTCTGCTAAGAAAAATTACGTTTGTAAGCATCGGCTTTTCATTTCGAAATCGTCATTAATAAAGTGCACCGTTAAACTTAAGTAAGGCTCCGATGTTCTGCTTGACCACATATCTGAAGTAGTTGCATAGTATTTCACTTGTTTTAACTCCGATTCAACACTGGCCTTGCATTTGGAATACATCTCAGGGATGGCAACTCTTGAAAAATAACTTCGCGATGGCAGTTGATATCTCTTATCAAGGGTCTGTATAATTTTTAGGAAGCCGGCTTTACTGACGATATTTGCGGGCACCATATCTTTGCATAAATGATACGTGACAGCGTCGGTTATTTATTTTTTATTTTTTTACTTCTGTCGTATGGTGTGCAGCTCGCAAATGCCTGTATTATCGATTTTTGTTCCGAATGAGTTTGGGATGTACTTTGGTTCGTGTCCAGGGATTTTTTTGCCATGCATTGGTCATGAAGCTCTGTGTGGCGCCGCCTCAGGTGTTGAAAAAGATTTGTTGTGTTACCCTGTTTTGCCGCAATGACAGATTGACAGGTCTTGCAAATTACCTGACTCTGTGATAAATCATCTCTCCTGTATCCAAAGTAATCCCACACCACAGATGTTGATTTTTTGGGGGGCACCAAGTCCTTATCCTGTCCTGAACTCATCTTCCCTGTTTCTGTAGAATATCTGTCGTTATGCCCGGTCTGTTCTGTTCTCGCGCTCAATTTAGGCGCGCTGCATTCTGATTGGTACGGATAGCATACTGGGAGGTTGGAGCCCGGAGCGCAGAAAAAATCGTGCTATGAAGCGATTTAGAAATCGCGCATGCTCAAATCGCGATTTTATTACGATTTCGATTAATCGCACAGCCCTAGTTCTCAGTGTATCTTATCTTCACTACTTAGAGCACTTGACCTCTCAGACCTGTTTAAATTGTTAGACATGCTCTACATGATTAGAATTTAAATTCATGAAATTGAACATGTCTGATCAAGGTCAATGACTGAAATGATATGAACTCTGCACACACATTGTAAATAACTAACACAAATCCATTTTTTGTTTTGTTGATCAGGTGGCGCTGAAATTCCCTGATACGCTTGTCTGTGCTGCTGTGTGGGCAATTTCCAGACTCAGAAGACTTGGACGAGCTCAATGGTAACAGCTGGACCAAAGATGACTTGTCACAAGGTGAGATCTTAATTTCAGCAAAGGACACTTATAATTATAAATCATACAACATAGAACAAAGTAATACAAATGGTTGTTTGGGTAATGCAGTAATATTTAGATATTTCAGCTGAATCAAAGAGAGCGAGTGTGAAGTTTAAGGTAATAATAGGACTTCTCTTTCTTCACAGAATGCTGCAAATTACTTTGCTCTCTCCTGCAAAGAAACCCAGAGAAGCGGCTTGACTTGGACAATGTCGATCTCCACGACTGGTTTAAAGGGTTAGTTCACCCAAAAATGAAAATGATGTCATTAATGACTCACCCACATGTCACTCCAAACCCGTAAGACCTCCGTTTCTCTTCTGAAGACATCTTAAGATATTTTAGATTTATTCCGAGTGCTTTCTGTCCCTCCATTGAAAGTCAATGGACGGTATACTGTTCACGTCCATAAAGGTAATAAAGACATCATCAAAGTAGTCCATGTGACATCAGTGGGTGAACTTTCAATGGAGGGACAGAAAGCTCTCGGAATAAATCTAAAATATCTTAAAATGTCTTCAGAAGAGAAACAAAGGTCTTACGGGTTTGTGGGTGAGTCATTAATGACATAATTTTCATTTTTGGGTGAACTAACCCTTTAAGTATTTTAATTGTCAGCCTGAAGATAATGAGATTATTGGTAAGTTTACTGTCATAACTCTGACATTACACAAGGCAAACACACATTTTATACAATATATGTCTTTACTCAGGCACAAAGCAATTTTCATGTCAACTCTTCTTATTTTTCTTTTAACAGACGTCGGTTTCTCCAGCTATGAAATCGGCAGGAAGCTCGGTGAAGGAGACTTTGGAAGCGTTTATTCAGGGATTCGCTCGAAAGATGGCCTTGAGGTATTACTTATTTTACGTACATTATTTATCTATCAGAGTGTTCTTGCCCTATCTTATACTCGAATCACTCTCTTCTTTTCAAGCGTTCTCAGTGTATCTTAGGGTGTATTCACACCAGGAAAGTCCGATAGTTCACTTGCTTTGGTCCGGACCAAATAAAATGTTTTTTTTGTTTTTTTGGGTACGGTTCGCTTTCACACTGCTCTTTTTGCAAGTGAACCAAAATTTGTAAACAAAACCACACGTGTGCTAAGGTCGTCCATTCATTGGACAAGGATTCTCAAGTAGGGAAATCAGTGCAAAAAAAAGGCTCAGCATGGAGATATTTCGTACTGCAATATTTGTTCTTTTACTGATTTTGTGTCATGCTCTACAAACGCAATATGAAGAAACTAATGAGTATCATATGATACAATGTCATCATTCTATACGATGTTGTAATTCGGATTTTGAGAAGACGACAATGTGCTGCAAGACGGTTCCATCAAGCATTTATGCGCGATTAGACTAAAGAGAACGCTATGTATGTGAATGTCCTGATGCACACACTCATTCATTCATTCCATTCCAATGATGTACACACGACGCGCAGAAAGACGCGCAACAGTATCGTGTGGCCAGACAGCGCGCCGGAATGGAATTCTATTTCGCACTTGAACGAACTTGAACGAACAAGAACACAAACCATTATGCCAAAATGTCTGTTGTGTTAAGTATCCTCATAAGAGCATAAGAGCAGTCAAATGAACGTAAAGGCACAGTGCTTTCTTGCAATTGGGTCGGTTCATGTTCACATCGTAAACGAACCGTACCAGAGTTCGTTTGGAACCGTACCGAGACCACCTCTTCAGCTGGGTCTCGGTTTGATTGTTTGGTCCGCACCCGAGTTCGATTGCTGTATTCACACCTGCCCAAAAGGTCCGCACCAAGGGTGGAAACGAACTAGAGTTCGATTTAATCGAACCAAACAAGGCAGGTGTGAATACGCCCTTATGTTCACTACTTAGAGCACTTGACCTCTCAGACCTGTTTAAATTGTTAGACATGCTCTACATGATTAGAATTTAAATTCATGAAACTGAACATGTCTGATCAAGGTCAATGACTGAAATGATATGAACTCTGCACACACATTGTAAATAACTAACACAAATCCATTTTTTGTTTTGTTGATCAGGTGGCGCTGAAATTTGCTGATACGCTTGTCTGTGCTGCTGTGTGGGCAATTTCCAGACTCAGAAGACTTGGACGAGCTCAATGGTAACAGCTGGACCAAAGATGACTTGTCACAAGGTGAGATCTTAATTTCAGCAAAGGACACTTATAATTATAAATCATACAACATAGAACAAAGTAATACAAATGGTTGTTTGGGTAATGCAGTAATATTTAGATATTTCAGCTGAATCAAAGAGAGCGAGTGTGAAGTTTAAGGTAATAATAGGACTTCTCTTTCTTCACAGAATGCTGCAAATTACTTTGCTCTCTCCTGCAAAGAAACACAGAGAAGCGGCTTGACTTGGACAATGTCGATCTCCATGACTGGTTTAAAGGGTTAGTTCACCACAAAATGACTTATTTTCAATATAAAATGTGATTGTGGACTGGATTTTTTTTTAACCTTTTATCACAGTCTTGGACATGTCAAAGATTAGAAACAAGATTGGTTTTGATGCATTGTTAGTGTTTGTGCAGCATCAGATTTGAACTTTTTCTCCCTCATTTACTGATCCTGGCTGTTTTTGCCCCATTGACTTCCATTATAACCACATTTTTTGATTGCAAAGCCATGACACCATATAATCATGCATTTTTGATTGTTGGTGGTTTTCCCTGTTGGGAAGAGGTAAAATTTGTAATTTTTACTGTTGATAACCAGGTGGCACCATTAACCCTTTAGATAGGCCTGTGCAAAAAAAAGCTTAGTTTCTGGCTTTTACATGGAGTTATATGGAGTATAATAGCATATTTGTGTGTGTGTGTGTGTGTGTGTGAGAGAGAGAGAGAGAGAGAGAGAGTGTGAGAACTCACCTTGATGCGTCTGAGAAAATCAAAATATGCACCTCAGCTCTCAGAACTACATGGAGTAAACAAAAACAAAGTAAGTGTATTTATGCATCTGCTGCCTTTTGATGGTGAGAAATGCAGACTAAACAAAAACAAAGCAAGTGGATTTAAACACTTGCATGCAAGCCTGCTGGTTATTTGATGGTGAGAAGAGCAGCAAGCAACATGAGAAAGGGCTTGACTTGTAGAGAAGTTTTAGAGATGATTATGCAGCCTGACCCCTCCAGCGAGCTGCAGGATTTATCGTCTTCTCCCTCTGACACCACAGACTCAGGAGAGTCAGATCCTGATTTGGATGTGGCACCCCTCATCATCCTCTCTAGCTTCCACTGAACGCGAGGAGGATTCGGAGGATCCTGGATCTGGGTGGATTGGGAGAAACGGCGAAGTGTGGTTTTCCACCAACGCAGAGACAACTCCCTTTCTTTAGCCTGCCAGAGGCGTGACTCCAGGGCCGACGCGCTATACTATCGCAAGGGTCCAGAACATGGCGAGCTGGTCTCTGCAGGCAACGTGTGCGGAGCCCATGAGAAACTGAAACAGGGTGTGGTCATGCTGACAATGAGGTCAATCATCTCCTCCGTAAAAAAAACAGATTGAACACAGAATTGAACACAGAATCCATGTTCTGGACCCTTGCGATGGCATAGCACGTCGGCCCTGGAGTCACGCCTCTGGCAGGCTGAAGAAAGGGAGTTGTCTCCGCGTTGGTGGAAAACCACACTTCGCCGTTTCTCCCAATCCACCCAGATCCAGGATCCTCCGAATCCTCCTCGCCTTCAGTGGAAGCTAGAGAGGATGATGAGGGGTGCCACATCCAAATCAGGATCTGACTCTCCTGAGTCTGTGGTGTCAGAGGGAGAAGACGATAAATCCTGCAGCTCGCTGGAGGGGTCAGGCTGCATAATCATCTCTAAAACTTCTCTACAAGTCAAGCCCTTTCTCATGTTGCTTGCTGCTCTTCTCACCATCAAATAACCAGCAGGCTTGCATGCAAGTGTTTAAATCCACTTGCTTTGTTTTTGTTTAGTCTGCATTTCTCACCATCAAAAGGCAGCAGATGCATAAATACACTTACTTTGTTTTTGTTTACTCCATGTAGTTCTGAGAGCTGAGGTGCATATTTTGATTTTCTCAGACGCATCAAGGTGAGTTCTCACACTCTCTCTCTCTCACACACACACACACACACACACACACACACACACACACACACACAAATATGCTATTATACTCCATATAACTCCATGTAAAAGCCAGAAACTATGTTTTTTTTTTTGCACAGGCCTATCTAAAGGGTTAATGGTGCCACCTTGTTATCAACAGTAAAAATTACAAATTTTACCTCTTCCCAACAGGGAAAACCACCAACGATCAAAAATGCATGATTATATGGTGTCATGGCTTTGCAATCAAAAAAATTGGTTATAATGGAAGTCAATGGGGCAAAAACAGCCACGATCAGTAAATGAGGGAGAAAAAGTTAAAATTTGATGCTGCACAAAAACTAACAATGCAGCAAAACCAATGTTGTTTCTAATCTTTGACATGTCCAAGACTGTGATAAAAGGTAAAAAAAAAAATCCAGTCCACAATCACATTTTATATTGAAAATAAGTCATTTTGTGTTAATGACTTATTAAACTTTGACCTCTCTTTTCCAGCACTTTAGACACAGTTGCTCCGTTGCGCTTAAAGAAGATTAAAGAAAATAGTCCAACGCCGTGGTACAACGAGCACACTCGGGCCCTTAAGGAGATTGAGGAGATTCCCCCCTTGTATGTAAAGCGCTTTGAGTGCCGAGAAAAGCGCTATATAAATGTAATGAATTATTATTATTATTATTAAGAGAGCAGCCAGAAAAATGGAGTGCAACTGGAAGAAAACTAAATTAAAGGTATTTGGCATTTCATGGAAAGAGAGCTTGATTGCATACAGAGAGGCCTTAAAAGCTGCTAGATCTGCTTATTTTTCAACCCTATTAGAAGAAAATTAGCAAAACCCTAGGTATGTATTTGAATCAGTGGCTAAATCTGGGGGGACAAAGTCTCATAGTGATTTTTGGCAAGGTATACACCCCTAGTACTAGAAAAATCACGATAGCAGTGTAGGGGCACTTTTTTCAGCTCATGAAGTTACTAACCCCCTAAGATAAATTCTGTTTTTGAAATCTGGTGTATATCTGATTTAGGCTCATGCTAGGGATATTGTCAATATTCTATAATATGGTGCTTGGTATCGTTGGAAAGGAGACCTTTTAGGCTTTCATTTAAGCCCAGTCCTGAATCTGTCTGACAAACACAGAGGTCACATGACTTCTTTAAACCAGAAATAACACACATTTTTTCACAATTTCCGCCTAAACTATATGCTTTCTTTTGTCCCTGTGGTATGAAAGAACACCACGGACACAAAACTCAACAACTTCAATACTCAAGGCACTCTGATGACTCAGAAAATGTATAATATACCCATACTATTTATTTGTGAGAGCCTTAAATTAGACTTGTGCAGCCAGCACAAGTCTTCAAAATAGAATAGAGTGAATAGAATGGAAAAATAGGATGGAGACCTATTAGTTGTAAAAGTCAATAAAGAAACAGGTTGTAAAGTGAATATATTTAATCAAAGACTGGTTTGTATGTTGATGTCCATTATTTTATTATCTAATCATCATCATTTTCCATGTCTTCCTCGTCTTCATCTGAACTTTCTACACAGGTCACCTGGTTTTCACACTCTGTCAGTTTACACATGTCTGTGCACCTGAGGCCATTTGCAAGACACATACATTGTGGGAGTGAAAATTTTTTTGTGCAGTTGCAGGCGAATGGATCCAGGACAGCTTCAGGTGCTGGCTGGCCTTCCATCCAGTGCAGCACCAACTGTTCACCTTCCTCCTCTGTCTCCATCTTCCATCCTCTGCCAACAGGGCTTGGCACTTGTGGGTCCTTTTCTGAACATCTTTTCCAAATACCAGCCTGATAGTTAGCTCACAGCGTGTGTTGCCTCAAGCTATCCTTGCACGGTGGGAGTTGATAACTCTCGATTTCACCTTTCTTTGCACAGAAAAGGTGGTACCTGAGCTTGTTGATCATGGTGGTTGATGCTTTTGGGGCATAGAGGACACATGTAAATGCCTCCAGTTTGTTGCTCAGTTCTGGTGAGAGGTCCCATTCCTGGCCCAACTTCAAGAATGTGTCTTGTGTTTCTTTGTTGTTCATCAGGAGTGTAAGTGCCCTTGTCTTCCCTTTGCCTGCAAAAGCGCTTACAGTGTCACATCCTGTGTAGGCGTGCAACCCAATGAGAGCCCGACAAGTGTCCATGCCAACAGTGGCTGCAACCTTCCTGATAGCTACCAGCCTTGTACGGGTTCTTGTGCCACACTTCAGGAACAATGGGGCTTCAATCTTGTCACAGAATGCTAAAGACATGATAAAGACATCTGTGTCTTCTGAACAGATAACTATAGATTGGTATCCCTCTCTTGCGGCATGGAGAAGTAGTCGTCCATCTGCTGCTTCTTGTTGACATTGAAGAGTTGACACCTCCTCACTGTCTTGATATGTGATTCTGTAACATTTGTCTATCACAGTTGCATATAGAATCTTCTCCTGTAGCTTTTCTCTGTATTGTGGCTTCCTCCATTCATTCACTATGAAGCTAATGAGACTAGTTTTGCTATTGACTTTGGTCAGGAAGTTCCTCCACTGCCTCACCATCTGTGTGCTTGTGATATCCTGCAACTCATGACCAGTCTCTTCACCCCGTAGAGATCTTTCACTATTTTTGACTTTCTGCTTGTATGTGTCGAACACAACATCTATTCTTCTACTCTGACTGCCTTCCCTCAGAGCCATACCCAGGATTGTTGTGGCAACATCTCTGAAAGTAACTTCATCACCTTTCACTCGTTGGACTAAGTTCATCCCATCAACCACTGTGGCAGAGTTTTCTGGGTGTTTTTCCTGTAGTGCTACATTTTTCTGCAAGGCTGTGGCCAAAGTAGCTTTGTTTGTTTTTCTCAGCAATCCATCTGGTGTGGAGAGTGCCCAGGGCAATGGACCAAGAGGATGAGAAAGGATATCCTCCATGTTAAGACTACGTACTTGTGCCATCACTATGATGCGTCCAAACAGAGACCTGTCTGCTTTCAAGATGACTGCCCTCCCACTTGATTTCACTTCTCTCTTCTTACACATATCACTGAATGTTTTCAGCTTGTTGGTTTTCATTGGGTCATGGAATTTCTTTGCTGGTGTTTCTTTGTCTAGTCTCTCATCCTTGAAGTTTGCAAGTGAAATCAAGTGGGAGGGCAGTCATCTTGAAAGCATGACTGCCCTCCCACTTGATTTCACTTGCAAACTTCAAGGATGAGAGACTAGACAAAGAAACACCAGCAAAGAAATTTCATGACCCAATGAAAACCAACAAGCTGAAAACATTCAGTGATATGTGTAAGAAGAGAGAAGTGAAATCAAGTGGGAGGGCAGTCATCTTGAAAGCAGACAGGTCTCTGTTTGGACGCATCATAGTGATGGCACAAGTACGTAGTCTTAACATGGAGGATATCCTTTCTCATCCTCTTGGTCCATTGCCCTGGGCACTCTCCACACCAGATGGATTGCTGAGAAAAACAAACAAAGCTACTTTGGCCACAGCCTTGCAGAAAAATGTAGCACTACAGGAAAAACACCCAGAAAACTCTGCCACAGTGGTTGATGGGATGAACTTAGTCCAACGAGTGAAAGGTGATGAAGTTACTTTCAGAGATGTTGCCACAACAATCCTGGGTATGGCTCTGAGGGAAGGCAGTCAGAGTAGAAGAATAGATGTTGTGTTCGACACATACAAGCAGAACTCAATCAAAAATAGTGAAAGATCTCTACGGGGTGAAGAGACTGGTCATGAGTTGCAGGATATCACAAGCACACAGATGGTGAGGCAGTGGAGGAACTTCCTGACCAAAGTCAATAGCAAAACTAGTCTCATTAGCTTCATAGTGAATGAATGGAGGAAGCCACAATACAGAGAAAAGCTACAGGAGAAGATTCTATATGCAACTGTGATAGACAAATGTTACAGAATCACATATCAAGACAGTGAGGAGGTGTCAACTCTTCAATGTCAACAAGAAGAAGCAGATGGACGACTACTTCTCCATGCCGCAAGAGAGGGATACCAATCTATAGTTATCTGTTCAGAAGACACAGATGTCTTTATCATGTCTTTAGCATTCTGTGACAAGATTGAGGCCCCATTGTTCCTGAAGTGTGGCACAAGAACCCGTACAAGGCTGGTAGCTATCAGGAAGGTTGCAGCCACTGTTGGCATGGACACTTGTCGGGCTCTCATTGGGTTGCACGCCTACACAGGATGTGACACTGTAAGCGCTTTTGCAGGCAAAGGGAAGACAAGGGCACTTACACTCCTGATGAACAACAAAGAAACACAAGACACATTCTTGAAGTTGGGCCAGGAATGGGACCTCTCACCAGAACTGAGCAACAAACTGGAGGCATTTATATGTGTCCTCTATGCCCCAAAAGCATCAACCACCATGATCAACAAGCTCAGGTACCACCTTTTCTGTGCAAAGAAAGGTGAAATCGAGAGTCATCAACTCCCACCGTGCAAGGATAGGTTGAGGCAACACACACTGCGAGCTAACTATCAAGCTGGTATTTGGAAAAGATGTTTAGAAAAGGACCCACAAGTGCCAAGCCCTGTTGGCAGAGGATGGAAGATGGAGACAGAGGAGGAAGGTGAACAGTTGGTGCTGCACTGGATGGAAGGCCAGCCAGCACCTGAAGCTGTCCTGGATCCACTCGCCTGCAACTGCACAAAAAAAAGTTCACTCCCACGATGTATGTGTCTTGCAAAATGGCCTCAGGTGCACAGACGTGTAAACTGACAGAGTGTGAAAACCAGGTGACCTGTGTAGAAAGTTCAGATGAAGACGAGGACGACATGGAAAATGATGATGATTAGATAATAAAATAATGGACATCAACATACAAACCAGTCTTTGATTAAAGGGATAGTTCACTTTGAAATTAAATTTTGGAATGTTTTAGCTTAAAGGGCATCCAAGATGTAGGTGTCTTTTTTCCGCAGTAGTTTCAATTTTGATATTTTTAGGTCAAACCGTTCTTGTCTGTCAGTCATATAATGCAGGTCTATGGTCACTATCTCAAAGAGCATGCACAGAGTCCAAATTAAAACAATTCCCCATCCCCCATACACTAGATGTCGCCTTGGCTACTGCAGTTCATTGGAAAGAAACCGTAGCCAAGGCGACATCTAGTGTATATATCTATGCACCAGTCTGCGCACACGTCACACAGCAGGATGCGCGCGCGCCCTCAGATCACTTGGATGTGGCTGTGTTCAAGAGGTAAAAACGATATAAATACTGTTCGTTTTCTCACACAAACCGCTCGTTTCGTGTCTTAGGCCATCAATGTGTACTTACGATGGGGAATTGTTTAATTTGGACGATGGAGAATTGTTTTAATTTGGACTCTGTGCATGCTCTTTGAGGTGGTGACCATAGACCTGCATTATATGACTGACAGACAAGAACGGTTTGACCTAAAAATATCAAAATTGAAACTACTGCGGAAAAAAGACACCTACATCTTGGATGCCCTTGAGGTAAGCTAAAACATACCAACATTTTATTTCAAAGTGAACTATCCCTTTAAATATATTCACTTTACAACCTGTTTCTTTATTGACTTTTACAACTAATAGGTCTCCATTCTATTTGTCCATTCTATTCACTCTATTCTATTTTGAAGACTTGTGCTGGCTGCACAAGTCTAATTTAAGGCTCTCACAAATAAATAGTATGGGTATATTATACATTTTCTGAGTCATCAGAGTGCCTTGAGTATTGAAGTTATTGAGTTTTGTGTCTGTGGTGTTCTTTCATGCCACAGGGATAAAAGAAAGCATACAGTTTAGGCGGAAATTGTGAAAAAATGTGTTATTTTTGGTTTAAAGAAGTCATGTGACCTCTGTGTTTGACAGACAGATTCAGTATTGGGCTTAAATGAAAGCCTAATAGGTTCCCTTTCCAACGATACCAAGCACCATATTATAGAATATTGACAATATCCCTAGAATGAGCCTAAACCAGATATACACCAGATTTCAAAAACAGAATTTATCTTTATCTTTATATTTATCTGATTTCGCTACCACCCCTGCACTGCTATCGTGATTTTTCTAGTACTAGGGGTGTATACCTTGCCAAAATACAATGATAGCATTTGTCCCCCCGATGATACCGATCAACCCCCCTGGCTCATGGACTATTAGTGGAATTGCATTAGCATGGTTTAAATCAAACCGTTATCAGTTTGTAGCAGTAAATGAAGAGATGTCTTATCGATCACCAGTTCAATATGGCGTACCACAAGGCTCAGTACTAGGACTGTTGCTTTTCACTCTGTACATGCTACCCTTGGGAGATATCATTAGGAAGCATGGAATTAGTTTTCACTGTTATGCCGATGATACTCAGCTCTATATTTCTTCACGCCCTGACGAAACTTACCGTATTCACTAAATTAACGGAATGTATAGGTGATATAAAAAAATTGGATGACTAGTAATTTCCTACTACTTAATTCTGAAAAAACAGAGATTCTAATTATTGGACAAAAAACTTCCTCACGTAATAATCTAGAATACTGTCTAACACTTGATGGCTGCTCTGTCAAGTCTTCGTCGTCGGTTAGGAACCTGGGTGTGCTCTTTGATACCAATCTTTCATTTGAAAGTCACGTGTCTAGTATCTGTAAAACCGCATTTTTCCATCTTAAAAATATATCTAAATTACATCATAGGCACTTGGTGTTTTAAGCCCCCAACAGTGCCTTCCAGGCAGCGAGGGGATGGGTAGGTTTAAGGTTGAGGGTAGGGTTAGCTGCCTCTAAGGAGCCAAACGCTGATTTCACGCAGCCGTTATTTTGAAATCGAAAGCGAGGCTCCGGTGGGAAGAAAACCGGAAGTGTCGCCTTTAATCACAGGAGAGTCGTGAATGCGATGGCGTATTGTTGTGTTTAATGATGTTGTGTCAATTCTAAAACTGTACATACATTTCTTTCATTCTTTAGACTATATACAGTGAAATTAATTTATAAATAAAATATTTTTTTTATATATAATTCAGAAAGTAAAAAAAGAAGCAGGAATGAGATATATACATATCCTATATTGGATATTAACATCCAATAGTGTAAATCGCGGCAGCAGCTTCAGGTTGGTAGTCCAAGGCATTGTTGTTTACGGGGTTCTTACCACCGGAGCCTCACTTTCGATTTCAAAATGGCGGCTGCGTGAAATCAGCGTATTGGGGGCTTAAAACACCATTGTTCTCATTGACAAATGCAGAACAATTAGTTCATGCGTTCATGACATCAAGGCTAGATTATTGTAATGCTATTATGGGTGGTTGCCCTGCACGCTTAATAAACAATCTTTCTTACCAAAACCAGGAAGTATGACCATATTAGCCCTGTTCTGTCAACACTGCATTGGCTCCCTATTAAACATCGTATACATTTTTAAATATTGCTGATTACTTATAAAGCACTAAATAATTTAGCTCCGCAGTATTTGAGCGAGCTCTTAACGCATTATAGTCCTTCACGTCTATTGCGATCTCAAAATTCCGGCCAGTTGATAATACCTAGAATATCAAAATCAACTGCTGGCGGTAGATCCTTAGCACCAAAACTTTGGAACAGTCTTCCTAACATTGTCCGGGAAGCAGACACACTCTGTCAGTTCAAAGCTAGACTAAAAACACATCTCTTTGACCTAGCATACACATAACACATTATAGACTTTTATAATTCAATGTCAGGCTGCATAGATTAGGTCAGCCGGAACCGGGAACACTTCCCATAAATCCTGATGTACTCGTTACATCATAAGAAGAATGGCGTCTACGCTAATATTAGTCTGTTTATCCCGAGGTTTACCGAAGTCCGCCGGATCCAGGCTGTATCTAGTGATGGCCAAATGAAGCGTTTCGAAGCATTATTGCTTTCTGATACAATTGTGTCGAAAATGATTCATTACTCAAAGCTTCATTCAGATAGAAATTGCAGCACCATCTCCTGGTGAAGTAAATGTAATGCAACAAAGCTGACAACCATAAAATGCAAGTAGGCTTATTACGTGTTTAACGAGGCGATCAAAGCTGAAACAGTGTTAGTGCTGTGAAACTCATTTATGTAGGTGCATTTTACAGATACTGATGAATTTCATGTGTTCACCTTGATAATAAAACATTAAGCATGATGTGTGTGTGTGTAATTATTTCTTTAGACAAGGACAGAAGATCAGACCAGCTTAAAAAAAAGTTGGAAACCATCACAGAAATTCTAATGGTTTCTATTAAAATACCAATAGGAACCATTGGCTTTTACTATTTAAACCACTACAGAATTCTTTTTTGTTGTGTGTTTGGGACATATTCCATTAGGATTTAATGCCCCCACCAATAGAACCCAACACATATCAGAGACCACTATAATTCCCATTACAACCAATAAAATTCCCATGAAAACCATTAAATCCAATAGAATTTCTGTAATGGTTTCTATAGTTTTTTTTTAGCAGGGCAGTATCGTGTGAAAGCTTTATCTTGTTTAGCTGTGGGAAGCAGAACTCTATAACTTGTTAACTGGTGGGACTGATATTTTTGTATGTTGAAAAGGATGTGCTTGTGTAACTGGTTGTACTTGTATAGGCCTAATGTAGCAGAGGATTTTTGAAGTTTCTGTCTTTGATGCATGTTTTTATGTAACAATGTTCATATGTTCTCTAATTAATAATAATAATAAAAAAAAGAAGAAATACAGCCGCCATGTTTCAAACCTGTCAACACTGGATTGGGCTGTCAAAGCAGTCAGAGATGATTCACTACAGGAGTGAACCAGTGTGTTTGCTTCAGAAGTCATTTTCACGTGACTAGTGACGTAATGATACAAGCTCCGAAGCAGTGGTTCATTGCAAGGACCGTTCGAGTTTGAAGCAAGCTTCGGAGCGTCGGTGTCAGACGTAACATCACTAGCTGTATCCAGATCTGATGAAGGACCTGTGCCTGGACACGACGACAGGTAATTGGTAATTATCCTCAGGTGAAGAAAGTTCCAGGAAGTGGGCGTGTCTCCCAATAGAGTGACAGGAGAGTGACTAATTGGGATTTTTAACATAATAGCTTTGTCCATCAGGGAGACAGAGACATCAAACCACTGTCATTCACTAGAGGAGGACAGGGCACAACTTTCACAACCTCTCCTTTTACCCCTACTGGCTGAAATGGGTATTGCATGCTAAAATTAACATTCTTTTAGTAACAACTTTGTCCATCAGGGAGACAACGACATCAAACCACTGTCATTCAGTAGAGGAGGAAAGGGGACAACTTTCACAACCTCTCCTTTTACCCCTACTGGCTGAAATGGGTATTGCATGCTAAAATTAATATTCTTTTAGTTACAACTTTGTCCATCAGGGAGACAGAGACATCAAACCACTGTCATTCAGTAGAGGAGGAAAGGGGACAACTTTCACAACCTCTCCTTTTACCCCTACTGGCTGAAATGGGTATTTGCATGTTTAAAATTAACTTTATTTTAGTAATAGCTTTGTCCATCAGGGAGACATAGACATCAAACCACTGTCATTCAGTAGAGGAGGAAAGGGGACAACTTTCACAACCTCTCCTTTTACCCCTACTGGCTGAAATGGGTATTTGCATGTTTAAAATTAACTTTATTTTAGTAATAGCTTTGTCCATCAGGGAGACAGAGATATCAAACCACTGTCATTCAGTAGAGGAGGACAGGGGACAACTTTCACAACCTCTCCTTTTACCCCTACTGGCTGAAATGGGTATTGCATGCTAAAATTAACATTCTTTTAGTAACAACTTTGTCCATCAGGGAGACATAGACATCAAACCACTGTCATTCAGTAGAGGAGGACAGGGGACAACTCTTACAACCTCTCCTTTTACCCCTACTGGCTGAAATGGGTATTTGCATGCTAAAATTAACTTTATTTTAGTAATAGCTTTGTCCATCAGGGTGACATAGACATCAAACCACTGTCATTCAGTAGAGGAGGACAGGGGACGACTTTCACAACCTCTCCTTTTACCCCTACTGGCTGAAATGGGTATTGCATGCTAAAATGTACTTTATTTGAATAATATCTTTGTCCATCAGGGAGACAGAGATATCAAACCACTGTCATTCAGTAGAGCAGGACAGGGGACAACTTTCACAACATCTCCTTTTACCCCTACTGGCTGAAATGGGTATTGCATGCTAAAATTAACATTCTTTTAGTAACAACTTTGTCCATCAGGGAGACAGAGATATCAAACCACTGTCATTCAGAAGAGGAGGAAAGGGGACAACTTTCACAACCTCTCCTTTTACCCCTACTGGTTGAAATGGGTATTTGCATGTCTAAAATTAACTTTATTTTAGTAATAGCTTTGTCCATCAGGGAGACATAGACATCAAACCACTGTCATTCAGTAGAGGAGGACAGGGGAAAACTTTCACAACCTCTCCTTTTACCCCTACTGGCTGAAATGGGTATTTGCATGCTAAAATTAACTTTATTTTAGTAATAGCTTTGTCCATCAGGGAGACATAGACATCAAACCACTGTCATTCAGTAGAGGAGGACAGGGGACAACTCTCACAACCTCTCCTTTTACCCCTACTGGCTGAAATGGGTATTTGCATGCTAAAATTAACTTTATTTTAGTAATAGCTTTGTCCATCAGGGAGACATAGACATCAAACCACTGTCATTCAGTAGAGGAGGACAGGGGACAACTTTCACAACCTCTCCTTTTACCCCTACTGGCTGAAATGGGTATTGCATGCTAAAATTAATATTCTTTTAGTTACAACTTTGTCCATCAGGGAGACAGAGACATCAAACCACTGTCATTCAGTAGAGGAGGAAAGGGGACAACTTTCACAACCTCTCCTTTTACCCCTACTGGCTGAAATGGGTATTTGCATGTTTAAAATTAACTTTGTTTTAGTAATAGCTTTGTCCATCAGGGAGACATAGACATCAAACCACTGTCATTCAGTAGAGGAGGAAAGGGGACAACTTTCACAACCTTTCCTTTTACCCCTACTGGCTGAAATGGGTATTGCATGTCTAAAATGTACTTTATTTGAATAATATCTTTGTCCATCAGGGAGACAGAGATATCAAACCACTGTCATTCAGTAGAGGAGGACAGGGGACAACTTTCACAACCTCTCCTTTTACCCCTACTGGCTGAAATGGGTATTGCATGCTAAAATTAACATTCTTTTAGTAACAACTTTGTCCATCAGGGAGACAGAGATATCAAACCACTGTCATTCAGAAGAGGAGGAAAGGGGACAACTTTCACAACCTCTCCTTTTACCCCTACTGGTTGAAATGGGTATTTGCATGTCTAAAATTAACTTTATTTTAGTAATAGCTTTGTCCATCAGGGAGACATAGACATCAAACCACTGTCATTCAGTAGAGGAGGACAGGGGACAACTTTCACAACCTCTCCTTTTACCCCTACTGGCTGAAATGGGTATTTGCATGCTAAAATTAACTTTATTTTAGTAATAGCTTTGTCCATCAGGGAGACATAGACATCAAACCACTGTCATTCAGTTGAGCAGGAAAGGGGACAACTTTCACAACCTCTCCTTTTACCCCTACTGGCTGAAATGGGTATTTGCATGCTAAAATTAACTTTATTTTAGTAATAGCTTTGTCCATCAGGGAGACATAGACATCAAACCACTGTCATTCAGTAGAGGAGGACAGGGGACAACTCTCACAACCTCTCCTTTTACCCCTACTGGCTGAAATGGGTATTGCATGTCTAAAATTAACTTTATTTGAATAATAGCTTTGTCCATCAGGGAGACAGAGATATCAAACCACTGTCATTCAGTAGAGGAGGAAAGGGGACAACTTTCACAACCTCTCCTTTTACCCCTACTGGCTGAAATGGGTATTGCATGTCTAAAATTAACTTTATTTGAATAATAGCTTTGTCCATCAGGGAGACAGAGATATCAAACCACTGTCATTCAGTTGAGGAGGAAAGGGGACAACTCTCACAACCTCTCCTTTTACCCCTACTGGCTGAAATGGGTATTGCATGCTAAAATTAACATTCTTTTAGTTACAACTTTGTCCATCAGGGAGACAGAGACATCAAACCACTGTCATTCAGTTGAGGAGGAAAGGGGACAACTCTCACAACCTCTCCTTTTACCCCTACTGGCTGAAATGGGTATTGCATGTCTAAAATGAACTTTATTTGAATAATAGCTTTGTCCATCAGGGAGACAGAGATATCAAACCACTGTCATTCAGTTGAGGAGGAAAGGGGACAACTTTCACAACCTCTCCTTTTACCCCTACTGGCTGAAATGGGTATTGCATGTCTAAAATTAACTTTATTTGAATAATAGCTTTGTCCATCAGGGAGACAGAGATATCAAACCACTGTCATTCAGTAGAGGAGGAAAGGGGACAACTTTCACTACCTCTCCTTTTACCCCTACTGGCTGAAATGGGTATTGCATGCTAAAATTAATATTCTTTTAGTTACAACTTTGTCCATCAGGGAGACAGAGACATAAAACCACTGTCATTCAGTAGAGGAGGAGAGGGGACAACTTTCACAACCTCTCCTTTTACCCCTACTGGCTGAAATGGGTATTGCATGCTAAAATTAATATTCTTTTAGTTACAACTTTGTCCATCAGGGAGACAGAGACATCAAACCACTGTCATTCAGTAGAGGAGGAGAGGGGACAACTTTCACAACCTCTCCTTTTACCCCTACTGGCTGAAATGGGTATTGCATGTCTAAAATTAACTTCATTTTAATAATAGCTTTGTCCATCAGGGAGACATAGACATCAAACCACTGTCATTCAGTAGAGGACTACAGGGGACAACTTTCACTACCTCTCCTTTTACCCCTACTGGCTGAAATGGGTATTGCATGCTAAAATTAATATTCTTTTAGTTACAACTTTGTCCATCAGGGAGACAGAGACATAAAACCACTGTCATTCAGTAGAGGAGGAGAGGGGACAACTTTCACAACCTCTCCTTTTACCCCTACTGGCTGAAATGGGTATTGCATGCTAAAATTAATATTCTTTTAGTTACAACTTTGTCCATCAGGGAGACAGAGACATAAAACCACTGTCATTCAGTTGAGGAGGACAGGGGACAACTTTCACAACCTTTCCTTTTACCCCTACTGGCTGAAATGGGTATTGCATGTCTAAAATTAACTATTTTAATAATAGCTTTGTCCATCAGGGAGACAGACACATCAAACCACTGTCATTCAGTAGAGGAGGACAGGGGACAACTTTCACAACCTCTCCTTTTACCCCTACTGGCTGAAATGGGTATTTGCATGCTAAAATTAACTTTATTTTAGTAATAGATTTGTCCATCAGGGAGACAGAGACATCAAACCACTGTCATTCAGTAGAGGAGGAAAGGGGACAACTCTCACAACCTTTCCTTTTACCCCTACTGGCTGAAATGGGTATTGCATGTCTAAAATTAACTTTATTTTAGTAATAACTTTGTCCATCAGGGAGACAGAGACATCAAACCACTGTCATTCAGTAGAGGAGGACAGGGGACAACTTTCACAACCTCTCCTTTCACCCCTACTGGCTGAAATGGGTATTGCATGCTAAAATTAATATTCTTTTAGTTACAACTTTGTCCATCATGGGAGACAGAGACATCAAACCACTGTCATTCACTAGAGGAGGACAGGGCACAACTTTCACAACCTCTCCTTTTACCCCTACTGGCTGAAATGGGTATTGCATGCTAAAATTAATATTCTTTTAGTTACAACTTTGTCCATCAGGGAGACAGAGACATAAAACCACTGTCATTCAGTAGAGGAGGAGAGGGGACAACTTTCACAACCTCTCCTTTTACCCCTACTGGCTGAAATGGGTATTGCATGTCTAAAATTAACTTCATTTTAATAATAGCTTTGTCCATCAGGGAGACATAGACATCAAACCACTGTCATTCAGTAGAGGACTACAGGGGACAACTTTCACTACCTCTCCTTTTACCCCTACTGGCTGAAATGGGTATTGCATGCTAAAATTAATATTCTTTTAGTTACAACTTTGTCCATCAGGGAGACAGAGACATAAAACCACTGTCATTCAGTAGAGGAGGAGAGGGGACAACTTTCACAACCTCTCCTTTTACCCCTACTGGCTGAAATGGGTATTGCATGCTAAAATTAATATTCTTTTAGTTACAACTTTGTCCATCAGGGAGACAGAGACATCAAACCACTGTCATTCAGTAGAGGAGGAAAGGGGACAACTTTCACAACCTCTCCTTTTACCCCTACTGGCTTAAATGGGTATTGCATGTCTAAAATTAACTTTATTTTAATAATAGCTTTGTCCATCAGGGAGACAGAGACATCAAACCACGGTCATTCAGTAGAGGAGGACAGGGGACAACTTTCACAACCTTTCCTTTTACCCCTACTGGCTGAAATGGGTATTGCATGTCTAAAATTAACTATTTTAATAATAGCTTTGTCCATCAGGGAGACAGACACATCAAACCACTGTCATTCAGTAGAGGAGGACAGGGGACAACTTTCACTACCTCTCCTTTTACCCCTACTGGCTGAAATGGGTATTGCATGCTAAAATTAATATTCTTTTAGTTACAACTTTGTCCATCAGGGAGACAGAGACATAAAACCACTGTCATTCAGTAGAGGAGGAGAGGGGACAACTTTCACAACCTCTCCTTTTACCCCTACTGGCTGAAATGGGTATTGCATGCTAAAATTAATATTCTTTTAGTTACAACTTTGTCCATCAGGGAGACAGAGACATCAAACCACTGTCATTCAGTAGAGGAGGAAAGGGGACAACTTTCACAACCTCTCCTTTTACCCCTACTGGCTGAAATGGGTATTGCATGTCTAAAATTAACTTTATTTTAATAATAGCTTTGTCCATCAGGGAGACAGAGACATCAAACCACGGTCATTCAGTAGAGGAGGACAGGGGACAACTTTCACAACCTTTCCTTTTACCCCTACTGGCTGAAATGGGTATTGCATGTCTAAAATTAACTATTTTAATAATAGCTTTGTCCATCAGGGAGACAGACACATCAAACCACTGTCATTCAGTAGAGGAGGACAGGGGACAACTTTCACAACCTCTCCTTTTACCCCTACTGGCTGAAATGGGTATTTGCATGCTAAAATTAACTTTATTTTAGTAATAGATTTGTCCATCAGGGAGACAGAGACATCAAACCACTGTCATTCAGTAGAGGAGGAAAGGGGACAACTCTCACAACCTTTCCTTTTACCCCTACTGGCTGAAATGGGTATTGCATGTCTAAAATTAACATTATTTTAGTAATAACTTTGTCCATCAGGGAGACAGAGACATCAAACCACTGTCATTCACTAGAGGAGGACAGGGCACAACTTTCACAACCTCTCCTTTTACCCCTACTGGCTGAAATGGGTATTGCATGCTAAAATTAACATTCTTTTAGTAACAACTTTGTCCATCAGGGAGACAACGACATCAAACCACTGTCATTCAGTAGAGGAGGAAAGGGGACAACTTTCACAACCTCTCCTTTTACCCCTACTGGCTGAAATGGGTATTGCATGCTAAAATTAATATTCTTTTAGTTACAACTTTGTCCATCAGGGAGACAGAGACATCAAACCACTGTCATTCAGTAGAGGAGGAAAGGGGACAACTTTCACAACCTCTCCTTTTACCCCTACTGGCTGAAATGGGTATTTGCATGTTTAAAATTAACTTTATTTTAGTAATAGCTTTGTCCATCAGGGAGACATAGACATCAAACCACTGTCATTCAGTAGAGGAGGAAAGGGGACAACTTTCACAACCTCTCCTTTTACCCCTACTGGCTGAAATGGGTATTTGCATGTTTAAAATTAACTTTATTTTAGTAATAGCTTTGTCCATCAGGGAGACAGAGATATCAAACCACTGTCATTCAGTAGAGGAGGACAGGGGACAACTTTCACAACCTCTCCTTTTACCCCTACTGGCTGAAATGGGTATTGCATGCTAAAATTAACATTCTTTTAGTAACAACTTTGTCCATCAGGGAGACATAGACATCAAACCACTGTCATTCAGTAGAGGAGGACAGGGGACAACTCTTACAACCTCTCCTTTTACCCCTACTGGCTGAAATGGGTATTTGCATGCTAAAATTAACTTTATTTTAGTAATAGCTTTGTCCATCAGGGTGACATAGACATCAAACCACTGTCATTCAGTAGAGGAGGACAGGGGACGACTTTCACAACCTCTCCTTTTACCCCTACTGGCTGAAATGGGTATTGCATGCTAAAATGTACTTTATTTGAATAATATCTTTGTCCATCAGGGAGACAGAGATATCAAACCACTGTCATTCAGTAGAGGAGGACAGGGGACAACTTTCACAACATCTCCTTTTACCCCTACTGGCTGAAATGGGTATTGCATGCTAAAATTAACATTCTTTTAGTAACAACTTTGTCCATCAGGGAGACAGAGATATCAAACCACTGTCATTCAGAAGAGGAGGAAAGGGGACAACTTTCACAACCTCTCCTTTTACCCCTACTGGTTGAAATGGGTATTTGCATGTCTAAAATTAACTTTATTTTAGTAATAGCTTTGTCCATCAGGGAGACATAGACATCCAACCACTGTCATTCAGTAGAGGAGGACAGGGGACAACTTTCACAACCTCTCCTTTTACCCCTACTGGCTGAAATGGGTATTTGCATGCTAAAATTAACTTTATTTTAGTAATAGCTTTGTCCATCAGGGAGACATAGACATCAAACCACTGTCATTCAGTAGAGGAGGACAGGGGACAACTCTCACAACCTCTCCTTTTACCCCTACTGGCTGAAATGGGTATTTGCATGCTAAAATTAACTTTATTTTAGTAATAGCTTTGTCCATCAGGGAGACATAGACATCAAACCACTGTCATTCAGTAGAGGAGGACAGGGGACAACTTTCACAACCTCTCCTTTTACCCCTACTGGCTGAAATGGGTATTGCATGCTAAAATTAATATTCTTTTAGTTACAACTTTGTCCATCAGGGAGACAGAGACATCAAACCACTGTCATTCAGTAGAGGAGGAAAGGGGACAACTTTCACAACCTCTCCTTTTACCCCTACTGGCTGAAATGGGTATTTGCATGTTTAAAATTAACTTTATTTTAGTAATAGCTTTGTCCATCAGGGAGACATAGACATCAAACCACTGTCATTCAGTAGAGGAGGACAGGGGACAACTTTCACAACCTGTCCTTTTACCCCTACTGGCTGAAATGGGTATTGCATGCTAAAATTAACATTCTTTTAGTAACAACTTTGTCCATCAGGGAGACAGAGATATCAAACCACTGTCATTCAGAAGAGGAGGAAAGGGGACAACTTTCACAACCTCTCCTTTTACCCCTACTGGTTGAAATGGGTATTTGCATGTCTAAAATTAACTTTATTTTAGTAATAGTTTTGTCCATCAGGGAGACATAGACATCAAACCACTGTCATTCAGTAGAGGAGGACAGGGGACAACTTTCACAACCTCTCCTTTTACCCCTACTGGCTGAAATGGGTATTTGCATGCTAAAATTTACTTTATTTTAGTAATAGCTTTGTCCATCAGGGAGACATAGACATCAAACCACTGTCATTCAGTTGAGGAGGAAAGGGGACAAATTTCACAACCTCTCCTTTTACCCCTACTGGCTGAAATGGGTATTTGCATGCTAAAATTAACTTTATTTTAGTAATAGCTTTGTCCATCAGGGAGACATAGACATCAAACCACTGTCATTCAGTAGAGGAGGACAGGGGACAACTCTCACAACCTCTCCTTTTACCCCTACTGGCTGAAATGGGTATTGCATGTCTAAAATTAACTTTATTTGAATAATAGCTTTGTCCATCAGGGAGACAGAGATATCAAACCACTGTCATTCAGTAGAGGAGGAAAGGGGACAACTTTCACAACCTCTCCTTTTACCCCTACTGGCTGAAATGGGTATTGCATGTCTAAAATTAACTTTATTTGAATAATAGCTTTGTCCATCAGGGAGACAGAGATATCAAACCACTGTCATTCAGTTGAGGAGGAAAGGGGACAACTCTCACAACCTCTCCTTTTACCCCTACTGGCTGAAATGGGTATTGCATGCTAAAATTAACATTCTTTTAGTTACAACTTTGTCCATCAGGGAGACAGAGACATCAAACCACTGTCATTCAGTTGAGGAGGAAAGGGGACAACTCTCACAACCTCTCCTTTTACCCCTACTGGCTGAAATGGGTATTGCATGTCTAAAATGAAACTTATTTGAATAATAGCTTTGTCCATCAGGGAGACAGAGATATCAAACCACTGTCATTCAGTTGAGGAGGAAAGGGGACAACTTTCACAACCTCTCCTTTTACCCCTACTGGCTGAAATGGGTATTGCATGTCTAAAATTAACTTTATTTGAATAATAGCTTTGTCCATCAGGGAGACAGAGATATCAAACCACTGTCATTCAGTAGAGGAGGAAAGGGGACAACTTTCACTACCTCTCCTTTTACCCCTACTGGCTGAAATGGGTATTGCATGCTAAAATTAATATTCTTTTAGTTACAACTTTGTCCATCAGGGAGACAGAGACATAAAACCACTGTCATTCAGTAGAGGAGGAGAGGGGACAACTTTCACAACCTCTCCTTTTACCCCTACTGGCTGAAATGGGTATTGCATGTCTAAAATTAACTTCATTTTAATAATAGCTTTGTCCATCAGGGAGACATAGACATCAAACCACTGTCATTCAGTAGAGGACTACAGGGGACAACTTTCACTACCTCTCCTTTTACCCCTACTGGCTGAAATGGGTATTGCATGCTAAAATTAATATTCTTTTAGTTACAACTTTGTCCATCAGGGAGACAGAGACATAAAACCACTGTCATTCAGTAGAGGAGGAGAGGGGACAACTTTCACAACCTCTCCTTTTACCCCTACTGGCTGAAATGGGTATTGCATGCTAAAATTAATATTCTTTTAGTTACAACTTTGTCCATCAGGGAGACAGAGACATCAAACCACTGTCTTTCAGTAGAGGATGGAAAGGGGACAACTTTCACAACCTCTCCTTTTACCCCTACTGGCTGAAATGGGTATTGCATGTCTAAAATTAACTTTATTTTAATAATAGCTTTGTCCATCAGGGAGACAGAGACATCAAACCACGGTCATTCAGTAGAGGAGGACAGGGGACAACTTTCACAACCTTTCCTTTTACCCCTACTGGCTGAAATGGGTATTGCATGTCTAAAATTAACTATTTTAATAATAGCTTTGTCCATCAGGGAGACAGACACATCAAACCACTGTCATTCAGTAGAGGAGGACAGGGGACAACTTTCACAACCTCTCCTTTTACCCCTACTGGCTGAAATGGGTATTTGCATGCTAAAATTAACTTTATTTTAGTAATAGATTTGTCCATCAGGGAGACAGAGACATCAAACCACTGTCATTCAGTAGAGGAGGAAAGGGGACAACTCTCACAACCTTTCCTTTTACCCCTACTGGCTGAAATGGGTATTGCATGTCTAAAATTAACTTTATTTTAGTAATAACTTTGTCCATCAGGGAGACAGAGACATCAAACCACTGTCATTCAGTAGAGGAGGACAGGGGACAACTTTCACAACCTCTCCTTTCACCCCTACTGGCTGAAATGGGTATTGCATGCTAAAATTAATATTCTTTTAGTTACAACTTTGTCCATCATGGGAGACAGAGACATCAAACCACTGTCATTCAGTAGAGGAGGAAAGGGGACAACTTTCACAACCTCTCCTTTTACCCCTACTGGCTGAAATGGGTATTTTCATGCTAAAATTAACTTTATTTTAGTAATAGCTTTGTCCATCAGGGAGACAGAGACATCAAACCACTGTCATTCAGTTGAGGAGGAAAGGGGACAACTCTCACAACCTCTCCTTTTACCCCTATTGGCTGAAATGTGTATTGCATGTCTAAAATTAAATTTATTTGAATAATAGCTTTGTCCATCAGGGAGACAGAGATATCAAACCACTGTCATTCAGTAGAGGACAGGGGACAATTTTCACAACCTCTCCTTTTACCCCTACTGGCTGAAATGGGTATTGCATGCTAAAATTAACATTCTTTTATGTACAACTTTGTCCATCAGGGAGACAGAGACATCAAACCACTGTCATTCAGTAGAGGAGGACAGGGGACGACTTTCACAACCTCGCCTTTTACCCCTATGGCTGAAATGGGTATTGCATGCTAAAATTAACATTCTTTTAGTTACAACTTTGTCCATCAGGGAGACAGAGACATCAAACCACTGTCATTCAGTTGAGGAGGAAAGGGGACAACTCTCACAACCTCTCCTTTTACCCCTATTGGCTGAAATGGGTATTGCATGTCTAAAATTAACTTTATCTGAATAATAGCTTTGTCCATCAGGGAGACAGAGATATCAAACCACTGTCATTCAGTAGAGGAGGAAAGGGGACAACTTTCACAACCTCTCCTTTTACCCCTACTGGCTGAAATGGGTATTGCATGCTAAAATTAACATTCTTTTAATAATAGCTTTGTCCATCAGGGTGACATAGACATCAAACCACTGTCATTCAGTAGAGGAGGACAGGGGACGACTTTCACAACCTCTCCTTTTACCCTTACTGACTGAAATGGGTATTGCATGCTAAAATTAACATTCTTTTAGTTACAACTTTGTCCATCAGGGAGACAGAGACATCAAACCACTGTCATTCAGTAGATTGAGGACAGGGGACGACTTTCACAACCTCTCCTTTTACCCTTACTGGCTGAAATGGGTATTGCATGCCAAAATTAACATTCTTTTAGTTACAACTTTGTCCATCAGGGAGACAGAGACATCAAACCACTGTCATTCAGTAGAGGAGGAAACAGGACAACTTTCACAACCTCTCCTTTTACCCCTACTGGCTGAAATGGGTATTGCATGTCTAAAATTAACTATTTTAGTAATATCTTTGTCCAACAGGGAGACAGAGACATCAAACCAGTGTAATTCAGTAGAGGAGGACAGGGGACAACTTTAACAACCTCTTCTTTCACCCCTACTGGCTGAAATGGGTATTGCATGTCTAAAATTAACTATTTTAGTAATATGTACAATATTTGGTGTTTGGCTGGTCAAGGATGAGTGCTACCAGAATGGTGTGTCGATTAGAACACAGGAATGAGTCCAGAAGTTACTTCTCAATTGATTGATTCATTTATTATTCATGATTCATTTATCATGATTCATTTAATTTAGAAGGATGTCCTGTTACTTTATCCACTACAGTAAAAGACCTGGGAGTTATACTAGATCGCAACTTGTCTTTCGAAAATCATATTTCATATGTTACAAGAACAGCCTTTTTCCACCTTAGAAACATTGCTAAGCTACGTAACATGCTCTCTGTTTCTGATGCAGAAAAGTTAGTTCATGCATTCATGACCTCGAGACTAGATTACTGTAATGCTTAATTAGCTGGTTGTCCTGCATCCTCAATAAACAAGAATGTACAAAAGCGTTAGTCCAAAATGCAGCTGCTAGAGTTCTTACTAGGTCAAGAAAATATGATCATATAACACCAATTCTATCATCTCTACACTGGTTACCTATTAAGTTCCGTATCAATTACAAAGTATTACTACTGACCTATAAAGCCCTAAATGGTTTAGCTCCTGGGTATTTAACGGAACTTCTATCGCCCTACAATCCATCGCGCTCTTTAAGATCACTAAATTCGAGGCTTCTGGTCATTCCTGATTCCTGATATTGTTCGAGGCTCAGATTCGCTGTCCCCGTTTAAAACTAGATTAAAGACGCATCTCTTTAGCCAAGCATTCACATAATACTTACCTTTCATACTACAGTTGAATCAGATTGAATGCATTAATATTATGAACAGCAGCTATGCTAATTATTTCCCATCTGCTTTTCTGTCGTTATCTCGGGACGCTAGTCCCGAGGTAAATAGAGTTCGTCAGCTCCAGTTTGTATCCAGCCTCTCATGGAAACTTCAGAAGCCCCAACACCCGTGAGGAGACGACTCGAAACCTGTGAAGAGACGACTCGACACCGGCGATATGTTATGCCCTAAATTAATACATGATTAACTAACTGTATTTTTCTATGTACATTTCTGAAATGCACTTTCTGTGAAGCTGCTTTGAGACAATATGTATTGTGAAAAGCGCTATACAAATAAATTTGAATTGAATTCCTAGGATATCTAAGTCCACTAAAGGAGGGAGGGCGTTTTCACATTTAGCTCCTAAACTCTGGAATGGCCTTCCTGATATTGTTCGAGGCTCAGACTCGCTGTCCCAGTTTAAAACTAGATTAAAGACGCATCTCTTTAGCCAAGCATTCACATAATACTTACCTTTTATACTACAGTTGAATCAGATCGAATGCATTAATATTATGAACAGCAGCTATGCTAATTATTTCCCATCTGCTTTTCTGTTGTTATCTCGGGACGCCAGTTTTGTGAAAAGCGCTATACAAATAAATTTGAATTGAATTGAATAAACAAAATGTTTCAACTTGCACATGGTACAACTTTCCTCAATGGGAAATTACCATTAGAAGATGTGGTATTCCATTTTATAACCCTCCAGGAGATTGCAGACAGTCATAATGTAAAAATAAATTATTTTAACTCTGTTGCCTTTTTGTAAAATTGCTATTGTGAAAGTGAAGAATGAATTAAGGCAGAACAAAGTCAGTCTTGTTAACTTCTCTATCAGTCCTTCAACCATTTTGTTCATTTGCTAATTATTCCAGTTTTACACAACTCATTTGAGTTAATATTTTGCTGTATTTTCAAATAAACTTTATTTTTTACATAATCTGAGTCTGAATTTATTACACATACAATGAAAAAAAATCTCTAAATGACAGAAATAGCCTGTCTTCAACATTCAAGCTACCATTTTTACACAACTTATTTACAACAAATACTCGCTGTATAATAGAGTATAACAATATGCCTTCAGAATACAGTGGTTGCTTGTTTCTTTATAATTAATTTCCTTGAGGAATCTTTTGACTGGAGAGTCATATTGTGTCATAAGGGCGTTCGATGTGCATAAAACTGTAACAATAACGACTCTGGGTAAATGTGAATTAGCTCAAAAATATGGGGAATCTTGGGAATATTAATAATTATGACTCATGGTCATAATTCATAAGTCGCATGTACATTTATTTTATCAATTATCGAGATTTCCTTGTTCTGTAACTGGATTGACCAACATCTAATTCGTCCAGCGAATAAATGTAAGATCATTACAGTTAAGAAGGGGGTATCCCTTTACAAACTCCGAGAAAGTTTTATCTTCTGGCCACGAATATCAAACTTACTGAGTTTCTGAATTAAGAACTACTAAATGTAGTTTATATCGAGCTTGTAGCTTAGATCTTTTAGTTTCATTGACTTTTATAAGGTGGGTTTTCAAACACAGAGACAATTAAAAGTATAAATGGGTTTATTAATAAAATGGCACACACTAGAGGTTATGTAAACTACAAACATAAACGTACGTAAAAATGCAAACAAACAAACAAACATTTAACCGAACAAAAACATAAACATAGCGTGATCAGAATGAAATGAAATGAAAGAAAGAAAGATATAGAGGGAAGATAGAGGGTAACTTAGTTCACAGACCTAAGACCTGGACACCTGAAATCAGCGTTTAGAGAGCGTTACGTTACGTGCAAGATTCTGTGCTCTTTCAGTGTGGTGCTGAAGAGGGGGCGCGCGTGCGCGTGTCCGGCTGGTTTGCGTCTAGCTTCGTCTTCTGGGTCGTTTCGCAAGACGATGTAAAGGCTCACTTGAATTTAACGTTACCGAGAAAGTTCAGATTCATCTCCCGGGCAGGGAGAGGTTTAAAGTCTTTGTTGCAAGGGACGCAGCTACGACTCGAACATGTGCTCGCTCGATGGAGAAGGCCAGGGCCTCCTCCAGATGTTCCTTTGGAGAAGCGCTGCGCCGAGGAAGAGGGTCAAGAGAAGTTGATGAGAGAGAGAAGAGAAACTGAAGGTTTGGACTTTTATCAGTGTCCCATGTGCCGTCCCCTCCTTCGTGTAGGACGAATCAGCTGTCGAGATTTTTCGAGCGGGAAGATTCCTTTGTCCGGTTAGACACGCACACTCGAATGAGTCATGATTGACTTTAACTTGAGAGGATTTTCTCCAGACATATGAACTTATAAAACAATGCGCATCACTGAATTCTGCTATCGGAATTCAACTCCGTTAGCGGGAGAGGATTACAGAGATATCAAAAATAGAATATAGGCTTTGTAGCAATGCAAAGATACATTATTATGCATTTGTATAGGCATTTGCAGTTCTATTAATGTTACAAATAGGACATGTATGCTTTCCTATGGTTTACACACACCTCTTAACACACAAATTTATATATTTAGTACATTTAAGAGTGACTTTATGGGTAAAAGTCCTTTTCTGTAAGGGGGTTTCTGTTTCAAAGTCCAGAGTGTGTTTGTGTGTGGGTTGGTGCTCAACTTTTAAGACCTGCCAATGAGATCGGATTACGGGATGCGATTCTACTGGGAGAACATTCTTCAGAAATACATTTCAGAGCCAAACACTCGAAGATCATAACTATATGATTAAAACAACATTAATCACACATGCATAATGGAATTGTACATATATTTAAAATAAATATTGCTTATCCTGAGTTACACACAAATGTTGGTCTCTTGGTGTGTGTGTGTGTGTGTGTGTGTGTGTGTGTGTGTGTGTGTGTGTGTGTGTGTGTGTGTGTGTGTGTGTGTGTGTGTGTGTGTGTGTGTGTGTGTGTGTCTGCGTTGGAATGTCATGAGGCTGTAAAGTCACAGGGAGTCCATGCTGAAATGGGGGTTTTAGAGGGTATTCTCCAAAACAGGGTTTCCTTATGTGACTCAAATGTCCCTCGGGGGAGCCACAAAGATGCAATTGTGACCGTTCAAGCAGACTTGGAGGTGCCATGAACAACTCGTTGTTTAAGGAGACAACGAAGGATGTGTTTGGAGATTGGGATTTACTAATTTGAACAGCATGTGACCGCATGTCATAGTCATTGTCGTTACAAAACTCATTCTGGTATGTACAATGTTGATGGGTCAGGGTCTGTGTCTGCCTGCTTATAGTAATTGGCATGTCTTCATTAATGGGTGTCTACGCCTGCGTGCCTCGAGTGAGGACAGTATAGGGCGCCTGCCAGTGTAAGGTAGCAGGAGGTGCAGAGAGATGCATATATGGGTGGAGCAGTAAATTCTGGTATACATTAGCTTTCAAACTGAGCACATCTAGGTTGTGATCTGTGATCATATCCTTAACAATTAATAAGTGCTTTAGTAGAAAGGGATCTAATATTCGGCAAGCCAAATGTAACACGTGTCAGGTCTGATGTGTCACGCTTGTATAGGGTTCAATATGCTTCGATATGGGCCAACTAATCAGAAGGTAAGGAGCAGCTACTGTAGAGAGGGAAACAACACAGCAGGAAGGTGAAAACCAAGAACTTCGTTTACTCGTTGGAATCTTGCATTCATTGAAGAATTTCTTAATTGCAATTTGTCTGGAGTATGTAAATCTCAATACTGTCATTTAACAACATACAATGAATTATAATGCTTATGATCAACTCTCTTTTTGAAATGTCAGGAAGTTGGACTCAAACAAATCAACTCAATTGAGAACAATTGTCATATACTTTGTACGAAAATGAAATAATAAAATAAAACTTCTTGAAAACTCAACAGACTCAGTTTGTTTATAACCCAATAAAATTGAAGGAAACAATAAACAATGTTCTCAAAACAAAATATTACAAACTCAATAACTCAAATCAGTCTTTCCCTTCAAATGTCTTTTCAGTCAAATGAATCAAATATTCAAGATTCACTGAATTGATTCAGTTAATGTCAGTTCAGAATCAAATGACTCAGATCAAAATATTTGTTGACTCTTTAGAATCGTTCAGTTCAGAATCAATGTCTCTCCGTTCAAAGCTCGAGGAAAAATATGCAAAAACAAAGTCTCAGTCCTGTTTGTCCAAAAACAAAAAGGAAAATATTTCTCATACCAGTTTCGATGAATTCAAGATCAAAGTTCAACAATCAAATTGTCTCCGTGGGTTGCTCGCCTTTTACATACGCTCATATCTCGTGTCCGCAGGATGGTGATCACAATTTCTCAGAAGAAACACACACACACACACACACACACACACACACACACACACACACACACACACACACACACACACACACACACACACACAAACCCAGCCAAGGCAAGAATTTCACATCTTATTCAATAAGAAGATAATTTGCGGTGCTTTAGTGTGTATCTACATCGGCCTTTATTCTCGATTCTCTGCCTCGTCTTTTTCTCACTTCGGCATCAGCTCTTCAGACTTATCACTTTCACTCAGAAATGTAATCTTTTGATTGCATTCAAGTTTCTTTTTCTCAATATCTATCTTTAGATGCGGAGTATCCCTGGAGATCACTCAGTGTGTATCTGCTTCGTCTGACTCGCTCGCTCTCTCTCAATGTCTCTGAGCGAGCGGCAGTGTCGCCGGCGCAGTCTCCATTGGCTCGTTGGAGTGTCAATCAATGCAGCACGATCAATAATTGGACAGAACACTTTCTCTTCTAAAGCACTCGTTTTTCTCTCTTATTCTCTTTTTCTTAATTTTCCCATCTTTTTACATATCTTTCAACTCTTTTACTGGTAGCCTGGATCAACTAGGTTACACAAACTTTATCAATTGTTAATTTAAGTGATCTCCAGAATCCTTGCAATAGAGAGTAACAGTCAGGTTTTGGAAGTAAAACTCTCCATAGGGAAATTGATTTTTGGCGATAACATATTGCAACTGGTATCTAAAATAATTATTTCTAAAATGACCGTGTTTAACAGCGTCTTTAGCTCTGCTCACTCCCATGAAGCACTATGAATGATGTAATCAAGTCAGTCTCCCTATGCCCTCAAAATACTTAAATATTTGTTCATAATGCTTCGTGGGATTGTAGTTCTTTTCCTCACTAAAGCCGTTAAGTACACGGTCTTGTTCTTTTGCATTTTTGTCCAATTTTCAAATACTTTTTTGCTTTAAATCAAAGTTTGTGATGTTATGATTCACCTCATAGCTGGTTGGTTTGGTTCATTGCTTATGATACTTTAAAAAATGAATGGAAAAAATACTTCCAGAACCAACGCCACTGAAAAAGTGGGCAGGCACTAATGCACCAAGAGAGAAAACAACATTGTGTTCCATAAAAGGAAGATAAACTACATTTGAAGTGAATTTCTAAAAGAAAAAAAAATCCAAAGACAGCACAGTGAAATAAACCATCTTTATGAAGATAAGAAATTTGAGGATTGATGACAGGTCCATCCTTTAGACACAACAGTGATGCAGAACTACAACCCTACTAATGTGTTTGGATTGCACATTTCATTGCCTTTACTATAAAATTGGTTTCCTGTTTTAACATTTTTAATGTCTTCAATATTTTGCCTAAAAATAAGGCAAAAATAGAAATGATGTGCACACAAACAGACACAGACAAACTATTATCTCCCCTCAATCCCAAAGTACATTTGAAAGATACCAGCACATCCTTTGTCATTAAGGAACTGATAAAGCTGTCCAAGGTCCATATGGTTTTCTCTGGTCCCGTGAGGGTCAAAAATGGCTTCATGAAATCCAGTGAACTTGCGAAGGGAGTCAGTTCTCTCCTCTATCGAGCTGTTTTCCAAAGGGACATCCTCTCTGTGACGAATCATAATTATTTTCCATGTTAAAACTTTCACCCTGAAAATATATTTTAAAAAATGCACCAATAATAAAAATCTGCTTTGCCATCACAGGAATATATATTTTAAAATATAAAAGTTATTTTAAATTGTAATATCAAATAAATTTATTTGCATTTATAAATGTAATTTTATCAAATAAATGCAGCCTTGGTGAACATAAGGGACTTCTTTCAAAACATAAAAAAAAAAATCTCCTTCAAACTTTTGACCGGTAGTTTAATATAATATAATAATTAATAACAATTTGAAAATTAAACTAACATTGTTTGTGTCAACCATAAAGTACGGTCAATTATTAGCTGCAGAGAACATTAAACCATCAAAATTAAAAGTTAATCTACTGTAGCCTATATGAATTTGGGAGATCGCCTATATCAGGGGTTTTCAAACTTATATTAGCAAATTTAAGCACTTAAACATATGTCTAAGTTCAAGAAATATTTTATAGTCATCCCAACAGCCATGAAACGCATACACACACAGGCCCCTAACATAATAAATGAGATCCTTATTTTGGACCTAACAAGTATAGTCACACACACACAGGCACACAAACAAAACCTATTTTAAATTAGGTATTAAACTCATCTTTGGTATTTTGAGTTTGCACTCAAAAGGCGTGTTCACAAAAGAGTAAGAGTAGACCCTATTGATTTTCAATTCATACCTGGCCCAGAACTCATCACAAGCAGACTGCAGACCCTCCACACACACAATACCAGGCTTTCCCGGCATACTGAACCCAGAAAGGTTCAGCTCCTTTGCCCATTCCAGAATGTTGTTCCTCTTCATCTTATTGTAGATATGATGGCTGTAGATCCAGAGTCTAGTGAAGGTCTCTTTTGACTGCATTGAAACATTTTCCTTCTTGGGATCGCAGACAGGAGCACTTTTACTGATATATCCTTGTGTATTTTCATTGATCCACTGCACAGCAGACAGAATACACACATCACCACTGCAGTTTTCAGACAGGAAGGTGTTGAGGTTGGAGTGAAGCAGCATCTGCTGGGATCTAGTGAGCTCAGAACATCTGAAAAGGGCAAAAAATTATTATCCTAGTAAAAATCCAGAAGAAATCCATTTGAAATATTTATAATAACTTGGATCCTAATGGGAATTCAGATACATTTTATCAGAGTTCCTCAAATCCGGCCCTGGAGGGACTCAGCGTTCGTACAGATTTTTGAGTGAAATTCAAGCACTAAAGTAAAGTCATTTGTGGTGATTTATATGATTAAATCATCGTAGGTCAGCAGCAAAGGCACTGGTAGATTAAGTGAGAAATCCATAAAGTATGTTTTACGTATTAAATCATTGCATTATTTGCATACAATTCTGTAATTGTATTCTATTGTGCATTTTTGTTAATTTTGAGGAATACTGAATCTGTTTGGTGAGTGTCAGAGGAGAAAAAACACTTGCAGAAAACAGCATCTGTTGTTACTATATTTAAGCAGCATTCGCATACATTTTGCTATGAATATAATTCCAACCAATCGTTCCACGAACCTATACATATCTTTTCTTATTCTAAAATAAAAATTAACTACTGCATTACTGCATTAGCTACAGTAAAACAAAGGCTTTTGCTATTATTTATTCTTTTGGATATTTTTCTTTAATAAAAAGTAATTTAATGATATGACAGCAAAAGAAAATCACACACATATATATTCATCAACCCATTTCAGAATGCATTGCAAATAGTTGTGCAAAGTAAATGAGTGTACTAAAGATTTTACAGTGTCAGTCAAGTCAAGTCACCTTCATGTATATAGCGCTTTTAACAATATAGACTGTTTCAAAGCTATGGAAGCTTGTTTCCGCCACAGAAAAAAAAAATAATAATAATAAATTGCGACTTTTTATCTCACAATTCTGACTTTTTTTTCCTCAGAATTGCGAGATATGAAGTCAGAATTGTGAGATATAAAGTCGCAATTCTGAGAAATAAAGTCGCAATTGCAAGATATAAAGTCAGAATTCTGAGAAAAAAAAGTCAGAATTGCGTGATATAAAGTCTCAATTGCGAGATATAAAGTCTCAATTGCGTCTTATAAAGTCAGAATTCTGACTTTTTTCTCGCAATTGCGACTCTATATCACGCAATTCTGACTTTATAAAACATAATTGCGAGATATAAAGTCAAAATTGCGTGTTATAAAGTCAGAATTGCGAGATATAAAGTCAGAATTGTGTGTTATAAAGTCAGAATTGCGTGAAATAAAGTCGCAATTGCGTGTTATAAAGTCAGAATTGCGAGATATAATATCAGAATTCTGACTTTTTTTCTCGCAATTGCGACTTTTTATCACGCAATTCTGACTTTATATCTCGCAATTGGGAGATATAAAGTCAGAATTGCGTGTTATAAAGTCAGAATTGTGAGATATAAACTATTCTGAGGTAAAAAAAAAAAAGCTACAGAAATAAGTAGCCTATATAAATGGCTGCTATTCTGCATGAGTTTATTTGTAATTGCAAGAAAGAAAGAAAGAAAGAAAGAAAGAAAGAAAGAAAGAAAGAAAGAAAGAGAGAGAGAGGGCAGAGATGAGGTTAGGAATGAAAAGTCAGTAAGCCTATGTTGTTTCTTCATTCACTGTGACCTATGCACTGGATGGCCAATTTCACATGTAGGCTATTTTGTGTATTTTCAAAATACAAAATACTGTATTTGTATTTAAATAAATTATGACATCATAGAATGTTGAGGACAAAAGCGTGAAACTCCCTGATCACTTTGTAGCGAGTAAGGAGTTCAGATATCAACAGTGTTTTTGCAGTTCTTGCGGTGTGTTTGCATTTGTTGATAGCGGTTTATCGTATTGATTATGGGACAGCGACACTTTCGGAGAGTGGGAGTTGACGGAGGAGGAGAGTGTGTGCCCGGGATAAACCCCCGAACAACACTGACACCCACCGACCACAAGGCGGAGCTCCATCCTCGTCCCGACGAGACGCCTGTGGTGGGCATCGGTAAAGCGGAGAGAAAGGAGAGAGGGAAAGAGAAATCAAAGAATAAGGGGCAGAAAAGGAGGACATTTCGGGAGTTTGCCTCTTTTTTCTTTTGTTCATCTCTATGACGAGTGGATAGTGCCACGGATAACTTACCGAAGTCGACAGTCGTGTACTTTTACGTGACAGAAGGGGTACGCCGCACCACAGACGCATGACACCAACCTGTGCGGTCGCATCACAATAAAATAATATCTATTTTTCCCCCTAGCTTTTCTTATCTTTCCTTTGTTATCTTTCTAATCAATCATTCTTTTCTTGTATTCTGATGACATTGAAAATATCATTGATACAAATTTTGTATTGTATACAAAGTTGTGTATGTCATTAATGTCATCTCTGAATGGTTTATGAACAGTATTTTTTTTATTTTTTTATAATTCACTCACTTTCTACTGGATATGAGGACTATGCAAATTATACACCATCAAAGTCACAACTTTTTGCACAATTATTAACAACAACTTTAAAGTTGAACAGATAAATTCATTAATTGTAATTGTAATTGTGTCATTCTGAGTTTTTACTTTTGAAGGTGGTAATAATTTTAATTTACACAGTTGACCATAATGGGCGAATACACAATATGAAACTATTCACGATATTGTTGGTATAAGGTGACAAGAAAGTATTTTAATATTATTTTCAATAAATCAACAATGAAAAAATATAAGACAGGGAAATAGTCTTTTAGTCACAAAATGCAAAACAATGTAGGTTCATGTTCAAATGTTCAAAAGGCTGTCAGTGTCGACTATTTTATTTTTGGTCATAAAGATAGATCTGAAGTGAACAATAGCCTTTAGTATGACTTAAATACATATTACAAACGAGGCAATATAATTGGTTCAAATAAAGTAGGCTATTAAAAGTAATTAATTATTTTATTTTATTTAACAACACTATTAAAATACATGAAGAAATATATAAACAATGAACATATGTATATTATGTACAAATGCCAACAGAGGGCGCAAGAGGGCTGACGATAATTGTTACACTTTACATCAAGAGCAGTAGCCTACTACGATGACGCATATTAAAACGACATATTTTTCTCGTAATAACGAGATGTCGTTAAAACGACATCTTTTTTTTTTTTTTTTTTTTGCCTTTATAAGACATGTGTAGTCATGTACAAAATATGCCTTTATCCACATAAAATTGACAGCCTATCGCGCCTTTATCACACATACGTTCAAAAAGCTTAAGCAATAGTAGCAGCCCCCAATCAGGCAAAATGAATCAATAAGGCCCTTTTTTAAAATATATTTTATATAACCGGCGCATAGGCCTATTATAGGCCTATAAGTTTTTTTTATATAATATATTATATCCTAAGATTTATTTTTGTTAATAGGCTATATCTTCATTACCTAGAAATATAATTAAACAAAAAGTAGTCAAAACACATCTAACAGAACATAGCCTAAGTTGTTTATTTTTTACAACATTGTGTTATTTTGTTTAATTAACGAAATGTCAATCTTCAGCTTTATAACAGAAGATACAATAGAAAAATCTTCAAGATACAGACAGCCATATACAATCTTCACATGTATAACGGATTGTCACCTTATAAACAGTCCTTTGTGTGGTGGAATAAGCAATGCTATATGGAAATATATGGTTACCGGTAGTATCTTAATTTAAACTTTATTTTATTATTTTATTTGTTCATTAACTAATTATGCTAACTCAACTAATTTAATGTAAAGAGCTGGATACTAATTACTAATTAAATAATGTCAAATATTAAATGTAGGCTATAGTTGCCATAGACTAAAGGTTTTTTCTAGACTAGTAGTCATTTATTTAAGCAATTAGGACTAATCGCACGTTTATATTCAACCCTGGGTGTAGGCCTATATATGGCAGCCTTTATTCCGCGCTCAAGCGCATGCATAAAACTTTCATACGGACAGGATCACATAATCAGATGGTATACCGTATTTGCTTTCGATTGGATTTTTTTTCGTTGGTGGACATTTTTTTATTTATAAACTTTATATAGATAGCCTAGTTATATTTCTCATGTCTGTGAGGCTTGTCTATACACTGTTTTTCGGTTCATTTTTTAGACGCGCTCCAATTGACAGAGATCATGAAAGCGCGCCCTGTTCGTTTTCTTTTATTTTACAAAAGCACAACGTTTTCTTGTTGTTGAGAGTTTACACAAATAAAAGTAGTTGTGACTGATGTATTAATCTTTTCTGTATGACCAGAAATGATGGAGTATTTTAAGTTGTTTCCACTGTGGATAGGAAAATGCGAGTGATGGCACCGGCGCGTCCATGTGTGTCATGCAGTGCGCGCTCCACACTCCGCACAAACACTCGGATATGCGCTTAATAATAGCGAACATGTATCTAGGTTAACGTTAGAGCGAATGGCCATGCCAGACTGATAAGTCCTCTTCATGTTTAACAAATCAAATTCTGTTGCATTTTATTGCGCCAGTTTGAAAAGGGCGGCTGAAACACTTAGCCTATACAGATAAACGCCCAACGCTGGTGTTTTTCTTTAAACAAATTCGTTTAGTCTTTAAAATAAATATTGTTTGTGGGCTAATTAATGGCACAATAATTTGTTTATTTTATTGGCTACTTTTATTTTTCATTTTTGTTTTGCATTGAATAACATTTAAAGGATTTGCTGTGCACCGCAATGCCATCCTCCCATAGAAAGACACGTTAAGAGCCACCTTTATTTTCTTTATAATAAAGGGTTTCTATCGGAAAACGCTTAAAGTATAATTAAATGCATTGCGTTCATATTCTGGGCTCATCTGCTTTTCTGTAGGATAGTGGGCCTATGGTTTATTAATAAGGTGTGTACAGCATTTGATCTTTATCACTGAAGTAGCCTATTAAGCGACATTAAGCTTTTTCTTTATAATAATGGTTTTCTATGGGAGGAAAACGCCTAATATGCAATTAAACACAATGTTCGTATTCTGGGCTCATCTGCTATTAATAAGGTGTGTACAGAATGTGATCTTTTAACATGAATGTCCGTTGGGGGCTGCTATTTCTTCAGCTTTTTGAACGTATGATAAAGACATGATTGGCTATCAATTTTATGTGGATAAAGACATATTTTGTACATGACTACACATGTCCTTATAAGTCCAAGAAAATATGACGTTTTAATGACATAAGATCTTGTTATTACGAGAAAAAGATGTCGTTAAAACGACAAAAGATCTCGACATAATTGAGTGGAAAAAATAATATGTAGCCTATGTGGCAGCAATGCGTCACCGTAGTTTTTCATGAACTTCGATTTATGAATAAAGAATTTTCCAAGCAAAATTATTAAGTTGACTATATATTGTAGGCTACAGAGAAGTTTGAGTCAGAAAAGTAAAAGAAGATATCAAAATTAGATAAATGGCTATGTTTGAGCCAAGTTGTCCATTAATGAAACATTGGCTATATCATTCCACAGAGAAGAGCTATGTGAGCAATTATAGAATAAATGGTCTAACGTTTCCGTTTTCATAAAGCAAAAGCTGCATTTTTCGTCTACGGTATAAATTTAGAGATAATCTTGTTACAGGGGTAATAATGGTAAAGAATTTTAAATTATATTTCTTTTACTTTGTTTGTAATTAAAAATGTATGTGGGTTACTCCATGCTCTATTCCAATTAATATTTTCATACAAGGGGGACCATTTGTATCTGGAGGCAGGGATAGATTTTGCACATAAAATATTTTTTATTACTTTGTTTGTAACTTTTCTGTCTAGAAAAGATAGACCATTTATTGAAACACTGCTGTAGAAAGACCAACAAGTTAGAGCCTGTTTATGGAATATTCGCTTCTTTTTTAATAAATCCATGCAATTGGTTGATGACAAATTGATTAAATTAAAATATAATTAAACAAAATTCACTTCAAAGAAAGGCTTCATGCAAAACAAAACAAAAATCATGTCTCCCGATATAGCCTATTGCAAATCCAATACTCATGCTATATTCACTTTTCGTTATCAAAATGGGAAAAGTAACATTATAATATTGGGACGGGGCGTCTTATTAGGCGACGTACTGAGGGACGACGTGTGTATCAGGCGTCTTATTAGGCGACGTGCCTGGTTCAGACGTTATGATTTTTTATACATTTCTCACGTACGCCGTCGCCACGTCGCCGTAAGGTATACGTTACTACCGTGACGCCGCCATGACGTCGCCGCCGGTCTGTCGTCTGACGTCTCTATCAATCCCATTCAAAAATAGACACGGACTGACGGCGACGGAAGGGTAGACTGCTCCTTCGCCTTCTTCAGGGTAGTCTTAGAAAAGGCATTATCCACTCGCCATACATCTCGCCCCAAATCCACCAAAGCTCAGGGTGAGCAGGTGGAGCAGTGTGAGGTGGACCAGGACACTGATGAAGCCCCATCCAGGAGATGTACTGATGGTAAATTGAGCTCTGAACAACACAAACTCTCTTTTACACTCTTGTAAAACACTCTTTTATTATCTTTTTTTTTTTTTTTTTTACTATTTTGATCACACGAGCAGTGCGCTTGGTTTTTTTATGTTACTAGGCAACCACCGAAACAGTTGTGCTGTCAGTCAAGTAAACGTCAAATCAGCCTTTTATTAACTTTATTTACTTTGTCAAAACTGTGGTAGTTGGTTCGTGAAGTCGTTAAGCTCCTGGTAACCCGCGGTAAAACGCGAGGCGCTTGGGGCTTATTAACAGCGCGCAGAACTCTCACTGCCATAGGAAACCAATTGAAAAAAAAGGCGCCTCTCACTGCAAAAAAACGCGTCACGTGTGATCGGGTCCAATCATTTGCACACAATATAAAAAACCCACATCACACATTATAAAAAGGCAGATAAATGAATTCCACGATGTGATGAATGTTTGAATATAGATGAAATATAGTTTGAAGATGTGGCGGATGATTTTAAAACAAGCTTGTGGTTTATATTCCTCTCTTTAGATCAGATTTCTTTACAGGACATCTTTACTGCAGAGGATAATGATCATCAGGAACCTCCTTCCAGTCGTCCTGAAGTCCCCCCCACTGCCGAAAACCAGCAAGAGGAGGACATCAAGCCTCAAGATCAGGACAGTCCAGCCAGTTCATCATCAGGTGACACTGGATCACAGCTGGACAGTCACAAGATCGAGGGTGAGTTTACTGCAAGTTTACTGTCTGACATAAAATATAACACACACACACTCTCTCTGAAAGTAAATATGTATATAGGAAAGCATATGTTTTAAATAATCCAGCTGATACTGCTGTAAGGTTTCTTTTAGTTTTTTTTTTCTCCATAATTTTAAATCACCATTAGGCTTTTTTTGCAGTTCACTTAAATAGTAATGCGACAAATGAATTTTTAAAAGAACAAATATTACAAATATATTTCCCTATTAACATTTCATCAGAAAGTATGGCCTCACTGCAGGACACTGCTGTATTAAACAATAAACAAATACAAATAATTATGTTTTAATAGATCACATCTCCTCGAAATACGCCATTGGCAGGAAATTGGGGGAAGGAGGATTTGGCTCTGTATTCGAAGGGACCCGTTGCAAGGACGGCCTCATGGTAGCTGTGAAATTCACAGCGAAGAGAAAGAGCCAGCAATACACCAGCCTTGTACGTATCATACTTGTCTCTATGTTGGCAATTTATAACATTTGAATGTAAATCACAGTGCAAATATTTCAATAGATAGACTGGGCTAAATCCTTATTTGAGAAACCAATCCTATGTCTAACAATAATAAAAACTGTCATTCTTCTAGCCTGACCATCCCAAACCAGTTCCACTTGAGGTGGCCCTGACAGTAATGGCCAATCAAGGCCCAAGCTGTGGCCACATTATTAAGGTGCTGGACTGGCAGGATCATCTCGACCAGTACATCATGGTCTTAGAATGGCCCTTACCCTGCATGGACATGCACAGCCTTTGGAAGCGTAAGAGAGGCCGCTTCAGTGAGGGATTGGCCCGCCACTTCATGCAGCAGGTGATTCACGCTGCTGCCCTGTGCTGTTCCAGGGGTGTGCTTCACAGAGACATCAAAATGCAGAACCTCCTGGTCAACACAGAGACCCTGGAGGTCAAATTGATCGATTTCGGCTGCGGGGACCTCATGAAAAGATCAGCCTACAAATACTACTCTGGTATGTGTTATTATTTAAAATATACATTTTGGGATTTAAACTCTAGTGACCAGTTACATCACATTACATTCTCAGACATCACACAGTGAGATATTAACAATACACTAACAAAACTATCAAAGAATAATCAATATTAATATAATTTTTGTTGACTAAAATTAAATGCCATTTCAGTTAAATTGAGAAAAAGCAAGCTTACACGTGTGACAAACTCCTATCTCCAGGCACAGCAAGGTATTGCCCTCCTGAGTACTTAGAGAAGGGCAAGTACTTTGCGAAGCAGGCAACGGTGTGGTCGCTGGGGGTGCTGCTGTTTGCCATGATCACCGGCTATTTCCCAAACAGCAGAGATATTGCTTTGATGGACCCTGATGTCTGGTTCGAGCCGGGCTTCTCAGATGGTTAGTACAAAAAAGATGTTCTAATGGATAATGCAGGAATCTTTCCCATTTTTACAGCTTAGAGAGCAAGTGTAAAGTTGAAGGAAATAATTAGACAACTCTCAATCTTTCTGCACAGAATGCTGTCGCTTTATTCGAGGTTGCCTCCAGAGTAAACCAAAGCGGAGACTCCATCTGGTTAAGCTGCTCTCCCATGACTGGTTCAAGGTACTGAGTCTAAGACAAGCTAAAAAGATTTTGAAGGCTATTTGTTAATTTGGCTTGATTATGGACATCAGTTTATTTACATTACCATTCAGTACCTGCTGTAACTGTCATATACTGAGTCCTTATACATGGCACAGATGTATTTTATACCTAATGAAAAATGCTTTCTAATTGTGTTTCAGGTCATGTAGAGGGTTTAGCCTTGCGTCTGGCGGGCTGACACAGATGACCCCTCCATCTCTCCAGCCTCAGCGTCTTGCAGGGCTGGCAGGCCTCGGTTGCGTCTGGCGCCTTGGCTTGAGGTGGTAGTTTTAGCGTCTTGCGGAACTACTCGCCTAGTGATGTATATTGTAAATAGTTCACCCAGAGCTCTCTGTTCAGCCCGTCCCACAAGTTCCTCGCCCTGCCGCCCTAGAAGTTTCTACCACTGGCATCCGGGTCCCAGAGAGGGGGTTTCACATAGCTCTCTTTCTCAGCTGCCTTGGGCCCAGCGATCCTGTCAGGGCTGCTCCAGAATTCCCAGTGAAGACAGCCATAAAGTTTCCCGTCACTGCTGCTCCAAAACCTGCCGAGGCCCCACAGAAATCACTGTGAAGGTTCATTCTGCTGCAACTCCAGTCCCTGCTTCGGTTCTAGAGCTCCGTGTCAAAGAAGCTCAGGTTGCTAAGCTTTCCAGAGGTTCCTGACATGACCACAAATTTTCCTCCCAATGGTGCAGAGGTCAGAATAACCTAGCAAATTACATACCCATTTCAAATCTTCCATTTATGTCTAAAATACTAGAAAAAGTTGTGTCCACTCAATTGTGCTCTTTCTTGCAAGAAAATGATATCTATGAAAAATTTCAGTCAGGATTCAGGCCGCATCATAGCACAGAAACTGCTCTCGTTAAAATTACAAATGATTTACTTCTAGCTTCTGACCAAGGCTGTATCTCAATACTAGTTTTACTCGATCTTAGCGCTGCGTTCGACACTATAGATCACAAAATACTCTTAGATCGACTACAAAACTACACTGGTGTTCATGGACAGGCATTAAGCTGCATGTAAAATATTACAAACTCAATAACTCAAATCAGTCTTTTCAGTCAAATAAATCAAATATTCAAGATTCACTGAATTGATTCAGTTAATGTCAGTTCAGAATCAAATGACTCAGATCAAAAGATTTGTTGACTCTTTAGAATCGTTCAGTTCAGAATCAATGTCTCTCCGTTCAAAGCTCGAGGAAAAATATGCAAAAACAAAGTCTCAGTCCTGTTTGTCCAAAAACAAAAAGGAAAATATTTCTCATACCAGTTTCGATGAATTCAAGATCAAAGTTCAACAATCAAATTGTCTCCGTGGGTTGCTCGCCTTTTACATACGCTCATATCTCACGTGTCCAGGATGGTGATCACAATTTCTCAGAAGAAACACACACACACAAAAACCCAGCCATGTTTGATACATTAAAACCAACATTCAAACCACCACTTAAATAGACATGCCAGCAATCAGTGTAATTGGAAAGAGTGGAACAATTTTTATCATTCTAAGCCAATCAAATACCTTATAGGAAATTAACAGCATGGTAAATAAATAAAAAAAGGATTTATATAAACATATATAATGTGTGTGTGAGAACGGTCAAATAGGAAAAATGACGCATGTAATTTCAAAGTGAAGGCTTAGAATAGACCCTATACTTAAAATCACTTCTTTTTTTCTTCTTCTTTGACAACCAACCAATCACAGTCTTCAAAAGATTGTGTCATACATAGCAACGGGGTCAACCCCGCCTCCTTACTAAGATGAACGTTTTTGTCTTTTCCTTACTCAGAGTTGCCCTCAGATCAGTCCCGACTCCCGACCAATATAACACCATTTCTATCATCTCTACACTGGTTACCTATTAAGTTCCGTATCAATTACAAAGTATTACTACTGACCTATAAAGCCCTAAATGGTTTAGCTCCTGGGTATTTAACGAAACTTCTATCGCCCTAATACAATCCATCGCACTCTTTAAGATCACTAAATTCGAGGCTTCTGGTCATTCCTAGGATATCTAAGTCCACTAAAGGAGGGAGGGCGTTTTCACATTTAGCTCCTAAACATTCACATAATACTTACCTTTTATACTACAGTTGAGTAAGATTGAATGCATTAATGTTATGAACAGCAGCTATGCTAATTATTTCCCATCTGCTTTTCTGTCGTTATCTCGGGACGCTAGTCCCGAGGTAAATAGAGTTCGTCAGCTCCAGTTTGTATCCAGCCTCTTATGGAAACTTCAGATGCCCCAACATCCGTGAGGAGACGACTCGACTCGACGCCCGTGAGGAGACGACTCGACTCGACGCCCGTGAGGAGACGACTCGACTCGACGCCCGTGAGGAGACGACTCGACTCGACGCCCGTGAGGAGACGACTCGACTCGACGCCCGTGAGGAGACGACTCGACTCGACGCCCGTGAGGAGACGACTCGACTCGACTCGACGCCCGTGAGGAGACGACTCGACTCGACTCGACGCCCGTGAGGAGACGACTCGACTCGACTCGACGCCCGTGAGGAGACGACTCGACTCGACTCGACGCCCGTGAGGAGACGACTCGACTCGACTCGACGCCCGTGAGGAGACGACTCGACTCGACTCGACGCCCGTGAGGAGACGACTCGACTCGACTCGACGCCCGTGAGGAGACGACTCGACTCGACTCGACGCCCGTGAGGAGACGACTCGACTCGACGCCCGTGAGGAGACGACTCGACTCGACGCCCGTGAGGAGACGACTCGACTCGACGCCCGTGAGGAGACGACTCGACTCGACGCCCGTGAGGAGACGACTCGACTCGACGCCCGTGAGGAGACGACTCGACGACGGCGATATTTTATGCCCTAAATTAATACATGATTAACTAACTGTATTTTTCTATGTACATTTCTGAAATGCACTTTCTATAAAGCTGCTTTGAAACAATATGTATTGTGAAAAGCGCTGTACAAATAAATTTGAATTGAATTGAATTGAATTTATTGCCATTTGCTTTCTTTCTTCATTGTCTCATTTCCTTAATGTGGCTTTACAATTGCTGCATATTGCTGGTGTCTACAATCAAACAAAATTAACTTTACTGATACAAATCATTATAATAATAATTATACATTCACATAACCATAAAGAAAATCTTTAACCAAATTAGTTATCAAATTAATATCAATACAAAAGGTTTAAATAAACTTACAAAGTCATAGACGCAGCAAGCAGAGGAGCAAACAGTCAGCACAAAGAGAGACACACTAGTGAGGTTGATTGGTAATTATCCTCAGGTGAAGAAAGTTCCAGGAAGTGGGCATGTCTCCCAATAGAGTGACAGGAGAGTGACTAATTGGGATTTTTAACATAATAGCTTTGTCCATCAGGGAGACAGAGACATCAAACCACTGTCATTCAGTAGAGGAGGACAGGGGACAACTCTCACAACCTCTCCTTTCACCCCTACTGGCTGAAATGGGTATTGCATGCTAAAATTAACATTCTTTTAGTAACAACTTTGTCCATCAGGGAGACAGAGACATCAAACCACTGTCATGTTGTAGTGCAGTGGCATCAAACCACTGTCATTTTGACGTTTTATATTTATAACAGTAATTAATTTATTTCCTAGCGCGAGGCAGCAATCAGGGCAGCTATTAGCCGAGACTGTTGTTGTGGTGCTCCCGCAGACACGCACTGTAGCTGAACGCGGCAGAACGAAACCTCACAAAGAGTGAAATCCTGAATGAAAATCCTTTAAGTGCTTCGATTATGTTTATATCTCCATAATTGCTTCTAGTAAAATATTAGGAGTTCGAGTTCCTATATCAAAAGTTGCATTAACTACATACCCAGTGTAATGATTAGAAGAGTAGGCCTACGTTTGTCAACGTTTCTTGCTTGCTTGCTAGCTGTATGTGTGAAGCCAAATGATCTGCCAGCCACGGAAGCTTGTTTCCACCACAGAGTAACAGAGTGAAAATTATAAAAGGTAATGGCAACTTTTAAATCTCACAATTCAGATTTTTTTTCTCACAATTGCGAGTTTACATCTCACAATTCTGACTTTTTATCTCAGAATTACATGATATAAAGTCGTAATTGCAGGTTATTAAGTCAGAATTGCATGATATAAAGTTGCAAAATTGCGTGTTATAAAGTCAGAATTATGAGATATAAACTCACAATTGCGAGAAATATACTTGAAATTCTGACTTTTTTTCTCAGAATTGCATGTTTATATCCTGCAATTCTGACTTTATAATACGCAATTGGGAGATATTAAGTCAGAATTGCATGATATAAAGTCGCAGTTGCATGTTATAAAGTCAGAATTGTGAGATATAAACTATAGGTAAAAAAGGTTTTTTTAAAAAGTCCTTCTTTTTTTTCTTAGAATTGGACTTTATATCTCAAAATTGTTAGTTTATATCTCACAAGTCTGAGAAAAGATGTCTCGCAATATAAAACTCGCAATTATGTGTTTAAAGTCAGAATTGTGTGATATAGCCTAATGTCGCAATTGCGAGAAAAAAAGTCAGAATTCTGACTACATATATATATGCAATTCTGACTTTATATCTCTCAATTCTGAGAAATAAAGTCAGAATTGCGAGATCTAAACTCGCAATTGTGAGATAAAAAGTCGCAATTATCTTTTAATAAAATGTTTTATTCTGTGGCGGAAACTGTCACGATCCACACACAAGAAATAGGGAGAAGATCCAATAGCAGTAAGTATTTTAATGGGGCATTTCGTAATCGTAATCCAGTCCAAGCAGGGGTCAAAACCAAGGTAGCAATCAGACATAAACAGGAACAAAACAACTGGCAATAACAGACCTCAGAAGTGGCGTGATAAATACAAGAACTCCGTGACACATACTAAAACAGACAGGATATATATACACAGGGGAGAGACAATGACAATGGGGAATTGGCTGGGTGCAATGATCAGCGATGGGAAACAGCTGAGTGCAATGATAACAAGGATTGTGGGGAAAGTAGTTCACAAAGTGAAATGACACCGTGAGGAAGGAGGACATCTAGTGGTGACCCAGGGAACACAAACCAGACACTGACAGAAACAAGCTTCAATAGCAGACCTAGCAGCTAGACTAGTTATTCAAAGCTAGCATAACAACCTATTTGTCCAGTCAAGTGAATGTGATTTGAGCATGAATGAGTATATACGAGAGCTTGGTAAGCTGTCTAGGAAGCTAATATTATTTTTCTTAATTTAGAATCCTGCATCATGGAGAGAAAAAGAGGAAAAAGAACTTGTAACTTTGTTGCTCCAGAGTTAGAGGTTTACCTGTTAGATTATAGCCACTTCTCCAGACACCACTACAATACTGGGCCTAGCCCAAACCATGAAAAACATCCCAAGACCATTATCCCACCTTCAACATTGGTCCATATAATTTTGCCTACAGTATATAGTGTAGCAAGGTAGTCTTCAGAATTTTTTTAATTTTAGGGGACCCCCCAAGAGTCCTAAGTCATTTCGAACCCTGGTTTTATGTCTATGCTTCATGCATTTGTAACCATTTTAAGGACAACTTAGTTGTAGTGCAGTTAATGTCCTTTAAAGTTTTCAGATTTTCACCTAATCTGAAGTTGAGAACACTTTGCAGTTAATGAGTTTATCAAATTTTTAAAAAGCTGTCCTTTAGGTAGGCATGTATATCTTGTTTGTTGAAAGACAATAACTCTGGATGAGTGCCCAACTATAGTCGGTTTCAATCCGGTGTATGTTGTAGAGAGTGAGTTTCCGTAACTTTGTTACAGTCTGATGCAACCAGAAAGAAATGTTTGGGATCATATGGTCATTTGTTATAATTTCAGACACAGGAAGAGGAGGCTTGTCTTTTCCATGTGGTAGGTTGATGCTGTAGTACAGCACTCTCTTTGCCTGACTTGGAACTCGACTCACAACCCCTCCAGTAGCATCCAAATACAGGGTAACAGGATTTCCTTTTCTGAGATGTTGTACAAGAATGACCAGTCCTGTCTCAGTGTAAAGATGCACTCCAAATGGATCCACCTGCAGATGTTGGACATATCCTGGGCAAAATCTGTATGACAGATCTGTCTTTCATAATTTTCTGAGTCAACATCAGCTCCAGGATCACATCATCATGCAGTCTGCAGCTTTTTTGAATTTCACTAGAAATTACTTTGAGTATGTTTTTATTTTAAACTTCTAGTAATGTTTCCAGCCATCAACTCAGGAACTGGTGTTTCCCTCAGATTTTTGTATTACACATTACTTACTCCTTGTACCACTTCTTTGGCAATCTTGCCTCTCTTCTGGTAACTAGCTGGCCGGGACCTTATCTCTGGTTTCAAATGGGTTACCTTACCAATTCTTGTCACCTGAATTGGAATTCGTTTGTCACTGCTCAATGGTTTGTGTGTAATACGGAAAATATAATGTGCATTGCAAGTTTTGAAGGAACATGATGCCTTGACTGTCATAAATGGACACCGATACTTTCGACTATGAGTGACCTTTAAGTGCTGGTATGTAAAAACCAGTGTGCAGCAGGGATTTGTTTTAGGAAATATTTCATAAATTACACGTGTCCATGATTTCTGCTACCCGGCAAAGGCCTTATCTTTTTCCATTTCCGTGCGGATATGTACATTGTAAAAGACTTGGGTCCTGGCCTTGTGGTTCTGTGTGGCTTCTTGTGATGTTGCTGTTGGTCCGCAGATGTTGGTGCCACGTCACGCTCTCCATCGCTGTCTGTCAGACGCACAGGTGAGAGATGGTCCGCAGATGTTGGTGCCACATCACGCTCTCCATCGCTGTCTGTCAGACCCACAGGTGAGAGATGGTTTGCAGATGTTGGTGCCACGTCACTCTCTCCATCGCTGTCTGTCAGACCCACAGGTGAGAGATGGTCCGCAGATGTTGGTGCCACATCACGCTCTCCATCGCTGTCTGTCAGACCCACAGGTGAGAGATGGTTTGCAGATGTTGGTGCCACATCACGCTCTCCATCGCTGTCTGTCAGACCCACAGGTGAAAGATGGTCCGCAGATGTTGGTGCCACATCACGCTCTCCATCGCTGTCTGTCAGACCCACAGGTGAAAGATGGTCCGCAGATGTTGGTGCCACGTCACTCTCTCCATCGCTGTCTGTCAGACCCACAGGTGAAAGATGGTCCGCAGATGTTGGTGCCACATCACGCTCTCCATCGCTGTCTGTCAGACCCACAGGTGAGAGATGGTCCGCAGATGTTGGTGCCACATCATGGTCTCCATCGCTGTCTGTCAGACCCACAGGTGAGAGATGGTCCGCAGATGTTGGTGCCACATCACGCTCTCCATCGCTGTCTGTCAGACCCACAGGTGAGAGATGGTCCGCAGATGTTGGTGCCACATCACGCTCTCCATCGCTGTCTGTCAGACCCACAGGTGAGAGATGGTCTGCAGATGTTGGTGCCACATCACGCTCTCCATCGCTGTCTGTCAGACCCACAGGTGAGAGATGGTCCGCAGATGTTGGTGCCACATCACGCTCTCCATCGCTGTCTGTCAGACCCACAGGTGAGAGATGGTTTGCAGATGTTGGTGCCACATCACGCTCTCCATCGCTGTCTGTCAGACCCACAGGTGAAAGATGGTCCGCAGATGTTGGTGCCACATCACGCTCTCCATCGCTGTCTGTCAGACCCACAGGTGAAAGATGGTCCGCAGATGTTGGTGCGACGTCACTCTCTCCATCGCTGTCTGTCAGACCCACAGGTGAAAGATGGTCCGCAGATGTTGGTGCCACATCACGCTCTCCATCGCTGTCTGTCAGACCCACAGGTGAGAGATGGTCCGCAGATGTTGGTGCCACATCACGCTCTCCATCGCTGTCTGTCAGACCCACAGATGAGAGATGGTCCGCAGATGTTGGTACCAGGTCACGCTCTCCATCGCTGTCTGTCAGACCCACAGGTGAGAGATGGTCCGCAGATGTTGGTGCCACGTCACGCTCTCCATCGCTGTCTGTCAGACGCACAGATGAGAGATGGTCCGCAGATGTTGGTACCAGGTCACGCTCTCCATCGCTGTCTGTCAGACCCACAGGTGAGAGATGGTCCGCAGATGTTGGTACCAGGTCACACTCTCCATCGCTGTCTGTCAGACCCACAGGTGAGAGATGGTCTGCAGATGTTGGTGCCACATCACGCTCTCCATCGCTGTCTGTCAGACCCACAGGTGAGAGATGGTCCGCAGATGTTGGTGCCACATCACGCTCTCCATCGCTGTCTGTCAGACCCACAGATGAGAGATGGTCCGCAGATGTTGGTACCAGGTCACGCTCTCCATCGCTGTCTGTCAGACCCACAGGTGAGAGATGGTCCGCAGATGTTGGTGCCACGTCACGCTCTCCATCGCTGTCTGTCAGACGCACAGATGAGAGATGGTCCGCAGATGTTGGTACCAGGTCACGCTCTCCATCGCTGTCTGTCAGACCCACAGGTGAGAGATGGTCCGCAGATGTTGGTACCAGGTCACACTCTCCATCGCTGTCTGTCAGACCCACAGGTGAGAGATGGTCTGCAGACTTTCCATCACAGTCTTTATCATCACAGTTTTTTGTATTCATGACATGTGTTCTGACTCCTCTTCTATTTTCATTCCACACAACATAAAGCCATTTACGGTATTGTGAAGTATTGATTCCAAACACAGCTGTAGACAGTTCTGGCCATACCTCTGAACTCCAATGTGTTTTCTTCTTTGTTATATTGACACCATGGAACTTGTTTATTAGTTGTGCAAGTCCTCCACATGTACTCCATAAATCATGTTTCCTAATTTTTTTACCTCTCTTCACTCTACCCATGTCGACATGAAACACATTCTAAAGTAATATCTTGGTAATAAAGCGTTAATCACCTACTGTTCACGACAATCTGCATCAAAGCTTGAATGACAGCTGCAGTTTTTCCGTATGGAACGCGCAGAATGAGTGACAGTGTCGTGTAATGACGCAACAGAACGTTTTAAGACAAAGTAGAAGCCTCCAATGTAATATAAATAATTTTTGAATGACTTCATGCTGCATAAAACTATTATTTTTTAAATGTGCAGGCTACATAACTGTATATTGATCATATTTATTTAAAAATATAAATATTTTTTTTAAATTCTGTAAGATCTGTTAGGCGCAATTCCAAATAAGGCCAGTTAGTGTCACCAACACAATTAGAAGTGTGCGTGTGTGTGTGTTTGATACTGGTGTTCCCTAAGTTATGGGGTCCAAATATCCACAGAAATATAATACCAGTCAATTTTGACCTTGTGGAATTTTTTTTTTTTTTTTTGTGTGTTTGTGTGTGTTTGTTGTGTTTTCTGAAAATGTAAAAATGCAGAAATTGTTGTTTGATACGTAGGTTTAGAGGTAGGTTTATTGTAGTAGGACAGAATATACAGTTTGGAATATATGCCTATGGAATATCCCCTAAAAAACATGAAAACCCAACTTATGCTTGTTAAAACTTACTTATACTCAACACCTTATTTTGAAATTTCATTTTCATTTTTATTCATTTGAACCCAGTGGGTACTTGGGAGAAAGCTCTCAGTATTGATGATGATTGTTTATTTAAGTCAATTAGAAATATACTGACTTGCAATGGAATGGTTTGAAAAGTATTCCCTAAATATTCAGAGTAAGATAAAATAAGAATCACTGTTCATTATGCAAGAAATACCATAATTAAAGGGTCTTGGTCATGAATTGTCATTTTTAATTAGCGGGTGCATGATCCAGTAATAATCTATATTTTAAAACAAATGATGGTATTGTTTTTTAATATGTTTAGTATTTTGAATTTTCAAGATATACAGTTTGTAGTAAGTGACATAGTTATTTAGATACTTATTTATTTTATATACAAAATCATGAATATTTTTATTGTGGTGTTTCTATTTTTTTTCTATTCTGCCACTGGCCAATGCATATGGAAAAAGGACCAAGTCCAAGCATATTTAAGTGCTTCCCTGATGTTGTAAGAAATACAGCATTTTAATGAACAAGTAAAAAAAAAAAAATTCTTTGTAACATATTTAAAAACTCATACAGTATTTAACTCTATTTTTGCATTCTTGACAGTTATATTTGAGGATTGTTTACTAAGATCAGTACTTAGTATATAAAAAAAAAATCCTGACATTAAATTGTAGTTGTAAAAATATGTATAGGCCTATTTATCAACTTTTTAAAAAATATATATTTGAATCTTGCAGACTTCCATATAAACAATGCAAAACCACAAGTGTGTAAACATTTTATTTAACATTTGAACATAGTAACATATCTAACACAGACAAAACATTTGACATTTAGTTGTTGTAAAAGAAAAAAAATTGAGTTTGTTTTATGTCAATTGCCCCCCTCTGCTGAATGAGTTTTACATCTCTCTCTTCCTAATGGATAAAGCTATTACAAAAAGATGTTTAATTTGGTCATGAATTTTTCCACCAGTAGGGGTAAAAGGAGAGGTTATGAAATTTGTCCCCTGTCCTCCTCTACTGAATGACACTGGTTTGATGTCTCTGTCTCCCTGATGGACAAAACTATTACTAAAATAAAGTTCTCTTACGAGAGGTTCTCTCGTACTTGCGTAATATCTTACGCTAGGGGAAAACCTCTTTTCCTCGAGATATTGAAGCCAAAAATTATCCTTAATTTTGCAATAATGTAAAACGCATTGCAGCAGCATGCAGACATGGGCGAGACAGCTCGCGCGCCCATTGGCTGCTCTGCGGCAACTGCACCAGCCTATCGATAGAGGCCCCTCATGACGTCAGAACCAATGAGGGTGCTTCGCGCCCACTACGTCATGTCCCGCCGAAAGCGGGTGGGGCTATAAATATTTTTTATCTCTTTAGCGAAGCTCACGCATCGCTGGATCCCGAGAGGAAGAAGCCGCGCCGTCTGATAGAAGCACTCAGCGGGATTAGTGCTGCATCTGAAGCTGCTGGTTGACAACTCGCCGCCTTCAGTCGCCGTTCCTGCTCACGCTTTCCGGCGTACATATCCTTTTCTCTGCTACTGTGTTTGTGTATGTGTGTGTTCGCCGCCGCGACACACACTCTCATTGCACTAAAAGAGCCGGGCGTCTTTTTCAAGACGCCCCTTTCCTGAGGACACGCAGCTCTCGCGCTCGCTGACGGCGACTGCCCTCACTGCGAGCTAGTTACTGCCTATGGTGACTCTGCGGACTCACCTGGCATCCTTCTCCGAGACTGCTCCTCCGCCCCCCCGTGCTCGTGCATCTGAAAGCCTTTGTGTTCCCCCCTGTGGCTCAGTGGCGGAATCTTTGGTTTTTCGCACGAGAGACCGGTGTTCGAATCCCGGTCTAACGGCAGATAAATTATGCCTCCAATGCTTCGCTCTGTCAGTTCCCTGAAAGGCGACTGCAGATGTGCATTTTGCAGCCAACGAGCGCGTTGTACAACCCGCTCGCCTGCACCCAAACACCGTTTCTATGGTTCCCGTGCGTCACTGGCGAAAGGAGAAAAGAGTGTTTATGTCCCACTGCGGCCGGGCCGAATTCCATTTCTCACACATTCCTCATTCCCCTCTGAAGTTCAGGCGACTGGAAATGTCAATACTGCAGTGAGCGAGCCTGTTGTAATGCACGCACGCCTGCAAACAAAAAGCACCCAAGCACCGTTTCTATGGTTTCCGTGCGTCACTGGCGAAAGGAGAAAAGAGAGTGTTCCTAGTCCAGCTGCGGCTGGACCGACCTCCATTCTCACACATTTCTCTGGAAATGCCAATATTGCAGTGGACGAGCCTGTTGTAATACACGCACGCCTGCAAACAAACGCCAGCATGTTGACGCTCTCTGTTTCTATGGCAACTTCTCGCTCGTTCAGTTCCAGTAAATGCGACTGTTCCAGTGTATTCTGCAGTAAACAAGTCGGCGACACAGCCCGCTTGCCTGCACACAAACGCCGTTTTTACGGCTACCCAGATAAATCCCATAAGAGTGTATTTTCTGGTGTTCCGGCCACGGGCGATGGTGTAATGAGTGTAGACAAAATGCCCACTGCCCAGTGCTCATTCCTACACAGAAACACAGCCCGTCACACAGGGCTCGCGCACATGAAATCGACCCAGATCGATTGCGCATTAAATGTGGTAAATGTGCCCACTGCCCAGTGCCCACAAACACTACGTTCTGCATGTCTCAAGGTTTCTGTAAAACGAAACCAACATGCATCGCTCTGACAATGCTCTCAGTGTTGTAAATGTGCCCGCTATCCTGCGCCCACATTCACACATAGACATGAAAGGTCTTACGGGACTCGCCCAGCCCTCCCCCTCTCGGTTGACCACCGCAGAGGAGTCGAGCGCGGGCAATCTGCCCGCTGTTATCAGCGCGCCCCCTGCCTCAAATGTCATAAGCGCGACGCTTATGTTGCAGCACACTGAAGCCCCTCTGTCGCTGAGCGACCAGAGCGCGCTTCGCATTCAACCCCTAGCCATTCGTGCAAACGCATGGCAAGGCTACCCGGGGTTTCGAAGTGGGTGCTAGACATTATAGAAAGAGGCTATTCGCTACGGTTTCGCCAACGCCCTCGCCGCTATGCGACGCGCGTCGAAACCACGGTAAAAACAGAAGTAGCACACCTACTTCGAGCCGAAATTTCGAAACTGTTGAGCAAAGGGGCCATAGAGCCCTTATCTCAAGCTCAGAGCGAAGGAGGGCTATACAGCAGATACTCCCTGGTACCGAAAAAAGACGGGGGTCTCAGACCCATACTAGATCTAAGGCAACTGAACAGAGTGCTTGCGAAGTGACAGTTCAGAATGCTCACGACCAGAAAAATCCTCGCGCAGATTCGCCGAGGAGATTGGTTTGTGTATATTTGTGACGCATATTTTCAAATACAGATAGCGTCACGTCACAGGCGATATTTGAGATTCGCCTTCGAGGGCCAGGCATATCAGTACACAGTCCTACCGTTCGGCTTGTCCCTAGCACCCCGTACATTTACGATGTGCATGGACGCAGCGCTCGCACCCCTCAGACTACAGGGCATGCGAGTATTGAACTACTTGGACGATCGGCTGATTCTAGCTCAATCTCACTCGGTGCTCATAGAGCACAGGACCATTTTACTCGATCACCTCGAGAATCTGGGTCTCAGAGTCAATTGGGCGAAGAGTTCTCTGTCCCCCAGGCAGATAATATCTTTTCTGGGCACAGAACTGGACTCGCTGTCTATGATAGCGCGACTGTCACCACAGCGCGTACTAGACGTTCAGCGCGCAGCAAGCTCTTTCCGCTGCGGCGCATCTGTCCCGCTCAAGAAATTTCGAGGATGCTAGGTCTCATGGCCTCAGCATCATCAGTACTTCAGCTGGGCTTGCTTCGCATGCGCCCGCTACAGTTCTGGCTGAAAGCGCGAGTGCCGCGCCGAGCGTGGGCTTCCGGTCTGCTTCGTCTCAAGGTCAATTAGAAATGCATCGCAGCTCTGAAACCTTGGAAAGCAAACGACTGGTACCGATCAGGTGTAAGCCTGGGGACTTCCCCGAGTGTGAGGGTGGTGTCTACAGACGCATCCACCTCGGGATGGGGAGCGCTGCTCGAGGGCAGGCCGTTCTTCGGCCAATGGTCAGAACGGGAGAAGCTTCTGCACATAAACTGCCTCGAAATGTTGGCAGTAGATAACGCGCTGACGCGTTTTTGTCCCCAAATAAGAGGACACCACGTCCTGGTCCGTTCGGACAACATGTCAGTGGTGGCTTATATAAATCACCAAGGAGGTATCAGATCCAGAACCCTTCACAGGCTGACGGAACGCCTCCTGGTCTGGGCTCAGCACAATCTGCGCTCGCTCAGAGCAGCGCATGTGCCCCGCCACCTGAATGTGGGACCAGACAGACTGTCCAGAAACAATCTTCCGGTAGGAGAATGGTCTTTACACCCACAGACAGTCAAACTGCTATGGAGGACATTTGGCAGAGCGAAATAGACCTATTTGCGTCTCAAGAGAACGCTCACTGTCGGGAATTTTTCCCCAAGAGCAGGGATGCGCTGGCCCACGTCTGGCCCCGCTGCCCGCTCTATGCGTTTCCCCCTGTCATGCTCCTACCCCAGGTGTTAGAGCAAATCAGGAAAAACGGATGCCCAGTGCTACTCGTCGCCCCATTATGGACGAACCAAGCCTGGTTTCCAGTCCTGATGCAGCTGACGAGTACCGCCCCGTGGCCGATACCGGTGAGGAGGGATCTCCTCTCGAAGGCATACGGCTCGATCTGGCATCCTTGCCCGGAGCTTTGGTCCCTACATGTGTGGGCCATCAACGGGTACCCGTTAACCTCCCAGCGGGAGTGTTAAACACGATCACGCAGGCTAGAGCTCCATCTACGAGGTGGCTCTATTCCTCAAAATGGTCTGTGTTCACTAGCTGGTGTACAGCGCGTGGCACTTCACCCTCACACTGTGGGGTGCCGGAGGTTCTTTCCTTTTTACAAGAGCTTCTGGATAAGGGCAGAGCCCCATCCACGCTCAAAGTTTATGTGGCGGCCATTGCAGCGTTCGCTGAACCACCGCTTGGCCAGTCATTAGGAAGGAACAATCTGGGCATTCGCTTCCTTAGAGGAGCTAAGAGGCTGAATCCTCCCAGACCTCCCTCGGTTCCCGTTTGGGACCTTTCCACGGTTCTGGAAGCCATGAAAGGTGCCCCATTCGAGCCAATACAGTCAATAGACCTGAAACTCTTGTCTCTCAAAACAGTGTTTCTTCTGGCTCTCGCTTCAGTGAAGCGCATAGGGGACTTGCAAGCGCTCTCAGGCCCCGTCCACACTACTGCGTTTTCGTTTAAAAACGGAGAACTTTTGCTACGTTTGCACCTCCCGTCCACACTAAAACGGCAAAAACGGAGACCCAAAACGGAGAAGTTTAGAAACGCTGCTGACCCGTTTTTCGTTTTGAATCTCCGGAGGGCGTTTTAGTGTGGACGGGTCAAAACGGAGGACTTTAGAAACGATGACGTAGTAGAGGCTCACGCTCGGCTCTATGATTGGGTGTCATCAGTCATGGCGTATATCTTTGCTAGCAGCTGTTGTGCAAGTAAATTCTGCATTTTACAATGATATAACTGCCTACATGCGCCGGAGGCAAGCTATTATTCGAGCGATCTGTGACAATTCCCGTGTGCAGTGGCGGTACCGACCGTACATGGAGCGTCGGTTTTGGGTTAACCCGGGAAGAACCAGCGCATGGTGGGATCATTTTTATCAATGAAGTTGTGTTTACACCGGCACGCGCATGCCCAGTGTTGGTGAATGGTCACGTGATCCGCGTTTTCAGTCGTTTTAATGTGGACGGAGATCAATTCTAATACGCAGCTAAAACGCTGGTGTGGACGGAGATCGTATTCGTTTTAATTCTCCGTTTCTAAACTAAAACGCAGTAGTGTGGACGGTAGGGCTGGGCAAAAAAATCGATTTTTCGATAAATCGTTTTTTAAAATGTGGTCGATTCAAAATCGATTCTCAAACGCCAAGAATCGATTTTTTTCCATCTTTATGTATTAGTTTTCCTCCACTGTTCATAGGCTTGCAAACTCGATTTTATAGCTAATGCTGTGAGATTTTATGGTAGTTTTATCTAAATCATAAAATAACCTCAATTAGTGCTGCACGTTTAATCATATCGCAATCGCTATGACAAGCCTATACGCAATTAGGCTATATGACCAAAATGCTGCCAAAATGCTGTCGTGACTGTGACAGAAAAACTTGCGATGATATCGTGCGTGCGCACAAGACAGCACAGAATAGAATTATCTTTCGCGCTTGAACGAAGAACACACACAATTATGCCAAAATGTATTTTTGTCGAGTATCTTTATAACATAAGAGCAGTCTTATGACGAACGTGAAGAGTTGTGCCTCGTGAGAGAATGAGTCCGCGTGTGAGTTCCAGCGGCTGGTCTTAAAGGGACAGTACACTGTAGCCACTAATTATCTCTGTCATTTAAGTTAATCAAAGAACAAAGAGAACAGAGAAAAACACTCACTGCTCTTGAATAAAGAACTTTTGTAACTTTGATTAGTCAATATATAATTTATAATTAATGCAACACAGACTGTTTGATAATTTTATTCAATTTCTGTATGGCCTAGCTGTTAGACAGGAAGGGCACATATTATATTATATGCAACGTTTTTATATGTGGGTTTATGTGAGGATTGTTAACCTGTTTGATCAAGACATGCGACTGTTCTGACTTGTCCAATTTTCAGCATCAATTTTTCATCTTGCATCAAAATCCTGTCTATTCATTGTATGCATTTGAAATATAGAGTTGGGTTCTGTTTTAATGTACCCAAGTGTACCTAAAATAAAAAGAGTTTAATATACAGGTTTGTAGCTCTTAATTTCTTTTTATTAATTAAACACTTGAAAACTTGTTCACTTTTTTTTCTTTTCTTTTTCTTTTTTTAATAAATATAGGATTTGTATTTAATATTCATTGAGTGAGTCGAATCTAAATTAATTTAGAATCGAAATTGGAAAAATCGAATCGAGAATCGAAATCGAAAATTGAATCGAGAATCGAAATCGAATCGAATTAGAGCTTGCGAATCGAAATCGAATCGAATTGTAACATCTGAATCGATACCCAGCCCTAGTGGACGGGGCCTCCACACTAAGTGAGCGCGACGTGTATGGAGTTTGGGCCTCATGACCTGAGAGTCATACTCAAACCAAAGCACGGATATGTTCCTAAATCCCTCAATACACCGTTTAGGGCACAGGTGATCTCCCTGTCGGCCCTGCCGGTATCTGAAGAGGAAGGAGACGCAGGCTTCCTTTGCCCGGTCAGGGCGTTAAGAGCCTATGTGTCTCGCTCATCTGTTTTCAGACAGACGGAGCAGCTCTTTGTTTTGTTCAGCGGACGTTCTAAGGGACTAGCTGCGTCAAAACAGAGTTTATCCAGACGGATAGTTGATGCTATAGCGCTAGCTTACACATCCAAGGGCCTGCAATGCCCGTTAGGTGTCAAAGCGCACTCCACGAGAGGCATGGCCTCGTCGTGGGCTTGGTCTAGTGGGATTGCCTTGCAAGATATCTGTATGGCGGCGGGCTGGGCCTCCCCGTCTACATTTATAAGGTTTTATAACCTCGAGGTTCCCGCTTTACAAGCTAAGTTGCTCTCGGTCTAATTTTTCAGTATTGCCTGCCCGATGCTATCGGCTCAGGATGCTGAAACTGCTAGAGCGTCGATCACTGATCGTCTGTATCCTTCTGTGGGCAGTGCGTAAGTCCCCCATATTTATCAGTCCAGGCCGAGTTCGCCTAGCCTGGTTCCTGAGTCTGGCCTCTCTCCATTGAGAAACGTTTACTTCCTTGTAGGCGGGTTCGCTGTTAAAGTTCAAAACTATTGGATCTGCCCAGAGTCACTCAGGATCTGCCATAGCCAATCGCTAACGTGTGGTCGTGACGTATGTCATGCGCCGAAACCAGCCGGAAACAACAAGTCCGAATGATCAGAGGATTATGTTTAGAATAAGATGTCTGTCAACGAGAGCTGCAGGTTTTGTTCATCAAATTTAAGAGTTCAAGGAACAATTGTAAATTCTAAATGTATATTTGACACTCAGTCATTTAATGCAGGTCTGTGGTCACTGTCTCAAAGAGCATGCACAGAGTCCAAATGAAAACAATTCCCCATCGTCCAAATTAAACAATTCCCCATCGTTAGTACACATTGATGGCCTAAGACACGAAACGAGCGGTTTGTGTGAGAAAACGAACAGTAGCCTATTTATATCGTTTTTACCTCTCTGAGGGCGCGCGCGCATCCTGGTGTGTGACGTGTACGCAGACTGGGTACGCAGAGGAGGGTCACAACATCATGGCCACCAACAAAACTTAGCAAACATTGTTCTTGCTCCGGCTTTAACTTCTATATATTCTGCAGTTTTGCAACAACGGACCGAATAGCTTTTCTCACGTCTTTCTCCGCTGCCATTACTGAACTCCAACGCAAACTGACGCACTACATCAACGTCATCGTTCTCAGCCACTCCCTCTGTTCGCTGATTGGTCCTACAAAAAATTGGTTTCTGGAAACCTAAGAATATACAGCAGTCCCAGACGTAGTACTGAAGGAAAATGAAATTGAGCGGAAGTGCGTAGGAGGGCGCAGCCAGGCTAGAGTTCGCCCTGGCTGTGTGGAACACTTGATATAATCTGCTCTTATTAGAGCTCTATATTACAGGAATGATGCTATTCTAGCCCCTCTTCCCGGATTCTCTGCGAGTCCCTTGTGATTAGGCACTGTATGAGCCCCGGGCACCTGCCCTTGGGACTTTAGTGTTATATCTCAGGCACGCACGGCGTTTTACACTGTGTTCCCCTAGCGTAAGATATTACGCAATTACGAGAGAACCTCTCGTAAGAGAACGTACTCGGTTACTAACGTAACCTCGGTTCTCTCTAGAGAGGGAACGAGTACTTGCGTATCTTGCCGTGCATGCGTCATGTTCTGATTCGCTTCAGCGATGAAAAAACGGACCAAACCAGCCTCTCGGGGCCGTATTTATAGCCCCACCTGCTTTCGGCGGGACATGACGTAGTGGGCGCGAAGCACCCTCATTGGTTCTGACGTCATGAGGGGCCTCTATCGATGGCTGGTGCAGTTGCCGCAGAGCAGCCAATGGGCGCGCGAGCTGTCTCGCCCATGTCTGCATGCTGCTGCAATGCGTTTTACATTATTGCAAAATTAAGGATAATTTTTGGCTTCAATATCTCGAGGAAAAGAGGTTTTCCCCTAGCGTAAGATATTACGCAAGTACTCGTTCCCTCTCTAGAGAGAACCGAGGTTACGTTAGTAACCGAGTACGTTAATTTTAGACGTGCAATACCCATTACAGCCAGTAGGGGTAAAAGGGGAAGTTGTGAAAGTTGTCACCTGTACTCCTCTACTGAATGACAGTGGTTTGATGTCTCTGTCTCCCTGATGGACAAAACTATTAAAATTTTTATTTTTATTTTTTTAGACATGCAATACCCATTTCAGCCAGTAGGGGTAAAAGGGGAAGTTGTGAAAGATGTCCCCTCTCCCCCTTTACTGAATGACAGTGGTTTGATGTCTCTGTCTCCCTGATGGACAAAGCTATTACAAAATGAATGTTAATTTCTGACGTGCTATACCCTTTTCCCAAAGAAGGGGTAAAAAAAGAGGTTGTGAAAAATACCCCTCTGTTAATTTTAAGTTCGGCACCTCTACCGAACTGCACTGGTCTCATGTCAATGGGCCCTTTAAAATAAAAAGCTGTAACAAAAACACACCCTTTGCGTTGTTACAGTTAGAAACGAAGAAAAGTTGCACTTTCCGGATTTAACCTGGTGCGTTCAAGCACCCACTTCAGCAGTGACACGAGTAGCGTAATGACGTACCTCTCTAGGCCCCGCCCACTCGCTGCCAACGGAAGGCGGGCAGTTGGAGAAGCAAATGCGGTCATTTTATATACTGTCTATGGGTCATTCAGCGGTAGCATTAAACACGCGGAAGAAGAAGTATTAGCAACATCGTACATATGCTGTTCAAAAGCAGTGTATATTACGGTGGCCGAGAGAGCTCAACGCGCTGCAACTGAAGAAAACACATGCAAATAGGAAAACACCCGCAAAATTAAGAAATATCTTCATCAGTTTCACAACACATGTGCGCTCCAAATACTCACAACACAACCAAATACAGAAGCGTGCTGCAAAAATTCACAACACAACAAAATACAGAAACGCGCTGCAAAAGTTCACAACACAACCAAATACAGAAACGCGCTGCAAAAGTTCACAACACAAAACAAATCAGAAACGCGCTGCAAATAGGACAGAACACAACGGAAATGTTTCGGGGAACCCAATAAGTGACGGACCCGGCTGGGACGTTTTTATTGCTCTTGCGCATTACCTATGCCCTAACGTTACTCCCTTAAAAGGGCAGACGGCAGAGCCCTTGAAGTGGGCACTTTGGAGGGAGCGGGGCACTTATGTGCCATTATGTAGCTGTTTGGAACAGAATTGATGAAGGGAGCAACGAAAGACAATGTAATTTCCTCATTATTTTCACCTGGGATGTTCCCATGACAACGCAGCGCCGTCTCATATTTGGACCTCTTATATACTGTCTATGATTTGGACCCTTCATTCTAACATTTCTTATGAAACTTATTTTAACATAACATGAATGTGTACAATGTAACTGATGTATATATTAATATCTTTCCCTCGTGTTCTTTTTCTCTATCTTTTTTCTTTAATTTAGTCTTCAGCTCATTGTTCTTTTCTGATTAGTATTCTTAAGACATTGAACATATTATAAATGCATTTTGTATATTGTATACAAAGTTGTATGTCATAAACGTGTAATCTCTGTATGTTTTGCAACAAAAATAAAATAATAAATCAAATTAAATTAAAGTAGACAGCTCCGTAAGCACGTCCCAGTCGGGTCCGTCACTTATTGGGTTCCCCGGAAACATTTCCGTTGTGTTCTGTCCTATTTGCAGCGCGTTTCTGATTTGTTTGTGTTGTGAACTTTTTCAGCGCGTTTCTGTATTTGGTTGTTTTGTGAGTATTTGGAGCACACTTGTGTTGTGAAACTGATGAAGATGTTTTCTTAATTTGCAGGTGTTTTTTTCAGTTGCAGCGCGTTGAGCTCTCTCGGCCACCGTAGTATATACCTCTGTCTGTCCTCCTAGACCTGAACATACCTCTGTCGGCACTATCTGTTTCTCTGGGTTAAAGCCTAACAATTATAAAAATGAGATCCTTGTTTTTAAGAGAGATTATTTCTACGCCTTATGTTATTTTCTACTGGAACAGTTTCTTTAATAATGTAAATTGGACTCAAGTTTGGTCATTACCTCAAAAATTCCTCCTTACAAATAAGGTTAAGGAAATCTCATATAAATTAATTCATAGAGTTTATCCTACAAAGGTATTCCTACAAAAAATTTAAATTGATATTGATTTAAAATGTTCTTTCTGTGAATGCTCCACTGAAACAATTTCTCATTTGTTTTGGTCTTGCCAATATACCCATGGAATAATGTGGAGGTTTTCATTGCTGATAATATTTATCTTATAAACATGTGATTTTGGGTTATCAAGGATCTCTCTTTAAAGGATGTTGGTTTTATTATACATTTTATTTGATTTTTATGTAAATTTCACATTCATAAATGCAAGTTTAAAAAAGGCAAACCTCTTTTTATGGTGCTTGAAAAGGAGATTAAAATGTATGTAGATGTGATGTCAAAATCTAAAAATAGTAAATCAATTAAAACAATTAATATATGCTCCTCCTTTAACATTTTCACATAATATAAAAAAAAAATATATATAATGAATGGTGTTGACCTGCAAAGTATATTTTCTGTATTTAAATTGCATTGTAATATCCTATGGAATTGTTATATGTATAATGTGTATCTGTTTGTAAACTGATGCTTATGTACCCTCTAGTCTTTTTATTATTATTTATTTATTTATTTTTAAATGTATTATTATTATTAATTTATTTTTTCCTCTCCCTTTGTTCCTTCTTGTTGAGGCATGTGAAATATTTTCTGTTATATGAGATATGGCACTGTACATGCTACCTGCTGTTGACAATAAAGCATAAAAAAAAAGTATTAGCAACATCAAATAATTATGTAATTCAAAACTACATATAATGTGTACAAAGTCTGTGCAATCAATCAAAGACTAAAATAAGTTGAAAGATGCCACACAACAAAGTAAGGTCTATTTAATTGAATGGGGGAAAGTTTTTATCTAGAGAGATTTTTTAATATTTAATTTAAAGTTTTAGCTGGCCCAATTTTGTGTTTTTGTAATTTTATTTATTTTCTGTATTTTTTAGATTTAGTTACTTTGGGCCTATATAAACTAAAATGAGAAACGTTGCCTTGGCAAACGTATAGCTGAAATAAAATTAGTTTAACTTTGTATTTTATCTCAATAAATGAAATGTTTATGGTTTTAGTTAACAGTAATAACCCTGATCTCTATAGGCTACTGAAAAAGCAGTCATACTTGTATTTGCAGTGCTTTATTCAATATAGAAAATAGACCATCAGTGTGAGTTTCTCAAAATTAAATTAGCTACAACTCAGAGGATATTGACAGTGAATTAAATTTCTTAGGAAAAGCAGTTTTACAAACATTCTATAAATCATAAACATCTTAAAACATTTAACTAACTATTTCTCTAACGTCTGAAAGGAACATTATTGCAGATGAGCAACACTTGCAGATGTAAATGCAGACATCAAGAAGTCTCCGTGATGTAGCCTATACGTGTGCTATCCGGGACAAGTTAATGGAATCTGAAAACAGGATAACATTAGAAGTGATCAAAAATATAAGTAGGCCTATGAACAATTTGTCTGTGGCCTATATAAGCAAGAGCAAATGCTCTAATAAAGATGGATACAGCATTTTGCTCCACAAGGTGGCGATATGGCACTCTCTCAATGTAAATCGCCTTTGTCAAAAAATACTAGGCTATGTAAAATGTATTATATCTCAGTAGTAAAATGGAGTGGAAAAAAATGAACAATGGCGCGGCAGATTCTGTAAATGATTGTACAGAAGACACCAGAAAATAGTGCCTGTCTAAAAGTAATGGCCTATAGGCTACAGAGTATTTCAAAGACATAATTGCAAAACGATATACAGTTCTGCTATCTAGAAAACTAGTCAGAAGTACCAGTCACATCCACCCCGATATCTTTCAAACAGATTTTTTCCCCCAGGGTTTAAGATATGGTTGGTTCCTTTCAGCCAAGGAGCTCTAAATTGGTTAGGGTTAGTGTGAGCTAGTTCCAGCCAGCTGGTGTAACTAACATTAGCCTATAGAGCTGGTTTGAATTGTGCCATGAATGTGAACATATGTTGTCTGTGAATTTTTTATATAATTTTTCATGTTACGAGTTTGACAGTATATTGTATGATTCTTTGGCTAGCAGTTGTGGAAAAGACATAACGAAAAAGACTACATGTCGCCTATGTGACGTCACCCCATAACACATTTTCCCTCCACTTGTCAAATCACGGTGCTAATGCTGCGATAATCTATGGGGACAGATCGAGATGCCTGTGTGTTTTGTACCCAAATGTCACCATTCAAACCAAATGGGCTGTTCTTTCTTCAGATTCCCGTCTGATGTAAAAACTAGGTTGTAGTCCACAAAGTGCTCTCAAACAAAGTCTAACCGTATCAAACTTCTACCCGCTAAATTGTAGCATTCTTCACACGAAAAATTATATAAAAAAATTCACAGACAACATATGTTCACATTCATGGCAAAATTCAAATGGGACCAGAAAATAATTATTTTCTCCCATTCACTTGCATTGACGATTTTTCAACCTAGAGGTCCAGTGGGGTTAGCGGAAGGGGCGGGACTTACAGCTCTATCTATGCGAGGCCAAAGCATCTTTTTTTCTATTGACGACCAGGGCTGGAAAACACTGGGGGGACAGTTGGGAATTTTATATATTTTTATTCATATTTTTTTATTACTTTCAATTACTTTTAATTTTCAGATGTATTAAATATAAAATATTCTATAATCTTATTACAGTTTTTCTCAATTGCTAAAACACTAAAACCCATTGGCTGAACAAAGTTCTCAGTTGCCTGAACTCATTTAGCTAATTGTGCAGTCTTTTGTCAATACCTTAAACCATTTCACATGGTGAAACACAATTTGCAGATCTCACTTAGACTTTTCAGCAAAACTCTAAACACTTTCTCATTCTCAAAACACACTCTAATGCACATGTCATCCACACTGGTAAACACAAGTGGCAACAATCAACTACAAATAGAGAACACGTGTCATTGATTGAACACAACCACTCAAAACTGATTTAACCTGTTTCAAATGATGCCCAAAGACAAGAAGAAGCACACTGATCACATGTTTACTCTGATTTTTTTGTCCCTTTTAGTATTGTATTCTGCAGTACAGTGCATTGTGGGCTGTATACTGTACAATGAACACATTGTATGTCCCTGAACATTGTGCTTTCAATTTGTTACTGTAACAGCACTGCCACTGACTGCTCAATAGATTTTGACTGGTTGCAGGTTCATATCAACAAAGAACAAGAATTACAGTATCACAGAGACAAAGGACAAGTTTGTGAGATGCAGGGTACAGTACTGTAAAAATAGGGGTACAAGGAGGAGGAAGAACAAACACATTTTGCAAAGAGCAAAGCAGAGTTGTAATTTCTGATAAATTTTGAGCTACTATGATAGAACATGTTTTCGTTCATCAAAAGACAATGACGGAAACATATGAAATTTGTTTTGAGATTAAAAATGTACTTCTCCCTGAACTTTTTGATGGTACAGTAAGTGTCATGGGTAAGTCTAAACAGAATAGCTGTCCAATGTCCATAGATATATTTCGAGAACTATATGTTTTGAACAATGTGTTTTCTGTTTTTTGGTGTATTGTTTACTGCTTGATAGTGTATATTATGGAAGCCCATTCCCGCCACATAAGAAAAAAAACGACCATAAAAACTCGAAATGATGACATTCTTAAATCATTATTATGACATAAAATGTCGAATTTATGATTTACTAAATCGAAATTATGACTTTAAAAGTCATAATTATGAGATAAAAAGTCAAAATTTTGACATACCAAATCGAAATTTTGACATACTAAGTCGAAATTATGACTTTAAAAGTCGTAATTATGACTTTAAAAGTCAAAATTATGACATAACGAAATCGAAATTATGACTTGTCGACTAAGCTAATTGATCTTCAGGCTTCACTCGACAGGACACGACACGACACGACACAGGATGACATGCATGCTTCCATAGAATTGTGAACACATTAATTAGGCTATTTTGATCGTAGTTGGATGAAATTCTTGCCTTTAGCGAGCGGATCTGAGCAAACTCACTTCTGAAAAGATTTAAGGAAAGATTGTAGGCTATCACCCCAGGTAAGTCATAAAGTAGCCTAGCTAGGCTACACAGAAGTAGGCTATTGCATAATTGCACATACAGTAAGTAAAGATTATAATTCGCGTAGCCTATATATAGGCCTATGTGAATATGAATGATCCCGCGTCATATTTGTAATTAAATCACATTTAGAACATGTTATGGCTTGGGCGCCTAAAACACTCTAAGAATAGGCCTATAGGCTTAGGGAAATTTAACTCATGTTAAAGTTTCAGATGTATACACCTAATAAATTATGGCAGTATATAAGATTTTATGGGGGAACAAATATAACATTTTATTTTATGTTGGCTACCATCATGTCAGCCCTCCCTAAGTGAACGAATCAGATAATTAGTGCCCCGCCGCCACTAGGTGGACCCCAAGACCATAGACCCTGACCTTGACATTTAATTGCAGCCTACAACTTGATGTAGGCTATATTTACATCACATGTTAACGCAGCGGTAGACTTACACTCACGAGACACTGCACTTATTCGCAATAACAAAATATCATTATTTGCCTCTTCTTTTTTTTTTTTTTTTTTTAAAGCATAGGCTACACCCGGAGCGCGCGTACACTAAAAGCCTGTCAAACAGCGCCCGATTATTGGACTTTATCGTTTGCATCTGATTGTGCTTGCATCTGACTATATAAATACACACAATGTTTACATAAACACAGTTGGTTATATCTAAAGTGAAAGTAATCCGTTGTATCTCTGTGTTAGAGGCATGTAGGTCTTAAAGGGACAGCAGGGTTATAGTAAACATGCTGAGTCTGACGCTTGTTCTTAAAGGGATAGTTCACCCAAAAAGGAAAATTCTGTCATTATTTACTCACTCTCATGTTACTCCAAAACTGTATCAATTTCTTTCTTCTGCTGAACACAAAAGAAGACATTGTGAAGAATTTGGGTAACCAAACAGTTGTAGGTCCCTATTGACTTATATACTATGGAAGTCGCTGGTGACAAGCAACTGTTTGGTTGCCCAAATTCCTCAAAATAACTTTTATGTGCAACAGAAGAAAGATTGATATAAAAAAAGACTAATAAAATTGATTATGGGTGTGTTAGATTTATAGTCAAGTATTGACAATAGTTAATCATATTGGTGGCCTCCAAATAAAATTCTCCTTAGAGGGACTCTGTGTAGGAATTTCTCCCATCTAGTGGTGAAATTGTATTTTGCATTCAAATGAATAATGCTCTCCAGCGCCTCACTTTTTCAAATGCGCGTTGCATCTACGGTAGCTGTTATGTACCAAAAAGCTATGACAGGATGTCTTATAATAGCACTTCGAGTTTTTCTTGGTGAAACTGAAACTTGAAACAACGAAAAAAAGATTGTTAGTTATCAATTACTGACTGTGGAAAACATTAACTATGGTAATTACTAGTAATGCCTTCTTTACTCGTTATATTTTTTGAAGTACGTGCATTGTTAGATATCATCATCATCAGAGCCTTCTCTATCGTTACTTTACTCAATAGCTGCTATTCATCAAAGAGTCTGTTTAACTTTTAACTATAAATGTTCTACTGTCTATATAACATAGCTGTCAACTTTTGAGTTTTGCTTGGAGTGAGATTTATGGAGGAGCGGGGTGTGGGGGGGATATCTACACAAGATAGGCATTAATTTTTCTCAAGAAAAAAACAACTCACCTAATGCTGTAAACATACAGAAAGATACATAATGCGTTTTTTTATTATTATAATAACTTTATTTAATGATATAAATACAAATATAATAAATATGTAATATAGTACACATATTTAGCAAAATACTCTTTATAGCTCTTTTTTTCTAGCCAACTAACTGCTAGCCTTTATTATGGTCATTAAATGGCTTTCCTGAGGTAAATGTTGTGACATACATAATTGTTCTCCAGCTGTTTACCATTTGTTTGATTGATTGGTCGATATAATGTATGAGGAATATACATTTCGGTAAGTTGTACTGTATCTTTCAACATTGTTCATTTGTGTTTATTTACTAGCTAGAGATGATCGGTTCACGTGCCGCTAGGGATCCGTCGTGACTCGCGTCACATTTACAAGCGCCAAAAACAGTATATATTGTTTGAATTTCGTAATAAAAGTGACAGAATCTGAGAGCTGAGATTTTTTTATATCATAGGTAACCTGCTCTGTCTATTCTGTCAGTCTCCATGTCCTCTTTGCTTCGCGATAAAGTACACAACCAAGCAATGAAAAAAAAGCTTGTAATTAAGACCGTAACATTGACTTACCTGTCGAGAAGAAAGCAGGAAACTTCAGCGTCTCTTTTGAAAGCTTTCTCCTGCGTTAGCTATCCCGACATTAACCCTTGTTTTTGTAATCTCCGGTCACGTTTCCTTTTACGGTCTATTTTGAACTTTTTCGACGACGAGGACTCCTTATCCTGTGACTCAGCATATGTATGAATGAACGGTGTATAAATAACCGTGCAGTGCAGCCTTTTAAACTTGCCGGTGCAGTGACAAGCGCCTCTCACTGCTCTGCTCCTCCGCTTCTGCTGGCTTCAGTCACGTGACGCTGGTTCTGAACGAAAACGCGTTGTGGAAACGCGTTGGCCTAGTACTTTTTGTCCCTCTCTGCTATTATAGTTTTTCAAGATGGCGGAACTACATGGAAGCCTCCGTGGACTTACCCGTCCCATGTATATAAAGATAATAAATTCTTCGTTTACGAGGATTAGTCTGATCATTGGCATAGGTATTTGTACACCATTGAGGGCATATTTATGAATAAAAATATTGATTTTAGATAATAAAATACCTAAAAAGCTACACATAGTCCCTTTAAAGACACATAAAGGCTTGGGCCGGCCATGTGTACCATAATGCCACAATATATTGGGTCAATTTTACTGCATAAACATGTAGCTTCGGTCATAAAATTGTAGTTTTATAATATCTGTTAATCATATGTTTAATAGTAATAGGGTTGCCAATTATCCATATTGTGCTGTGATGTGCATAGGCCTATGTAGGTCCAAAGTCTCTAAGTTTTTAAAAAGTCAGAATTTTGGCTATATATTTCGGAACTAATAATGAATTCAGTTATGTGTATTGTAAAAGACTTGGATTTAACCAAATCATAAGACTTGGCCTTTTTCAGTGTGATTTCTATCGTTCAAATGTGTGTCGTACTGTCCACTAGAGGGCAAAACGAATGGACCGATCTTATTCCAGCTAACTCCAGAGTTTGTTATAATATTTTTTATATATCATTATGTCTGTTCTTCTAGGATGGATGACCTTTGGGAGTTTTTGAAGTCAAGAAACGTCTCTGATGACACCATACAGCGAATGCAACAGGATAAGGTAATCATTAAACTGATAAATATGCATCACAAGTGCAGTCCAAAAATAATAATATTAAAAAACGTCTTGAGATTTGTTCATTTATGTTCATGAGAAGGGTTGAATATGTGATAAATGAGTTTTCTTGATTTTTCCATTTAGAAGACAAAACGAGAAATCAAATTATCCAATAAGTTATGACAATAAGTCACCTTTATTTCTATTGTTCTTATTACAATACAGATTGGCCTGGTTTCACAGCAGGGCTTAGATTAAGCCAGGATTAGGCCTTAGTTCAGTTAGGTAATTTAAGTAGGCTAGCTTTGATATACATGCCTTAGAAAAAAAATTAAAAACATTTAGCCTACAGGGGCCGTATTCACAAAGCATTTTATCTTACCACTAGGAGTACTCCTAAATCGCACTAAAAGATTTTAGCTAGGAGTTTTCTCTTAAAAGTTATTCACAACGCCTTTCAGACCTACTCTTAGTAAAGAAAAATGAAAACTCCTAAACTAAGAGAGAGTCTTCGTTGCTATGGATGACATCATTACTCATGCACAAGCTTGACTGAAGTGACCACCTTGATTGGCTGATGATTGTAACGCGGGAATGATTCCAAACACCTCCCCTACGATGATGAGTGACAGGTGACAGGTCTGAGAATGCGTGCGCTACACAAGTAGTGCGAAGGACGGAAGATGATGAATAACTGAATAAATAGCCTAAATGAATAAAGAGTAAGGCAAAACAAATATATAGTAGCCTAATGAAACATATGGATTGATGCAATATCTTTGCAACATTATTGAATTAATCTGTCACTATATGCCTCTGCCTACGTTTGCAAAGAGAAGAACATTTTAATTTGATTCACAATGAAACGTTACAATTAGTTTACATGCAATGAGTAGCCTAGGTTTGGTTGTTGTTGGTGGCGTTATTGGATCCAATGCAAAATTGTTCCCTCGCGATTGGAAGCTCCTGAGCCGCCGCATACGCATTTCAAAACATCGCAACGTGAAATGCCACAAAAAGCGGTTTGTGAATAGGTCTTAGTGAGTTAGGAGTCCTCTCGACTTCTTTTAAGCTGTCCCAGGCTTAGGTGCTACTTTTAGGGCTAAAATGCTTCGTGAATTACTCTTAGTAAAAAAAATTAAGAGTCCTAAAGTTACGAGTGACGCCCATTATTTTTAGGAGTTGCTCCTAAATTCGCCAGTTAGGAGCTACTTTTAGCCTTAAAATTCTTTGTGAATACGGCCCCTGGTCTGCATCTTGAGAAAAACAATGCCACAGATGTATTTTAAAGGGGTCATATAATGCCATTTTTGTACAAGCTAATATGATTCTTTAGGGTCTAAATTAAAAGTTTGTAATATACTTTAATTAAAAATTCTCATTAGTATTGTAAGAAAACACTAATTTTACCTGGTCAAAAACAGCTCTGTTTTCAGCACGCCGTTTCAGTGCATGTGTCTTTAAATGATAATGAGCTTTGCTCACCCCGCCCCTCTGTTCTGTGGGTACACCGTATTAGACATTCTCTGACCATATCTAGCACAATAACCACGTGTTATTCGTTATAAACGTGGGATTATGAATTATATTGAGAACGTCGTACATAGAAAACATGCCGTAATGTACCCTGAGTGTAAACCTTAGACGCATTCATCGTGAAGCCTACAGCAAGGTTTGCAAATTTCGCAAAGATTAATATAAATACTAATATAAAGGTTAATAAAACATTACACTCACATCTTCTGGAGGTTCAGCAGGAACACGTTGGTACCGATCCGTTTTTTCTCGTTTGTGAAGCTGTCTGGTGTGAAATGATTCGCGCAAACATGAAAGCACAGACGATCGTGGGGAATCCCCGTGAGGGAATCCCCGCGTCAATCCTTTGGGCATATCGCTTCAAAAACAAAACTCAGCCACTGCTTCTTCAACGGCTCGGATTTAGGAACATCCAAATGACTGCTGTGTTCCTTATTACATCTAAGAACAGAACACCACAATCGCTTAGACGCCATTCTACTCCAGCATATCAACCATATATCAACAATGGCGGACTACTATGACGACGGCTGTCACAGCTTGCTCAGGGCGGGTCTTGTGTTGAAACACGGCTGTCAATCACAATAGCGGGAGGGGCGTACGATCTTATGACGTCACAATATCGAACGGCTTGATTTCAGAGATGGTCAAACATATAAGGAGATTAAAACAAAACCACTGGATGGATTTTTATCATGATAGGATGGTTGTGTACAGGCACTGCCAACAGACATTTCAGTGCAATCAACTTGTAAAAGTGCATGTACCATTATATGACCCCTTTAAGATATATCAGTGCAAGTTGTTTTCAGCTAAAACAGCTCAATAACGCATTTTAGTCTGGGACTACACTGTTAGACCTTACCAGGTTTTTTTTTACAGTAAATTACTGGCAACACTGTTGCCATAATATACTGTTAATTGTACAGTTATTTAATGTAATCTACAGTATGTTACTGTAAAAATGCACTAAATTGAAACTCGAGTTAACTAATTTCACTTGGAGAAACTGACTGCCTTGAATTGACCAACTGTCATTTAAACGTATTATATATTTAAAGCAGAAATAATGTGAGCAAAGTATTACTGTGAACTTATTTTATTTGAGGCCACTAAAAAACTATTGAACATAAAAAGATTTCCACTGGACCAGCAACTACACAGACACCGCCTGTTAAATAAAGCAACATGCAGCAAATCATCAATGTTTGTAGATCTTCTCCTGGACTGAAGCACAGGCTCTACTCTTCAGCAACAATGGTGACCCAAAAAACAACATTTTACAGAAAACTACTGGCATATACCTGTTTTATAACTTACAGTTTATTACTGTTAAAATACATTTTGTGGGTGTGTCTATTTATATTACACTATATTACACTATACTGTAAAATGTTGTTTTTTGGGTCACCATTGTGCTGAAGAGTAGAGCCTGTGCTTCAATCCAGGAGAAGATCCACAAACATTGATGATATGTTGCATGTTGCTTTATTTAACAGGCGGAGACTGTGTAGTTGCTGGTCCAGTGGAAGTCTCTTTATTTATAATATTTTTTTAGTTGTCTCAAATGAAATAAGTTCACATTAATTATTTGCTCACATTATTAGTGCATTATAAATTTTAGTTAACACATTTAAACGACAGTTGGTTAATTTAAGGCAGTAAGTCTCTCCAAGTGAAATTAGTTAACTCGATTTTCAATTTAGTACATTGTTACAGTAACATACTGTAGATTACAGTAAATAACTGTACAATTAACAGTAAATTACAGGCAACAGTGTTGCCAGTATTTTACTGTAAAAAAAAGCCTGGTAAGGTCTAACAGTGTACCTCACAGGGTAACTGTCATCAGAGAATTGTAAACTTATATCTAAAGTGTTTTAAATTGTATTCTTTTTGCAGATTGATTGCAGTGTCATACAGCTTATGACAGATGACCAGCTGAAGGAATATCTGCCTTCCTATGGTGACAGACTGGCTATTCATGGATACTGCAGACGAAAAGAACAAGATCCCAGAGGCCGAAAATCTAAACTTTTTGATCGGCTGAGAACCAGGCTAGCAAGAAGCAGAGGTGACACTGACAATGTATATGAAAAAAGGTCAAAAAGTGCTCAAAAGAGTATGCGAAATATTGAAATGGGATGGATGCATTTTCGAGAAGGGAACTTTATTCTGGTCCGAACAAAAAAAGGTGGGGGTAAACGTAAAATTTGCGTGTTAAAGGACTGTACAAAAAAGGATCTACTTGAAAAGGCTGCCGAGTTGTTTTTTCCAGGTGAAAAATGTTCCGTGGGAAGCTTCACAGATTTTGTGGTCGATATAACAGACTTTCAAGAGCAAACAATAGATGACCAGATTACAGTTGGAGAACTTTATGAGCTGACCAAATTACCAATCTTGCGTTTTTACTTGACAACCAAGAAGAAAGCCATCGCTAGTGACACACAATTAGACACACAGTTGAGCTTCAACAGCGAAACAATTACGCAGGGAGGGGGAAATAGGCAAGATTCCAGATCTCCCATACGTACCAGCCAATCCCTTCTGTTGACTGAGCGAGATTCCAGATCTCCCATACGTACCAGCCAATCCCCTCTGTTGGCTGAGCGAGATTCCAGATCTCCCATACGTACCAGCCAATCCCCTCTGTTGGCTGAGCGAGATTCCAGATCTCCCATACGTACCAGCCAATCCCCTCTGTTGGCTGAGCGAGATTCCAGATCTCCCATACGTACCAGCCAATCCCCTCTGTTGGCTGAGCGAGATTACAGATCTCCCATACGTACCAGCCTGTTGACTGAGAATGTAGAGTCAGACCTAATTTATGTAGGGAGGAGCACTTTAATTGAAACAGGCAGTGATGATGTTTTATTGTCAGACTCCATAATTAGCATGACTGATCCATCAAGTGTGTTTGAAATTGATGCAGCCAGGCAGCCAGAGGTGGACAATTTGGAAGATAGTGGCACTGTAACAATCTCCACAGGACTTATCTCTGGGCTGGAAGACACTGCGCTTGATGACACATTACCTATTTTAGAGGAATCATATTCTGTACCTTCTCCAATTGATAACTCACTGGAGCCCTTTGTTCAGAGTGAAAGGGTGAAGAAAATTCTTATAAAACAGCTTATTGAACATTTTTGTGACGAAAGTGTCTTGACAGATGACATATCTATGAAAGTCATTCTTCCCGATGGAAGGCTGGAAAATGCTGTTGATGAAGGGGGGGTTTTGAGGGATGTGCTTTCAGAGTTTTGGCATGACTTTTATGAGCAATGTACTTTGGGAAATAGCTTTAAGGTCCCTTATCTACGACATGACTTTGGTCAACAACAGTGGGAAAGCATCGGCCGAATCATTGCATTTGGTTGGCAAAGAGAGAAGTACCTGCCTGTAAAAATTGCACCTGTAATGCTGGAACAGGCGGCCCATGGATGTGTCACAACCAGTCTTGTGGACTGCTTTCTCAGATATGTTACAGAATCAGACAGAATGATCCTAGAATCATGCCGTTCACATTTTGAAGATGTGGACAAAGAAGAGCTCTTTGAGGTCATGGATCATCATAACTCTCGAAGAGTCCCAACAGCAGATAATATCGAGCAGCTCTTGGAGGAGATGGCACATCAGAAGCTGATTCAAGAACCTGCGTTTGTGATAGAGCAGTGGCATAATGTGCTTGCGCCTATGAGAATTGAGCTCCAGGACATCGCAGCTGCCTATGATGAACTACAACCGACATCTAGAAAGGTCATGAAATCAATAGCCTACCCTGCTACAATGAATTTACAACAAAAACACACTGGCAGGTATCTAAGTACATTTCTTAGAGAATCAGATAAACAACACCTGTCCCTCTTCCTTCGGTTTTGTACCGGGTCAGATTTGTTCCTGGGAAAGACCATCACCGTTAGCTTCACACAGTTGGAAGGCTTTCAGAGACGACCCATTGCACACACATGTGGCTGTTACCTGGAGCTGCCTGTGAATTATGACAACTACCCAGAGTTTCGCCATGAAATGAACAAAGTGTTAGAGAGCAACATATGGGTCATGGATATAGTCTAGTACACAACAGACTTACTATTAGTAAGATTCAGCTTCAATTGAAGTTAAGCTTCAACAACATAATTGAGGTCACAACAGGCTTTATTTCTTGATGTTTTTTTCAAGATGTGTTTTACATGTTCACATTTCCAAAGTTCCTGTTAGTACTTTCTCTGCGGCACAAGGTTTGAAAGTGTCAGTTACAAAGCTTGTACCATAATTTATTTTGCCATGTATTATGATAAAAATAATGTTTTTATTTGAATGCACTTTATTATACAACACTTTCCTTTTGTTTTTCTAGTATTCATTTCTAGCATGTTCAGTCATGCCCATAACACAAGTACAGTTTATAGTACAGTTTTTTTTGTTCTGCAATTTTGGAAAGTGTTATTTTGAGTCAATTAAACCATTCCCTGGTTAAAACACAACCTGTTTGTCTTCCCTACTGACTCTTATAATACAAATCTTAAATGTTCAGCAACACATATTTTTTAGATATGAGGCTCCAACTCACTTTTAATTAGCACTCTAAGAGTTATGTACAAATCCACTGCTGCAAACACATCATTCGTATGGTTCAAATCATGCTCTGACATAAGATCAACACATACGTTAAAAGTGTCTTCATCGCATGGAAAGTCCTTGAAAACACACTCTTCTAAACAGACTTGAACCTTCTCCAGACACACTGGATGCAGATGGTCTGTGGCTCCATAGATGAGACACTGCATACATGATGGATGGTCGGCCATGTGGTGAACGTGAGTTGTGGACTGGCCGTATTCTGTGGTTGTTCCAAGTGAAGACTATCTCATCAAGCTCTTCCTGTAAGGAAACATGTTTTGGTAGAGTTAGTAGATGTCTGGGAGGCTGTGTGTGTAGCAGGAGAATCACACAGAGCATGAATCATGGAACCAGGTAATCAAATCACAGAAAAATTTGCAATTAAGAGTATTTTAAGATATTTTACATTTTTGGTATGCATAATACATTATAAATACGATTTATAACATTAAAGATACCCTAAATTAGTGAGGACGTTAATATGTGACCCAAGTTACAATTCAATGTTTGACTTAAAGTGTTAGTTCCATAGGCGTAATTCTATGGGGGGACAGGGGGACACGTCCCCCCCAATATTCAAAGAAGGACAATTTGTCCCCCCCAATATTTGATCATACTGTATGATTATGCGGGCAATATCGATGTGATTGCAAATATGTCTTTCTTTCCAGCTCCGAAAATATAAAATCCCGGCCGGTCCATTTCCCAAATCCATTCGACTGGCCTTACACTATACAATAACAAAACCTATTTCTCCTGAAATCCATGTCATGTTTTCCCTATACCTTTAGTAGCTCGTGCACCGTCAGTGAGTTAGGAAAAACCAAACAGAAGAAGAGTTAGGAGCGCGAAATCTGACAGAGCAGGTGACGGCGGTGTCGTCTCACATGGTGAAATTTCATATGGCAGGTGACGGCGGTGTCCTCGCAGAGAAACCGAAGTACAGTTGTAAATTTATGTTTCCATTTATGGGTATTGCCAGAGTTTTTCCTGCATAAAGAATTATAAGGCGGCTGCCTCCGTCAAATTTCGTGCCGCCTCCGGCTCTCGACAAAACTCGGACAGACAGTCACATGGTCAGATACACTTTCCCCACCGTGATGGTTCTGTTGCGGTTATAAAAATATTTAAAATAATCTAATTTAATACAGTTATAATTTTTCAATGTAAATTATTTAATTTGATTGGTAACAGCCTAGTGTCTTATTATTTTAATTGGATATATTTATCAAATTTAAGAATTTGAAATGAAAGATGGAGCATACAGTTAATAAAATTAGGGGGGAAAATGCCCTTTATAAAGGTACAAAAAACTATTCTGAGTGTTTTCAAACAGTAATGTAATGAAAAATTGACCATTTGAAGTTTGAAGGGAGTAAAGCCTCTGTTTAGGCTATTAAGGAAATATAATTTTGCCAAAAGAAGAACTTTTATTTTAAATAAATGTTCATTTTAAATCAGCATGTCAGTGTGATATGTTACCATATTATCATGCTTAACACTAAGAATTTGAATAATTGTAATGTGATGATCAGATGCAGATATCTAAATCAGAGAATATCATAGGTTCGGGCGGTTTGCGGGTGGATTATTTATTTTTAACAGTGGATTCGGGTGACTCAAAGTGCACCAGATTAATGAATTTACCTTTAAAATGTACAAAATTTTCTTCCGGGGGAGCATGCCCCCGGACCCCCCTAGAGGTACCAAGTACACAGCTGTCCCCCCCAATGTGTGATTGACAATTTCGCCCTTGGTTAGTTCACCCCCCAAAAATCATAATTTACTCATCCTCATGTTCCAAACCTGCATGAGCACGCGAAAATGAGTTTTTTCGTGCATGTAACGCATGGGTAGGTTTGTGGGGTACGTATGTATACGTTTGGGTAGGATTAGTGAGTGGGGTGCGTGTGTATTACACGCAATAAATTGCGTATCATATGCACGCGAAAACATGCGTATCATGCACGTAAAAAACTAATTTTGTGAAGCCACGTGTGGACAAAATCACAGAGCCTTACTCCAATCAGATGAAATTAAATAATGGTTTTAGATAAACTCTTTTGTTGCCAGCTTTTCTCATGTCAGTCATTTATGGTATTTTTATATTTCATAATTCATGGCACAAAACTTCTAAATTATCATTTCTAGAAGTGCCAGAATTCCATAACTACTAGAACTGCCGCAAGCGGTCATTTTGACCGCTAGATTCCAAACTCTTTATCTTTAATGATAAATAGGCCTACCCAATTAAGAGATTAATGCATTTATTGTATTGGGATATCTTTTAAAAAACAAAACAACACCAAACTGTACATTTAAACAAGTTTAATTATACATCTATAAATAATAATATCCGTAGATGTCCTGAGGAGTAGCCTTCATGTTTACACTGTTCGATCGCGCCCCCGCCTTACACACACACACACACACACACACACACACCATATTTCAGCATTGCAATCTTGACATCGCAGCCTGTTCATTATAGCCATAATAAAATATAATAATAAAATAGTCAACCTAACATATAAAAATTCCACTGCTCTGTTTATATAGTAGCCTAAGTATAGTAGCCTACAATTCGTAGTTTTGAAATTCAACTACGAATTTCGTACCATTTTGCGCATGTGAAGAGGATGATTTTTTCCGTCGATATTGGAACGTGAGTGAAGTACAAAGCCTATAATGAAGAATAGTTTACCATCCAAATACATCCAAATGTTGAAACATTTTGATTCTAATTAGAGAGTTACGTGAGCCCAACGCCGCTTACTTTCACTTTCTCTTGAAAGTAGCCTATTTCATTTTGGCTTGTTTATAGCCTAGTTATTTTTTCATTCTTGTTCTGAATATCATTACATTTAAATGATTTGTTTTGGAATATGTTTTGTGTATTTTTTACCACATTTTATTGTTGTGTAGCCTATATTGGTATAATACCGCGAAATTCAGTGCGGTCAATCTGGCCGTCCATGGCCGAAATAGGTAAATATGTTAATTTGTTTGTTTGCCTTATTTGTAATTTATATGAAAAACATTTTAAATTAAAATACAGACACTTTTAGGAAAAGTCAGGTAACAGCAGGATTTTATTTATTTTTTCAACAAAGTTATTGCAGATATAAAATTCAAAACGGTCAAAATGACCGCCATGGCAGTTCTAGTGTTATTTTTTACAGTCTATGGTTAAACCACACATTATTCCCTTTTTGATTCTATTAAGAATACTTTTGTAACGTTTAATGTCTAAGCCAAATAATTTTGAATACAGTATCACGACATAAATGTAGGTATTATTATTAAGCCTACAGAACACAGATAATTTAATATTTGAGACTATATTCTCTATATGAATTAAAAGATGTTAATGTAGGCTATAGGCATGCAAGGCAATTGAGATAAGCGAAATAAACTCACCTGAATTTTGTTAAGGAAACAGAACTTCACCAAGGATTTGTCCAAAAAAGTGTCTGAGAAGTGCCCGTCCTCTCTCAGCTTGTCAAAGAGGTCTATCCAAAATTGGACACATTCACTTCGCAAAGTGAGCCACCATCTTTCGATGCGCTGGTTTCCAGTGCTTGGGCCAAACGTAACATGGTCTGTTTCGAGTCGATCCTCAGAAAAAGTCAAAAATCTTTGCATCTCAGCCACATGAACATTTTCTGTTCCTAAATCTAGCCTCACTCTAGCAGGACAACCCCCAGCTTTAATGACTGCATCCATGAAGTATCCAGCAATAAGTCTTGGATCATTGTTGGTCTTGTATGCCTCAAGCCATATCATGCTCCTGGAAAATCCATCGATACATCCACTTATTCCAATTCCAAATGGCTTCAGCTTATCATAACCATCTATATGCCACACAAAGTTAGGACCACGGCTATGATACACACGCCGCCTCAGTCGATTTCGTGACCTCAGATCAACCCCTTCACCATCTAAAAGCCGCAGCAGAACTCTCACTGTTTCCCTGTCAGTTACAATCCCATTCATCCAACATTTTTGGTGCATCCATCTATAGCCATGACATTGCCCAGATGTTTGAAGTTGTTGTTCGATGAAAGCTGCCACCTCCGCCACATCCGTTTTGTTCTTTCTGCGCCAAAGTTTGTTCTTGCTTAAAATCCTCTCAAGAGTGCGTTTGCTCAGAGCTATTCCATGCCGTTCCGCTAGTACGGCAAGAATTTCATCATTTGTAAAACCACGATCGAAATACTCCTTAATCTGTTCATAATTCATCATGTGTCGGGTCGCGTGCGTCAGATCAATGAGCGTGCCAGTCGGCAAGTCATAATTTCGATTTAGTTATGTCATAATTTTGACTTTTAAAGTCATAATTTCGACTTAGTATGTCAAAATTTCGATTTGGTATGTCAAAATTTTGACTTTTTATCTCATAATTATGACTTTTAAAGTCATAATTTCGACTTAGTATGTCACAATTTCGACTTGGTATGTCAAAAGTTTGACTTTTTATCACATAATTATGACTTTTAAAGTCATAATTTCGATTTAGTAAATCATAAATTCGACATTTTATGTCATAATAATGATTTAAGAATGTCATCATTTCGAGTTTTTATGCTCGTTTTTTTTTTCTTATGTGGCGGGAATGGGCTTCCATACAGAATAGTTTATATCTCACAATTCTGACTTTATAACACGCAATTCTGACTTTATATCTCCCAATTGCGAGATATAAAGTCAGAATTGCGTGATATAAAGTCGCAATTGCGAGAAAAAAAGTCAGAATTCTGACTTTATATCTCGCAATTCTGACTTTATAACACGCAATTGCGACTTTATTTCACGCAATTCTGACTTTATAACACACAATTCTGACTTTATATCTCGCAATTCTGACTTTATAACACGCAATTTTGACTTTATATCTCGCAATTATGTTTTATAAAGTCAGAATTGCGTGATATAAAGTCGCAATTGCGCGAAAAAAAGTCAGAATTCTGACTTTATAAGACGCAATTGAGACTTTATATCTCGCAATTCTGACTTTATATCACGCAATTCTGACTTTTTTTCTCAGAATTCTGACTTTATATCTTGCAATTGCGACTTTATTTCTCAGAATTGCGACTTTATATCTCACAATTCTGACTTCATATCTCGCAATTCTGAGAAAAAAAGTCCGAATTGTGAGATAAAAAGTCGCAATTTTTTTTTTTTTTTTTTTTTTCTGTGGCGGAAACAAGCCTCCATATATAACAGAGGCTGTGCCATATTCAGTCAGTTTTAATAGTCTGGTAATCATAGGAGCCATCAGGTCTTTTAGCGTTATGGCTCTTCCTCATCCGTCAAGCATCCACCCTTCTCTCATTCAAAAACACTTTTTTTTTTTTTCTGAATATTACTCTTCAGCTCACAGTCTGTAAATTCTACCATATTATATCTTGTTTGTTTGAATCCCTCTTTGTTTGTATCTTTTAACCTAACTTTGTATGTGACCTCTGTATATTACTTTCTGCCCTTGGTATGTGTATTGTGCTTTGATTATTTTGTTCTATTCCTTAACCCAGTGGTTCTGGAGTGTTGTTGTTCCCCGAGGCTTTTAACATCCTTCTGCGGGCTCTGCAGTCACTCATTTTTCAGTAAGGGACAATATTTGCCCCTTAAATCGATATTTTCAGTGCATTTTTTACCTTTATAAAGTAAATAATGCTTTAAAGAAAGAAAGAAATTCAATAGAGAAATATGCAATGATTGTAAAAACGAATTAAGTGATGGTTTTAAATATTAAATTAAATCCGTCAGTAGGTGGCGGCAAGTCATGGTCTTTTTGAGCGAGTCATTCGTTCATCAGTGGCGAAGCAAGTGAAGTGGCTTATGAATTTATGAATGAATTTTCGACTCTCACGATTTGTTAAAAGCAGATCCGTAAACACTGCCGTGGCTCTTGTTGGAGATATTGTTTTGTTGCAAAAAATACGGACAAAACTGTGTTTAAATGAACATCACTTAATATTAATACCACTTAATATTATATCATCACATATTAATAACAAACTATCGTTTGTTGAACTGTTGTATAAATTCAATGTCACATTTTAAATCGTTTGGATATTCGTATAATGTGATCAACATGCTTAAGTGTGAATGCAGTCAGTTTTGACCGCAAAAGATGAGATAATTTAATCACGTAGCCTATTCATGGCATTTTACCTGCTAGAAATACACGCTAGGTTTTAATGTTATTTTAAGATGGAGTAGAATTGAATGAACGGCAAAATTCAGCATTGTTCGCGCGTAGGCTCCCTTCTGTCACCTCACGTGACGTAACCCAGTTTGAGAATATAATAACCACCCAAACACAATACAAACTGCAGGATACCAGTGCTCTGTGAAAAAGTCAGTAATTATTTAATGCCATTATTAAAATTGAGGCATTCTTACACAAAAACAAACATATTGCACAAACTTTCCATTTGCATTTGAAATTTAACTCAAACTGTTTAACGTTATTTACTTTCACAGACAGGTGCTTCATATCCCTCACTCCGGTAACTGTCCATGCTGGATCTATCCCCGCTGTTTTAAAAAGTAAGAATGGAAAGCAAATGAAGGCATTACCAGCTACGAGAGAAGCCTCGCGCGCACAGCTTCCCTTTATCGCTAGCCTGCAGCTGTTTGATAGAGACGGGCGCGCGCATGGGCCACTAAAATAATCGCCCATAGCGGACTAGATTTGAGCTCGCTGATTGGCTACAGTTTATGCCAAACATTTATTTATTTAATCAGCAATTGGCTAAGCTGCTCCAAAAACCCGCCTTCCTGGGGCGATTTCTCCAGCTGGAGGGCCAGCCGCCCCTGATCAATATGGGAACATGAAAGGTCAATGAACAACATTTATGAATTGGGTGTTGCTCAAACACGATATCTCTGCTTGGAGATAATTACCAGTGCAATTTTAGCTAAATTAAAGATACACTGTGTAAGAATCTGCAAATATGGTGCATGCGAAATTTAACAGGCCACACAAACAAACTTTTTAAAAATATTTGTCCTCAGGTTAAAGAAAACTGTAATATGTTTTGGATGACGACCTTTAGTGTCAGTTTAGTGCTTTGAAAATCAACAATTACTAAACATTGAAGGTGAATCCAGTTTTGAGGGAAAGGGAAGCTAATATGCATTCTAAAAATCACAACAATTTGGATAATAATGTGTTTAGAATATATAATAATATTGTCTTAAATAATGGTTAAAAGAGTTGAAATGTGATGTTTATTATTTGATATGCTTTTTTGTTTTGAGGACTGCTGATTCTATTAAAAATAATGTTTCCAATAAACATTTTATTATTAAACAGTCGTTGGGCACTTTATATCCACTTTTCAAATATTTTCTTCATTTTTATTGAAAATAAATGCCTTTCCAATCAGATATGTGATGGGCAAAAGGCGATTTCAAACTCTGGTCAAATGTGTCAAAGGCTTCATGCAGATGCCACACTCCCTACAGCCTCCTCCACAGCAGACGTTAAGTGGACTGTGTCTTTTAGCCAAAAAATATGGCTATTTACACTTAAAGCCACTCCATTATCAGAAATGTGTAAAAAGAAAAAGAAAACAAAAGGGGGACAAATGTTTTCTTCCCCCTGTTTGGGTCCCAAGTGTGCATTGGCCCCTGGCCCCGTGCCCATAGGATAATCCGGCCCAGACTCTCAGTGGCGGGAGTGTGGGCCTCGCTCCAATCCCCTCGAACTCCACTGGGACTCCCACGATGATGGATGGTACAGCAGGATGCACACTTGGTCAAACGGACTTCCCTCAGGCTAAACATCCACATGTATAAGTAGCATAAAGCAGCACAAAGAGAGCAGCATAAAACACATCTAGACACAGACGAGACAAACAAGGATATATAATAACCTGATAATAACGCACCTGAAATGAATGACAACTAATCTGAAACCATGACAATAAACTACACAGTGGAAACTTTCTATTCTATTTGTTCTATTATTATCATCTAACACATTGTTGATCTGCATTCAGAGTTGATGGGTTTTTTTTTGTTGTTGCAACAGGACGTTTTCTATGCATAATGTGTTTCTATAATAAAAACATATATGGTATATCTTAACTTTCAAGCAATATGGAGGCAAAATGACCAAACATAAAATAAACTTCACAGCCATGTTATCTTTGCAAGCACAGACTGTTTAATCAGTCTTTCTTTTTATTATATGATTAGCATCAAACAAACAATATAGTTCTTATTCACAGTGATTAAAGATTATTAAAATAAAAGACTGAAAAATTATTACAACCACAAAATAGGTGGCGATATATTTACCAAGTAGCCTATGTAAATCGGCATTAAACAAAAATAGAATAAAGTAGAATGGCGCGCTTTTTTTAACCTCCGTTTTCATGGTGACTCGTCGATTCGTAGAGCATGTCTTGTGAATTAACCGTGAACATACTATCTAGGTTGGCTGATGTTACTCCTGGACGAGTATTTATAACCAGCATAGCTTGAGTAAGCAAGGTTTGATTTAATCAACCAAGAGTTCAGTGTTTGACGGCAAGATAACTTTGCTTTCTTCAGCGGCAGCGCAAATGCAGATTTCGCGATCTTTTAATGATTAATCGTGCTGCTGCTATACAATATGTGCCTCAGTCTCTTTTCAGGCTAGACATCATTATTAAAAAATAGTTTACATTAAATCCGATTAAACCTGGTAATTTCAGATAGTAAGTTTAAACCACAACACATTTTCAGTTACGCAGAACCCCGCCCACACAGTGACTCAGTGACGCGTTACGCGTAGCCTGGCAAGCCTGCACTGAAATGCGTCATAGACGGATTCTATTAATTACTTTGGTAGTTTTCTACAGGCATTTCTTCATTATCATGTTTCATATTCTTTGAAGACAGTTTACTAGCATTTCTAGCAGCGTTGATATTTCGAATTTGAAAATGGGTTCAAAGAATTCTCGTGTTAAATGTGTAGATGTTTGGTCAATTTGCACAAAAAAGAGAAAAGTCAAAAGGAAGGCAAAAACCAATAAGATCAACTCAAGTCAAGGTAAGAAAGAGATCTAGACATGTCGATGTTATTATTGGTATTTGTAGAGTATGTAGAATAGGCCTATGTCAAGTTTTGTTTTTAAAGTCTAATAAATAATAATAATGCTCAACCATGAATTGAAAAACTACTAGAGAATTCAGTAACATAATATACTTGACATATAGTGATGAAAGATGCGTAAATGGCTTTAAACAGACATTTATTGTTACTAATACCTCAGATTTTTACAATCTATTACCTCATATTTTTATTGAAGTTTTTATGCTGTCTTTACAACTTAAGTCTTAACAAGGTGAAATTGCTCAAGAATAATAATTGTGCCGCGTAACGTTTGCCCAGTGGGCCGAATTCAAGTCTGAAAATGAAAATGTGGATTGCCCCATTGATATTCACTCACACAAATGAATGAAACTTAATGTAAAACTTAACTTAATGAATGTAAACTTAACGAAACTTATTTGGGGTATGTTTTGAAAAGCTGAACTATTTTTAATTTGACACTTAAACAGAACAGAACATTCCTGCATGTGCTCACTGACCGACAACTGAGAAAGCGGAATGCACGAATTAAACCTGTCTGAAAGCCCCAAAAATTCGCTTCATAATTTACAGCAAGCTTAGCTGCAGCAATATTAGTGTCTAGTAATGTATACGGTTATCAATCTTTTATTAATAGTATTTCATTAAAACCATCTTTTGGTTATATCATTTCCCTCTTTAGATCAGACTTCTCAGCATGTCACCAGTACCAGTGAGGCCGAAGTCCTCAGCGTTGCAGAGGAACCTGGTCATGCTGAAATCGATGAGGAGTGGAGTGAGGATGCCTTCCAGGACTTAGTCAGAGATTCGTCAGAATGGGGTGCCGACGTCCTCAACTCTTTGAGCTGTATCTTCTCAGACTTTAATGTCAATAATCTCCAAACTCCAGTCTGTGCTACATCCGACTGTAGAGTTTCAGTCCGAGATGTGGCCTACTATAGAGCAAATATCCCTCGAGTTCCAGTCCGTGAAGTGGCCTACGATAGAGCCAGAGTCCCTCGAATTCCAGTCTGTGATGTGGCAGACTGCAGTGTGGACGTTCCCCAGGTCCCAGTCAGTACCACATCAGCTCCAGGCTTGGATGTGGCTGACTGTTCTGTTGATGTCCCTCAATTTACAGTCTGTGCAATATCAGACTGTAGAGATGATGTCCCTCAAGTTACAGTCTGTGCCACGTCAGACTGTGGAGATGATGTCCCTCAAGTTACAGTCTGTGCCACGTCAGACTGTAGAGATGATGTCCCTCAAGTTACAGTCTGTGCCACGTCAGACTGTGGAGATGATGTCCCTCAAGTTACAGTCTGTGCCACGTCAGACTGTGGAGTCAACGTCCCCCATGACGGACCGACAGGGGACACTGTATCACCTCAGTTGAAGCAACTGGAGGTTAATGAGATTATTGGTAAGTTGACTGTCATGACTCCAACATAACACAATACAGACAAACTTTTGATATTATATCTGTCTTTACTAAAGTCAACTCCTATTTTTCTTTTAACAGACATCGGATCATGCAGCTATGAAATCGGCAGGAAGCTCGGTGAAGGAGGCTTTGGAAGCGTTTATGCAGGGATTTGCTTGAAAGATGGCCTTGAGGTATCACTTATTTTACTTACATTATTTATCTATCAAAGGCCTCGTTTACACTGTCAGTGAAATGTGACCCAATTCCGATTTTTTGCTCACGTGTGACGCAGATCGGATGTGTTCTATGACCGCGTAAACAGGAAAAAAACGCATGCGTTCGAACATTTCGAGATCGGTTTGAGGCCTTGATCATATGTGGAAATAAATCAGATATAAATCAGATATGTGCCAATGCGACTGTCATGTAAACAGGCAGATCGGATTTTCTGAGGCATTATCTACATCTCCGCAGTTTAATGACGAGAGCAATCCCGTCTCGCATCTGCGAAGGGACGAAACGTTGTGTCGTCATAGGAGAGGAATGTGGACAAATGTTGACACAACATATTACAGGTTGGCTTGCTCATCCTAAAATTTCGGACCGACCGCTCCTCGTTAAAGCCAATATTTTAAACACAATATGCTCCCACGAGTCCTGAGATCTCTCTCATACTCATTAACTGAAGCATGAGCACAGGCTGCAATGATGGCTCTTTTCGTCCTCCGCCACCTCAAAATCATGGTGATGTTTGGCGAACTTCGTATCGCAGAGCTAGCATCAAGCATATTTCGTGTTTGTCCATCTGTGCAAGAGAATTTAACCCTTTAACTGACAAGTTCGGTATTTTACACTTAAAAACCCTGTTTACAGATCGTTTCTGATGAAATAGAATGGTTAAGATTACATTTTGGACACATGCTGCTGTCCCGAGAATTGTAGGTTTCTTTCGCTTCCCCCCCACCTCCAGAATGGCTGCATATGTGCACTGGAACAATCCTTTCTAAAACGCATTAAACTTTAGTTTACAAAGACGTGAAACTCACCGAGTGGTCAGGGGTGTTCACTGATATGCTCACACAAAAATTGCTGCAAAAGATGCTTTCCAACAGGTTTTATCATAGTTTTTCATCCAATACAAGTCAATGGAATTGGACAAAAACTACGATTAAACCTGTTGGAAAGTGCAAAGTGTTCTTGCCCTATCTTATACACGAATCATTCTCTTCTTTTCAAGCATTCTCAGTGTATCTTATATTCACTACTTAGAGCACTTGACCTCTCAGACCTGTTTAAATTGTTAGACATGCTCTACATGATTAGAATTTAAATTCATGAAACTGAGCATGTCTGTTCAAGGTTAATGACTGAAATGATATGAACTCTGCACACACATTGTAAATAACTAACACAAATCCATTTTTTGTTTTGTTGATCAGGTGGCGCTGAAATTCGCTGACAAAGTGGGTATAGAATGGATCGACATTGTAAGTACTCTGTTTCTCTCAGTCTATTTTTCAATAGACAAACTGGTATTGTCAGTAGTTTAGTAGTGGTCTACATGCTTTCTCCGTGTAAGATCATAACAATTGTCTTTCTTCTAGGAGGGTCATCCTGAACCCGTTCCACAGGAGATCGGTCTGCTAATTCTTGCCAACAAAGGCCCCTGGGTTCCCGAGATCATCCAGCTTCTGGACTGGGTCGAAGAGGCAGAACGATACATTATGGTTCTAGAGCTGCCTACACCCTGTGAGAACTTGATCCAATTTCTAGACCGCCACGAAGGCGACATCGAAGAGAAAGTAGCAAAGGCCATCATGAAGCAGGCAACACTCGCAGCTCAAGCATGCTGCCAACGTGGAGTGCTGCACCGCGACATAAAGCTGGAAAACCTGCTGATTAACCCGGACACCCTGGAAGTCAAACTCATTGACTTTGGGTGCGGCGAAATCCTGACCAATGCGGGATACACGTCCTTTGCTGGTATGTATTATTCCTCAGAGCTGTAAGGTGGGTCTCAAACTTTGATGACGAGTTTGAGACCGTTCGACTTGAATGAGTCAAGGTCTTACAAAGCATCATGTAATGGAATCCACCATTGTGAATCAATAGCATCAAATCATTTCATCCATGCTAATGATTACCTAGTCAAAATGTTGCTTTAAAACAAGTTTATAAATCAGACAAAATGTCTTTCTTCCAGGCACAGAACCGTACTGCCCCCCTGAGTTTGATTTAAACGGCGAGTATCACGGGGAACCAGCGACAGTTTGGTCACTCGGGATAGTCTTGTTTGCGCTGATGTGTGGGCAATTTCCAAAGTCAGAAGACTTGGACGAGCTCAATTATAACATCTGGACCAAAGATGGCTTGTCACAAGGTGAGATCTTAATTTCAGCAAAGGACACTTGTAATTCTAAATCATACAAAATAGAACAAAGTAATAAAAATGGTTGTGTGGTAATGCAGTAATATTTAGATCTTTCAGCTTAATCAAAGAGAGCGAGTGTGAAGTTTAAGGTAATAATAGGACTTCTCTTCTCTTTCTTCACAGAATGCTGCAAATTACTTTGCTCTCTCCTGCAAAGAAACCCAGAGAAGCGGCCTGAATTGGACAATGTCGATCTCCACGACTGGTTTAAATATTTTATTTGTCAGCCTGAAGAAAAGATTATTGGTAAGTTTACTGTCATAACTCCAACATTACACAAGAAAAACACACATTTGATACAATATATGTCTTTACTCAGGCACAAAGCAATTTTCATATCAACTCTTCTTATTTGTCTTTTAACAGACGTCGGTTTCTACAGCTATGAAATCGGCAGGAAGCTCGGTGAAGGAGACTTTGGAAGCGTTTATGCAGGGGTTCGCTTAGATGGCCTTGAGGTATTACTTATTTTACTTGCATTATTTATCTATCAAAGTGTTCTTGCCCTATCTTATACTCGAATCACTCTCTTCTTTTCAAGCATTCTCAGTGTATCTTATATTCACTACTTAGAGCACTTGACCTCTCAGACCTGTTTAAATTGTTAGACATGCTCTACATGATTAGAATTTAAATTCATGAAATTTAACATGTCTGATCAAGGTTAATGACTGAAATGATATGAACTCTGCACACACATTGTAAATAATTCTAACACAAATCCATTTTTTGTTTTGTTGATCAGGTGGCGCTGAAATTCGCAGACAACGTGGGTATAGAATGGATCGACATTGTAAGTACTCTGTTTCTTTCAGTAAATTTTTCAATAGACAAACTGGTATTGTCAGTAGTTTAGTAGTGGTCTACATCCTTTCTCCATGTAAGATCATAACAAATGTCTTTCTTCTAGGAGGGTCATCCTGAACCCGTTCCACAGGAGATCGGTCTGCTGATTCTTGCCAACAAAGGCCCCTGGGTTCCCCAGATCATCCAGCTTCTGGACTGGGTCGAAGAGCCAGAACGATACATTATGGTTCTAGAGCTGCCTACACCCTGTGAGAACTTGTTCGAATTTCTAGACCGCCACGAAGGCACCCTCGAAGAGAACGTAGTAAAGGCCATCATGAAGCAGGCAACACTCGCAGCTCAAGCATGCTGCCAACGTGGAGTGCTGCACTGCGACATAAAACTGGAAAACCTGCTGATTAACCCGGACACCCTGGAAGTCAAACTCATTGACTTTGGGTGCGGCGAAATCCTGACCAATGCGGGATACACGTCCTTTGCTGGTATGTATTATTCCTCAGAGCTGTAAGGTGGGTCTCAAACTTTGATGACGAGTTTGAGACCGTTCGACTTTAATGAGTCAAGGTCTTACAAAGCATCATGTAATGGAATCCACCATTGTGAATCAATAGCATCAAATCATTTCATCCATGCTAATGATTACCTAGTCAAAATGTTGCTTTAAAACAAGTTTATAAATCAGACAAAATCTCTTTCTTCCAGGCACAAAACCGTACCGCCCCCCTGAGTTTGATTTAAACGGCGAGTATCACGGGGAACCAGCGACAGTTTGGTCACTCGGGATACTCTTGTTTGCACTGCTGTGTGGGCAATTTCCAGAGTCAGAAGACTTGGACGAGCTCAATGATAACATCTGGACCAAAGATGGCTTGTCACAAGGTGAGATCTTAATTTCAGCAAAGGACACTTGTAATTATAAATCATACAAAATAGTACAAAGTAATGCAAATGGTTGTGTGGGTAATGCAGTAATATTTAGATCTTTCAGCTTAATCAAAGAGAGCGAGTGTGAAGTTTAAGGTAATAATAGGACTTCTCTTCTCTTTCTTCACAGAATGCTGCAAATTACTTTGCTCTCTCCTGCAAAGAAACCCAGAGAAGCGGCTTGAATTGGACAATGTCGATCTCCACGACTGGTTTAAATATTTGATTTGTCAGACTGAATATAATGAGATTATTGGTAAGTTAAATGTCACGACTCTGACATAACACAAGACAAACACACATTTTAAACAAATATATGTCTTTACTCAGGCACAAAGCAATTTTCATGTCAACTCTTCTTATTTTTCTTTTAACAGACGTCGGTTTCTCCAGCTATGAAATCATCAGGAAGCTCGGTGAAGGAGGCTTTGGAAGCGTTTATTCAGGGATTCGCTTGAAAGATGGCCTTGAGGTATTACTTATGTTACTTGCATTATTTATTTATCAAAGTGTTCTTGCCCTATCTTATACTCGAATCACTCTCTTCTTTTCAAGCATTCTCAGTGTATCTTATGTTCACTACTTAGAGCACTTGACCTCTCAGACCTGTTTAAATTGTTAGATATGCTCTACATGATTAGAATTTAAATTCATGAAACTGAACATGTCTGATCAAGGTTAATGACTGAAATGATATGAACTCTGCACACACATTGTAAATAATTCTAACACAAATCCATTTTTTGTTTTGTTGATCAGGTGGCGCTGAAATTCGCTGACAAAGGTGGTTTAAAATGGATCGACATTGTAAGTACTCTGTTTCTCCCAGTCTATTTTTCAATAGACAAACTGGTATTGTCAGTAGTTTAGTAGTGTTCTACATCCTTTCTCCATGTAAGATCATAACAATTGACTTTCTTCTAGGAGGGTCATCCTGAACCCGTTCCACAGGAGATCGGTCTGCTAATTCTTGCCAACAAAGGCCCCTGGGTTCCCCAGATCATCCAGCTTCTGGACTGGGTCGAAGAGGAAGAACGATACATTATGGTTCTAGAGCTGCCTACACCCTGTGAGAACTTGTTCGAATTTCTAGACCGCCACGAAGGCACCCTCGAAGAGAACGTAGTAAAGGCCATCATGAAGCAGGCAACACTCGCAGCTCAAACATGCTGCCAACGTGGAGTGCTGCACCGCGACATAAAACTGGAAAACCTGCTGATTAACCCGGACACCCTGGAAGTCAAACTCATTGACTTTGGGTGCGGCGAAATCCTGACCAATGCGGGATACACGTCCTTTGCTGGTATGTATTATTCCTCAGAGCTGTAAGGTGGGTCTCAAACTTTGATGACGAGTTTGAGACCGTTCGACTTGAATGAGTCAAGGTCTTACAAAGCATCATGTAATGGGATCCACCATTGTGAATCAATAGCATCAAATCATTTCATCCATGCTAATGATTACCTAGTCAAAATGTTGCTTTAAAACAAGCTGATAAATCAGACAAAATGTCTTTCTTCCAGGCACAAAACGGTACCGCCCCCCTGAGTTTGATTTAAACGGCGAGTATCACGGGGAACCAGCGACAGTTTGGTCACTCGGGATACTCTTGTTTGTGCTGCTGGGTGGGAATTTTCCAAAATCAAAAGACTTGGACGAGCTCAATTATAACATCTGGACCAAAGATGACTTGTCACAAGGTGAGATCTTAATTTCAGCAAAGGACACTTATAATTCTAAATCATACAAAATAGAACAAAGTAATACAAATGGTTGTGTGGGTAATGCAGTAATATTTAGATCTTTCAGCTTAATCAAAGAGAGCGAGTGTGAAATTTAAGGTAATAATAGGACTTCTCTTCTCTTTCTTCACAGAATGCTGCAAATTACTTTGCTCTCTCCTGCAAAGAAACCCAGAGAAGCGGCTTGAATTGGACAATGTCGATCTCCACGACTGGTTTAAATATTTTAATTGTCAGCCTGAAGAAAAGATTATTGGTAAGTTTACTGTCATAACTCCAACATTACACAAGGCAAACACACATTTGATACAATATATGTCTTTACTCAGGCACAAAGCAATTTTCATATCAACTCTTCTTATTTGTCTTTTAACAGACGTCGGTTTCTCCAGCTATGAAATCGGCAGGAAGCTCGGTGAAGGAGACTTTGGAAGCGTTTATTCAGGGATTCGCTTGAAAGATGGCCTTGAGGTATTACTTATTTTAATTGCATTATTTATCTATCAAAGTGTTCTTGCCCTATCTTATACTCGAATCACTCTCTTCTTTTCAAGCATTCTCAGTGTATCTTATATTCACTACTTAGAGCACTTGACCTCTCAGACCTGTTTAAATTGTTAGATAGGCTCTACATGATTATAATTTAAATTCATGAAATTTAACATGTCTGTTCAAGGTTAATGACTGAAATGATATGAACTCTGCACACACATTGTAAATAATTCTAACACAAATCCATTTTTTGTTTTGTTGATCAGGTGGCGCTGAAATTTGCTGACAAAGTGGGTTTAGAATGGATCGACATTGTAAGTACTCTGTTTCTCCCAGTCTATTTTTCAATAGACAAACTGGTATTGTCAGTAGTTTAGTAGTGGTTTACATCCTTTCTCCATGTAAGATCATAACAATTGACTTTCTTCTAGGAGGGTCATCCTGAACCCGTTCCACAGGAGATCGGTCTGCTAATTCTTGCCAACAAAGGCCCCTGGGTTCCCCAGATCATCCAGCTTCTGGACTGGGTCGAAGAGGAAGAACAATACATTATGGTTCTAGAGCTGCCTACACCCTGTGAGAACTTGATCCAATTTCTAGACCGCCACGAAGGCACCCTCGAAGAGAACGTAGTAAAGGCCATCATGAAGCAGGCAACACTCGCAGCTCAAGCATGCTGCCAACGTGGAGTGCTGCACCGCGACATAAAGCTGGAAAACCTGCTGATTAACCCGGACACCCTGGAAGTCAAACTCATTGACTTTGGGTGCGGCGAAATCCTGACCAATGCGGGATACACGTCCTTTTCTGGTATGTATTATTCCTCAGAGCTGTAAGGTGGGTCTCAAACTTTGATGACGAGTTTGAGACCGTTCGACTTGAATGAGTCAAGGTCTTACAAAGCATCATGTAATGGAATCCACCATTGTGAATCAATAGCATCAAATAATTTCATCCATGCTAATGAATACCTAGTCAAAATGTTGCTTTAAAACAAGCTTATAAATCAGACAAAATCTCTTTCCAGGCACAGAACCGTACTGCCCCCCTGAGTTTGATTTAAACGGCGAGTATCACGGGGAACCAGCGACAGTTTGGTCACTCGGGATAGTCTTGTTTGTGCTGCTGTGTGGGCATTTTCCAGAGTCAGAAGACTTGGACGAGCTCAATGATAACATCTGGACCAAAGATGGCTTGTCACAAGGTGAGATCTTAATCTCAGCAAAGGACACTTGTAATTCTAAATCATACAAAATAGAACAAAGTAATACAAATGGTTGTGTGGGTAATGCAGTAATATTTAGATCTTTCAGCTTAATCAAAGAGAGCGAGTGTGAAGTTTAAGGTAATAATAGGACTTCTCTTCTCTTTCTTCACAGAATGCTGCAAATTACTTTGCTCTCTCCTGCAAAGAAACCCAGAGAAGCGGCTTGAATTGGACAATGTCGATCTCCACGACTGGTTTAAGTATTTTAATTGTCAGCCTGAAGACAAGATTATTGGTAAGTTTACTGTCAAAACTCAGACATAACACAAGACAAACACACGTTTGATACAATATATGTCTTTACTCAGGCACAAAGCAGTTTTCATGTCAACTCTTCTTATTTTTCTTTTAACAGACGTCGGTTTCTCCAGCTATGAAATCGTCAGGAAGCTCGGTGAAGGAGACTTTGGAAGCGTTTATTCAGGGGTTCGCTTGATAGATGGCCTTGAGGTATTACTTATTTTACTTGCATTATTTATCTATCAAAGTGTTCTTGCCCTATCATATACTCGAATCACTCTCTTCTTTTCAAGCGTTCTCAGTAGGGCTGTGCGATATCGGAAAAAAAAAACTATCACGATTTCTTGATTTTGTTTTCCGATTTTAATCACGATTTTGACACAAACAGACATGCTTTACAGTTTTAATGCATTCTGTGTGAATTTGAAAAATTTTTCCAAAGGAAACCAATTAGAGCTTTATCGAAAAGTTAATACGTCTCCAGAACAGACATATAAAAAAAATAAAAAAATAAAAAATTATATATATATATATATATATATATATTAACGTGGGTAATTAAACCAACAAAACAACAACAACAACAACACAAAAACAACCCAGACTGAAGTCTCCAAAATAACAGTGGCAGAATCTAGCTGCTTTAAATGTTTAAAGGTTTTCTGCTAAGAAAAATTACGTTTGTAAGCATCGGCTTTTCATTTCGAAATCGTCATTAATAAAGTGCACCGTTAAACTTAAGTAAGGCTCCGATGTTCTGCTTGACCACATATCTGAAGTAGTTGCATAGTATTTCACTTGTTTTAACTCCGATTCAACACTGGCCTTGCATTTGGAATACATCTCAGGGATGGCAACTCTTGAAAAATAACTTCGCGATGGCAGTTGATATCTCTTATCAAGGGTCTGTATAATTTTTAGGAAGCCGGCTTTACTGACGATATTTGCGGGCACCATATCTTTGCATAAATGATACGTGACAGCGTCGGTTATTTATTTTTTATTTTTTTACTTCTGTCGTATGGTGTGCAGCTCGCAAATGCCTGTATTATCGATTTTTGTTCCGAATGAGTTTGGGATGTACTTTGGTTCGTGTCCAGGGATTTTTTTGCCATGCATTGGTCATGAAGCTCTGTGTGGCGCCGCCTCAGGTGTTGAAAAAGATTTGTTGTGTTACCCTGTTTTGCCGCAATGACAGATTGACAGGTCTTGCAAATTACCTGACTCTGTGATAAATCATCTCTCCTGTATCCAAAGTAATCCCACACCACAGATGTTGATTTTTTTGGGGGCACCAAGTCCTTATCCTGTCCTGAACTCATCTTCCCTGTTTCTGTAGAATATCTGTCGTTATGCCCGGTCTGTTCTGTTCTCGCGCTCAATTTAGGCGCGCTGCATTCTGATTGGTACGGATAGCATACTGGGAGGTTGGAGCCCGGAGCGCAGAAAAAATCGTGCTATGAAGCGATTTAGAAATCGCGCATGCTCAAATCGCGATTTTATTACGATTTCGATTAATCGCACAGCCCTAGTTCTCAGTGTATCTTATCTTCACTACTTAGAGCACTTGACCTCTCAGACCTGTTTAAATTGTTAGACATGCTCTACATGATTAGAATTTAAATTCATGAAATTGAACATGTCTGATCAAGGTCAATGACTGAAATGATATGAACTCTGCACACACATTGTAAATAACTAACACAAATCCATTTTTTGTTTTGTTGATCAGGTGGCGCTGAAATTCCCTGATACGCTTGTCTGTGCTGCTGTGTGGGCAATTTCCAGACTCAGAAGACTTGGACGAGCTCAATGGTAACAGCTGGACCAAAGATGACTTGTCACAAGGTGAGATCTTAATTTCAGCAAAGGACACTTATAATTATAAATCATACAACATAGAACAAAGTAATACAAATGGTTGTTTGGGTAATGCAGTAATATTTAGATATTTCAGCTGAATCAAAGAGAGCGAGTGTGAAGTTTAAGGTAATAATAGGACTTCTCTTTCTTCACAGAATGCTGCAAATTACTTTGCTCTCTCCTGCAAAGAAACCCAGAGAAGCGGCTTGACTTGGACAATGTCGATCTCCACGACTGGTTTAAAGGGTTAGTTCACCCAAAAATGAAAATGATGTCATTAATGACTCACCCACATGTCACTCCAAACCCGTAAGACCTCCGTTTCTCTTCTGAAGACATCTTAAGATATTTTAGATTTATTCCGAGTGCTTTCTGTCCCTCCATTGAAAGTCAATGGACGGTATACTGTTCACGTCCATAAAGGTAATAAAGACATCATCAAAGTAGTCCATGTGACATCAGTGGGTGAACTTTCAATGGAGGGACAGAAAGCTCTCGGAATAAATCTAAAATATCTTAAAATGTCTTCAGAAGAGAAACAAAGGTCTTACGGGTTTGGAGTGACATGTGGGTGAGTCATTAATGACATAATTTTCATTTTTGGGTGAACTAACCCTTTAAGTATTTTAATTGTCAGCCTGAAGATAATGAGATTATTGGTAAGTTTACTGTCATAACTCTGACATTACACAAGGCAAACACACATTTTATACAATATATGTCTTTACTCAGGCACAAAGCAATTTTCATGTCAACTCTTCTTATTTTTCTTTTAACAGACGTCGGTTTCTCCAGCTATGAAATCGGCAGGAAGCTCGGTGAAGGAGACTTTGGAAGCGTTTATTCAGGGATTCGCTCGAAAGATGGCCTTGAGGTATTACTTATTTTACGTACATTATTTATCTATCAGAGTGTTCTTGCCCTATCTTATACTCGAATCACTCTCTTCTTTTCAAGCGTTCTCAGTGTATCTTAGGGTGTATTCACACCAGGAAAGTCCGATAGTTCACTTGCTTTGGTCCGGACCAAATAAAATGTTTTTTTTGTTTTTTTGGGTACGGTTCGCTTTCACACTGCTCTTTTTGCAAGTGAACCAAAATTTGTAAACAAAACCACACGTGTGCTAAGGTCGTCCATTCATTGGACAAGGATTCTCAAGTAGGGAAATCAGTGCAAAAAAAAGGCTCAGCATGGAGATATTTCGTACTGCAATATTTGTTCTTTTACTGATTTTGTGTCATGCTCTACAAACGCAATATGAAGAAACTAATGAGTATCATATGATACAATGTCATCATTCTATACGATGTTGTAATTCGGATTTTGAGAAGACGACAATGTGCTGCAAGACGGTTCCATCAAGCATTTATGCGCGATTAGACTAAAGAGAACGCTATGTATGTGAATGTCCTGATGCACACACTCATTCATTCATTCCATTCCAATGATGTACACACGACGCGCAGAAAGACGCGCAACAGTATCGTGTGGCCAGACAGCGCGCCGGAATGGAATTCTATTTCGCACTTGAACGAACTTGAACGAACAAGAACACAAACCATTATGCCAAAATGTCCGTTGTGTTAAGTATCCTCATAAGAGCATAAGAGCAGTCAAATGAACGTAAAGGCACAGTGCTTTCTTGCAATTGGGTCGGTTCATGTTCACATCGTAAACGAACCGTACCAGAGTTCGTTTGGAACCGTACCGAGACCACCTCTTCAGCTGGGTCTCGGTTTGATTGTTTGGTCCGCACCCGAGTTCGATTGCTGTATTCACACCTGCCCAAAAGGTCCGCACCAAGGGTGGAAACGAACTAGAGTTCGATTTAATCGAACCAAACAAGGCAGGTGTGAATACGCCCTTATGTTCACTACTTAGAGCACTTGACCTCTCAGACCTGTTTAAATTGTTAGACATGCTCTACATGATTAGAATTTAAATTCATGAAACTGAACATGTCTGATCAAGGTCAATGACTGAAATGATATGAACTCTGCACACAAATTGTAAATAACTAACACAAATCCATTTTTTGTTTTGTTGATCAGGTGGCGCTGAAATTTGCTGATACGCTTGTCTGTGCTGCTGTGTGGGCAATTTCCAGACTCAGAAGACTTGGACGAGCTCAATGGTAACAGCTGGACCAAAGATGACTTGTCACAAGGTGAGATCTTAATTTCAGCAAAGGACACTTATAATTATAAATCATACAACATAGAACAAAGTAATACAAATGGTTGTTTGGGTAATGCAGTAATATTTAGATATTTCAGCTGAATCAAAGAGAGCGAGTGTGAAGTTTAAGGTAATAATAGGACTTCTCTTTCTTCACAGAATGCTGCAAATTACTTTGCTCTCTCCTGCAAAGAAACACAGAGAAGCGGCTTGACTTGGACAATGTCGATCTCCATGACTGGTTTAAAGGGTTAGTTCACCACAAAATGACTTATTTTCAATATAAAATGTGATTGTGGACTGGATTTTTTTTTAACCTTTTTTCACAGTCTTGGACATGTCAAAGATTAGAAACAACATTGGTTTTGATGCATTGTTAGTGTTTGTGCAGCATCAGATTTTAACTTTTTCTCCCTCATTTACTGATCCTGGCTGTTTTTGCCCCATTGACTTCCATTATAACCACATTTTTTGATTGCAAAGCCATGACACCATATAATCATGCATTTTTGATTGTTGGTGGTTTTCCCTGTTGGGAAGAGGTAAAATTTGTAATTTTTACTGTTGATAACCAGGTGGCACCATTAACCCTTTAGATAGGCCTGTGCAAAAAAAAGCTTAGTTTCTGGCTTTTACATGGAGTTATATGGAGTATAATAGCATATTTGTGTGTGTGTGTGTGTGTGTGTGAGAGAGAGAGAGAGAGAGAGAGAGAGAGTGTGAGAACTCACCTTGATGCGTCTGAGAAAATCAAAATATGCACCTCAGCTCTCAGAACTACATGGAGTAAACAAAAACAAAGTAAGTGTATTTATGCATCTGCTGCCTTTTGATGGTGAGAAATGCAGACTAAACAAAAACAAAGCAAGTGGATTTAAACACTTGCATGCAAGCCTGCTGGTTATTTGATGGTGAGAAGAGCAGCAAGCAACATGAGAAAGGGCTTGACTTGTAGAGAAGTTTTAGAGATGATTATGCAGCCTGACCCCTCCAGCGAGCTGCAGGATTTATCGTCTTCTCCCTCTGACACCACAGACTCAGGAGAGTCAGATCCTGATTTGGATGTGGCACCCCTCATCATCCTCTCTAGCTTCCACTGAAGGCGAGGAGGATTCGGAGGATCCTGGATCTGGGTGGATTGGGAGAAACGGCGAAGTGTGGTTTTCCACCAACGCAGAGACAACTCCCTTTCTTTAGCCTGCCAGAGGCGTGACTCCAGGGCCGACGCGCTATACTATCGCAAGGGTCCAGAACATGGCGAGCTGGTCTCTGCAGGCAACGTGTGCGGAGCCCATGAGAAACTGAAACAGGGTGTGGTCATGCTGACAATGAGGTCAATCATCTCCTCCGTAAAAAAAACAGATTGAACACAGAATCCATGTTCTGGACCCTTGCGATGGCATAGCACGTCGGCCCTGGAGTCACGCCTCTGGCAGGCTGAAGAAAGGGAGTTGTCTCCGCGTTGGTGGAAAACCACACTTCGCCATTTCTCCCAATCCACCCAGATCCAGGATCCTCCGAATCCTCCTCGCCTTCAGTGGAAGCTAGAGAGGATGATGAGGGGTGCCACATCCAAATCAGGATCTGACTCTCCTGAGTCTGTGGTGTCAGAGGGAGAAGACGATAAATCCTGCAGCTCGCTGGAGGGGTCAGGCTGCATAATCATCTCTAAAACTTCTCTACAAGTCAAGCCCTTTCTCATGTTGCTTGCTGCTCTTCTCACCATCAAATGACCAGCAGGCTTGCATGCAAGTGTTTAAATCCACTTGCTTTGTTTTTGTTTAGTCTGCATTTCTCACCATCAAAAGGCAGCAGATGCATAAATACACTTACTTTGTTTTTGTTTACTCCATGTAGTTCTGAGAGCTGAGGTGCATATTTTGATTTTCTCAGACGCATCAAGGTGAGTTCTCACACTCTCTCTCTCTCTCACACACACACACACACACACACACACACACACACACACACACACACAAATATGCTATTATACTCCATATAACTCCATGTAAAAGCCAGAAACTATGTTTTTTTTTTTGCACAGGCCTATCTAAAGGGTTAATGGTGCCACCTTGTTATCAACAGTAAAAATTACAAATTTTACCTCTTCCCAACAGGGAAAACCACCAACGATCAAAAATGCATGATTATATGGTGTCATGGCTTTGCAATCAAAAAAATTGGTTATAATGGAAGTCAATGGGGCAAAAACAGCCACGATCAGTAAATGAGGGAGAAAAAGTTAAAATTTGATGCTGCACAAAAACTAACAATGCAGCAAAACCAATGTTGTTTCTAATCTTTGACATGTCCAAGACTGTGATAAAAGGTAAAAAAAAAAATCCAGTCCACAATCACATTTTATATTGAAAATAAGTCATTTTGTGTTAATGACTTATTAAACTTTGACCTCTCTTTTCCAGCACTTTAGACACAGTTGCTCCGTTGCGCTTAAAGAAGATTAAAGAAAATAGTCCAACGCCGTGGTACAACGAGCACACTCGGGCCCTTAAGGAGATTGAGGAGATTCCCCCCTTGTATGTAAAGCGCTTTGAGTGCCGAGAAAAGCGCTATATAAATGTAATGAATTATTATTATTATTATTAAGAGAGCAGCCAGAAAAATGGAGTGCAACTGGAAGAAAACTAAATTAAAGGTATTTGGCATTTCATGGAAAGAGAGCTTGATTGCATACAGAGAGGCCTTAAAAGCTGCTAGATCTGCTTATTTTTCAACCCTATTAGAAGAAAATTAGCAAAACCCTAGGTATGTATTTGAATCAGTGGCTAAATCTGGGGGGACAAAGTCTCATAGTGATTTTTGGCAAGGTATACACCCCTAGTACTAGAAAAATCACGATAGCAGTGTAGGGGTGGTAGCGAAATCACTTTTTTCAGCTCATGAAGTTACTAACCCCCTAAGATAAATTCTGTTTTTGAAATCTGGTGTATATCTGATTTAGGCTCATGCTAGGGATATTGTCAATATTCTATAATATGGTGCTTGGTATCGTTGGAAAGGAGACCTTTTAGGCTTTCATTTAAGCCCAGTCCTGAATCTGTCTGACAAACACAGAGGTCACATGACTTCTTTAAACCAGAAATAACACACATTTTTTCACAATTTCCGCCTAAACTATATGCTTTCTTTTGTCCCTGTGGTATGAAAGAACACCACGGACACAAAACTCAACAACTTCAATACTCAAGGCACTCTGATGACTCAGAAAATGTATAATATACCCATACTATTTATTTGTGAGAGCCTTAAATTAGACTTGTGCAGCCAGCACAAGTCTTCAAAATAGAATAGAGTGAATAGAATGGAAAAATAGGATGGAGACCTATTAGTTGTAAAAGTCAATAAAGAAACAGGTTGTAAAGTGAATATATTTAATCAAAGACTGGTTTGTATGTTGATGTCCATTATTTTATTATCTAATCATCATCATTTTCCATGTCTTCCTCGTCTTCATCTGAACTTTCTACACAGGTCACCTGGTTTTCACACTCTGTCAGTTTACACATGTCTGTGCACCTGAGGCCATTTGCAAGACACATACATTGTGGGAGTGAAAATTTTTTTGTGCAGTTGCAGGCGAATGGATCCAGGACAGCTTCAGGTGCTGGCTGGCCTTCCATCCAGTGCAGCACCAACTGTTCACCTTCCTCCTCTGTCTCCATCTTCCATCCTCTGCCAACAGGGCTTGGCACTTGTGGGTCCTTTTCTGAACATCTTTTCCAAATACCAGCCTGATAGTTAGCTCACAGCGTGTGTTGCCTCAAGCTATCCTTGCACGGTGGGAGTTGATAACTCTCGATTTCACCTTTCTTTGCACAGAAAAGGTGGTACCTGAGCTTGTTGATCATGGTGGTTGATGCTTTTGGGGCATAGAGGACACATGTAAATGCCTCCAGTTTGTTGATCAGTTCTGGTGAGAGGTCCCATTCCTGGCCCAACTTCAAGAATGTGTCTTGTGTTTCTTTGTTGTTCATCAGGAGTGTAAGTGCCCTTGTCTTCCCTTTGCCTGCAAAAGCGCTTACAGTGTCACATCCTGTGTAGGCGTGCAACCCAATGAGAGCCCGACAAGTGTCCATGCCAACAGTGGCTGCAACCTTCCTGATAGCTACCAGCCTTGTACGGGTTCTTGTGCCACACTTCAGGAACAATGGGGCTTCAATCTTGTCACAGAATGCTAAAGACATGATAAAGACATCTGTGTCTTCTGAACAGATAACTATAGATTGGTATCCCTCTCTTGCGGCATGGAGAAGTAGTCGTCCATCTGCTGCTTCTTGTTGACATTGAAGAGTTGACACCTCCTCACTGTCTTGATATGTGATTCTGTAACATTTGTCTATCACAGTTGCATATAGAATCTTCTCCTGTAGCTTTTCTCTGTATTGTGGCTTCCTCCATTCATTCACTATGAAGCTAATGAGACTAGTTTTGCTATTGACTTTGGTCAGGAAGTTCCTCCACTGCCTCACCATCTGTGTGCTTGTGATATCCTGCAACTCATGACCAGTCTCTTCACCCCGTAGAGATCTTTCACTATTTTTGACTGAGTTCTGCTTGTATGTGTCGAACACAACATCTATTCTTCTACTCTGACTGCCTTCCCTCAGAGCCATACCCAGGATTGTTGTGGCAACATCTCTGAAAGTAACTTCATCACCTTTCACTCGTTGGACTAAGTTCATCCCATCAACCACTGTGGCAGAGTTTTCTGGGTGTTTTTCCTGTAGTGCTACATTTTTCTGCAAGGCTGTGGCCAAAGTAGCTTTGTTTGTTTTTCTCAGCAATCCATCTGGTGTGGAGAGTGCCCAGGGCAATGGACCAAGAGGATGAGAAAGGATATCCTCCATGTTAAGACTACGTACTTGTGCCATCACTATGATGCGTCCAAACAGAGACCTGTCTGCTTTCAAGATGACTGCCCTCCCACTTGATTTCACTTCTCTCTTCTTACACATATCACTGAATGTTTTCAGCTTGTTGGTTTTCATTGGGTCATGGAATTTCTTTGCTGGTGTTTCTTTGTCTAGTCTCTCATCCTTGAAGTTTGCAAGTGAAATCAAGTGGGAGGGCAGTCATCTTGAAAGCAGACAGGTCTCTGTTTGGACGCATCATAGTGATGGCACAAGTACGTAGTCTTAACATGGAGGATATCCTTTCTCATCCTCTTGGTCCATTGCCCTGGGCACTCTCCACACCAGATGGATTGCTGAGAAAAACAAACAAAGCTACTTTGGCCACAGCCTTGCAGAAAAATGTAGCACTACAGGAAAAACACCCAGAAAACTCTGCCACAGTGGTTGATGGGATGAACTTAGTCCAACGAGTGAAAGGTGATGAAGTTACTTTCAGAGATGTTGCCACAACAATCCTGGGTATGGCTCTGAGGGAAGGCAGTCAGAGTAGAAGAATAGATGTTGTGTTCGACACATACAAGCAGAACTCAATCAAAAATAGTGAAAGATCTCTACGGGGTGAAGAGACTGGTCATGAGTTGCAGGATATCACAAGCACACAGATGGTGAGGCAGTGGAGGAACTTCCTGACCAAAGTCAATAGCAAAACTAGTCTCATTAGCTTCATAGTGAATGAATGGAGGAAGCCACAATACAGAGAAAAGCTACAGGAGAAGATTCTATATGCAACTGTGATAGACAAATGTTACAGAATCACATATCAAGACAGTGAGGAGGTGTCAACTCTTCAATGTCAACAAGAAGAAGCAGATGGACGACTACTTCTCCATGCCGCAAGAGAGGGATACCAATCTATAGTTATCTGTTCAGAAGACACAGATGTCTTTATCATGTCTTTAGCATTCTGTGACAAGATTGAGGCCCCATTGTTCCTGAAGTGTGGCACAAGAACCCGTACAAGGCTGGTAGCTATCAGGAAGGTTGCAGCCACTGTTGGCATGGACACTTGTCGGGCTCTCATTGGGTTGCACGCCTACACAGGATGTGACACTGTAAGCGCTTTTGCAGGCAAAGGGAAGACAAGGGCACTTACACTCCTGATGAACAACAAAGAAACACAAGACACATTCTTGAAGTTGGGCCAGGAATGGGACCTCTCACCAGAACTGAGCAACAAACTGGAGGCATTTATATGTGTCCTCTATGCCCCAAAAGCATCAACCACCATGATCAACAAGCTCAGGTACCACCTTTTCTGTGCAAAGAAAGGTGAAATCGAGAGTCATCAACTCCCACCGTGCAAGGATAGGTTGAGGCAACACACACTGCGAGCTAACTATCAAGCTGGTATTTGGAAAAGATGTTTAGAAAAGGACCCACAAGTGCCAAGCCCTGTTGGCAGAGGATGGAAGATGGAGACAGAGGAGGAAGGTGAACAGTTGGTGCTGCACTGGATGGAAGGCCAGCCAGCACCTGAAGCTGTCCTGGATCCACTCGCCTGCAACTGCACAAAAAAAAGTTCACTCCCACGATGTATGTGTCTTGCAAAATGGCCTCAGGTGCACAGACGTGTAAACTGACAGAGTGTGAAAACCAGGTGACCTGTGTAGAAAGTTCAGATGAAGACGAGGACGACATGGAAAATGATGATGATTAGATAATAAAATAATGGACATCAACATACAAACCAGTCTTTGATTAAAGGGATAGTTCACTTTGAAATTAAATTTTGGTATGTTTTAGCTTAAAGGGCATCCAAGATGTAGGTGTCTTTTTTTCCGCAGTAGTTTCAATTTTGATATTTTTAGGTCAAACCGTTCTTGTCTGTCAGTCATATAATGCAGGTCTATGGTCACTATCTCAAAGAGCATGCACAGAGTCCAAATTAAAACAATTCCCCATCCCCCATACACTAGATGTCGCCTTGGCTACTGCAGTTCATTGGAAAGAAACCGTAGCCAAGGCGACATCTAGTGTATATATCTATGCACCAGTCTGCGCACACGTCACACAGCAGGATGCGCGCGCGCCCTCAGATCACTTGGATGTGGCTGTGTTCAAGAGGTAAAAACGATATAAATACTGTTCGTTTTCTCACACAAACCGCTCGTTTCGTGTCTTAGGCCATCAATGTGTACTTACGATGGGGAATTGTTTAATTTGGACGATGGAGAATTGTTTTAATTTGGACTCTGTGCATGCTCTTTGAGGTGGTGACCATAGACCTGCATTATATGACTGACAGACAAGAACGGTTTGACCTAAAAATATCAAAATTGAAACTACTGCGGAAAAAAGACACCTACATCTTGGATGCCCTTGAGGTAAGCTAAAACATACCAACATTTTATTTCAAAGTGAACTATCCCTTTAAATATATTCACTTTACAACCTGTTTCTTTATTGACTTTTACAACTAATAGGTCTCCATTCTATTTGTCCATTCTATTCACTCTATTCTATTTTGAAGACTTGTGCTGGCTGCACAAGTCTAATTTAAGGCTCTCACAAATAAATAGTATGGGTATATTATACATTTTCTGAGTCATCAGAGTGCCTTGAGTATTGAAGTTATTGAGTTTTGTGTCTGTGGTGTTCTTTCATGCCACAGGGATAAAAGAAAGCATACAGTTTAGGCGGAAATTGTGAAAAAATGTGTTATTTTTGGTTTAAAGAAGTCATGTGACCTCTGTGTTTGACAGACAGATTCAGTATTGGGCTTAAATGAAAGCCTAATAGGTTCCCTTTCCAACGATACCAAGCACCATATTATAGAATATTGACAATATCCCTAGAATGAGCCTAAACCAGATATACACCAGATTTCAAAAACAGAATTTATCTTTATCTTTATATTTATCTGATTTCGCTACCACCCCTGCACTGCTATCGTGACTTTTCTAGTACTAGGGGTGTATACCTTGCCAAAATACAATGATAGCATTTGTCCCCCCGATGATACCGATCAACCCCCCTGGCTCATGGACTATTAGTGGAATTGCATTAGCATGGTTTAAATCAAACCGTTATCAGTTTGTAGCAGTAAATGAAGAGATGTCTTATCGATCACCAGTTCAATATGGCGTACCACAAGGCTCAGTACTAGGACTGTTGCTTTTCACTCTGTACATGCTACCCTTGGGAGATATCATTAGGAAGCATGGAATTAGTTTTCACTGTTATGCCGATGATACTCAGCTCTATATTTCTTCACGCCCTGACGAAACTTACCGTATTCACTAAATTAACGGAATGTATAGGTGATATAAAAAAATTGGATGACTAGTAATTTCCTAATACTTAATTCTGAAAAAACAGAGATTCTAATTATTGGACAAAAAACTTCCTCACGTAATAATCTAGAATACTGTCTAACACTTGATGGCTGCTCTGTCAAGTCTTCGTCGTCGGTTAGGAACCTGGGTGTGCTCTTTGATACCAATCTTTCATTTTAAAGTCACGTGTCTAGTATCTGTAAAACCGCATTTTTCCATCTTAAAAATATATCTAAATTACATCATAGGCACTTGGTGTTTTAAGCCCCCAACAGTGCCTTCCAGGCAGCGAGGGGATGGGTAGGTTTAAGGTTGAGGGTAGGGTTAGCTGCCTCTAAGGAGCCAAACGCTGATTTCACGCAGCCGTTATTTTGAAATCGAAAGCGAGGCTCCGGTGGGAAGAAAACCGGAAGTGTCGCCTTTAATCACAGGAGAGTCGTGAATGCGATGGCGTATTGTTGTGTTTAATGATGTTGTGTCAATTCTAAAACTGTACATACATTTCTTTCATTCTTTAGACTATATACAGTGAAATTAATTTATAAATAAAATATTTTTTTTATATATAATTCAGAAAGTAAAAAAAGAAGCAGGAATGAGATATATACATATCCTATATTGGATATTAACATCCAATAGTGTAAATCGCGGCAGCAGCTTCAGGTTGGTAGTCCAAGGCATTGTTGTTTACGGGGTTCTTACCACCGGAGCCTCACTTTCGATTTCAAAATGGCGGCTGCGTGAAATCAGCGTATTGGGGGCTTAAAACACCATTGTTCTCATTGACAAATGCAGAACAATTAGTTCATGCGTTCATGACATCAAGGCTAGATTATTGTAATGCTATTATGGGTGGTTGCCCTGCACGCTTAATAAACAATCTTTCTTACCAAAACCAGGAAGTATGACCATATTAGCCCTGTTCTGTCAACACTGCATTGGCTCCCTATTAAACATCGTATACATTTTTAAATATTGCTGATTACTTATAAAGCACTAAATAATTTAGCTCCGCAGTATTTGAGCGAGCTCTTAACGCATTATAGTCCTTCACGTCTATTGCGATCTCAAAATTCCGGCCAGTTGATAATACCTAGAATATCAAAATCAACTGCTGGCGGTAGATCCTTAGCACCAAAACTTTGGAACAGTCTTCCTAACATTGTCCGGGAAGCAGACACACTCTGTCAGTTCAAAGCTAGACTAAAAACACATCTCTTTGACCTAGCATACACATAACACATTATAGACTTTTATAATTCAATGTCAGGCTGCATAGATTAGGTCAGCCGGAACCGGGAACACTTCCCATAAATCCTGATGTACTCGTTACATCATAAGAAGAATGGCGTCTACGCTAATATTAGTCTGTTTATCCCGAGGTTTACCGAAGTCCGCCGGATCCAGGCTGTATCTAGTGATGGCCAAATGAAGCGTTTCGAAGCATTATTGCTTTCTGATACAATTGTGTCGAAAATGATTCATTACTCAAAGCTTCATTCAGATAGAAATTGCAGCACCATCTCCTGGTGAAGTAAATGTAATGCAACAAAGCTGACAACCATAAAATGCAAGTAGGCTTATTACGTGTTTAACGAGGCGATCAAAGCTGAAACAGTGTTAGTGCTGTGAAACTCATTTATGTAGGTGCATTTTACAGATACTGATGAATTTCATGTGTTCACCTTGATAATAAAACATTAAGCATGATGTGTGTGTGTGTAATTATTTCTTTAGACAAGGACAGAAGATCAGACCAGCTTAAAAAAAAGTTGGAAACCATCACAGAAATTCTAATGGTTTCTATTAAAATACCAATAGGAACCATTGGCTTTTACTATTTAAACCACTACAGAATTCTTTTTTGTTGTGTGTTTGGGACATATTCCATTAGGATTTAATGCCCCCACCAATAGAACCCAACACATATCAGAGACCACTATAATTCCCATTACAACCAATAAAATTCCCATGAAAACCATTAAATCCAATAGAATTTCTGTAATGGTTTCTATAGTTTTTTTTTAGCAGGGCAGTATCGTGTGAAAGCTTTATCTTGTTTAGCTGTGGGAAGCAGAACTCTATAACTTGTTAACTGGTGGGACTGATATTTTTGTATGTTGAAAAGGATGTGCTTGTGTAACTGGTTGTACTTGTATAGGCCTAATGTAGCAGAGGATTTTTGAAGTTTCTGTCTTTGATGCATGTTTTTATGTAACAATGTTCATATGTTCTCTAATTAATAATAATAATAAAAAAAAGAAGAAATACAGCCGCCATGTTTCAAACCTGTCAACACTGGATTGGGCTGTCAAAGCAGTCAGAGATGATTCACTACAGGAGTGAACCAGTGTGTTTGCTTCAGAAGTCATTTTCACGTGACTAGTGACGTAATGATACAAGCTCCGAAGCAGTGGTTCATTGCAAGGACCGTTCGAGTTTGAAGCAAGCTTCGGAGCGTCGGTGTCAGACGTAACATCACTAGCTGTATCCAGATCTGATGAAGGACCTGTGCCTGGACACGACGACAGGTAATTGGTAATTATCCTCAGGTGAAGAAAGTTCCAGGAAGTGGGCGTGTCTCCCAATAGAGTGACAGGAGAGTGACTAATTGGGATTTTTAACATAATAGCTTTGTCCATCAGGGAGACAGAGACATCAAACCACTGTCATTCACTAGAGGAGGACAGGGCACAACTTTCACAACCTCTCCTTTTACCCCTACTGGCTGAAATGGGTATTGCATGCTAAAATTAACATTCTTTTAGTAACAACTTTGTCCATCAGGGAGACAACGACATCAAACCACTGTCATTCAGTAGAGGAGGAAAGGGGACAACTTTCACAACCTCTCCTTTTACCCCTACTGGCTGAAATGGGTATTGCATGCTAAAATTTATATTCTTTTAGTTACAACTTTGTCCATCAGGGAGATAGAGACATCAAACCACTGTCATTCAGTAGAGGAGGAAAGGGGACAACTTTCACAACCTCTCCTTTTACCCCTACTGGCTGAAATGGGTATTTGCATGTTTAAAATTAACTTTATTTTAGTAATAGCTTTGTCCATCAGGGAGACATAGACATCAAACCACTGTCATTCAGTAGAGGAGGAAAGGGGACAACTTTCACAACCTCTCCTTTTACCCCTACTGGCTGAAATGGGTATTTGCATGTTTAAAATTAACTTTATTTTAGTAATAGCTTTGTCCATCAGGGAGACAGAGATATCAAACCACTGTCATTCAGTAGAGGAGGACAGGGGACAACTTTCACAACCTCTCCTTTTACCCCTACTGGCTGAAATGGGTATTGCATGCTAAAATTAACATTCTTTTAGTAACAACTTTGTCCATCAGGGAGACATAGACATCAAACCACTGTCATTCAGTAGAGGAGGACAGGGGACAACTCTTACAACCTCTCCTTTTACCCCTACTGGCTGAAATGGGTATTTGCATGCTAAAATTAACTTTATTTTAGTAATAGCTTTGTCCATCAGGGTGACATAGACATCAAACCACTGTCATTCAGTAGAGGAGGACAGGGGACGACTTTCACAACCTCTCCTTTTACCCCTACTGGCTGAAATGGGTATTGCATGCTAAAATGTACTTTATTTGAATAATATCTTTGTCCATCAGGGAGACAGAGATATCAAACCACTGTCATTCAGTAGAGCAGGACAGGGGACAACTTTCACAACATCTCCTTTTACCCCTACTGGCTGAAATGGGTATTGCATGCTAAAATTAACATTCTTTTAGTAACAACTTTGTCCATCAGGGAGACAGAGATATCAAACCACTGTCATTCAGAAGAGGAGGAAAGGGGACAACTTTCACAACCTCTCCTTTTACCCCTACTGGTTGAAATGGGTATTTGCATGTCTAAAATTAACTTTATTTTAGTAATAGCTTTGTCCATCAGGGAGACATAGACATCAAACCACTGTCATTCAGTAGAGGAGGACAGGGGAAAACTTTCACAACCTCTCCTTTTACCCCTACTGGCTGAAATGGGTATTTGCATGCTAAAATTAACTTTATTTTAGTAATAGCTTTGTCCATCAGGGAGACATAGACATCAAACCACTGTCATTCAGTAGAGGAGGACAGGGGACAACTCTCACAACCTCTCCTTTTACCCCTACTGGCTGAAATGGGTATTTGCATGCTAAAATTAACTTTATTTTAGTAATAACTTTGTCCATCAGGGAGACATAGACATCAAACCACTGTCATTCAGTAGAGGAGGACAGGGGACAACTTTCACAACCTCTCCTTTTACCCCTACTGGCTGAAATGGGTATTGCATGCTAAAATTAATATTCTTTTAGTTACAACTTTGTCCATCAGGGAGACAGAGACATCAAACCACTGTCATTCAGTAGAGGAGGAAAGGGGACAACTTTCACAACCTCTCCTTTTACCCCTACTGGCTGAAATGGGTATTTGCATGTTTAAAATTAACTTTATTTTAGTAATAGCTTTGTCCATCAGGGACACATAGACATCAAACCACTGTCATTCAGTAGAGGAGGAAAGGGGACAACTTTCACAACCTCTCCTTTTACCCCTACTGGCTGAAATGGGTATTGCATGTCTAAAATGTACTTTATTTGAATAATATCTTTGTCCATCAGGGAGACAGAGATATCAAACCACTGTCATTCAGTAGAGGAGGACAGGGGACAACTTTCACAACCTCTCCTTTTACCCCTACTGGCTGAAATGGGTATTGCATGCTAAAATTAACATTCTTTTAGTAACAACTTTGTCCATCAGGGAGACAGAGATATCAAACCACTGTCATTCAGAAGAGGAGGAAAGGGGACAACTTTCACAACCTCTCCTTTTACCCCTACTGGTTGAAATGGGTATTTGCATGTCTAAAATTAACTTTATTTTAGTAATAGCTTTGTCCATCAGGGAGACATAGACATCAAACCACTGTCATTCAGTAGAGGAGGACAGGGGACAACTTTCACAACCTCTCCTTTTACCCCTACTGGCTGAAATGGGTATTTGCATGCTAAAATTAACTTTATTTTAGTAATAGCTTTGTCCATCAGGGAGACATAGACATCAAACCACTGTCATTCAGTAGAGGAGGACAGGGGACAACTCTCACAACCTCTCCTTTTGCCCCTACTGGCTGAAATGGGTATTGCATGTCTAAAATTAACTTTATTTGAATAATAGCTTTGTCCATCAGGGAGACAGAGATATCAAACCACTGTCATTCAGTAGAGGAGGAAAGGGGACAATTTTCACAACCTCTCCTTTTACCCCTACTGGCTGAAATGGGTATTGCATGTCTAAAATTAACTTTATTTGAATAATAGCTTTGTCCATCAGGGAGACAGAGATATCAAACCACTGTCATTCAGTTGAGGAGGAAAGGGGACAACTCTCACAACCTCTCCTTTTACCCCTACTGGCTGAAATGGGTATTGCATGCTAAAATTAACATTCTTTTAGTTACAACTTTGTCCATCAGGGAGACAGAGACATCAAACCACTGTCATTCAGTTGAGGAGGAAAGGGGACAACTCTCACAACCTCTCCTTTTACCCCTACTGGCTGAAATGGGTATTGCATGTCTAAAATGAACTTTATTTGAATAATAGCTTTGTCCATCAGGGAGACAGAGATATCAAACCACTGTCATTCAGTTGAGGAGGAAAGGGGACAACTTTCACAACCTCTCCTTTTACCCCTACCGGCTGAAATGGGTATTGCATGTCTAAAATTAACTTTATTTGAATAATAGCTTTGTCCATCAGGGAGACAGAGATATCAAACCACTGTCATTCAGTAGAGGAGGAAAGGGGACAACTTTCACTACCTCTCCTTTTACCCCTACTGGCTGAAATGGGTATTGCATGCTAAAATTAATATTCTTTTAGTTACAACTTTGTCCATCAGGGAGACAGAGACATAAAACCACTGTCATTCAGTAGAGGAGGAGAGGGGACAACTTTCACAACCTCTCCTTTTACCCCTACTGGCTGAAATGGGTATTGCATGTCTAAAATTAACTTCATTTTAATAATAGCTTTGTCCATCAGGGAGACATAGACATCAAACCACTGTCATTCAGTAGAGGACTACAGGGGACAACTTTCACTACCTCTCCTTTTACCCCTACTGGCTGAAATGGGTATTGCATGCTAAAATTAATATTCTTTTAGTTACAACTTTGTCCATCAGGGAGACAGAGACATAAAACCACTGTCATTCAGTAGAGGAGGAGAGGGGACAACTTTCACAACCTCTCCTTTTACCCCTACTGGCTGAAATGGGTATTGCATGCTAAAATTAATATTCTTTTAGTTACAACTTTGTCCATCAGGGAGACAGAGACATCAAACCACTGTCATTCAGTAGAGGAGGAAAGGGGACAACTTTCACAACCTCTCCTTTTACCCCTACTGGCTGAAATGGGTATTGCATGTCTAAAATTAACTTTATTTTAATAATAGCTTTGTCCATCAGGGAGACAGAGACATCAAACCACGGTCATTCAGTAGAGGAGGACAGGGGACAACTTTCACAACCTTTCCTTTTACCCCTACTGGCTGAAATGGGTATTGCATGTCTAAAATTAACTATTTTAATAATAGCTTTGTCCATCAGGGAGACAGACACATCAAACCACTGTCATTCAGTAGAGGAGGACAGGGGACAACTTTCACAACCTCTCCTTTTACCCCTACTGGCTGAAATGGGTATTTGCATGCTAAAATTAACTTTATTTTAGTAATAGATTTGTCCATCAGGGAGACAGAGACATCAAACCACTGTCATTCAGTAGAGGAGGAAAGGGGACAACTCTCACAACCTTTCCTTTTACCCCTACTGGCTGAAATGGGTATTGCATGTCTAAAATTAACTTTATTTTAGTAATAACTTTGTCCATCAGGGAGACAGAGACATCAAACCACTGTCATTCAGTAGAGGAGGACAGGGGACAACTTTCACAACCTCTCCTTTCACCCCTACTGGCTGAAATGGGTATTGCATGCTAAAATTAATATTCTTTTAGTTACAACTTTGTCCTTCATGGGAGACAGAGACATCAAACCACTGTCATTCAGTAGAGGAGGAAAGGGGACAACTTTCACAACCTCTCCTTTTACCCCTACTGGCTGAAATGGGTATTTGCATGCTAAAATTAACTTTATTTTAGTAATAGCTTCGTCCATCAGGGAGACAGAGACATCAAACCACTGTCATTCAGTTGAGGAGGAAAGGGGACAACTCTCACAACCTCTCCTTTTACCCCTATTGGCTGAAATGGGTATTGCATGTCTAAAATTAAATTTATTTGAATAATAGCTTTGTCCATCAGGGAGACAGAGATATCATACCACTGTCATTCAGTAGAGGAGGACAGGGGACAATTTTCACAACCTCTCCTTTTACCCCTACTGGCTGAAATGGGTATTGCATGCTAAAATTAATATTCTTTTAGTTACAACTTTGTCCATCAGGGAGACAGAGACATAAAACCACTGTCATTCAGTAGAGGAGGAGAGGGGACAACTTTCACAACCTCTCCTTTTACCCCTACTGGCTGAAATGGGTATTGCATGTCTAAAATTAACTTCATTTTAATAATAGCTTTGTCCATCAGGGAGACATAGACATCAAACCACTGTCATTCAGTAGAGGACTACAGGGGACAACTTTCACTACCTCTCCTTTTACCCCTACTGGCTGAAATGGGTATTGCATGCTAAAATTAATATTCTTTTAGTTACAACTTTGTCCATCAGGGAGACAGAGACATCAAACCACTGTCATTCAGTAGAGGAGGAAAGGGGACAACTTTCACAACCTCTCCTTTTACCCCTACTGGCTTAAATGGGTATTGCATGTCTAAAATTAACTTTATTTTAATAATAGCTTTGTCCATCAGGGAGACAGAGACATAAAACCACTGTCATTCAGTAGAGGAGGAGAGGGGACAACTTTCACAACCTCTCCTTTTACCCCTACTGGCTGAAATGGGTATTGCATGCTAAAATTAATATTCTTTTAGTTACAACTTTGTCCATCAGGGAGACAGAGACATCAAACCACTGTCATTCAGTAGAGGAGGAAAGGGGACAACTTTCACAACCTCTCCTTTTACCCCTACTGGCTTAAATGGGTATTGCATGTCTAAAATTAACTTTATTTTAATAATAGCTTTGTCCATCAGGGAGACAGAGACATCAAACCACGGTCATTCAGTAGAGGAGGACAGGGGACAACTTTCACAACCTCTCCTTTTACCCCTACTGGCTGAAATGGGTATTGCATGTCTAAAATTAACTATTTTAATAATAGCTTTGTCCATCAGGGAGACAGACACATCAAACCACTGTCATTCAGTAGAGGAGGACAGGGGACAACTTTCACTACCTCTCCTTTTACCCCTACTGGCTGAAATGGGTATTGCATGCTAAAATTAATATTCTTTTAGTTACAACTTTGTCCATCAGGGAGACAGAGACATAAAACCACTGTCATTCAGTAGAGGAGGAGAGGGGACAACTTTCACAACCTCTCCTTTTACCCCTACTGGCTGAAATGGGTATTGCATGCTAAAATTAATATTCTTTTAGTTACAACTTTGTCCATCAGGGAGACAGAGACATCAAACCACTGTCATTCAGTAGAGGAGGAAAGGGGACAACTTTCACAACCTCTCCTTTTACCCCTACTGGCTGAAATGGGTATTGCATGTCTAAAATTAACTTTATTTTAATAATAGCTTTGTCCATCAGGGAGACAGAGACATCAAACCACGGTCATTCAGTAGAGGAGGACAGGGGACAACTTTCACAACCTTTCCTTTTACCCCTACTGGCTGAAATGGGTATTGCATGTCTAAAATTAACTATTTTAATAATAGCTTTGTCCATCAGGGAGACAGACACATCAAACCACTGTCATTCAGTAGAGGAGGACAGGGGACAACTTTCACAACCTCTCCTTTTACCCCTACTGGCTGAAATGGGTATTTGCATGCTAAAATTAACTTTATTTTAGTAATAGATTTGTCCATCAGGGAGACAGAGACATCAAACCACTGTCATTCAGTAGAGGAGGAAAGGGGACAACTCTCACAACCTTTCCTTTTACCCCTACTGGCTGAAATGGGTATTGCATGTCTAAAATTAACTTTATTTTAGTAATAACTTTGTCCATCAGGGAGACAGAGACATCAAACCACTGTCATTCACTAGAGGAGGACAGGGCACAACTTTCACAACCTCTCCTTTTACCCCTACTGGCTGAAATGGGTATTGCATGCTAAAATTAACATTCTTTTAGTAACAACTTTGTCCATCAGGGAGACAACGACATCAAACCACTGTCATTCAGTAGAGGAGGACAGGGGACAACTTTCACAACCTCTCCTTTTACCCCTACTGGCTGAAATGGGTATTGCATGCTAAAATTAATATTCTTTTAGTTACAACTTTGTCCATCAGGGAGACAGAGACATCAAACCACTGTCATTCAGTAGAGGAGGAAAGGGGACAACTTTCACAACCTCTCCTTTTACCCCTACTGGCTGAAATGGGTATTTGCATGTTTAAAATTAACTTTATTTTAGTAATAGCTTTGTCCATCAGGGAGACATAGACATCAAACCACTGTCATTCAGTAGAGGAGGAAAGGGGACAACTTTCACAACCTCTCCTTTTACCCCTACTGGCTGAAATGGGTATTTGCATGTTTAAAATTAACTTTATTTTAGTAATAGCTTTGTCCATCAGGGAGACAGAGATATCAAACCACTGTCATTCAGTAGAGGAGGACAGGGGACAACTTTCACAACCTCTCCTTTTACCCCTACTGGCTGAAATGGGTATTGCATGCTAAAATTAACATTCTTTTAGTAACAACTTTGTCCATCAGGGAGACATAGACATCAAACCACTGTCATTCAGTAGAGGAGGACAGGGGACAACTCTTACAACCTCTCCTTTTACCCCTACTGGCTGAAATGGGTATTTGCATGCTAAAATTAACTTTATTTTAGTAATAGCTTTGTCCATCAGGGTGACATAGACATCAAACCACTGTCATTCAGTAGAGGAGGACAGGGGACGACTTTCACAACCTCTCCTTTTACCCCTACTGGCTGAAATGGGTATTGCATGCTAAAATGTACTTTATTTGAATAATATCTTTGTCCATCAGGGAGACAGAGATATCAAACCACTGTCATTCAGTAGAGGAGGACAGGGGACAACTTTCACAACATCTCCTTTTACCCCTACTGGCTGAAATGGGTATTGCATGCTAAAATTAACATTCTTTTAGTAACAACTTTGTCCATCAGGGAGACAGAGATATCAAACCACTGTCATTCAGAAGAGGAGGAAAGGGGACAACTTTCACAACCTCTCCTTTTACGCCTACTGGTTGAAATGGGTATTTGCATGTCTAAAATTAACTTTATTTTAGTAATAGCTTTGTCCATCAGGGAGACATAGACATCCAACCCCTGTCATTCAGTAGAGGAGGACAGGGGACAACTTTCACAACCTCTCCTTTTACCCCTACTGGCTGAAATGGGTATTTGCATGCTAAAATTAACTTTATTTTAGTAATAGCTTTGTCCATCAGGGAGACATAGACATCAAACCACTGTCATTCAGTAGAGGAGGACAGGGGACAACTCTCACAACCTCTCCTTTTACCCCTACTGGCTGAAATGGGTATTTGCATGCTAAAATTAACTTTATTTTAGTAATAGCTTTGTCCATCAGGGAGACATAGACATCAAACCACTGTCATTCAGTAGAGGAGGACAGGGGACAACTTTCACAACCTCTCCTTTTACCCCTACTGGCTGAAATGGGTATTGCATGCTAAAAATAATATTCTTTTAGTTACAACTTTGTCCATCAGGGAGACAGAGACATCAAACCACTGTCATTCAGTAGAGGAGGAAAGGGGACAACTTTCACAACCTCTCCTTTTACCCCTACTGGCTGAAATGGGTATTTGCATGTTTAAAATTAACTTTATTTTAGTAATAGCTTTGTCCATCAGGGAGACATAGACATCAAACCACTGTCATTCAGTAGAGGAGGAAAGGGGACAACTTTCACAACCTCTCCTTTTACCCCTACTGGCTGAAATGGGTATTGCATGTCTAAAATGTACTTTATTTGAATAATATCTTTGTCCATCAGGGAGACAGAGATATCAAACCACTGTCATTCAGTAGAGGAGGACAGGGGACAACTTTCACAACCTGTCCTTTTACCCCTACTGGCTGAAATGGGTATTGCATGCTAAAATTAACATTCTTTTAGTAACAACTTTGTCCATCAGGGAGACAGAGATATCAAACCACTGTCATTCAGAAGAGGAGGAAAGGGGACAACTTTCACAACCTCTCCTTTTACCCCTACTGGTTGAAATGGGTATTTGCATGTCTAAAATTAACTTTATTTTAGTAATAGCTTTGTCCATCAGGGAGACATAGACATCAAACCACTGTCATTCAGTAGAGGAGGACAGGGGACAACTTTCACAACCTCTCCTTTTACCCCTACTGGCTGAAATGGGTATTTGCATGCTAAAATTAACTTTATTTTAGTAATAGCTTTGTCCATCAGGGAGACATAGACATCAAACCACTGTCATTCAGTTGAGGAGGAAAGGGGACAACTTTCACAACCTCTCCTTTTACCCCTACTGGCTGAAATGGGTATTTGCATGCTAAAATTAACTTTATTTTAGTAATAGCTTTGTCCATCAGGGAGACATAGACATCAAACCACTGTCATTCAGTAGAGGAGGACAGGGGACAACTCTCACAACCTCTCCTTTTACCCCTACTGGCTGAAATGGGTATTGCATGTCTAAAATTAACTTTATTTGAATAATAGCTTTGTCCATCAGGGAGACAGAGATATCAAACCACTGTCATTCAGTAGAGGAGGAAAGGGGACAACTTTCACAACCTCTCCTTTTACCCCTACTGGCTGAAATGGGTATTGCATGTCTAAAATGAACTTTATTTGAATAATAGCTTTGTCCATCAGGGAGACAGAGATATCAAACCACTGTCATTCAGTTGAGGAGGAAAGGGGACAACTCTCACAACCTCTCCTTTTACCCCTACTGGCTGAAATGGGTATTGCATGCTAAAATTAACATTCTTTTAGTTACAACTTTGTCCATCAGGGAGACAGAGACATCAAACCACTGTCATTCAGTTGAGGAGGAAAGGGGACAACTCTCACAACCTCTCCTTTTACCCCTACTGGCTGAAATGGGTATTGCATGTCTAAAATGAACTTTATTTGAATAATAGCTTTGTCCATCAGGGAGACAGAGATATCAAACCACTGTCATTCAGTTGAGGAGGAAAGGGGACAACTTTCACAACCTCTCCTTTTACCCCTACTGGCTGAAATGGGTATTGCATGTCTAAAATTAACTTTATTTGAATAATAGCTTTGTCCATCAGGGAGACAGAGATATCAAACCACTGTCATTCAGTAGAGGAGGAAAGGGGACAACTTTCACTACCTCTCCTTTTACCCCTACTGGCTGAAATGGGTGTTGCATGCTAAAATTAATATTCTTTTAGTTACAACTTTGTCCATCAGGGAGACAGAGACATAAAACCACTGTCATTCAGTAGAGGAGGAGAGGGGACAACTTTCACAACCTCTCCTTTTACCCCTACTGGCTGAAATGGGTATTGCATGTCTAAAATTAACTTCATTTTAATAATAGCTTTGTCCATCAGGGAGACATAGACATCAAACCACTGTCATTCAGTAGAGGACTACAGGGGACAACTTTCACTACCTCTCCTTTTACCCCTACTGGCTGAAATGGGTATTGCATGCTAAAATTAATATTCTTTTAGTTACAACTTTGTCCATCAGGGAGACAGAGACATAAAACCACTGTCATTCAGTAGAGGAGGAGAGGGGACAACTTTCACAACCTCTCCTTTTATCCCTACTGGCTGAAATGGGTATTGCATGCTAAAATTAATATTCTTTTAGTTACAACTTTGTCCATCAGGGAGACAGAGACATCAAACCACTGTCTTTCAGTAGAGGATGGAAAGGGGACAACTTTCACAACCTCTCCTTTTACCCCTACTGGCTGAAATGGGTATTGCATGTCTAAAATTAACTTTATTTTAATAATAGCTTTGTCCATCAGGGAGACAGAGACATCAAACCACGGTCATTCAGTAGAGGAGGACAGGGGACAACTTTCACAACCTTTCCTTTTACCCCTACTGGCTGAAATGGGTATTGCATGTCTAAAATTAACTATTTTAATAATAGCTTTGTCCATCAGGGAGACAGACACATCAAACCACTGTCATTCAGTAGAGGAGGACAGGGGACAACTTTCACAACCTCTCCTTTTACCCCTACTGGCTGAAATGGGTATTTGCATGCTAAAATTAACTTTATTTTAGTAATAGATTTGTCCATCAGGGAGACAGAGACATCAAACCACTGTCATTCAGTAGAGGAGGAAAGGGGACAACTCTCACAACCTTTCCTTTTACCCCTACTGGCTGAAATGGGTATTGCATGTCTAAAATTAACTTTATTTTAGTAATAACTTTGTCCATCAGGGAGACAGAGACATCAAACCACTGTCATTCAGTAGAGGAGGACAGGGGACAACTTTCACAACCTCTCCTTTCACCCCTACTGGCTGAAATGGGTATTGCATGCTAAAATTAATATTCTTTTAGTTACAACTTTGTCCATCATGGGAGACAGAGACATCAAACCACTGTCATTCAGTAGAGGAGGAAAGGGGACAACTTTCACAACCTCTCCTTTTACCCCTACTGGCTGAAATGGGTATTTGCATGCTAAAATTAACTTTATTTTAGTAATAGCTTTGTCCATCAGGGAGACAGAGACATCAAACCACTGTCATTCAGTTGAGGAGGAAAGGGGACAACTCTCACAACCTCTCCTTTTACCCCTATTGGCTGAAATGTGTATTGCATGTCTAAAATTAAATTTATTTGAATAATAGCTTTGTCCATCAGGGAGACAGAGATATCAAACCACTGTCATTCAGTAGAGGACAGGGGACAATTTTCACAACCTCTCCTTTTACCCCTACTGGCTGAAATGGGTATTGCATGCTAAAATTAACATTCTTTTATGTACAACTTTGTCCATCAGGGAGACAGAGACATCAAACCACTGTCATTCAGTAGAGGAGGACAGGGGACGACTTTCACAACCTCGCCTTTTACCCCTATGGCTGAAATGGGTATTGCATGCTAAAATTAACATTCTTTTAGTTACAACTTTGTCCATCAGGGAGACAGAGACATCAAACCACTGTCATTCAGTTGAGGAGGAAAGGGGACAACTCTCACAACCTCTCCTTTTACCCCTATTGGCTGAAATGGGTATTGCATGTCTAAAATTAACTTTATTTGAATAATAGCTTTGTCCATCAGGGAGACAGAGATATCAAACCACTGTCATTCAGTAGAGGAGGAAAGGGGACAACTTTCACAACCTCTCCTTTTACCCCTACTGGCTGAAATGGGTATTGCATGCTAAAATTAACATTCTTTTAATAATAGCTTTGTCCATCAGGGTGACATAGACATCAAACCACTGTCATTCAGTAGAGGAGGACAGGGGACGACTTTCACAACCTCTCCTTTTACCCTTACTGACTGAAATGGGTATTGCATGCTAAAATTAACATTCTTTTAGTTACAACTTTGTCCATCAGGGAGACAGAGACATCAAACCACTGTCATTCAGTAGATTGAGGACAGGGGACGACTTTCACAACCTCTCCTTTTACCCTTACTGGCTGAAATGGGTATTGCATGCCAAAATTAACATTCTTTTAGTTACAACTTTGTCCATCAGGGAGACAGAGACATCAAACCACTGTCATTCAGTAGAGGAGGAAACAGGACAACTTTCACAACCTCTCCTTTTACCCCTACTGGCTGAAATGGGTATTGCATGTCTAAAATTAACTATTTTAGTAATATCTTTGTCCAACAGGGAGACAGAGACATCAAACCAGTGTAATTCAGTAGAGGAGGACAGGGGACAACTTTAACAACCTCTTCTTTCACCCCTACTGGCTGAAATGGGTATTGCATGTCTAAAATTAACTATTTTAGTAATATGTACAATATTTGGTGTTTGGCTGGTCAAGGATGAGTGCTACCAGAATGGTGTGTCGATTAGAACACAGGAATGAGTCCAGAAGTTACTTCTCAATTGATTGATTCATTTATTATTCATGATTCATTTATCATGATTCATTTAATTTAGAAGGATGTCCTGTTACTTTATCCACTACAGTAAAAGACCTGGGAGTTATACTAGATCGCAACTTGTCTTTCGAAAATCATATTTCATATGTTACAAGAACAGCCTTTTTCCACCTTAGAAACATTGCTAAGCTACGTAACATGCTCTCTGTTTCTGATGCAGAAAAGTTAGTTCATGCATTCATGACCTCGAGACTAGATTACTGTAATGCTTAATTAGCTGGTTGTCCTGCATCCTCAATAAACAAGAATGTACAAAAGCGTTAGTCCAAAATGCAGCTGCTAGAGTTCTTACTAGGTCAAGAAAATATGATCATATAACACCAATTCTATCATCTCTACACTGGTTACCTATTAAGTTCCGTATCAATTACAAAGTATTACTACTGACCTATAAAGCCCTAAATGGTTTAGCTCCTGGGTATTTAACGGAACTTCTATCGCCCTACAATCCATCGCGCTCTTTAAGATCACTAAATTCGAGGCTTCTGGTCATTCCTGATTCCTGATATTGTTCGAGGCTCAGATTCGCTGTCCCCGTTTAAAACTAGATTAAAGACGCATCTCTTTAGCCAAGCATTCACATAATATTTACCTTTCATACTACAGTTGAATCAGATTGAATGCATTAATATTATGAACAGCAGCTATGCTAATTATTTCCCATCTGCTTTTCTGTCGTTATCTCGGGACGCTAGTCCCGAGGTAAATAGAGTTCGTCAGCTCCAGTTTGTATCCAGCCTCTCATGGAAACTTCAGATGCCCCAACACCCGTGAGGAGACGACTCGAAACCTGTGAAGAGACGACTCGACACCGGCGATATGTTATGCCCTAAATTAATACATGATTAACTAACTGTATTTTTCTATGTACATTTCTGAAATGCACTTTCTGTGAAGCTGCTTTGAGACAATATGTATTGTGAAAAGCGCTATACAAATAAATTTGAATTGAATTCCTAGGATATCTAAGTCCACTAAAGGAGGGAGGGCGTTTTCACATTTAGCTCCTAAACTCTGGAATGGCCTTCCTGATATTGTTCGAGGCTCAGACTCGCTGTCCCAGTTTAAAACTAGATTAAAGACGCATCTCTTTAGCCAAGCATTCACATAATACTTACCTTTTATACTACAGTTGAATCAGATCGAATGCATTAATATTATGAACAGCAGCTATGCTAATTATTTCCCATCTGCTTTTCTGTTGTTATCTCGGGACGCCAGTTTTGTGAAAAGCGCTATACAAATAAATTTGTATGTCATAATGTAAAAATAAATTATTTTAACTCTGTTGCCTTTTTGTAAAATTGCTATTGTGAAAGTGAAGAATGAATTAAGGCAGAACAAAGTCAGTCTTGTTAACTTCTCTATCAGTCCTTCAACCATTTTGTTCATTTGCTAATTATTCCAGTTTTACACAACTCATTTGAGTTAATATTTTGCTGTATTTTCAAATAAACTTTATTTTTTACATAATCTGAGTCTGAATTTATTACACATACAATGAAAAAAAATCTCTAAATGACAGAAATAGCCTGTCTTCAACATTCAAGCTACCATTTTTACACAACTTATTTACAACAAATACTCGCTGTATAATAGAGTATAACAATATGCCTTCAGAATACAGTGGTTGCTTGTTTCTTTATAATTAATTTCCTTGAGGAATCTTTTGACTGGAGAGTCATATTGTGTCATAAGGGCGTTCGATGTGCATAAAACTGTAACAATAACGACTCTGGGTAAATGTGAATTAGCTCAAAAATATGGGGAATCTTGGGAATATTAATAATTATGACTCATGGTCATAATTCATAAGTCGCATGTACATTTATTTTATCAATTATCGAGATTTCCTTGTTCTGTAACTGGATTGACCAACATCTAATTCGTCCAGCGAATAAATGTAAGATCATTACAGTTAAGAAGGGGGTATCCCTTTACAAACTCCGAGAAAGTTTTATCTTCTGGCCACGAATATCAAACTTACTGAGTTTCTGAATTAAGAACTACTAAATGTAGTTTATATCGAGCTTGTAGCTTAGATCTTTTAGTTTCATTGACTTTTATAAGGTGGGTTTTCAAACACAGAGACAATTAAAAGTATAAATGGGTTTATTAATAAAATGGCACACACTAGAGGTTATGTAAACTACAAACATAAACGTACGTAAAAATGCAAACAAACAAACAAACATTTAACCGAACAAAAACATAAACATAGCGTGATCAGAATGAAATGAAATGAAAGAAAGAAAGATATAGAGGGAAGATAGAGGGTAACTTAGTTCACAGACCTAAGACCTGGACACCTGAAATCAGCGTTTAGAGAGAGTTACGTTACGTGCAAGATTCTGTGCTCTTTCAGTGTGGTGCTGAAGAGGGGGCGCGCGTGCGCGTGTCCGGCTGGTTTGCGTCTAGCTTCGTCTTCTGGGTCGTTTTGCAAGACGATGTAAAGGCTCACTTGAATTTAACGTTACCGAGAAAGTTCAGATTCATCTCCCGGGCAGGGAGAGGTTTAAAGTCTTTGTTGCAAGGGACGCAGCTACGACTCGAACATGTGCTCGCTCGATGGAGAAGGCCAGGGCCTCCTCCAGATGTTCCTTTGGAGAAGCGCTGCGCCGAGGAAGAGGGTCAAGAGAAGTTGATGAGAGAGAGAAGAGAAACTGAAGGTTTGGACTTTTATCAGTGTCCCATGTGCCGTCCCCTCCTTCGTGTAGGACGAATCAGCTGTCGAGATTTTTCGAGCGGGAAGATTCCTTTGTCCGGTTAGACACGCACACTCGAATGAGTCATGATTGACTTTAACTTGAGAGGATTTTCTCCAGACATATGAACTTATAAAACAATGCGCATCACTGAATTCTGCTATCGGAATTCAACTCCGTTAGCGGGAGAGGATTACAGAGATATCAAAAATAGAATATAGGCTTTGTAGCAATGCAAAGATACATTATTATGCATTTGTATAGGCATTTGCAGTTCTATTAATGTTACAAATAGGACATGTATGCTTTCCTATGGTTTACACACACCTCTTAACACACAAATTTATATATTTAGTACATTTAAGAGTGACTTTATGGGTAAAAGTCCTTTTCTGTAAGGGGGTTTCTGTTTCAAAGTCCAGAGTGTGTTTGTGTGTGGGTTGGTGCTCAACTTTTAAGACCTGCCAATGAGATCGGATTACGGGATGCGATTCTACTGGGAGAACATTCTTCAGAAATACATTTCAGAGCCAAACACTCGAAGATCATAACTATATGATCAAAACAACATTAATCACACATGCATAATGGAATTGTACATATATTTAAAATAAATATTGCTTATCCTGAGTTACACACAAATGTTGGTCTCTTGGTGTGTGTGTGTGTGTGTGTGTGTGTGTGTGTGTGTGTGTGTGTGTGTGTGTGTGTGTGTGTGTGTGTGTGTGTGTGTGTGTGTGTGTGTGTGTGTGTGTGTGTGTGTGTGTGTGTGTGTGTGTGTGTGTGTGTGTCTGCGTTGGAATGTCATGAGGCTGTAAAGTCACAGGGAGTCCATGCTGAAATGGGGGTTTTAGAGGGTATTCTCCAAAACAGGGTTTCCTTATGTGACTCAAATGTCCCTCGGGGGAGCCACAAAGATGCAATTGTGACCGTTCAAGCAGACTTGGAGGTGCCATGAACAACTCGTTGTTTAAGGAGACAACGAAGGATGTGTTTGGAGATTGGGATTTACTAATTTGAACAGCATGTGACCGCATGTCATAGTCATTGTCGTTACAAAACTCATTCTGGTATGTACAATGTTGATGGGTCAGGGTCTGTGTCTGCCTGCTTATAGTAATTGGCATGTCTTCATTAATGGGTGTCTACGCCTGCGTGCCTCGAGTGAGGACAGTATAGGGCGCCTGCCAGTGTAAGGTAGCAGGAGGTGCAGAGAGATGCATATATGGGTGGAGCAGTAAATTCTGGTATACATTAGCTTTCAAACTGAGCACATCTAGGTTGTGATCTGTGATCATATCCTTAACAATTAATAAGTGCTTTAGTAGAAAGGGATCTAATATTCGGCAAGCCAAATGTAACACGTGTCAGGTCTGATGTGTCACGCTTGTATAGGGTTCAATATGCTTCGATATGGGCCAACTAATCAGAAGGTAAGGAGCAGCTACTGTAGAGAGGGAAACAACACAGCAGGAAGGTGAAAACCAAGAACTTCGTTTACTCGTTGGAATCTTGCATTCATTGAAGAATTTCTTAATTGCAATTTGTCTGGAGTATGTAAATCTCAATACTGTCATTTAACAACATACAATGAATTATAATGCTTATGATCAACTCTCTTTTTGAAATGTCAGGAAGTTGGACTCAAACAAATCAACTCAATTGAGAACAATTGTCATATACTTTGTACGAAAATGAAATAATAAAATAAAACTTCTTGAAAACTCAACAGACTCAGTTTGTTTATAACCCAATAAAATTGAAGGAAACAATAAACAATGTTCTCAAAACAAAATATTACAAACTCAATAACTCAAATCAGTCTTTCCCTTCAAATGTCTTTTCAGTCAAATGAATCAAATATTCAAGATTCACTGAATTGATTCAGTTAATGTCAGTTCAGAATCAAATGACTCAGATCAAAATATTTGTTGACTCTTTAGAATCGTTCAGTTCAGAATCAATGTCTCTCCGTTCAAAGCTCGAGGAAAAATATGCAAAAACAAAGTCTCAGTCCTGTTTGTCCAAAAACAAAAAGGAAAATATTTCTCATACCAGTTTCGATGAATTCAAGATCAAAGTTCAACAATCAAATTGTCTCCGTGGGTTGCTCGCCTTTTACATACGCTCATATCTCGTGTCCGCAGGATGGTGATCACAATTTCTCAGAAGAAACACACACACACACACACACACACACACACACACACACACACACACACACACACACACACACACACACACACACACACACACACACACACACACACACAAACCCAGCCAAGGCAAGAATTTCACATCTTATTCAATAAGAAGATAATTTGCGGTGCTTTAGTGTGTATCTACATCGGCCTTTATTCTCGATTCTCTGCCTCGTCTTTTTCTCACTTCGGCATCAGCTCTTCAGACTTATCACTTTCACTCAGAAATGTAATCTTTTGATTGCATTCAAGTTTCTTTTTCTCAATATCTATCTTTAGATGCGGAGTATCCCTGGAGATCACTCAGTGTGTATCTGCTTCGTCTGACTCGCTCGCTCTCTCTCAATGTCTCTGAGCGAGCGGCAGTGTCGCCGGCGCAGTCTCCATTGGCTCGTTGGAGTGTCAATCAATGCAGCACGATCAATAATTGGACAGAACACTTTCTCTTCTAAAGCACTCGTTTTTCTCTCTTATTCTCTTTTTCTTAATTTTCCCATCTTTTTACATATCTTTCAACTCTTTTACTGGTAGCCTGGATCAACTAGGTTACACAAACTTTATCAATTGTTAATTTAAGTGATCTCCAGAATCCTTGCAATAGAGAGTAACAGTCAGGTTTTGGAAGTAAAACTCTCCATAGGGAAATTGATTTTTGGCGATAACATATTGCAACTGGTATCTAAAATAATTATTTCTAAAATGACCGTGTTTAACAGCGTCTTTAGCTCTGCTCACTCCCATGAAGCACTATGAATGATGTAATCAAGTCAGTCTCCCTATGCCCTCAAAATACTTAAATATTTGTTCATAATGCTTCGTGGGATTGTAGTTCTTTTCCTCACTAAAGCCGTTAAGTACACGGTCTTGTTCTTTTGCATTTTTGTCCAATTTTCAAATACTTTTTTGCTTTAAATCAAAGTTTGTGATGTTATGATTCACCTCATAGCTGGTTGGTTTGGTTCATTGCTTATGATACTTTAAAAAATGAATGGAAAAAATACTTCCAGAACCAACGCCACTGAAAAAGTGGGCAGGCACTAATGCACCAAGAGAGAAAACAACATTGTGTTCCATAAAAGGAAGATAAACTACATTTGAAGTGAATTTCTAAAAGAAAAAAAAATCCAAAGACAGCACAGTGAAATAAACCATCTTTATGAAGATAAGAAATTTGAGGATTGATGACAGGTCCATCCTTTAGACACAACAGTGATGCAGAACTACAACCCTACTAATGTGTTTGGATTGCACATTTCATTGCCTTTACTATAAAATTGGTTTCCTGTTTTAACATTTTTAATGTCTTCAATATTTAGCCTAAAAATAAGGCAAAAATAGAAATGATGTGCACACAAACAGACACAGACAAACTATTATCTCCCCTCAATCCCAAAGTACATTTGAAAGATACCAGCACATCCTTTGTCATTAAGGAACTGATAAAGCTGTCCAAGGTCCATATGGTTTTCTCTGGTCCCGTGAGGGTCAAAAATGGCTTCATGAAATCCAGTGAACTTGCGAAGGGAGTCAGTTCTCTCCTCTATCGAGCTGTTTTCCAAAGGGACATCCTCTCTGTGACGAATCATAATTCTTTTCCATGTTAAAACTTTCACCCTGAAAATATATTTAAAAAAATGCACCAATAATAAAAATCTGCTTTGCCATCACAGGAATATATATTTTAAAATATATTTAAATATAAAAGTTATTTTAAATTGTAATATCAAATAAATTTATTTGCATTTATAAATGTAATTTTATCAAATAAATGCAGCCTTGGTGAACATAAGGGACTTCTTTCAAAACATAAAAAAAAAATCTCCTTCAAACTTTTGACCGGTAGTTTAATATAATATAATAATTAATAACAATTTGAAAATTAAACTAAGATTGTTTGTGTCAACCATAAAGTACGGTCAATTATTAGCTGCAGAGAACATTAAACCATCAAAATTAAAAGTTAATCTACTGTAGCCTATATGAATTTGGGAGATCGCCTATATCAGGGGGTTACAAACTTATATTAGCAAATTTAAGCACTTAAACATATGTCTAAGTTCAAGAAATATTTTATAGTCATCCCAACAGCCATGAAACGCATACACACACAGGCCCCTAACATAATAAATGAGATCCTTATTTTGGACCTAACAAGTATAGTCACACACACACAGGCACACAAACAAAACCTATTTTAAATTAGGTATTAAACTCATCTTTGGTATTTTGAGTTTGCACTCAAAAGGCGTGTTCACAAAAGAGTAAGAGTAGACCCTATTGATTTTCAATTCATACCTGGCCCAGAACTCATCACAAGCAGACTGCAGACCCTCCACACACACAATACCAGGCTTTCCCGGCATACTGAACCCAGAAAGGTTCAGCTCCTTTGCCCATTCCAGAATGTTGTTCCTCTTCATCTTATTGTAGATATGATGGCTGTAGATCCAGAGTCTAGTGAAGGTCTCTTTTGACTGCATTGAAACATTTTCCTTCTTGGGATCGCAGACAGGAGCACTTTTACTGATATATCCTTGTGTATTTTCATTGATCCACTGCACATCAGACAGAATACACACATCACCACTGCAGTTTTCAGACAGGAAGGTGTTGAGGTTGGAGTGAAGCAGCATCTGCTGGGATCTAGTGAGCTCAGAACATCTGAAAAGGGCAAAAAATTATTATCCTAGTAAAAATCCAGAAGAAATCCATTTGAAATATTTATAATAACTTGGATCCTAATGGGAATTCAGATACATTTTATCAGGGTTCCTCAAATCCGGCCCTGGAGGGACTCAGCGTTCGTACAGATTTTTGAGTGAAATTCAAGCACTAAAGTAAAGTCATTTGTGGTGATTTATATGATTAAATCATCGTAGGTCAGCAGCAAAGGCACTGGTAGATTAAGTGAGAAATCCATAAAGTATGTTTTACGTATTAAATCATTGCATTATTTGCATACAATTCTGTAATTGTATTCTATTGTGCATTTTTGTTAATTTTGAGGAATACTGAATCTGTTTGGTGAGTGTCAGAGGAGAAAAAACACTTGCAGAAAATATAATTCCAACCAATCGTTCCACGAACCTATACATATCTTTTCTTATTCTAAAATAAAAATGAACTACTGCATTACTGCATTAGCTACAGTAAAACAAAGGCTTTTGCTATTATTTATTCTTTTGGATATTTTTCTTTAATAAAAAGTAATTTAATGATATGACAGCAAAAGAAAATCACACACATATATATTCATCAACCCATTTCAGAATGCATTGCAAATAGTTGTGCAAAGTAAATGAGTGTACTAAAGATTTTACAGTGTCAGTCAAGTCAAGTCACCTTCATTTATATAGCGCTTTTAACAATATAGACTGTTTCAAAGCTATGGAAGCTTGTTTCCGCCACAGAAAAAAAAATAAAAAAAAATAAATTGCGACTTTTTATCTCACAATTCTGACTTTTCTTTTCTCAGAATTGCGAGATATGAAGTCAGAATTGTGAGATATAAAGTCGCAATTCTGAGAAATAAAGTCGCAATTGCAAGATATAAAGTCAGAATTCTGAGAAAAAAAAGTCAGAATTGCGTGATATAAAGTCTCAATTGCGAGATATAAAGTCTCAATTGCGTCTTATAAAGTCAGAATTCTGACTTTTTTCTCGCAATTGCGACTCTATATCACGCAATTCTGACTTTATAAAACATAATTGCGAGATATAAAGTCAAAATTGCGTGTTATAAAGTCAGAATTGCGAGATATAAAGTCAGAATTGTGTGTTATAAAGTCAGAATTGTGTGAAATAAAGTCGCAATTGCGTGTTATAAAGTCAGAATTGCGAGATATAAAATCAGAATTCTGACTTTTTTTCTCGCAATTGCGACTTTTTATCACGCAATTCTGACTTTATATCTCGCAATTGGGAGATATAAAGTCAGAATTGCGTGTTATAAAGTCAGAATTGTGAGATATAAACTATTCTGAGGTAAAAAAAAAAAAGCTACAGAAATAAGTAGCCTATATAAATGGCTGCTATTCTGCATGAGTTTATTTGTAATTGCAAGAAAGAAAGAAAGAAAGAAAGAAAGAAAGAAAGAAAGAAAGAAAGAAAGAGAGAGAGAGGGCAGAGATGAGGTTAGGAATGAAAAGTCAGTAAGCCTATGTTGTTTCTTCATTCACTGTGACCTATGCACTGGATGGCCAATTTCACATGTAGGCTATTTTGTGTATTTTCAAAATACAAAATACTGTATTTGTATTTAAATAAATTATGACATCATAGAATGTTGAGGACAAAAGCGTGAAACTCCCTGATCACTTTGTAGCGAGTAAGGAGTTCAGATATCAACAGTGTTTTTGCAGTTCTTGCGGTGTGTTTGCATTTGTTGATAGCGGTTTATCGTATTGATTATGGGACAGCGACACTTTCGGAGAGTGGGAGTTGACGGAGGAGGAGAGTGTGTGCCCGGGATAAACCCCCGAACAACACTGACACCCACCGACCACAAGGCGGAGCTCCATCCTCGTCCCGACGAGACGCCTGTGGTGGGCATCGGTAAAGCGGAGAGAAAGGAGAGAGGGAAAGAGAAATCAAAGAATAAGGGGCAGAAAAGGAGGACATTTCGGGAGTTTGCCTCTTTTTTCTTTTGTTCATCTCGCCCCAAATCCACCAAAGCTCAGGGTGAGCAGGTGGAGCAGTGTGAGGTGGACCAGGACACTGATGAAGCCCCATCCAGGAGATGTACTGATGGTAAATTGAGCTCTGAACAACACAAACTCTCTTTTACACTCTTGTAAAACACTCTTTTATTATCTTTTTTTTTTTTTTTTTACTATTTTGATCACACGAGCAGTGCGCTTGGTTTTTTTATGTTACTAGGCAACCACCGAAACAGTTGTGCTGTCAGTCAAGTAAACGTCAAATCAGCCTTTTATTAACTTTATTTACTTTGTCAAAACTGTGGTAGTTGGTTCGTGAAGTCGTTAAGCTCCTGGTAACCCGCGGTAAAACGCGAGGCGCTTGGGGCTTAACAGCGCGCAGAACTCTCACTGCCATAGGAAACCAATTGAAAAAAAAGGCGCCTCTCACTGCAAAAAAACGCGTCACGTGTGATCGGGTCCTATCATTTGCACACAATATAAAAAACCCACATCACACATTATAAAAAGGCAGATAAATGAATTCCACGATGTGATGAATGTTTGAATATAGATGAAATATAGTTTGAAGATGTGGCGGATGATTTTAAAACAAGCTTGTGGTTTATATTCCTCTCTTTAGATCAGATTTCTTTACAGGACATCTTTACTGCAGAGGATAATGATCATCAGGAACCTCCTTCCAGTCGTCCTGAAGTCCCCCCCACTGCCGAAAACCAGCAAGAGGAGGACATCAAGCCTCAAGATCAGGACAGTCCAGCCAGTTCATCATCAGGTGACACTGGATCACAGCTGGACAGTCACAAGATCGAGGGTGAGTTTACTGCAAGTTTACTGTCTGACATAAAATATAACACACACACACTCTCTCTGAAAGTAAATATGTATATAGGAAAGCATATGTTTTAAATAATCCAGCTGATACTGCTGTAAGGTTTCTTTTAGTTTTTTTTTTTCTCCATAATTTTAAATCACCATTAGGCTTTTTTTGCAGTTCACTTAAATAGTAATGCGACAAATGAATTTTTAAAAGAACAAATATTACAAATATATTTCCCTATTAACATTTCATCAGAAAGTATGGCCTCACTGCAGGACACTGCTGTATTAAACAATAAACAAATAAAAATAATTATGTTTTAATAGATCACATCTCCTCGAAATACGCCATTGGCAGGAAATTGGGGGAAGGAGGATTTGGCTCTGTATTCGAAGGGACCCGTTGCAAGGACGGCCTCATGGTAGCTGTGAAATTCACAGCGAAGAGAAAGAGCCAGCAATACACCAGCCTTGTACGTATCATACTTGTCTCTATGTTGGCAATTTATAACATTTGAATGTAAATCACGGTGCAAATATTTCAATAGATAGACTGGGCTAAATCCTTATTTGAGAAACCAATCCTATGTCTAACAATAATAAAAACTGTCATTCTTCTAGCCTGACCATCCCAAACCAGTTCCACTTGAGGTGGCCCTGACAGTAATGGCCAATCAAGGCCCAAGCTGTGGCCACATTATTAAGGTGCTGGACTGGCAGGATCATCTCGACCAGTACATCATGGTCTTAGAATGGCCCTTACCCTGCATGGACATGCACAGCCTTTGGAAGCGTAAGAGAGGCCGCTTCAGTGAGGGATTGGCCCGCCACTTCATGCAGCAGGTGATTCACGCTGCTGCCCTGTGCTGTTCCAGGGGTGTGCTTCACAGAGACATCAAAATGCAGAACCTCCTGGTCAACACAGAGACCCTGGAGGTCAAATTGATCGATTTCGGCTGCGGGGACCTCATGAAAAGATCAGCCTACAAATACTACTCTGGTATGTGTTATTATTTAAAATATACATTTTGGGATTTAAACTCTAGTGACCAGTTACATCACATTACATTCTCAGACATCACACAGTGAGATATTAACAATACACTAACAAAACTATCAAAGAATAATCAATATTAATATAATTTTTGTTGACTAAAATTAAATGCCATTTCAGTTAAATTGAGAAAAAGCAAGCTTACACGTGTGACAAACTCCTATCTCCAGGCACAGCAAGGTATTGCCCTCCTGAGTACTTAGAGAAGGGCAAGTACTTTGCGAAGCAGGCAACGGTGTGGTCGCTGGGGGTGCTGCTGTTTGCCATGATCACCGGCTATTTCCCAAACAGCAGAGATATCGCTTTGATGGACCCTGATGTCTGGTTCGAGCCGGGCTTCTCAGATGGTTAGTACAAAAAAGATGTTCTAATGGATAATGCAGGAATCTTTCCCATTTTTACAGCTTAGAGAGCAAGTGTAAAGTTGAAGGAAATAATTAGACAACTCTCAATCTTTCTGCACAGAATGCTGTCGCTTTATTCGAGGTTGCCTCCAGAGTAAACCAAAGCGGAGACTCCATCTGGTTAAGCTGCTCTCCCATGACTGGTTCAAGGTACTGAGTCTAAGACAAGCTAAAAAGATTTTGAAGGCTATTTGTTAATTTGGCTTGATTATGGACATCAGCTTATTTACATTACCATTCAGTACCTGCTGTAACTGTCATATACTGAGTCCTTATACATGGCACAGATGTATTTTATACCTAATGAAAAATGCTTTCTAATTGTGTTTCAGGTCATGTAGAGGGTTTAGCCTTGCGTCTGGCGGGCTGACACAGATGACCCCTCCATCTCTCCAGCCTCAGCGTCTTGCAGGGCTGGCAGGCCTCGGTTGCGTCTGGCGCCTTGGCTTGAGGTGGTAGTTTTAGCGTCTTGCGGAACTACTCGCCTAGTGATGTATATTGTAAATAGTTCACCTAGAGCTCTCTGTTCAGCCCGTCCCACAAGTTCCTCGCCCTGCCGCCCTAGAAGTTTCTACCACTGGCATCCGGGTCCCAGAGAGGGGGTTTCACATCGCTCTCTTTCTCAGCTGCCTTGGGCCCAGCGATCCTGTCAGGGCTGCTCCAGAATTCCCAGTGAAGACAGCCATAAAGTTTCCCGTCACTGCTGCTCCAAAACCTGCCGAGGCCCCACAGAAATCACTGTGAAGGTTCATTCTGCTGCAACTCCAGTCCCTGCTTCGGTTCTAGAGCTCCGTGTCAAAGAAGCTCAGGTTGCTAAGCTTTCCAGAGGTTCCTGACATGACCACACATTTTCCTCCCAATGGTGCAGAGGTCAGAATAACCTAGCAAATTACATACCCATTTCAAATCTTCCATTTATGTCTAAAATACTGGAAAAAGTTGTGTCCGCTCAATTGTGCTCTTTCTTGCAAGAAAATTATATCTATGAAAAATTTCAGTCAGGATTCAGGCCGCATCATAGCACAGAAACTGCTCTCGTTAAAATTACAAATGATTTACTTCTAGCTTCTGACCAAGGCTGTATCTCAATACTAGTTTTACTCGATCTTAGCGCTGCGTTCGACACTATAGATCACAAAATACTCTTAGATCGACTACAAAACTACACTGGTGTTCATGGACAGGCATTAAGCTGCATGTAAAATATTACAAACTCAATAACTCAAATCAGTCTTTTCAGTCAAATAAATCAAATATTCAAGATTCACTGAATTGATTCAGTTAATGTCAGTTCAGAATCAAATGACTCAGATCAAAAGATTTGTTGACTCTTTAGAATCGTTCAGTTCAGAATCAATGTCTCTCCGTTCAAAGCTCGAGGAAAAATATGCAAAAACAAAGTCTCAGTCCTGTTTGTCCAAAAACAAAAAGGAAAATATTTCTCATACCAGTTTCGATGAATTCAAGATCAAAGTTCAACAATCAAATTGTCTCCGTGGGTTGCTCGCCTTTTACATACGCTCATATCTCACGTGTCCAGGATGGTGATCACAATTTCTCAGAAGAAACACACACACACAAAAACCCAGCCATGTTTGATACATTAAAACCAACATTCAAACCACCACTTAAATAGACATGCCAGCAATCAGTGTAATTGGAAAGAGTGGAACAATTTTTATCATTCTAAGCCAATCAAATACCTTATAGGAAATTAACAGCATGGTAAATAAATAAAAAAAGGATTTATATAAACATATATAATGTGTGTGTGAGAACGGTCAAATAGGAAAAATGATGTAATTTCAAAGTGAAGGCTTAGAATAGACCCTATACTTAAAATCACTTCTTTTTTTCTTCTTCTTTGACAACCAACCAATCACAGTCTTCAAAAGATTGTGTCATACATAGCAACGGGGTCAACCCCGCCTCCTTACTAAGATGAAAGTTTTTGTCTTTTCCTTACTCAGAGTTGCCCTCAGATCAGTCCCGACTCCCGACCAATATAACACCATTTCTATCATCTCTACACTGGTTACCTATTAAGTTCCGTATCAATTACAAAGTATTACTACTGACCTATAAAGCCCTAAATGGTTTAGCTCCTGGGTATTTAACGGAACTTCTATCGCCCTAATACAATCCATCGCACTCTTTAAGATCACTAAATTCGAGGCTTCTGGTCATTCCTAGGATATCTAAGTCCACTAAAGGAGGGAGGGCGTTTTCACATTTAGCTCCTAAACATTCACATAATACTTACCTTTTATACTACAGTTGAGTAAGATTGAATGCATTAATGTTATGAACAGCAGCTATGCTAATTATTTCCCATCTGCTTTTCTGTCGTTATCTCGGGACGCTAGTCCCGAGGTAAATAGAGTTCGTCAGCTCCAGTTTGTATCCAGCCTCTTATGGAAACTTCAGATGCCCCAACACCCGTGAGGAGACGACACGACGCCCGTGAGGAGACGACTCGACTCGACCTCGACGCCCGTGAGGAGACGACTCGACTCGACGCCCGTGAGGAGACGACTCGACTCGACGCCCGTGAGGAGACGACTCGACTCGACGCCCGTGAGGAGACGACTCGACTCAACGCCCGTGAGGAGACGACTCGACTCGACGCCCGTGAGGAGACGACTCGACTCGACGCCCGTGAGGAGACGACTCGACGCCCGTGAGGAGACGACTCGACTCGACGCCCGTGAGGAGACGACTCGACGCCCGTGAGGAGACGACTCGACTCGACGCCCGTGAGGAGACGACTCGACGCCCGTGAGGAGACGACTCGACTCGACTCGACGCCCGTGAGGAGACGACTCGACGACGGCGATATTTTATGCCCTAAATTAATACATGATTAACTAACTGTATTTTTCTATGTACATTTCTGAAATGCACTTTCTGTAAAGCTGCTTTGAAACAATATGTATTGTGAAAAGCGCTGTACAAATAAATTTGAATTGAATTGAATTGAATTGAATTTATTGCCATTTGCTTTCTTTCTTCATTGTCTCATTTCCTTAAAGGAGAAGTTCACTTTTAAAATGAAAATTCTGTCATCATATACTCACCCTCATGTTGTTTCAAAGCTGTATGAATTTCTTTCTTATGCTGAACAGAAAGGAAGATAATTAGAAGAATATCAGTAACCAGACAGTTTTTGGGTCCCAATGACTTCCATAGTATATTTTTTTCCTACTATGGAAGTCATTGGGACCCAAAAACTGTCTGGTTACTGATATTCTTCTAGATATCTTCCTTTCTGTTCAGCATAAGAAAGAAATTCATACAGCTTTGAAACAACATGAGGGTGAGTATATGATGACAGAATTTTCATTTTAAAAGTGAACTTCTCCTTTAATGTGGCTTTACAATTGCTGCATATTGCTGGTGTCTACAATCAAACAAAATTAACTTTACTGATACAAATCATTATAATAATAATTATACATTCACATAACCATAAAGAAAATCTTTAACCAAATTAGTTATCAAATTAATATCAATACAAAAGGTTTAAATAAAATTACAAAGTCATAGACGCAGCAAGCAGAGGAGCAAACAGTCAGCACAAAGAGAGACACACTAGTGAGGTTGATTGGTAATTATCCTCAGGTGAAGAAAGTTCCAGGAAGTGGGCGTGTCTCCCAATAGAGTGACAGGAGAGTGACTAATTGGGATTTTTAACATAATAGCTTTGTCCATCAGGGAGACAGAGACATCAAACCACTGTCATTCAGTAGAGGAGGACAGGGGACAACTCTCACAACCTCTCCTTTCACCCCTACTGGCTGAAATGGGTATTGCATGCTAAAATTAACATTCTTTTAGTAACAACTTTGTCCATCAGGGAGACAGAGACATCAAACCACTGTCATGTTGTAGTGCAGTGGCATCAAACCACTGTCATTTTGACGTTTTATATTTATAACAGTAATTAATTTATTTCCTAGCGCGAGGCAGCAATCAGGGCAGCTATTAGCCGAGACTGTTGTTGTGGTGCTCCCGCAGACACGCACTGTAGCTGAACGCGGCAGAACGAAACCTCACAAAGAGTGAAATCCTGAATGAAAATCCTTTAAGTGCTTCGATTATGTTTATATCTCCATAATTGCTTCTAGTAAAATATTAGGAGTTCGAGTTCCTATATCAAAAGTTGCATTAACTACATACCCAGTGTAATGATTAGAAGAGTAGGCCTACGTTTGTCAACGTTTCTTGCTTGCTTGCTAGCTGTATGTGTGAAGCCAAATGATCTGCCAGCCACGGAAGCTTGTTTCAACCACAGAGTGAAAATTATAAAAGGTAATGGCAACTTTTAAATCTCACAATTCAGATATTTTTTCTCACAATTGCGAGTTTACATCTCACAATTCTGACTTTTTATCTCAGAATTACATGATATAAAGTCGCAATTGCAGGTTATTAAGTCAGAATTGCATGATATAAAGTTGCAAAATTGCGTGTTATAAAGTCAGAATTATGAGATATAAACTCACAATTGCGAGAAATATACTTGAAATTCTGACTTTTTTTCTCAGAATTGCATGTTTATATCCTGCAATTCTGACTTTATAATACGCAATTGGGAGATATTAAGTCAGAATTGCATGATATAAAGTCGCAGTTGCATGTTATAAAGTCAGAATTGTGAGATATAAACTATAGGTAAAAAAGGTTTTTTTAAAAAGTCCGTCTTTTTTTCCCTTAGAATTGGACTTTATATCTCAAAATTGTTAGTTTATATCTCACAAGTCTGAGAAAAGATGTCTCGCAATATAAACTCGCAATTATGTGTTTAAAGTCAGAATTGCGTGATATAGCCTAACGTCGCAATTGCGAGAAAAAAAGTCAGAATTCTGACTACATATATATATGCAATTCTGACTTTATATCTCTCAATTCTGAGAAATAAAGTCAGAATTGCGAGATCTAAACTCGCAATTGTGAGATAAAAAGTCGCAATTATCTTTTAATAAAATGTTTTATTCTGTGGCGGAAACTGTCACGATCCACACACAAGAAATAGGGAGAAGATCCAATAGCAGTAAGTATTTTAATGGGGCATTTCGTAATCGTAATCCAGTCCAAGCAGGGGTCAAAACCAAGGTAGCAATCAGACATAAACAGGAACAAAACAACTGGCAATAACAGACCTCAGAAGTGGCGTGATAAATACAAGAACTCCGTGACACATACTAAAACAGACAGGATATATATACACAGGGGAGAGACAATGACAATGGGGAATTGGCTGGGTGCAATGATCAGCGATGGGAAACAGCTGAGTGCAATGATAACAAGGACTGTGGGGAAAGTAGTTCACAAAGTGAAATGACACCGTGAGGAAGGAGGACATCTAGTGGTGACCCAGGGAACACAAACCAGACACTGACAGAAACAAGCTTCAATAGCAGACCTAGCAGCTAGACTAGTTATTCAAAGCTAGCATAACAACCTATTTGTCCAGTCAAGTGAATGTGATTTGAGCATGAATGAGTATATACGAGAGCTTGGTAAGCTGTCTAGGAAGCTAATATTATTTTTCTTAATTTAGAATCCTGCATCATGGAGAGAAAAAGAGGAAAAAGAACTTGTAACTTTGTTGCTCCAGAGTTAGAGGTTTACCTGTTAGATTATAGCCACTTCTCCAGACACCACTACAATACTGGGCCTAGCCCAAACCATGAAAAACATCCCAAGACCATTATCCCACCTTCAACATTGGTCCATATAATTTTGCCTACAGTATATAGTGTAGCAAGGTAGTCTTCAGAATTTTTTTAATTTTAGGGGACCCCCCAAGAGTCCTAAGTCATTTCGAACCCTGGTTTTATGTCTATGCTTCATGCATTTGTAACCATTTTAAGGACAACTTAGTTGTAGTGCAGTTAATGTCCTTTAAAGTTTTCAGATTTTCACCTAATCTGAAGTTGAGAACACTTTGCAGTTAATGAGTTTATCAAATTTTTAAAAAGCTGTCCTTTAGGTAGGCATGTATATCTTGTTTGTTGAAAGACAATAACTCTGGATGAGTGCCCAACTATAGTCGGTTTCAATCCGGTGTATGTTGTAGAGAGTGAGTTTCCGTAACTTTGTTACAGTCTGATGCAACCAGAAAGAAATGTTTGGGATCATATGGTCATTTGTTATAATTTCAGACACAGGAAGAGGAGGCTTGTCTTTTCCATGTGGTAGGTTGATGCTGTAGTACAGCACTCTCTTTGCCTGACTTGGAACTCGACTCACAACCCCTCCAGTAGCATCCAAATACAGGGTAACAGGATTTCCTTTTCTGAGATGTTGTACAAGAATGACCAGTCCTGTCTCAGTGTAAAGATGCACTCCAAATGGATCCACCTGCAGATGTTGGACATATCCTGGGCAAAATCTGTATGACAGATCTGTCTTTCATAATTTTCTGAGTCAACATCAGCTCCAGGATCACATCATCATGCAGTCTGCAGCTTTTTTGAATTTCACTAGAAATTACTTTGAGTATGTTTTTATTTTAAACTTCTAGTAATGTTTCCAGCCATCAACTCAGGAACTGGTGTTTCCCTCAGATTTTTGTATTACACATTACTTACTCCTTGTACCACTTCTTTGGCAATCTTGCCTCTCTTCTGGTAACTAGCTGGCCGGGACCTTATCTCTGGTTTCAAATGGGTTACCTTACCAATTCTTGTCACCTGAATTGGAATTCGTTTGTCACTGCTCAATGGTTTGTGTGTAATACGGAAAATATAATGTGCATTGCAAGTTTTGAAGGAACATGATGCCTTGACTGTCATAAATGGACACCGATACTTTCGACTATGAGTGACCTTTAAGTGCTGGTATGTAAAAACCAGTGTGCAGCAGGGATTTGTTTTAGGAAATATTTCATAAATTACACGTGTCCATGATTTCTGCTACCCGGCAAAGGCCTTATCTTTTTCCATTTCCGTGTGGATATGTACATTGTAAAAGACTTGGGTCCTGGCCTTGTGGTTCTGTATGGCTTCTTGTGATGTTGCTGTTGGTCCACAGATGTTGGTGCCACGTCACGCTCTCCATCGCTGTCTGTCAGACCCACAGGTGAAAGATGGTCCGCAGATGTTGGTGCCACATCACGCTCTCCATCGCTGTCTGTCAGACCCACAGGTGAGAGATGGTCCGCAGATGTTGGTGCCACATCACGCTCTCCATCGCTGTCTGTCAGACCCACAGGTGAGAGATGGTCCGCAGATGTTGGTGCCACATCACGCTCTCCATCGCTGTCTGTCAGACCCACAGATGAGAGATGGTCCGCAGATGTTGGTGCCACATCACGCTCTCCATCGCTGTCTGTCAGACCCACAGGTGAGAGATGGTCCGCAGATGTTGGTGCCACATCACGCTCTCCATCGCTGTCTGTCAGACCCACAGGTGAGAGATGGTCCGCAGATGTTGGTGCCACATCACGGTCTCCATCGCTGTCTGTCAGACCCACAGGTGAGAGATGGTCCGCAGATGTTGGTGCCACATCACGGTCTCCATCGCTGTCTGTCAGACCCACAGGTGAGAGATGGTCCGCAGATGTTGGTGCCACGTCACGCTCTCCATCGCTGTCTGTCAGACCCACAGGTGAGAGATGGTCCGCAGATGTTGGTGCCACGTCACGCTCTCCATCGCTGTCTGTCAGACCCACAGGTGAGAGATGGTCCGCAGATGTTGGTGCCACGTCACGCTCTCCATCGCTGTCTGTCAGACCCACAGGTGAGAGATGGTCCGCAGATGTTGGTGCCACATCACGCTCTCCATCGCTGTCTGTCAGACCCACAGGTGAGAGATGGTCCGCAGATGTTGGTGCCACGTCACCCTCTCCATCGCTGTCTGTCAGACCCACAGATGAGAGATGGTCCGCAGATGTTGGTGCCACGTCACGCTCTCCATCGCTGTCTGTCAGACGCACAGATGAGAGATGGTCCGCAGATGTTGGTACCAGGTCACGCTCTCCATCGCTGTCTGTCAGACCCACAGATGAGAGATGGTCCGCAGATGTTGGTGCCACGTCACGCTCTCCATCGCTGTCTGTCAGACCCACAGATGAGAGATGGTCCGCAGATGTTGGTACCAGGTCACGCTCTCCATCGCTGTCTGTCAGACCCACAGGTGAGAGATGGTCCGCAGATGTTGGTGCCACATCACGCTCTCCATCGCTGTCTGTCAGACCCACAGATGAGAGATGGTCTGCAGATGTTGGTGCCACGTCACGCTCTCCATCGCTGTCTGTCAGACGCACAGATGAGAGATGGTCCGCAGATGTTGGTACCAGGTCACACTCTCCATCGCTGTCTGTCAGACCCACAGGTGAGAGATGGTCTGCAGACTTTCCATCACAGTCTTTATCATCACAGTTTTTTGTATTCATGACATGTGTTCTGACTCCTCTTCTATTTTCATTCCACACAACATAAAGCCATTTACGGTATTGTGAAGTATTGATTCCAAACACAGCTGTAGACAGTTCTGGCCATACCTCTGAACTCCAATGTGTTTTCTTCTTTGTTATATTGACACCATGGAACTTATTTATTAGTTGTGCAAGTCCTCCACATGTACTCCATAAATCATGTTTCCTCATTTTTTTACCTCTCTTCACTCTACCCATGTCGACATGAAACACATTCTAAAGTAATATCTTGGTAATAAAGCTGTAATCACCTACTGTTCACGACAATCTGCATCAAAGCTTGAATGACAGCTGCAGTTTTTCCGTATGGAACGCGCAGAATGAGTGACAGTGTCGTGTAATGACGCAACAGAACGTTTTAAGACAAAGTAGAAGCCTCCAATGTAATATAAATAATTTTTTAATGACTTCATGCTGCATAAACCTATTATTTTTTAAATGTGTAGGCTACATAACTGTATATTGATCGTATTTATTTCAAAATATAAATATTAAAAAAAAATTCTGTAAGATCTGTTAGGCGCAATTCCAAATAAGGCCAGTTAGTGTCACCAACACAATTAGAAGTGTGCGTGTGTGTGTGTTTGATACTGGTGTTCCCTAAGTTATGGGGTCCAAATATCCACAGAAATATAGTAGCTAATACCAGTACATTTTTTTTTTTTTTTTTTTGTGTGTGTGTGTGTGTGTGTTTGTTGTGTTTTCTGAAAATGTAAAAATGCAGAAATTGTTGTTTGATACGTAGGTTTAGAGGTAGGTTTATTGTAGTAGGACAGAATATACAGTTTGGAATATATGCCTATGGAATATCCCCTAAAAAAACATGAAAACCCAACTTATGCTTGTTAAAACTTACTTATACTCAACACCTTATTTTGAAATTTCATTTTCATTTTTATTCATTGGAACCCAGTGGGTACTTGGGAGAAACTCTCAGTATTGATGATGATTAGGTTTAGTTAAGTCAATTAGAAATATACTGACTTGCAATGGAATGGTTTGAAAAGTCATAGAAAACTCTCCTGAGACTCTGTATTTCCCTAAATATTCAGAGTAAGATAAAATAAAAATCACTGTTCATTAGGCAAGAAATACCGTAATTAAAGGGTCTTGGTCATGAATTGTCATTTTTAATTAGCGGGTGCATGATCCAGTAATAATCTATATTTTAAAACAAATGACGGTATTGTTTTTTAATATGTTTAGTATTTAGAATTTTCAAGATATACAGTTTGTAGTAAGTGACATAGTTATTTAGATACTGAATGAATATGAATAAATTTTTATGAATACATGTTTCTATTCTTTCTATTCTGCCATTGGCCAATGCATATGGAAAAAGGACCAAGTCCAAGCATATTTAAGTGCTTCCCTGATGTTGTAAGAAATACAGCATTTTAATGAACTAGTAAAAAAATAAAAAATTATTATTATTTATTTATTAGCAACTGATCATTTGTCTTTGTAACATATTTAAGAACTCATATTTAATTCTATTTTTTGCATTCTTGACATTTATATTTGAGGATTGTTTACTAAGATCAGTACTATGTATATAAAAAAAATCCTGACTTTAAATTGTAGTTGTAAAATATGTATAGGCCTATTTATCAACTTTTTTAAAAATATATATTTGAATCTTGCAGACTTCCATATAAACAATGCACAACCACAAGTGTGTAAACAACATTTTATTTAACATTTGAACATAGTAACATAACTAACATAGACAAAACATATGACATTTAGTTGTTGTAAAAGAAAAAAGAGAGTTTGTCTTATGTCAATTGCCCCCCTCTACTGAATGAGTTTTACATCTCTCTCTTCCTAATGGATAAAGCTATTACAAAAAGAAGTTTAATTTGGTCATGAATTTTTCAGCCAATAGGGGTAAAAGGAGAGGTTATGAAATTTGTCCCCTGTCCTCCTCTACTGAATGACAGTGGTTTGATGTCTCTGTCTCCCCAATGAAAAATGCTATTACTAAAATAAAGTTAATTTTGGCATGCAATACCCATTTTAACCAGTTGGGGTAAAAGGAGAGGTTCTGAAAGTTGTACCCTGTCCCCCTTTACTGAATGACACTGGTTTGATCTTTGATGTCTCTGTCTCCCTGATGGACAAATCTATTACAAAAATAAAGTAAATTTTAGACATACAATACCCATTTCAGCCAGTAGGGGTAAAAGGAGAGGTTGTGAAAGTTGTCCCCTGTCCTCCTCTACTGAATGACAGTGGTTTGATGTCTCTGTCTCCCTGATGGACAAGGTTATTACAAAAAGAATATTGATTTTGACATGCAATACCCATTTTAGCCAGAAGAAAAAAAAAAAAAAAAGGATGTGAAAAATACCCCCTCTGTTAATTTTAAGTTCGGCACCTCTGCCGAACTGCACTGGTCTCGTGTCAATGGGCCCTTTAAAATAAAAAGCTGTAACAAAAACACACCCTTTGCGTTATAGTTAGAAACGAAGAAAAGTTGCACTTTCCCCACGGTCCCTTACTCGCATCTCTGTCAAGAGCGAGCTTTCCCGGCGTAACTCACATTGCGTCGGCTTTTGTGGGGCAGTGCTTATTATATAGAGCGAAAACACTGAATATTAAGCTTGTGAAACATTGTTAGCTTAGCCTTTTTAGCAGTAATATGGTTTAAATTATTTTTGGCCAAGTCGTTTTGGAGGTATTGCCATTTATCGGTGAATGTGTGGGAAATTTCGAAAACAAAACTAACTTTACTCCACTGCCATCGGCGTTCTCACTGGTTCGCGTTTTTTGAAGTTTGCGCAGAAAGAACTGAAGAGTTTTCTGTTAAAACGGTGTCGTGTTAGAGGCCCCTAAGTTAATAACTAATGATCGTTGCGACGGAAGTGAAGTGAATCTAACTTTAGCTGAACAATAACTTTATTCTAGAGCTGCTATAAAGCCAAAACACTTTACTTTAATTTCCTATTATCAATGTAAAGCTGCTTTGGAACAATCTACATTGTTAAAAGTGCTATATAAATGAAGATGACTTGACCTTTTCCATCAGCCATGATGAATCTGTGAGAGGAAACTGGAGCCTCTCCTCTCAACTGTCTCCACAGGTTCTCCTGCATCAGGGTGCAAGTACTCCCTGTATCCAATACCGCCTTCACTTCTTTACCTTTTACTACCAAGAGACGGGAGGTCTGCAATGCAATCTATCATGATACTACGTGGTATCTTGATACTTCAGCTGGTATAGTATCATAAGATTTGTTTGTGCTGTCGCGACAACCCTAGATGTTAGCAGCGAAAAATGTGACTGGAAGCTGGGTTCATTAAAATGACTTACTTTTGTCAGCTACAACTCGTTAAATCTAGCGCTCCGTACGCTCTAAATCAGACACAGAGATACAATTGTGCGGTAAGATTACATTTATTTGAGTGAATTATAACATTCATTTGAATGAATTACAGAGAGATGTACGCTTGTGCGTGAGAAGTACATCCGTGCAGCGTCTCAACTAACTAACGATGAAGCGGTAAGTGTAATAAGTCAAAAACATCGATGTTACCACCTCGCTACTGAGAAATATGAAGTAGCTAATTAGTAGCAAAGTCGCGGGCCAGCGTTGACAATATGTGCTAATATCTGTCCGCGCAGAGCGATCTCCCATCTGTGTGTGTGTGTGTGTGCACGGGCTTCAACAAAAGCAGCGTAGTAATACAGAGCGGTGATCACACTGACCTACCGGTGCATTACATGGTTAGAACGCACACCTCGCAGCCAATCAGAATCAAGTATTCAGACAGCCCATGGTATAAAGAAAAATCAAATTAAGATTATGCAGAACCGGCAAAGAATTGCATTAATAAAATAATTGTAAAAATTCAAGTGCAATGATTTAATTTTACTACCAAGTTCGAGTTAAAAACTTTTAATTGAGTGAGAATTCTTTAGAAAATTAAGCTGAAAGATATTCACAATAAATTACACAGATAATCTATGGAGGGCATACAAATGAGCATGCTATGAGATGTAGCAATAACTGAAATAACAGAAAACCGAACAGGAAGAATAAAAAAAAAAAAAAATTGCGCACAAATCAAGTACCCACAGTCAGTTAATATTCAGGTACAAATCAAATGTAACCTTTTTTGTGTTTTTAAAAATCACACGATAGCAGTAAAAAGATACAAAGCACCAAAGTAAAACTACTTACAAAAGGACTGTAGTAATAGAAACAAACAATGCTTATTGTCCACAGGTGGGCAGTAAAAACAGACGACTTCAATTATTTCTTGTTTTTTGCCTGATTTCTTGGAGAGCCTTTTAGTAAATCTCGAATCTTGAGGTAAACCCCCGTTGCTTCAGCAACTTCTGTAAACTCAGGAGTGTCCTCAAAAGGAATTATTCCCGCAGCAAATCTGCTACGGTGCGGGACGAAAGCTACTTTATTTATGGCAGTTTCCTCCGTGTCATCAGCCACTTGAGCGTTCGACTCTTGTGTGCTTATGTGTGGAGAGGCTGAAGTTTCATTCGTTGCAGCGTCATTATTACCGTTTTCCTCGTAAATTTCATCCAGGACGATAATATCACTCAAATCGATCACGTTTTCATTGACTGAATGTTTTTCCTGACCATCACAGGTTGTTTTATCTATCGTCTCACCCTCGCAATTAGTTACTGGATCACCGGGTGAAGTTGGTGTGCTCTGGATTTCATAAGCATGACTCAAATCCTCCATCTTTTCTCCTTCTTCCTCTGTGTCAAGCTTAAGCGAAGTGACAACACTGGGTGAACTTGGGACGGGGGTCCCAGAAGCTCCAGCGTCAGAATCACTGTTGGTTGTAGTATCTGCCTTTTCAAGGGCTGCCCAAAGAAGCCTTTGCTGCTCCTCCAGTTCCTCCAAAGTCAGCCCATCCTCTGACTCTTCCCCCTCCGTCATCCCCCTCCCTTGGGTGGATGGAGAATCACTTGTAGGTGGAGTTGCTGGTGGAGTACCCTTAGGGACTGGAGGTGTGGTCGGAGGCGTTCCCAGCGGTAGAGGTGGAGGAACGCTCAAGGATGAACAACCAGGAGGGAGTGGTGGGTGGAACTGGAAACCATCAGATCTCATTTGAGGCGCGTCATGATCTGTAGAAGAACAAAAACTAAATCATCATGATTGTCTTTCACAATTATTTGAAGTCTTTTTTTTTTAGTGAGGCACTGACATGTCGGCAACCAAAAATATTCAGGACACAACAATAGACCCTGACACATTTAAAGGGATAATTCACCCAAAAATGTAAGTTCACAACTACCACTTTGACACTTCAAAAAGTTCATAAAGAGATTAAAATTAATCCATATGAATTGAGCGGTAGTATAGTCCAAACTTTTCTGAAGAGACTCAATCGTGAACAGATTGAATTTAGGCTTTTATTCTGAGGATGAACAAAAGTCTTATGGTTTTGGAACGTCATGAGGGCGAGTCATTTTTGGGTGAATTATCCCTTTAAAACGTGCCACCTGAGAAGCGCTAATGAAATGTTACCGCTATGGCCCTTGATTTTGGCCCTACAAAACTATTTCGTCCAAAACCGAAAATGAATCTCTACCACTTTACTAGTTACAGCACAATAAAAACATCCAAAAATATGTAATCGCATGATTAATTGCATTTGCGATAATATCGCGATATGATGAAATACGATTTTTTTTAACCGCAAAGCTGCGATTACACTCTGGCCACGTGACACGCGAGAGTAAACCAGTCTGTATTGCAGATGAAGCATCAACTTGGCACGCTACGCATATAGGCCTGGCATAGGCTACAGGAAATAACAGTTTATGCTTAATTTATGTGATATTGTGTTATAGATTCTCTCCAACAATTCTGTATCGATTAAGATCATTTCAGATTTATGTCTGAGCTTAGTTTTAAACACAGATACGTGATGACGCTACGTGTGCTTTATAAACAACCGTATTCTGCTTGCTTCTAATTCCTTTGTCTCACACACACACAACACGACACCACTTGAACCTTCCAAAAAATTATCTTTCATAAAGTTCGGAAAAGTTGAAGCGAATTACAAGGACATTCGCGGGCTTCCTTGCACAAGATATGCGCTATGAGATACGCACGGTTTGCTTGATGTTACTTTTGTAGTGCGCGCCAGCGCGGTCTCGCCCGCCGGTATTTTACTTACAAATGTTCTACGAAGGCATCATATGTCTTCTGGAATGCAGTTGGCTTATTTATTAAAAATATGAAAATCACTGACAGAAGCTGCATTCAATTTCAAATAGTCATGCGTGCTTTGCGAAGAGCTTGTAATGTTTTTTTCTCCCTCTTTGTTATTTGTTTTAAAGCTATATTAGTTAAAATTATTAACATGTAATTGTATTAATTTAGTTTATTAATGTGTAATTATTTTTAAAAGTAGGCCTACTTATAATTACATATGTAATTAAATATTTTAAAGCCACACTATGTAGAAATTGTGTTTTTGCCAAACAGCGACCCCTAGAGTCGCTGTGGAATACTTGCACTGTCGTAAATATATCATATTATAACGTTTTTACATGATTGCAGCTAAATCACAAGTAAATAGTCTATAGTCTAGGCCTACTGTATAATTTAATTTGTGTTGTTTTTATTGGAATGTAAACATTACAAAATGCCAGATAACATCAATTAAGTTAAATGTACATCGCATTATTTCATAACATTGGCCGTTATGATGTCATTAGACATGATTATTGCAATTTAATAGTTTGCAAATTGTGCTCGTTTACACTATTTACAACCTCTACGTTAGGCTTATTTATGTCCTGATAATTATGTGAGATATTGAAAGCTGTTCTCATGATAATCGCAGGAATCAACGTCAACAGCGTCGTCTGATATCCCTCAGGACTACGTGATAAATACACCTCACAACACCTGAGTTCAGCTGGCAAACTAATTCGTGAGGCATAGCTATCTGATTTATCAAAACGATTCCATTTACACCTGGTCACATAAATGTATTTTTGCGAAACGGATTTAAATTCGATCTTCAATTCTCGCTCTATATGCAGATTTAATGGAGTGCACGTCACCGAAAGCAACAGATATGAGCTGCATTTTATAGATCATCAGCTAAAATTTCAAAATCAAAGACCGCAATGAGAGAGAGCAGTAAAAGTCCTTTTAGTTTCTTTACTTTTAATGATGAAGATTGTGTGATAAGCGTCTGCGACTTATTTTCACTTTGATTTGCGATAGTTTGCACGTTGGCTTGATGCAGTTGCTCATCTGCGGTGATGCGTGTTCCAGCGCGTCGTCATATCTGGATATAACATATAGCCTATACAACGCTCTCACACGTTTTAGTTTTTTTTTGCATTTTTGGGAGGAGTACAATTTACATATGTGACCCTGGACCACAAAACCAGTCTTATGGGTATTTTTTTTTTAAATTGAGATTTATACATCAACTGAAAGCTGAATACATAATCTTTCCATTGATGTATGGTTTGTTAGGATAGGGCAATATTTGGCCGAGATACAACTATTGAACATCTGTAATCTGAGGGTACAGAAAAATCGAAATATTGAGAAAATCGCATTTAAAGTTCTCCATTTCTATTGGTGATAGTGCTGCATCCATTCACAAAAATAAATGTTTTATATATTTAAGGTGGGAAATTTACAAAATATCTTCACGGAACATGATCTTTACTTAATATCCTCATGATTTTTGGCATAAAAGAAAAATCTATAATTTTGACCCATACAATGTTTTGTTGGCTATTGCCACAAATATACCCGTGCGACATAAGACTGGTTTTGTGATCCAGGGTCACATATGTGGTTTCAAAAACCATATGCATTTACACTTGTCCAGTTTCGTCTGGAATGCGTCTCAGATCTCCTCCTGAAGTGGTTTGAGGGATCGGATTCAAATCCGTCTCAAATGCGTTTCGGAGGGCATTTAAACCTGGACTTTTCACGATTGGATAGCTATCCGATCTGAGAAAATGCATGAAGTGGCCAGGTGTAAACAACCCCCATGACAAAAACATACGCACGATAGCCGAAAACAAACGCTGGTTGGCCTCTCACGTCCAAATTTGAGGAAGTGGTGGGGGAAGTGACGTATGCCGTAAAGCAGTCGAATTTTGTAGTTATTTTTGTGCTCTGGTTACTACCCGAACCCCGAAGTTACATAGTGCCAGTAAAAGCGATACAGACCCTGTCAGGCTATGGCAGACGTGTCATTCAACCTATTGTAAGTCGATGTACCATCACAAGGATCTTGGAAATATATTATGAAGGTTGAAAAGTTACATAGTGTTGCTTTAAATTTTATTAATAAGATTGATTAATTAATTAATTAATAAGAAAAAAATTTGATCAGCTCATGAGGTGTCTAAAGATTCCCATCCCTATTTTACAATGATTTATTGCTTGCTTTTGTTGAATAATAGAAAAGATAAAGAGCTTAAAAAATAATCGCATATTAAATCGCAATCGCAATATTGGTAAAACGAAATCGCAATTAGATTTTTTTTCCAAATTCGTTCAGCCCTACTGACCACATTCCGAAGAAAACTGAAAACTCATCTCTTCCGTGAGCACTTAACCTCATAATAAAAATAATAAAACTTTTCCTTTTCCTTTAATCCTCCCTTATCGGGCTCATGCTACTCTGACCAATGCCTGAACTTCGTATTTTGTAAGTCGCTTTGGACAAAACCGTCTGCTAAATGACTAAATGTAAATATTATCATATTTAAATGTTATCTTTAATATGATGACCAAAACATTATTTGTTCATCTTTCAAAGATTACCCATTTATAAAACTAAAAGTTTCAAGACGTATGAAAACTCATACTTAAAAATAATTTTTCTTTTGATAAAAAAATATGAAACATTATATTGTGATGCAATTTTTAGCTATATCGTACAGCCCTACACTATAGAGACGAGCATTTTGATAAATATATGCACTATTCCATATTTATTATATTTTTACTTAACCTTTTGTCTTTATTATTTAATATGTTTTAATAAATCTGCCACGAAAACATGTTATTAGTCACTTTTAAATGTTTATATTTCAACAACGAATTAGAGTAGAAAGTATCATTAAAAAGTTAATAGAGAACTGCCTTATGTGCAATTTAAATGTTTAAATTAATTATACAACTCCATTTTCACTTGGAGTGTTGATTATTAAATAAATGTGATTGATTATTAAACTATTGTCCAGCATTTTGTTTCAATGAAAACTTTCATTTTGGTGTTTCTGTAAAAATAATAATAATAATCACATAGTTACATACTATATGTAAAAAATTTTTTTTGAAATCCAGAACAATCTGTACTCAAAAACTACAGTGTTTAACAAAATTGAAGCTGTATACCTGACTCTATCTCCATATCCGATGCCTGGTGTGTTTGCTCTGAATTAGATCTCAATTTCTTTGTCTTCTGGAGTGTGGATTCAGACTCATGACGCCTCTTACTGCAGCTGGTGGCCTGCTGTGCACATACAGAGGTCATAAATTCCTTGGGAAATATCAATAAAGGCAATAAACCAGAAAAATAAACTAAAATATATCGAAAAGGGTTTTTACCGATGGAAAGTTACTGCTTAAAAAAGCAGCAAAATTTTGCTTCCATTGCTGAGGCTGCATTGGAATAGACCCGAAAGACCTGTAATCCTGTATGTTGGGGAAAACACACACAAGGGTTTGTTGGATTTCAACAGAACAGGCTTAATAAAGGGAAAACAGGATTTTGCATTAACAGCCATCCACAGCCACATTTGTAGACTGTCAGCTTGTAGAAAAAGGGTGCGTCTCAATCAGCTCCCTAGTTCAATAATCGGGGAGTCATCCATTTTAAGGGCTGTCTCAATCCCAAAATCCTACTTGTGCACTGAAACGTTCACTCCCTAAAACATCCCACAATGCACCATGAAAACTAGGGAGCATCAATGCTCACTATGTTGCCTTACCGGAAGTTTTTTAAAGCCATTACTGTATTATATTTTGGGATAAACATACATTGCTAGATAGATAGTGAACATAATTAATCTAAGATTTACTATAAATTTACATAATTAATCTAAGATTTACTATAAATTTACAGCAGAAAGGTTGCAGGTATATGTAACAATCAATGTTTTTATCAATGTACTTTTAAATAACATAAAAATATAAATATCAGAAAGATATCTGTGTTGCTGTTGTTCATAAATATCAGAAGTGATGTTGTACATCGAGGATGTTGCCAGAAATAGAGCCATCACTGTCCCAATGTGTAGTGAGTCAGGGTCCTCCCCAGTGCCTGATTTCATGTACGCAATCTACTGATTCACGATCTAGGGAGCTGATTGAGTTCTACATTTCCTGAAGAGAATGTCAGTGGTAGATGTTGCATCATCTTCGTTCTGTTTGTAGCTGAAGTTTCACCATACCAAGCTGCATCATGATGTGGAAACACAAGCATTTCTTTGTTTGTTTCATGTACAATTGGAGTATCTGCACACTTACATCTCTTATGTTGGGTGGCGTAGAGACATTGAAGCCAGGAAAGTCAACCAGCTTGGAGACATCATAAGATGTCTTTTGGATGGGGTGATTTTCATCTTCATCATTTGATCCTTGCAAAGAAAAGTTATTGAGTCAATGGCAGCATAGTTGTATTTAAAACACACTATCCTTCCTTAATCACACTTATGAAAGGTGAAGGTCTTGCAGTTCTGTGGTCAGCTGCAACAAACCCCCTCAATATGAAAACCCTTAGTAATAACTTACAATTCTGGGGTTTCGTAACCTAAGGGATTTGTTGCTAACAAAGGCCATAATAAAATACCAAACTGAGTCTTACCATCATAGAGAATCAGGCCTGAGTTTTCCATTTCGGCCTCTTTTAACCAGCCAGGCGGGTAGCCGAGCTCCCTCATGCGGTAGATGAATGGAGGAAGGGTGTTTACAGTGATCCCAAGAGCATCAAGGAGGTCTTCACTACAGAAAGACAATATAAACTGCATATCAGCTGAGTCCACTTTCAGAAAAATGACATTTCACAGACCAGGCGTGAGCCTAGTCCCGGACTAAACGCATGTTTGAGCTGTTTTAACTGAAAGCAACTTGCACTGATATATCTTGAAATATGTCAGTTCCATTGTTTGTCTCAAGATGCACAGTAATGTTTCTTTTTTCTAAGGCACATTTATAAAAGCTACTTAAATGCCTTAATTGAACTAAGGCCTCATCCTGGCTTAATCTAAGCTCTGTCTGTGAAACCAGGCCTAATCCTCCCAAATTAAAATATTTGGGCAAAGAAATGTGGGTGGAAAGACAAAATGCCTTTGTTATGTTATCAGTTCTTGAGTCAATTGTATGTACAAGTCTATAATTGTACATGCAATATTTATTAACCCATTCACTAAACCAGTAAATATATATAAGATTGTACTAATTTAAAGCAGCTACATAATTATCACATTTGTGATTCAGTTAAAAGTAGACGGGTAAAGTTGGTAAGACAAACTTAGATGTTGGCTAACATGAAAATAGCTTTTGTGTTTAAAAAATGAACACATTTTTTTTAAGGGTTTGACAATTTCTCGACTCTCGAATGCAATAAAGGCAAATCTGCAGAAGGTACGCCGATTCATTTGTTTTGAGATGCTGTAAAATTCACAGGTATTAGACTCATATTTCAGTCTGATCTCTTGTTGACCAGTTCGGGGGTTAATGCCTGTCTATCTCTTCATGTACGGTTCTAGCAAATACAGTGATTCTCCAGAAGTGGAAACTAGACATGCTTTCAACATTTGATGCGAGTTGATGAACATTATATATATATATATATATATATAAAAAGATAGCCTACAGCGATTTATCAATGACAAACTAGATGTATTTGGGAACTTCTGGAAGCTTATATTAAAGGGATACTTCAGGATTTAGCATTAAGCTTTGTATTAGTAGAAAACCTGTAGTATTTTCGAATTACCGTGCTTTCCACCCTCATATCGTCCTGAGAGGAGAGATTTATGTATTTTTTGTCTGGAAAAAATCCTCCGATGACGCAAAATGACGATTTCGGAGGATGATTTTCTGGCCAGAGGCTAAAGACTACAGCCAGTAGGAGGAGCTGTTCCGCATGTTCTCAACCTGCCCATAGAGGGTGGGATCTCACTCACAGAATGTACACAGTATCAGCCGTCTTTCTTTGGAAGCTAAGCTAGCAGGCTCTTGTTCTGTGGAGAAAGCTGAGTAGTAGGAGAAAGCTGAGTAGTAGGGGTTACCATCCTCCTTTTCCCGGACTTGTCCGGCGGGCGAGATCGTTCAAAATGTCCGGGATTCAGCTTTTGCTTTCTGCAGTCGCCATTCATTGTTTACATGCACACCTCGTTTCAATCTAACTGAATTCATTCCGATTGGTGAGTCTGAATGTAGTGTTTACATGAACGCTAAACAAGTGATCGGATGATGTGCGTTTTAACATTGCTAAGAAAATTCCCGCACGCACCTCCGTGAGAGATACGAGACCGGTGCGTCTCAGTAATGACGGCACCGGCCTCGCGCCGTTCTCCCGCGGCCGTCAGCCTCGTCCTGTAAACATAATGAATGGCGACTGTAGAACGCAAAAGCCGAATCCCAGACATTTTGGGCGATCCCGAAATCCCAGGCAGACTCGTCACGGAGACTCACTGGTAGCCTAACCTTGTTGTTTTCAACTGTGCTCTCTTACCGGTAGGCGTGGCCTCCTAGGGCAGCGAAGCAAGTGCATTCTGGGAGTTTTTGTCTTTCATCCACATAAGCCAAAAATAAATTTTCTGGCTTTTCTCAGTCTAGAAAGCTCCAAATAAAAAAAAATCTTCACATTTCTTCTACATAAATGACCTATTTTAAATACACATTCATCTTTCCAGAGGTGAAGTATCCCTTTAAACTATCTTGGAATTGCTTCATACCCTTTTTTGCATTTTTTTATGCTTTTATGATGTTTTGATCTTAGATTACCTTTGCCACTTTACATGGCCGCTCGCTCTATCGTTAACGCTATTATTAGGCACATATCCAAGTGTTTGTGTGGAAGTTAAATTAGTACAGCACTTACTGCATGACATTTAACTTAACATGCATTCCTCTCTATTAGCGCATCTATTATTCTGTGGAGATGAGAGTCAGTCTTCAACATCTTTGCAGCCGAGAAAACACTATAAATTATTAAAATGTTTTTTTTTCCGACACATTCACAATCATTACTTTTGCTAGTTAGTTCAGCAGATTAATGGCATATTTCAAGAGAATCGTTCAAATTGGTATAGAAGCATGAAATTTGGCACAGATACTCTCTAAGGGTCACTTTTTGGGAAAAAGGCGTTGGCCACCGAAAAATTCAACATGGCGGCCATTTTTTCAAGATGGCCGCTATTTCTGTAAAATGCTCATTATGTCAATTGTTAAAACAGTGATGTAGGCATAACATTTTGTGAAAATACTCTCTTCAGAATGTTTTTTTGGAAAACAGTGCTTGTCCCTCAAAAATTCAAGATGGCTACCAGTTTTCAAGATGGCCGCCATTTCTCTTGAATCCTTACATCTTTTTTTCAAATGGTGCTGCTATCATGAAATTTGGTACAAATATTCTTCAAGGAACATTATCATGGAAAAAGGTGTGTGCCGCTCAAATTCAAGATGGTGACCATTTTCAAGATGGTCACCATTTCTGTCAGAGCTCAATTGAATGTGTTAAGGAAGGTTGTGTTTAATAGAGTGAACGTCATTACACAACCAGGGCACACTGGTGACTTAACTGCTGTGGAACTCAGCATGGGGTTCAGTGTCAGCTGATCTAGTTTTACTTACACTGTAGTTCTTGACTAGTAGTAATAGTATAGCTAAGTTAGTGTCCCAAATGCTGTCTACCAGCCCCTCATCAATTAGCTAGTAATAGATGTAGTTAGATAGCCGCACCTGAATTGACAGGTTGTGCCAGCGCGGGAGAGCCGAGCCAAGGGTAAGCGGGGCAATACATGACTTGTTCATGTATGCTTACCTGGAAGGTGTACAGATCACACGGGACTTAAATGGCACTGGATGAATGATCGGGCTAGGTGTAGGTGACCCGTACCTAGTTGTATCCCATACCTGAATGTGTACTATGTCTATGATTGAGGTGGTAAAAGGATAACCCCTCGGCCTTAATCAGACAACAAACCCCCAAAATGGCAAATGAAATTCCCATGTCAGCCAAGAGGCCAACTGATTGGAAGAAATGTTGTCTTTGTCAGACAGACACAAAGGAACCCCTCCAATCACCACCTACCCATCATGTTTCTCAACATGATGGCTATAAAATGATTGCCACCAACATTCCACTCTTACACAAGATGAACAAAATGCCAATGACCCTGGACCTGGAACGACTGGATGAAGGTGGTGGTATAGAAGCTTTGAGAAGGAACCAAGCGAAGTATCACTACAATTGTCGACTTCGGTTCAACCACACAAAGTTACTTCGTGCCCAGAAGCAACAATCCGATGCTCAATGTAGTGAGATAGATGAAGGCCAAACAAAGCATCGCAGAACCATGATGCAGAAAAGTCTAGATGATCAGGTTTGCTTTCTTTGTGATAACATATCTCCTGAATCTGACCTACGTCAGGTAATGACACTGCAACTGAATGACAGACTACATGAATGTGCACAAACACTGAATGATGCTAAATTATTGTCTCAACTAAGTGGTGCTGATGCCATTGCACAGGAGCTGAAATACCATCATTTGCGTCTCATTCATCTTTACAACAGAGAGAAACCTCAGAAGGCTTGAGAAAGAGTCACAGAGTGAAACGATTCAACCAGCCATCTTTCCTATGGCTCTTTCTGAACTGGTCACCTATATTGTTGAAACCAGTCTCAATTCTGATGGTCCTTCAGCCTTCCGTCTCGCAGATACAGTGGGGAGAACAAGTATTTGATACACTGCTGATTTTGCAGGTTTTCCCACTTACAAAGCATGTAGAAGTCTGTAATTTTTATCATATGTATTCTTCAACTGTGAGTGACGGAATCTAAAACAAAAATCCAGAAAATCACATTATATGATTTAAGTAATAATTTGCATTTTATTGCAAGACATAAGTATTTGATACATCAGAAAAGCAGAACTTAATATTTGGTACAGAAACCTTTGTTTGCAATTACAGAGATCATTCGTTTCCTGTAGTTCTTGACCAGGTTTGCACACGCTGCAGCAGGGATTTTGGCACACTCCTCCAGACCTTCTCCAGATCCTTCAGGTTTCGGGGCTGTCGCTGGGCAATACAGACTTTCAGCTCCCTCCAAAGATTTTTTATTGGGTTCAGGTCTGGAGACTGGCTAGGCCACTCCAGGACCTTGAGATGCTTCTTACAGAGGCACTCCTTAGTTGCCTTGGCTGTGTGTTTCAGGTCGTTGTCATGCTGGAAGACCCAGCCACAACCCATCTTCAATGCTCTTACTGAGGGAAGGAGGTTGTTGGCCAAGATCTCGCGATACATGGCCCCATCCATCCTCCCCTCAATACGGTGCAGTCGTCCTGTCCCCTTTGCAGAAAAGTATCCCCAAAGAATGATGTTTCCACCTCCATGCTTCATGGTTGGGATGGTGTTCTTGGGGTTGTACTCATCCTCCTTCTTCCTCCAAACACGGCAAGTGGAGTTTAGACCAAAAAGCTCTATTTTTGTCTCATCAGACCACATGACCTTCTCCCATTCCTCCTCTGGATCATCCAGATGGTCATTGGCAAACTTCAGATGGGCCTGGACATGCACTGGCTTGAGCAGGGGGACCTTGTGTGCGCTGTAGGATTTTAATCCATGATGGCGTAGTGTGTTACTAATGGTTTTCTTAGAGACTGTGGTCCCAGCTCTCTTCAGGTCATTGACCTGCCGTGTAGTTCTGGGCTGATCCCTCACCTTCCTCATGATCATTGATGCCCCACGAGGTGAGATCTTGCATGGTGCCCCAGACCGAGGGAGATTGACCGTCATCTTGAACTTCTTCCATTTTCTAATAATTGTGCCAACAGTTGTTGCCTTCTCACCAAGCTGCTTGCCTATTGTCCTGTAGCCCATTACACAGCTCTCTGGTCTTGGCCATTGTGGAGAGGTTGGAGTCTGTTTAATTGAGTGTGTGGACAGGTGTCTTTTATACAGGTAACAAGTTCAAACAGGTGCAGTTAATACAGGTAATGAGTGGAGAACAAGAGGGCTTCTTAAAGAAAAACTAACAGGTCTGTGAGAGCCGGAATTCTTACTGGTTGGTAGGTGATCAAATACTTATGTCATGCAATAAAATGCAAATTAATTATTTAAAAATCAAACAATGTGATTTTCTGGATTTTTGTTTTAGATTCCGTCTCTCACAGTTTCGGTGTACCTATGATAAAAATTACAGACCTCTACATGCTTTGTAAGTAGGAAAACCTTCAAAATCAGCAGTGTATCAAATACTTGTTCTCCCCACTGTATGTGCAACCTGTACCAGCAGCGTATCCTTTTTCTAACAGTGGCACTTCCTCTCTGTGGACTACACCTTGCCGTGGTGGAGAGGCTTGTGTACTCCAATGAACCTGAGACCTATGCCGGTGGGGATTTTATAGCCCTGGCAAGTTTAACTAAGCTGGACAGGTCAAAGGAGAGGAGGCAGACAAAGCAGACATTATGACTATTTGACAGAAATGGTGGCCATCTTGAAAATGGTGTCCATCCTGAATTTTTGAGTGGCACATACGTTTTTCCAAAAGAGTGTTCCTTGAAGAATATTTCTGCCTAATTTTATGCTTGCATCACCATTTGAACACTTGAAATAATTAATATTCGACAGGAACGGTGGCCATCTTTAAAAATGGCGGCCATCTTGAATTTTTGAGGGACAAGCATCTTTTTCTATTAACATGTCCTTTAGAGCGTATTTGTATAAAATGTTATGCTTAGATCACTGTTTGAATAATTGATATAATAAGCATTGAATAGCAATGGCGGCCATTTAGAAAAATGGCCGCCATATTGAATTTTTGAGTGGCCAACGCCTTTTTCCAAAATAGTGGCCCTTAGAGAGTATCTGTGCCAAATTTCATGCTTCTATACCAAAGTGAACGATTTTTTTACTAATCTGCTGCACTAAGTGCGCTTGATTTATATTTGAAAGCTCATTATTGTTTAGCAATTCTCTGTAATGTAGAACAACAATGATACATATATGACTGAAGGGGGACTTTAAGTGTTTGCCCTATGTGAAAACTAAGAAATTACTTAACAAAAAAAATGCAAAAATTGGCACTTCATAAGATGACTGACCTCATTATTCCTGGCTTGTACTTTGCAAATCGCTCCTCGACCTCTTCTGCATGGTAGCGTTGGTTGCTCTGATTGCTGTTCTGTGAAAACTCCTTTCTTTTTTCATTGATACGAGCCATATCTTTGGGCTTAAACATTAAATAAAAAAAAAGGTTAAAAGGTTTAAAAGGCTTTAAAGTTTGATTTATAACCATATGTCGATTTCAAAATATAACAATGCAACAGTAAATTTGAATCTAGTACATATATAGTCAATAACTGAAGAAAAAAACACCTTCGGACAGTCTCGGAGTTGATGGTCCTCAGAACAGCAGTTAAAACAGCATGGTCTAGGTCTGGAAAGACAGCACAAGCAATCGAAAACATTACTGACTTGCACAGCAAGCTGGTAAAGGCAAGCATCAGTCTTGCAATACCATCAAAATATCAATATCCAAAAGCTGCGATTGTAAACTCTTTCCATACCTTTTCTCCTTTACCTGCACATCTTGGCCCTCGAGGGCAATGATCTGGCCAAAGACCTGCTGGTATCTTTGCAAAAAATGATTCAGGAGCAGTGATGTGCATAGATGTGTAAAATAGAGTGAAAGCATTATCTAGATTGTGAAAAGCACAGTAAGTATAAGCTGGCTATAAGCTTTAGGATACTTGGGAACTTCCCATCCCTCAGTCAGTTGGGGGTTTTCATTCAGGAGCGGCTGGCCAAGTTTATCAACACAGAAGTTGGTGAAGTATAAAACACTCCCTATTATCTACAAACCAAAAACAAGACTGATAAGTAGTGGTTTCAATAGTCTAATAATTGAATATTAATAATGTGTTCTGCTGTGTCACTCACACTGAAAGCATTTTTTATAAGTTGGGAGTCACTGGAAGTCTTCGCTTTATAGCTCTCCTCCATGACGAAACTTGAATGCTACAAACAAGGAAAAAACAGAATTTGTGAATACTGAGGGAGACTCTTGTATTAAATTCCTTGTCCAGTGATATTAAAGATGTACATGTGGGTTGACGTGAAGCGCAGAGCCTTCTGGATCATTGTTACACTCATGTAGGCGTTTCTCGACAAGACAGTAGATGAAGTCTTCGATGTCTTTCCGACATTGTCTAAACACACACACAAAAAGCATATTAAAAAACTACATTTTTGAAAACTTTAAAACTTTATAAATCAAGGATGTTACAGAAAGTACCTACTTGGAAATGATGCTGTTTCCATAATTAACCTGACAGAGTGGTCCATCGGTTTTGGAATCTGCTATTTTTATACCCCTGCCATAAAAATGAACATTGAATCAAATCAGTAACTGCAAATGCCCCGTTTAACCGTATATTGAACTAGAGTGTGAATAATTATTATCAACTCACGTAGGACGACTTAATATGTTCAACTTTCTCTTCAGTTCCTCATGTGGATCATCATTAAGGTACACAATTCAACACTCAATATAAAGATAGACAACAAGCAGTGGAAAAAAAGAGAGTAGAAGTACACCATACAGCTATTACTGATCAGTACTAGCATTTTTCTTCTGTTTGATGAGGCTAATATCGAAATTAGAGAGCATATTTATTCCAGTGAACCCTTTTTCTGTTCCAGCGGCTGTATTACAGAAACTTCCCGTCTTAATTCTTAACTGAAGATTTGAAAAAGAGTTATATATTACAGAAAAGGTTTCTAAGTACTAAACATTCAATCTTCTTTTTTCATTTCAGTCTTGATGTTTGATGTCACTTGCAGCATGTGAAACTGTACATTTAGGAGTTTCAGTATGCTTTTTCTAACAAAAACATTCAAAATAGCAGTTATTATGTTGATTATCAACCATAACAACTAAAAAGAAAGAAAGATCTGCTGTCGATGCAAACTTAATGGGATAGTTCACTCAAAAATGAAAATTCTGTCATTAATTTCTCACCCTCAAGTCTTTCGTTCATCTTCGGGAACACAAATGAAGATCTTTTAAATTAAATCTGAGAGCTTTCTGTCCCTCCATTGACAGTCTACACAACTACCACTTTCAAGCCCCAGAATCTTGAACTTCATTAAAGTATCCTTTAATGAAGCATAAGCATCATTAAAGTAATCCATATGATTCCAGTGGGTTAATCTAACTTTTATGAAGCCATAATTTACACCTTTATTTACAAATCTCGCTTTCACAAGAGCAGCACGACACGTGTGTGTTGTTCACAAGAGAGTTTACGTTGTTAGGTGAGGGCACGTTGGAGATTCATATTTGATAAACAATGGTGTAAATTATGTTTGTTTGTTTTTTGCGCAAACAAAGCACTTGCGTCGCTGGGGCTTGAAAGTGGTAACGTAAGTTACGTAACTTGGCTGTCAATGGAGGGACAGAAAGCTCAGATTTCATTAAGAATATCCTCATTTGTGTTCTGAAGATGAACGAAAGTTTTAGGGGTTTGTAATTATTGACAGAATTTTCATTTTTTGGGTGAACTATCCCTTTAATCATACTTTCATCGTAACTGAACTAAACATAACTGATCTACACAAACATCAGACACTGTTCAACGTCTGTTGAACACAATCGAAAAGTGCAATAATAGATACAGCTAACTTATATCCAGTGATACAGCTATCTTCAACACGCAAGGAAAGCAGTTAAACAGTCAAAGATATTTCAGCTGAAACCGAAAGCCAGCACGCTCACTGGATGAAACACTAGAAGGATATTCTCTGCCTTCAGACGCTCAACTGTTTCTTCGCACACTTCTAATGTCTGCCGAAGCCCCCGGAGTCGATCTGAACTCTCACCCTCTTCCTCATCACCTTCATCTATTATACGAATGTGCGTTGGCGCTTTTTCATCGAATTGCTCGAACAATTCTGCATCTCCAAAATCCACCGCCGCCATGTTTGATGATCACAAAGCGCGTCCGGTTCGAAGGACAAATCCTGCAACGCGATGACGCTTGACTGTTGATTGGCTAGAGACCAGAATCAGGAAGTAAATATATATCTGGCATGTCAGGGCGTTTGCAATAAAACTATTTATCTCTTCACTATTTTAAATTTTTTTTCCTGTCTGTAAATCATGACATCTGGAGGAGTTTCTCTCATCAATATGTCATATTGGGAGAGTGGGAAAAGGAGGATACGATTCTTGTATCTTGCAAACAATAACTCCTTTAACGTTACTAAACGAAGCACAAATGAGGTAAGTGTACCACTAACACAAGTAACATATTACTGTTGATTTTTGGACATAAATACCCTTCTGGAAAAACTGCTGAATCCAGTCTAAGCTTGGTCATATCTGATTTAGGGGGCTAGTTTTAGAGGGCTTCTGGACACTTTTGGGCTAGCTGATCGGACTGGGACACCAGCTGGAGACCAGCTTGAAAGACCAGCCAAGGCAGATTTTAGCATTTTAGTTTCTGCATGAAAACAACTGCATCATAGTAAAGCATTGCGTTCCCCTGCTGAAAAAAACCCACTCTATGATGGTCTTAACTGGTTTAAACTAGACATAACTGGTTTAAGCTGGTGTTCAGCTGGTTTTAGATGGTTGGTCAGCTGGTCTACCAGCCTGACCAGTTAAAGAAGTGGCCGAACAGCAAACACCCCATCTAAAACCAGATGTGACCAGGCTGGAAGAAAAACTAAAACCAGTCATCCAGCTTGGGCTGTTTTTAGATGTTTTTTTCAGCCGGGTTTCCACTATGGCTTCTCATTTTTCCAGTGAGCATTCCCCCATCTCTTGATTATTAATAAATTAAATAGACTAATATCAGTTTAAAGTATTTTTGTCTTCAATTTTTAATAAACTATAGAGATACCTGAGAAGTACTTTTTGCTGTAAAACATTTATGTAGGACCTGATGATACCAAAAAAAAAAAAAAAAAACTATTTAAATTAGTAATCTATGTACAATTATTTTGTATGGTTCCTCAAATTAATTCAATTTTGTTTATACATTCATTTTTTTTTTTTTTAGGATCAGATGATCCCTCTCTTTCTTGGAGCTGATCTGTTCTCAGACACAGACATTCGCAGTGAAAACCAACCCAGATACCATGCGAAATATGCTAAACGAGGACTGGCAACTAAACTGGTTTTCTCATCAGGTGTGTGATGATCATTTTTTGGCCTGGGCATTGGATGATATTAGTTAATTTTCATGAACTATTAGAGGATAATATTTACCTTATTGCTCTCTAGACTTCAGATTCCAAGGTCTACGACTTCCTTTTTCCAACAACAGTCTGTGGTTCTATAGTGTTCAAGGAGTTTTTCGAGTGGCATTTGAACTATATAGCAAACAAGACCAGCTCTCAATTATGGAGTCATTTCAGGTAATTTGAGTTTATCATTATATTTTATGTTTTTGTATCTTCACGATTTCTAATAAGTCTTTGTTTGTTTGTTTTTTATTAATTTTCCTCGTAAGGATCTATGGAAATCTCGAATAAATGACAACAACTTAAACACGACCTATCATCTGGGTGCCCAGGATGTTCAACCCCAAAATGATCAAGAGGCACAAACAATTTTGGCAAATAATAAAACATGTCCATCATACCAAGGCCATCAACACTCAGACGGAGGGGAAATGAACATCTTTCCAATAACCACAGTTCAGTCAGATATTTCATCATCTACAGATCATGACTACTGTTCCCTAACAGAGCAAACAAACTTAAGCCAGTGTCGTTTACTTGCTGATAAACTTCACAGCCTAGCGGAAAAACTGAAGTTACTTACAAATATGGAAGCAGAACAATTAAACACTACCACAAAGGTCTTGGACTATGTTGAATACTCTATTACCGGGATGATTGAAGAGGAAAGATTGACGGATACTGTGATGGCACTGATTCACACTCATTTTAAGAGCTACTCCATCTACTCAAGCAGTCTTTTAAAGGCTGTGGCAGGTTGGCTTGGCCAGCAGTTCAATGCAGCCAACAGCACCATTAGCCACCGGGTTGAAGGTTTTAAGACCCAACACATTGAGCACATTACGAACTTGCCACCCCCAGAGGAGCTGGCAACTGAACTTTTCCCAGAGGCAATGCGAAATCTTCTTGCACACTGGATGGGTCTGAGTGACGAGGCAGAACACTGGAAACGACACAGCGAATACCCAATTTTATTGCTTATCCTTGAATTTGCCAATCACAATCTTATCACTGGAGTGGCCCATGTATTGTATTCCAGTCTAATATGCAAATAAGTGTAGTTATTTGCATATTATGTCCTGAGGTGACATTTTTATAGTTGTATAGCCTTTAAACAAATTATTCCAAATAAATTGTTTACCGTTAAAAGTCATGTTTTTTATGTCTTTTCCACACATGTTGGGGAATAAATGTAGTATTTGTTCATAAAAAGAAGTCTTGTGATTTTAGGCCAAACTATTAATAATTTAAAAGGAAAATGGCTATCTCTCATAGTTCATATCTTCATATTTTTACCTTGAAGATATAGCTTCACATCCTTTTTGCCATGCTCAGCTTAAAATGTGTTGAAGCATTAGACAAGAATGTTTTGGTTTATCCAAAAGCTTTTGGTAACTTTTAGTCAGCATGGTTTAACGATGATCTGAGAGGCACAGTATAGCTGGTAAAACAGGCAGAATCCAAATACATTTACATTACATCTCAAATATAGTTACAACTGACCCACCAAACAGACCTACTAAACATGGGGAAGAAGAGGAGTAGTGGGAACTAAAGTAACAAACCTGCAAAGGAAACTTTATAGTGAGATGGAATATCTCCCTTTTTTCAGAAGGGACCTAATATGGAAGAAATCAAGCAGAAGTACATATTGTATGCTTTATTTTGATAAAATATGTGTATTTGGTAATATGTGCAAGTTTGTATACATTTAACCCTTGCAGTGCATTAAAAAACTGTATACATCTGTTGCATTCCTGGGTCTATTTTTATAAAACAGTTATAACTTAATATTTTTCAACTAAAACCATATTGTATCTGTTCAGTAACTTCTCATTAATGAGTGAATGCACACTTCTTCTTTTTTTAAAGTTTTGAATGTGACCATGTTTTATCAATAAATATGTACCCCATATTTATTAATAAAAAAATTTTTTTTTAATGTTACAAGAACTACAGCAAAAAATGTGATGCAAGAAAATATTTGTATCAATATTTATGAGAAATTTAATTTGAATATATCATTATATGAAATGTATAAGAACATTAATATGAGAATTACAAGTGTGAACTCCATTGCCTTCAATGGATTGAATTAAATTCCTTTTAACTTAAAACTCATGACTGCTCAAAAAAGTCTAAATGTAATAAAATGTATTAAATGTTTCCAAACAAAATATATTCATTTTACTTGCATTTTATTTTCGGATCGAAATGATAAACAGCGTGAATAGATGTCGTGCTTTAGTGACACACATCATAGTTTATCTTTCCTCAGGGTGGAGCGCAATACCTCTGTGCCCACGCTTTATTACAAGCAAAGAAACGCACGATATACGTATGTTAAAGTGGGTTAATAAAGTGGGCGATGCATTTTTGTAAGAAAAATATCCATATTTAAAACTTTATAAACTGGCGTCCTGTGACAGCCGTACACGAGTCGTGTTCTGGCGGAAGAGTGACCTCTGACCCAACATATGAAGTAGGATGTAGCGTAAACTTAGGTGAGAGTAAACGCCTCTCGTGGTTCAAACAAATAGAGCTGGGCAACAAACTCAAGATCATCTTCTCTCATATAAAAAATTCTCGTTTTAGACTTCTAATTCATGACTGGTGTTTTGGCGTGCACTTTCGGTGGTGTCGGAGTGGGGAATTAATACAATTGTGAACGTCTATACTCTTCAGTTTAGCACGCAGACCACCCCGCTTCTGTGGAATGATGCAGTCAGTGGTGCCAGATCAGCATGCGTCTATTTCGCGATCAGAGATTCAGTCTCTCCTGGCGTAGCAGGCGATAGAGGTAGTGCCACCAAAGCACAGGGAAGGCGGTCTATACAGCCGCTACTTTCTATTCCCCAAAATGGATGGAGGTTCTCCGGCCCATTTTGGATCTGAGACCGCTGAATCGTGCACTGGTGAAAAGCTTGTTTAAAATGATTACTGTGAAGCAGATCCATGTGCACATTCAACCTGGGAACTGGTTAGTGTCAGTGATTTTAAAAGACGCTTATTTTCATATCCAGATAGCCTCTCGTCACAGAAGCTTTCTGAGATTTGCATTCGAGGATGCTGTGTATCAGTTCAAAGTCCTCCCTTTCAGGCTGATCCTAACTCTGAGTACCTTTACAAAGTGGAATTTGCATTCTAAATGATCTAGATGCCTGGTTTATCATAGCCCAGTATCAGGATGTGTTGAAAAGCCACAAGCATCAGCTTCTGGACCACTTAAAATCTCTGAGGCTGTCTATAAACGTGAAGAAGAGCGTACTTCAACCTTGGCAGAGCATTGCGTTCTTGGGGCTAGATTCACGTGTAATGTGAGCCGCCTGTCTCAGGTGCGTGTGCAGTCCATGCTCAGAGCCCTCGCCATATTTAAGCCATGAGATCAGTTTGCCTAAAGTGTTTTCAGAGGTTACTGGGCCTGATGGCAGCTGCAGCGGTCGTGTGCCGGCTAGGACTTCTGCATATGAGGCCGCTTCAGCTTTGGCTAAAAGCCTGTGTCACGCCCGGCGTATGCCACTGTATGCGCACATACACCCCTTTGCTCTACAGGACCATGTACGAGCGAGGGGTTTCGGAGGGCAGAGTGGTCAGAAGAAAAGTCATGATGACGGATTCGACTTTGATGGGCTGCGGAGCCTTCTGGCTTACAGCACTTGGACGAGTGCGCAGTCGAAGTGGCACATCAACTTCCTTGAACTGAGGGCAGTATCTTTAGCTTTGCAGCACTTCTTGCCGTTCTTGAAGGACCGCCATGTGCTCATTCAGCTGGACAACAGGGCAGTGGTATCGTACATCAATCACCAAGGTGTTATTCGTTCTCGCCGGCTTCAGATGTTGGCAAGACTTTTATTCTTATGGCCTCCTCAGACAATCCAGCTGATTTGGAGCCTTTTCAGGGAGGCGGAGATTGATTTATTTGCCTAAGGTGAACTCACTGTTCTTTTCACTGACCAATGCCCCCTTGGAAAGGGACGCAAATTAGCTCTTCCCCTGATCAAGATCATGCCACTAGTGCTGCACAAGATCAGGCAAGAGTGGAAGACATTGTTGGTTGCACCGAACTGGCCCAACCATCCGTAGTTTCCGAAGTTATTAAATCTCCTTTTAGCTCCCCCATGGCTGATTCTGTTAAGCAGGGACCTGCTATCTCAGGCGATGGGCACGAAATGGCACCCCAGCCCAGAGAGACTCTGGCAGGTCAGCAGGACAATAATCATATCGCAGCGAGTTTTGGACACGAATGCAGATGCAAGTGCCCCTTCGACCAGGTGCCTCTATGCTTTAGAGTGGATGGTCTTCGAGTCTTGGTATAGGATGAAGAATGAAGATCTGGTTAGTTGTGCTGTGTCTGTCATCTTATCATTTTTACAAGACTGTCTGGATAAAGGGCGTACATCTACTTTAAAGGTGTATGTGGCTACCATTTCAGCTTTCCACAGAACAATCACATCCACGAGTCAAATCAGTCAATAATGTCACCTGATGTTAGACCAGTCCATTTTTCAAAAAAGTTTGAGACCAGAAGAGCCGTTATCTCCATTATGGTTGAAGCACAAAATTGCAAGAGACTGCATCATGTAGCAACTCAGTAATAACTGCACATAATGCAAGTCAAATGTAAAAAAAAAAATCATAATGTAATAATTTTATCAAAATGTAATAAAATTGTGAATACAGTGTTGTTGTTTTTTGTCATTTCATGAGAAATGCATAATGTACTCATTTTGTCATGAAATAATTTTATAAGGAAAAAAAGACGTATTCATTTTATAGTAATCCATTATTATAATTTCCCACAAAAGTGCACTAAGTTGATTTAATATTAGTATTATACACTTCTAATACAGTAATCACAATAATAATGTTTATTCATGTTAAATGAGGCACTTCAGTGTGAAGAGGATTTTAAATGTTTTTCAATTTTGATCGGAACGGTTTAACAAACATTGTTAGGGAACAATACTGAGGGTGTTTACATGATAGCATTTTCAACTTCAATTACTTCAATTTCAAATTTAAATGTAATTTTCAATTACATTTAGTATCAATCATTATGGTTGTGTCCATCTTTTTTACTAAATAGGTTGGTCTTTTTGAGCCTCAGTTTAACACCAAGATTACATCAGCCAAAAGGTAAAAATTAGGAAACTTTTATTCAGGCACTCCCCTAATGACCATACTAAACAAGTGCAAATATGGTGTGATGCTGACCTTCAGCTGTAACACACACAGCAGCTTTTTCTAATTATTTGGTTAAGCTAGTTAGGTTTAACTTGCCTATTAAGAATCACAATCTAAGATCGCACAAATGCAATGTTAAAAGTGGGGATTTCAGCTGTTCCAATCTCAGTTTCTCTTAGTGTAATAAGAACAAGCCAAATATCAAAAATGTTTGATCTTCATTTATGATGAGAAGTATTTTACATGATAAATTGTTTTATTGTTTCCAGTGTGAAATGTATTGGTCTGGTTTTTTGTTTCCCAACCGAAACCAATGAAATGTCTGCCATGTTCATTTGTGCCCTTAATATATTTATGTAGTAACCATTTTATTAAAAGCAATGAAGCATTAACAATATAGCATCGCCCCTAGTACCCAAGGCAGAAATGGACTCACACCCGTTGGTCGTTGATATTTCAGGAATTGCTAGATTCAGGGAGTTTCAATACAAACACAGTGAAATATACAATCACATTCCCCACCCAAAATCTAAATGGAAGCTTTACAATATTAAAACACTTGTCAGAGACCAAGCAACAATATATGTTTGTGCAATCAACTGTATTTACATGTGAATTTTGCAAAATGAATAAAACGACAGATCTGATGAATTATACATGCAAGCTAATGCACCAGCATTCTCTACAAGCACGTACAAACCAGCTTTACAGGGGCAACATCGGCCAGAATTTACAGAGACGTGAAGCACAAGTACAGAATGTTCAGACAGCATCCATGCCCCTTGATGAAAAAGAGGAGGAGAAACCAAGGCCCATTCCCCTCTGCGTGTGCGTCTGTGAGCGGGCCATCTCGTACTGGACGTCCAGGTTGCGAAACATCTCTTCCTGCTGCTGCAAGGTTTTAAGACCTTCTTCGTTAGTAGCTCCTGATGAAGTGCCTTCCTCTTCACCCTATGGGGAAACAAAATCAATCAGAACATTTCTATATTAAAGAGGACTTATTATGACCTTTTTCTAAGTCTTGATTTAGTTTTTGGGCTAGAAGTGCTTCGAGCGAGTTTGGGGAAATGTCCCGCCTCTTACCACAGCCACCTGTGTCAACACACTACTCACTCAATCGGGCCTTGTCCCTTTATTCTATGTTTGCCTTGGGCAGGAATTATTCAAATGAGGAATATTGTGACTAGGGTTGGGAACCAAGAATCGGTTCTTATCCAAGAATCCGAAAGCGGTTCTGGTGCGATGTGCGGGAGAAGTGAATACGAATATTCTTATGAATATGAAAATAGTCATGAATGCACTGAAAAGCCCTCGTGCTCCTCATAGACGTTTTGCGTCAGATATCCATGCAAAGAGAGAGTATAAAGAGTGCTAAAACAACAACATTACAGACTAAAGAAAGTTGAACATGTAAAAAAAAGTATAATAGGACCCCCTTTAAATAATGAGATTTCTCCATTTGACACATTAAGAACATTTTAAATAGATAATGTAATATTTAGCACTTACTTTAATTCCCATAAGCTTGCGAAATTTCACATTTTGGTCTTTATTGCCAAAATTCAGCTTCTCCCAAAGCTCAGCTGTCTGTGACTTGTCCTGCAACATAAACATATATTAATACTGGAAAAATGCTTAAACATTTACATAAACATTACAACCACTAAACATTTACATAATGAAAATAATTTATCAAGTTCAAAATTGTATTTTCAAAATTCAGCTTTCTTAATCGTCTCCTAAATACTGCCATTCATAAAGGCTATAGTTATGAGACAAGATTATGAATGTTAAACTACATGACGTCTCTCCAGAGGAGCACTTCTTCCTGTTAGGCTGCTTTTACTATCAAACGTCATGACTATCTCTGGTTCAATTGTTGGTTGTTAGTTGTGCCCATTTAAGAGATTGACCAATGATCATATAGATAAAACAGGCCTTTAGACATGACAAGCTTGCGTAGAGTCCAAGTAAAGCATGATTTATTTAAAAGAGTGTTTGATTTTGAAAGAAATGTGCACTTTTATTCAAGTATACAATAAACTGATCCAAATATTTATTTTGACAAATACACATTTCTATTTGAAATAAATGCTAATACTAAAACTGTTCAAATAATTTGTTCTAATGTTACCAAATGGTGTATAAATGTATATCGTGTTCTTAACTGTATTGTATTCGCATGTTTTTAGTAACACTAGTGCAGTCCAAAAAAGACAATGCTTAGCTAATTTTGAATTCAATTGAACAGTTCTGCAGTTTAAAGATGATGCTAAACAAATGTTAATAAAAGCTTAAATTAAATCGGTTCAAGATATAAAGCAATTCAGAAGACTTTACCATCTCTTTTTGAGTGAACAGACTTTCAAGGGAGGGACAAAAATCTCAGATTTAATTAAAAATATCTTCATTTGTGTTGTGAAAATTAATAAAAGTCTTATGGGTTTGGAACAAAATGAGCCTGTGGTAAATGACCTAGCCTTACATAATGGTCAAATTCCATTTAAGATTTAAAGTGATTTATATTTATGTGCACTTACAAAAACGACCAATTAACGACCCATTCAAACAATTTAACTGATACCACAATATAACTTGCCAATATAAATTGATATAAATATAGCTATGTTAAAATCTATTTATTACATGGCTCTGTGGAAAACTTGATTCTGATCCATCTAAAGTCGGCGCTTTACACTTGCTAGGAATGTTTTTTCCCTGTGGAAGTTTTGTGTTTGGTGAGCTAATAAAATATTAAAACTCAAATCAATATTTTGTGTACAGTTATTTAATTATGTCATCCGGGTATCGCGGACTTGCTCTCGTTTCATACAAATACAGCTGCTGTCATTTTGCAACGATTGTCTTGTACACTGTAATGAATTATAGGACAACAAACAGGTACGATTTTAAAATAGTTTCATCTCAAATCAATATCTTTTATCCCCATAATTATTTATGTGGTGAAATGCCATGTAATAAGTGTTATGACTGTACCGTATCCCTTAAATGTCCGTTTAGTTTGAACTTTCCGCACTAGCAATTGCTCTCTCTGCGGAAGATTTGCGTTTAAAGAGCTAATAAAATATTTCGACTCGGATCAATATTTCACATCTAATTATTTATTTATGTGGCAAGTAGCCGTGTAATAAGCGGGATAAAGTACATCCAGCCGGTTGTTATCGCAGAATAAACCGATGCAAGACCCTGATAACCCTGTCGGGGTTTATTCTGCGATAACAACCGTCTGGATGTACATTATCCCTCACATAAGAGCAACTCTTGTCCTCACCCCTTCTTTCTTCCCCTGCCACAACTTTTTCCTCTTCTTTTCCTGCTCGGCAAACTTCATTGGGTTGACCGCTGAGGGATTGTAGTAGCTCGGCACGGCAATGCCGGTCTCTGCCAGTGTCTTGGCCTGAAGCGCTGCCATCTGAGCTGCCATTGCGATCTGGGGAGTGACCTGTGTGCCCGAGGCCAGCAGAGCTGCGACGTTCAGCGCTGGACTGGGAGCAGTGGTGACCGGATCACACAACAGTGGAGCAGCCGCTGGTGGAGAAACAACCAACAGAACATCAGATGGAGTGGGTCAGATGTGAAGCCATTCCACCAATAGCTATGACTTGTGGCAGGTACTTGCCTGCTGCTTGCTCTTGTTGCCGTTTTTCCAACAACTCTTTTTCTTTCTGTTCTTGAAGCTTCTTTGCTCTCTCCAACCTAAGAGTGTGAAGTGAATGTGTTTACTGAACATGAAGACTAGAGAGCAGTTAATACGTCACTAATCAGCTAGAGGTGGTTTTCACACTGGGCACGTCTGCTGCGGTCCGAATCAGAGCGTGATTATTCCCGGCACAGTTGGTCTGCTTTCAGACCCATTGGATTCTGTAGAACAGTGGTGCGTTTCCATTCATTTTGCATTACAAACGGGCATGGCGTGCGTTTTTTTTGTTTTTTGGTTCCATTATGCGCAATAACAGACCCAAGACGTAATTCACCAGGGGCCGGTTTCACAAAGCCATTTGTCAATAGTGTTAGAAAAGTAAAAAATGTGCTCATAGACTAGTCTAATGCAAGTTAGACTTTCACAAAAATAAAGACTTACTTAATTTAGACCAAAAAAATTAGACACCTTAACCCCAGGCCAACTTAGGTCTAAGACTCTGTTACCTTGGCAACCAGCAGTAACAATCAGTTACATTACAAACGAAAGAAAAGGGGAAAATGGCTCATAATTTAAACATTTCTTCTTGTTACTACATTCTCCGCAAAATTTCCCAAGTAAAATGTCCTTGTAACTGTTATACTCCTCCAACAAACACATATTTTCTGCTGGGGTAAACTGCACTGAGCGGTTGAATGTGCTTACTCGATCCGCCATGTTTTTTGTTTTGAAAAGTGTCTTATGTTACCCAGAATGCATTGCAGTGTAGTCCTACTTAAGATAGTCACAGTCTATAAGTGCTTTGTGCAACGGTCTGATTTTGATGTCTATCTGAAGTCTGACCATCTACTATATCTAAGCCATAGTCAAAGTCTATCTTTGTGAAACCGGTCCCAGGTGTCTGGGGGAAGGTGGCTTTATGCTGTTCGCAGTCTTTTTTTTGAGCATACAGCTGATTGTGAGCAATTCATTAAAAACGCTGGATGGAAATGCCAAGATGTGCATAAATTCTAAAAATGCACATGCACTCAATTGAGGCGGATAATTTTATCCAATTAAGACGAAACAAATGGAAACACATTTACTGAATAAAAAAGAGGACGTGATTGGAAAACTGGAATAACCAGCAGATCAGTTTCATTGCACAGCTTCTCAAATGTTGGTTAGATCATTCGGAAATGCCAGAGCCAAAGTCTGTCATCAGAAAGTGTCTCTCAGGATTGTTTTCAAACGCCAGGCATCCGAACGCAAGTCAATATGAAATCAGTTTACTGTGCTGCATCTGTGTTTTGAGGCTCAAGTGATTTATGATGCATGAAAAAAAGAGCCACAGTTGCTTCCCCCGAAAGCAGCAGCTTCCATTTTTATTACAGATATCTTGCACCAACTTCCCAGGAAGTGAGTTTTGTTCTCTTGAACAAACAGGACAGAAATGGTGCTTTATTGGCAAACGTTTTGTGTGATATGCCTATTTTGCGCATAAGTTAAATTCACACCTTTGGATGGAAAAATAGCAAGTCTGCCTGCTGATCCGCACATCAGCATTCAACACAAGTAATCTGTCATGCAAACCGTGCTCTTTATCAGACTAAACTGCCAGTGTGAAAGCCTGATTATTGTGCATGTTAAAACCCTCTCAGAACAGTTTCTTAATTCATCTCTACTTCAACAAATGTCAAAGCATTTAGCAGTGTTCACATTAGTATGCAGAGACTACAGGTTTGTGAGGTGTTGTTGAGACAGTAAGTTGCTTAAATGTTGTTTTAATAAACTGGGGCCGGATTCACGAAAACCTTCTTAAGAAAGAAGAAAATTCTTTAAAAAAAAGTTTGTAAGAATGTTCCTAAAAAATTCTTAAGAAGTTCTCAAACATTTTATTAAGAACATCTTAATTATTATTTTTTTTTTTACTTGAGAAGAAAATGAAAGGTGGTATTTGATTGATAAGCTATTTTGAATGATTTGTTATTTGGTTTAATTGCTGAAGACTCGCTGAATGAAAAACACCTCAAAGCCCGTCTTTTTGCACTGCCTGCAGATTACAGTAGATATAAGCGTAGACTATTTTCATCGCGACTGGCTTGACGAGAGTTAATCTTTAAACTTAAATTTTAATAAAGTTAAGATCGTTATTTTAAAGTCCCCCTGTAGTCAATAATTGTATCCCTTAAAACTCATCTTTGATCACCAAAATGACACATTTAACATTAGTTCCTGTGAAAAAAGTCTTCATGCCTTAAAATAGCTTGAATGTAACTCTACCCTTGCTTCATTTACGTGGATCTATGAATATGCAAATTAGCCCCGCCTCCACTCACTCACACCAACTCGGAGATTCACATTCAACTTTACTAAGGTAAACGCTGCACAATGGTATCGCTCTTAGTCGGACACATGACTAATTAATATGACTAGCCTTTTGCTTGACTATTTTATCAAACAGCTAATAATATTACACAAACCATGTTCCCAATCGCCATCACAGTCTGCCAAAATCAGCATCCTTAGAAATTGGAAACTTAGTACGTCAGTGGAGAAAGGCATATTCATTATAACATCGTAATATACATTATACATCATTCACACGCTATCTTGCTAAAAGCACCTGATTTTTCATATCAACAGAAAAATATCAACAGACATGCTAAAGCTCGCCCGCACGTCGACGTGATTGGTTACAAGGTAGTTTTTGACTTAAGAATAGAACCTCTCAAGACACAGCGGTCTTTGCCATTAATTTGCGCTCCGTCTTTCTTGAGCTTTCTCTATTGTGAATGCGTCCTGTACCTGTGATGTCTCGCTAGTTCTAGCTTGAGTACGTGCATCATATACGCGCAAGTCATCAATCGGTGTCATTTCAGACTGAGTGCTCGTCCACATTCACGGTACTAGTACGCATTATATTTAGCTAGTGTTCTGTTGTGTTGTAATGCTTAATATTTGAAACAACCCAATAAATTCATTAAACATCTTACATTTGGGTATTTAAGACAGGTTGGAAGTTATCCTAAGTTTGAGAAGTTATTTATGATGATTTTTGAGAACATTCTTTTCAGGAATACGAATACTTGAATTTTATCTTTAAGAACAATCTTAAGAAAAAAGAACATTCTTAGGAAAGGTTTTTGGAAAAACAAAATATCTTTTTTTCTTAAGTTGGAAAAGAAGAAATTGGCAGTTAAGAATTGTATTATTAAGAATGTTTCGTGAATCCGACCTGTTAGGTAGAGTAGAAATTCAACCGATTTTGACAATATTTCTAATGAAACAGTTATAACCTTTACTGGGAGTATATCTACACATACACAGTATACAACAAAAGAGAGTAAACCCGCTTTAATTATAATTTGACAAATAAAGTATTTCCTCGTATGAACAATCGAAAACAAACACCTTGAAACTACAGGCCACAAGGTACAAACTCAACAAAAAAAAAAAAAAAGAGGACATGTTCAACTTAAAAGTAATGCAATTACTGTAAGGTGATACAAGTCGACATGAAAAAGAAGATGTGACAGTCTTCCCTATTGTGACGTATATCGAGTGAAACGGCTTCTCGGGCAAGAAGAAAAAAAGTAGGACGGGACTTGATTTTGTCTATTGGGAATTGATTGGATAGTTGTGGTTTGCTATTGGTCGATCTCATGTGAGTGACAGGTTGCCCCGCCCTCTCACCAGTAAACACATCATCATTGAAGAGAAGTCAATGCAAGAGGGAGGGGAAATTATTTTGCTTATTTGATTAAGCTTTTGATTTCTTGGTGATTTGAAGTAATATTAAGTATAATATTGTGCGTACTCACTTCTGCTATATACTGTGTATAAAATCCAAATAGTTTATTTTGTGCTTCCAGGCAACAGATGTCACTCTACCTTCTAGCCAATGCTTCCTGAGCATCCATGGCTGTGTTTCTACCCCTGAAGGTCACAGGGCTAACTGACCGACTGCGACTTTTTCTCCGCGCTTTCTCTGTCCTCTTCTTCTTCTCCCTAGATAAAATCGGACCATCTCACGGTTTAAGCACAAATCAGCATTTTCATTCAGTTTCACTCACAGAAAAGATCCCAAACACAAAATCTTTGTCCACCTGCTCTTGCTACGGCTCCTGCTGTGATGTCTGTGTTTGCTTCTGGAGTTTGAGCGAGACCTGGCCCGTCTCTTTTTCTCACGACTCCTCGATCGCCGTTCACCGCTGCGTGAGCGAGATCTTCTTTTGTCCCAGTTTCGACCGTGATGTCGTCTTCGGGAAAACATTAATTCACATCTAAGCACACTAAGCCTTCACACACTGACACGTTTTGCATGAATGAAATCAAATCGAAATGACAAACGTCAAATGAAAATACCTTTCCTTGGAACGTGATCTCGATAGGCTTCTCGGTCTGGAGGACTTCTTGTCTTTTCTGCGATGTCGTTCCTCCACTTCTTCAGACAGCCTGTCTCGGCCTTTATCTGACATCTCCATCTGCTCCTCTGATCCACTCTGACATTTCAGAGCTTTCTCAGAGTCTTTCTTCCGTGCCTGTTTTAAGAAGAATTGGTCTCTTTCAGGAAAATAGTGCAATAAAGAGAGTTAGTAAGTTGATTTAACAACAAACTTGCCAAAATAATTCTGACAAGAAAAACACTATTTAAATTATTATTTAAAAAGCTTGTCCACCACCATCCGAGTGCAGCATGTACAGTTACATTTAACACAAATGAGTGCACTTAACCAGCACATTTACACCTAGTTCAGAACCAAAAAAAGCACGGGAGATCTTTGTCTACCAGATCGCAACATCTTCAATTTGTGAGAATTCTACAGATTTCATTCATTTGAACTGGCATTTTCTTCTCTCGTTTTTCTCTTACGCAAAGTCAACATGAAATCAAAATAAACCCCATTTACTTGCATGTTCCTGGTCTTATGCTACATTATAGCTTTGGGATTTGTTGAGTGAATTTGTGCTAGCCACTGTCTTGGATCCCAGCAGGGAGAGTCTCAAAATATGGCCTAATTTTACATTTATATCCCCACAATTCTGATTACAAGCTCAGATTTGATCTCAATGGACTACTTGCACTGAGCTTCGTGACGCATTTCCGTTTTGAAAGAGTACGACTCATTTAATTCTGGTTATGTATATTTTTCAATTTGCTGTGTCACCTAGTTGACTAAACGCTACCTAAAATGAGTGTCAGCAAGAAGATTGAAAAATATGGACATTTTCAAGGACAGAAGAAGAGATATTCTGATGATTACAGTGTAAAGTTTTAATCCAACCCAAGCTGATCTGAGAAAAGGCTGTTAAACAAGCAGGATTTTCCACCACAGGTTGTCAAAGCTCGTCTAAACTAGTGACTGCGATGCTGAAGTGTGTGAGACCTGATGAATACGATCAGTACAAACATTTATTTTTATTAAATATTTTAATCACTATTCTGTGTCATTTTTAATTGTGAATCATTTCACTGTATTTTTACGTTTAAGCCAGAATTCTTCATTTTTATTCAAAGTAGCAGCGCTGTCAATGCATTACCGTTTAAGATGAATTAAATATCAAATATTGTTACATTTATTTGCATTTAAAACGCTGTTAATGAGAAGACGAGCACTGGACTGCTGCAGGTTAGTGGGGGAAATATATTTATTTGTTATTCTGAATTGAAAAAAAAAAACATTTATAGGAACATTTCAGATGGTTCAAGATAATTCATGTTAAAGCAGAAATCATGATTCATCATTTTAATCAATTGTCAGCCAAAAAACTTAGTAATAATCTGCGTTGTCATGAGTAACTGTCTATGTAGGCGCACTGAACGCTGTTACTGGAAACTCCAGAGTAGCAATAAGTAGAAAGTGCAAGTGGTTGTGCAAGTAGTCCACTGAGTCAATTCAAGATAAAGTAAATTGGGTCGGGAATGCCGTTTCATGTTGACTTTAAAGGGCATTTTACATGACACGAGAAAAACTTTTCTTGCAATCTTGCCATCTCTTATGTGTACAGGCACTGCCATACATATAAGCAATGTAAAACACGGAAGTAATAAATGGTAATAATTAATGATGCCCACTCGTGCAAGTAAACCAAAAAATCCTATTCTGACATGTTTACACGTTTAAACATCGCATTGTGTTGCACGCAAGTGAGAGCTAATAAAAAGAGTATTTATTAATTTTAGGTGTAATGGCATTTAATTATCCATAAAATGTGTGGGTGTTCATTTGAGAAATGCAAAGATAATACAGCCATACAAAGGCAAAACAAAGGAACAAAAACGGCTTTAAAGTGTGTGTTAGAGTGGATCTTATATTTACTGCAGCAGGGTTATTATTATAAAATATGGTAAAACTTTATTTTAAAGTGATGTAGTTACTACATGTAATTTAATATAAATTATGCATAATTACAAGTAAATAAACCTAAACCAAACAGTAACTCTAAAGTACATGTAGTTAATATTACTCTGTTCTTATTTGAGTAAGTACAATGTAACTAACTACATTACCAAATGTAACCAAAAATATTTCTGTTCATTGAAAAATCTAAAATAAAATCTAAATATTAGTTGAAACTTACAACAATATACTAAAATATGTTTATGTTGTAGAACTAAAATTATTAACTGGAAATAAATAACTAAAACGGAAAGTAAAATAAATTACTAAAGAGCAATATTTAAAAACAACAAAAAATAATAATAATAAAATGACAAAAGCACATGAACATGAAATTACTTGCATGCAACTAAAAAATAAAAGCCTAATCAAAATATGAATAAGACTCAAAAATAAAATACTGCAGTTTTCACATTTAAAAAAATGTGTAATCACTGTGTTTAGGCTTTGTAGGGCAGAATAGGTTAACTAAATATTAAATATAATAGGAATAAATCTCAGCGGCTGCGGTTGTACACAACAAAGTGGCATGATTCCTGTGAACGAGCCTGTTCTACCTCCTGCCCTGCTCTCCCATTGAAAGTGAACTCACGATCACCGTGTACAGCGTAAAAAGCCAATTATGACCAAATTCATCTTTAAAAAAAAATATTTTTTTCAGTGGTTTTAAAACGGATTATAACATTTTGCAAATCTGCAAGCATTCAAATGGGAAATGACCACTCATTTTTTTCCATTGCAATTCTGAGCTGGCATCTACAAAAAAAAAGGGGTTGTGAGACAAAAAGAGATCTATTTATAGGCAAATAAGTTTAAATGACTGATAGTTACCTGTCCAGGTAGTAGGCATATAATTTTGCTATCTGTCAGCAGCGTCTTCTGTTCAGAGTGTCTCTTCGTGCATTAGCACGCTGAGTGTAATTTATTGTACAAATGTTATCATATGATCTAAAATACAGGACGTTAAAAAAGCTCCCAAACAGACATTTCTCTCCATCTGTTATCAACATTAATATTATTTAATATTACATGCACTTGTGATTATATCAGTGCTTTTCCTCTCAGTCTGGCATTTCATTTCTTACTGTCTAAGCTGCATACTTACCACCGGCTAAGACTAGAAATGCCAGCTGTAAAACTACTGATGATGATGTGACCAGTTTAATTTAGGTCTACATGACATCAATGGACTAAAATTAGTTACCTCTTTGCTTCTGCTGTGGCTTCTTCTGTGCCTCTTGTCTCCTAAAAGACAAAACGATACAAATAAATGATTGTTTAAAGGACACTGGAGGATTAAAATTACATGTAACTTTTTTAAATGAAATGGTTTGACCATCACTTTTTTTTTTTTTCCTGTGCCGACCTAGGTCCTATTGAAACAAAGTTGGGATAGAACATAAAAGCCTTTAGCAAAAAGTAACCTGGTAATAATAAAAGGTGAAATTTAACTTTTTCATCATGCATCTGATGAAGAGGCCCACAGTCATCATCACTGGCAAAGTAATGTATCTGAACAGCAGGCTGTTTAATTGTTTATTAAATATTTTCTTACCACTGCATAATTTAATAAATGAGAAAAGAAAAAGAACCAGTTTTTAGATGGACTCAAGGCTAACAGAAGCTGGGATTTGATTCTTGACAAGGTAAGGAGAGACAATGCGATTTTGATCATAATTCATGTGTTTGGGCACAGTGCAGCCAGTGGACTGCCCTTAAATGTCATTGGCCACCCAAAAAGTTTACTTTATGACTGGCCATCTTTCAAGATTGAGGTAGGACCTATATACCAGTATATACAGTACCAGTCAAAAGTTTGGAAACGTTACTATTTTTAATGTTTTTGAAAGAAGTCTCTTATGCTCATCAAGCCTGCAGTAAAAAAAAAAAAAAAAAACAGTAATATTATGAAATATTATTACAATTTAAAATAATGGTTCTCTTTTTTAATATATTTTAAAATGTAATTTATTTTTGTGATGCAAAGCTGAATTTTCATCAGCAAGTACTCCAGTCTTTGGTGTCTTATGATCCTTCAGAAATCATTCTAATATGATGATTTGATAAAACGTTAACAGCATTTATTCATTAAAACAGCATTTATTCAAAATAAAAACATTTCTAACAATATAAATCGTTACCATCACCTTTTATCAATTTAACGCATCCTTGTTGAATTAAAGTACTAATTTCTTTAAAAAAAAAATAGTTATTGTTCCCAAACTTCTGAATGGTAGTGTATATTGTTACAAAAGATTTCTATTCTAAATAAATAGTTCTTTTTAACTTTTTATTCATCAAATAATCCTGAAAAAAGTATCTCAGGTTATTAAAAAAATATTAAGCAGCACAACTGTTTCCAACATTGATCATAAATCAGCATATTAGAATGATTTCTGAAGGATCATAAGACACCAAAGACTGGAGTACTTGCTGATGAAAATTCAGCTTTGCATCACAAAAATAAATTACATTTTAAAGTATATTAAAAAAGAGAACCATTATTTTAAATTGTAATAATATTTCATAATATTACTGGTTTTTTTGTGTTTTTTTAACTGCAGGCTTGATGAGCATAAGAGACTTCATTCAAAAACATTAAAAATAGTAACGTTTCCAAACGTTTGACTGGTACTGTATAAACTCCTTGGTTTAAATGCTTGAATTTAGTCAAGGATAGACAGTGAAGATCAGTGACTGATGGGGAAATAACAGCTAATTTACTACTTGTGAAGCACTGCATCACTATTATCATCTCAAATGCTGCTCCTTAATTATGGTATCCTAAAGTTTGTGATAAGAAAAAAAATATATATATTTTAGAATCAATTAATGTGCATATGAGATGGACATCAGTTATGCTCATCTTTGGCAGAAGACATCTAGAGTTAAACAGCTTTATATTTAATGAAGCACATACAAAAGATCTGAACCCAAAGCGACACAACCTGTTTTATAGACTACAATAATTGTTGCGCATAACCTGCTGTATTGAGGAGAAAACTGTGATCTGGAGGAAAAAAATGCCTAAAATTCACACTTTGACATCAGCATGAAAATGTGAGAGATTACCAGGTCAGAAGGTCATAGAGAAGGTGTTGTGCTCATTCCTCTCTGCCTAGCAAGCAGACAATAAATAATGACATAGCAACTCCATAGCCACACCTTGGGGCACCCTAGCAACTATTTAGGGCACCCTAGCAACCGTACAGCAAAATTAATAACAGCATCTCAGCATTTGATCGTCGTAGAGACATGTGGGTGGGCTCTTTTAAAAAAGGCTGTAAACTGGCTTAAGGTATCACCCTGGCAACTGCCTAGCTACACCCTAGCAACCATTTAGAAGATCCTAACAACATGAACAAGCCATAACCAGACGCAAGAACATCATAGAGATATGAGGGTGGGCTCTTTTGACCTAGACCGTCAAGTAGGCATTAAATATCACCTTGCCAATGTCTATGTGGTGTTTTTAATATGCTTTAAGACAAAACATGTGTAGATTCATAAGCCAACACCATTGCTGAGCATTTTCTCTTTAAAACTGCAGTTATATAAAGAGTCTCAAAAACACGGTTTGAAATCGCTGGAGTTTCTGACGTCACAAACTACCTTGTAACCAATCATGTCAACGAGTGAATCTTTGAGCAGGTGTGAGTGAGTGGAGGCGGGGCTAATTTGCATATTCATAGTACCACGTATACTAAAGGGGTGTAGAGTTACATTCAAGCTATTTTAAGGCATGAAGAACAATTAAGGAAAAAACTTTTAAATATGTAATTTTGGTGATCAAAGATTAATTTAAAGGGGAACTTAGCAACTCTAGCCATTTCTTCGCTGATTTTCACTTATGTTGTCACATGTTTTCTCAACGAGCTCCCCCTACAGCTGTGGAGAGTATATTTCACAACCCTGTCGCAATAAAACTCACTTGCGGCACCGACCTCCCCCTCTCTACCGCTTCTCATGTGCATTTGTTATTATCGGAGCCGGCCAACTTTATCGTGTGGAGCTATGTCTACCGATGTGGGTAATACATCATACACAGTATCATATGGCGTGTGTGTTTATGTCAAATTGCTGTAAAGCAGTTTGTGTTTCTCGCTCGTTCTCGCTTCTCATGAGACTTCCTATTTCCAACTTAGCGGGACGTTAGTCCCCATGTTGCAAGGTTGGTTGGAACTCAAGGGGGAGCGGGGAAAGTCACAATTTTCACCAGAACAGGTTATTTAACCATCCAAATGATTTCTAAACGTTTTAATTAAGTTGAAATAGTTGCCAAGTTCCCCTTTAAGGGATAAAATGAGTGACTCCAGGGGGAATTTTAATACAATGGAGATTGGTTCAATTAACAGAAACTCAAAATAGCATGTTATCTGAACCACATTAATTACCCAAATTGATTTGACAAAAGAAAAAAAAAATATGATAAGAAATAATGAAATTAAGTTCTACAGTGTGTTAGAGGTTTTTACAGTGTATGGGGGTTTTACTGGGAATGACTGCACCATCATGTCATCATCAGTGAGTCTGGTTTACCTGACTTGCGCTTCCGCTCCACTGAGCGCGATCTGGACCGTGAACAATGCTTCGAGCTCCGGGATGTTTTGCAGGTTTCCAACCCGAACTCGGCGTCATTTGCCTGATAAAACACAACACCAATATAAACATCGAGCTATACTGTTTTGTTTAAAATGTAAAGAATACACAAAGCATTCAAACACTCGATTATGAACATTCACACTGGAGTGTTGTCGAGTAACGTTACTAAGGACCGTAAGTCGAATTATCCAGCTAATCGCCGCATGTTTGTGTGCATTACGTGCTGAAGAGCAGATTCTAACTAAATGATATTACTTGCTGTCATCTCAAATACACTAAAGTTTAGGACACAGTAGGTTGCCATTTTAGTTCACAGCATTGTTTTGAGCCGTGCGATTAATTCTTTTCTATTTAGCTTAGAATATGCAATCCGCCATTTTCCGAGTCCAGAATGCAGCCCATCAATCGCTGTCTCATTAATTATAAGCTTCTGTCGAGTACGACCTTGCCCAAACAAGAATCAAACAAATGTACTTGCCGCCATGATAACGAATAAAGAAAGGCTGAAGTTATCGATATAATTCGTAAAGCTCCGTCTATCATCCGTTTCTTTAGCGGTGGAACAACAATACCCGGATGTTTCTGTCTTCTTCTCCGGATATTCGCAGAAAGCTGCAAAAGCACAGCGCCCTCTTGCGGCTGGACATTATAACTACAGGTTTTTGATGATGATGAAAATATTATGTGGCACAAAAGCTTTTCCACCCGAGAATTATCACAAAAGAAAATATAAATGTAAGCAGTTTTAAGTAGTGCTTTTCAGCAGCGGTGCTACAAAGTGGTGAGATAAAAAAAACACACAAAAAAAAAAAAAAAAAAACCCAGCGTTAAGCGAAATAATGGCAATAAAACACGTATTTTAATAAACTCTGCATGATGGTTTCACGCGCACGCAACGCGCCCAGTGTAGTCAGATTCATTAACGAATTACTCTTATGATCACAGCACAGCCCAGTTCATTTACTAATTGTTTTTCCATTTGTTCGTGAATCGGAAAATTACTGCTTTTTCTCAGCTAATTTAGAAGTCCTCTGAAAAATCTAATCGCGTTGTGTAAGATTAATTTCGTATAACTGTTAGTCGAGCTGATTCTCCGACCGAGCGCTCCACTTTCATGACGAACAGGTCTTTTTTTATTTATTTTTTTATCAGACGAATGTAATCAATAACAAGATCCCGATCACTGAAACTTTTAGCAAATTTAGTAAAGAATCTAATCGCATTGCACTCATTAGACACGTTTCTCAAAACGTTGAACAATGAGTATAACATTAGGTGGCAAAACTGATGACAAAACAATCAGAATTTTTGCATCCTGGAGAGAGAGCTGAATAATCATCAGTTACAGTATACAGTACCAGTACTTTAGATGAGGGAAATTTCACTATTCTATGCACAGTAAACTAGCACATGATGTAGGCTACTCTCTTAAACTTGTAATTGTCAGTTAGCCTAATTTGCAGCAATTTTTATGTGTAGACTAGCCTTACTGTATTTTTGCAGAACTGAGAAATAACTGTCTAGGGATATATAGTCTTGTGTCAGAAGACCATAACTGCTATAGTACTGTATACGGTAATGATATTTGGCCATGAAATATGCAGATGATGCTGAATATATATTACTGTACTTGTATTGTGGTGCATATTTTACAACAAATTTTGAGGTTGTATACTGTATAGACATTGAGCTGCAAAATAATTCCTGAATCCCAATAAGAGATTTTTGTTAAAGTGTTATGAATTGACCACTATAGTGTTCACTGGGCAGTGGAGTAGTCTGTGTGTTTGTTCAGTTTTCTGTGTCATTTGAGGACAAAGATTGATTTTGACAGAAGGTAATGTTTTTAACTAGAATGTTTTGTTTTATTTGGACCTGGAAGTTTGAGGTTTGTGCAAGTTGGTGTATAGTTTTGAGATTGTGTTTATAGTTGTGAGAAAATGGTGAATTGTTTCATGAATTGTGTGTTAATAGCAATAATGAAAAACTAATAACTAGATTGAAAAGGGGGGCGGGGGGGGGGGGGGGGGGGGGGATCTATACAGAATCTATACTGTTTAATTTTAAACAGTATAGATGATTACTTAGTGGTAATGCAATAGGTGTGAACACAATTGTGTATGTCAGGCCATAAATCCCCCAAAATGATGCGTGGGCGCTTGCTTTGGTGTTGCCACCCCTCTTAGACCTCATGCCACCCCTTTGCCACCCTATAAATAATTTTCTAGATTAATACATAAAATTTTATTTTTATTTTTAAATAAAAAAAAGTATTTTTATTTTTATTACTGAAAACACAGAACAGAACAAATGTATGCCTAGTCTGAGAGACCTGACTATTAAAAAGGGTTCTTTATTATTACATAAAATTATAAATTTGTTATGTTATGACAAGGTTCTACATCAATGTTGTGAAAAGGGCCCTACACTGACAGCCATGATAAAACTTGCTATGTTGTCTTGACACAATAGTTTTAACACATACTAGCTACGCCTTTTAGAAGCTCAGATAACACTGATTAAATGATGACTTTACAGTGCTTCCTGCAAACAGTTTAGACAGTATGGCAAAACAAATCTGATCATTAAAAAAAAATTCACCCCTGACTTTAACACAATAATTGAGTCAAACATTTACAAACATTAATGAAGGCACAGTATTAGGTGTGAATCGTGACGGGCTTACAAGTGTGTTAATCATGTGACAAGAGTTTAGAAAATTCAGCTTACCTGTAGCACAAAAATCATAGGCTATCCCTTAAGAAAAGGATCTTAAACATATATATTTTTTGCAGTGCAGTACATTCATTGCACATTTTTCTATATAACATCGGGAATGCAGAGCACATTAGTAAGGCCGCTGTATGCAGAACGGAAATCAAAGTGTTTGATTCTTTCTGAGAATGTTTGTGTTGTTTCCTGGGCACAACCCATCAAAGAAGTCATGTGTGGGCCAGTGGTGCAGAAATCGGTTCATATTAGGCTAATCTGATAAATGACGTTCACTTGATAACATCTTGCTGTGACATCTGAAAGTAACCTATTTTCTTTTACGATTTCTAATGTGGTTGGATGCATTGATGACACGCATATTCCCATCATCGCTCCTTCCGAAAATGAAACAGATTACCATATGGAATGGAAGGATGCCAGATGGAAGGATAATCCGAGATATAGCCTAGCCTATATGTCGTAAGCACCACAACAGCTGTCAAATAAACAAATTATTCACAATTTATTTGGTAATCTCAATTTCCTACAAATACAAAGGCAACGTTATTCTTTTTTCTGTTGGATATTAATATTCTTCCAATATTGTGGCCACCTCTTCATCCACTCATTTTGCGAGCCTCTGCCTTCTTGCTTTTGGCTGAGTAGAAGTCAAATGTTAATTTCATTAGCCTAATTAAGAAATGACACAGGTTAGATTAGAGAACATTTAATTATGTGAAAAGGCTGCTGTACATTATATTGATTTAATGTCAAATGCTTGTAAAGTCATGTAGCCTACATGAACCTTTTATGCTTAAAGCTTTACCTGATTGAATTATGTTTTTATACTTCATTTTTAGTTGCTGCCACATTCTTTTTTTTTCATGGATACCATGAAAATTTTGATTAGTTCAATAATTTACCGTTCTGCCAGTTTTCACCTCTGATAATTATAACAGTGATTAAGAATTAAACTTGCGTATTAACTAGGAAGTGTCTGGACCTCTTTTTGTCGGGTGCTGTTGCCATGGTAAATCGTAATTTCGGAGCTATAATGGATAAATCAAAAGAATGGTCCAAAAAGCTAAGAGAAGATATCAGCGCCCTTCACAAACAAGGAACAGGATAGAAAAAGAAAGCGAAGGCACTAAATGTCCCTAGAGACACCGTTGGAAGCATAGTTCGCAAGTTCAAAGTTAGAGGAACAGTGGTTACAATACCTGGACGGCTGCAATCAAATTTCTGAGAAGGAATGTTCAGAAAAACCCTTGAGTGACTGCAAAAGACCTGCAGCAAGACTTGGTGGCAACAGGCACTGAGATTTCAGCTTGCACAGTAAGGCACGTAATAAACGCAAGCCAAAACTCCAAGACTACACCACTACTGACTCAAAAGCACAAGAAAAGTGCTCATAATCACATAAATTAGCCACAGAAGTATTGGTGCTCGGTGATGCTCTGGGGCTGATTTGCATCATCTGGCACTGGAAACCTGCAGTGTGTGGAAGGCAAGATGGATTCATTGAAGTATCAGGAAATCCTAGGAGAAAACCTCATGCCATCAGTGAGGAAGCTGAAGCTTGGGTGTCTTTGGACCTTCCAACAGGACAATGATCCCAAGGATACCTCAAATTCCACCAAGGCGTGTTTGCAGAAGAAGTCCCGGAAGATCCTACAGTGGCCATCACCGTCACCTGACTTGAACCCCATAGAAAATCTCTGGTGGGATTCGAAGGCGGCGGTTGCAGCACACAAACCTAAGAATATTACTGAACTGGAGGCCATTGCTCATGAGAAACGAGCTAAGATTCCTCAGAAACGCTGCCAGAAGCTGGTGTCTGGTTATACATCTCGTTTGCAGCAGGTCATATCAGTAAAGGGGAGAACTAAAGATGCTTTCCATGAAGGGGCTGAATAATTTTGAGACGGCAAATGTCATTAAAAGTTGCATTTTCAGTTGAATTTGGTGAAACCACTTAAGGCATTTGTAGTGTTGAGCTATTTCAATTACTTTTGAATGATTGGTTCATTGCAAACGGCTGAAAGTCTGTACATTTTGCCAATAAAACCTGCATTAATTTGCAATGGGGGTTAAATCATTTTGATTACAACTGTATGATAATATATTTCAATTTCAAAACACTTTATTTGCCCCAAGGGGCAATTAACGAGGCCACGTAGAGTCACGTAAACAATATACATAAAAACATCATCATACATTAAATAAATAACACAGTGTGCACGGAATACATATTATTTATAATCTGCTAGAGTAAATTACGTTACGAGCCAAACAGTCAGCCACACGAGCAGTGACCAGCCAGCCAGCCAACAGCAGTCCCTGTTTATATATGTACAATTTATATTTGAATAGACAAAGTCAAATGTTACAACTGACCACATAACAGTCCACAGGGCAGGTGCAACATTCATTAAAGGGAACATAATGAAAATCTGACTTTAAGTGCTATAATCAGGTCCCCAGTGCATCTACCAACCCAGAAAACATGAAAAGTGACAATCCAGTAACTTTTGGTAAGCCTTTCTCTGCAAGCATGTCAAAAAAGAAGCTGATCAGATTTCACTCCCGTTCTGATGTCGGAAGGGGATCTTATTATAATATTACTGCCCCTTAATCTGCACTTTTCCACCCGCGGCGCCCGCCATTTGGTTTCGCAAGTGACAACAGTGTAACCAGTTCTAACGCAATGGCAAAAGTTCGAGCAAAGCATGCAAACTGTTCTGCCGGGGAAATGTGTCAACTTGTGTAAAAGTTAAACATGACGATTTCAGCTCATTTGCATTTAAAAGGAAATGCACACAAAAACCACCTAAAAAGGGGCAAATTTGACAAGCTATAATAAATGATCTGGGGGGTATTTTGAGCTGAACACTTTCAAGTAACAACCAGGTTTTGGTAAATTAAAAAAATATATTTTTAAATCAAAATCAACACACTGAAGTTTAATTATACTTCTGTGAAAGATTAAAGAACTGTGTGTGTTTAAGTGCATGTTGGACTATATTATTATATAGATTCTTATATATTCTTGCAAGGTTATGTGGCAAATATGTGGTCTTTTGCCTCAGACCTCAGTATCCTGCCTTTATGCTTCTCTATGTGTGCTGCTAACATCTGGGGCTGGTTGCATAAACATAGCTATTATGTTAAGACAGTGTCTAAAGTCTTACCTTTCTGTATCAAATTTGTCTAATCTACGTTTTATGTAACTGATTTAAAAAAGCTATGAACAGTCTTAAAGAAAAAAATGTATTGTATAAGTTGTAAGATTAGCAGTATATGCAACCGGCCCACGAACAGTGGGACAACACACGGTTACACTTTATTTTGATAAAGTGTAATTACAGTATTTATTTAGTATTAATTACAGTATACATTAATTATATATTTAAGTACTGAGTAATATTAATTAACTACATGTACTTACTATAGGGTTAGTTGCATGCATGATGCATAATTTACTGTTATTGCTATGGTAACGTAGCAAATGTAACAAGGACACTGTAAAATGAAGTGTTACCCAACACACTATCTGTTGTGCATTTCCTCTCTTGTGGCATACTGAAAACACAGAACAGAACACATGTATGCCTAGTCTGAGAGACCTGACTATTAAAAAGGGTTCTTTATTATTACATAAAATTATAATTTTGTTATGTTGTGACAAGGTTCTACATCAATGTTGTGAAAAGGGCCCTGCACTGACAGCCATGATACAACTTGCTATGTTGTCTTGACACAATAGTTTTAACACATACTAGCTACGCCTTTTAGAAGCTCAGATAACACTGATTAAATGATATGACTTTACAGTGCTTCCTGCAAACAGTTTAGACAGTATGGCAAAACAAATCTGATCATTAAAATAAATACTTTTTTAACTTGGAAGAAGGAATGTTCACACGTGTCTGCTATTCTTCCAGGAATGAAGAGGGGTTAACTGAGCATGTGTAATATGAATATTATCTCTCCTGTTTGGAAAAATAAGCCATGTTGCAACCATCCCCGTTCTCCCACACAGCTGACTCACTCACTCCTGAGGGTGTGACATCCTCACGCTTTAAAGGATCAGTGGAGAGCAGGAAGAATGGGAATTACTGATGTGAACATGAGGAGCTGAGCTAGAAGTCTTCAAAGGACCCCTAGGTTTGAGCCAGTCTGCGGTCTTGTTTTTCCATTCATCACAGAGCTTATGCATCAACCTGGTTCAGCAGAGATCAATTGGATCCTCAACAAACTGCATTAGGGCTCTCTTTCAAACAGGTAAGATGTGCAAGTATCGTATCACCTACCCATTTTCACAAAGGTGCGCTAGAATTAAAGAAACTGATGATTCCTTCAGGCTGTTGGTCAAATAGTGCCATAACATCATGCTTTTATTCTTTACCCTGCTTCAGCTTTAACCCTCTTCCTATGCGTGTGTATGTTAGAAATAGCCCTGTCTGCCTCGCTGCCTGCTGTGAGTGTGTTTGCTCTGTGCTGTAAGCTCCGTCTTAGCCTCGTATTTTCCTTGTTTTGAACCATCATCTACTACAATTTCTAGTTGTTTATACTACTACTAAATACAGCTTACCCAACATCGCTAGCTTCCGTTACTACTAGCACAACACGCTAGTAATTCGCTAGCCTGTAAACGCGCGCCACCCGTGTGCGCTCAGCTATTTTTATTTATTTATTTTCTCTCGCGCGCTCGCGCCTTTGAGTTCATAAAAGCTCAGGTGAGTAAGAAACACTCAACAAACACGGTGAGTAATGTCTTGTCCTGTTATTATCATGCGTCGCGTCTGAATACGTTGTTGTTTTTTTTTGGAGCTCTATCGATTTGATTTATAATTCTTGATTTTTCTCGCTGCCTGCTGTGAGTGTGTCTGCTTCGGTGCTGTAAGCTCCGTCTTAGCCTCGTATTTCCTTGTTTTGAACCATCATTTACTACAATTTCTAGTTGTTTATATTACTACTAAATACAGCTTACCCAACCCTGACATCGCTAGCTTACGTTACTACTAGCACAACACGCTAGTAATTCGCTAGCCTATAAACGCGCCACCCGTGTGCGCTCAGCTATTTTTATTTATTTATTTTCTCTCGCGCCTTTGAGTTCAGAAAAGCTCAGGTGAGTAAGAAACACTCAACAAACACGGTGAGTAATGTCTTGTCCTGTTATTATCATGCGTTGCGTCTGAATGCGTTGTTGTTTTTGGAGCTCTATCGATTTGATTTATAATTCTTGATTTTTCTCTTTAAACTCGCTTACAACGAACATTTTCTACTTCCTCACTGAGAAGCACTAATGTTACTGCTCAAACCTCATTGTTACAACGCGGACTGTTGAGCAGACGCGTCTCAGGCCTATTAGTGATCCAACGCTGCATACTCTTAAAGGTTACGTCCGTGGATCACGGCTGAACGCGTCTTCTCCACACTCACTTATAAACAAAATTTTTTTTTTTATTTTTTTTTTGCCTATCGTGCGTCTACTCTACACCCCTACCACTAAAAAACCTAAAAAACCTCATAGTTACAACGCGGACTGTTGAGCAGACGCGTCTCAAGCCTATTAGTGATCCAACGCTGCATACTCTTAAAGGTTACGTCCATGGATCACGGCTGAACGCGTCTTCTCCACACTCACTTACAAACAAACTTATAATATAAATTAGTATTAATATTGATAGCATCACTGGTAGCTTCGTTGCTAACTCACTGTCCATCTGTTAAAATGGCGAATATATCAGATGTAAGTAGTCTACCGCTTGGTGCAGGTGAGGACACATTTGAGCTTCACGCACTGCAGTCTGAGCTGGAAGCTGTTGAGAAACAGATCCACAACCTTTTATTGAGACAGGCCGAGCTGAGAGACCGGTGTTTGGCTCTTGAAACATCACGCGCCGATGCACACAAATCAGTGTTTAACGTTACTAACCCGCTGACTCCGACCGCGTCTACTCCGTGCGTTCCTCAGCATCGGTCGAAATCAGCCATGGTCTCGTTCACTCCGGCTCCAACACGCGACCACGAAGCCTGGGTGGTTCCGCAGCGGAAGACGCGAGTCAGGTTTAGACCAAGACTTTCTCCGACCCTCCCGGTTTTCGAGTTATCAACACAAAACCGCTTCTCCCCTCTACGCGAAACAGAACGCGATGTTGTGATCATCGGCGATTCCATCGTTCGGCACGTACACGCTACGTTAGGTAAAAGTAAGGTGCACAGTCACTGCTTTCCTGGTGCTCGTGTTTCTGAAATCGCTGCTCGCGTTCCCGAGATCCTGAACGGTGACGAGCGCGTCGGAACTGTGGTCCTGCACGCGGGAGTGAACGACATCAGGCTGCGCCAGACGGAGATTCTGAAGAAAGACTTCAGGAATCTAATCGATACGGTACGCAGCACATCGCCTGAAACAACGATCATTGTGTCAGGACCGCTTCCCACGTACCGACTAGGGCATGAAAAGTTCAGCAGATTATTTGCGCTAAATGAATGGTTAATGTCATGGTGCAATGAGCAGAAACTGCTCTTTGTAAATAATTGGAATCTGTTTTGGGAGCGTCCTAGGCTTTTCCGTGCTGATGGCTTACACCCAAGCAGATTCGGAGCGGATCTTCTGTCAGATAACATCTCCAAAATGTTAAATACCCTTTGACTAGTAACCAAAAGTCCAAATCATAGTCTCTGCTGCACCAATTTAACTGATATAAATACTAGTGTAGAACATTGCATAGAAACCGTGTCTATTCCTCGTTTAGTGAGATCAAATAATAAATCTAATGCAGGATCTAGGAAAAATCTAATTGTTATTAAAACAGAAAATGTTACTATTAGTAAACAAAAACTATTTCTAAAGCTAGGTCTTCTAAACATTAGATCACTCACACCTAAGGCAGTTATTGTAAATGAAATAGTCACAGATAATAGCTTCGATATACTTTGCCTTACTGAAACCTGGCTTAAACCAAATGATTATTTCGGTATTAATGAGTCTACTCCTCCTGGATACTGTTATAAGCATGAGCCCCGTCTGATTGGTCGTGGCGGAGGTGTTGCAACCATTTATAAAGATATTCTAAATGTTACCCAGAAAACGGGTTATAAGTTTATTTCATTTGAAGTACTTGTACTAAATGTTACGCTCTTAGATGTTAGAAAAACATCCCTATTATCTCTAGCCTTGGCTACCGTATATAGACCGCCAGGGCCTTACGCTGATTTCCTAAAAGAGTTTGCAGATTTTCTCTCAGACCTATTAGTCAATGTCGATAAAGCATTAATTGTTGGAGATTTTAACATACACGTAGATAATCCAAATGATGCGTTAGGAGCTGCGTTTACAGATTTATTAAATTCATTTGGGGTCAAGCAAAACGTCACCGGACCAACACATCGTCTTAATCATACACTCGATTTAATTATATCACATGGAACCGATCCAACCGATATAGATATCATTCCACAAAGTGATGAAGTCACTGATCACTACATGGTAACTTGCATATTACGTACTGCTGTAATATGTCATGCGGCGTCGCGTTATCAACCAGGCAGAACAATCCTCCCATCCACCATAGATAATTTCTCAAATTGCTTATCTAATCTGTCTCAGCTGCTGCCTGAACCCAAACAAACAGATGAACTAGAAGAACTAACTAGCACTATGAGCACCATTCTCTCTAGAACATTGGATGTGGTTGCACCTATTAAATTAAAAAAGGTCAGAGAGAAAAATAAAGCACCATGGTATAACAATACTACGCATGTTTTAAAGAGAGAAACGCGTATTTTAGAGCGTAAATGGAAACAAACTAATTTAGAGGTCTTTAGAATCGCGTGGAAAGACAGTATGTCACGTTATAAAAAGGCCCTAAAAGCGGCCAGGGCTGAGCACCTCCGCAAACTAATAGAAAACAACCAAAACAATCCAAGGTTTTTATTTAACACCGTGGCTAGACTAACAAATAAACAGACGTCACCCGAACAAAATATCCCGTTACAGTTCAGTAGTAATGATTTCATGAACTTCTTCACTGAGAAAATAGAAAGCATCAGAACCACAATTGTAAACGTTCAATCTTCAATCGCGCCTTATAATTCAGCTTCAATTATCACCCCGCAAGAACAATTACAGTGCTTTACAACTATAGAACAAAAAGAGTTAAATAAACTTATCACTTCATCTAAAACAACAACATGTTTATTAGATCCTATACCAACTAAACTACTGAAAGAAGTGTTACCTGTAGTGGAAGAGCCTCTCCTCAATATTATTAACTCGTCTTTATCTTTAGGTCATGTTCCAAGAACATTTAAACTGGCAGTTATAAAACCTCTCATTAAGAAACCACAATTAGATCATAATAATCTAGCAAATTATAGACCCATTTCAAATCTTCCATTTATGTCTAAAATATTAGAAAAAGTGGTGTCCGCTCAACTGGGCTCTTTCTTGCAACAAAATGAGATCTATGAAAAGTTTCAGTCTGGATTCAGACCGCATCATAGCACTGAAACTGCGCTCGTTAAAATCACAAATGATTTACTTTTAGCTTCTGACCAAGGCTGTATCTCAATACTAGTTTTACTTGATCTTAGTGCTGCGTTCGATACTATAGATCATACATTACTCTTAGATCGACTACAAAATTATACTGGTGTTCAAGGACAAGCACTAAGCTGGTTCAAATCATACCTATCTGACCGCTACCATTTTGTCTATTTAAATGGAGAAAAATCGATCATAACTCCAGTAAACTATGGAGTGCCGCAGGGATCTGTATTAGGCCCTCTGTTATTTTCAATATATATGATGCCACTTGGAAATATTATAAGGAAACATGGAATTAGTTTCCATTGTTATGCTGATGACACTCAAATATATATTTCATCACGGCCGGATGAAAACGCAAAATTTTCCAAATTGACAGAGTGTGTTAAAGATATGAAAGATTGGATGACCCGTAATTTTCTTTTATTAAATCCAGACAAGACAGAGGTAATACTTATCGGTTCAAAAAACCGCCCACAAAACCTCGCACAATACAACTTTAACATCATAGGATGTCCTGTTACTTTATCCTCTACAGTAAAAGACCTGGGTGTCATACTCGATTGCAACCTGTCTTTTGAAAATCATATTTCATACGTTACAAAAACAGCATTTTTCCACCTTAGAAACATTGCTAAGCTACGTAATATGCTATCAGTTTCTGATGCAGAAAAGTTAGTTCATGCATTCATGACCTCGAGACTGGATTACTGTAATGCTTTACTAGCTGGTTGTCCTGCATCCTCAATAAACAAGCTACAGTTAGTCCAAAATGCCGCCGCTAGAGTTCTTACTAGATCAAGAAAATATGATCATATAACACCGATTTTATCATCACTGCATTGGTTACCTATAAAGCTCCGTATTAATTACAAGGTATTGCTACTGACCTATAAAGCCCTAAACGGCTTAGCTCCAGTCTATTTAACGGATCTTTTATCACCCTATAATCCATCGCGCTCTTTAAGATCACTAAATTCAAGGCTTTTGGTCATACCTAGGATATCCAGAACCACCAAAGGAGGGAGAGCATTCTCACATTTGGCTCCAAAACTCTGGAATAGTCTTCCTGATACTGTTCGTTGCTCAGACTCGCTCTCCCAGTTTAAAACTAGATTAAAGTCGCATCTCTTCAGCCAGGCATTCATATAATCCTACAGTTCAAACTACAATCCGGCCTCTAGCTCATAAATGCCAGAGGAGAACTGGCCCCCGACTGAGCCTGGGTTCTCCCAAGGTTTTTTTTTCTCCATTAGGTCACCTGATGGAGTTTTAGGACACCATTAGGTCACTTGATGAAGTTTTTCGGTTCCTTGCCACTGTTGCCTTTGGCTTGCTCAGTTGGGGATATTTTGGGGATATTTAATTTAATTTTATCAATCAATAAATTCCTCTTGAAACAAACTTTGTTGTATTATTTTAATTTAATACTGTGAAGCTGCTTTGATACAATCTGTATTGTGAAAAGCGCTATACAAATAAACTTGACTTGACTTGACTTGAATATAGTCTGAGACGCTGTATAGTCTGATAATAATCAACTTTGTAACTCGGAATATAATCATAAACTGCATCACTAATTACACAAGTGGCACTCTTAAAGAACTACTAGTGATCAGGACTGCGTTTCCCATAAGCAAAAGTAGATTATAGAACCATTCCCACCAATGCTCTCTACAATCAACTTTTGAGAATCACAGCCCAGGACCATTATTTTAAAATGAGTAATTGATGCGTTTTATGACCACAAATTGCTCACATATTAATTGCCTGATAAGGAACTATCTTAGACCTAAATTTTATATTACTAACTGATTAATTCATCTTGTATCCATTTGAGTTAGTAGAAGTTGACGTGTTAATGTACTCATTTGTCTTGCATTACTTCCTGTATAGTTATCTATTCATGGGAAATTATTCTAAAGTGTTACTGTTTTTGCTCATAAACTGGAATCCCCAATCATGCCGATCACAGCTAGATGCTCTTACAAAGTGTTGGATAAGTATTATGATATTAAATTGCTTAGAGAGTGATATACTAGACGTTGTTACTGAACATCGCTGGATGAGTGTTGGCGGGACGTCTAAGTCCCGTGAACTTGATCCAAATACATTTATTCATAATGTATTATATATTTCCCTTTTGGGCTAATTTGCTGCAAATGGATTTATCTGACCACCATGCGACCAGCATCATATGATGTTGTTTTCTTGGTGGACATTTTAAACACATTATTGTAAAAGTTCTTTCAATATTTTATCCTTACATACGTGTCCAGTCAAATTATGTAACTTTTTTTATTTGACATTTTATTGTAAATGACTAGAATACTGCTTTCTATTTCCTTTCAGGGTATTTTTTATTGCATAACATCTGTGACCAAATGACCAAAATGATCTTTAGAAAAAAAATTATTTAGCCTACATTTAATTAAATTACATTTAAAAAAAAATGTATAAAAAAATTTAATTATAAAATTATTAAAATAAAAAGAATTCCCTTCAAACAATCACTGTGTATTTTGTGACCAATTCAGAGGGCAAGAAATATTTGTGTCTGATCTTATCTTGATATCTCTGTTAACATTTAAGCTGATTTATTGTCTCTTTTTCTTCTTTTTTTTTATCTCTCTTGTTGAAAAACATCAATAAAACGATTTCAATCACATATGGCAGAACAGTTGACAAATTCACCAGTCAGTACATCATTTCCCTTTAAAATCAAAATGTTGTGTAATGATTAATCATAGGAAATATAATCTTACAATAATAGAAATTTTATTAAAAAGGGAATTTTTTGTTACTGTGATTATAGGATAAGCCTAATACAGCTATCAGAAAAGTAAGAGAATGAGTGACCTTGGTGATCTTGTGGAAATCTTGCATCAGCAAATGGGCTGCAACATTCCCCACTATGAAATGATGAAGGTCTTCCCCGGTTAGACTCAGATCAAGATTATCCATTCAGAAGGGGAATCACCAATTCTGTCATAATGCATTAACCATGTGGAAGAATACGCACAGCAGTGATGGAAAGATATCTCGGCTAAAGACTTCCTGTACTGTTGCAATGCAGGTCCTGTTATACTGTAAAACTTATTATTATTATTATTTTTTAAAGTTAGTTAAGATTATTGAAGTATATGTTTTAAAAGAAAATACTATTTCAGTCATTATTTCAAAATGTCACGTTTAATTCAATGTGCTATTTGCTTTGTAATTGTGAAATTTCTAGCAAGTTCGAAATAATTTCAAAGTCAGTCCTACACCATTTTTTATTTTATTTTTTATTTTTTGTGTAGGAAATTGTTTAAAAATGGAAGGTTTTTGAAAAAGTGCAATGAAATTATTGCTGGACGTTCTTTAATATTGCTTTAAGCAACTTTAAGGCAGCAGTTACACATAAGTTCTCAATCTTCTGTGAGTGTTCAAATAATTCCACTGGACTGAGAGAGGAAAACCTAAAGTCATCTTAGGAAAACCCAAAGCTTTGGCTGACATTTGGATGGCATTTAGATAAAAAAAAAAATCCATCAGCAAAGTCTGGATTTCACAACTAGATATGATCATTCTCATTACATCAGAGCTTTAGGTCTTTTACAGTCATGTAGCAGTTTAGTCTGTAGAGTCTAGAAATTTCAGCATGATCTATTATCATAGTTCTTGACAGATGGAAGCATTTTTGAAGCTTTGAAAAGTGTATATGCAGTAACCAATTTGGAGCATCAAAACTATTGACTGACAATTCTCCGAATAAATTGCACTCTGATTCATGGACCAAATCAGAAATGTCTTCCTTTTAATAATTCTTACAGCATATCATTTCGCTTTATCATTAATATTCTTAAAGTGACCATTGTAAAACCTAAGTCAAATTCACTAAACTCAAATATTCAGAACTCAATAACTGATTATATTAAGCAGAACTGAAACTGAACATGTTACAGCAAGATTTGTTTTTGCTCAAGATCTAGTGGGAGATATAATGTTCTGCTATGCAGAAATTAAAAGAGTTTTTTGAAGTTTGGGGGGTTATTACATTGTGTTGAAGAGCAGAGCCTGTAATTAGGTTGAGGATTGGCCAAACCACATTAATATGTTGCTTTATTTAAAAAGCAATGGCTGTGCACACTTCGGCTCAGTGATAGTCTCTTTGCTTATAACACTAGTGCATGTGTGTGTGTGTGTGTGTGTGTATGTGCTTGTGCTATTGCTAGCTAGCAGTTATCAATAAGAGATTTGAGTTCTGATTTTAATGGTTTTATGCAATTTAATTCAATTTCAGCAACACAAAGTATTGAAGTAGATTTATAGATTAATTCAATATTCTCTTTATGTGGACTCAAATAGAAAAATTAAGTTCACAGTACTCATATATATACGTTTTTCGAACTTAAATGGTTTAAGGCAATCGGTTTCCTGGTTTGAGTTACCTTAACTCGTTGGGTTTTACAACAATGTTTCCCTTTAATGTTTTCGATACTGTGGGTATTATTATTTCACATAACTTCAAGTAGTTTCTTCCCTCTTTAATGAGATTCCTGAGCTTGTTTGTCATAAATTTGGAAAATGATGCAGGCAATCACAGAATAGGGTTATTATCGTTAACTAAAACCATAAAAAATCACTTGAAATAAAATAAACATTAACTGAAGAAAAAAAAAAACTTAAACTTAAAGACAAGGCAACATTTCTCATTTTTGTTCAGTTTAAGTAAATTAACAAAAACTAATTGAACAAAACTATACAGACATATTAAAAAACACTAATGAAAACTAATAAACCAATAATAAAAAAAATACAACACACTACTAAAACTAAAATTAAATAGAAAATAGAAAAATAAAATCTAATTCAAAATATTAACAAAATAATATAATAGCTATCAATTATACTAAAATAACAGTGTCACAGAAAAAGACTCAATTTGTATGAGCTTCTTAAAACTAAAATCATTTCAAGCCTTTTATAGTGAAAATCAAGAATCATCAAAGCTTCTACAAGCCAAATATAAAAGGTTTTATATAATATTTTTTTGTGTTAAAGTCCCCCTGTGGTGAAAATCAAACTTTTAATGTTGTTTATATGTCTATGTGGTGTTTTTAATACGCTTTAAGACAAACCATGTGCAAATTCAACACCATTGCTGAGTATTTTCTCCTTAAAACTGCAGCGAACCAAAGACAGTCTCAAAAACACGCTTTGAAATCGCTGGTGTTTCTGACGTCACAAACTACCTTGTAACCAATCAGATCAACGTGTGATCGTCAACGAGTGAATCTCTGAGCTGCTGTGAGTGAGTGGAGGCGGGGCTCATTTGCATATTCATGGAACCGTGTATACTAAATGAGGCAAGAGTGTAGAGTTACATTCAAGCTATTTTAAGACACAAAGATTTTTTTCAAGGAAAAAACTTTTATGTAATTTTGGTGATCAAAGATGAGTTTTAAGGGATACAATTATTGACTACAGGGGGGCTTTAATAAAACATATTAAGCAAGTATGTTTAGGTGTAGGTGGACTGGACAACTGGGAATTTTGTCCCAGAAGGAGGGACCCAAAGGTCCTCTAAACTCTACTCATTGTCCCCGGCCTCATAAATTTTGATGATGACCCCGGCTCCTTAACAGCTTTCTGAATGTTATAACCAACGCACAGCTGTATTTTTTCCCGTTCAAACAGTAGTGAGGTCTGTGTGGTCTCATCATTTAAATCACTCCACACTCCTCTCATCTGTCCCACAGAATATTTACTCTTTCCCCGCCATTGACGGAAATTTCCGGCTTTCCGTGTTTCCACTGTTATATGGTAGGGGCGCTATGACACATCCTCTGAAAGAGTACAGAATCTCCTGATCAAAAGACAGGCATAGAAGATGCAGAAACAAGCGATATCATGTAATCATCAACATTAAACAGCATATAAATCAAAACTGCCTAATGTTACCGTATTGAATGGCGAGATATAGGAGAGTGATTGGGGTGTTGATCGACTTGATCTACTCCATCTATGTTTTAATCATCGTTCTGAATCCCATCCGGATGAAGTCTGTGACAAAACTTGATTTTCTCAGCTTTTTGCTCAAAATGTTGCATTTTATAGGCCTATGACATTTACCCACATTCAAGTGTTGCAAAAAAAGAAAAGAAAAAAAGAATGCATAAAGTTTGCATACATTTTTTGCTTTGTTTGTTTAAAAGCAGAGGGTCTGTTCTTTCTTTTGATATGTTGCATGTTCAGATATTCAGACAACAAAATATTCTGGGGGCCATGAAACGCTTGTGAAAATGATCAAAGGGACAGGTTTACCCACCATCAAAACCTCCTTCAGTCTCCTGCATAGTTTTTCATGACACAAAAAAACATCTAATGAACCTTCCCTGGATTGTTTGATCGATGTTTTCATGCAAACAGAATAAAGCAAAACCAGATGTTCAAATCAACATGTGCATCTGAGAACTCTTTACTGTGTTTACATAAAACATAATCTTATCATGATTTACCATTTTTCAAAGCGACGAGGAACACAAAAAGAAAGAAGTGTTACAAAGTTTGAAACATACAGTGTTGCAGTAAAAAGTTATGTTACAATATTTACTTTTTTTCATCTTGGCTGAGCTTGCTTGTTGGATTTTTCAGGATCAAGTTTCTCTCTGTGAAAAAGAATGTGTGTAATACTCCAAATAGTTTGTGTGCTTTAACGTGTGTGTGTGTGTGTGTGCATGTTTGGGTAGCATGTGTATGCATGTATATGCAGGTCCAAGGGCTCGATGTCCGCAAGCACACATGCACATGTGTGTACATAAACATAATGAACATGCTCCTGAAAACTACATTTTTCTCTTATTTCAGTCTCTCCCATTCACTTTCAATGGCCGGCCATTTTTGACCGGGAACATCATAAGTGTGACTCTGTGCCATTTTGTACAAAATAAAAGTTTTTCAAAACAAACTTCCTGGTGAAACATTAAAGTAGACTAGTGTGATCAACAGTGCCCATTTCTTTACATATTTTATTTAATATTTCCAAGATTATTCATAAATAATGCTTTTTTTACTCAAAAAATGAGATGGCTACTCTCAGATAAATGAGGCATACGATTAATCAGATGCAAATAGAAATATAAAACCAGTCCTAATTGAAAGAGAACAAGTTGACAAAAAGATTATCGGGTGATAATATAGCATAACAAGTGATTTATAAGCTATTTTTTGGAGGCCGGCCATTTTTGACCGGGAACATCACAAGGGTTTTGAACAAAACGCAAGGAAAAAAAACTTGAAAGACTAGTCTTAACAGTTTATGCAAACGAACTCAGATTACGTAACTCACATTACTTGTACCCCCAACACTGCATGTGTGGAATATTTCAAGCTGGAACAGGCAGGGCATTAAGAAATCAAGTAAGCAAGAAAGGCAGCAGGATGCAGCATGAGTTTTCAGCTGTTTTGAATATTGTCAGAAATAAGCTGTCCGGTTAGGATGGGGAAGATTATTCCACCAGCAAGGAACAGTGAACAAAAATGCTGTGGAAAGTGATTTTTTGCCTCTATGTGATGGCACTGCAAGGTGCGCTCACACACCGACCGCAGGCTTCTGGAGATGTCGACTCGGAGTGGAGGTAGGAGGGTGAAGAGCACATGGCTGTTCTTGTCTCAGGTAAACATTCGAAATTGGTCTGAACAATGCATAATATTGGGTGTTGTACATTGTAAAAAAAAAGGCGAGTCTAGTTCCGGCGGAAGTGTGACCCCTGACCCGACGCATGACGTATTGATGAACTCGGAAGCGCAGAGGAAAGAGCAAAACAAAACACCGGTCATGAATTAGAAGTCTTAAACGAGAATTTTTTAAGAGAAATGTTGGAGGATCTTGAGTTTGTTGCCCAGCGCTATTTGTCTGAACCAGGAGAGGTGTCGACTCTTACCTAAGCTTACGCTACTTCTACATCCTACGTCGGGTCAGAGGTCACTCTTCCACCGGAACTAGACTCGCATACGGTCGTTACCTGAAGCCGGCAATTATAGTTTGGATATTTTTATTTTTCTTACAAAAACGCATCGCTTCACTTCAGAAAGCCCTGAAGCCGTATAGATAACTTTTATGAAGGATGGATGGGCTTTTTTTCATTCAAAATCTCAGGTACCATTCACTCCCATTATAAAGCTTGGAAGAGCCAGGATATTTTTTAATATAACTCTGATTGTGTTTGACTTAATGAAGAAAGTAATATATGCACCTACACTGTAAAAAAATTCTAACCCTCCCAAATCAAAAATTTCAAGTGACCGATTAACATCTACATTTTTCAATTGGCCGAATTGAAATTCTTGTTGCAATAGTCTGTTAACATTGGCTCAATGAGAAATAATACGTCAGACTAATTGAAAAATTTAGATGTTATCGGTCACTTGAAATTTTTGACTTGGGGATGTAATTTTTTTTTTTACAGTGTAGGCGTATGAGGGCGAATATATTATGGGATCATTTTTGGGTGAACTAACCCTTTACAATTCTCCGTTTTGGAGTGTATTTGCACAAAGTAACAATAGAAACCTGTCTGGTAACAGTAACAGGAGAGTAAGAACAGTGGATTTAACTTTCGACACGACCCACCCGAATTTTTATCCAATTCTTCTTCCTTTTGCAATCGCGTATCAGCTTGGAGAGGTGTTCATTTAAATAAAAAATTAATAAAAATATTAAAAAAGTTTTCAAGTTGCTCAACAAAAAGGATATATATATATATATATATATACTAGGGCTGTCAAAAGATTAATCGCGATTAATCACATCCAAAATAAAAGTTTGTGTTTACATAATATATGTGTGTGTACTGTGTATAATTAAATTAGTATATACAAATACACACACATGCTTGTATATATTTAAGAAAAATGTGTAATTTATATATAAAAAAATTATATTTATATATAATATAAATTATATCTAAATATATACAGTATATGTATGCAAATATTTCTTAAATATATACATGCATGTGTGTGTATTTATATATACAAAATAATTATACACAGTACACACACATATATTATGTAAACACAAACTTTTATTTTGGATGCGATTAATCGCGATTAATCTTTTGACAGCCCTAGTATATACACATATATATACATATATATAAATACATATTTATATACATATTCATACATATATATATATATATATATATATATATACACATATATACATATACATATATCCATACATATATATCCATACATATACATACATACACATACATACATATATATATATATATATATATATATATATATATATATATACACACACACACATATACATACATATACATACATACATACATATACATATACCAACTTATAGATATAGATAAATCAATCATTGAATAAACTAGATACCCCTGGAGATTCGTCATACCAACCATACCACAAAATATCATAGGTACACTGTAAAAAATTATATGATCAATAAGTTATGACAACATGTTTTTACATTGCTTTCACTCATCAAAATAAGTTAAGCAGTTTTCAACTTTGTTTATAAGTTATACAAGATTTCTTAAGATTTCAAACTCATTTTTAAAGTCAGTTAATGTCATTTAAGTTGAAAAGATTTAAACATCCAAGTTGATTGTACTTAAAAATTAAAAAGGCAGCAACTTTTGTTTTTGTATTTTACAGCGAGGAGTCTTTGTGCTGTTAAGATATGGAGTCCATGTCAGTTATATAGTTAACATATAACTGTATATCAGTAATATTAGTTATAAAGTTATACCTGTAAAATATGTAGTTACGCCAAACGTAAACTTTTTAACGGAAAGGTGGAAATAGTTAGTGAATCAGACGTAATTACCCATTGATGAACTGATAAGTGTGAACTCATAAGAAACTGATGAGCAATAAATATGGCTTAACACATCTACACACATCAACAAAGAGTCTCATCATGGCTTACAGAAAAGAGCTTTGCACTGCTGGTAAGTTACAAGACTTAATTTACAAGGAAAGAGACACTGTTTAAAGTTGTTGTACGAGATGAAGAAGAGTTCATGTAGCACATCCTAATTCTCTCTATCAGAGTAACCATTTGTAACTTAAACAGAATAAAACAGCAGTATATTATCAATATTCAGATCAAATCCCTTACCAATGTCTATATTTTCAGCTGTTTTTGGTTACACTTTATTTCAAGGTGTCATTGTTACAGTGTAATTATATATTTAAGTAAGTAATATTAATGAACAAAATGTACTTACTATAAGGTTAGGGTAGGATTAGGGCTAGTTGCATGTAATTATGCATAATTTACTGTTTTTACTACGGTAAGTACATGTAACGTGTAACAAGGACACTGTAAAATTAAGTGTTACCCTGGTTTTTTATTGTATTATTTGAATGTTTCTCTTGCATTTGTAGGTGTACTCCTGCTACTGTCTTTACTACAGTCCACTCAATCTGCATCTACTGCCTGTACAAAAGTGGGAGAGTCTATTGATGTTACTAAAATGGAAGAGTTGGGTAAAGAGGCGTTAAAACATCTGGTGAGTTTTTAAAAAACGTTTTTTTTTTTTTTTTTTTTACTGGTTGAGCAATCTACTTTTGGGTTGATAAGGAACATTATCTAGGGCAGAGATAAGAAACATCGCTGGCCCTGAACCAGGAAATGAAATTGGCTTCTGACAGTGCAATTCATATGATGGCGTTGGGCAGATTTCTGAGAAAAACTAGAGTTGCTCTTAAAAGTGACTGATTGGTTTTTTTTCTTTCTTTTTTTTAAGGTGAGTTCAGCTTCATCGGTCCTGAGGAATCGCACAGGGTCCCACTCGGTTGGATGCATTAGGGAGCCAAAGGAGCATGAACGCCTCAACTGCACTCTCCTCTCTACATTCATCTCTTACTTGGAGACGGCATCTGGTCTTGGCGTAGACAACGAGCTGCGCAACAAGCTGGAACTTATAAGAGAGAGAGTTAAGCACCGAAAAGAAGCAAGGTGCAGCGGATCATCAGAAAATACCTGTGAGACAATCTTTCAAAAGCTTAAGAGTCGTTACAAGAATTTAGAAAATGTGAGAAGCGTACTTGAGCTTTACATACAATGGATCGTCAAACCTATGGAGTAGCTACTGCTAAGCGTTCTTTGCTGGTTCAGTTATTTGTAGAAATTATTTATTTTTGTTTTATTTATTGTGTTTTATTTATTCATACATGAGTGCTTTGTAGCCTTCTTGTCGCTGAACATTTCTGCATGTCAAGGAAAAAGGCCTGTAATGTTTAAAGGTTTTAGATCTGTTATGTTTGTTTTCAAGGAATCCCATTTGTGTACACTCTCTCAGACAATGTCACATGAAATCATGCTGAATATGATATCTGAGCATATGAACATGTCATCTTCCATTGGAATAGCAGTCTGTGGTAAAGCTTATACCTCGGCTGTCTGGGTTCCAGAAAAAGAAATAAAAAATCTTATTGCATAAACTTGAATGTTGTGAAATCAATGAGCTATATCTTATGACTTGAGTAAATGTAAGTAAAATAAATTAAGAGTAGATCTGAATCTGAAATTTATTAGCTTATTTAATTTGAAGCCACTAAATATAACACAAAAAAAAAATGTAGCTAGCAATATATGTGCTGACATTACTATTTAAAAAAAAAAAATGCTGACAGTCTTGCCTGGGCCCGGGGCGAGATAATCTTAGATGCTCTTCCTCTCCTCTCCTCTCCTCTCCTCTCCTCTCCTCTCCTCTCCTCTCCTCTCCTCTGCTCTTCCTCTCCTCTGCTCTTCCTCTCCTCTCCTGTTCCTCTCCTCTTCCTCTCCTCTGCTCTTCCTCTCCTCTCCTGTTCCTCTCCTCTTCCTCTCCTGTTCCTCTGCTCTTCCTCTCCTCTCCTCTCCTCTTCCTCTCCTCTGCTCTTCCTCTCCTCTCCTGTTCCTCTCCTCTGCTCTTCCTCTCCTCTCCTGTTCCTCTCCTCTTCCTCTCCTGTTCCTCTCCTCTTCCTCTCCTGTTCCTCTCCTCTTCCTCTACTGTTCCTCTCCTCTTCCTCTCCTCTTCCTCTACTGTTCCTCTCCTCTTCCTCTACTGTTCCTCTCCTCTTCCGCTCCTGTTCCTCTCCTCTCCTCTTCCTCTCCTGTTCCTCTCCTCTGCTCTTCCTCTCCTGTTCCTCTGCTCTGCTCTTCCTCTCCTCTTCCTCTCCTCTCCTCTTCCTCTCCTCTCCTCTTCCTCTCCTCTGCTCTTCCTCTCCTCTCCTGTTCCTCTCCTCTGCTCTTCCTCTCCTCTCCTCTTCCTCTACTGTTCCTCTCCTCTTCCTCTACTGTTCCTCTCCTCTTCCGCTCCTGTTCCTCTCCTCTTCCTCTACTGTTCCTCTCCTCTTCCGCTCCTGTTCCTCTCCTCTCCTCTTCCTCTCCTCTGCTCTTCCTCTCCTGTTCCTCTGCTCTGCTCTTCCTCTCCTCTTCCTCTCCTCTCCTCTGCTCTTCCTCTCCTCTTCCTCTCCTCTCCTCTTCCTCTCCTCTGCTCTTCCTCTCCTCTCCTGTTCCTCTCCTCTGCTCTTCCTCTCCTCTTCCTCTACTGTTCCTCTCCTCTTCCTCTCCTGTTCCTCTCCTCTTCCTCTACTGTTCCTCTCCTCTTCCTCTACTGTTCCTCTCCTCTTCCTCTACTGTTCCTCTCCTCTTCCGCTCCTGTTCCTCTCCTCTCCTCTTCCTCTCCTGTTCCTCTGCTCTGCTCTTCCTCTCCTCTGCTCTTCCTCTCCTCTGCTCTTCCTCTCCTCTCCTCTCATCTCCTCTTCCTCTACTGTTCCTCTACTGTTCCTCTCCTCTTCCTCTCCTTCTACTGTTCCTCTCCTCTTCCGCTCCTGTTCCTCTCCTCTTCCTCTCCTGTTCCTCTCCTCTGCTCTTCCTCTCCTGTTCCTCTGCTCTTCCTCTCCTCTGCTCTTCCTCTCCTGTTCCTCTCCTCTCCCTCTCCTCTGCTCTTCCTCTCCTCTTCCTCTCCTCTGCTCTTCCTCTCCTCTCCTGTTCCTCTCCTCTCCCTCTCCTCTCCTCTTCCTCTACTGTTCCTCTCCCCTTCCTCTCCTGTTCCTCTCCTCTTCCTCTACTGTTCCTCTCCTCTTCCACTCCTGTTCCTCTCCTCTCCTCTTCCTCTCCTGTTCCTCTCCTCTGCTCTTCCTCTCCTGTTCCTCTGCTCTTCCGCTCCTGTTCCTCTCCTCTTCCTCTCCTCTTCCTCTCCTGTTCCTCTTCCTCTACTGTTCCTCTCCTCTTCCTCTACTGTTCCTCTCCTCTGCTCTTCCTCTCCTCTTCCTCTACTGTTCCTCTCCTCTCCTCTTCCTCTCCTCTTCCTCTACTGTTCCTCTTCCTCTCCTCTCCTGTTCCTCTCCTCTGCTCTTCCTCTCCTCTCCCTCTCCTGTTCCTCTCCTCTTCCTCTACTGTTCCTCTCCTCTCCTCTTCCTCTCCTGTTCCTCTCCTCTGCTCTTACTCCCCTGTTCCTCTTCCTCTCCTGTTCCTCTCCTCTTCCTCCCCTGTTCCTCTTCCTCTCCTGTTCCTCTCCTCTGCTCTTCCTCTCCTGTTCCTCTCCTCTGCTCTTCCTCCCCTGTTCCTCTTCCTCTCCTCTTCCTCTCCTGTTCCTCTCCTCTGCTCTTCCTCTCCTGTTCCTCTTCCTCTCCTCTCCTGTTCCTCTCTTCTTCCTCTACAAGTCATTCGTTTACGTATCGGACGTGTCATTAGTGGACGTGTAGCCTATGGCACGCATTGTGTGATTATCTCGGCAGTTTAGGACATCGCACAAGATTTGTGTCAACACAGAAAACATTTCATCACTGGATAGTTTTTTTCGTTTACTGAAATTGTGGTTTATGTCAGCTGAACGGGCGGAACGCCTTTTAGAGAAGATAAGGCAAAGTTTTTTTAGCACAATTCACACCCCGTGGTTATTCAGGAGAAAAAAATCTCCAAATGCTCCACGTGAAGCTGCGGTCTTCCGACCTTGTACTATCGTGTCAATTGATTTTGATAATTGGCCCATCACTCTTCTCCACAACGGAAACCCCCTTTAAAACCCTAATCTCTTATTTATCTCACAAAATAACACCACGCTATACGATCCGTCAAAGCATGATGGGAAATAATACTAATCAGATTTTCCACTCTTTGGGCGATTGCTTAAAATTTCCACTCTTTGGGCGTTTCTTAAAATTTGTTGTCAAAGATGAAGAATATAGGGATGGAATGAGAAATATTTCTTGTAGTTAATTGTGATAATGGTAGTTCTCAAAATGTATCATGATTTCTCCATTCTCATATATTTTGACTGAAATGTAACAAAAAAAATGATAGGCTATTAATATTGCACATCTTAAAAATATAATTTGTTAGTCAAATACTAATTTCTTTTCATTAAAAAAAATATGGCGAGTTAACAGACTTTCCTCTATTTTAGTCTTTATTAAAAAAAACACACACAAACACACACAAAAAACACACTCGGCAGTGTGACTATGTTTAATGTCCCGACAACCTCTGGAGTGAGATTAAACCCATTTAGACACTTGTTAGCAACCACCTTTTTCAACACAACAGCTTTAAAAAAAAACAAAAAAAACACGGGTAGGGTAGGCTATTACTGGTCTGTTTTATGTCGTAGAATATAACATAAAAATATCTTGAGCTTGTGTTCACCAATGACCTTATTTCAGGCTTACAAACATGACTTCAACACCATGGAACGGGGAGTGCTAAAACGCTAACTCTTTTCCAGGTTTCTGCCTGCAAAAAAAGCCCTATCCCTGGAGAATTCTAAACATTGGATAGCCTATATAAAAAATGTTGTTGCTTTTTTATAAAATTAAAATTAACTATAGACACCCAAAGTATGGTTATATTGACGTGTTTTCCATTATATATAAATATATATAAAGGAAACGTTTTATTTCTTTTTTTTTCTATGATAACAACTTATGCCTAAAGAGAATGCAGATTCAATGTCAGAGTTTGGTAATATCCACAGAAAATGTATACACATTAAACATGATATCAAAGTTAAAAATCAAACATTTTAAAACAGAACAACACATCACGGTTGCTTAAAGTAAACCAATAAGTATTAAGTTGTGTCTTCAGCAAGTTACAATCAAAGTCAGCACAAACTAACTGCACGCCTGGCATGGCCTTGAGTTTTCTGGCATTCAGAGAAAGTCGGACCACAGTCAGACACATTTTTAATTGCCGTTTAGTTCTGTGCAGATTCACAGAAGGGAAAAAAACAACATATTGTACCCTTGGAGTTGAGCGATGACTTTTTCAGCCGCCATCAAATCCAACCTGACTGCTCTGAATAAAAATCATTATTGTAAGCCTACTATGAAGGCTTGGGGTAAGGCAAGAACTCGGCATTTACATTTTACGTATTCATTCAAAAACAAAAAGGGAGAAATCCTCCAAAGTGTGTTTGTCAAACATTTTAAAACAGAAGGTCAAGAAGTGAATTTAAATGATTTATGTAATGTACTGACTGACTATTGCATTAGTGAGATTCCTTTAAGAGGCTAAAAGCCTGAGGGAGGGCGTTCCTGTTTTGGAGTGAATGTGTGTTTTTTGCCAGAGTGTTTTCTGGGGTTGGCAGAGCTTGATGTATGTTCTTTCCTGCATTGAGTTCAGTAAAGGTTCACCAAGTTACGAACGTCTCCTCATGTTATTCAAGTATATTAGAATTTAGTTTAACTCTGAAAATGAAGCCTGAACTAAAAGGAGACAGCACAACTTTCTGTATGGTAAATAAGTGACTTATATCCTGACCTGCTTTGCTCAGATTAGTGAAAATACCCTCCAACTTCCCATACAAATGACTTTATTTAGTCAATTGCCTTGCATATAAATGAATGCAAAATTCATACATTTTTATTGGGAACAGTCCACAGTTAGTTGGGGTTTTTTTTTTCACCAGGAAAATGCAGAAACAAAGTGTTGACCAAATCAGCATTCAGAACACTGAAAAACAAAACAAAAAATCCATATTTAATAATAGATGCTTCCTGTGGGCCATTTAATATGAACTGCTGAAATATGTCTGACATTAAGACGTACCCCCCCCCCCCCACCAAAAAAAAACAACCACTAATTAGCCTATCGAAAGTCCTTTAAATGTTCATCTTAAGAAACAACAAATGCACCTCACACTTACATGAATATAAATATTTGTTTTATAGGCCCATGCATCTGTCCATGCGCTTAAATGCTTCAATAAGCCAGTCTCGATCATGGTATTTGTTAAATGGTGTAGCAGTTTTTGGGTGAACAGAGGATACATTTCCAAAAGGTCACTAAATAATCAGAATAACAGCATCAAATACAAAAAACACCCAAACATATTTCAAAAAAACAAAACACCCTGAGTGTCAAGGCAACAGGTCTAGTGAAACTATGCAGTCGGAGACATGCCCAGCTGTATGGCTCTCAAGATGATGAACGTAAACAAGAGAGATTGACTTTGGTTTGTCATTTTAAAATAAATCGCTTATGCTAAAAAAAGAAAAAGAAAAGGGGCTTACTCTTTTTTTGATTGAGTGGCCATTTGTATCTTCCTGTACATAAGAGAAGCAAACAATTTGACCATGTACGTAGAGTTCTCCATTTTGTCCACTTCTAGGAATACATTTAAAGTAGACAATCAAGCAGTTCTCTTGCATTTCTCTTGCATTTTGAGTGGAGTTTTTAGTAACAACAAAGCGACAGGCAAAACCACAGGCAAAAGGCTCCTGAAGCCTGATATGCCTGGATAAAAATTCTTAAAATCACATTTTAGATGTCAGAGGGTTAAAACTGAGGATCATGAGGAATGTTTTTTAGGGTTGAGAACAGCTTTCTTGGCTTCCTCGGATAACAGTGCGGGATCGGTCAAGATGGAGGTGGTGGTACAGAGCTGTCGTAATGTCTTGAGTACCACTGTAGGATACAGAACAAACACACAAAGAGAAATGGTGAACATAATACACAGATATACAAGATACTACATCAAAATGAAAAAACAGTGGCAGAATAGAAAGTGGTAGGTTAGAACAAAAGAAGTGTGTGCATTTGAGACCACCAAAACACCATTACTAACATTAGATATTTCTATCATCATTTCATTTCACATCATATTTCATTTATCATTCCACAACCTATAGGTAGTTCCTGCAGACCTATTATACCCTTTTTCAAAGTCTTGGTTTTGGGCTCTACTACAATAGGTTTTCATGCTTGAATGTTCAAAAAACACATTATTTTCCCCTTATTCGACATTGTTGCAGCTCCTCTCTTCTCAGTCTATCAGTAACACTCTGTTTAGTTTCCGTCTCTATGAAGCCCCTCCTTCTAAAAAGTGCAAAGTGCTCCGATTGGTCGGCTGGACTAGTGTGTTGTGATTGGTCAAGCACTTCGAGTGTGTTTTGTAAATGTCATGCTTTTTACCAGAGCTGCGAGTTTCAACACACTACTAACTAACTCAACCAGGCCTCGTCCCTTTATTTTATGTATGTGTTGGGTGGGAATTATTTAAATGAGGACTATTGCGATGTGTTTGTTCCCAGAAGAAAACTCTAGACCAGGGTTTCTCAACCTTTTGCCTACTGCGACCCACTTGTTTTTTGTATGCCAGTCATACGACCCACTTAGGCGGGAACTAAATCAATAAGTGAAATGCCTCTTTAGACCTTGGCTACACCGTATATGCTTATTATAATTAATTTAACGAAAACACACAAACATTTGAAATAACTAGGCAGGCTATGAGGCAAACTGATTTTTTTTACTCATGTTAATGTGACACTTGAGACTGCCGCTCTGAAAATGATGATATCCAGACGCGGTAGAATTTGGGAAAGGGCGAATCGTAGTGTCGCACACAAACTAGCTGTTGTCAGCCTATTCCTGCTTTTTGTTTTCGTTGCAATCACTGTTGAAAATCCCGACTCGAGAGAATTTCTGTGTTAATCTGGTCAGGTGGTCCAGGACAATTCTCTGTATGCCGATGCTTGGACCTTGTCCAATAAGGGCCGTTCGCGGCAATAATAAATGACTGTGATAGGACAGTTTAAAGTGTTAGAAAGCTATGGCAATAATGATTCAACATACAACATTAGAAAATATGATTTGTTGAAGGTCACTGTTGCAATGAGCCTTTTGTGAAGCGCACTTATTGGCTGTGCTGGTGTAACACCGAGAACACAGAGAAAGTCTCGCGACCCACTGGTTGAGAAACACTGCTCTAGACTACAATGGAGGCGTTTCAGGGAGTTCAGAAAAAGTGACACTGATATAGAGAATAACTCCCGCTAAAGGGACTTTGTACTTTGGAAAAGTTTGCATGGTTAAACAGCAACATTACACACTAAAGAAAGTTGAAAATGAACTTAAAAAAAACAAAACACTGCCACTTCCCCCATATGTTAGAATCTTAGGAAGGTATGCAGAGAGTATATTCTTCCACAACCAAGAGGTTCATAGCATTTGGAAAACTTAGCAGGCATCTAAATCTATTCTGTTTTATCATCTCGGCCTTCACAAATGTGTCACAAAGAGAAGAAGGGGTGTTAATCTGTGTCTTGTGCTGATGTATTCATCTTTATAACTTCATAAAGACAAGGAATTACTAAAAGCAAGTCGTTTGGCAGCTTGATTTCAATAAAAGAATTCATGACCCCTTTAAGATTTTTCGTGGGTATGCTTCATTTTCCATGTTTCGCAGAGCCTTCAAAGTGTACTCGGCCTTTGGATGAGAGCGTTCGACACATGCGCAGTACAATACTCTTTATACTCCACTGACAGGGCAGCACTGAGTCGTTTACGGGACATTCGCTTGGAAGGAAGTTTAGTACAAGAACCGAAACAAAAACGATGGAGAAAGATACGCTGCTTTGTCTACTGTTTTGTATCGCTCTTTACTTTGGGCTGCACGATTTAGAAAAAAAAATTAACTGTGAATTTATGGTTAAAATTGCGATTTAAAATGCTATTTTTAAAACAAACAAATATTAGTCAAATGCACATGGCACACAAAATGGAAAACACTGATTGGCTGAATCCTCACGGATTTCCGGGAGGCGTGTGTGTCACGTTCTTTAACGGTCCACCTAGAAACAAAGCCATCGTGAAGCCAAACCCCCTCATGGAAGAAGAAAGCCATCGTGTTCAGGATCAACTAAACGCTGGATTTTCAAAAGTATGTAAAGTTCACAGCACTATTATGTTTTTGAATGAATTGCATGCCGGTCTGTTATTGTGGGGACAGCGCCTTTACATTCTTACACCCCTAAACATGACGCTGAACAAAACAAACTATGATTGGTTGCTTGACATGTCAGTCAGACGTCCCCTTGGCCAATGAAAGCTATGGAGTCCAGACCTTCTGCCGTCAGTCTGAAGGTCTGGCTATGCGAGACTACTACTGTCCAGTCGAAGAAAAAGTTTACATTTGCAGGACATTTCAATAAAGTGGAACGGTGAACTTACTAGGTCGGAGGACGGGGAGGGCACAGTAACGATCCAGCCACTGCATGGTGGATTCACATAGCTCTGTGTTGTTGGTGGTAGACACTGTCCCATTGAAGGACTCAAACAGAGGTTGAATAATGACGCTAAACTGAGAGAGGAGGTATTAAAGAAAATAAGAGTCCAATCGAGTACAAACATTTTGTCTATTCAGTTCAATCTTTTCAGGCTTAAGGATACTATCCAGAATTTCCAGTTCTGAAGAGTTCTGTTCTTCACATAGTCCTCAAACTTCTCCCTCATGTGGTCAAAGCGATGGCGTGTGACGGGAACCCCTGTATCAGGGAGCTGTTCCTGGCACACGCTGCAATAAATAATGGGCATCTTTTACAGAGAATAAGCAGGTCTACATGCACACAAAGCTTTACATTGAAATAGCCTGGCTATGAAGCAGCAGATTTTCCAAATGTCATACTTTCAATTAGTTCTCAATATTTATTTTTAATGAACACTTACCTTATAGATGAATTAAGCTCCTCAATCTCCTCTCGTAGTCTCTTGGTCTCTTCCTGCATCTGTTGTCTCTCTAGTTGTAGTTTGCCAATGTAATCAACAGTCTTTTGAAGTGTTGAAGCATTACTGATCTGAAAACCCAGATATGGGTGTCAAAAAATAAAGTAACATCAACAGCATGTTCTGCTGTTTAAGGGCCAAAATGAAACAGTAATTACACTATTTTTCAATATTAAAGAGGCCATATGATGCTTTTCAATGTTTTCTTCTTTTTCCTTTAGTGTGCAATGTGTCTGTTTGTGCATGTATAAGATCTGCAAAGTCACAACGCTCATAGTCTAACAGAGAACACTGCTCCAGACCTTCCTAAACCACCTTGATCGAAGTGCAGATTACTACCGCACTTGTCCACGTCACAACGGCCATGTACAAACTGTAAAGTTTCATTGTGTTCAGCAATTTTAACTAAAGCACAGTGTATTATAAGCGTTTTTGGGGTTGTTGTTTAAGCTTGGCTCGTATATTAACATACATTAGAGATGCATCTCTCATCATATCTCTCATAGCACGTCATTAACAACTACTTGTTACACACTGCGGAGAAATTTTGTAAATGTGCTTGTCACTACCTGCATTTTTTGGTTAATTCGGTAGTAGAATGCAGTTGTCAATCCTGTAAATGACTGAACTGTGTGTGTACAGGACAGGATTAAGCACTAAGAGGTGAATTGCAATAATGTACAGTATGTGAAAAATGTTGTTTGGTAACACTTTATTTTAAGGTGTCATTGTTACAGTGCAATTATATATTTAAGTGCTGAGTAATATTAAGCAACTACATGTACTTACTATAGGGTTAGGGTAGGATTTGGATTTGGTTGAGGGTTAATTGCATGTAATTATGCATAATTTACTGTTATTACTATAGTAAGTACATGTAACATATGTATTGAGGACACTGTAAAATAAAGTGTTAACTAATGTTTTTTACATTAAAGCATGCTAACCTATTCTAGCACAAAATAATAACCTTTGAAGAGAACATCATATGGCTTCTTTAAAACACTTTGTCCCATTACAGTTACGCAGAGACAACACAAAAATATTTTGAGAATGAAGTAAGATGAATGCAGATTTACATTTGATTGAGACTTGAGGGTCGGCACAAGATTACACAATGTCTTGAAGCAGACATTTATGGTAAAACGCCTCTTCTGCTCAGCAGATATGTGAGTCACTCTGCGACTCTGTCAAAGCAAAAATTACAAAACAAGACAGACTGAGAAATTGGTAGATATTTGGATATTTCAACATCAAAATTAGTGACAATTATGCTCAAATGGCCAATTAAGAAAGTTGTTAGTCCACATCCCCCCCCCCCCCCCCCTCTTTACAATTTGCCATTCATTCAATATCAGCAATTTTTTCTACTATGATTTATTGTGCAAATGTTTGTATTTGAAACATTCTGTATGAATGTATGTAAATGAACCTTTTGCATTTCTGGATACATCGCATCAATGTACAGTTAGACAACACTAGTAGAGTGTAATCTCATGAACCGTACCTTACAGGTTTCATTTTTGCCCATGCCTGCACTGGTGCTGAGAGGTGACTGGGGGCTTGGTACCTGTTCTGGTCCCAATGGTGACCCTTGACCTGAAACACGTCCGTCGTGTGCTAAAGAAAAAGGATTTAAAAAAAACTTTCAGTGAATCCCAAATAAAAAAACAAAAACACAGAGCAATTTCAGCGTAAATTGAAAGTGACTGGGCTGAATCGAACCTGTACTTGAAGACTGTACAGATGTCTTGTTGTTGGACACATTTGTGGCAGTTTCCTCTTTGGGTACGATTAGTTGGGGAGACTTCTGTGTCTGAGGGAGAATATGAAACCCAGCAGAACCCTGCAAAGTAGTGCGTACATTTTTATTGTAATTTTGGATTGCTTGGGGCCAAAATGAATTATTATTTACTAGGGTTGGGTAGAATTCAAAATTAAGAACTGGCTCCCTTTTCAATTCATGAATCAGAAATGGAACGAACCACAACCCACAGGATGCTGAATTGGCAAGATAGGAAAATTAATTTAGTGAATTGAAATTTAAGTCACACTATAGTAACTGTTTAAGCACAATATTCTCTCTTCCGTTTACCTATTTTCTATTGAATTAGAAAGTATGGATGAGGCATAAAAAAAATATTTTTTTACACCCATTGCTACTCATTATTGCTAGTCAGAGACAAGTGTTCTTAGGGTGAGAGAGTTGTATCATTTCATTGAACACTTCCATGAGTGCAAGATGAGTCAATAATTTTTGTCTGATTTCACGGAAGAGAAATACTATATCTGTGCATGAGTTGATTGTTAACTTGTAGGAGCAGACACGGCCTCAGACCAAAACACATATACTAACGTTCAAAAGTTCGGGGTCAGTATGTTTTATTTAAAAGAAATTTATACTTTATATAGCAAGGACGCATAAAATTTATCAAAAATGATAAGTCAAGACATTTATAGTGGTACGAAAGGTTTCTATTCCAAATATATGCCGTTCTTTTGAACTTTATATTCATCAAAGAATCCTGAAATTGTTTTATCATCGTTATTGTTTAGATTAAAAAAATAAAATAAAAAATCTTACCAACTTTTGAACAGTAGTGTAGATGTTATACATGAAAATGTTAGATTTTTTTTTTGGACTGAAAAATTTATAAAAAATACTAATAGCCATTACACGCATTTTCATCAATTTGAATTATAATTCTGCATCCTGCTTGTGAACTCAATTAAAATTTAGGAATTTAAAAAGATTATTTAAATCAATCCTGAATGATACACAACCCGTTTATATAGACTATCTATTGTAAAACATGATAGGACATGAAGGGTGGAAATCTTACACAAGGAATACTGGAGGAGGCAATGAAACCAGTGGTGGGGACAACATCAGTGTTGAGAGGGGACGAGGTAACAATGACAGCACTGGCGGGACCTGGGAATGGTTATGATGGGATATGTACATGATGAGAACAATTTCAGCATTGGCAATGCTGTTGATTTTTACCCTACTATCAATTTTCTGGATGATTTTTGGGGATCCACTAATAGATGAACACACTAAGAAGTGTGAAATTGTCTCATTGTGGCAGATCAGCAGCTTGTGGAAAGCTTACAGTAAATGTGTTTTAATTAGAACTAAGACTGAAAATACTGGTCGAGGCCTGGTCTATGGACCTCGCCCATACAACCACCCTTCCTCTCAGAAAACAACTAAGAACTCACACAAGAACATGGTTTAATGTGAATGTTTATCATTGACTGTTATGTTTTTGGTATCATTTGAAATGTCTCAAAGTCAAATGTCTCAAAGTGAGCGGTACAGATCTCATATCCAGATAGATAAAATAAAAGGAAATAATGTTTAGAGAAGTTTAGAAAAAACTGGTTTAGAGATAAGGCAACCCCCCTTGTGTTGAATAGAAGCCATTTGAGGGTGGTCTCCCCATCCCCCATGTCACCTGGTCAAAAGAGGATAAAGGAAGGTGTTCTCGCTCTCTCTGGTCTCTTTTTTGCTGGACACGAATGGAATAGGTGGTCTTTCTCTCTCTCTCTCTCTCTCTCAGGTACAAGCTGGGTAAGATTATTTGGTGTAACCAATGTATAACCATGTTATAGATATTTGAATTGTTTGTGGAATTAATCTCTGATATCTGAAATATTAAATTGTTACATGTGATTATTCTAACTGATTTTGACATTGTTCATTTAATGGTTAAAAGGAATAGTCATACATTCGCTCACCTTTAGTGAGGCACAGATGTTATTAAAACCTTTCATTTATGGAGTCAGATGAAATAACGAGTAAATACATATGATTAATGTATTACAAATATAACTAACCAATACTTTGCATGAGTGAGGACAGAACACATGATAACCTTCCCCGTGTATTGGCGAACCGGCGTTGGACCAATATAGCGGGCCTTACAGAACTGCTAAACTGGTTAAATTATTTAATCAAAATTAATCTTAAATGACCAATATGGAGAGGTTTTCTCCAATTACTGATAGATGAAAACATAACCAGAGTCCGTCACTGTATGGCACAAAAAAAAGAGATAGCCATTTTAACAGTAAAACATAGTAAAATGATATGGTTAAAAAAACTGTTAATTGGTTAACGGTGAGTTCCCTTACTTTATAAAGTGAAAAACTGATCTAATGAGTCATTTTCATGTAATTTTACAATGAAATGTGGATGAATGTACAGTTCTCATAAAAATAAACTGACGTTCTCAGAATTCTGTGCGACACAGCTCACATTTGATCGTTGTTCATTGAAATCCTTGTTTCTTCTTAGTTTTGTTCTCAGTTTCGTACGTTAGGGTTTTGTTAATCTTATGTTGTTAAATTATTGCATTATATTAGTGTTGTGTTACCATGATGGTGTTTTGCATTTGTGTGCATGACACCGCACACCTTCTATATATATATATATATATATATATATATATATATATATATATATATATTAGTATTTACTTTAATTCCTGTGGATGTAGATTTGAGTATATTAACTCTTTCCCCTAGTCTGGCTATCACCAGACCAAGCTCAATCTTTTAAGAACATTAGTCTAGGGAGTCTGCTCTGTATTTTCGACTGCACAAGAGGCGTGATCAACCGGCATAGTTCAAATGACTCTGTATGCAATTGGATAGTCCTTCAACCAATCAGACCAATGATCCGGGTGACGTACTTTGCAGCGAAAACTCCAGGCAGGAAATGTATAACCAAAAGTGTTGATCAGCGGTTTGAAGAAGCAGCAAAGGAATCGAGCGATTTTTGCAGGTTATGCAAAAAAAACATGAAAGTTAGCTGTATTTACACCCACTCGAGCGATTTGTTTGCTAAAAAGAAGCCATTGAGCATCGTCGAGAGGATAAAAGGAATTGAACAGAACCATAACAACTCTGGAATTGGATTGGATTAAACCCGCCAATAGCGCGCCAGGTGGATAAGCCAGTTTGTGATTGGTTCCCGCAAATTTGTAAAGGAAGCAGCAGAGATAAATGTACAGGTTTCCAGCCTGAGCTGCAGGGCGAAATCAAATCGCCTGTCTATCTTTCCCCGCCTTTGACAGAATTTTCCGGCTTTCAGTGTTTTCACTGTTACACGGCAGGGGGCACTATTACACATCATCTAATAGAGTAAAGAATCTCCTGATCAAAAGGCAGGCATAGAAGATGCAGAAACAAGCGATATATGTAAGCAGATGCATATGTGAAATAACACGATCATCAACATTAAACAGCATATATATCCAAACTGCCTAATGTTACTGCATGAAATGTTGACCCAGGATGAGTTATAGACTGTGAAGCTTTAGGGGTGTTGATGGACTCTATGTACTCAATCTGTGTTTTGATCACCGTTCTGAATACGATCCGGACATAGACTTTGACAAAAATGCAAATTTCTCAGCTTTCTGCTCAAAATGTCGCTTTTTTTAAATTAAACTTACCCATATTCAAGTTTTTTTGTATAAAAGCAGAGGGTCTGTTCTTTCTTTTGATATATTGCATGTTCAGATATTCATACAACAAAATATTCTGGGGGGCCATGAAACTTTTGTGAAAATGATCAAAAATGCGTATTTTTTCGCTAATTTATCTTTTTTTTCTTTCAATTTAAGTTATTACTAGCTACTGTACTTTCTACTGTTATGTTCTCACAACCACAGCAGCCCTTTTCTAAAGTTTATGCAAGCTGTTATAAAAATATCAAACTGAAAATGTGTTGCTTATTATTAAATAGTTTACAGAAATATGTAATTGAACAACAGAATGTGTTAAATGTGTTATTATTTGTGGACATGAGAGCATTTTTCGATTTTTTGTGTGTGTGTTAGTGAGCATGTTACAAACCTGTGAGTATCAGCTGGGACGGCAGTGGATTGGCCGGGACAATCTGTCTCTGTGGGTGTCTGGCCTTTTTGCTAGGAACAGAAGGCAGAATGGATTTGGGCAAGGCGAAGTTGACTGACTGTGAGTTTGGTGAAGCAGAGGTTGATGCCGCAGGCTGTGGAGACTCAAAGCTGGGCCTGCGACTGAAGGTAGTGGCAGCATCAGTGGGAGTTACTGTGGAAGGGGCGGAGTGTGTTATTACAGAAGGAGATGGGATGTTTGGGGTGGGCTGAGGGACTGTAGTGACCGTAGAAACATCTCCTGGTGGGAGAGGTGGAGCTGGTGGTGGCAGCAGAGATGGGACGGAGGGGGTCACTTGCTCTGTGAAAAGAGGCATGTAGGCTTGTTGGTAGGACGGGCCAGCAGCATTACCATTGTCCTGGTTGGCGCCTGTGAGATGGCTGGGCAGTGGAGCAGACGGGATGAGGCGGTAGTCCAGTGGCAGAGAGGGAAGCTCTGAGGAGAGCGGCATGGATGACAGCAAGGGATTCTAGCAAACAACAGGCATCAATATCAGCACAATGCATACTCCTTTCTGCCTTTGCTTTGTTCGTATCATTGTTTGAGAAAAACAAGTAGGGATATACCTAATAGTAAATATTTGGAATATTTTTGCTATTACTTTGCAAATGTGGTAGAAGATATAGGCTAATACATTAAAAACTCATTAAAGCTACAAAAGCAGTGAGTGGTTTCTTCATTTTTGGTAATTACAGTTGTTTTAAGTAATATTAACAACATGAAGTTAGCAATAGGTATTTGCAGCAATTATTCTGCATTCAAACTTAGTTAGTCATTTGATTAGTGCAAAATATAAATCCTAATTTATGCAAGTTCAATTTCAGATTGCAGTAAAAGTGTTTTGAGTTCATAACATAGTATTGTGCAAGGAACAGCACAAAAATAAGCCATCAATCGATAATCTGCCTCTGTAATCATAATTTATGTGAAAAGGAATAAAAGTTGTTGTTTACTGCAAGAATGTAGATTTGGGTTTAATGCATTTTTTATTTGAACAATAGCTTTCTAGAAGACTGTGCCTGTATGCTAATTTAAGGCCTCTTTCACAGGCATGACAGTGTAACAGATATATGTTAATAGTGTCTACAATTTAAACGTGTATCATGTCTGAAAATTATAAAAGTCCTCCATATAAAATGTTTTAGTAAAAAATATACAGTTTTTGTCAGTTGTGGCAGAATCTGTGCAACGTTAATAATTGTAACAAAATAAGAAGGATAATAAAAATGGCATGAATAAGCTATTTTTAAGCCATACATCCCATCCCTGCTGTCAATTGTAACCCATTGTGTCTTATCATAGTATGCACATTTACACAGTTCAGTTATGCATACTAATCTTTAATGATTCTAATGGGTTACAAAGACACTGCAGAGTTTCGTAATTAACATGAAGCAACTGTGCATCTGCGGTGGAGGAAAGGAAGTGCACACAAAACAGGAAGAACTTGGAGCCCTACAGATCTGTGTTGCATGTTCAGGATGGTTACCTGTGTTTGGGAGCTGCTGCTGGTTAAGGGAGTGACTGGTGGGGAAGTTTGGGAAGTGAAGGGGAAGGCTTGCGGACGCAAGGTGTGAAACAGATCTAGTTGGGAACACAAAAAAGACTTTGGATCCAGTGAGTAAACTTTACAACTACTCTGACAGATTGAGTGAATTTGTAGGAAATTCATTGATGACTTTGATGAAGAATGTTCCACAAAACTGTTTGATTGATTCATGAATTCAAAATTAACAACTAAAAGAGTGATTTAGTCACAAAATCACCAGTTGCAAGTAGATGTTTGGACTTGGTTGACTATTGATTTCTCAATTTTAAGTTCAATTAATCGTAATTTAATAACATTAATTACAAAACGCTTTGTGCTTTGTTACTATTAATATGAAAAAGTCAATTTTATGACAAAATTCAAACAATAAATACCATTTTGGCATAATGTGGCGTGACAGATCTCTGTAGTGCTTCAGTTCAAGCGGCACGAGAACCGATCATCTCTTCCTCTTTACTACTAGTTATAGCATGAAATAAACATGAATCAGAATGTATGTTGAAAAGCGTATGGAAATGTATCATGTCTCATGTAATCTTGTTTCAACCATGGAAAGACATCAATAAAACAGCTTTTAACTATATGTCATGTAACATTACATTTAAAAGCCAATAAATGTCCAATTAGCTTAGCTCCGTAGCTTGATCGTTAGCTAGAAATATTGACTCTAGAGAGGAGCACTTTTTTCAATCAGTGTTGGGTTTCCATCTACATAAATATATGTAATATATCATATTTTTACTTAACCTGTTCTTCAATATTTAATTTATGTTTGACTAAATATGTCTTTTTATTTCAGAAAGACATTGTTTAAATGTTTATATTTCAAAAAACAGATTGAAGCAGACAAGTAATTACATCATTACAAATGTTTTTCATAAAGTTAGTATAAAAAAATGCCTTTTGTGTAATTTAAATGTCTGTATACAGGTTTCGGAAGTAAAAACTCAATTTTCTCCATACAAAAATAAAATAAAAATGTAACAATGATTTATATAAACCTTTAAAGGAAACTTTACCCTGGGCTACGAGGTTGTCAATCGATAGTATTTGCAGTTACACTTTATTTTAAGGTGATGTAATTACATTGTACTTACTCAAATAAGTTACTGAGTAATATTAATAAACTACATGTACTTACTATAGAGTTAAGGTTAGGCTTTGGTTTAGGGTTTGTTACTTGCAATTATGCATAACGTACTGTTATCACTATAGTAAGTACATCTCGTAACGTGTAACCACGCCACCTAAAAATAAAGTGTTAACGTATTTGTATCTGTTGAAGACGTCGGCGCACATTATTTCAACTTAGTTTTAAAAATACTTCCAGAACCAAAGCCGCTGAAAAAGTAGGCAGGCACAACCATTATTTGAGAGAGATTTTTCATTGAGAAAAATTGTCATGTAAATGTACATGATGAATCCAAATGAATCAATATTGAATCTAAACGAGATTGAGATTGGAATCGAATTGTTAGCTAGTGAATCGAAATCGAATCATGAAATTTGTTTCAATATCCAGCCCAAGTAGATGGAAGGCCGTAACATTTCTTCATCAACTAGTCATTGTGTCAACAAGTCAATCGTTAATCTGCAAGTTAACAAGAGGAAGCTCGCTCACACCTTGCAGAGGCTCAAAAGTGTCCATGAAGTCCAGGTTGGGCTGCAGTGGGATGAGGCCTGGCTGGATCATATCGGCATTGCCTGCATGGGCTAAGAAGACAGGAGGGGGCTTGTCAGTTCATCAGTTCATCTTACTCAAGAATAAATGTGTTAACAATGCTGACTTCACTCATTTCTCACCAATCTCCCTTGGATTGGGCCATGCTACAGGTTGATGAGAGGCCAGTGTGGAAAAGAGTGTGTCTGAGAATTCAGACATGAGCACGTCCATGTCAAAAAGGGAGTCCATCTCCATTGGAACGGGTGAATCACTACTCCTGCGGGACCTGCGACGACCTCCCACACTGACATCCTCATCCTGGCAGAAGAGGACACGGTAGGTGTCTGGCCACACTTCCCCAAAGAGCGAAAACTGTTCCTCCGCACCCTTTGGGAGGTCAAAATGCAACAAGCAGGCCAGGTCAACAGACACACTCGAGGTTCATGCAGAGCAAAATGCATCAAGCATCAAGAGTGTGTATTAGCAGCACATGCACTACCAGTCAAAAGTTAGAGGACACAACTGACTTTGTGATCTTTAAAAGCATTTTGATCAAAACCAGGGGTTCCCAAAATATTTCTGTCAGCCGAAGTCATAAAATATATACTTGAAGTACTCCCTGTCATTTTAAGTTAATATTTCAAGGACACATTTACATGTTTATGGTTCATCCGGTTATTGGCAAATGTTTTGGCATTCATCACTACAGGCTTAAACACTTTTGGAACTGCCATTTGACTGTAAAATAAAACCGACTTTATTCCAGTCATCAAAAGCCAGGCAGCCCTCCATGTTCTTGCACTGACTGACACCTGAAGACACAGCCAACTTAGCTTAACTTTGGCTTCTCCCTTATTATACACTTCTCCCTTATTATACACGTGGGGTGGTGGTGGCGCAGTGGATAAGACACATGCCTTTGGTGTGAGAGACCCGGGTTCGAATCCACTGTGAGACACCAATGTGTCCCTGAGCAAGACACTTAACCCCTAGTTGCTCCTGAGGCGTGCGACCTCTGACATATATAGCAATTGTAAGTCGCTCTGGATAAAAGCGTCAGCTAAATGAATAAATGTAAATGTAAATGTAAAAATCTCCTCTCTACATGCATCTAAATACTGCAATAAAACGTCTGTGCTCCACTCTAAACTTCAGTCTTGACAACATTTGTCCAGGACCAACAGCAAGGATCCAAGACACTCAACAAGGAGTCACAAATTAACTTTCCAAAGCAATTTCACTGCCCCTGAGCAGAAGAATCCCAAAGGAAATTGAACAATGCAACTTTTAAACAAGGCACCTGCTCAACAACCATTATGCACTTAATATACTTAACTTACGGAGCCCCTTATAAGGACATGGTGATTTTATAAAATGTATATTTTAATGCTTTTGCGTTCAAAGTTTGCTCACAAAACTTTTGTGATTGAAATAATATGATGTGGGAGCAAAACTTTTTTGCAAGAGAATGCAAAAGTTTTGCGAGCGAACGCAAAAGCATTGAATTATAAATTTGCCTCCCATCTCATATTTTATTTCCATCACCGTGTCCCTTAAGTGGCTTCAGACTAAACTACTTATATATATATGTATATGTATGTGTGTGTATAATATGTATATGTATATGTACAGTATATATACACAAATAGCTAATTGAATGTGAACTGCTGTCTTTCAAAAGATTTCAACAGATGTATTTGGAGCGTTTGAATCAAGATTCGTAACTGAAAATTAGTCTTTGCAAAAACTCTGAAATGCATGGATTATTGAAATCTGATGTGACGTTAAGACAGGCAGTGCTGATCTCTTTTTATCAATTAATTACAAATGAACAACAAAAGTTTGTGTAACAAATAACAGAAAACAACTGCATGCATGTACACACTTTTTACTTAGATGCAAAATTACTTGAAAGCAAAGCTTTATCAACAATAGTGGAGAACATTCTAGAAATTACCTTGAGAAGGCTGGACAGGTCTTCATCCTTGTGCTTCTGTAACTATAAATTCCAATTTGTGAGTGCTATTAAAGAAATCTTATTAATTGGTGTATTTATGTTGTAAATATAAGACATTTATAAATAACATATGAGTTAGTTCAATGTAAGGGGATAATAAACATACCCTTTTCTTAAAATATGTTCTCCATTTATGATATTCCCTGATGACGATTTCAATTCTCCTTTTCCAGTACTTGCCTTCTGTTGCTATTGCCTATGAAACAGAAGAACATTGTGATCTAACTCAAGAAATGAACAGTGCAAATTCTTCAAGGGAAAAAACAGGTTTTTTAGGCCTTCAGGTGTAAAATATCTGAAAAGTCACTCCAAACACGCTCACCTCTGTTGGTCGATGTACTCCCGAATCCATATTGCCATCCAAAGGTGTGACAAAATGGCACACAGGGTTCTGTCTCTTCTCTACATCTTCAAGAAAGACAGGCATTGCAGACAGAAATCAACAAACTCCTGTGTTTTCACATTTCTAAGCAGTATACGTGTTTCATTAATAACCTTACATTGCATATACCAGGCTCTCCAAATAGCATTGTTGAGGCGAATCTTGTCCCTCCACAGCAGCTTGAGGCCTTTGAAGTTCTTCCATTTTGGTGACACCAACCTTCCACTGTGGACACAGAATAAAGGACTATCAGATCATGACATTTCGGGTGGTGATTAATTAATCGTGATACAAATAGTTGCAATGAACCATTTAATTGCCTGTTCTGTTTGTGTCAATTACAGTCTAAGCTTGATATACAGTACAGGTCAAAAGTTTGGAAACATTACTATTTTTAATGTTTTTGAAAGAAGTTTCTTCTGCTCATCAAGCCTGCATTTATTTGATCAAAAATACAGAAAAAAAAAAGTTATATTGTGATATATTATTACAATTTAAAATAATTGGTTTTCAATTTATTATACTTTAAATTAGCATTTATTTCTGTGATGCAAAGCTGAATTTTCAGGATCATTACTCCAGTCTATCACATGATCCTTTAGAAATCATTCTAATATGATGATTCATTATCAAAGTTGGAAACAGTTCTGCTGCTTAATATTTTTTCATAACCTGTGATACTTTTTTAGGATACTTTGATGAATAAAAAGTAAAAAAAAATATTTAAAAAATTTAAAAAAAGAAGCACATTTTTTAAAAATAGAAATCTTTTGTAACAATATACACTACTGGTCAGTAATTTGGGGTCAGTAATTTTTTTCTTTCTTTTTTTTGAAATAAATCAATACTTTTATTCAGCAAGGATGTGTTAAATTGATCAAAAGTGATAGTAAAGAAGATTTATATTATTAGAAAATATTTTTTTTTATTTTGAATAAATGCAGTTCTTTTTAACCTTTTATTCATCAAATATATTAGGCAACAGAACTGTTTCCAACTCTCATAATAAATCAGAATATTAGAATGATTTCTAAAGGATCATGTGATAGACTGGATGTCACATGTGACACTGAAGACTGGAGTAATGATCCTTAAAATTCAGCTTTGCATCACAGGAATAAATTATTTTTTAAAGTATATTCAAATAGAAAACTATTATTTTAAGTTGTAATAATATTTCACAATATTACTGTTTTTTTTCTGTATTTTTGATCAAATAAACGCAGCCTTGATAAGCATTAGAGACTTCTTTCAAAAATATTAAAAAAACATAATGTTTCCAAACATTTGACCTGTACTGTACATTGCACATTATAGATACCCAAATATTGCATGGTCCGGGATGGAATTAGACTAAATATTTAAAATATTTTGCTTTTGTATCCTCTTAACTCCACTAATCACACTTATTTTCTGGAACCATCCACCTGAATTGTACAGTAATATGTATTATCAGGTGGCCTTAACTACTATGTACAAAGATTCAATGCCTCCAAGACTATGAAATTACAGTGTAATTACATATTCTGAAAAAGTATCCAATATTTACCGCTAATGAGTTTAGGTTTAGGAGTAAAGGCAGGGTTGGGATTATAGGGGTTCGAGCTTTGGTAATGGTTGGGTTACGGTTAGGGGTAAAGTTAACTACAGATGTTAATCAAATGCAAGTACTTTAAATATCATTTCAATGCACCAAAATGTATGAACATAAGTAAATTGAGTCAAACTATTAAGGCCACTTTATATAAAGTGTGACCATTATTATATTGGTTGGTGTTGCTGTTATGCATATTAAAATACTGTGAAAATATTAGAATATTTCTTCATGCATCATTGTGGTCTGGACCTATAAAAGGCCAACAATGTTGCTATTATACTTATATATAAATAAAATAAAACCGGAGCGTTTTTCTCAATTTTCAATTGATTATCATCATAATCTGTCTATTGTATTGTATTGTTTCATTTCATGTTGTGTTGAGTATTTGTGCCACATGGGCCTTTACATATAACTCAAATGTGACTAATCTGGTTAAAAGAAACACTTGCAGCTGGAGTAAACTTGCAGAGAATCCTCATGAGAGGATAGCATTGCATTGTGGTCATAACACCACCTCAGGGAGCAGTAATGTTAAATAATGAAATGATCTGTTGTCAATTATTCCTTATTAAACCAACCGATTACTTTGGAAATATGGCTGTGTACAGGCACAATTTTCATTCTAATACTTGTAAAAAAAACATTTAAATAACACTCTAGAGAAACTCTATAGAAAAATCACAAATACAATGATGGTTGTTATGCTTTCTTTCTAGGCATAATTCATTCACAAGCACAATAATAATTATATTTTCCATGCGTGCCCATGTGAAGTTGTTCAGTCAATGTCTTGATTGAGCAATAAAGTAAATAAGGAACACTCAAGCGCTCCACTTGTTTTGGATATGTAGCATACAACCAAAAAAAAACCCTGACATGGTAGTCCAGGCAACTAAGCAACATAATTCAGACAAAACTACACGAGCAAGATCTGAATGAGATATCAGGGTCATGACTTGTATGATTTCCACAAAATTGTGAAATTTGGGTTTGAACTGCGAGATTCTATTTTGAAGACGGAAATCTAAAAAGACAAAAAGATAACCACAGTATTTAAAGGGTTAGTTCACCCAAAAATGAAAATTATGTCATTAATGACTCACCCTCATGTCGTTTCCAAGCCCGTAAGACCTCCGTTCATCTTCGGAACACAGTTTAAAGTCGGCATGAAATCAAATTTGACAAATCTTCTTTTTATATGTAATATTGTAGTGTTTATTATAAATGATTTATCTGTGCACTTCATTATTGTTTTAAAATTAATTTACCCTTATAATCTTTAATCAAATACATTACCCTTCCCTCCCCCCTCAAAACGACCCCTCTTCTCTTTCAGTCACGTGCCATGGCGAAAGGGTGCGGCCAGAGCCGATGAGGGTGCGGCTATCGGTGTCTGTCTCGTTTTGAGTCAAGTCAAGTTATCAGTCAAGTTCACCCTCGAGAGCATCTCGAAGTGTCCGAATGGTAGGCTATCTATCTTATCTAAATCTAGTTATTTACTAATCGGACACGTCGAGATGTTCTCGATTGTGAACTTGACTGATAACTTGACTTGACTCATCTTAGTTCGCGGGAGGCTCATATAAATATGGGCTGATTCCTGCCTGAAAATTTAGCTGCTCGTCCTCGTTCTCGTCGCCGGGCTCCTCAATAAAAAATCCTTCATGGGAGGGTAACGGTGGGCAGTCCGGTGGAGAGAAATCCTCCACAACTGAATGTAAACTGGCATTCAAATCTGCCTCCATTTTGTTTGCAACGCCCAACCTCCAACGATCCAATCAATTCCCGAAGGACGAAATCAAGCCCCGCCCTACATTTTTTTTCTAATTTCAGAAGCCGTTTCACTCGGATATACGTCACAACAAGGAAAAAATGACAATCTCAACTTCCGTTTCATGCCGACTTTAAGAAATTTTAGATTTAGTCCGAGAGCTTTCTGTCCCTCCATTGAAAATGTATGTACGGTATACTGTCCATGTCCAGAAAGGTCGTCATCAAAGTAGTCCATGTGACATCAGTGGGTTAGTTAGACGTTTCTGAAGCATCGAAAATACTTTTTGTGCGAAAAAAAAAAAGACTTTATTCCACTATTCATTTCCTTCTCTCTGGGCCTCGAGTTAGTTCACGTAGTGTAACAGCGTAGCGCTTCTGTGTTATACGTCACACGTAAGTTCACTATTGGCCGACGCTGGTCATGTGTGTGATGCGTGTGACGTATAACACAGAAGCGCTACGCTGTTACACTACGTGAACTAACTCGAGGCCCAGAGAGAAGGAAATGAATAGTGGAATAGTCTTTTTTTTTGCGCACAAAAAGTATTTTCGATGCTTCAGAAACGTCTAACTAACCCACTGATGTCACATGGACTACTTTGATGATGTCTTTATTACCTTTCTGGACATGGACAGTATACCGTACATACATTTTCAATGGAGGGACAGAAAGCTCTCGGACTAAATCTAAAATATCTTAAACTGTGTTCCGAAGATGAACGGAGGTCTTACGGGCTTGGAACGACATGAGGGCGAGTCATTAATGACATAATTTTCATTTTTGGGTGAAATAACCCTTTAAGTCTCAATTTAAATGTGACACTTTGACTTGAACGAATGCCGGTGAATGAAAACAAGCGTTTGTTGTTGGTTTGAGATGAACATGCTTGGTAATAAAACCACCACCACCAACACAGATGCTAAAAAAAGGATATTTAGGACAGAACCATTTCTGAGGATTTGTAAAGAGACTGTCAAAACTAGACTGTTTTGCTATCATACTAAATTCAATAGTACAACAGATTCATGCATTGTCCACATAACATGAACAACCCTAAAAGCTACAATTAACAATCACTGGATGTGAGATTTAAGGTTTTTTATTCTCTAAAACTAAAATTAAACTATTAAAGATGAAAGAAAAAAGAAGAAACATCCTTGCATAGTAATTACATATCAAACGGCTTTACATTTAATCCATATTATCACTCATCAAAATGTAGTGTATTCTGGGCAAGCGCACTAAACTTGACAACTGTCCTTTTGAGCTCATTTTCCAAAGCTAAAATCTGTATTGTAATTTACTAAATGCATATAGGATACGTCTACAGTCAACATTATATAGTTCTATACACAGTAGTCAACATTTGAAGTGGACCAAACCTTTCATCTAAGTTATTCATGAATTTTGAACAATACCCGTTCTTGCTTTAGGACAACTGATGATGAACAACTTACTGTAAACATCAAAGCATTTAAAACAGCATAATAATCATCAGAACATATCCAGTCACAAAGAACACGTTTTCACAAACTTTCTAATCTTCAGCATCATAAAACAGTGCTTTAATGCGTTTACTGTATTAAGCGCATGTACACTTGTTTGTTATTTTGTCTTGAGTACTATATGTAAACGTCTGTGTTATGTGTTTATGTATTTCACGTTATGTGAAACAGCTTATACAGGACAGCACTAAAAAATGACATGGAATTTGTATGTGTTTAGGAGCCCAGATTGGTCTTAAACGGGGGACTGGAGGGGGTGGACTGGAATGTACCGCAGCTTCAATGTATATGTAAGGAGTGGTTATAATCAAGGTATTAATCAATGTTTCCTTCTAAATCTCAAATGAGTTGAATGACTTCTCTGGAGATTTTACTTTGTTATAGAAGCTACCAGTGTGATTACTGAAATATTCTTTGCATGTATTCTTAAATGTCTGTATTTGATATCTGAATGCAGTGCTTGCTTTTTTTTTTTTATCCCCCGGCTTCCAGAAATGAAATAGGGTCTTGTTTTGTGTTTGAGAAAGGTCTTCAACGTGTTAAAACATATAGGGGTCATTGAAGCCAATAGTTTAAGGGACCATTTCTTTGGTAAAGCCTTACTTTCCAGTTAGACTAAAGAGTAGGCCTAGCTCTCCTTGAGAGACAGAACGCATTATCTTGATGTTTTGAGACGACTCCTCTGTTTATAATTAGAGCCTGGCCAAACCCAACTTTGGAAAAGCTGTGTGTCGGTGTGTGTGTTAGTCTTCTTGGTTAAAGGTTAAGGAACCACTGGCATTATTGGAGATTGACTGAGTTGTTGTTCTGGACATGCTGGCGGCCGGCAACCCAAATCTGCGACCTGGAAGGTCACGACGTGCCTAACTTCAGGGTCCGAGTGTCAGCCGCATAACCGATGGAGATATGCTTCAGTCTATCTGTATATGTGTGGAGAATTACTACGTTTATCTATTTCTTAGCCAATCAGAAACTGCAACCTGTAAGCAATGACGTACCTTAGACATTGGTGTAGGGTATAACGGTTGGCTGTCTGCGTGTGTGTCTGTCTGTCTGTGTGTGTGTGGTGTAGGGTATAACGGTTGGCTGTCTGTGTGTCTGTCTGTCTGTCTGTCTGTGTGTGTGTGGTGTAGGGTATAACGGTTGGCTGTCTGTCTGTGTGTGTGTGTGTGTCTGTCTGTGTCTGTGTCTGTGTCTGTGTGTGTGTGTGTGTGTGTGTGTGTGTGTGTGTGTGTGTGTGTGTGTGTGTGTGTGTGTGGTGTAGGGTATAACTGCTGTGATCTTTGTAACTGTAAGCGGGGCGGCCTACGAACTCCTGTGTGAGTCTTGAAGCGGACTTCTGCTGATGAAACTGCAAACTATCTTCAGTAAAACTTTTCTTCAATTTATTATAAATCTGACTACGGGTCTTCTTTCAAACATCTGGTTCTTGAGTCCTAAACTGATACCCCTAACAGTGTGTGTGTAGTGTACGTGTGTATATATGTGTGTGTATATATACACACATTTATAAACACCGAATATAATTTTAATTCAGAAATTAAAAAACATGCTCATTGCGTATCTGAATTTATAGTGCATTTCTGAATAAATAAACAGATCTGAAAATGAGTCTCGAATTTGTATAGACACTCTACACATTTACCACTAAAATGCTAATGTTTTGACTCTTTGTGTGTAGCAGGTTGCTAAGATTTGAAGGGGAAAACAACTATGCAACACTTCCTCACAAAAGTGGCGTCTTATTTTGTAAACGGTTTCACTTCTTAGAATTACAGTCTATTATGTCATGCCTAAAGTCAACGTTGATGAGTTTTATCCAAACTAAAAGTACAACCCTAAACAGGCTAATACAATTTTATTTGTGCCTAACAAAAAACCTAAGAATTGCCGGCTGTTAAACACCCTGATAAAACACAAACAACACCTCGGGGAAATGAAAAGCCAAGTATCTTTTGGCCCAGCTAGCAGTGCGCTAACATCTTCACAGGAATGAGGGAATAACATTTAATGTGGCCCAACTAAAGTCTTCGCACAAAGAGGTAGTAAATCGCTCTTTTGTTCACTAATAAACCCACCTGTATGCAAGGGTCATGCACTCGAAGAGCTTCGTCAGGGAGGCATCAATAGAGAGATGCGACGTGCTAGTCTTCCCGAAATGATACGTCTGGCAGGTTTGTTTATTCACAGTGTCGAAATCGTAACCTTTCTTTGGGGGGTGATCGGTGTGAGGAGAAGACACCATAAAATGACCACTATGGATGATCTGTGATTCGCGTCCATCAGGTTTCTTTAACGAAATAGTCGATTCCTCTGCGTCAGAGTCGTCGTCCTGCTCTTGCTTGATAGGAGCCCTCCGATACTGCCGTGTATCTCGAGTAGCCATATTAAAATACTTTTGCTACAATTTTTGGCACTGGCGATACTTCACATTATGCCCCGACTTTCGTCCATTGCTACTGGGTTGATTTATATAGTTGTATAAGCTATTTAGGCGGCCAGACTTTGCCGCTCGCCCTCAATATTAGCATGCATGCTAGTAACCTGAAAGGATTCTGTGGTGAACTGAACTCAAGACGCTCGTTACGTCGATTGGTTGACTAGAAAGCACACCCACTAACGCTGGGAAACACAATGAGGGCTGCAACTGTGCAAGTCAGTCAAAACATATTTTCCTTCGGTTTCACAAACACGGTTTAAAGGGATAGTTCACCCAATAATCTTTTCAGAAGACAAATGAAGATCTTTTTGATGAAATCTGAGAGTTTTCTGTCCCTCCATTGCCAGCTACGCAACTACCACTTTGACGCTTCAAAAAGTTCACAAAGGGATTTAAAAACTAATCCATATGAATTGAGCGGTTAAACTTTAGTCCACATTTTCTGAAGACTCGATCACTTTATAATGATGAACAGATTGAATTTAGGCTTTTATTCACATAAACATTGTATATTCAATGTATAACATTGAACTCTTGAGTATTACACAAACCTGCTTTAATTAAATATGTTAAATAACACAAATATACGGTGATTGCTAAGGCACATTTATAAAAGCTACTTAAATGTCCTAATTGAACTAATCCTTGCTCAAATCTAAGCCGGTCTGTGAAACCAGGTCGTAATGTTCTTCGCTGAAAAAAATGGTTTTGCGATATTACATCTAATCTGGCTTTGAAACACTTGTAAAATAGTCTATCCTACTTAAAACACACAGATTTAGATTGATAAAAGCAAGTGCACATAACATTCAGTAGAAAAATAGTTTATTGTATTAACAGGCATAAACAAAAACATTCACTATTGTTAGTGTTTTACATGACTACCTAAAAGGGATAAATGCAGAAAAGTAGATAAAAATGAACAGCAATAAAGTAATTAAAATAAACTATATACCTACTCTTCGAGAAGGGAATAACATTCAGAACCAACACACTGATCATTTTAGCAGGAAATGAAAAAAAAGGTTACTTTTAAAACAGGACCAACAGCATCCATTTACACGACTGAATCGACCATACAGGGAAACCTTCACAAAGCGCTCCAGTCGATGGACTTCTTTCCTGACTTCTTCAGCAGTTCATTGGCCTTTGAGAAATGTTTACATCCAAAGAAGCCACGGTGAGCAGACAGTGGCGAGGGATGGACGGCTTGCAGAACATGGTGTCGATTCTATAAGTCAACAATCAGAAAACAATGTACAACTGTATGGAATATTTATCGGATCTACTTGTTCAGTTATGAACTGAAAGAATTACACACATCAAGTTCTATGTTTCCAACATACCTTGTTGATCGCAGCCCCTTTCTTCTGAGCATAAGAGCCCCAGAGAATAAAAACAAGACCCTGCATGTTAGTGCTGAGCCAGTGTACCACCGCATCTGTGAAAATCTCCCAGCCCTTGTCTTTGTGAGAGTTGGCCTGGTGCGCGCGCACAGTTAGCACAGCATTCAGCAGCAGAACTCCTTCAACAGACATTTATAAAGAGTCATTAAACACATTTACATGCACAAGGAAATTTGCTTCTATGGTTATATATTTATTTGCAAAATAATGAAAGTAAACATGACTTTGGAATTAACATAAATTAAAGGGGTCCTATTCTGCTTTTTTTTTTTTACCTTTTCAACTTTCTTTAGTGTGTAATATTGCTGTTTGAGGTTGAAAAAGCTCTGCAAAGTTACAAAGCACAAAGTCACTCCAGCGGGAGTTAATCTCTCTATATCAGAGTCACTGTTTCTGAACTCCCTGAAACGCCTCAGTTGTAGTCTTGAGTTTTCTTCTGGGAACAAACACGTCACAATATTCCTCATTTTAATAATTCCTGCACAAGACATATGCTAAATAAAGGGGTTGAGTTGCTTTAGTAGCGTTTTGAAACTTGAGGTTATGGTAAGAGGCGTGACATTTCCGAAACACGCTCGAAGCGGTTGACCAATCACAAGACAAGGATCCAGCCGACCAATCAGAGCATATTTTCCTTTTCGGAAGGAGGGGCTTCACAGAGACAGGAACTAAACAGGGCTGCGTTGTGTTTCGAAACTGCCAATGATTCTATGATCAACTTAAGCTTACGATGCTTTTGAGAAACGCAACCCTGAGCGTTACTGACAGACTGGAAAGACAGGTGCTGCAACAATGGAAAATGTGAGAAAAATAATGAGGTTTTTTTTTAACATTCAAGCATGAAAACCTATTCTAGTAGAGACTCTAAAGCCTGGAACACACCAAGCAAACGCCGACGAACTAGCGTTGATGAAAGCCGACTGTGTTGTCGCCTTGCGTTGGGGTAAAAAGCTGCACTTGAACACACAGAGAGAACTACTGCCGACTGTCTGCCGACCGTGTAAATGAGACAACTGTCTATTTCTGCAGATATATTCGTCTATATTCGTCATTCAAAAAGGGAAACCGACACTGCCGGCTGCAGATACACAAACCATAAACAAAGCAGTGTGTGCTTACCGTTTTGAATATCAATCCTGCTAAACACTTTCTTTATTCCACTCCGCCCATGTTAATATTGAAATATTCGCCAAGGAACACTCAGGTAAGATGACGTAACATTAGAACAGCTTTCTATCTGTACCGTTTTTACTTTTTTGCTCGCTGTTTTGCTATTATTCTAAGCTGAACAGCCAATCACAGTTCTCTCTCTCACCGACGGCCCGACACAGATTCAACATGTCGAATCGGCCAAAAAAAAGCAGACAAGGACCAATTTCTGCCGACAGTGCAGAACCGTGCGGAACACACTGAGAAAACTTAGCCGGCCGACGCACAAAAACGGCTTAGTGTGTTCCAGGCTTAAGACTTTGAAAAAAGGAATAATAGGTCTGATGGGAGAAAAGCATTTTTTCCCAAATTACTGATTTAGAAGAAAAAGCCAAATTAATGTGCAATTCCAAATATTAGTGGTTTAAACAAGTGTTTTCTTTCTTATTTTCTTAATAAACAATGGTTCCAGTTCTACATTTGCTTTGATTTGTTTGCATCGTGCACTGGTCCAATGCTCCTCTCTCTGATAACATAACATTTATTTTATATTTCCTTTTTCTTATATTTTCAGAGTGAGAGAAGACAGGAAGGAAAGGGAGAAGAGAGAGGACAGCAGGATCAGGAAAGGACCATGAGCCAGTGGGGCCAGTTAATGCATAAGCATAGCTTCTATGTTAAGACTGTCTTAACTCTTTCCACGCCAGAGTTTACTACAAAAGTTGCCAGCCAGCACCAGCATTTTTTATCACATTCACAAAACTTTCATAGTCCCCAGAATATTTTGTTGAATGAATATGTAAACAGTCAATATCTCTAAAGAAAGAACAGAGAAAAACATTCCATTGCATTCCATTGATCATCAACATGTGAAAGTGGGTAGGTTTCTTTAAAAAAAAAAAACATTTTGAACAGCTGAGAAATCGTGTTTTTGGTAAATCATCTGGAGAAATTGTTTTGATATTGCAATATATATAGCAGAAAAAATAAATATCGCTATGTCAGTTTTTTCCAGTATCGTGCAGTGTCATCAGTTCTGTAATGAACCAGTAAAGTGCATGCCATGAAAAGGAAAAAGCATGAATCACACCTTGCGTTGCCCATCCTGTAAGATCTCCATGGCCGGGTTGCTCAAAGCCTTCGATGTCTGAAGCCAGTTCTTTGAATATGTTCACCAAGCTGTGAACAGCAAAAGTGACATAAAATAATTGCATCCAAAACAAAGAATCCTATAGCCCTTATAATAATTTGTAACATCCTTGTGCTCATCTGTTCAATGTCATTAAAAATAACAGAGGTTGAAATTAAACATAAGCTGTCAGAATATAATTTCGCACAGTCTCGTTAAATTGTCTTTTACAGTTATGAACCTGAGAATTATGTTTGAGTATCTTGAGGTTCTTATCTCAAGGGCATCAAGCCCATATTGATCCAGACGGATTTTCTACCTCATCTGTAAATCAGGAATGAAAGAGCTTATGAAGGGTCCGATCCCGGAATCCACTGCCGCATCAGTGTATATCTAATGAGTGATTTATAATCAAGTCATTAATCAATATTTATCCTTCAAAATATTAAACTTGAATTACTTCATGCGTATGTTAAAGCATTTGTTTTACTTTTTCTCTTCAATCTCTAGAGAATAATGATAAATGTTGTACCTCTTTACTGAGAGAAAGAACATGCTATCAGGATGTTTTGGGAAAGCTTCCCGTTTAGAGCAAGAGCTCGACCGACTCCACCCTTGAAGAAGCTGTGTATCGGTGTATGTGCGCTAGCGCTAGTATTGTTTGTTACTGGTCCTGTATTGGTGAGGTAAACATCTGGCACCCTGGGGAGATTGACTGACTTTAGAAACGCAGTTCTGCGACCTGGAAGATCACAATGTAACTCAAACTAGGGTCCAGGTGTCAGCCTTATTACAAATTGAGATATGCTCCTGCATATCAGCCCATGTGTGGAAAATTTCTCTATTTCTTAGCCAATCAGAATCATCCAACCTGAAGTAATGACGTAGTTGTGACCTTAGAGAAAAGTGTAATTGCTGTGAAATGTGAAATGTCAGCGAAGCCTACGAATTCCTTGCTGAGTATTGAAGCTTAACAATATAGTAACATACACTGCTGTTTAAAAGTCTCTTATGCTCACCAAGGCTGCATTTATTTGATAAAATAAATAAATAAAAAAAAACCTAATATTTTTAAATATTATGACAATTTAAAAACTGTTTTCTATTTGAATACATTGTAAAATATAATTTATTCCTGTGATCAAAGATGAATTTTCAGCATCATTACTCCAGTCTTCAGTGTCACATGATCCTTCAGAAATCATTATATTATGCTGATTTGATGCTCAAAAAACCTTCATTATTATTATCAATGCTGAAAACAGTTATGGACCTTTTTTTTTCAGGATTCTTTGATTAATAGAACTTCAAAAGAACAGCATTTATCTGAAATAGAAGGCCATTAACACTTGGCCACATAAATACGTCTCCACAAAACAAACATAAATCTGATCTAGTTCAATTCCAGCGCTATATGCAAATTTGACAGAGTTCACGTCAGCGAAAGCAACAGATATGAGCTGCGTTTTATTGATCATCAGCTAATTTCAAACTCAAAGACCACAATAGGAGAGAGAGCGGCAACAGCACTGGTACCATCATTTAGTTTCTTTACTTGTAATGAAGATGATTGTGTGTTGAGCGTCTGCAACTTAGTTTTATTTGCGGTAGTTTGTGCATCGTCTTGCTGAAGAGATACACTGCTCATCTGTGGTTATATCTGGATATAACGTCATATAGCCAATAACACGCTCTCACACGTTTCTTTTTTTAGCATTGTTGAGATGACTAAAATTGGAAAACATAATGTGGTTTCAACAACCAGATTACACTTGTCCAGTTTCATCTGGAGTGCGTCTCAGAACAACTCCAGGGCCCGTATTCATAAAGAATCTTAATGCAAAGAGTAGCTCCTAGTGACAAAATTCTAAGAAAATTCTTAGAAATGTGGGCGTTTACTCTTAAAATTAAAGAAAAAATCCTAGTAAAGAAAAAAGTAATTCAGAAAGTATCTTAACCCTTAAAAGAGGTCTTAAGGTCAAAACTGTTAGGAGCACGGACGAGGACTTTTAAGAGGCTTAAGAGTTTCTTTTGCAGAGGAGAAAATGGCAGAAAGACGAAGAGGGAGAAGAAATGTGTTGTAGACAATGGATGACAGTGAGTTAATAAGACGCTATATATTAGATCGTGCAGGGATCATGTTTGTGACTGATCTTATTAGAGACACGCTAACATCTCCGACACAGCGCAGAAATGCCATAGCGCCAGAAATGAAAGTAATCACTACATTACGATATTTGGCAACTGGGAAAATTCCAGGTTTGATACATTAAAACCAACATTCAAACCACCACTTAAATAGACATGCCAGCAATCAGTGTAATTGGAAAGAGTGGAACAATTTTTATCATTCTAAGCCAATCAAATACCTTATAGGAAATTAACAGCATGGTAAATTTAAAAAAAAGGATTTATATACACATATATAATGTGTGTGTGTGTGTGTGTGTGTGTGTGTGTGTGTGTGTGTGTGTGTGTGTGTGTGTGTGTGTGTGTGAGAATGGTCAAATAGGAAAAATTACGCATGTCATTTCAAAGTGAAGGACAAAGTGTAGAATAGACCCTATACTTAAAATCACTTTTTTTTCTTTTCTTCTTGGACAACCAACCAATCACAGTCTTCAAAAGATTGTGTCATACATAGCCTCCTTACTAAGATGAAAGTTTTTGTCTTTTCCTTACTCAGAGTTGCTCTCAGATCGGTCCCGAATCGCTTTTAAGCCAAGACTCCTACGTAAAAGTTTTTAAGCTAAATTAAGAGTTTTCTTAGAGGATTCTTAGAATCTTCATGAATACGGGCCCTGGTCTTTTTACGATCAGATAGCCATCCGATCTGAGAAAACGCATGAAGTGACCAGGTGTAAACAGGCCCTTTGGTTAGAATAATTAAAAAAATGTGTAGTGTTGGGAAACACAGATCTAATATCATTAAAGGAACACTCCACCGTTTTTTGAAATAGGGCTTATTCACCTTCTTTCCTACATTTAGATAGGTGGGCAAATGCATTTTTGTCTCAGTGCATGCATTGTTTTAGTTTGACAGGGTTGGCGCTAGCTTAGCTTAGCATAATGAATGGAATCCTTTGTTGCCAGCTAGCATGTCCTGAGTAAAAGTGATATAAAAAATGTAAAAAACCCACCTAATTACTTCTTGCGGCCTGCGTATTCACAACAAGTACAAATAGCGATGCAGATTAACACTAGGCGATTTCCTAGGCAGATATTGACTTATATATTAAGGACTATATTAGGGGGAAGCACAGGCGAAGCACTGCTACTTGGGTGCAGAGATATCACGCCCAAGTAGCAGTGCTTCGCCTGTGCTTCCCCCTAATATAGTCCTTAATATATAAGTCAATATCTGCCTAGGAAATCGCCTAGTGTTAATCTGCATCGCTATTTGTGCTTGTTGTGAATACGCAGGCCACAAGAAGTAATTAGGTAGGGTTTTTTTTTTATATATCACTTTTATTCAGGACATGCTAGCTGGCAACAAATGATTCCATTCATTATGCTAAGCTAAGCTCACGCCGACCCTGTCAAACTAAAACAATGCATGCACTGAGACAAAAATGCATTTGCCCACCTATCTAAATGTGGGAAAGAAGGTGAATAAGCCCTATTTCAAAAAACGGTGGAGTGTTCCTTTAAATATTAAAGTGTCTGTATAATGTGTGTTATTTAATAACATTTTAGGGGTTGTTTTATGGAGAGCTTAAATAATCAGGCCAATAAGAGACTTTTAACTACAATTTACATTTTTATTATACAAAAGTTTCAGGTAAAACCATTTAGAAACTGGTTCATGGTTCACAGGAACTGCCCCCTAGTTGCAAACCATAAAAATGTTTTGAAACAGTTATGCCAAAGCCTTGTCACGTGACTTTGACAGTTTGATACGTGCTCCGAATCACTGGTTTAAAACAAATGGTTCAAAACAAATCAATTGCTAATTGATACACATCACATTATAGTAATCTGTAAAGCTGCTTTGAAATTATGTGCATTGTGGATAGTGTTATGACGACTGCAAGACAATACCTTGGTGGAGGTGGCACAGGTCTCTGAACGCTGAAGCAAAGCCCATGAGCCTGGTTCGGCCCATGATAAGGGTCCTGGCCAAGTATCACAACCTTAACCTAGAATCACAAGAAAAAAATATCATTATAAAGTGCAAGACACAGTGTTTTGTTTTTTAAGTTCTGCATAATGCCATTTCATGCAACCCCTTTGCACCCTTTTAATTTCTTATAGATTTCATTCACCACCATAGAAGTTTATATAAATGATTTATCAGTGCACATCTTTTTTTATTTTTTTTATTGTATTAATGCGCAATTGTAATCTTTAATCTAAATATCTCCCCCTCCCTCTTGCAGCACATCTCTTCTCTGATGATGTGTTTCCTGGCGCGAGGGAACCTGTCACTCACATGAGATCCACCAATAGCAAACCACAACCATCCAAACAATTCCCCATGGACAAAATCAAGTCCCGTCCTAAATTTTTTTCTTGCTCGAGAAGCCGTTTCACTCGGATACACATTCACAATAGTAAAGAAAAGACTATAGCAACTTCCATTTCATGTCGACTTTGTTTCCAAATGCCTATTTAACATCTGACTGGAAATGTTTTAGGAAAACATTGCTGATGAACACATGCAAAAATACCACTTCCATCTGAAAATATGCATATCAAAAAGAGATCTTTGCAATGCATGCATGTCATCACATGTATGTGCTATTAGGGGATGACTATAAAGCTAATGGACATTGAAAAACAACTAAACTTTTTTTGACTTCATGGAGTCTTTAAAGCTAAATAAAGCAGCTAAATTCTCAGAGCAAGCTAAATGCTTTTGAACATAATTCTTTATCTGGTGATTTTAACATTTGGCAACTAAAACCAAAATAAAATTGCCTCCTAAATGTTTCATTTTGTCCTTTTTTTTTTGTCTAAAGCATTTCTAGGGTTTAAACGCAAAGGAACAACTGATTAGTTAGACCTGCCTTACATACGAACATGACATTCAACTCACATCTTGTACGTCACATGTCCGTGTCCAGGAGAAAACTTCATTTTCAGGAGGATAGATGGTGTGTTTTTTCCTCTCCTCAGCAACAAAAGACATCAACTGCGAAAGACAAGCACTGCTGTATATCACTCTTCTTTCATCAAGGGTTAAAGTTAAAATGATTGTTCATGTCTTACTTACTGACTTAAAGTAGTTCTTTCCGAATTCTGCACTGAGAGCTTTCTTCCAGCTCTCTCCAAACCCGTCCGGAGCAGTCTGGAGAGCAGAGAGCCTTTCCAGAGCCGCTTTTTTGTTTTTGTTGATCCGTTCAAGTTGCTCAGGACTCAGAGATAAAGACGAGGAGACGTCTTCGCTCTCCAACTTTTGCTTTTTCCCCTGAGGTGATATTTTAATGTATTTGGTTGAATTCCAAGATCGTTTGGCGGCACGGCCGAGCATTTGTACATTTAAAAAACGAAGACAAGCTATACTTGAAAACATTGTCTATTTGTTATGTCATAGAATGCCTTCTCAAAATGCATCAAAGTTTTGAGGCCAAGACTCAAATGATTTAGTAAACCACGGTTTCTCAAACTCGGTCCTGGAGGGCCACTGTCCTGCACAGTTTAGCTCCAACCCTGATCAAACACACCTGAGCAAGCTAATCAATGTCTTCAGGATCACTAGAAACTCACAATTAGGTGTGTTTGATCAGGGTTGGAGCTAAACTGTGCAGGACAACAGTGGCCCTCCAGGACCGAGTTTATAGTAAACCGTTAGCGCGCCACCATTGGTTGCAGGCACGACCAGAATGCGCGAGATTTTGATTTATAAGCAACTCAAATATGTGCAATTAACATGTAAGCTGTTTTGTTTACACTAACATGTTCGCAGTATGTCGTTTGAAGTAATAGCCAAGTGACTTAAAACTACTTCTTCTTCTGTATTATAAAGGTGCATTAGCGCCAACCACTGGACTGGAGTGTGGGCAGCAGAAACACAGGAACAAAAAAAAAGTAAATAAATATAAAATTATTACTTAATTCAATTATTTAATTATTTAATGAAATAATTAGTATCTTTCAGATAATTTATTAGGACGTAAAACTACTTCCGGGATTGTGTAAACTACATTTCGCGGGAATATGGGGAAAATAACAACGAAGTGTCAGTCAGAGCCAATTCTATTTGCTCCTGAATGACAATATGTTCAACAGATAAATAAAGCAGCAACACTTTCATTCATATTTCAAGCGAAATGTGTCGACATATGACTCCAGACCAGAGTAAATAAAGTGTGTTTTACTCACATCATCACTTGCATCTCCTGAGCATGTAAGATTTCTTTTTTTGCACGCTGGCGAAAAGAACGACGTAATACTTTTCTGTCCAATCATTTCCGCAAATAAAATTAATATTTAAACGAAATCGACTTTAAAAGAGCAATACTCGAGGTATGGGGTGCGTGCAGTTGTAACTCCCGCCAGATATCAGTGACGTATATATATGACGTGAGGACGTCACATGCTCGGCGTGCGCATGTAGAGTGACAAAATAAGATAAAAGTTGTTACATTTAATACTTTACATAAATGTTACCCCATGTAATAGCACACTTTCTAAGTAGGCTATATTCAAAACTATTGAGAGAAGAAAAAATGCTATTTTTGTTCTTTTATTTTTACAACACGAACTCTTTGAGTCAGGGTTGACTATAATAGGGTATAATTCTTATGTATATGATGGTCACAAAAAAATCTTTGAAATGTCAAAATTACCCTGTGTTTACACTATAATAGCCTAAAGCCTAAATGTTTTTCTCTGGCTATTGGTTTTGATTTCATTGATGTTACTGTTGTTATTCGCTACTTGGTATAATTTAAAGTAAGTCGATTTTTGCATGAATAAAAAGCTTGTGTATGCCATGGCTATAATGGTTTTGTACATATAACTCTGTTTTGTTCTGTACTTAAAGCACTTATTTATTTATTTTACAATATAGGCTACTACTATACGGCGACTACTACTTTTGGGCCTATTTTCATTAATAATATAATTAAGATAATAATTCATGATTATAAATGATTTAATGAAAAGGGATGTGGCATAGGGAGGAAAGACAAGGGAAGACAGAAAACATTCGCCTTTAAGAATGAGACTTTAGGCTGTAAGATAGACATGTAAATAAAACCACAGCGACCCTGTGTGGTCACTGGTGAAGCAAACTGCAAATCCATTACACTATAGTTTTGCATATGCTATGACATAATTCTGAAATAATTTGATGTCAGATGTCACTTGGTTTGATTATCTAATGTAGAATGGGGTGAATTCATTTTAAGTGATGGGGTTGATTTCAGGATACTGTATATGATCTGAAATTTGTTTATCATTTTGAAGTGACGACTTTGTCAAGTAAAAATGTATTTTCAAGAACAGCAACGTTGTTTTCCTCTCTTCCTCACTCTTCTTCAGTCATTTTCTGTGGACTTCTGTTAAGGTGAATAGCATGTGGTAAATAAAAAAGCTAAATACATTTTTTTTTTTTTTTTTTTTATTAAAAATTAAAAAGACAAGCCTATAGGAAAAAGAGAGATGATGCCTCATCAAAAGCCACTGTTGAATGAGTTAATATGACATATTAAACAATAACAACAACAAATCATACTGAAATTAACCATGTGAAAAAGCTGTGGTATCAGGGTTCTATGTTTATTAAGTAAAGGGTAGCCTACTCTTTAATTTTGTTTTGTATTTTGAAAATGTAATTTTGGGATATTCAAAATATGATAACAGTGTGATTAAGGAGGCTTTTGTAATTAATCTGTTAATTTTATTAGTCAAATTTCACATCCATAAGTGTAAGTTTTCTAACAAAAAGCCCCTTTTCTCAGTATTCCTTAAAGAATTCAAAAATTACTTTTCTACTATTCAATCTAGTACTAATGGAAAAGCTATTAAGACTGTTAATTTGTGCACTGTCTTCTAAATCTTTGATTGATACAAATGTCTTGTATTTTTGTGATTTATTATTATATTATATTATATATATATATATATATATATATATATATATATATATATATATATATATATATATATGTGTGTGTGTGTGTGTGTGTGTGTGTGTGTGTGTGTGTGTGTGTGTGTGTTTCTTTGCTTCCCTGGCTCTAAAAGTGTATGTTGTATTGTTTTGTTGTTTAAAGCAATAAATAAATTAAAATTAACCACTTTGCATAAAAAAAAAAATAAAAAAAAAAACCTTTACAATTATTCACTGATACATGATTTCATTTTAGGCTATATTAGTGCTTTCTTTTTTTCTGATCCCGCCCATCGGTCCTGACAACAAATCATTGTGTATTGTAGCCTATTGGTAAGGTTATTTTTTATGAATTAAACACGTAGCTTCCAGAAAGCGCAATACATATCATCGCTGCCAGCTTTGGCCAAAACCAGGAAAATACACATTTCCCCCCATTACGCTGTTAGTGGTGAAACGTAAGATTTGTCTGGAGTGTTTTGATGTAGCCACTTGTCGCTAATAGGCCTTTCATATCAAAGCGCATGGAATGGCCTATATGTGTATTCTAAGCACAATGAATTGGGCTAAATCATGTAACAAAATAGAACGGGTCAGTAAAAAACTATAAAGTCTGTCATTTTCACAATAGGCTCCTATATTAAACAGCGCAACACGACGCAAAGTCATCTTTCCCCCAAAGTTGCACATATTAGGCTAATTGTGTGCATTTGGTAAGATGGTAAAAAAGAAAGAAAGTTGTCCTTCTGACCTGAAATTGACCTGAAAGTGATGGAGCCTCATGCCAACAAAGTTGAAAAACGCACAGATTACTGAAGTAATCTCGGGTTTAGATTACTGTTCATTCGTCGTACACCGCTCTTAATCCGTAATATCATCCTTAGATAATAATATGTCCCTGGATATTAGAAAAACGCATCCAGGGAATAGGTCTAAAAATATTACCTATATAACGGAACACGATGTTTAACTGCTGACTTTAGCTTTGTGTATTGCCAGGCTGTACACAGATTGCTGTGACAAATCCTTTGCAATTTTTCGATCATTCTGAATTTAAGTTTTGATTTGATGAATACAATTTCTGATGAATGAAACTCTCAAAACGCGTTTATTTATTCCCCCTTTTATTGTGAGGTTGTTGGAATATCAGTTGGTCTCTTTATTTGCTTTTTTTTTATAGCCTAGTATTTTATTTATAGCCTATGTATTATTATTTAATAATTGTATTAATTTAGTTAGGTGCATTTTTATTGAATATATGCCTATTAATTTTGAAAATTTGCATTGAAACAACTTGATCGAACGCCAACATTTTCTGTGGAAAAAAAGATGTTGGACATCTGAGCCTTTGAGGAGAGCGTGTTTTGTGGTTATTTGCCTGATAAAGGATCTGAAAGACATCAGACAGAAGCGGATCTCTGTTTTCCTGCAGCTTCAGGACAGGAGATGGGCACGAAGTTGCCAGACATGCTAGAGGGATTAGGTGGAGGGGAGGGGAGGGGGGAATCAAAGTTGAAAGCATTTGTATTCTCCTCAGATTCAGGCTGTCGCTGTTCCTGCGACGACACCTTGAAGGGCGATAGGAGCGTGTGGGTGTGAAAAGCAGCGAGTATAAAGTAGGTGGGTTTGAATGCGCTCGGAAACATTGCAGCGTTGGACGCGAGCAGGACTGGAACCTCAGACCGAGAGCTGAACTTTTACAGTGCAAACTGGACTATGGCATTATTTTTTGACCAATCGTTCGATTTAGTTCAAAAAATAACCCTGGACACTGAGAGAGATTTTATTTTCAACTCAAACATGGTCCAGTTTACAGGTGAGCAACCCATAACTTTGGGTTAAACACGTTTGTTGGATTGGGTAACACATTATTTTAAAGTAGGCTATCCTTGATAGCTACATATCTTACATGTGTATATATATATGATATAGATTTATCACAACTTAAAGTTCAACATTAGAAGAAGAAATATTTAATGTATTGTTTTAACTTAAAAAAGAACGTGTTCGTAGGCTAGCCTACTTGACTTAAAGTATTAAGTTTAGTTAACTTTAGTTTAGTTATGTTTCATATTTAAGTTATTTTAACGAATTTTTAAGTTGTTATAGCCTAACTAATTTCAGCAAAATTTTTACCATAGTAATAATAGTAAATTATGCATAATTACATGCAACTAACCCTCAACCAAACCCTAATCCTATAGTATGTTGTTAATTAATATTACTTAGTACTTAAATATATAATTACACTGTAACAATGACATATAAAAATAAAGTGTAACCTTGGATTGTTATAGACTACTTTGAGCAATTGAATAATCATTGTTCTTATTCTTTCTTTTGTGTTATTTTCGCTATATATTTTTAAATAGAAAGACCGTTCTTTATAAAAACGTTCCTTCTAAAAAAAAATATACCAGAACTCTTCGATTATTTATTTCCATTGATGGTTCCATGAAGAATCTTTAACATCCTCTGAACTTTTCAATTTGACAAAAGGTTCTTTAGATTATTAAAATGGTAATTTTTTTATGGAACCCAGAAAGGTTATTCAATGGGCGCGGGACCTTATTTTAAGAATGAATCGGGAAAGATGTGTTTTCTGACACTTTACTAAACAAGTGACTTTAATTTTTAGATGTAACAACAACCAAGCATACGCTGTCTTCTCCTGAACTCGAAAGAACTTACAGTGCTGATGGGCAGAGGAAAAGGAAGAGGACGATTTTTAGCCGCGCGCAATTGTCAGAATTGGAGCGCGCGTTCATGATTACGCCGTATCCAGACATCACTCTGCGCGAGAGACTGGCTGCGCTCACACTGCTTCCAGAGAGCAAAATTCAGGTATTTCAACTGTAGTGTAATAGAGTAGAATAGGCATATTATGTTATTTTGATTTCAACGTCTTGATTTGACATTTTAATATTTATTTCCAGGTGTGGTTCCAGAACAGACGGGCTCGCAGTATGAAAAGCAAGAAGCTGACCACACCAGTAAGGAGGAGTCTAGGCGGGGAAGTGAGCTCTGGATGTATACCTGTCACTGCCTTTCAACCAACCAGTCTTGATTTAAACCTAGAACTAAATTCAGGCGTCCATGAACAAAGAGACAGGGCAACAGAGGTCAACAGAGGCCCGGGTCACCATCAGCAAAGCCTTAGACAAGCTCTGAGTCCCTGGTCTCAAAATCTCCCGCACCCAACGCCACCCCATCCCTCCATCTCCCCAGACCTGCCTGGAGTCCTACAGTGGGGGAATAGACACTCGGAAACAACCGGAGTGTCATCTTTCTCCAATTGTCCATCAGACAGATTGGCTCAATATCCGTTCCAAAACCAGTCGAACAGTCTCTGGCAGAATAACTGCTTCACGACTCACCCTGAAGCGTTCTCTGGACACCAGCTGAAATCATACTGTCCTGCCAATCAGGCCATATATTCCTCCATGTCTGTGGACCAAGTGATTCCCACACATCAAACCAGTTTAGATGAAGCACTTCAGAGACAGGCTTTGACACACTATCCTCAGACCTCACTGGGAGATATTTCTGACCTCATATATAAAGCAGCTGTAGTCACCAATCTGGAGGACTGCTAAACAGAATATTTCATTTATTGTTACATGAACACTATTGTAAAAAATATTCTCTCTGGTGAACTTGTATTTGTCTCCAATGTCTTAAATGTGCTAATGGTACTTATTTTTTACAGTAATATGTGCACATGGAACATGCTTCTCCTCCTCTTCTTCTTCTTTTTGTTTGTTTGTTGTTGTTGCTATTTTGCACAACTGTAAATGTGAAGAGCTAGTTTAGGATTGTCCAACATAGGCAGGATTGTGAAAATGCTTTTATTGTTGAGATACAGTCAGCAAAAGAGAAGAAAGCCTGCACTCTAAAATGCTTTGACCTGACCAGCTGTTTCCCTGTATTAATTAATACAAAATATTTTGTATAACAAATGTAAATAATGTTTTTAATGTGTTTCTGTCGGTTGTGATTGAAAAACGTTCCTCTCTTTATCCAGATGTTCACATTGTGTGTATTATTATTATTTATGTAAATAAATCACTTGTATATTTATTTACATTCACATTTAACAAATGAATTGGTATCTTTGCCATAAAAATTACACTTACATCTGACAATAGTAATTCTTCACAAGTAAACATCTCCTTTGTTTGCTAAACGTGTAACATATTAGGATATTGTTGCATTAATCTAGCATGTACTAATGCGCAAATCAATCTCGACCAATCTTTTATTCATAACATCAAAGGTATTGTTGGGGTTTTATATAATCTTAAATATAAGACAATCACATGTGAAATACAATGTGTTGCAATAACAAGGAACAGAAATGAAATCAAAATTCCACCTCACCAGAACAAAAACAAAAACAAAACCTGGGAATAAACAACAAAATAAAAAAACAATAAATGAAAGATAACAATAAAAAAATAAAATAATTTAAAACCCCCAGGGCTCATGTTTTATCAGCTTATGGGTCTTAGATTACATTTGGATTTGAAGATCCAAACAGTATATTACTGTCGAAGTAATTATGGAGAAAATATCAGGGATAACTGGACACTGATCTCTATGTATCATAATCATCTCAACACAAAATAATCTTCAAATAAAATATAATAAATTCTCATAATCCTAGTGTCAAATCTACAGTCGTACTCTGTTTTGTGTGTCAGCTTGTATGTGTGTTCCTGATGCAGCTACATCCTTTAATCCAAAGGAAGATATTGGAGGGATATGTGCTTATTTTGTTAGAAGCAAAACAGGAAATATAATAATAATCATAGACAGGTTGATCGGTACACAATGTTAGGTGATCCTGTATAATTCCTTTTTTATTTTCCTTTTGAGCCTCCAGATAATTCTTTCAATACAGCACAAGATGGCAGTAGAGCCAACCTTTAAGCTGTAATGCATATAAAAATTAAATATAATATTAATTGACACATTATTATAATTGATAACTATTATTGAGTATATAACTATGTAAAAAATAAATGTAAAAAAAATGAAGACTTCAGATGCAAAAGCCTCAAAGTCCGTCTAAAGTTTTAAAGGGGTGGTTGATTAGATTTCACTTTTCTAACTTTAGTTAGTGTGTAATGTTGCTGTTTGAGCATAAACAACATCTGCAAAGTTACAATGCTCAAAGTTCAAAGCAAAGGAAGATATTTTCTTTTAAAGAAATTGCTTTTTAAGGACTACAACAAATGTCTGGTAGGGACTATTCCTCCCGGGTTAGTGACATCACGAAATTTACATACACCCCGCCCCCCGGAACGCGATTTATAGATTATCAACACAGAATATGCTAATCAATGACTAGAACATAACTACACATAAGATACCTAAATTCATCAACAAACCATTCAGAAATGTTGTCTACATGTTGCCACTTCTTCTTGAGTCTCTCCATCTTTGTCTGACTCCAGTTTGAAAGGCTAAAAGTTTGTGAAATGTGTCTGTGTGAGTGCAAAAGCAGTTGAAGCTCCGCCCTCTGTGTCAGGAGCAGCAGCTCATTTGCATTTAAAGAGACAGACACAAAAACGGTTCGTTTTTTCTTACCCTCAAAAAGTGACAATTTTAACATGCTATATAAAAATATCTGTGGGGTCTTTTGAGCTAAAACGTACATACACACTCTGGGGGCATCAAATACTTATTTTAGATCTTGTGCAAAGGGCATTATACCACCCCTTTAATATAATTTTTTTTATCAGGCTCCTAGCTTTCTACCCAAGTACTGGCATTTCTGAATGGGCTGAGGCTGGTATTTAGTGAGTTTGAAGTGAAAGTATTTGATGAACATATACTATGTGAGGAGAGCATTCACTCAATATTATTATCTCATTTTTGACAGAGGTGACTTTTAGAGGCTTTTGCATCGGAGGTCTTCATACAGATTTTATACGTCATGGATTTTATGTCATAAGTTAACACAGCTGGCCTGGTGTCTTTGGAAATCTTTATGATTTTATTTCTCATCCAGTGGAAGTCAGGTGATGTTTATCTGATTTCTGAATAAAGTAAGCAGCACATGCACAGATACCTCAAGTGGCACTCAAGCACACCTTTTGGCCCCTTACTACCGAGATAAGTGCCCTCTTTTGTAAGACATATCTTAAGTCATATGTAAGACATCGGGCACTCCAGTTTCCTCTCAAAGATTCATCATGGCTGATGGAAAAGTTCACCAGGCTATGCATCAGGAAATAGTCAGTTAGTGGCATGATAAAGTATGCAGAGTAGACACCTATATAATGAAGGATGCCCACCTGGCTTTTACCATTATAGCTGGCTTGGACTTCCTGAGAGCCGCTGAAACCATCGTGGACGTAGGCCAAGGCAGATATGGCCTGGTTATACATACTAAGGCAAATTCTGTTTTTTATATATAGATCATATTATAATCTATTCACGATCATTAGATGAACACATACAACATCTGAACACTATACTGCAGAGACTCAACCAGGCATCAGAAGTGTCATTTCTTTAAACGGAAAATTTAAAGTTCCTTGGTCACATTGTCTCAGTAAAAGGAATGGAGGTTGACCCCAGAAAAAAAAATTCCTCCCAAAGACCTTAAAGCCCTCCAACGCTAAATAACTGCATAATTTTGATACATAATTACAAGTAATCTTTGTGTAAATGAAGATCTAACCTTGTGACAAGCCATCTTTGTTCCACAGCGTCTTCTTGGACATGTACAGCTTCAACTTCAACTTTTATTTATTTATATAGCACATTTAATAGCAACGTTGTTGCCCAAAGTGCTTCACAGTTAACTAAAAACAGTAAAACATGTTTTGTTGACAGCCCAGGCTCCACAAATGGCAAGAAAAACAAACTGGCACAGCCTGGACCACGAAACATAACAAACAGTGTTCCAGCCAATAACTGACAAGAATGATTTGGGTGTGGGGGTTGGGGGGTTAGTGCGTGCGCACATGAAGGGGGGTGTGGAGAGTGGAGGAGAGAGAAACATGAAGAGGGAAGTTAGCTAGATGAGAGATGTCCTAGACAACGACTAACGTTAAAATGTTATATTCTTGAGAATTTTGATATGGCCGACACACGACCAAAGAGATGACGTTCTGATGAACAAATAACAAAGAATAGGGAAAACTGTTCAAAAGGTTCAAAACTCCGCCGGCAGAAGGGCTTCCAATCCGACATTCAGGTGGCTCTGTTTTTGATGGACAGGTGGGTAAATCCAGTTTGTTTTTTCTAGATGGACGTTCATGTTCGCCTAACCAACACAAGGATATAATTCATGACTGTTTCAGGAAGCACAGAAGGGAGGGGGATGGGGCGATGGGATGAGGAGGAGGGGGGGTCGAGCTAGCCTCCGTTTTGTTTGACAATACTTTGAACGTCAACAAGAAGTGACGTCACCCAACATTGCTTAGAGCAGCTTTAATTTCTTTTAACCATATTCATCAACATATAAAAATGAAATAATCTTTAGAGTAATGTTATAAAGGTAGAAGGTGTTCTTAAAAACATGCTGAAAAACAAAAAGTTATTAAAAGTCATGTCATCTTAAATGCCAATGTGTGAAACAGCTGTCGTCATAGTTTCACAATGAGTGAGAAAGGTTGACAGCTAAATCTCAAAACTAGGTGAATCATCCATTTAAATAAACAAAACACACAACAAGTTTGCTGGCAAAACGAGAAAGCTACAGAGCTCGTAATATAACCAGAATCAACACTGATTTCAAGCTTGGCTTTTCGGAGATGGCAAAAAATCCTCAGGGATTTAAAATGTTGTAAACGTGACGTGGAGATGGTATTTTATGTTATTCAACAGGTGAGTAAGGTATTGAACATATAAATTGCCATATGTAGCTCTCTAACAGAGTTCATTGTAAAGCATCATCTATTGTGAAGGCTCATTTCATGGTTGTAGCGCTGTGCTGGAATTAACTTACCCTTTAAAACATAACACTTTATACCCAAATGTAAAAAAAAAGTTACTCGAATCAATGAACAGCACTAATAAAGCCCCATTCTTAGAGATCATTAACTAAAAAAAGTTGGTTTAGGGTTTAGTTACCCTTTAAGCCTAGTGGTGAATGTTTGTGAGCAGTAGAATAATCCCTCTCTCTTATTTTTAGTTATGAGAAAGAACCATTTGCCAGTCAGGCAGAGCCGAAACACAATCGAAATAATGTTCTTCCGCAAAATGCATGCAGTTTTGTCTTTTAACCGCTAGAGGGTAGGCTACCTTTAAGCATGTGCCCGACAACTGCAGTTAAAAGTTCTGATTCTGCAAGACCGCACGAGCCGCTGCTCCTCCCCCTCATCCACATGCCAAAACAACAACATCCAGCGCCCTGCAGGGCGTCTACATCTCCCTGACTGACCTCCTGCCTTCATTGGTGACAGACAGCCAGGTAACTATCGTGTTTGCCCTAAACTTCGCACTGTCACTGCTGTGAAATGAAACCAGCCTTAACACCCCTCCATTAAGCTCAACAACAAGAGATATAGTCTGGTGTGTTCGCGTAAAATAGCGTCGTGCGGTTGGAAACGCCAACCAAATGAATAAATAAATAATGAAAAAAATGCCCTCAAAATTCAAGACACGACTTTACAGTGTGAGTTGTTTTTGTGTGTGTTTATAACATGATATAAAGTGAAATCATGAGCAAGAATACTACTCTTTTTTCTTTTCTTTTTTTTAAGTATAATATTCATTTTATACAACAGTTCAATAAACAGTAAGTTTTAGACACAGCAGTCAATTTCGCCAACTAAAGTAAAAAAAACACACACAAAAAAAACAACACAGAGTGGTGTTTTGTTCTAGACCGATTCAGATTTTAATGAATCAGAGTCAATGATTCATTCATCTCATAACAGTATTACTGTTACAGTTGATACAAGTTTGTTTAAAAATTCACCTAGACAGCAAAATGATACACAAAAAAGAAAGGCCATCCAAACTGAACTCTCATCAAAGGTGTTGTGTTGCACATTCCAGGGTAGAATGTTTCAGTGTTGCAGTTGTACTGCAATTTAATGAATGCTACTGTACCTGTGCTAAAATGATACTTTGATGGTAAGCAGGACCTAAAGGTGGACTTCAAACTGAGCCGGGTCTCTATATGGATGCCTTAATAATGATGTTGCCACATGGTTGGGGACACCACATAACTATATTGATAACCATGTCCTGGCACTTTCTGTCCCGGGGCCTTTCAGGTTCCAGTAGCCTCTGTGCGCAGCTGGTTCACACAAGAATCATAAAGATTCCAGCAAGTTGCCGACTGTCCAAGAGCTTAAAAACGATGTCCTTGGCCAGTGTGTGGGTGCCATAGATGGAAGTCATGTCTGAATCAAGACTAACACTGCGCCCACTGGCCAGGACTACATCAATCAGCTCTGCCTTTCAGATGCAGGCAGTATGTGATGGGAAGGGCAGATTCCTTACATATTTTTTGGGATATCCAGGTTCTCTCCATGATACAAAAGTCCTGAAGAACATCAGGATATACAGAGAGGCTCTGGATCCTCCACAAGGATTCATCATTGTGGGGGATGGTGTTTACTCCTGCATCATCCATCATGTGGCCATTATTTTCATCCATATCCGGAGCCAGTCCAAGGGAAGGTACTGGTCCACTTCAACCCCCACCAAAAGACACGCTGGCAGTGCCTGCTTTTCAAGTCTCTTTGGTGGACCACACCTTTGCCCCAACAGTCATCGTCATTCTCCATTATATCTGACTGACAACCGGAGACATGAAGTCACTAAAGTTGTTGATTACATTGGTTGTTGTCAGCATCGGCTGTGGGATAGAATGAGTGCACTCTATAACGTCCACTATGGTATGGTTTGCACTCTATAACGTCCACTATGGTTTCGGACACCATTACAAATGGCTGTCCTCTCAAATACTGCCCTACTTGAGGGTATTGGGGACGGTTTCAGATATACATACACATGTTCTCATGCACATCCGATTCCTTCTCCAAAGGGTTTGTTGTGTTGTGGGCAATATCAGCTGTTAGAGTGTGCACAGATCCGCATTTTTGACAACCTACCAGACAGGGATTTTTGGCATACTCTTTTTAACATACCATGATGCTCTTGTTCTAATCTCATGTAACCTACTATTTAGGATGGACTGATGCACATTAGGATGCAGGGATAGATGCGCTCCAGTTTTTCATTATATATGCAGAAACATACACATAGACAAATATTGAAAATAGAAACATAACTTAAAAGTAGATCGTAGAAACAGATTATTAGAAAAGTGGCAATAGGAAATTCCATCATTTGAGCCTTAAGGAAAAATTAAATAAGATACATGTAAAATTTGCCATTCAATTAAGTATCGCTATTAGGCTGAAGTCTATCTGGACCTATTCTGAATGCAAAGAACATTTTGGTATAGGCCTACAACTCATTTATTTTGTAGCATAGTATGTAGACTAGAAACACTAAAGAATCCTCATTTTTTAGCAATGTAATGAGTGCTCACAACTAACTTTGTAACATGCACAGACTTGGTTGGCATCAACCTACACATTCAGCGTTCTCTTACCCAACAACTAACCACAAACAAGAGTTCCATCTAGTGGCGAATTAATGTAAAGACATCACATATTCCCCTCTTAGTTAAATTCATTCTTTCTGTAGTCGATAAAGTGCATGAAATAGAAATAAAGAGCATCACATTTGTTATGAATAAACAATTTCACATGTATGTAAATAATACACTAAACGGAATAGTAAATAAATGCGAGAAAACACTCAATGATAGCAATATAAACATTATAACAGTAGGCTACTTTAATCTTTATGTGTGTGTGCTGTGAAACTCCACGTCAATTCCTGTGGCTAGTGTACATATTAGCCAGAACAAACTCACATCTCTAACTTTTGTCAGGCAGAGCAGAATCAGAAGCCTTTGAATTGTTAGGAAATGAAATTTCCCTAATAGACCATAGTCCGTGAGCTTGAGAATCTCAAACAGCAGTCTCAAAAGGGCCCACAATGTCTGCCAATTTTTTAACAAGGTGCAGAGGGGAAACTAACGGGGCTGGAGTGGCACAGCAAACTGCTCTTATATAAAGAATGCCAGAGAGCTGCCACTAGTGTGGTATGTATGCAGGCATTCATTTGTTCTTACAACTGTGCAGTTATTTCGGGAGACATTTAACTCATGTTTTAGATTGCAGCAGGAGTGTAACACAGGGTCCAATGCACAATTTATACAGTGCAGAGAGTTCAGAACAGTGAACTATCAGAGCAGTGGACAGGGAACATTCTCAGAACTTAAGGTTCTGGCAAGGTTCTCTGAACAAACCATCTTTTTTAATGTAAACGTTCTTTCTGATGGTTTACAGCTGGAGACACAACAACATGGCCTACACATTTTGGATGTCTCCTTTATCTGACTCATCTATTTGGGTTTCTACTAACGAGCTGCTGAGTTGAATAAGGTGTGTTTGATTAGGAAGAGATCGAAAATGTGTAGGCTACTGTTGACATAGGATTGAAAACACTGGTTTTTTTTTAATGCCCCCTATCGTTTCAGAAATAACGGCGAGCGTGGGCGCGCAGTCAGCGAAAGCTATACCAAACAGTTCACTACAGGCTACTTTATGCTGACTTCTAGCTTTCATATATTATTTTGTATATTATTTGTCTCCTATTGATAAATGTAATAAAAGGAGTTTGGTCGTTTAGGATGAAAGCGAAGTTCCAGAAATAGTGGCCTATGTCTGTAACATCCCTTTCTCCACGCCTGAAATTTGGGACACGTTTTTTTTTTTTTTTTTTTTTTTGACTGGCATGACAACATTTGATATGAAAATAAATTAAATAAACCAAATGAAAACGAATAAATAAGTGAAAGCATAGCCTTTAAAAAATAGTTATTAAAAAAAAGTAGTAATTTATTCAACATCGTTTTGAGTAGCGACGATTCGTCTTAAGGAGGCACTAAGACTCGAGAGCAACACAAAGTAGCTAATTCCAGACGTTGTTTAAAACTTGGGGATAAGTTAGGCTATTATAGCCAAATGAAAGCATATAAGAATTTTTTTTGGAGGAGGAGGGGGTGCACCGTGCAGTTAAGAGCTCACGGATGAGATGAGTTTTTTGCTTCTTTAATAGGCTTCTTTAAGTCAGATTGGGCTGTCCGGATAGGGTTGGGAACTAAGATCATTCCATCACCAGGAAACAGTGAACGAAAACATTCTGGAAAGTGATTTTGTGCCTCTATGTGATTGTACCACGAGGCGCCGCTCACACACCGATCGCAGGCTTCTGGAGGAGATGGAGACTCGGGAAAGAGGAGGTGTAGGAAGGAGGGTGCGGAGCTTGGGATTGTTTAACCAGGGCAGGGTCATCATTTTATCACCATGTGACAGTTCTGACTGGCACTTTTCCTTAGGCTACTGCGAGGCAGTAACATAACTTATCTATTGTCCCATATGCCAAGTTCAAGGCTTCATAAAAAAGATTGGTGCAAAACAAATTGTTAAAAAATGGGATTTCGTTATAGGCCCCTCTATGCAGTCCTTCTGTTCGCTTTAACGCACCCTTATGGAAGCCGAGAAATGACTATGGGCCGGTGCATGTCTCAATGGCGGCTCAGTGCACTATCCCATATAAGTTTAAAGGCCAATTAAAAACGGAATTTGGATTTCAAAATTTGGATTTCGTTAGAGCAGTTAGCTACCTATTGGCCCAGCCTGATTTGGCCATCTTCAGATCACGACCTGTGCCACTGTAGGCTATATATGGGGCATTTCAAGGATGTGTCAGTCCTGTTTGTTTGACCTCACAGAGGCTGATCTGCAACTGCTTCCAGACACTTACTTAATCTTAAAGTTCAACCAATACAGTAACTAAATATTTACATTAGGCATATACAGCCTATAGCCAGGGGAGAACTGCCCCGGTCGTTTTTGCCCATATTTTTTTCCTCCAGCATCAAATGTATTTTTTTTCCACGCTAGGGAACTATATTAGCCTAAGTAATTTAGGACTAAGAGAGTCCTAATGTACAAGTATGCGACTTTCAATTAACTTATCGGTTAAACATCACGGCCTATTTCGGAGAATCTCGGCCTTTTAAAAATCGGGAAAATGAACACGGGAGGTGGATTTTGTATGAATATTTGGCTAATAAATGATTGGGCTAAGCTAGGTCGTTAAGAAAAAATTGGCAAATCCAACCAAAAGAATTACTTGCATGCAGTAGATAGGCCTACATCGCCTTATTAATCAAGAATAACATTTCTGAATGGGTAAAATAACTGGATTGTACAGCTGCCTGTTTAATATTTTGGTAGGCTATTAAATGGCGCTTAGTCGGTCTATTTTTGTTCCTCAAGACATGACATTTGCTAACAAATTTGACCATCTTATGGCTTAATTGCACAAAAAAATCTTATAAATCGAAGAGATCAGTTTATTTCAGAGACGTCTCGAGCATTTGACAGCCAACGATGCGTGTAGAAAAACATAAAACATTAATAGCCAACTAATATTATTGAGACATTATTCTTTCACAACCATAGACACGTTTAAATATTTTTTAAATGAATCTAGTTGATTGGTTGCGCACCATTCTCCTCTTCAAAGGGGCGTGTTCTGTAGATTTCTTCTCAGAAAATGACGCATTGATCACATTACGAAGATCTAAATATTAAACAAAAAGTATTTATTGGTCTTAAACCAAGTTCCGTAAAATAATAGCCTAATTTAGACCGAACCAAGAGTTCTACAAATGTTGCTGTTCTTGCAGCCTATATTATGCACAAAGTTAATGCTCAGCTGAACACCTGCTGGCAGAACATTAGGCTATTTGAATGTAATATAGGCTTTATAATAATAAAGTAGGCTAATCCCTATCTAACGATAAAATAACCAATGTGGAAATGAATGATTGTTTCTAAATCACGTTTTTTTTTTTTATTATCTTAGAATGAAATTCACTTGGCCTAGGCCAAAACTGTTTTCTTGATATGATAATGTGTTTTAATGTAGGCCAAGTAAATGAACGGAGTTCGATAAATAGGCCTTGCTACTGATTCGGTGGAATGTAGATGCGCTTAGCCTATAGCCTACTCACGCAAATTGTAATCTGTTACAAATTCATTTTCGTTTCGTTTTTTTCGTACGTTCTGCTGAGGGGTAATCTTGGTGTAACTATAGGGATGGATACATACTTTTTACATACAAATAATACATTTTCATACTAATCACATCGTATAGCCTAGCCTATTCGTCCGAAATTGCGATTGGGGTGGTTAATCACATTCACGCGTAAAACATCTGCTATCCAGTGAGGCCGTTTTTTTTTTTTTTTTTTTTTTTTTCTTAAAGAAAAGAAATGAGTTACGAAATATTTATTATCGATTACAAAACGAACAATTATGAAATTTGATATAACATATGAAATACAAGTGGTGTGGATAGTGATTTAGGAAACGGTGAGTGGGCAATGTTGCAGAGAGCGCATGGATTCCGCAACAGGTCACATAATAGGCTGAACAGCTGACTCGAGGCGTGCTGGCAGATGGTTGGTATAAGCCGGGTGGTGGTGGTGTGTGTGTGTGTATGTGTGTTTGGTGGGGGGGCTCACATTCATTGTTTAGTTATTTGAGCCCAACGCACAGACAATAACCCTATCCAGTAGCAAGAAAAGATGGAAAAGCTTCTTCTTACAGAGAGGAAATGGTCTAAAAAAAAGTTTCGCAAAATCTCATTGTTTTGCCCGTCTGCTGCTTTCTACCCGCAGATGTCAGTCTTTCAAACTCATTTGCGATTCGTTTTTTCTTTGTAACAGATACATTTAGGCTACTTACATATTTTAAATGTATAAATAAATAATAATAAAAAAAAGTCCTATATGCTTTAGGCTGTTTAATAGATTATAGACCTGTAATTCTTGAAATCCATGAAGAAAAAAAATCACGGAAATTTCTTGATATTTAATTGTCCAAAGATGTACATGATTGTAGTCAATGGTAGGCTGTGCGATGTCTTGTGAATATGCTATTCCAACAAACAGTTATTAACTGCAAGAAGTCTGAAATTAGACCCCTACGTCAAAAAATGACTTTTTAATTTGGTAAGCGATGTTCTTTGAATATAGTCAGACTGCAAAAACGCCACAAAAAGGGGGACCTTTCACTTCTCCAAATACGGATTTGCCCCTCCTCTTTTTCGAGCTCTGAAACCCATTCATACTATAGGTCCCAACAGACTCTCGCAGCATCATCACGGTCTTATGGTTTTAAACGGGCTCCATCCCCACCCTCACCAGTTACAGGGTAATCGGCAGAGCACGGCACCTCTTCAGAGCATCTCGTGGATGTTTTAACTCTTATCCTGAGTGGGTTTATTTGGGAAGTGAATGTTCTTCTCGTAGAACAGGTGAGCGAGTGGACGTCTTTGAATGGGTCTCGAAAAAGGATAACCTACGCCAAGAAAGCAAGTTTCCAAAAAAATAATAATAAAAACTTCCAAAAAAGAACCACGAAGGACATCACGGTCCTTTCGGAGAGTCTCGGTGTTCCAAAATTCCGGGAAATCGTTCAACTGAGTCATCAGGAGAATCTTCAGATTATTTTGACTGTTTGCTGTTTAAGTGCTTCTGCAGTTTTGCACAAGAGGGGTAGCCTATACCTTGCCATTCCAATTTTGTGGTAAATGTTTGGGAGTCAAGATCACTCGACAAGAACCATCACCGAATTGAAAGTGACAACTTTTGAAGAAGAAATGGATTCTGTTCGTTCTTGGGTGCGGAATGTCGGAGTTATTGATGCAAACATAGCGGCACAGAGGTAGGCTTATTCTGCATTGATGCACACTAAAATCTTTTAATCAGTTCAAGTCTTTTACATACAAAAACACCACCTACAGAACATTTCTTTATTGACAGTTCTGACATCTGAGTGAATTTAGCCCAAATAACACGCAAAGGCTACTACACAAATGTTAAAATATTTCCAAAAGAAAAGAGCATACATGTAGGATTAAAATGATTAAACTATTAGCCTAAAAACAATTGCATGAGTTTGTCAAAATGTTTTTCCCCACGTGCGGTTGTTAGTGCAGCCTATTTTTTATTATAGTGGTTAGTATTAGTAGGCTATGCTAGTAGTAGACGTCAACCACGAACTATCAGTTCACTTTTGTTTTCTATAACTGTAAAAATATCTACAGCAACAGGTTGGGCTGTTTTGTGGCGGTGGATGTAAAATGACACCGGAGATTAATAGCGCCAGAGCTCAGTCTTCAGTGCTGTTGTAGTTTGAGGTGACAGAGTCACGAGCCGAATGAAAGAGGCAAACAAGACAAAACAATGAAACCCTATTGTCTCACGGCTGTATACTTTAAGACGCTCGAGCACGTCACTTGAACGGCGATTGTTTGTGACGTTCTTATTTGCTTTTCATTTCTTGCTCATTTGAAGAGGAGCCGGTATAGCATAGGCTATTCTTTAACAATAGGCTTTGTTTAATCCAGTATTATTAAACGATTTGTCGAACTTTGATATGCACAATTGAATCATTTTAGGAATTCAAAATCAAATCATTAAAAGTTGGATGCAGTGGTAACTCCAATTTGGCTAATAATCATAATAGCCTATATGACTATTAACGAAAACACACAAATCTACTGATCGCCTCTTAATGTGTATGTTTTGCTAAGTCGAAATATTTATTTATATTTCTAATATCTATAACTATATGTATCGATGTTAACAACTGCCCAGAGCTGCGTTTCTACCAAAACATCAAGTGTGCTTTTAAGAAATACAGACAGCTGTTTGTTGTCAGGTCTAGGACTATAAATAATTTCGTAGTAAATTAGCTTTTTGCTTTTTGAACAGTGTAGGCCTTGCTATTGCGCTAAAGACTGCAGCTTCTTTCCAGCTTTTTTATTTTACCTAAATTAATTAGAGAAGTCCGTGTTAAATCTTCAAATGATACATTATTAGAACTATCATAATAATTGTAATAATAATAATAAATAAATAAATAAATTGTTGGCTACATTTGGGTTGTTCACCAAGTGCACACTATGCCTTTGAAAGACTTTTGATATAGCCTATCTGATATTGCTGCAAAAAAAAAAAAAAAAAAATAGATTTAACGTTAAAAAAAAAGAAAAAAAGAACTTGTAATCAAATTTGGTGAGAGCATTTAATAAAAATGAAACAAACATTTTCGAAATTAGGCTTTTATAACACTTTTGACTTATAACACAACAGTGTACTTTCTAGGCTTAAACTGTTGTCTTCAGAATATGTCATACAGATTCCGACATAAGCAGACATTTTTAATAGGTGAATCAGTGGAAATGTGCTCCAAATATGAAAGTATTTTTCATTTTGATCTTGTCCGAGACATGCATTAAGAATTGTACTGAACTTATGTTGAATTTAGTTTGATGGTATTATATCAGTAAATGGTCAGTTATATGAATTGTGAAAAAATTATGAAATAAACTGTCTGTTTTTTATTACTCTCCGAAACCCTACATCCACAGTGGAGTGGCCTTATCCCGTGCTCACTTTGAAAAACAGCCTCCCTCCAATCTCAGAAAGTCCAACTTCTTCCATTTTGTCCTGGCACTCTATGACCGCAGTGGGCAGCCTGTGGAAGTGGAGAGGACAGCATTTGTGGACTTTGTGGAGCAGGACAAGGTATATTCTATACTACAGCATGTTTCACATGATTGAACATTTCTGGATTTTTGATGATGTTCCCTATGTAGAGTTAAAGCTTGAGCTTTAAGAGAGAAAACAAAACCTTACTAAACACACAGGGTGTATGGAATATTTAAAAATCAGAAAAATTAGAGAAGCCATTCTTGGACACTGACACTTATTTTACAACATCAACTCCCTCCTCCCAAATCTTCCTTCTTGTTGTCAATTTTTTCCTTACTTTTAATCCATCCTTGGTAGGCAAGACAGCCTAATGTAGGCTCTCAAACTCAAAAAATGAGTACTTATTACTGTGGTTTTTTTTTTTTTTGCTGCACTATTTTCACAAGTGGGAAATTTAAAACTCAAACTGATCACACTTGCAAAACACAAGCCATTTTTTTCCAAAACAAAATCTCATGCTTTCATTACATTTGTAGCCTACATATTTTCTTTCCAAGTAAACATTGTTTCACAATGCAATATTTTAACATAATGCGAGCACAATAGATCTTCTTTCAATTTAGTTTTAACAGCAGTGCAACAATGCAAGATACATGTTTCAAATCACTCTTGTTACTAAATATATTACAGCAATTCTAGTTGTCACATTAGAAAATGCACTTACATTACCAAACTTTATATAAAATCTGTAATGTTTATAATTGTATCTCTTCATCAAAAGTTGTAATAAATATATGACACAGCCATGAGTTTTACAATAAGTTTGCTACCAGTAGTAAATGTTTTCACTGTACCCAATGACTAAATGTATACAGTTACTAACAGTAATTCCATGGTAAAGCCATGAGATTTGAGTTTTGAAAATGTACCACTTGCTTGTCATAGTTAAAAAAAAATATATTATTGTGTAGACAATACTCAGTCATGAACTCCTGTATTTAAATGTAAATTTTTTGTAGCTTAATCAAAATTCTTTGTCCTTCCCTTGCCTTTCCCTGCTGTTCTTCTAAGGAGCAGACGGGAGAAAAGACCAACAATGGAACTCACTACAAACTCCAGCTCCTCTATAGTAATGGTATGCTTATCATTTCTCTTCTCATATAGACCTTTATGTCCATGTAGATATTCTGTCTGTTGGGAAATATAGCATTCCACATTTTTTGTTTTTGCAAAAAAAAAAAAAAAAAAAAGCCATCATTGTGTGATTATATTATCCATTAAATGAACATGTACATTATATATTTTAGTTTACCTAACAAAGAAACATCTGATGGTAGTAAAACTATTGCCCGACTCTCTCCTACTATTTGATCCAGTGGCAATGTGGTTCCAAATTTGTACATTTATTTCAGAGTGTGACATCAGTAAGGTTGGTTTGTTGTTTTTGTTCACAGGTGTTCGCACAGAACAAGACCTTTACGCACGTCTCATTGATTCCGTCACTAAACAGGTAAAGCACCACCTTTTTTTGTCTTCTAGCCACTAGAAACTTGTACTTAGTTTTGCTCTGTGTGTTGATGACCTCTTTTAAACTCTGTTTTACATGGTTCAGCCCATCTCATATGAAGGACAGAACAAGAATCCAGAAATGTGTCGTGTCTTGCTAACTCATGAGGTCATGTGCAGGTGAGTAAAAAACACAATCAAACCAATAAAGCAGCAATGTGCTATTGGAAAAATGTCTGAAAGAGTGCAGCAAATTTGCTCTACAATGATCCATACTCCAGCCACTTGGCATCAATGGTTTCATGAGGAACCTTTAACATCCATGTGACATTTCCACTGTGTAAAAGGTTCTTTATGGTGGAAAACAGTTCTTTAGATTTTTAAAATGTTAATTTTTTTTATCTTTTAAGAACCACCTTGTCTTTGGTAACATGTTAATAGCAGTAGTAGCTTCTGTGTTTGAATCCCTTGGTGGAAGTTTACGTAAAAGAAATACATCTTCAGGAAACATGCTGAATTTCCAGTCTTCTAACAACCAAAAACATTTCTCGAGTCAGTTTCACTCTAAGCCCACAGTGATGTACGTTAAGAGTGTTCACAGAAGATACTAAGGCTATGACTCGGAAACATCTTTTTTCTACATCTTGGCCATCCATCCACTATGAGAAGGTGTTTTTGTCCAGCGAAAACTGAGCTTTTTGAAGATAAATTTGAAAGTGGCGGTTTCTGATTGTAGTGTGGTCTGTTGTTTAATCATGTGGTCTGGCATGTTTAATCATGTGACGTATAATGTACCGATCTATGGTTAAATGGCATGTGCCTGCTATGTGCTATTCTCTTTCATTGTTTTGCTAAAGGTAAATGTTACTTTGTACAATCATTCCTGCAAAGATGACACAACATTCACTCGCAACTATATTTTTGCAGAACTCAAAACACTTACCGATACATGCAAATCACTGCAGGTTCCAGCTGACACGAACACAACTTTTATTTCTTTTCACACACAGAAATAAATATGATTACAGGGGCAGATATGTAAATAATAATAAAAACTTATATTCGCACAGTTCCTTGCACAATACTATGTCATGACCTCAAAACACTTTTACCATAGTGTATCAAATAAACAAATACATTTTGAGATTTGCATCACTTAACCATCACCTGGAACAGCTTTGCACTTGCAAAGTACGAGTCCAGTGAAACAAGAGTCACGATACAAGAGCTCAAAGCACACTAAAATTGCATGGTTGCTTTAGTGATTGTGATTTTATCTCACGTTTGATTTATAGTTAAAGAGTTCACTCAAACATGTAAATTCTGTCATTAATAATCACCCTCATGTTGTTCCAAACCCGTAAGACTTCGGAACACAAATGAAGATCTTTTTGATGAAATCTGAGAGTTTTCTGTCCCTCCATTGACAGCTACGCAACTACCACTTTGACACTTCAAAAAGTTCGTAAAGAGATCGTAAAACTAATCCATATGAATTGAGCGGTTTAGTCAAAATATTCTGAAGAGAAATGGTCACTTTATATGATTCATTTAAATTTTTGGGTGAACTATCCCTTTAACACTATCAGGTGTGTTTAGGGTTTAGTGTAGGTGGTACGTTATTTTCAAACGCAGTATAGCATTAACCTTCACCCTCACCGCACATTTAATTAGCGAACTGCTGTGATACGTACAACAACCAACATATAATAAAACCATGCCAGATTCACGTTCTTCTGTTTCAGATAAAACCGAAAACTCGTTTAGCGTCACTCACTTGACATTTCACTTTAAAAAAGTGTTGCGAAACGTTCACGACGCAACGTAATGTCATTTTTGCATGTATGTCGCCACAGGCACGTTTTCTCAATGAGCCTGGGTTGGAACAAGCACAAGCACAATGTCCAAGAGAGTATATGGTAGCTGGACGGAGAGAAAAGGGAACAGCAAGTGTCACAGGAGACAGAAGAGACAGGGGGTGTGCAGTGACCTCAGGCTTCAGGACAGCATTAGGGAGGGCAGAAGGGGACTCAGAATTGGCTCTGCCCCCATTGTGTAGCCAGCAGATGCCCGAGTGGGCGCTCACAGCTGGTTAATAACAGAGCTGATGGGGAAGGGGGTGCAGAGGGCAGGCCACACAGCTGGGGAGTGACTCTGTCTGACGGGGGGGACTGTGAGGAGAAAGCATACAGGCAGATGGCCAGGGGTGGGGGGCACTTTTGTTATGCTGGTGGCGTGGTGCATGAGGTGGGGGGATTGTGTGTGTGTGTGGGGGGGGGGGACGTGCCGTGCCCTGCACAGACAGGAGGTCCACCAACGGTGTGTGTGTGTGTGTGTGTGTGTGTCTGATAGGGTCGGGTTTGTGTGTGTATGCTTTTAGAAGCAGGGATTGAGCTTGATCATTCACAATCAATGTGACAGATTGCTGGCCTGCCTTTTTTTTCTTTAGTCTTAATTGTAGTGGTCTTATGGAGCAAGTTTTAATAATTCATGATGTTCTCTTTTTTCCGTACAAAGTCGCTGCTGTGAGAAAAAAAGCTGCGGCAATCGCAACGAGACGCCATCCGATCCTGTCATCATTGACAGGTAAGTCCAGTTACAAAACTTTTCTAGTTCCCTACACACAAGTTTGAGTGATTTATATGTTCACACAATCCACAGTATGTTCTGCTTAGATTTTGTGCAGGCTGTGTTATTAAAGGGAAGGAAAACCTGAGAAATAATCAGTTTGAGGAAACTCAACTCAAGGGTCCTATGAGTCCTAAGACTAGCATACTAAAACTAGGGCCTAACTGACCAATAAAGTCTCTTTTGGACAAGTTTGGTTTATATGTTTTAATTTTAGCTATACGCTCTAAAAAAATACTGGGTTGTTTCAACCCATGTTTAGGTCAAATATGGACAAACCCAACCGTTGGTTTACATTTTTAAATTAAATTTTGAAACCCAAGGGTTGGTTTGTACATATTTGACCCAAACATGGATTGAAACAACCCAGCATTTATTATTTAGAGTATAATGATTTGGAGTTTAAGAATGAACACATCTGTCCTTCTTTATTCATTGCCTCATTGCGCAGAAAGGATCAGTATCTTACATATTTTCTCCTTTCTCTACTCACTACATAAATACAACACTTTAAAAGCTAGTTGTTTTGCTCTCTTATGCATACTAAATCACTCTTTGTCCCACAACTTGATCATCCCAAGCTATCTTTCAAAGACATATGGATGATATAGTTTCCCTTATTTTCAGATATCCCTCTTTACCTCTCTCTCCTTTTTCAAGCTAACAGTGTTTATAAAGCGTCTCTGAGGATCTGCTCTGTCTTTCTCACGTCAAGAGTGGAAAGTTGTCTCATAGAGTTTCCCAGAATTCCTTAGTACCACAGCTGTTTTTATAGTTTTCTCTGTGATTTCCCCTCTCTCTCTCTCTCTCTCTCTCTCTCTCTCTCTCTCTCTCTCTCTCTCTCTCTCTCTCTGTCATATCTGTTCCTTCTATCTCTTTAATTCTCCAAACAAGGTCAGACTTACCCAGAGTTTTAATAAAATGAAAGGATTAGACAGCCACGTTTGGTATTGACAGTTTTTTTTTTTTTTTTTTTTTTTTTTAAGCTGTAGCTTATATATTGCCTCATTAGTGCATTATGATACTTCTCATATTTGGCAACAGCATACAAACTGGTTGGCTTTTTGTTGTTGCTTTTTTATGTATTGTGTAGCATATGCCTGTTGTGTAAAAAAAAAAGCCTGTTGTGGATCATCATTGATAGATTCGTACTTTGAAAAACCAAAGGAAATTTGAAAGTGCAAGGGTCTTTTTAAAACTTACAAATGAGAGTTGACAAAGATATTTAATATATTCATATTCAAGTATTTTTCGATAGCAGATTTGTCTAGTTTTAATACCCTTCACTCTCTGGTTTTCAATGCCACCCTCAACCTTTCCCTCTAATATTGATATAATTAGTCGGCTCATCAGGACACCTCCCCGATGCATGTGGGAATTGGGATCCCAAAGCACCTTCACCCCCCTCCTTTTTTAATCTGTGTCCGTTTTGTTTGGACCTGCTGCTCAGTCTGTCTGTCTCTCCACCCCCTTTCTGCCTCCACAACTAATCCAGTTATTAGCAGAAGGGGAGAGAATAGCTCTCAGCTGATGCTGAAGGAGGCTTTTGTCACATCATGATCCCCACATCTTCCCTTGGCTCTTCTTGCTGCCAGAGATTATGGCCTAGCTTTTAATCATTAACTGTCCTCATATTATTCTTATATTAAACATGAATTTTTGCACATTGAAACCTTCATTAGTTTGTTTGTATAATTGTAAATCTTATCATGTGCTTGTGCATATTGATTGAAAGACCAGTTTAGTCAATCCAACAGTCCATGACTGATCAATACACACATGTGCTTTGGCCACATACTTAAATCTTGTGGATGAAAGCTACTGTTTTAAAAATGTCTCATCCAAATTGGCAATAGTGGTAATATGTTAATGAACATTTTGGTTTGGCATATGTTGACCACGAGGTGTGTGTGTGTGCGTGTACCACTGATCTATACTTGATTTACATATTTGTCCCTAGAAAGAGCTAATTCTGACTAAACCAATCAGGGACATCTGGTGCTATCATCATTTATAAAAACAATATATAGATTAAGTAAAAATGTTTAATTGTAAAAAGGGTTGAGTTAAGGTATGGGTTTAAGTTAGAGTATTAATGATTAGCTGTATGGAAATGAGGACTTTTTTTATTTAAGTTTGTGTGTGTGTGTGTGTGTGTGTGTGTGTGTGTGTGTGTGTGTACCTACTTAACCATATTTCGGGGGCAAATTTGACCCCAGAATTGAGCTAAACATGACAAAATCCCACAAAACCAGATGTTCTCATTTGTAAAAACAGTATAAAAGGAAATAACGTTGTTGTTGTTTTTGTGGTAAAAATGCAGAAAGTTTTCAGTTAGGGTTATGGTGTGGGTTAGGGTTAGGGTTATAGTGTGGGTTAGGGTTAGGGTGTGGGTTAGGGTTAGGGTTATGGTTATGGTGTGGGTTAGGGTTAGGTTTTAAAACAAACTGTATATAAAAACAACAGAAGTCTATGCAATGTTCCCATTTAGATAGCGAAGTAAAGGTGTGTGTGTGTTTGTGTAAAAGTGTCAGTTGTTTTTAGCGTTGCTCATAACATGCCTTAATTGGATTAGGAAAAGTTTGGCAAAGTGGAAGCACTAATTATGTTTGGCTTCATAAGAAAAGTAAGATTCCTGAAAGTCCTGGTATATATCCTGCTATATCTTTTAAGCTTTGTAGTAAATGTACAGCTGGACTAACAGCTTGAGACTCAGCAAGTCACTACCACACAGGTTCAATAAATGGATGCATACGATTAGTGAGGGATGAAAAGAACTGTTGAAAAGAAGGAGAGGGTTGAATAGGGATCAATCCCATGGTGGGTTTTGTGCGTTTTCAATCTATATGGGTTAAAACAAACAAAATAATCAATATGGTATAATCTTATCAATAGAATAAGGCTATCGCAGGAATAAGGCTGATGGATTGGTATGCATGTTTATTTGTTTGTCAAATCTGTTTCCAAATGTTGTCTTGGTAATTGCTGAAAAAGTTAGTAGTTTGTAAAATCTCTCTACACAGAATTTGGATGTAGTTATAAATGCAGGTCCTCTATTATTAACCTTAAAAAACGTTTTATTATTTTATTTTTTACGTTAAAAAAAATGGTTATTGTATTCTCAAATTTAAGAGCCATAGTAGCAATCCGAGGACGTGCACTTGAATACAAACTTGGGGCTGTTGTTTTAAAGACTGTTCTGACATAGCATTTCATTCGCTTCCTTAGGTCTAGCTACAATGAGTGCTCTGGGAAAAAAAGAAAAAGAGAAAAAAAATCACAGTAATAGGAATGGTACCATCTGTCCCCTCTTACTTTGCTAATCAAACCCAGGGGAGTGCAAAACTATTGGATCAATATAGAAAGACAATTATCTGTTCCTGAAGGGAATATGTTCTGCAACGGCACCAACAAAGAGTGCGCACTATAAGACAAGTGAAGGGATGGCAGGACAAACAAAACAAAACAAAAGCATTTCTTTGAGCATAACACAAGTTTCAACATGAGTTATACTACCAACAAAACTGAGTGGTGAGATAAAATTAACAATCAAACGAGAATATTATAAAATACTTTTTATATAATTTAAATTTTAATAATTATAACTGTTTCTGCTTTGAAACATATACAGTGCCTTGCAAAAGTATTCAAGCCCCTTCATTTTTTTCATATTTTGTTATGTTAAAATGCTCTCAATTATTTCTTTTTGTGACTCCTTTTTTTTTTATCATATTTTAAAATTATAACTATATACAAAGGCCAAGATCTGCCCAGGATCATTACTATCAACAAAACAAGCAACAGACAAAAATAATACAGATAATAACCTAAATAAAATACAGAAGTACAACTTAAAATCTCAATGGATCGGATGGAGTGTCAGTCTAACCAAAACACTTATAAATAAAATTGAACGATTTTCAAAAGCCCTGGTTTCATCCTTGAATCATCTTTGAAATTTGAGGTTTCTAAGTCCATCTGGTTTCAATTCAATTGATCAGTCATGATTTGGAAAGGTGATTCCTGTCACCGCTGTGAGGAACAGTGCTGCCTATGGTGCTAAAATATAATGTCTATAACTAATCCATAGCAAATGTGTACACATGCAGACAGGAGTGAGAGCAGGGAGGAACTGTGGAGGAGGAGGAGAGACTGACAGGGCTCACAGCAGGCCTGCTGAGAAGCTGTCAATGGCCCTATCAGCCCTGACCCGAGTCCTGACAGATTCATCACACACTACACGGCCACGTTGCCTGATCTCTCACAAATGCACGGCTATGAGATCAGTGCTGTAAACTAATTCAGGGCATCTGTCCTGATGAATTTATCCTTAATCCTGCAGTATATACAAAAAGCAGGAATGCACTACTGTGGAGAAAGTGGGATTGTGTCGAGGCATATGGAATTTACCATGGAAGATGAGATCTTCTGGATCTCCTCCAGATTACACACACAAACACACACACACACACACACACACACACACACACACACACACACACACACACACACACACACACACACACACACACACACACACACACACACACACACACACACACACACACACGCACACACACACACACACACACACACACGCACGCACAAACACAAACAAACAGAGGGGCCAGACTAGCACCAGGGGGCATCATTAACTCATTAGTGAAATTTAAGACAGTCAAGCACACACACACACACACACACACACACACATCTCAATATGACTTAGTGGCAAGGCTGTTGATTAAGCATTATCTCTAATATCTGTGGGGCAAAAATACAAAAGTATAATTTTTTCAAGCATTTATATTTCTGTCTGTTTTTGCGGTATGCTTTTGCTTTCCTCTGAAAACTCACATCAAGCTGTTCTGTTTGAGACATTCGGTAAAGTGAGTGCTGGCATTCTCCATTCTACCCCCCTCCCAAATACACACACACACACACACACACACTCCCAATTTGGAAACAGATGTTGTTTGTCAGATCCCATCATTACTGGCTAATTAAGCAGACATCTTTCCCTTCTCTTCTCCTATCTGCCACTCTTTTATTCATGCAGATTTTCCTGCCTTTGTTTCCCCACAAAGATGAAGGCTTGTGCAGAAATGTATTTTTTTTGTTTTGTTTCTGCATTGGTTAAATAAATGTGTGCTTACATAGACATACTCATGGAAGCACTGAGCATTATAACGCACACACACACGCACGCACACACACACACACACACACACACACACACACACACACACACACACACACACACACACACACACACACACAATTTCAAAAAATGCTGTTTTCCTCATGGGGACCCAAAAATGTCCCCAAAAGGACAAGGATTTCAGATATTGCCATCTTTGTGGGGACATTTTGTCCTCATACGTGTGTGTGTGTGTGTGTGTGTGTGTGTGTGTGTGTGTGTGTGTGTGTGTGTGTGTGTGTGTGTACATAGACTTTCTCTGAGTATGTCAATGTAAGCGCAGACTTATTTTTTTAACTAATGCAGAAACAAAAACATGTGAGTCAACTAATTAGGGAGTCAGTGAAAGAGTTACTAGAGCTTAGGACCATAATGACTAAAAAACAAACAGCTGTTATAATATTATATGAAAAAATATATATCATGCAGTTTATGTTGTGCAGTTAAGTCACTTAACAAATAAGCAAATTTGTGACATGACTACATATTCTGTTGTATGAAAAGTAAGATTTCCTTGCTTCAATTAAAGCACAAAACATGCACTTTGGAATATTCTCCGAATATGCTGGGAAAACATGGATCAACAGGATTTGAGCATCCTGGTCCATGCATCCAGTGGGAGTGCATGCTATCATAAAGCAGAAGAGATAGCAAATATGAAATTCATGTGAATTCTTTCAATTGTTATCACTTAAACTGTCATGCTTATAATATATTAAATATATAATTTTTTTACAAAAATACAAAATAGAAGCTCTGGTTACACTTTATTTCGTTTGTCCACTTTAGTCATTCTACTAACTATATGTAACTGTCAACTAGCAGTCATTAGAGTAGTAGACTGTCTGCTTAAAGGGATTGATCACCTAAATGTGAAAATTCTGCTATCATTACTATGAAAAAAAAGACTATGGAAGTCAATGGCTAGCATAAACTGTCTGGCTACCAACATTCATTAAAACATCTTCTTAATGATACATTTTGATTGATTGATTGATAGTCAGACATTTTACTGACTATAAGCAGTGCTTAATTTGAGGCGGATCCTGTTCCTGAAAATGTCCGATTTTGGATTTTTGCGTTCAGCCATTTGTTTTTAAAGTGTATAACATGATGACAGTGCATGAGTGTGAGAATGCAGGTTTATACAGATGTATTTTGGAGGTTATGTTTTGCTATTAGTCCTCAACATATTTTTGACCAATCAGCTTCAAAATCACTTATTGTTTTGCAGAAAGTTTGGAGAGAGTGCATAGGCCTATACTTGATGTATTATTCCAATAAAAATGAGTTAATATCACAAAATGTCAATAATACAGTCAAGCATATTTTCATTTTTCATATCCGTGAGTAAAGCTGAGGGTGTTTCTCATCAAAAGTTATCTTGAAGATGGAGCTAGTCTGCACCCCTGGACAATTCTGCTGATAGTCATCAGGATAGTGAAAGAAACTTGTGAATTATACTTTATAGTTATACTTTTACGTCATTGAATGTCTCTGGAAAACTGAAGTTGTATGATCAGTGTCGTTAAGCACTGACTATATACAAGTACATGTCAACTAACCCTTCTAACGCTAAAAGGTCTACTAATAATCGAATGAAAGTTAGTTGTTGACATGTAGTTGCAGAGTTACTCAGTCACTTTATTTGGTAACACTTTATTTTACAGTGTACTTGTTACATATGTTACATTTACTTAGTAATAGCAGTAAATGATGCACAATTACATGCAACTTACCCTCAACCATATCCTAATCCTACCCTAACCCTATAGTAAGTACATGTAATTGCTTAATATTACTCAGTACTTAAATATATAATTACACTGTAAGAATGACACCTTAAAATAAAGTGTAACCCTTTATTTTAAGGTGATGTTGTTACATTGTACTTACTCAAATAAGTGCTGAGTAATACTAATTAACTACATGCACTTACTATAGGGTTACTGTTAGGGTTTGGTTTAGGGTTACTTGTAATTATGCATAATTTAATGTTTAGTAAGTGCATATACACGTCACCTTCAAATAAAGTGTTACCGAAAGTGAACCATCGAATAAAGTGTTATTGAAGCTCTCACAAGCGTTCTCCAGAATCTGATGACTGAATGTTTAGAGCGGTTGGTACATGGCTGAAAGAAAAAAATCTTTGTAAAGGCAAGAGTCCTGAAACAAGATGTTGGCTGGTTGCTTTTATTTTCCTTAGTTGTGGGAGCAAGTGTGAAAGGTCCCGGTGTGGTATGTGGTGATGGAGGTATTGATTTTTAGAGCCTCTATGTGTGCCCTGTTAGTGGGGTCAGAGGTTGGGAACGTGCCCTGTTAACCCCACGACCAGTCTGGCCCCAAAGTCTGCCAAGGGATTCTGGGAGCCCAGAGTATTTATGACCAGCCCTAGCTAACCTCTGCTACCCAAAACCCCTCAGAGGCTTCCCCCACAACCCTCACCTATCCAACACTACACTTTACAGGGATTTGTGTTGTTGTTTTGTTTGCTGATGATGAATATAATATCAGCACGTCAATGTCTGATACTTCACTGGTTCAAATCTTCATGGTTGCATTTTGAATAATTTGGGTTTGATATAATGTTGTTGTGATATAAAACTCTGTGTCGACTCGACTCATACTCACACACACACACACACACACATGTGGCATACAGTCGTTGATGAATTGATGCCGAAACTTTTCAGCATGTCAGTGTTTCGATGCTGCACATCTGGTTTCCTAATTTTCCTTCCCCCACTCCCTCGATGTCATGACACTGTTTTGTTTTTCTAAGACGGAACGGGAGGGAGGAGAGATGGACAAGGGGAAACACTGATGAGTGATGGTTCTGCATCTAACATATCAACCGTCTCTTTCTCATCCTTTGTTTTTTTGTCTGTGGTAATGGGCATTAGTGCTATTCAAATGATTCATATATAACTTATATTCAGTTCATTCTGAACTCACAACCATGAAGAAAACAGTTATTGTTTGAGTTTATACACCTCTTATAAAGAAATTGCAGGTTTAGTTTCAAAATGGTGGAAATGTAACATTTGGAAATACCTACTTCCTTTAATATTACTTTTTTCTACATTTTAGGATTATAGTGATAGTAAAACAATAATAACTTCCACCAATTAAGTGTGAAATTACTGAATGCACAGGTGACCAAAATGTTAAATAAATCAAAACTATCCAATATTTTAGCTTCTTCTGGACATTAATTCAACTCACCTCATGAGACACATTATGGGATGCTTTTTAAACCGTATTATATGGGTTCCTATGTTTCTTTTCTTTATTCTCCGATCTTACATAATCATTTAAAACCTTAAAAATTATTCTGATTGATAAGAAAAATTATTAGGTTTGGTTTTGTGAAAAAAATTCATACACACTATTCACACATTTGGAATCATTAAGATTATTTAATGTTTTTGAAATAAGTCTCTTATGCTCACCAAGGCTGCATTTATTTAATCCAGTATAAATGGTAATATTGCAAAATATTATTAACATTTAAAAAAAATTGTTTTCTGTTTGAATATATTTTAAAATGTAATTTATTCCTGTGATCAAAGCTGAATTTTCCGCATCACTCTTACAGTCTTCAGTGTCACATGATCCTTCAGAAATCTTTCTGATATGATGATTTGTTGCTCGAGAAACATTTCAGATTTTTATCAATGTTGAAAACGTTTTTTGCTGCTTAATATATTTTTGCGGAAACTACTAAAAAGTTTGGGGTACGAAATTATTTTAATGTTCGCTGTGATCATACATAGACATAGCCAAATCGCTTTAGGAATGAGATCGCGTGGATGCTTGAATCGAGACCGTGAACTTTTAACGATTAATCGTGCAGCTCTATAGTGACGTACGAATTTGTACGATTTGAATTGTACGAATTTATGTGATTTTTAAAAAAAAAAGTCACCTAGGACCACCCCTAAACTCACCCATCACTGAACAAAATCTGAGGTAGGCCTTGTACAAATTTGAATGAATTAGTCACCTCGTAAAATACTTACGAATTGCTGTGAGATTGCGTTGGTGAAGAAGACCTTACTCCAGCGAATCTAAATATCACAGCTGTGCAAAACGTGATTATTAAACTTTTCCTTATGACACAACAGAGATGGAGGGATGTTGTGCTGAAGTTGCAAGGTTTTCCAGGAGTCCTAATTAATTATGCAAGATGGGTCTAATTATGATGCAGTGAATGGATACATGGCAGAAGGTGCAAGGCAGCGAGGCTTAGAGATTTGCATGCTAAGTGGGTGGGGGAGTGACTAATGCATGTTAATGTGTGCCTGGCCGATGTGCTTTCATTTCCCTGCTTGCAGCTGTGCTCTATGATTTCATCAAGGACTAAAAAGTTTATCATAGTTAAAGTGAAAAGAATGGTACGCGAGGCACGAAACAGCACGCAAGACCTCGACAAGTGTGTTGTAAGATACTGTAAGAAAGGGAGAGGGTTGGAGGACAGTGGTTCAGATGCAGTGTTTATACAGTGTCATTTGTTTAAAGTCTAGATCAAATGGTAAAACTTTAGGCAACTAGTTGGTCAGTCTTAGTTCAACTGTATCCACATGTTTTTTGGGGTTCATGCAACAAAAAAGTTTTTTTTTTTTAGGTTGTTATTGCTTAGCGTTGCCAAATTGTTATGGAATGTAAATTGTACATACATACAGGAGCATAAAAGTACTTAAGGGAAAAGATGGGATCTGTGTCAAAAGATAGAAGTTAGATCTGCTTCATGATGACCTGTGAAATATATACTTTGTACTTTGAAGGTCTTGATAAGTTTAAAGGAACACTCCACCGTTTTTTGAAATAGGGCTTATTCACCTTCTTTCCTACATTTAGATAGGTGGGCAAATGCATTTTTGTCTCAGTGCATGCATTGTTTTAGTTTGACAGGGTCGGCGTGAGCTTAGCTTAGCATAATGAATGGAATCCTTTGTTGCCAGCTAGCATGTCCTGAGTAAAAGTGATATAAAAATAAAAAAAAACCTACCTAATTACTTCTTGTGGCCTGCGTATTCACAACGAGTACAAATAGCGATGCAGATTAACACTAGGCGATTTCCTATGTAGATTTTGACTTGGGACTATATTAGGGGGAAGCACAGGCGAAGCACTGCTACTTGGGTGCAGAGATATCACGCCCAAGTAGCAGTGCTTCGCCTGTGCTTCCCCCTAATATAGTCCTTAATATATAAGTCAATATCTGCCTAGGAAATCGCCTAGTGTTAATCTGCATCGCTATTTGTACTTGTTGTGAATACGCAGGCCACAAGAAGTAATTAGGTAGGGTTTTTTTATTTTTTTATATCACTTTTATTCAGGACATGCTAGCTGGCAACAAAGGATTCCATTCATTATGCTAAGCTAAGCTCACGCCGACCCTGTCAAACTAAAACAATGCATGCACTGAGACAAAAATGCATTTGCCCACCTAAATGTGGGAAAGAAGGTGAATAAGCCCTATTTCAAAAAACAGTGGAGTGTTCCTTTAAATGTAGTAATGAAGTGCAATTAGTCATTTACACCTCTGGACACATGTTCATCATCTCACGAATAACAAATTTGATTCAAATTTAGGATTTTTGAGGGATTTAATCCTCATGTTCTGGTCATTTTTACACAGAGAGAATTTTCCTTTTCCCCGAAAATGCTAGTTAATGTTATCGCATTGAACTAAAACGTACTGACTTTGCTCACGCAGTGTATAACAACTTCCCAAAATATATAATAATATATATTTTTTTCTACTTGTGGTGTTCCAGGTCAAAAATGACCACCCTACAAAAATAATTGCTGATGCATGTTATTCCCAAATATTAGACTCAATCTTTTTATCAACTTGTTTTCTTTCAATGAGCACAGGTTTTGTATTTCTTTTGGGAAGTGATTGATCGTAGGCATCGCTGATCTGAGCTTAAACACCCCAGTTTTTGAATGAAAAAAATTAATTCAAAGATGCATAAATGAGGCCTACGATCAATCAGGTCCAAAAAGAAATACAAAACCTGTCTTTTTTTTTTGTATTTTGAACCCTAAAATATGAACCCTAACTATTATTCTTCTGTCAATTCTACGAAATGGTCGAGTGAGAGACAGAGAATTACTTTTGCTTGTGGACTTTACGTTGACTTTGCATTGGAGTACAAAATATGCATCATAGATAAGTAAACAAGAAATGTCTTTAAAATAAAACACTGAAATGTTGCAATGTTGCCGTGAACTGCCCAGGACCAACATAAAATACTCCCTTTTAAAAGTGGATATACTTATTTTTACATATTAATTTATAAGAAAGCTACTAATAGAAGCAGGCCATACAAGTCTCTCCCTCTCCATCTACAGTAATCCTCTTCTTCTTGCTTGGTTTACTGGTTTACAGCTTGGTTTTTGTTTGTTTCCCACAGATTTTTCTTGAAGTTTTTCCTGAAGTGCAATCAAAATTGTCTGAAAACCGCAGGGAACCCCCGAGACATGAGGAGATTCCAGGTATGGATCATTTATATGTATTTGCAAAATGCTGAAATGTTCTGTTGTCTCTATTGTTGTCTTTATTCCTTTATGCCGAGTTTATTCTTTTCTCTACACTACTAAAAATCATATTCTTAATCAGCATCTTTGTTTTATATCCAGTAAAAATATCCAAACATCCTTAGAGCAAGATATATACATTACAAGGAAATTTGCACAAGAAAAAGTATAAGGATTTGACAGAGAATGTATGTTGAATGTAAGATTGTAAGACAACACAGGCAAAAAACAAACAAAAAAAAACAGCAATTGACAAAAGTCTGCAAATCGAAGAACGCATTATATATGCCATATGTATCTCCGGTACATTTATCTTGTTTTAAAGATATATATACTGGAAAATAAGACAAATAAACCGATGTAAGGTTTTGTTTGCAGTCAAGTGGAGGATAAACTGAGATTGTGAGTTTAATATCTCATGAGAAAAATCCGGAAAGTAGTAGAAGCAGGGATCATCAGGAAGGTGCTTCAGGAAGTTGTCAGGATTTGAGTGATGGGCTCCAGATGGAGGAGGTCAGCTTATGTGACCCAGGAAGTGTTCACTGGGGACCTCCTGCTTTACTTCCTCACACTTGTCTTTCACTACTGGAGCTGCTATCTGACATTTCATCCCTCACTCTTCATTTCCCTGCTGTCCTTCCTCATTCATTTTTTTTTTTTTTTTTGGAGTGAGATTTTTTTTCAGCAGCATTTGCAGAATCCCTCTTATCTATTCCTCTTATGTGTTGTCACGTTGTTTTATCGTCTTCAACTCTACAATCTTTTGTACATGTGTGAGCACTAGGGCTGCACGATATATCGAAATTAAATAACATGGCTTAGTGCTTAGTGCTATTGTCAAGTTGCGCAGGGTTCTAATTCATTAGAAATATATAAGGGCTTCCGGTTATAAAGTTAAGCAATGCATTATACACCTGATATCATGAGATGCATGCGTGGAAATGAACACAGTGCCGAGCTTCAATCTGAAACCAGCAGCACATGTTTGTATTTGCCAGCAACTCGTCTAAATAAAAGCACGATGGGTTCACGTTGTTGAAATGAAGAAATTAAGATGTAAATATAGCCTAAGTATTGTCATTTTACATGAAATAAATTATAGTACAATAGTGTTATTACAACATTTTTGTATACATTTTTAAAAAAATAAAAATCACAATAAAATCAAATTATCATTTTATATTGAATTTGACAAAAACAGTGGGGATGCGTACATTTCACTAATAATTACAAAGAAATTGCAAGTAACACATTGAATTAAACATGACATTTTGAAGTAGGAATACGGAAATATTATTATTTATTTATTTTACTCTGGCTTTTTTATTTTTTTATTATTGTTAAGCTCTAAAAGGATTTTTACATTAAAAAGTCTTTAATGTAGATTATTTTAATTTTCTATACAGATGCAAATTCTCACTCACTCACAGAACGATTCATTCTTTCCAAATATAGCTATTCAAGTCATCTGGTGAATATTCCTGTATCTTTTTGAAACCACATTAGTTAGTATGTGGTTTGAAACCTATTTAAAATTGGCTCAGTTTTTGGCTCAGTTTGAATGGTTGCGAGCACATAGGATTCACTCCATAGTTTAAAAGTAAGACTGAGATTTGAATATTGTTTTCTAGAGATAAAGAGAAGAACAGAGAAGGGAAGAATCTGGAGGAAACATGGGGGGGAAAGAGTAAGAGAGTAGATTATAGAGAGAAGAATACAAAAGGAAGAGAAGGAAAAGAACAACTAATTTCAACAATAAAGAGATGGATGTGAGAGGACTGCAATATTCTGTAATTATCACAATTTGTTCTTACACTCTTTTGTAAGGCTGTTATTTGTGTAGGGCTCTTTATTGCAAACGATTCGACAAGTGCTAAAACTACAGATTTTAAATCAACAGTATTAGCCGTTTCTAAAGATAACATTGCGAGGATATCACTGATCGTATTTTGAGAGGAATCAAAAGAAATTGACAGTAAGGTTTTTATGAACTACATAAATCTCCTCCGAACTGTTTTTCTCATCAATATGTCTTTTTTTTCCCATTCCAAACAGGTGGTTCTGTCCACGACGGTCAACGTGGATGGTCCTGTACTAGCCATTTCTGATAATATGTTTGTGCACAACAACTCCAAACACGGACGTCGCGCTCGTAGAATGGATTCAAATGAGACGATGGAGACTAGCATGGAATACGGTGAGATTTAGAAGAAATGCCATTGAGAAAAAGCAAGGGGAGGAAGTTTTCAATCATGAAGTCAGACTCTAAATCTGCTTATTCTGTTGCAAGACAGTGTCTATACGGTCACTTAGGACTTACTGGTGGGCGTTTATCAGTCCTTGCGAGATCATTTCTTGCATTTTTAATCACCTTTTCATTCTCTCTCCACTTCAGCTACTCCCTGTATCAAAGCCATCAGTCCCAGTGAGGGTTGGACGACAGGCGGGGCTATGGTAATTGTGATTGGGGAAAACTTCTTTGACGGTCTGCAAGTTGTGTTCGGGAGCATGTTAGTGTGGAGCGAGGTATGTGTGTCCAAGCCAGCTTTGACTTCTGATGAGGGAAGCTTTTGTAATATTTGAATAATTGGCTCAGTGATTGAGTGCCAAGAATCTGTAACCAAACTTTTCTGTCATTATTCATGCAGCTAATCACTCCTCATGCAATCCGAGTTCAGACTCCTCCTCGACACATTCCAGGGGTTGTAGAAGTGACGCTGTCCTATAAATCCAAGCAGTTCTGTAAAGGAGCTCCAGGGCGCTTCATTTACACAGGTAAATTGTATAATTTGTAAAACAGATACATTAAATATACATTTATACTGGTTATAAAACATACACATAGACATCCGCACTCATGCAGAATTGCATATTTAAAGACAAGTTTATTATGTTAAACCAGTGGTTCCCAACCCTGTTCCTGGAGCCGCCACAACACTGCACTTCTTTAATGTTTCCACCCATTTCAGGTCTTTGAGTCTCTACTAATGAGCTGATGACCTGAATCAGAGGTGTTTGGTTAGGGAGACAAACAAGTGCTGCGTCCCAATTCACCTACTTATACAATGCCTAAAAAAAGTATGTTTTTTTGTGAAGAAAAAGTACATACTTTTGAGTGTGTAGCAGAATAGTAGGCAAGATTTTGGACAGATTGCGTCTTTAACGGGCAGCTCTGTCGCTTAGTTACGCGCATCTGTCACCGTTTAAACTGCCCTGTCAATCATCTTGTCACAGTTAAAATCTGCCCAAATTTGATTTAATTTAATTTCCTACCGAATCTGAGAGAAATGTAGTGGCACGTTGATCTGCCAGTCGTGGGTCTTTTTTATGCGCAGACTCTCCTCATGTGTTTGCATAATGATGCATTTAAAAGTTAATGTATCATTATAAAAGTTTAAATATATAATCTGGATGACATTGAACAAATATATTTTCATCAGGTTAGATACTGATAATTAATCACTCAAACTTTTATCTAAACCTCTCTACTTAACCGTCTCTGGTACATCTGCCATGTTTGTAGTTTTTTAAACACTTTTTATTTGTGTTTGTAGTTCTAATCGAATCCTTATCCAACACGCAATGTGTTGTGGGCAATATTATCCATTAGCGTGTGCACGGATCTGCACTTTGGATTCTAACCGGAAAAAGACCATTTGGGTTTCTTTGTAATACTGATTTCAGCATACTACTATTTGGGACGCACTAATTCTAATTTTGCATACTATTTAGGATGGCTAGCATGCGAATTGGGACGAAGCAAAAATGTGCAGTGTTGGGGGGTTACAGAAGAGGGTTAGGAACCACTGTGTTAAACTACTTTCTTTCTATGTTTGAAGTGCAGAGATAACTAGACGTCATTTGTAAGTTGACTTCCCCAAGCACTGTGGATCGTTTGCACTTTCAGAAAACCAATACATTGCCAGGTTTATTTGAGTGACCCAACATGTCAATCTTCAGGCTTATCCAATCAAAGTTTTGTGTGAAACTCCCTGTTTGCCTGGACAATGGAATATGGTATAATGGGAGTTGGAGTGTTTGGGAAACCTGTTTGGAAACAATCATGGTAATACTAATTCGAAAGTTCACTTTAGACATTCTACTAACTATAAGTAACTTTGCAACTACGTGTCAACTAGCAGTCATTAGAGTATTAGTAGTCTGTCTAATTTCTGCTAACACTTTATTTTGATGGTCCCCCAACAGACATTATACTGACTTTGCAAGTACATGTCAACTTATACTAACCTGAACCCTAACCTAAAAGTCTACTAATACTCTAATGAGAGTTAGCTGACATGTAGCTGCAAAGTTACTAGTTAATTGAATGTCTAAAGTGAACTATCAAAATAAAGTGTAACCACAGTTATTTGCAACTCTTGATTGGTGCCACTTATGAGGAAGAAATTACGTACTTCACCTTTAACAACTGATAAAAGAGGACGAGAGTGGCTATGGATTCATACATAAATCCCTTTCCTGATTCCTTTTCATTAACTACATACAATGGGATTTGTTCAGATATTTTAAAGTAAATAATGGATTCTCACTAAGTATTGTTATCTCTAGCACTGAATGAGCCAACTATTGACTACGGCTTCCAGAGACTTCAAAAGCTGATCCCTCGCCATCCCGGTGACCCCGACAGATTGGCAAAGGTTAGTAAATACTGACGTACATATATGACCGTTAACTCAAACACAGAAGTACACACCAACAGACCCACAGATATGTCATATTTATCTACTCTCTCTGGAACTGATTTTCTATATTTTAGGAAATGTTACTTAAAAGAGCAGCAGACGTTGTTGAGTCTCTCTATGGAAATTCCACCAGCAATCAGGTAACCACTGAATTGCAGTAAATATATGCAGTAGATATAACAATACTGTCTGTGGCATGGAGTGTGTTGAACACATACATTGGGGTCCAAATGCCTGAGATCACTAGTGAACATGCTTCTATTTTGTTTCAAATGACATTATCAGCATAACAATTTGGGTAAAAATGGAACGGAAATTTCAGAAATCCATCAATATTATGTCAAGATCCATATTATCTAGCATGATTTGAACGTGTACTTCAATGGAAGTTAGGAAATCAGGTTAATGTAACAAATCAGCGTATTTGATTTGCAAAGTTTTGAATCCAATGTGGTCTCAGGCTTTTAGAACATTCAAAATAATATACGCACATCTAAGAAATGCATGTTCATAGCAACAAATTAATGTTTTAACAAAATGCCTTCTCAATTTACTGACTCAACTCGTACCGGCAGGTCAAACAAACATAATTGTGTCCTCTTTTCTTCAGTATTACAAGTGGGTGAAGTTTACTATCACGGTATAAAATGCAAAGGAACATACAAAATAAAAAAAACACCACAATTAAAAATAAAATAGAATTTTAAAAATGCTGCTTTCAATCCATACAATCCGACAACATTTCCACTCTGTCTGTCTTTAGTGATCAACATAAAATCACAAAAATGGTTTTGTATCATAATCCAGGTTCGGGCCTAGTGGGGGGTCAGTGTTTACTAAATATAAATATAACACAAATATAGTAAGTCTTCCTCATGTCAAATCAAGTGCTTTAAACAACAGAAATTGTATAAAGTTGTATATAGTAACAGAATTAATGATGCAAACTTCATCAAATGTGATGTAGCAAGCTGTAGCAAAATCATAGTGTCATTATTCAACTCAATTCAATAACTGTGAACAGTTCATTCATTATGAAACATGTTCAATTCAGCTTTATAAGCAGCTCTACTGAAGGCAAGTAAGAGAGGTTTCTGTTCCCTCCTTTAACTTGATCAATTACGATATACCTTAGTGAAGACACAGAATCATTTACTTCCTTAAAATGTGCAGTTACAAGGCGGTGTTGGTCCAGATTTGTAATGCAGATTCTGTGCTGAGCAAGCTTTGTTTTTAAAGATCTTTGGGCCAGGTTTTTATCAAAAAATAAATACAAATTGTGTTTGTTTGACCTGATGAAGACCCTTTTCAGGTCGGTAAACTGGAACTGTTGGCAGTCTTAGTCTTAGTCTCCTGTTTATATTGAGAGAAATGAAGTGATGTCACCCAATAGGTTTCCCTGTCGTGTAAAACTTGTCTGTGATATTGTGCCGTTGCAGGACATGTTGCTGAAACGGGCTGCAGATATAGCCGAGGCTCTTTACAGCGTGCCGCGACCTCACAGTCAGCTGCAGGCCATGCCGAGTTCCCCTGTCCATGGCAGTGTCATGGGGCTCAACTCCTATCCCACACAGCTGGGTGTAAGCATTGGGGAACACGGGCAAAACAGTAGCCAAGGTGAGGATCTGAAGACATTTACCCTAAGATTCAGTCTTATAGACTCAGTGTTATAGATGACCTAGATGTCAATAACACTCATCTCTGCACATTTATAGAGCACTGACATATTTTTGTAGGCCAACCCAGAAGTTAGGATCACACTGATTACCTCAACAAAAACCCAATAGGATTTGTCTTTTCAATGATCGCAAAAAATAAGCTCTGTGATCAACAACAGTTTATGATACTTACGTGTTTTGTCCATTAAGATAATTTCAACAAATGAACACAACTTTTATGAATTTTGAAGTCACTTTCCATCTTTATTTAACCTTCTAGTGCTGCTCGTGTGGCTGTCATAAATGCCTTTTTTTTATTTTTATAAAATGAATGAATCGATAATGTTTTTATCGAATGTTTTGTATTTTAGGGGATTTTATGGAACTAAATTATATTTATGCAGTAGTTATATAATCCATTTCACTTTATGAGCATAGACCTGAAAATGTAAATAATGTTAATAAATCTTGAATGCTTTGGAGCACAGAATAGTTAGGTCTCTATTTAAAGAAGACATAAGTTTTAAAGAAGTTTTTTTTTTTTTTTAAGTGACTTTAAAAAAAGTTATTAAAGTGAAAGTTTATTGTTATGAAAAATTCACAAAAATACTATTTAAATTTTTACATGAAGTATATATTTTCCAACTTTTAAACACACCGAAAAAATTTAAGCCATAAATCTAAACAAGTTGTGTTCCAAATCTGACGTTGATATCTCAAAAAATGAACTTTCAGTAAGAATTTGTGCGCAGTACCAAACACGTCCACTAGATGAAATTAGTTTCCCAATCATTCATGACATTTAACCTTTTTGAGTCATGTCTGTTTTTGTGTGTGTGTGTGTGTGTGTGTGTGTGTGTGTGTGTGTGTGTGTGTGTGTGTGTGTGTGTGTGTGTGTGTGTGTGTGTGTGTGTGTGTGTGTGTGAGTGTGTTCACATAGAATCTTTACCAAGTTTCGTACCATTCAGATTAAATAAAATATATTTAAAAGAAAAAGATGTAAAACCGCACCAGAGGTTTTAAAGCATTTTGTAAGAGATTGATTATAGTTTTGTTGATTAACTGAGTAAAGTATTGTGATTTCTCTTACTTTTATTCAAGGTTACAGTCGCAGTTTGTCTCCACGTGGCTACCCATCAGCATCGACCCCTCAGCAGTCGGGTTATGGGTCCAACGGGGGCATGAGTTACGGGGCGGTGCCCATGAGCAGTCTGGGTGTTTCAGGGTCACCTGGCTTTAACAGTGCTTCCCCAAACAGCTCTCCTTATGCTAGTGAGTTTCAGATTTCCCTTTTCACCTTCTTTTTAATAATCCTCCTGCTGGAAATACAGTGATTTTAGACAGTCAGATAAAATGTTGGTATAATCGAAGCAACTTTTTTTTTTCTCCAGTAATGCCATCTAGCCCCACTGTACCAGGCTCCAGCTCCTCATCCTCCCTCTTGCCCTTCTCATCTTTCCCATCCTCTACCAAACAAAAAAGTGCCTTTGCTCCAGTCCTGAGACCACAGGGTTCACCGTCACCCGTTTGCCAATCTTCAGGAGGCACCAGCTTTAGAGGTATACCTAAACTACAGTTATGAGACCAAATCAACAGATCTGCTTTTTAAGTTTTACAAACATGTTTTTTTCCCCAAGGTACACTCTTAAAAATAAAGCTTCTACTCTGTACTCTACTCTGAAGTAGGAGTTAATTTAGTCCCTCCAAAAGGAGTAAAATTGTTCCCAGTTCCTGCGGTGTTAACACGCCAAAAAGATTTATACTTCCACCAACAGTTATAGACCCTATACTGGTGCGGAAGACCCTATTGGCATCAATGGTTCCATGAAGAGCCTTTAACAGTCATTGAACCTTTTCATTGCACAAAAGATTATTTATAGTGGAAAAAGGTTATTAAAATGTTCTTTACTCTTAGCAAAAAAAATGGCTCTATTAAGAACTGATCACGGAAAGGTTCTTACGGAAACCAGTGTCAGAGTTTCTTCATATTGTGACATAAGCAAAATAACCTTGTATGACCAACACTGCTACTTTTCAGGAAATGGATGATTTAAAAAATAAAAATAAACACTGTGTTATCAAAGTTGATATTGTGGCTTTATATATGATCATATACTTGCATGAGTCATTATATTATCAACACTTTACCAAAATCAAGCTCAAATGAAGTTACAAAGGTTTTGACCAGCGAATGTCGTGTATTTTTAAGGTTATGAAGTTTATTGTAGCAATGTGGGCACCCAGTTTTTTCTGTCATTTGGCCAAAAAGAAGCTGCTACGCACAGGCTATTGAAGACAGTATTGGCTATGACTCAACGACAAATCCTAGTCTTAGACACTCTTCTCCGCGCCTCAAATACATAGAACATTAGTCTTTATATATATATATATATATATATATATGTATATATATATATATATATATATATATATGTAGTGTTTCTTGAGTAAAGAAAATGCTGTACATATTCAAACAACCAGTTCTTTGTTTTCCTTTGCATTGCAAACAAGCAGAGATGCTCCACCAAAATGTGTGTGTCTCTTCATTCACTATAGAGGCGGGTGGAGTTATGAGGTTTAGGAGCCAGATTTACTAAACAGGGCTAATGAGCGTGAGAACGCAATTCCAAAGTAGCGGCGATGGGAGTGGAAAGTCCTGCGCGTGATCTACTAATGACGCAAGTTAAAGAACACAGACGCAGCCGGATCATTTCTATAATGACCAGTTCAATCTACCGAGAGCAGTGCGAATTAGCGTCTGGTTTAAGACATGCTTTTTTGGGGTAAATAATGGCACGAATACCAGTAAATTGACGAGCGCAAATCGTGCATTAGTAAATCGTGTTGCGTGACTCATTTAAATACTCTCCTCCCATACATTTTACAACTGAAAGGGAAACTCCTACAAATGCATATGCAATAAGTCCAGCCACAAAATTAACCCTGTCCACGCCTTTTCAGCGCTAATGTTTAATATTCAACTATATGTCTTCAGTAAATCATGACAGTAGTTTTTAAAGGGATACTCCACTTTTTTTGGAAATAGGCTCATTTTACAACTCCCCCAGAGTTAAACAGTTGAGTTTTACCGTTTTCGAATCCATTCAGCCGATCTCCGGGTCTGGCGGTACCACTTTTAGCTTAGCATAATGAATTGAACTGGACAAGACCATTATATCATGCGTCATATCATTACCTGCTTCACCCATGGTACGGCAGCAAAGTTTCTTGATTATTACGCAGGAATGAGAGTATAGTTCCTGGCCATATCAGCCTAGAAAATTGCAACTTTACATTTTCCGTCGGTCTTAGTACACGATGTAACTACAGAAGAGTCAAGTTTTAAATAGGAAAAATATCGAAACTCTTTGTTCATTTTTTTGAGAGAGATGCTAATGGTCTTGTCCAGTTCAATTCATTATGCTAAGCTATGCTAAAAGTGGGACCGCCAGACCCGGAGATCGGCTGAATGGATTCGAAAACGGTAAAACTCAACTGTTTAACTCTGGGGGAGTTGTAAAATGAGCCTATTTCCAAGAAAAGTGGAGTATCCCTTTAACGTCAAAATTGCACTGGTGCAAGCTGTCAGTAAATCTGGCCCTAAATGTCAAAAATAAGTTTAAAATGCTATCTGTCAAAAGTAACTTATTTCTTGCTACCAGTATACAGGAACTGTGCAGGCATAGCGAATGAATTGTTTATTTAATCATATATTTGATATAGCTGCATGTTACTGCCATAATGGAATAACTTTTTTTTTTTTTTTAGCAATGACAGGTCTCGTGGTTCCTCCGATGTAGAGGACGAGTCTCTTCCAGTCCTCAGCGTTACAGCCCGTGGCCAGACCTGGACTGTCTCTTTCAAGCCACACTGAACAACAGCTGTCATGAAGAATGAAAGACAACAAGGACATATTTTAAACACTTTTGGGAACCTTCTTGAGAGATATCCACTCTATGCACACGTTTTGCCTCTGATTGTGAAGGGATGGTGTTACTTAAAGGTTCTTCCACCCACAAAATGCCAAAAGAGCTATAATTTGAGAACATGAGACTTGAGACTGTTACACATTTTTAGCCGTGTGCTCTCCACAGACACACTTCACCGCAGTAGATGCCAGTATGGGATGTCAATTGTGTCAAAACTCAGTCTTTTTTTTTAATATACTGATAGATACACATCCCTAAACTGAAATTGTGTTTTTAAAAGTATATATATTTATCAGGATTTTCATTTAGAGAAACAGAAAGTGTTTATTTAGGTTTAGGTTTATGAACTGATTACCTCATATATTGACTTATTTAATGACAAAAAAAACTATATAAGTTATATTTTTAGGTTAAGTACTAATATAAGGAACCATGATTGTATTTGCTATTATTTGGTATTGCTATGTATTTGTTTTTCTGTAAACATTTTTATAGGTTGTCATATTGCTATTGATATTAAAATAGTGACTGTAGATTTTTACATGTAAAAGTTTTGTTGTTAAATATATAGATGATATTTTAATTCTTTTTCCAACTTATTTATAAACATGTTTTCACATTTGTATCCCTTTCAAAATATTTCTGACATGCACTAAAATAACAGATTTACTCATGGCGTTATTTCTCTTCCACATGACCAGTCATTCCTTTCTTATTCCTTTTAGTAATCATTAAAGAGTTTATTTTTTCATTTTTTATGTTATTCCAAACAAACCAAAGGCAGGGTTGTAATTATGGAGTTTTTTTTATTTTTTATAGACATATTAATCTGTGTTATCAGGTGAAAAATATAGTTTTTGTTTTTAATCATTTGATGTTTCTGCCTATAGAACTAATACAGTATTGCTCTTCTCTTTTCCCCCACTCTTCCTCAGTGAGTTTTGTCATTAGCACTGGTAAACAGGATCATTTTGACCACCAAATTAATGTTATGCATGAAAAGAACATCTGTTTAATTAGTGCAATGAACAAATTGATATGTGCGCTTAACATATTCTACCCGATTGTATTTACAGCACTCAGACATCTGTTTTGATAAAAAAAAATACTCACCAAACAGTGAATATGATCAAATTATTTGAGATGCAGAAAGTACATTTGTAATGCTTTTTTCTCATTCTCATGAACAGTGAGTAAAAATGGCGATTTGAATAAATCCAGCCATTCTGCCCTTTCCTCACAGGATATGTTGAGTTAATCTCACTAATTCATGGCCAACAACCTGCATAAATACATAATATGTAAAATGCATGTGTGCGTTCGTTAAGTTCTGCTGTGATACCTACTGAGCTACAGATTTATTTTGGACAAAGAGGGTTAAATAGGGGTAAAGCTAAAGCTTTTTTTTTCTTTTTGTTTTAGCTCAAGGCCGTTTGCTACATTTTGACAAATCCTTTTTGAGGTACATTATAACTCTTCCAGATTCACGCCTCCTCTCTGAGTCCCCTGGGTGTCAATGGCAGATGGAACACACAGAAAGAGTCCCTTGTGTGTTTCTCCAAACATAACAGAACGTCTCTCTCACGCACACATGCATTCAGTACATTTTAGCCACATGTCCACTTTCACATAGATTTGTAGTGCATGCACTTGGCATAAGATATTTTATATACTCACATGCTTCCAAAGACTGTCTGAACTTGTGGCATCAAGAAACCAATCATTTATAATATGATAAAACGTTTTTATTTTTATTTTTACTTGCTATATATGTATTACTGAAAAAACTGGTCACCATCATGATCAAATATCAAGAGAATAGTGTGAATTCTAAAAGTATGATATAGGATTTAAAAACTAATGATCATTTTCTTAAGAGAGTTTCTCAGTTTTCTCATTTTGCCTTTTATCTCTGCTATCCACCTTATTTTTCACAGCCGTTTGTAAATTGATCTGCTTCCAGGTAGCCTTTTTTTAAACTACAAAACAGTGTGTTATGCTGCTTGATATTGCATGTAATACCATGCATGTTGTACCATTGAATGTATTATTTTAAGTATAACACACTTGTTTGTGGCGCAAATAGTTTAGCTTCCAAATAAAAAAAATGAGGTGCGACAGTACACAATTAAATACATAATTACCATATAGCAGTTAATGTGTAATAACTGTCAAAATCCAAAACATAAGAAAAACATAACACAACCATAACCTACAACATGCAGTATAGCCTAATTGCTGTCAACAAAATGTAAACTCTAGAGAAAGAAGATGGAGATAGAAACACACACACACACACACACACACACACACACACACACACACACACACACACACGCACACACACACAAAAAGCTAGGAATTAAGATGTCTGAATGCAATATATCTAACTGGATACAAAAAATGAAATAACTTTATAGGGAAAAAATAAATAGTGTCAGATATCTGAAATATGAGACGATTTAAAGAGTTCAATTTAGGTGAATGTCTTAATTATGCTGAGACGGTTGCTGGTTGAATGACAAATTAAACAAATCTGACAGATGGACAGCACACAATACCCAGCAATGGGGGGGTCCTCTGGATAATTGTGTTGGAGTCAGTTGGGTCATCAATCACCCTGAGCTGTAAAGCAGCGTTCAGTCCATGGCACTGGTGTAAAAGCATGCTTGATGTCATGTAATATATATGTTTAATTCACCATTCACAGATGAGCACTGCAGCCTATGCGTGACAGAAGAGGAAGATGGCAGTTTGAAGAGTGATTGTTGGTCTCGTTTGGGTGTTTATAGGCTCAATAGCCAAATTTGAAATTATCAAAAGTCTAAAAATAGCTTCCTAAAAGCATTAGCAAAAAAATGTATAATAATAATAATTATGTCTTCTGGACATCAAAGGCTCATGCTTATATATCTGTCATTCATGTTTTCCATATATATATATAAATTACTGAAAATATTGTAGAGGATTCCATCAATAAAAACAAAACCTGCTATAGTTTAAATGTATGTGTGATTAAATATGCAAAGCCCATATATGATGATTATTCATTAATTAATTGGGGTTGCGGATGTTCTCTCTCATGCATTAATTACATCGGCATTAGCATATCAATTAGATGAATCAGAGATCATGTAATTAAAGCCGGAGTAGGAGCACCTGCTGCCTCTGTTTATGTTTGTGTATGTGATATCATGGCTTTGGCTGAGATACACTTGTCAATCAATTGCCTCTTTATTCTGTTTGCCTCTGATGGAATGTTTCACATTTAGATATTTTTCGAACATTTCTCTTTTTTTACATTTTAAGTAGAAAAATCTATTAAATTGAATTAAAATAACTAGTAGCCTAATTATCATGTGATTTGCATGGTATGCAACATCGTTTCACTAAAGAACACATCTTAATTAGAGGAAGGGTTTTCCCCTCAAATATCTAATAAAATCTAAAATCCATCAGCAGTTGATCAGCAGTCCTCTTGAATCGGTCCGCTTGCTCAAACTACTCATGGCTTTTGAGATGGGTCCATCTGCTGGCCACATGATGTCCCAACAACTCTGATTGGCTCCTTGCTTGCAGTTTCAGCTACATAACACATAAGTGTATTTTATTATGCAACAACTTCAAAAACTACATTTTATACTCCATGAATCTTAAAGGGATACTCCACTTTTTTTGGAAATAGGCTCATTTTACAACTCCCCCAGAGTTAAACAGTTGAGTTTTATCATTTTGGAATCCATTCAGCCGATCTCCGGGTCTGGCGGTCCCACTTTTAGCATAGCTTAGCATAATGAATTGAACTGGACAAGACCATTAGTATCTCTCTCAAAAAAATTAACAAAGAGTTTTGATATTTTTCCTATTTAAAACTTGACTCTTCTGTAGTTACATCGTGTACTAAGACCGACGGAAAATGTAAAGTTGCGATTTTCTAGGCTGATATGGCTAGGAACTATACTCTCATTCCTGCGTAATAATCAAGAAACTTTGCTGCAGTACCATGAGTCCAGCAGGCGTAATGCCGCCTGATAATAGGCTACCAAGCTGGGGACTATTATCAGGCACTGCGTCAGATCATTACGCCTGCTGGACTCATGGTACGGCAGCAAAGTTTCTTGATTATTACGCAGGAATGAGAGTATAGTTCCTAGCCATATCAGCCTAGAAAATCGCAACTTTACATTTTCCGTCGGTCTTAGTACACGATGGACAATCAGAGACCATGAAGTCAAACCAGCTGAAGAACAGGGCCCACCACGCCTGGCAGAGGTCAGCCGGTGACAGATATTCCAGGTGGTCAGTAATGATGAGGACAGGATGACAGGGACCCTCCACTCCTTGAGTGCCAGCTTGATTGCAAGGAGTTCCCGGTTGCCAATTTCATAGTTCTGCTCCACCAGGGAAACTTCCCAGGGAGAAGACGGCACAGGTGTCCAGACGTCCTGTTTTTCCCGGGACAGTCCCGTCTTCCAGCTCTATTTTTAGTCTCCTGACTTATCATGAAAAAAAATAAAAATAAGTTCCCCTCGTGAATTAGCATGTTGCTAGCATGTTTTATCACATTGCTAGCATAAATTAGCATGTTTTAACACATTGCTAACATGATTTAGCGCGTTGCTAGCATGAATTAGCAGGTTTTAACCATAGACTGTAAAAGAGCCTTTTTGAAGAGCCTTTTTGAAGCCCAAAGTGTGCGAAGCCGGCTGTCGCCATCTTGGCAGTGTGTTACCGCATGTCACTCCCGGATAACCGAAAATGGGCAAAGAGGCGGGATTAGCTGAGGTGACGTGATCCTAAAAGACAGCAGACACATGGCTAGTAGTGACAGCAGAGACAATCCACCTGTCACTCAAGTGGCCACGCCCTTAATTATGTAAAACTTTAAGGCTTAATATAATTTAAATGGATGAGTTATTAAAAAAATCCCCCTCACCCTCACCCCCCTCACAGTTGTCATGAAGGGCAAAATTAGCTATTGCCTAGACCAAACCCACTTTTTGTACCTGGCTGTTTTCTGCTGTAAATTTGGGCATTTTAACATGAGAGGTCAATGGGATTTACTCTCTTTTAGAGCCTGTCTCTAGCAGCCAGTCGATGAATTGCAGTTCAAGTCACTTTCATGTTGGATTCAAGAGAGAGACCGGAAGGTTGCCGATTGGTTTTAACACATTGCTGACATTAATTATCATGTTGCTAGCATGATTTAACATGTTTCTAGAATGATTTAGCATGTTGCTAACATGTCCTAAGCTAGTTGCTAGGCTTTGCCAGTTACATATAAATAGTGGATGAAGCTTATACTCTATTACAGTTATTGTAGGCTATTAAAGTTTTGACCTCCTCAATGAAAGCGTATGGGACTTTTATGATTTTAACATTTTAACATGTAAATGAACATTTGTGGAGATCGCTTTGCCATTGCTCACAGAGTCAGTAATTTTTTTCTGTGACGCAAAGTTGCAAATCTGATAAAGTGCATGAATTTGAAGACCTTTTTGCATACAATTTTGTTGTTTATAGCCATAGTTTTGGGTCAGCTGACTGCACTGCAAAATTGATCAAGAAGGCTATGATCCAAAATGTTCTTCTGCTCGCATCAAATCTGAGGCTATATATAGATAGATAGATAGATAGATAGATAGATAGATAGATAGATATTAGTGTGTAAATACTTTTCAAATGTCAAGGGCTCTGATGGATAGAGGTTTGATTGAACATCAACAAAGATAGGCTACTGGTAGTAGAGAAGGAGGAGTGGCCAGTAACATCTCTGCTTATTGAACACAAAAATAAAACACGGACACAATGAATCAACAACAAACGCAGAGTCACTCTCAGGTTTCTCTTGTCGCTGGCAGACAGCAGGTTTTTTGATGACACCTGTTAGTCTCAGTTACACACAGGTGTTCCCTTACCTCACACATCTCTCTCTCTCTCTCTCTCTCTCTCTCAATCTCTCTCTCTCTCTCTCCCTCTCTCTCCATCCTCAGACCGCGCCCTGTAAAATGCTCAATGTGGACTATGATTTACTATAAACGTATCTAGAAATGAGTGCTTATGAAAAAATATGGCAGCAAGCAGGCAGTATAATTCCAGGAGGTCACGTGCCACCTGAGCAATTATTATTAAGATAATTATGATAACACTAACGGATATAATACTAACCTCCTTGTATGGGAAAGAGGAAAATGAAAGCTCTCACCCGAGAAGAGAATTGACATCTGATAGAAAGATCAATGCTTTTAAACTACATATCTCCAATTTTGCATTTCAAATAAAAATTTTTAAATAATGAAAAATCCCAGCTGTTATTATTACTTCCAGTTCATTTGTCAAACTGGAACCCTCTATATTCCATATTCTTGCTTTTACAAAAAAAAATATTAAAGAATGCAAAATCTGTCTACGTACAAAGAAAAAAAAGAAAGAAAAAAAACAGCCAATGGCGTTGGAGGTGTGGCATTTATTGTTAGATGTAAGGAGAGATGTTGTGTTAGAGGTGTAAAATATCGGAGATATTTGGTTGCAATGTGTGGAGCAAACATGAATATTCATGAGTTTCCTGTTTCATGCAGTTACCATGAAATCAAAATGTACACTTCTGATTTTTTATAGAATAATGCAGTTATTATTATAAATTAATTATCAGTGCACATTATATTTTTTTAAACACAAGCCCTCATAATTTTTTATCAAAATAACTTCCCCCTTCCTCTTGCAACAACATCTCTTCTCTGATGATGTTTGCACCGGAGCAGAAGAGGGACAGGAACCTCTTCCCTCAGAAACCTGCAGAGACAATGATCCAATCAGCTCCCAATGGACATAATCAAATTCCACCCTATGATAATTTTTTTCTCTCATTCAAGAAGCCTTTTCACTCAGATATTCGTCACAATAGAGAAAGAAAAAGAGTTGGTAAATCATTTCAAAAGGCATTAATTTCCCAGACAGTTTAGATTAAGCCAGGATTAGTCCTTAGTTTAATTATAGGGCATTTAGCAGCTTTTATAAATGTGCCTTAAAAACATTACAGCTGTGCATCTTGAGACAAAACAATGGCACTGACATATTTTTAGACAATTCAGTGCAAGTTGCTTTCAGTTAAAACAGCTCAAACATGCATTTTAGTCTGGGACTAGGCTTACGCCTGGTCTGTGAAACCGGACATTAATGTTTTAACCGTGAACAGGAGCACCCTGTTGCCATCTTTTTTTCCTTTTCTTTCTTTCTTTCTTTCTTTTTTTTCTTTTTTTTTTGTCATTTTAGAGACAAAAAAACACCTGATGCAATGTGGATCAGATCAGTTTGACACAAAGTGATTGAACTATTATTGTGTTGGTCAATTTGTGAAGTAAGCAACCATGCAGTAGCCTACTTTTCACTTTTAGTTCTATTCTACAATAATAATTAAACAATTAAATAATAATAATGCGTCATATAGTAATTATGCACATTTATTGTAAATGTCAAAGATAAAAAATACTCAATAGAGTCGTGTTTTTTTTTTTCGTGCTAAATAAAGAGAACAACTGATAAACAACTGATAAAGCTGTTGTTAATGTTAAAATGTTAATGTTGTTGAATGTTAAAGATTCATTCTCAAATGAGAAAACATGAGACATTAATTTGGAACAAATCATTTGGAATTTACATACATATTTAAAAACAATTAGTCTTATAATACTGGACAAATGAAAATTGCTCCAAAACTTGTTATATCGGTTATATTGTTGGAAATGGTCATTATTACATACATAACTCATCACCTCCCATTAAGTTCTTAAAAAAAAGGTTGCAAAGAAAATGTTGAGGTGAGGATCTATTCACAATGGTAATTTTTTTAATCAAAAACAAAAGACTAAGGCACTCAGGAGAACCAGGAAACAACAAACAGGAATAAAACACCAAACACGATGAGATCAGGCCAAGAACCAAACAGGTTCACCTATGTATATAGGCCTATTATATATATATATATATATGGGAGAAAACAACGTGGGATTAAACAAGGAACAGGTGGGACTAACCAATTAACAAACCAGTAACCATGGAAACAGATGAAATTGGGACTAAACACAGGATGAAACTGAACTCAAAGTAGAAAAACACAAACAAGATGAGCCATAACCCCCTTTATTGGAACGCAGTCAACGTCATTCCAAGCTATGACATCCCTCCGTCCTCCGAGGTAATCAGCATTAAATCCAGTACAGACAGGCCAATAAGCTCTGGCTCCAGGACGGACTGGGCCTCTGTCAGACAAGCGCACATACACTGGTTCAGGGTCTATGATGAGCATGACGAGGGCCGGGGACTCGGGGAGGTCTCTGGAAGCACATCCAGGACAGACAGCGGGAGGTTGAGATTCTTCTTCACCTCACCCACTGTATGGTGCTGAAGTGCCCACTCTGTGTACTCACAGAAGGTCCCTGGAGGACCAGTCCCAAGCAGAGGAGATTTTGTATGTGCATTTAATCCAGCATGGAAAAATACTCGGAGGTAGTCGTCTGGGTGATGCACACGCGATCAGGCCTAAAAACTCACGTGTTCCTCAAGGGGACGAATCCCCTGAGTGAGGAGGATCTGCACTGCTGCTAGATCCATAAACATCTCTTCTTCTGTCACAAGGTGGTTGCAAAGACAGAATTAAGGCCAGGGTCTATAAACTAAACACAGGAGATGAAACTGAACTCAAAGTAGTAAAAAAAAAGAAGAAAAAAAAAGATGTGACACATTCAGAGGATGTTATGTTTACACATGAGTGCAATGCTGGACTCATATTCATATAAGACATGAGAAATTCAGGTCTCCCCCAATTATTTTGGGAATAAACAAATAAAATGCAAGTATAGATTAAACATTTGTATAAATGCCCCACATAAACTGCCTGGTTGAAAGCTGTCATACACTTGTTATTGTGAGGTATAAATTTGCAGATGCTACTTACCTGCAATATTTATAAATTGTATAACATAAATAATGTTTAGTGCAGTATATTTGCTTTAAAATAAGTTAAACTTCTATAACTTTAACTTGACAATTAAAGGGGCTATATGCAAGAACTTTCATGTATTCATCGCTTTTTTGTTTTGTTTTGTTTTTTGAAAAGCCTAAATTCAATCTGTTCATCATATAAAGCGATCGTGTCTCTTCAGAAAATTTGGACTAAACTGCTCAATATGGATTAGTTTTACGATCTCTTTATGAACTTTTTGAAGCATCAAAGTGGTAGTTGCTTAGCTGTCAATGGAGGGACAGAAACTCAGATTTCATCAGAAAGATCTTCATTTGTGTTCTGAAGATGAACGAAAGTCTTACAGGTTTGGAACGACATGAGGGTGATTATTAATGACAGAATTTTCATTTTTGGGTGAACTCTGACACCGGTGTGGCTAATAAAACTATAGGGTTTCTGAATTCTACATAGCCCCTTTAACAGTAAATAAGCTATTAAATAACATATAAGTTGGAGGTCTATAGAGACAGAGCGCAACGCGTCATAATCTGAAGACCACGCCCACCAAGGGGGAAAACAAACCAACTGTCTCCATTGACTTTGCATTGCGAGAGGCTGCCTCCTTGTCATTTCTTGCTTCTAACAAAAGACAGAATAATGCCTAAAAGCTGCTATGTGACAAGGTGTACAGCAAACAAGCTAAGAAACCCAGAAAAAAGTTTTCATAAGCTGTCGACCCCAAAAAACGAGCGTTTGAGGACATAAAAGTGGATACAGGCTGGAACGAATGGGTAAATTGTGGGATCCTGACACTCCAGCCCGATCTCACAGGAAAACGTAAAAATTCTACGAAGTGGCTTATTCGTACGAATTCATACGACCTGACTCGTACGAATTAGTAAGATTTTTGCAAAATCGTACATATTTTACGAATTGGCCAATTCGTATGAATTCATACGAATGACCTACCCCTGACCCCGCCCCTAAACCTACCCATCACGTGGGTTTAGACAAATGTACGAGTGAGGTCGTACGAATTAGCCAACTTTTTATCATTCGTACGAATTCGTAGCCTACGAATTGGTCGTGAGATAGCCACTCAGTATGCACTAAAAATACACTACGTGTGCAGTAAGTTAAACATTTGGTCACTGGTGAGCCAAATATCCAAATGTCAGTTTTATATATTATATTTCTGTAAGATAAACTATCCTGTGTTGCCGATTACGGTCTCCTCCAGCGGACGTACGTTAGTTCTCAGAGTAATGAGACACGTGACGCTCTGTCTCAACTGCCTGTATCCACTTTTATGTCCTAAACACTCGTTTTTTGGGGTCGAGAGCTAATAAAAACTTATTTCTGGGTTTTTTAGCTTGTTTGCTGTACACCTTGTCACACAGCAGCTTTTAGGCATTTTTCTGTCTTTTGTTAGAAGCAAGGAATGACAAGGAGGCAGCCTCTCGCAATGCAAAGTCAATTAGCCGCGTTTCCACTGTCGGGCCAGGGCCGGGCCGTGCTAGTGCGTGCCAGGGCCAGTCGCGTTTCCACAGTCACTTCCGGGGCTTGATCGGGGTTTACTTGGGGCCAACGGCCAGGATTTCTGGCCCGTCGAATACCTTGGGCCAGAGCGGGCCAGCTCGGGCTAGAGGAGTGGTTACGAACAGAGGCGGAGTTTACCTGAGTCGGGAGACGGCAGCGCCGGATGATTCTGTCAGCATTAAAGACTTTTAAAATAATTTAACTCGCGTTCATGTTTGAATGCCTTCTGTTTGTGATGCAAAAGACTATGCGCACTAACCATTACCATAGTAAACATGGTAAACGCTTGAAGATACGCATAGTAAAAAAACATAGTGAACGCTTGAAGAAATCAGACCAATCATAAAGGCTATCACAATCATGTTTTTATTTTATCTGTCAGTAGCCTCGTCTCTTTATACCGGACTATCATACAATAAAGCAACTTTTTTTTCGGGAGCTTCCTCTGTTTCTCTGACGGAAAATATCTGTATGGGAGTCGAGAGAGTGCTGCTAAAGCTCCTCAGGTCGTATTTTTGGTGGCATATATTTGTAGAAATTATCATTCTTTCTAAATGTGATGTAAATATGTCCTTTAACTACCAGATAAACAGTAACAGACGCGACTGAAGAAGTAAGTGTGTCCTCTTTCTTTTGTGAAATAGACCTAACGGTAATTTATTTCTGAGTGACTAATGTGCAATTTTGACATAAATTAATTCATTATGATCAATGTATCACTTTTTATTGTAAACCTGTGGTAAAACATCGATGCTTGGGTTTTAAATATTCAAGTAAACAACAAAAATGCCAGCAAACGGCCGCTTTTATCATGTTTGTTTCCAACGCTGTTTCCAGTGATTTCTGATTAGTTTTCTGATAAAACTTACATTTGTTGGTGAATGGGTTAGTGTGACGTTGTTCCAGAGAGGCGTGTTACGGGCGTGTTTTAGTGAAGCGCTGTGGAGCTTCTGGCCCGACAGTGGAAACGCAGGCCCGGTGCTATTAGCCCGGCACGGCCCGTTTAAAGCCCTGGCCCGGCCCTGGCCCGACAGTGGAAACGCGGCTAATATTGTGTTGCGGTTGGTTTGTTTTCCCCCTGGGTGTGGGCGTGGCCTAAATACGCTCTGTCTCTATACTGTTATTTATTAGTGCTGCCAGTTATCAGAAATGATTCAAATTAAACCTATCCTACTGATCATTTGTAGAAACCAGCTTCAAATTAAGCTGGTTTGGTGTGGTCTTCCCATCTACCACCTACCATGTTCTAAAACGCAGATCGAGCTGGTCATGCTGGTTGACAAGCGGGTCTAACTGGTTTTTCCAGGTGCACTCGAATATCACAGAACAGTTCGGGTTTCCTCCTCCCTACAGTACAGATGGACCAATAACAAAACACACCTGACCTCCCGCTGGATCTCGCGATCGAGGCTTTAGAAAAGCCATTGAGCGCGTCTATAAATTTGGTCATTTCGATGGGACAGCCCGCAGCATCACGCAGCATCACGCAACAATGAGTGACACAGCCATTTCTTTCGCCAAGGACTTTTTAGCTGGTGGAATCGCCGCCGCGATCTCTGAGACTGCTGTTGCGCCCATAGAAAGAGTCAAGCTGCTCCTTCAGGTACGCTTTATAACGAAGTAGCCTACTGTATCTACATTACCATATACACACGAAATATGTAGGCTATTTCATTCTAAATTAGGAAAAATTATCTTTTGCACACATTTGTCCATCTTGGTTAATAGGCTATTCATTTATGAATAGGGCTTGTCCATTATAAGATCATGTTCTTAATGATATACTACATAACTTTATCTTTATAATAGGCCGATAATAAAAATATATTCGACCAATGATGATTCTGAAATATGATTCGCCTGGACTGGAGGCAAAACTGTTGCTATGCACGCGCATCTGACACAAACCGCGCGCTATATTGCAGTGCTGTTGTTCATGTTTGGATATTTCAGCAAGCAGTTTGCTTTGTGTATAATCAGATTAACGGCATTAAGTTAAAGTGAACTTTATCATTCAACATGCATTGTGCTTGTGCATTGTAGACGATTTCTTGAATTCTTGAATTCAGTTAAACTACTTTTGTGAAAATAGAAAGGTATGCTATATTATCTAAATATTTTTTCCATAAAGTATTAATGATTAAAATGTTTTATTTTAGTAAGTAGCCTAGATACATAATCTGTCAATCAGGTGACTATTCACATTCTTGGTATTTTTCCAAGCTATGAACAAATTATTTTCTCAGTAACATAAAATCTGCTTTTTGAAAAAAAAAAAAACATGTAATGCTGAGTTTGGCTAATAGAATACGTACTTGATTAAGGGTTTTATGTAAGGTTCTTTTTGTGTTTTGGGAATTGACAATGTTTTCTTCACATTGTCAAATTCCAAATATTCCCCTTAATATAGAATGCCCATATACCTCATTTCAGAGGCGACCAAAATTGCAATAATAAATAAATCGGAAGCTCAGAGCTATAGAAATGCATCTTTATATTTATAAATAGGCTAAAACTTAATATTGCGAGTATATAGGCTACATATTATGAGTAGGCCTACGTTGGTATGATTCCCACTCTGCTACAATGTCAGTGAGCAGCAGCGTCACACAACAAAACAGATTATAATCAGCACAATCTACAACACGACTTGCTCAGTTTCCACTGGTGTAAGGTCTTTCAAGCGCACAACCTCTATGTAATTCAACTCTCGGTTTGACCTGCATTGGGGCGTTGCTCCCATGCTAATGAAAACGATCTAAAAATCATCATTTTGGAGTAGAAAAGTTACAAACTGGTATTGAAATATTTTGTAAACTGACTGACAACTTCGTCAACAAGATCGTGCAGACAATTAGAATTCTTTAAATGATGTGCTGATATTTAATTGTTATCATTTTCTTACAGATCCAGCATGCCAGCAAGCAAATCGCAGTAGACAAACAATACAAAGGTATTGTAGACTGTTTAGTACGTATTCCCAAGGAGCAGGGCTTCCTGTCCTTCTGGAGAGGCAACTCGGCCAATGTCATTAGGTACTTCCTAACACAGGCTCTCAACTTTGCTTTCAAGGATAAGTATAAGAAGATTTTCCTGGATGGCGTTGACAGCCGTACTCAGTTTTGGAGGTACTTCGCTGGTAACCTGGCGTCTGGTGGAGCTGCTGGAGCCACGTCTCTGTGCCTCGTCTACCCGCTCGACTTTGCCAGAACCCGCTTGGCTGCTGATGTCGGGAAGACTTGTGCGGAGAGAGAATTCACAGGCCTTGCAAACTGTTTAGGAAAGATCTTCAAGTCTGATGGTGTGAAGGGCTTGTATCACGGCTTCAACGTGTCTGTGCAAGGCATCATCATCTATAGGGCGGCGTACTTCGGCATCTATGACACTGCTAAAGGTATCTTTTCAAGACTAGAATCTGCCACCATCAGGGGCTTAGCTATAGGGCGGCTTAGCTATTTACTCGAATTATAATTATAATTTTTCATTTGAGAATGTCTTTACATTTTTATTTGATTTATTATTGCTCTTTCATGCACAGATATGCAAAGATAGGTGCATTTATTAAGCAACCACAATTGCAAATAATGTAGTCGAGACACATGTTTGGAGGCTTGTTACCAGTTTAAAATAACGGAAATGTCAAATGAAAAAAAACATTTTCAGTGTAAAAAACCAATGGGCCAATGGTAACACTTTATTTTACAGTGTCATTGTCAGTGTTACATGTTGTTACTATAGTAATAACTATAAACTAAGCATAATTACATGCAACTAACCCTAAACCAAACCAAACCCTAATCCTAACCCTGTAGTAAGTACATGTAGTTAATTAATACACCTTAAAATAAAGTGTAACCGTTTATTTTAAAGTGTCCTTGTTACAGTGTAGTTAAACATTTAAGTACTGAGTAATATTAATTAACTACATGTGCTTAGGGTTAGGAATAGGGTTTGGTTTAGGATTGGTTGAATGAAATTATACATCATTTATAGTTATTACTTCAGTAATTACATGTAACATGTGTAACAAGGACATTTTAAAATAAAGCTTTACCTTGCAGTGTTTATTATAAAGGATTTATCCATGCACATCATTATTTTTTTCAAACAATTCATGTGACCTTATTATCATTACTCAAATTTGAGTATTTCCCCCTCCCTCTTGCAGCGACGTCTCTTTTCTTCTATGATATTTACTGTCTCGAGGGCGGGGCAACCTGTCACTCACATGAGATCTACCAAATCAAAATAAAAAATTTGTTTATTATGTCCTCAAACCAGGAGCCTCCAACATTTGCAAAACAAAGCGTAAAGAGGGCGGCACACTGAACGACAAGCACCACGTCTTTAGAATATGAGTAGATTGTTTTCTATGTGTGTGCACTACTGGTGGCTGTTTAAAGTCCCCCACCACACCCATGTACTGGCTGATGAGGGCCCCAAGAGCCAGCATATTCTAGGACAAAAAACAAACAAACAAATAAAATAAATACATAAATAATTACTTTGGGCCCTAATAAAAAATTATCTTTTGGAAAACAATGGGGCCCTTCACACTTTCAGTTCTTGGGCCCTTCAGCTCTACACTTAGGGCCGTACCCACCATAGAGGTCCCTGAGGTCCAGACCTCGGTATATAATAAAGATTGTGAAATAATTGCCTAAATTAACTCTACTTTAGGGCTGTTATATGTAGATAACCGACCTCCTCATCTGAGCTGTCAGCAGTCTGTCACCACTCGTCAATGTCAAAATGATGACCAATCAAATTAAAGATTTGTTCACAGAAGCTGAGCGCGAATTCCAGCGCGATGAAACATTTCATATCTGTTTCACGATAGAAATGTAATCAGTGATGTGATCAGTGATGCAAACTAATACAATTTTGTTTAATTTAGCCATTTTGAGTTAAGAATATAATTTATGTGATTCATTTAATTTAATTTGTAACGGTCAATGCGATGAGACAATAAATAAATTAGTAATATTGTACCACTTAAGAATGAAAGCTATAACATGCAACATGTAACATTATGTTGATCTTTTTCTGCTTTAGCCAAAAATATAATACTTTAATGTTTTCAGACTAAAACACTTCATGTGAGATCCTTCACACCGTGTCCAAACCGAGCATGATGCATCATCACACATTCTTAATAATCCGCCTTTCCACACTGCACTGAAAAAATTATTCGTTGAAATGAATCAATTTTTTTTATCGTAAGTGGTTGCATTCAATTGATTTTACCTACATTTAAACAAATGCACTAACATTTATTAAGTTCAACTTAATGCATTTGTTTAAATGTAGGTAAAATCAATTGAATGCCACCACTTACGAATTTTTAAAAAATTAATTTCAACAAAGAATTTTTTTCAGTGTGAATCAGAGCAGTTATTGTTCAACACTTCTTCATGGGGTTGGGACAGATTTGTTGGGACAATCTTTTTTTTATTACTCCTGCTTCTGAAAATTGTTAGCTGTTGGTCTTATATTGTTAACCCTTATTGGGCAACGGCATCTATTTTGGTTTGTTTGAAGGATGTGTGTTTTACAGGCATGCTGCCCGACCCTCAGAACACTCATTTCGTGGTCAGCTGGATGATCGCTCACACAGTCACTATTGTCGCTGGGTTCATCTCGTATCCCTTCGACACGGTACGCCGTTGCATGATGATGCAGTCTGGACTTAAAGGAGGTAATATCCAAAAACTGTTTTCCTCACGTACGTTCCATCCAAAATCTGTGTTTGTTTGGTTATGTCTTTAATGTCATGAGTGTTTAATTCTTTTATTTCAGCTGATATAATGTACAGCGGCTCGCTGGACTGCTGGAGGAAGACTGCGCGGGATGAAGGCGTCAAGGCCTTCTTCAAGGGGGCCTGGTCTAATGTTCTCAGAAGCATGGGTGGATCCATCGTCCTGGTGCTGTACGACGAGCTCAAGAAGAACATGTAACACTTCACAGAGTTACACTGTTTGAAGAAAAAACATTCAAATCTGTGTATTATGTGAATTGCATGTGAACGCTTTACTCGTGAGGCTGGACTACATTCTTAAAAATAAAGGTTCTTTATTGGCATCTATGGTTCCATGAAGAACCTTAAACATCCATGGAACCTTTTTGTTGTTCACTGAAAGGTTCTTTAGAGAAACAACGATGGTTCTTCTATGGCATCACTGCAAAAAAAAAGAACTTGGATCCTTTATTTTAAGGGTATTGTTCTACTATAGTTATATGATACATGTGCAGATTTTCTTTTCTAAAATGCCTTAAATTATTTCCCTGACTTATCACTGGTCAATTTTGTCATTCAGATATCAAATACACTCAAAAAATAAAATAAAATAAATAAATAAATTGTAAGCCTTTTTTTCAAGATTTACACATTTCAAATAACTTCCATCAAATTGAATTGAATAATCTTTACATATTATTCTTATTTTGAATTAAGAATTTTGAATTGTATAAATCTTACATTTAAACATATTATTTTTTTATTTTTTTTTATGAATATGAATCACATAAACTAAAGGGTCCATTCCCTTGTTCCATTAAGATTTCTAAAACATTTTCTGGGCCCATAAGGATCTCAGGGGACTCCACTACACCGTCCCGTCTCCCCCTCAGCGAAGTCCTGCTCCCTTTGGTCTGTTTTTAATCTTGACTTGAATAAAGTCAACATTCTGAAGCTTCACCTGTTGTATAAGGTTGTTAATATGATCTGCCTTAAAAAATAACCTGTTTGGAACACTTATTTTAGTTTTAATTTTAGTTCTGAATTAACTATTTTTATTAGTTATAATTTTAGTTTTCATGTTAATTTGAGTAATATTTTTTTAGTAATTCAGTTATGTGCTTTTTGTTTGTCACAGTTATTGACCCAATAACGGCCCTAGAATTATTTTATGAGTAAATATCTCTGAAGTATATTTCCATTAATATTTCATTTTTAGCACACCAGGGTGACTAGTAACATGAAATTGTCTAGCTATGACTTCTTGTTACACAGGTGTATAAATATGAGGAAACACAAAGGCCAAATTCCCTTAATCATCCAACACAATGAGTAAAACCAAAGAATATATTTTTGATGTGCAGCAAAATATTGTTGAGCATCACAAAACAGAAAGTAGCTGTAAGAAAATAACTAAAGCATTGAAAAGTGAAAGGTCCAATCAACTAAAGATGCTACGAATCTGCCAGGAAGAGGACGTGTGTGTATATTGTCTAAATGCACGGCGAGGAGGAGAGTTTGAGTGTTTGAGAGTTGCAGAGATTAGTTGAGTCTTGGGATCAGAAAGCTAAAAAATAAAATAAAATAAAAATAAATTTTAAAAAAACCTACATCGCCACATGTTGTTTTGGAGGTTTTCAAGGAAAATCCTCCTCGCTCCTCCAAAAACAAACTCCAGCATATTCAGTTGTCAGACACGACTAGAACTTCAAAAGACACCGCATTTTATGTTCAGATGAAACTAAAAAAAGAGCTTTTTGGCAGCAAACACACCAGATGGGTTTAGTGCAAACAGGGATGAAGAGTACCCCATGCTCGCGGTTAAATACTGCTGGATCTTTAATGTTATGGGCCTATTTTTTTGCTGGAGGTCCTGGACATCTTCTTCAGAAACATGTAATCTTGGATTCTAGCAAATACCAAGAGATAAAAAATCTACAACTGACGGCCTCTGCTAGAAATCTTATAATGGGCCGTGGTTGGATCTTCATCAGAACAACGATCCAAAACAAACATCAAAATCAACACAAAATGTGTCCCTGAGCACAAAATGAAGCTTCTGTCATGAGTCATGACCATCCCGTCCCTGACCTGAAGCCTATAGAAAATGAGTGGGTGAACTGAAGAGAAGAAGTGCCAACATGGATCTGGAATCTGAAGGATCTGGAGAGATGTTGGTCATAATTACTGGCACCCTTTTATTAAAAACTTTTTGCAACCTCCTTTTGCCAAGATAACAGCTCTGAGTCTTCTCCTATAATGCCTGATGAGTTTGGAGAACACCTGACAAGAGATCACAGATCACTTCATGTTATTTATTTGCACCCTACACAAAGCGGGCCTCATGCTGAAGAGTTTGAGAATCACTGGCATACACAATTTGAAACAGTTTTGTTATATGTATAAATTTGTTTATAATTCGTTTTCGTTTATAAAGCCTTTAACCCTGGTTAAAGTTTAGCAACATAGTGGTGTTGTGCCAACAATGCATATTACTCTTTGAAAAGTTTGACATGCTTTAAAAACATAGTAGGCAATATATGCAGTATTTCAATGTGTTAGGCACTATCACTTTTTACAACACATTGTTCCAAAGCAACTTTAATGGAAATATATATATTTTTTTATCCAGGGAATAAAAACAGTGTGGGATCAAATTTTTAATATTCTCCACTTGAAGACAGCACAGCCTCCAGTTGACACATATTTAATGCAAATATAGGTACAGACATACACATGTTAATTTGAGCAGATACAATCCAGACACATAGGTGACCAGTGTAGACATGATGATACTGGACTAATGCGACCACATCTTCTGGACCTGCTCAGAGCTCCTGAGGCTTCTGGGTTTTAAAAGAGCTGTGCTTTATTAATGGAGATAATGGGTCATCCATCTAAAAGTTGTTTACGGTAGTCCACCATTGAAGTTATGACAGATACATAAATGTCTTCAAAATGACAATTACTGTCAAATATGACGCCCAATAAGTGAATCATCAATGTGTCATAAAACCAAAGAGTTGATGACTTCCATAAAATTACTATGGAAGTCAATGAGGCTGTTTGGTTACCAACATTCTTCAAAATATCTTCTTTTGTGTTCAACAGAAGAAAGAAGCTCATACAGGTTTGGAACAACTTGAGGATGAGTAAATGATAACAGCATTTTCATTTTTTGGATGAACTATCCCTTTAATTCTTTGGTAATTTTTTGTGTGCAATCAGCTATGATGTTTCTGATTTCTCACCAGAGTAGCAAAATCTGAGTTTATGCACAAGACATAATGTATATTCAGCTGGGCATTAAATAAAACCCCAAATAAACCAAAAATAAGCTCAAAAGAACATTATAGTGCATTTAATTTTTATTTATTTTTTAACTATCCGCTAAATATAAGTCAGACAAATGAAATTGTGCATCTAAATATTCAATGCTGATTAAATATTTTATACTGAGTAACTGAGCTAGTATAATTTACTCTGTCTGAATCATTCTTAAGCAACTAGACAGTGAACATTTGCCATCAGAACAACGAGAAGTATCAGGACAGGTGTGACAGTTCTTCCAGCACTATTGTTCACATCAAGCGATGTTCCTCCACCTGATGATAGGAGAGAACGATTATTAGAGTGTTATTAAAGAGGGCCAAATATGCTGTTTTACATGTTCAACTTTCTTTAGTGTGTAATGTTGCTGTTTCTGCAAAGTTACAAAGTCCCTCCAGCGGGAGTTATTCTCTCTATGAACTCCCTGAAACGCCTCAGTTGTGGGAACAAACATGTCACAATATTCTTCTTCTAAATAATTCCCACCCAAGGCATACGCAAAATATGTGAAAACATTCAAGCATGAAAACCTATTCTAGTAGAGCCCAAACATCTAAATCAAGACTTTGTACAAATGTATTGTGACAGCGTTTTAATTCTACATAAAATGTAAAAAAACATTATCCGATTGTTTCCATTGTTACTCACTTTGGGTCAGAGTCGGCGACTTCACATTTACCCAGAACACACTGCGCTGCTGAGCTATGGTGGCCCTGAGGAAGTAGTGGGCAAATAAAATAAAGTGTTTTAAACCAAAAAAAGCATTCAAATATCACATTCTTCAACTCTCATCATTAGTAGGCCTACAGTCATGCAGTATCAGTTTGAGAGTGTAACTGTTCACTCTTACATGAAGAAGATGCTCTTTGCTGTAGCCGGTGGAGTCCAGGTATAGACGGTGGAGTTGTTTTTGATGTTGGTGTTGGCATGTGTGATGGCACCTTGCTGGTTTCCTGAACACTAAGGAACACAAGTGACATTCAGAAACTACAATTACCGAATCTATCGACCTTATTTTCAACACAAGAGTGGGAGCGGCCATTTGCAAATCGAATGTGTCTGGCTTCCGCTGTCATTCGCTTCCAGTTATTCATAGATGTACAAACAGCTCTTTATGCTGCTTGATATTGCAAACTGGTATTTCTTACCATATTATTTGAATGTATTGTCGTAACACACTGGTTTGTAGTGCAGATAGTTTTATCTTTACTGCACTTCGTTATTCTTCTACTTTTTTACATATAGGTATTATAGTCCCCAATGAATCGAAAGTCTCGCACATTCACAGAAAATAGTTTACTTCCGCGTTACAAAATACGGAGGATAACGGCTGTGATTTACTTATAGGTATATTATAACATAAATTGGTTATACCACCAAAACAAAGACGAGGAAGCATGTTTAAATCTTACAAAATGGTTAGATATGTGAAATCCCTCAGAAAAATCTTCCATGAATCGCAGTTTGCATGACATTAGAACATGGAAACTTTGATCATCATGGTCATTTTTGGGGTGCAGTGCAGTCTAATATTTCTAAATCATATCTAAATCATATTACGCTTCTATTGTACCACAATGTTTATACCCCAGATCGCACAGGCACAATGTCTGCTAAAGGGCGTTTCATCTGGAAAACATCTGTTGTGTACAAACATCTGATAAGCGTCTTAGAAAAAGAATAAACTAATAAATCATTAATATCTTAAAGACGTTTTCTAAATGTCTAATTTAACATCTGACAGGAAACAGAGACATATTGCAGGTGAGCAAAATACATTTTGCAGATGTAAATGCAGACATCAAATAGACGTCTCCATGATGTGTGTGTGTGTGTGTGTGTGTGTGTGTGTGTGTGTGTGTGTGTGTGTCAGATATAGCCCACAGAAAGCCTCACCTCTAAGAACTTTGTGTTGCTTGGAGGAGTCTGCCAGGTTCCTAATGCTTTAGTGTCGGATCCAGAGCGAGCCTCAAGGAGAACGCCACTATAGTCTAGACCTTTGATTACAACTGAATAACAACAAATTAATAAACAATTTCAATTGGAGATGCTATCACCACTTTAACCCCATTTTAGGTATTGATATGATATATCCCCTCCAGACATCACTTTTGGCCACTATTGTTTTTGTTTTCAATGACCCTACAAGTTTGATTAAACCAAAATATGAGGAAACTATTTTATATATATTTTAAATTTGAGGGAAGAACAAAACACCTGGTCTAACTCAACTAAACCTGGTTAAGGTATTTATCTGACAATAGTTTTTAGCAAATAAAAAATAGGCAAACTGCAGCCACAGGTTTTATTTTATAAAAAAGAATGCTTAGAAAAATAAAAATCTCACAGGAAAAAGCATACACTGACTACAGCATAATAATTTATTAATACTTTGTTGGTTCTCTATTGTTTCTGCATGTGTTACTATAGTTTCTTTGAATGTCAGCCTGCCCAAAATTATTATTTGGCATGTTTCATTGCATTATCAGTAAAAACAATAAAATAAAACAATTGACTCCAAGCACATCTACACAATATGCTTAAAAAAATCTTTGAAAAAGAAAAAGAGAAAAAAAAAATAGCATTTGAAAATAGGGTGAAGGCCACTACTGTACATGCCTAAGAAATTAAATAGCAGAATAACTTAAAAATGCAGTTACTATATTAACAGAAATTGGCCTGAGTGTTAAGAACTTCATGGTGACAAAGATGCAATAAAAAAAAACAAGGTAAAACAGAACCAAACCAAAGTCATCTCTGTTCATTTTTTCCCCTGATACATTTATGGACAATACACTTTTATTTCTTGATTGAGAGTTTTCCATGACATAAAACTTCTTGGTATTCCAAATATGGATGATTTACATGACAGTTTAGTGAGAACTTTGCATTCACTCGCGCAGATTTTGGAAGAAATCATGCATGTAGAATGTCAAGAGTTAATTAATAAAATGTTCTTCTAAAGACAGCAGTGAGCCGTCGTGTTTTCTCCAAATGGTCCTCACCTGTGATGGGTTGTCCAGGCTGTAGAGTGGCGCTGCTCGTCTGGATGGTGTATGGAGCAGGGTTCGGCTGGGGCAGTATTCCTCCATGCCTCGGCATCATATCCACACATGTTGAAGCTGGAGCCCCGGATGGAAAGGACAGAGCAGACGTCAAAACTTGAAGTATGACCACCCCGAAAAACACAGCGGCCATCGTTCCTGAAACAGCGTTTTTAACAGCTCATTTGAAATAATAACATCCAACACAAACAAATTCATACACACAGATACTTGCAGTGGACATTCGACTTTTGAAAGGCACTTTTGCTGAGTCACAATTGCATAAAAAATGGATCCTTCACGGCAACACGCCATGCTGCCCCTCCCATGCATAAAGTATTCACATGGGGTCAGGTGAGACAGATTCTCCTCGCTTTCGGGAATCTGTCATTGATCTGGACAAAGAAACAAAGACAACCTTTGTTGGAATAGAAACAAGCATGGAAATGTGTAATTCGACTTGCCAGACTCATGCTCTGTCCCACTGATTTGAGGGTGGGTTGGTCATGGGGGATCAGCCTTTAGTGATGTCATTCACTAGTTAAATCGTTAAAAACTTACGTTAAAGGCTTTATTATTCAGAAAATGTACACAGACCTACAGCAGCCTTAAAGTGTTTATAGTCTTAAGCCACACTTATGATCACAAAAAATAAAGAAATGACCAAATGTCAAACACGTTTCTACTCGTCTTTGCAATGACTCCACCAGTTGGAGTGAAGGTGATTTTCTGAAGGCAATGTTCACACACGTGGTTTATCACAATACCAAATGTCACCAATTAAAATCATGAAATACCTTTTTTCATCATGCTAAAGTATTATATTATCTTTTGAATCCAAACAAACATTAATGTGGCATGTTTTACTTAAAAAGTGAGCTTATGCTGTCTTTAAACAACTGGCACAACCATAACTGTTTGACTTCCAATGTATGGACAAAAAATAAAAATAAAATACAAAACCATACAACAACGTTGAGACATTTCTCAAAATATCTTCTTTTATCTTCCACAGAAGATAATCATACAGGTTTGGAACAACAAGAGTGAGTAAACAATTTTGGTTTTAACTAAAAAGATTTTACTGTAGTGTCTGTACTGTTAAGTTAGTCTTTAAATCTTTTTCTTCCATACTGGTCATAATTTTCTTTAAAGCAGTTTCACAAAAAGGTAGAGATTGGTCCAAGACTGATTAGCCTTAACTAATAGCTGGACAGACTAGCTCTTCAGACAGTGTAAGGCCTGCCCAATCGGTCCAACAACAGTCTTGTCAGCTTGGCAAAGTAATTTAGGCCTAGTTCCAATTCAACTTTTATCTGACTCTATTTTATCACAACCTCGAATTTAGGTTGGAATGCCAACTGGTTATTGGTCATTTATATAAGTTTGGCTACACATTTGATTATTCTATTCAACTCTGTACTTTATATTTTACCCATTCATTAGGAATCTATGTCGCTTTGAGGTCCTCTCGACGGCCGTTTAACGCGGGTCTCACGGTCACCAACTCATCAGTTTTTGGTCACTAAACAGAGGTAATCGGCTAATATCCTAGATGGTCGCATTCACACTTAGTCCATCTATGATATTTTGTATAGCCCCCATGGATCTGTATACACTTGAATTAAAATAACACTATCTGTAGTCAGAGGTCATGGCCATTACTAGATATAAGCCGACCAATATTACTTCTCTGGTAGTAGCTTTGGGTTTGTACACTCAAAACTGGACCTTAGTACGTTACTAATCTGACACAGTTTTGCGCTAACATACGCATTCGCTTAATCTACTTGGGAAAATAATTTCAGAGTAAGTCAGAATAAAATCAAATGTAACAATTTATTATGTCAGCTAAATGTATTATGCCAATTACATAATCAATTCAAAGATAATCAATACAAAACATAAAATGCTCAGAGATAAAGAGTAAAAGATGTACCTGATGTGGCCGAGTGTCTGAAAGACATTGCTTTATAAACTTAGCCCACGACAGAAACCTAAACCGGTGCTAAATATGAGAATTTGCATTCATCATGGTTTGCAGAGTTTACACCTTTTGAGGACAGGATGCCATTTGCATGGAAGACAATTTTTGTAAGCAAGATCTCTCTAAACTCTTAAAAACATATTACCTTTTGTTTTACTTCTTTGGGGACGAGACCTTTGTACCGGTCACACTGAGACGTTTCAAATGATACCAAACATGCATTGTGTTGTATGATAATTGTTCACATTAAACCATGGATATTTGGGTGAATTTCAGGTGATCTCAGCATGAGAGAGAGAAGGAATGGGGGAAAAGAAGTGAAGGGAAAGAAATGTAAATAATACAATACTGAGGTGATTGATTTCGTCTTTGGAGTGGATGCTGGTTTCTCTAGAGAGAGTTCAAATGATCATTTCCTTTGTTTTCTCAGAGAGTTGCCCTCTCTTCCAGTCTCACAACAGTCTGAATTTAGAGGCCGTTCACACAACTGGCCCCTGTAGTGGGTGTACACTCATCTATCATTCATCAGTTACATACAAATCAATATATGTGTGAAATGAAAAGAAATACAAAAAAGTTTGTTTGGTGATTTATTAGAAATGTGTTCTTGAAACATTTTCCTCACAAATAAAATCTATATATCTGTTGACGGAAGTCACAACTTTCCAAGTCTGTTACTTTTTCCTCTTCTGTGATCTTCTTTGATTTCTATCTGATGGCCGTTTTGCGCCCCTTCTCGCCCCTTGGTCCTCTCTAAACATGATTGCTGGTCCTTTAGCCGCTGGCGTCGTGGTCCTGTTCTTTATGAAGTCCTCTTTGACCATAGGCTCGATGATCGCACCCATTGTAGTGACAACTTTAGGCTTTGTCATCTTCTTCACAACGCTCTGTGTGTTCCACGTCGGCCCAATAGGAGTACGGATGCAAGATTCAAACTGCGACGTGTTTTCAAAGGGAAACGGTAGATGACTAACCTAAGAAAAAAATTAATAATAATAATTAGAGAAATGCAGGATTGGGCCTCCTTTCAAATCATCAGATAGCATTTGAATTGGCCGCACTCAAGATGTTGAATTGAATTTCAGCTCCTGTCACTAGTTAGTCAATGCAAAATATATATATATATATATATATATATATATATATATATATATATATATATATATATATATATAAATTCAACAAAATCACCTATTTTGTTTAGCATCTCAAATTCAGAAATTCAATGCACTCTCACAAGAATTAGATTCTAATTCTCAATATATCATACTACCAATATCATATTTTTGAGTGTTGCATGCAGTTGCCAGGCGATTGTTTACCTGATGGGGAGCGAGTGATGCGTTTCTCTTCTCTGATATGATGACATCAGGCAGTTTCTGGTCTTGCCTTGGAGGCGGTGGGGCCATTTTCACCCTAAACCTACAAAGACAAATTAACCGTTAGGACCATTTCGCAAAGCGCTTGACCAATCACGAAACACTGGTCCAGTCGACCAATCAGAGCACTTTGCACTTTTTGGAAAGAGGGGCTTCAGAGACAGAAACTAAACCAAGTGATACTGACAGCACTTGTTTCAAACCTTTCATTAAGTTTTTATTGTTGTAACCCTTTTTACATGAACAGAATTAAATTACTATTAACTATTGGCCCAAAACAAATACATTCAATATAAGTAAATTGGTTACACTCAACTCAATGTTACATCACATTAGTTAGCATTATTATTTCTCTGTCGGTGTTACCAAGGTGATGTCAGTCAAAAAAGTTATTACATTTTGATCAGATAAAAAAAAAAAAAAAAAAAAATCCTCAGGAATAATGTGCACTGATGTTTGGAAAAAGGGGAAATTTGGATTGCATGTTGACTACATTTAAAGGTTTAAGTGTGTAATTTCTGGTCATCTTGCATCACCAGACAGAACTGCTAAAACAATGACTGGTTTCAAACACTCCCCTTGTCTCAACCAATAGCTTGAGTTTGAAATGAAGCGGTTTGTGAGTCAGTCTCTCCATTTATGGTCGTTAAATGCTCAGACAAATAGAGCATTTAGAGAGTCACAGTGTTTTAGATGATAATCAACAAATGACTTATAGTTGTCTCTGCATATTAAAGTCCATGAGAATCAGCTTGATAAGAGCGGTTTTCCCTCGAAGTGTTGACATTTCCAATTTAAACGAAGAGCACATGCCTTTTTAAAACAAGAAAAAAAAACAGTAACATTTAGCATGCATTAAAAATTCCATGGTTTTCTAAGCGATTAAGATGTTTGACGTTGTTCATAGAATAGTGTGTAAATTTAAAACCTAGTCCACTTCATTACTGTGCATTGTGGGTACAGCAATAACATGCAAGAAGGCTGACTTAAAAACTTGTACTAAGTTATCAGTAGTGGTCTCAGTAATATTGATGATATCATGTGATGATATTAATGCATCAACAGTTTAAAAAAAAAGATTGTTCCAAATAAATTAGTACATTTTGTGCATTGCCAGTTGAGTTTTGTGAGCTGAAGAGTAAATGAACAAAAAAAAGTTTTGATGGAGGGTTATTTAATGCTTTCTATGAGATTCATCAGACATATACACAACATAAATGTAAAATTAGAAATTAAATTGAATTGTCTCTGCGTAAAATTCAATAGCATTTGTGTAATTTTGCATAAAGTGAATTAAAAGAGGTTTACTCCTGGTCACTTCATGTGTGTTTACTGATCAGATAGCTGTGTGATTCATCAAAACGATTGCATTTACACGGTCACATAAATGTGTTTGTACAAAACCAGGGTTGCTGCACATTTTTTAAAGTCAAATTTAAGACCTTTTAAGACCTGAAGAAATAAAAATCAACACCGTACATTAGAGGTGTATGCAGAAATCATTTATTTATTTATTGGCAAAATTTGCCATCTTAAATAGATTTCCAGGGGCATTTTCACCAATATATGGACATTTTTAGACGTATGCAACACCTTTTATGTCAAATTCTAATATTAAAACTATTATTATAATAATAATAATAATAACACAATACCACTCTTACCAATCAAATTAAATCATTAAATCAAAATCCATCTTTGCAGTGGAGAGGTGACACAGAAGCGGCATCAGAACTGGCATTAATATATTTACACTGCATTTACAATTGCATAAATAAAGCTATGAGATTTTATTTATTTATTCAATATTTAAATATGAAATGATTTCTAATTTTAAGGTTTTAATTAAAGGGTAGCTACTTTAAATATGAAACTGCAACCGCCAGTAGGTGGCGACAAGTCACCGTTTTAAGTGAGTTGAGGGAGTCATTCATTCAACAGATTTGTTCAAACGGCTGATTCATTCAGGAAAAGCAAGTGATTGTTCATTGAATCATTAAATTGATTCGTTCAAACATGGATTTCAGTCAAAAAAAAAAAAAATCATCGCTGTCTGTTGCATTGAGACTCTGCTACGGTTTCATTTTGAAATTCTCATCGGCAAAATAATAGGAAAACAATTGTACGAGACTATAAAATGTAACTCACAATGTTAATTTATTGTTCATTTAACTGTTGTTACATCACATTTGCAATTGTGCACAGGAAAACGGCACTCTTGTTCATGTGGATATTGTATTATAACAACATACGATATAAATATAAGACAAAAACTCATTTAAGGACATACCTATAACTGTACTGACACATCACGCAGTGAAAGCACGAGAGACAAATGCGATGTCAGCTCGCAGTGCCTCGTACATCGTTAAAACAATGATTACAATATCATAAGACAATACATTTCGCACACCCCTACGCACATAAAGAATGAACTTACAATTGAACTGACATTTACCAATTTTCTTCTCCTCGTGTGGAGACAGACGTAATGCTGCCGCAAATGACACGAATTGTCACATGAACGAGCAAACCCACAAAGAATACAAAAAATATATAGAATTTACGCAAATTATATAGTTTTAATTTGAAAAGCATTTAGAAATGTCTTAATCAAAGTGTCATTTAAAATTTTAGACCTTTCATATGTAAAGATAATACTTTAAGATCTTTTATTGTCTTAAATAAAATAAAAAATCTGGTACGATCATTTAGTTTCTTTACTTGTAATGAAGATGATTGTGTGTTGAGCGTCTGCAACTTAGTTTTATTTGCGGTAGTTTGTGCATCATCTTGCTGAAGAGATACACTGCTCATCTGCGGTTATATCTGGCTATAACGTCATATAGCCAATAACACGCTCTCACACGTTTCTTTTTTTAGCATTGTTGAGATGAATAACATTTACATAATGTGGTTTCAACAACCAGATTACACTTGTCCAGTTTCATCTGGAGTGCGTCTCAGAACAACTCCTGAAGTGGTTTGAGTGATCACAGTTAAATCCTTCTCAAATGTGTTTTAGAGGGCATTTACACCTGGTCTTTTCACGATCGGATAGCTATCCAATCTGAGAAAACGCATGAAGTGACCAAAATTCCATTTCAATATTGTTCTCATAACCATGTTATGCATATGAAAGATTGACAGTGCACATACTGCACTTAACGATTTTCATCAAAGTGATTACAGACATTCAAAGTCATAGTTTCACTTCAATTACCGGTCTGGACGGCATGCTGTCTAAACCAATCAGAAAAACATATGTCAATCGCAAACAAGAAAGAAATTTTATAAAAAAAACCCAGATTTCTCACTCTTACCTTCTGCGTTTCCAGCGGGAGGGTTTGAGCCCCACACCCCCCCACTCACCCCAGCCTGGCAGGGTCAGGTCCACCACTTTGGGTCTCGCTGCAGCTTCCTGTTTCCTTTTGTCTTTCATGAAATCAGAAATGACATCATCCCCAGCGAAAGCCTCCTTGATGATAGAAATCTGTTCATCATGCTCCTAACAAGAAAGTGAAACCATTTTAAACAGGAAAAAGCAGCATTTGATGTTTCTTGCAAGAACTCAAAAACTAAATATCAAAGTTAATGGAGACAAACCATAGTCCCGGTTGATGATTCAATGGGATGTACAGAATATTAGGTCTATTTTCACAACCCATGCTTGAGTATTTTTGTCCACAAGAACACATTATACATCTATATCTGACAGTCTTGTTAGTAAAATAAATCTACCATGATCTATTGGTTACATACATCCCCCCCATTCAACTCACATCTTCAACCACTGTTGGCAAAAAGGGAACTTTGATGACTGTGGCTTCTTTGGTAAGTACTTCACGGAGGTCGATTTCCTTGTTCTTTTTATTGGTTGGCGCTGAAGTCGCCTTTGCAACAGCTGTTTGAGGCAGAGATGGAGCCACAGTGGGTTGGGGCTCGAAAACCTCACCCAAAACCTCCAGATCTTCTATAGTCTGGACTCGAGTCGGGCCTTCATCCAAAAGTCCCTCTCCATCTTCTTGCCCTTCCTGTGACTTTTCACTCCTCATAAGCTTGAAAAGGGTGTTAAACTCAGAAACATCCACCTCCTCCTCTTCCTCCTCCTCTTCTTCTTCTTTATCATCATTCTCCTCATTGTCAGAAATCCGCACCACATCTTCGCCAACCACCTCACTTGCATGTTCTGCTAAAAGAATACAAGACAAATAGTTTAAATGAAATCACATACATTACCAGTTAAAACTCCTAACTTTTTCAAAATTGTATTCAAATTGAAGTAGGTCAAGTCTATTAAGTCATCAGAAATTAGGGTTGTGCCGATGGACGATATCATCGTCCATCGTGATGGCTGACCGACATCACGATGGAGAGCCACCATCGTGATGCCACGCCCCCCCCACCCTGTCAGACCAGCCCAGTCTCACGGCAGTTCGTTTTCGTGTGTACACCAGTGGTTGGGAACCTATGGCTCGTGTGGCTCGCAAGGTCTCTCACCCTTTACCAACAAATGATAAAAAAAATAAGACGTGTGTGTTCAGTGCTGTTCGCGAGTGTCACGAGTCACCACAGCAATCAACCAAACGCTTACGTTTCTGTGGTAACCTAACAGTTACAGCTCCTGCACTGGGATTCAAGCAGAGCAGCTTGTTTAAGGTGATGGCGAAATTCATTTTAAAACAGCAATGAAAATGTAAAAGTAGGCTTTATAAACTTTAATATATCCTTTTATTGAAACGGGTGCTTTGCTGTGCAAAGAGAAACATTTCACCCGTTGGCCGCTGGTACTTTCACTTTTTTGCCGCAGATACCCTTTATGTCCTATAAATGTATCGTATTGTTGATAATCCGCGCAGATTTCAGTTGACGATTATGTAAAGTTAATAACAAAACATGAATGAGAAAGAAAAGAGCAGGATGTGCAATTGAAAAGAAATATTAAAAGCACGATAAGCCGCGAAAGAGAACTGAATTCTACTGACAGGATGCTGCGCACGCGCTCCGAGCGCAACATAGTAGTCTTTGTCTTCGGTTGCGCGCCTGAACGGCCAAATAAACATTTCAAAATGCCAAGCCGAGTATTCAGTTTCAATGCAGTTTCAAGTAAGAATGGTTGAGACTCGGTTGACCATATATGTTGTGCTTTATATGAGCGTATTGACCAATGTTTATATCTGTAAAAAAGCCTAAATTAAAACAAAGCATATTTCTCTTCAGAAGACTTAAATTAAACTGCTTGATTCCTAATATGGATAATTTAACAATGTCTTTATTAACTTTTTAAAGTTTGACAATTTTTGGTCGTGTGGATTTTCAGTGGATGGACAAAAAGAAGCTGTTTGATAAACACCATAACTGAATACAAAAAGCTGAATGGCAATTTAAATACTGTAAATTCTTCTGCGTGACGATCACGGTTGTCAGAAAAGGAACTTTTGTTTCCCGAAGTAACTGGTTTTATTTCTACTTTTCTACAAGTGCCAACGACTTTCAGAGAGTGAATTTCATTGACCGTCTGCCATTTTTTACTTATTGGTAACATGCAAAAATAAAACAGATTTTTCATGCTGAACACTCTGCATTAACATTTCAATGAAAACCTGTATGACTTTCTTCTGTGGAACACAAAAGCAGATATTGTGCAGAATATTTAATCTGCTCTTTTCCAAGTTGACTGCGACTAACAGCTGTCAAGCGGTCCAAGTCTTCTGAAGACATTCAATAGTTCTGAGTCAAACACAGACAGAGTTTCAGTCTACTTTTGATGTTTGGACTTTATTTGCGCATCAAGTCTGATGTATGCATCACCGTTTCTAGGGCTGTGTCCGAAATCGCAAGCTATACCCTTTAAATAAGGCACTATTTGAGGGCACAGCTATTTGTAGCAGAGTCAAATGCATTCCCGCATCTGTCCAGAAGATGGCGCCCGCAGCTGAATCATCCACTCGTTAGTTTTCATTCACTCCTTTAAGTGGACTATATTACTGGAGTAATGAAGGTAATAGTGAATGAGGGTATAGGGGGGGCGATTTCAAACACGGCCTGGGTCTAAAATCATATGCCAAAAGCAAACTGTGCTAATATACACCCACGGCGTGCTGTAACACCACAGAAATATCATGATCCTTAACTTTATCTCTATACAAATATCTTAGTTGGCCAGACAGTCAATTCAATATTGGTGTTCGGGACACCGTGAGCCCAGACACTGTAGTGTATACTGTGACTTTTCACAAGCTTAGCTTAAATGTTTGACAAGAATAAGCAGTGCTCATATAAAGATGTTGGACTTTGAAACAAGCGTTCCTTGCTTAACAAGCAGATAGAAATCATATAGAGTTGGAGAAAAGCATGAGGGCGAGTAAACAATGACAGAATTTAAATTTGTGTGTAAACTATTTTCTTATCTCATACCCTTTTCTTCCGCAGGAGTTGAGTCCTCTTCATCAGCTTGCCTCAGCCTCCTCTTCCTCTCAAATTCTCCGAGAAGTTCCTCTTCCTCGTTTTGCTCGACTGCCGTTTCAGCCTCCTCGGGTGTGACGCACCTGACCTCGGGTGTGACCTCGGGTGTGACGCACCTGACCTCGGGCTGTTCACGTGTAAGCTGGCCTTTCATCCAGGGATTGACCGAGTCAATGATCGGCTCAGGATCGTTCACGAAATCAGGAACGGTCTCCAATTCGTCGTCCTTACTTTCATGTTCATCATCAGAAAGCACCACCATCTTCTGTGTAAGATCCTTATTCATCTGCAACTGCTCCTGCATTGCTTTACGTGCCTGATGGGAGATACCCAAATATCACTATTGAGTTTTAAGAATGACATTAAATATTACTCATGATTTCCATCCCATTCCGGTATAAAAATAATAACTCACCGAATCATCATATTTTGCCATGATGGCCTTTGATTTGGCCCACTTGCCTTTGTTCTGATGTTTGAGAGACATCCTCTCCTGTAGTGAAAACATGCAAGGAAAATATATATTTAGCCCAAATGATTCTCACTTCTTGTTCATCATCTCTTTCCATGTTCCACCACACACCGTCATCCTGGACAGTTCCATCTGTTTCAGCTCTTCCAAAGCACCTTCAGGATTTGTCTTACACATATCTTCAAACTGCTTCAGAAACTCCTTGCGTCTGGCTTTCTTCTGAACCCTGTGATACCTGAGAAAGATATATTTTGTAGTTAAATTAACGGACAGACGAACAAAAAAAATTGTCAGAAACGTTCGGCTGTAGAACTCACTTTTTACTCTTGATTTTCTTTTCTCTTTTGGCTTTTGCCTCATAGTATGACTGGAGCGCTCTTGCCTTTTGAAGCTCAGCACGACGAATCTTCGCCTGCCAGACAAAACAAATTGTTACAAAGTGAAATACAAAAAGAATGTAGAGTATGAGAGCAGGACTAAAAAACAAAGATAGAGTAGTTAATGTTCTGCTTGATCAGCAAACATAAGCATCAATTAGGATCCATATATACACAGTGCAATGGCAGAAATGTGCCAACTGGAAAAGAAACTACAGTATCCTGCCCTAAAATGTGGATTCTACCAAACCAGATTTTATTTATAACTGCAAGGGCTTCCTTATAGAAATGGACACCTATCACCATGCTAGCTCAAGTACATGCTGTCATTAAAGCAAAAGCAGCACATACTAGACTGGCACGATTAACCATTAAAAGATCGCAATCTCGATTCAAGCACCTCTTCTGTTTCACATCTCAAGCGTCAGCAGAGCGTGAGTAGCACGTGTTTTGTCGCTGCCCATGTTAATAAATGAGAGAGTTGGCCGTCACGCTTCCGATGTGAACGCTTCCATTCATTGATATGGGCAGCGACAAAACACGTGCTGCTCACGCTTGAGATGTGGCAGCCCTCCATACTAAAGCTTCTTGTTCCTCATGTTTATATCCATTAAATACATAGTATATAATTAATAGACATTGTTAGATTCCATCTCAGTTCCAGTGCTTGATGCTATGCTGCTTATTCTCAATATCTGTACGGACGCTGTGGATTATTGTGCTTGTACATTTTCCCACTTGTACACATTCTGTTTGGACTGTGTGGTAAAAAGCACACATGCAGATCCATGCCATTGTGTTTGTGCAGCCTGAGCACTGGTAGTAGTCTTAGTAGTTGCAATAGTAACTCATGTGTTATCAACATGCCCTTATCAGTCATACCTCCTCCAAGCTCATGGCTTTTAGTGATGCCTCCTCGACGGGAGTCAAAACAGGGTCAACCACTGGCTGGCTGTTGTTGTGCAAGAGTCTGAAAATCTCTTGTTCAAGAGGAGTTTGAATCTGTCACAGAGAACACACAGAGTTATTATTAAAATAAAAAGCAAGTGCTTCTTTCAAACATATGTTTTAGATACCTCTGGTCAGCGTGCAAAGAAACACTGGGAAGGAACATTTGGAATAATGATAACACTAAAAATTGTAATGAAGAAACATGAATTTTCCGTAAAGCTGCTTTGAAACGAGGTATTGTGAAAAGCACTATACTAATAACATTTGTGAATTGTATTCAAGATAATAGTAATTATCTGTATCACTGAATTACAGTACAGTTGGATAAAAAAAAACTCAAACAGTGAGACAAAAAGACGAGAAAACATGACAAAATGGCCATTCGTTTTTGAAAGCCATGTTATTAAAGGTGGTATCAGTGATTTCAGGCCCAAAAATATTTTTATCACATTCATCTAATCTTTCCTAACGATCCGCTAGCTGCCCGCCCCATAAGCATGCCGTCAAAAAACCGCGTCTCTGTAGGCAGCCTAGGCTCTGAGATCTGCACACAAAAACAAATGGTTTAGCCAAACACTCAAAACCAAAACAAATAGTGTTCCAACCAATCACTGACAGGGGGAGGGTGCTGTGAGGTTTTGAGCCAGCTTTTTCTTCAGCTCTGACTTCGCGTGCAGCCGTGCACGAGCACAAAACCTCACAGCACCCTCCCCCTGTCGGTGATTGGTTGGAACACTATTTGTTTTGGTTTTGAGTGTTTGGCTAAACCATTTGTTTTTGTGTGCAGATCTCAGAGCCTAGGCTGCCTACAGAGACGCGGTTTTTAGACGGTATGCTTATGGGGCGGGCAGCTAGCGGATCGTTAGGAAAGATTAGATGAATGTGATAAAAATATTTTTGGGCCTGAAATCACAGATTTTCTTTAATGTGAATGAACTGTTACTTAAAGGTGCAGTGTGTAATTTTTAGCGGCGTCTAGTGGTGAGGTTGCGAATTGCAACCAACAGAAGTTACGGTGGCCGCCAGGAGATGATGTCGTCGTCTGAGACAGCAGAGAGTAGCCAGTTCAGCAATGAGGTTTCTTTACAAAGATAAATTAAGAAAATTTCTGTCCACAGATCCTCCTAAATATTACACAATGCACCTTTAAGGCCCCTGAAATACTGTACTGTATAATTGACATTTTTCTTCTATCAACAAATCCATCTTTGCTTGCAAAATGATAAGAACGATTTTCATTTCCCGCAATAATAAAACGAATTAAATAATGAAATAAATGAGTAAATAAGTGAATTAATGATAAAATAAGTGATTTATCCACAGGATTTAAACCGACTATACTGGTAATTGCACTGGTTTGTGCTTTTTATAGCTCTGTCAGCGCACTAGGGATGGGACGATTACCGGTTTCACTATAAACCACGATAAAATGTACCGACGGTTAGTATTATCGTTCAAAATTTAATTATCATTAAAACCGTGTTTGATTATCACGATTTTAATAACTCACTGTAAATCCTGTCCAGCCAGCAACAGTGACGCAGGCGCAGCGCGCAATGTTGTTGTTTTTATTCGAGAAGGAATGGCGAAAGGCAGTGACCGTACTCGGGAGATTTTTCAGCGTTTTAAGCGGACCAAATCTGAGGTGTGGTCATATTTTGGCTTTTACAAAAGTCCTGAGTGAAACTTAATCGAGGATGGTCACTACAATAGGGGGGAAACACTTCAAATCTGCCGAGTCCTCTTGTGTGACCATCACCCACTGTTTATAGCGAACGCAAGGCAAGTTAACTTACCAAAAACTACGTCTGGGAAATAATTGGGCACAAAATGTTGTTTTGAGTTGAAATATTTTATCTCACTCACTTGAAATAAACGTGAAGCTTCCGCGAAGAAAAGTTCGCAGCAAGTGGCTTTGAGCCAAAGACGAACGAACAAGTTCAAACAAGACTATCATTGTACACTTTTTTTTTTTTTACCACACAATTACGGGGACATATTGAATTGAGATTAATGTTTTAAATCTTACCTGTTTATAAATCCATTTTGTACAGCGTACAAAACAATCACCCAAGAACGGAGACGCAAGACGGCAAGTTGTATTTGAAACGAGAGAGCGCGTGCGCGTCCGTTGTGATACATGGATGTGCGCTGTGTTATAATGCGTTGCTATTTGACGACGGTCATTATAAGGAAGGAAATGCCACAGAATATAATCTTGCTTAAAAAAGTGCATAGAGCTGCTTGTTTTATTTGTTGTTTGTTGATTTTCAAATATTAAACTGTTTAGTGTGAGCATCAGTTCTTTTTGAACACTTTCATCTCGTTTTAACAAAACCGTGATAATATTGATAATCACGATAATTTTGGTCACTATAATCGTGATATGAAATTTTCATACCGTCCCATCCCTACAGCTCACATCTGCGCAGAAGCTCCCAGCATACTAGACTCGTATTAATAATGATTTCTGACTAGAGTTGAGGCCAAAATTGGATTGCATGTCTAAGTGTCTAAGTATACCTGGTATGTTTGATATTCTTATCTATCTTTTAAACATTCTACATATTAAATGTTGACATTTTTCTAAACGTAAATTCTTGTCTGAAATTGTGGTGAATTTTAATGCAACATATTAAGTTATTACACGCAAAAATGTGGTAAAGAGGCTCTTCTGAAAATAAACAATGAACCGTTCAGTGTTACAACATCTAATTGTGCACCCTTAATAGACAGCTCAAATCTGTCATGGTTCAGTTTGTGTCATTGTTTTGTTGTTACCAAAAGTAAATAAACAAACATCCACACCTTCCACCCGGCCACGACCTGCTCCACACGTTTAGGTCCTGAGGGTTCCTGGTTCAGAGGAAACACCACTTGTTCAGCCTTCCGGTTCTGCACTATGATGCTGTTCCAGCAGGACACCTCTTGAGCGGTCTTCTCATATGCTATGCCTCTCTGAATCTGTGGACATAGAAGAGAGAAAACATTCAGCAAATAAAAAGAAATTAAAAAATGTTCACTCCATGCCAGCTTCTAGGGCTAAAGTCATTCAAGGATATTCAGTAAACCAGGTAAAACTAGTAGAATGTGTAAGATCTGTTTTTAGTAAAAACTCAAACTGAAAGTGGCCTGACTTTGCTAAAAGCCTCTTCAAGGGTGTCATCAGAATAAAACAGACTAGAAAAATCACATTAAAATTGAGTCTGGAGCACCAAGAAGAGTAAATGACTTGGTCCCAGTGATTATTGACACTAAAGCCGCGTTTCCACCGAAATTACCCGGAACAATTTGTCCCAGGAACTTTTTTTGCCCCAGACCGGTTGCTTTCTGCGTTTACACCGCGGTCTAAAGTACCGGGAAGGTAAACTGTGCGCAACTGCTCCTCCCAGTCTGCGATGGACAGTAATCAGTTTTGAGCGCCACATTTATAATAAGTATAGAGGAGATTCAAACTGTGCTGCAGTTATGTATTGGTTTACTAACGAGGTAATTAACAAAACTAAATAAACGAGCACGGATACTAAAGCGTGTTCAGAAAGCTCGCGTATAAAATTAGACAACGTATGTTATCAGTTATTGTGAGATGCCTGGGACGAACGCGCAAAAATTTTCTCTTTCACAAATACGCTTAAAATAAGCCTGAACCCCGTCTATCAATCATAAATAGTGAATAGTCTTGTAAATAGTTGTTTGTTACTAACCTCAAAGCACTATTTCAATCCTGTTATAGTAAATTTGTAACATGGTTTTGAGTGCCTTGCAATAGATGACAATGTGTAAACATAATGACTTATTAATAAAAGCTGTGGCAGAAAAGAGACGAGCACTGATAAAGCGTGTTCAGTAAGCTCGTAATGCTAACGTTAGATATAAAATGTGTATGTTATCAGCTATTGTGGACATTGACCGTGAGATGGATGGGACGAACGCGCAGAAAGTTTCCTCTTCCACAAATACCCTTAATAAAGCCTGAAACTCGTCACCAGTCCACTAGTTTTTTGTATTAAATTCCATATTTGCAGACAGACAACTCTTACTGCATGAAGCCACGACACGAACCGCAATAGATTTTTTTAAAAGGGAGGTTAAAAATAAATAAAATGCTGCGTGGAATCATCCAACCAAAATGCGGCGTGAACACAACCAATCAGCTTGTGCAGCGCACAAGTCCCACCCCTGAAAGTTCCTGAACTTTGAAAAAGTACTACCTCATGAGCAGGGACTATCGGAGGGGGAAATATTTACCCGGAACTTCATTTAGACCCTGGTTCCTGCGGTGTGTAAACACATCGAGTACCAGCCCAAAGTTCCTAGTTCCTGGGGAAAGTTCCTGCGGTGGAAACGCGGCTTAAATGTCACTGATCCCATTCAGGGTGCGATTCCTGTGGTCGCAAGTTCCATCGTTACCAAAAGAGTTAAACTGAACTTGAGACCATAGTTGGCAAACGATGCTTTTGTGAAATGCACCCCTGATTTCTACTTGCTTTGACATGAATTTGAGGATTATATGGAGTACATGATTAAAATGATATCCCTGATGATTGCTAATCATTTAAAAGCATTCTGATTTAAAAAGAAAGTGACAAGCTTCTCAGTTTCTCAGAGCGAGTGACTGAAGTGAAGACGCAGCGTTTCATGACCTTCTCTGTTTGCTGTTTGTTGAGAGGCAGCTCCAGAGTCTCTTTACTGTTTTGCAGGTTCCTCAGCTGTTTCTTGGTCTTGTTGGAGGTTCCTGAGGTTCTCTCCACGGTTCCCAGGAGGTCAGAAAGGTTGACTTTCTCTCCAGTGCCTTTATTCAGAATAAATAAAACCTCAGACTGATGTTCCATCTCGATCGAGATGTGAATAAAGTACGATGCATTCTGCTTTTACCCTCTGCATTGACGGAGAACTCGGAGACCTGCACACTTGCTTCAGAACGCTCATTCTGCTTTTTCCTTGGATAAACAAGAATCAAACTGTTAATAAGAACAATGTACAACAACATACTAAGTACACAAGCAGGTAAACAATTCTGTCAGCTGGAAATAGATTTATAGTGGAGAATGTGAAGCTGACGTGTTGAATTCTGGGTAACTTGTCTTGTTTCGACGCCATATTAGGAGGATCGCACTCCTTTCTGCTAGTGAGTTTTGATTTTCTTTTGTGATTGCCAAAATTGTTTCCATTGTAAGTCATTCATGCATCATCGTTCAGGACGACTGATTTATTCCAAGAGGTGCTTAATCTAGAAAACGGAGTTTAAACAAAAAAATTTTGCACAATGTACATAAAAAAAGGCAAAAATAAAAAATACATTACAAGATGGGAGGAAAAAATATATTTCAATGCTGTTGCGTTCTCTCACAATTATATAGTTGGGTAATTTATATTGCATATCATTCGCAGGTATCAAGGAGCCGCTATGAATACGTGGGGTTTTGAAATCGCTTTTACCTTTCACTTTCCAATTCGCAATCATGCGTCCTCTGTGTATAGTGAGCGGCGGTACTGACCACACACTTTACAAGATTATATTTGTCAATAATGCTCAGGATCTGTTCAGAACATCGTCCTCCCAGAAATCTCTCCGTACTATCTTCACCTGATAAGTGAAGTCTGATGGACTGTAATGTGACTGCAGCAAGCCTAACCATGTCCCTTCAGGGGCTCCGTAGAATGTGTTATTCAGTTTTCATGCCTTTTTCAAATTCAGAATTAGGCCAATTAGAATTATTTACTTATTCCATGTTCCAAACATTACAATTTTCTGATTTTTTGTTATTGTCAGTGAAGCATTTTCATTTCACAAGGACCAGTACTAAAAAAGATAAATCTCAAATGTCTCAAACCTCTTTCTTCCACCCAGAGAACTGATGGCTTCCAGGAGCTTGTTGTGTTTTCTCTCATCATCACTGCCCTCCTGTATTTAAAAAAGAAAAGAAAAGAAGATTGAAACATTTTGGATCAATTTGGCACAGGTACTAAAACATTATAAGTGAACCTCGAGGAACATTAATATAAAATCATGTCTTGTTTAAAACGATTCCTGGCTTCAGGAAGAGTTTGAAAACCTAGTTTGAAGTCCTAGATCGATAAAACAACAAGCAATTTTAATCACACAAACTGTTTGTGGCACAAAATAAATCAATAGAAAACAGCTAAATAAATATGTACATTTGTGAAGTACACTCGTCATAACAGCATGACACGATGATGAAGAGTACCTCATCTTCACTGGCACTGATGGCTTCTTCATCATCAATGGGAAGCTCCTCATCATCAGCAGCCATACTGAACGTCACCTTCACTCCTTTACTGTGGAGGAACACACGACAACAATAAGAGTTGTTGCTCATATAAAGGACAATCACGGATGAACGGTACACTTGTATTTTAAACTGGTGCTGGTTTGAGCCAACGGCTCGTATTAATATGTAAGGGGGAAAAATACACATTAGATATCTGAAAAGATGCTGCTTTAATATGGGTAACAAGATAAAGACGACACGAGGAAACCTTAATGTTGTCTTCTGAAGAGAGCTTGCTTTGGCCATGCTGCAGTTTAACCACGTGTCCAGGAGAAGCGCAAAAACCGTGGATTTCTCTCATGTATCCTCGACCTGATAAGGAGAATCAGAGATTTCGGAAGTCAATATGTCCGTTAACTCCGAAAGACCAACATGTTATATCTGTATGTTATTCTGAAAGACACGATTTCACGACGCACGTCTCCAGCGGCATCTGACTCTTGTGTTTACTGGCGTGTGTGAAGCAGCAGAAGCGCACAGCGCCCCCTCCTGTGCTGGAGTGCAGGATTCAGCTCTCTCTACTGACACCAACTGGACTGGAGTCTGCAACAGCAACAACGACGAGGAATAAATCTTAAAGGGATAGTTCACCTAAAAACGAAAATTCTGTCATCATTTACTCACCTTCATATTTTTCCAGACCTGTATGAGTTTCTTTCTTCTGTTCAACACAAAATAAGATATTTTAAAGAATGTTGGTAACCAGAGAGTAGCCTATTTCTTTTAGTGCTGGGCAACATCCAAAATAAAAGTTTGTGTTTACATAACATATGTGTGTGCCCTGTGTATAATTATTTTGAATATATAAATACACACACATGCATGTATATATTTTTAGAAAAACGTGTTATTTATATATAAAATATTTATATTTATATATAATATAAATGATGTTTAAATATAAACATAGTATATACATACACACACATATTTCTTAAATATATACATGCATATGTGTGTATTTATATATACAAAATACTTCAGAGTCATCAGAGTACAGCGAGAGAGATTCAAGTCGAACACACCTCTTGATTAGCTGGTCCTGATGTGTTTATTAATTAATTGGAACTAACTCTCCACAGCTGTGTTCGAAATCACCCCCGATACCCTCATTCACCATTCTCTATTACACTATATTAGTCCACTGAAGGAGTGAATGAAAACGAGTGAGTGAATTCAAGACACTGAGTGCACCGCCTTTGTAAAGTTTGTGCTTGCTGTTTAATAATCACTTGAAACTTATTAGCAAACTGGCGGCTCCAGTAGTAATGAAAAGATTTTTATCTTGAACTCTGTCATGGAAACTGTATAAACCTTACTTAAACGATTTAATAATCAATTAAAAAGGAATAATATTACGCTGTAGCCACATTGGATCAGCGGTTTGGAATATGGATAGATGGTTGATTCTTTTGGCGAGACGTGGGAATTCATTCAGCGCGACCCTCACAGTGCATTATGGGTATTCTCTAGCCGTTGAGTTAACATCGGTTGTACACTCGTTATTGCAGTGCATTATGGGATTGACTGACTGAGTGCACTCAATAATGTCCACTATGGTTTCAGACGCCACTATGGCTGTTCCCTCAAATAGTGCCATTACAGTTTTTCTCGATTGTTTACACACATTTTCTGGTACTTGAGACACAATGACCACAATATGTAACTCATTCACCATTCCCCTGAACCAATCCTGCTAAACTACAAGCACAATTCCTGCTTTACACTCAAATTGTACTTCTAAAACACACTTTTTTTCAAAACACTACACACAATTATCTGCTTTTGGTACAATTTTCATGCAGAAAATCTCTTGTTTTCTCAAGGAACACACTGCCATTCAGATATGCACACTGACTCATCACATGGGCAAACACCCGTCACACAGTTTTACAGTTAGCAATCAGAGCTTTAGCATAAAAGGGCAACAGGTCAGCTCTTCAATGGAGCAATGGTTGCCAACATTGGATTATTATTATTTTTTTACTGTAACTGTATACAGTAAATTCTTCTGTTGTTTTGTATGTAGACCACTGTATGTACAACTTTGTGTTGGTTGGGATGTACACTGTGTACATTGTTTTTGTGGGAAAAAATAAAGATATTTTTTTACCATGTATTTGTGTGTTCTGAGTATAAAAACAATATTCTCAAATATTTTACAACACACTTGAACAAGAAGTGTTTTCCATTCATCATAGTGTTTTCCATTGAGCACATCAGTGTTCAACTGGTTCTTATAAATGTCTATTCATATGATGGTTTGTGTGTGTCATTTGAAAACAAAATACCATTTTGAGAAGAAATAACATTGTTTTGAATGTAAAGTTTCATTTTGCAGGAGAATTGAGGGGTTTTGCCCATTGTGTGTGTTTTTTTGGATTTGTGTGTAGAGTTCTGAGAATATGAGGCATGCTTTCAGAAAATGTGTGTAAACAATCGAGAAAAACTGTAATAACCAATTAAAAAGGAATAATATTACGCTGTACCACATTGGATCAGCGGTTTGGGATATGGATAGATGGATGATTCTTCGAGACGTGGGAATTCATTCAGCACGACCCTCACAGTGCATTATGGGTATTCTCTAGCCGTTGAGTTAACATCGGTTGTACACTCGTTATTGTGGTGCATTATGGGATTGACTGACTGAGTGCACTCAATAATGTCCACTATGGTTTCAGACGCCACTACATATGGCTGTTCCCTCAAATAGTGCCATATTTAAGGCTATAGGGGGCGATTTCGGAGAGTGTGTGTGTGTGTGAGAGAGAGAGAGAGAGTGTGTGTGTGTGTGTGTGTGAGAGAGAGAGAGAGAGTGTGTGTGTGTGAGAGAAAAAGAGAGTGTGTGTGTATGCGAGAGAGAGCGAGTGTGTGTGTGTGTGTGTGTGTGTGTGTGTGAGAGAGAGAGAGAGAGAGTGTGTGAGAAAAAGAGTGTGTGTGTGTGTGTGTGTGTGTATGCAAGAGAGAGCGAGTGTGTGTGTGTGTGTGTGTGAGAAAAAGAGTGTGTGTATGCGAGAGAGAGCGAGTGTGTGTGTGTGTGTGTGTGTGTGTGTGAGAGAGAGAGAGAGAGTGTGTGTGTGTGACTGAGAGAGTGTGTGTGAGTGAGAGAGAGAGAGAGAGAGTGTGTGTGTGTGTGTGTGTGTGTGTGTGAGAGAGAGATAAACACTCTTGCTGCGGCAAATGATCAGTTTGAATCAGCCCCGAAGTTTTCAAGTTTTTTTTTTTTTTAAATCACAGAATAGAGCTGATCAGTTATCTTGTAAATTAGTTACACGCTCTAACAGTGATAAATATATTTAAAGGGATAGTTCACAGAGAAATGTTAATTTTATCATCAGTTACTTTTTTTAGTTCAGCAGAAGAGAGAAAGTCATGCAGATCTGGAATGACATGAGAGTGAATAAATGATGACAGAATTGTCATTTGTGTACGAACTATCCCTTCCATAAATCACATGCGTTAGTGCAAACTTTGACTCATTCGCAAAACTGCAGAACCTGATTTCACCAACATGCTCCTGCTTCGACATCTCTGTTGATCCTGGTCCTAAAACCATTTGAATGAAAGGTTACAGCTGTCACATTAGGCAGCACATTTACATTACCCAACCAAGATGACATAAAATCCAACATTCCTGAACAACGCATTCTCATCCTTGGGCGTCATAATACTGACGCTTTTGACATTTCGTCTACATCGAACGCACATGGCACCCTTTAGCGTCAATAAGAGACGCACAGAGCTTTGTTCGGTTATGGGTAGGTTTAGGTCTAGTGTAGGGATAGGGTTAGACCGCTAGGAGGCGCCTTCTGGCCCATTTCTATCTGCGTCTCATATTGACGCTAAAGGGTGCCATGTGCGTTCGATGTAGACGAAGTGTCAAAAGCGTCAATATATGACGCCCTAGGATGAGAACGGGCTGTCCTGAAATATCTACAGCAGTGGATCTCAGTCTTTTTGACTATAAGCCCACAACAATATTCAAAGGCCCCTTGACCTGTTCAGTTATTTATGATTTACTGGATAAGGAGTTATTTTATGAAATGTTTTACAGGTCTACAAATCACACTTTTAAAATGGAACAAATAAATGTTGAGGGGGTGAATTAAAAGTTAAGCTTATTTTAATGCTTGTTTTGTCTTCTTTTTAATCTTTTGAAGTCATCTTGAGGCCCCGGCCCCCGGTTGAGAGAACCACTGATCTATAGTGTTCAGTGTGTACAAATAAAGGCATGATGCCTCCACTAGGTTTCTGAGTAATAGACTGTAAGGTCAATATTGTAAATGGGATTGTAAGACTTGTATAATCTTCTTGCCCTGCAGTCACGTATACAGTAATGCCATTTTCTCTTTACTACTAAGAACTTACTGCCTTTCTTGACAAGATGTTCTTAAAGGGTTAGTTCACCCAAAAATTAAAAGTCTTTCATATTTACTCGCCCTCATGTTGTTCCAAACCTGTAAGACTTTCGTTCATCTTCAGAACACAAATGAAGAACTTTTTTCTGTCACTCCATTGACAGCTACGCAACTACCACTTTGACGCTAAAAAAAGTTCATAAAGAGATCGTAAAACTAATCCATATGAATTGAGCGGTTTAGTCCAAATTTTCTGAAGAGACTCGATCGCTTTATATGATGAACAGATTGAATTTAGGCTTTTATTTAAGCTCAACCGAACTTGCTTGATGCATGAAAACAAACCTCATTGGTTCTTGATGAAGCTCAAACGTGCTGCGTAACACGAGAATGAACCTCATTGGTTCTTGATGAAGCTCAAACGTGCTGCGTAACACGAGAATAACCTCATTGGTTCTTGATGAAGCTCAAACGTGATGCGTAACACGAGAATGAACCTCATTGGTTCTTGATGAAGCTCAAACGTGCTACGTAACACGAGAATGAACCTCATTGGTTCTTGCTGAAGCTCAAACATGCTGCGTAACACGAGAATGAACCTCATTGGTTCTTGCTGAAGCTCAAACGTGATGCGTAACACGAGAATGAACCTCATTGGTTCTTGCTGAAGCTCAAACGTGCTGCGTAACATGAGAATTAACCTCATTGGTTCTTGATGAAGCTCAAACGTGCTGCGTAACACGAGAATGAACCTCATTGGTTCTTGCTGAAGCTCAAATGTGCTGCATAACACGAGAATAACCTCATTGGTTCTTGATGAAGCTCAAATGTTATGCGTAACACGAGAATGAACCTCATTGGTTCTTGATGAAGCTCAAACGTTATGCGTAACACGAGAATGAACCTCATTGGTTCTTGCTGAAGCTCAAATGTGCTGCGTAACACGAGAATAACCTCATTGGTTCTTGATGAAGCTCAAACGTTATGCGTAACACGAGAATGAACCTCATTGGTTCTTGATGAAGCTCAAACGTTATGCGTAACACGAGAATGAGCCTCATTGGTTCTTGATGAAGCTCAAACGTTATGCGTAACACGAGAATGAACCTCATTGGTTCTTGATGAAGCTCAAACGTTATGCGTAACACGAGAATGAACCTCATTGGTTCTCGCTGAAGCTCAAACGTGCTGCGTAACACGAGAATGAACCTCATTGGTTCTTGATGAAGCTCAAACGTTATGCGTAACATGAGAATGAACCTCATTGGTTCTTGCAGAAGCTCAAACGTTATGCGTAACACGAGAATGAACCTCATTGGTTCTTGCAGAAGCTCAAACGTTATGCGTAACACGAGAATGAACCTCATTGGTTCTTGATGAAGCTCAAACGTTATGCGTAACGAGAATGAACCTCATTGGTTCTTGCTGAAGCTCAAACGTGCTGCGTAACACGAGAATGAACCTCATTGGTTCTTGCAGAAGCTCAAACGTTATGCGTAACACGAGAATGAACCTCATTGGTTCTTCCTGAAGCTCAAACGTGCTGCGTAACACGAGAATGAACCTCATTGGTTCTTGCAGAAGCTCAAACGTGCTGCGTAACACGAGAATGAACCTCATTGGTTCTTGATGAAGCTCAAACGTTATGCGTAACACGAGAATGAACCTCATTGGTTCTTGCAGAAGCTCAAACGTTATGCGTAACACGAGAATGAACCTCATTGGTTCTTGCAGAAGCTCAAACGTTATGCGTAACACGAGAATGAACCTCATTGGTTCTTGCTGAAGCTCAAATGTGCTGCGTAACACGAGAATGAACCTCATTGGTTCTTGCAGAAGCTCAAACGTTATGCGTAACACGAGAATGAACCTCATTGGTTCTTGCTGAAGCTCAAACGTGCTGCGTAACACGAGAATGAACTTCATTGGTTCTTGATGAAGCTCAAACGTTATGCGTAACACGAGAATAACCTCATTGGTTCTTGATGAAGCTCAAACGTTATGTGTAACACGAGAATGAACCTCATTGGTTCTTGATGAAGCTCAAATGTCCTGCTTAACACGAGAATTAACCTCATTGGTTCTTGATGAAGCTCAAACGTGATGCGTAACACGAGAATGAACCTCATTGGTTCTTGATGAAGCTCAAACGTGCTGCGTAACACGAGAATGAACCTCATTGGTTCTTGCTGAAGCTCAAACGTGCTGCGTAACACGAGAATGAACCTCATTGGTTCTTGCTGAAGCTCAAACGTACTGCATAACACGAGTATGAACCTCATTGGTTCTTGATGAAGCTCAAACGTGCTGCGTAACACGAGAATGAACCTCATTGGTTATTGCTGAAGCTCAAACGTGATGCGTAATACGAGAATGAACCTCATTGGTTCTCGCACATCAAGCGAACATGCTTGAGCTTCTGTTTACCACTGATGTGTGAGTTGATCAATGTTTAAATTTGAATAAAAGCCTAAATTCAATCTGTTCATCATATAAAGCGATCGAGTTTCTTCAGAATATGTGGACTAAACCACTCAATATGGATTAGTTTCATGATCTCCTTGTGAACGTCTTTTTGCGTCAAAGTGGTAGTTGCGTAGCTGTCAATGGAGGGACAGAAAGCTCTCAGATTTCATCAAAAAGATCTTCATTTGTGTTCTGAAGATGAATGAAAGTCTTACGGGTTTGGAATGACATGAGAAAAATGTTCATTTTTGGGTGAACCCTTTAATATATAACTGTATTGACCGGTTCCAGGTTCTGCATGTCTCCCTTCTTCCGATGAACTTTCTGATGGCACTCTTGACTGATTCTTTTCCATTGCAGGCCATTCTGCTTATTTTCTCTATTCTTTTCTGCAAAAAGATTATATAGATGATGATATTTGATAAGATTATTACTTGTTAGTTGTTTTTTTCTTTGGCTGATATATGGACATTGATATTTTGGACTAAATTCACCAGGGGCTGTTTTACAGAAACTCGTTATATCCATTCTTGACCTCAGATTTCTATAATACAGCCACAGGTCCAGAAATAAAAACACAAATCATCCCATCCTTTAATGTACAGGAAAGTACTATTTTTTTTATTCCTTCATATTCAAACTTCACAAACAGAGTGAACTTACAATACCTCAGAGAGTGAAAATTACAAAAAAGGTGCTGGTAACATTTACAAAAAAATCATCCTTACTTTGCAACAATCAGTTATTCTTCCACTCTTTTTTTTTTTAGTCTTTTGCATTAAGGCTTAATACTTCTGTATAAAGTATATGCAAGTCTTCACAGTTTTTCGAAAAAAGTCACAATATTATGTAACATAATGAAGCTTTTACGGCTATTTTCTGTTTAATAACAAATACACATCACTGGTAAATATACGTGAAAATACAGGGCTTACTGTAAAATGGCAAGTAATGATACTGTTTGCTGAAATATTTTTTTTTTTCTAAACACATTTGTAAGAAAGGTTACATGAGATACCACTGAAATAACTGAAGCAGAAGGAAAAGAAAGAAAAAAAAGTAATAATAAACATACAAACAAGGGAGATCGCCTCCAAACTTTGGCACATCCCTTTAAATATTTTCACAAAATATATAAGGTTTATTTTTTCTTTCAAATCATATGCATGGAAGTATAGCAAAACCGGCATAAAGTGAAATCATGCTGTGTAGTAAGGTGCTAAATTAGAGATATTACAAAGCCTGTCCGTTCCAGACAGGTAAGAATAAGGTGCATTTGTAAGACTGAAAAGCATGTAGGCCTTTTTTAGGTTTCAATAAACAAAACAAAAAATAAATTACAAATGCAACACAAACCAATAATAACATGACCAATAGTCTCGAGGCGACCTCATGAACTCATGCACTCCCACTGATTCAGAGAAATGTTGTGACAGGCTTTTCCACAGACATGTTAAATATCGCATGGTATGTTTGTATGCGCGTTTGATGCTTCTTTTAAACATGGAATATCGAGACACGATGATGTCATCCGATGACGTGATCGAAAAAACGAAACGGAACGAAGCGGAGCTTTTATTCCAGGGATTTGCTAAGCTGCACTAGTTTAGAAGTCAAAAGACACAAGCTCTTTCCCTAGAAATGACCCTCATGCATACTGCTAAAGTGACGCGACAAGCTTGCTCAAACAACCAACATCACAAAAGCAATTTGGTTTTAGTGCAAACACAACTGGCTGGCTTCAGCTTCTTAAAAACAAGCTCACCGAGAAGATTACATGAAGGCACATACTTATGCTTCCTCTAACACGCATCATATTGAGACGAACTCAGCAACACCACAAAGCAGTTTTAACAGGAAAGCCACTATTTCCAGAAACCATCACTATATTCATGATTGCTAGACGTCATTATCTATCGAAACCAGCTTCAATCACACACGTTCTCCCTTTATGGATAATATGAAGATTTAGGTCGACTGTGCGTGAACCGTTCCTGTTCGTAGGTTGAAACCCGGACCATGCCTTTTGATCTACGAGAAAATGAAGTCCCAGAAACATGGCAGTACGGACAAATGCTTTAGCAACAACTCATTTAGGAACAAGAAGCAATAAGTATATGTTTAGCGCTCAATTTAAGGCCTCCGACTCGCAGATCTCTCCAGGCCTGTATGAATATTCCCCTGTAAATATTTCATTAGTGTTGAAACACCACACACACACACACACACACACACACACACACACACACACACACACACACACACACACACACACACACACACACACACACACACACACACACACACACACACACACACACACACACACACACACACACAACATGTCTTCATGTTTCTGGGACAGCCTGCCTTCTCCACTTCTTCTTTTTCCTTGTAAAAAAAAAGGTGAAAATTATTGTTCAAAACGATCACAAGAGGAAACAGGAAGCATTTCATTGTATTTAATGTACCTACAACTTGGACATGTTATACGGGTTTTTCTTTAACTTTACAGCCTCAGCATCATCACACATCTTCACTGTTGTATCTCTATAAACAAATAATGCAAAACACACCCTTTTCCTTAAACAAAATAGCATAATTTAAGAGCACAGAAAGCTTTTGTTGTTTTACACGGTTGGTTCACGTTTATATGTTCGGTGTTCTATTGCTATTTATCGAAGAAGACCAAGAATAACTTTAGTGCAAAATTCTTTTCTGGTTTGAGAAGTGGTATTTGGGTTTAAGTCAATGCGGATTGCTACAGGGATCAACTGTGGTTTACTGTATGTTTAGTGGTTTCTCTCAGTGGTTTGCCTTTTGATATCGTCTCATGCAATTGCTTTCTTTAACATTCTTACATTTTCGTGGAATTTTGTGGGGAGGGGAAAGGAAATAGATCTCTGTGGTATTACGGGGATTATAAAAAAAAATTAAAAAAATGGGGTCAAATTCATTAGAGAGACAGTTGAGTGTAGACAACCCTGTGTATCTGAACAAACTGAGTGTGTTTGGCTGGAACAATCCTGTGCACCGTGCTGCGTTGTGTTCATGAAAGCCCTATTCAAATCAAATCAGAATTTGACTTGGCTCGACTGACGTCGCACAAATAAGGTCTCACAAATTTAAAAACAAAGTTATTCTAGTCCAGTGTTTGACATAAAAATAAAATAAAATGGCCTTGTACGCACACACACACACACACACACACGCGCGCGCACACACACACACACGCACGCACACGCACACGCACGCAAACCTTATTCTATATCTCTAAACAGCAGGTATCATAAAGCAAACAAATTTCTCATACAATAATAGTAATTGGACAAACACAAATGAAAAGGACAACCGCAGATTTTAATTTTAAGGTTGTTTGAATACTGTAAAATGTTTAATACCTTTACTACAACAGCTCCACATTTTGCTCAGTTTGAATGTTTCAATATAAACTTGTGAGAAAAAAAAAGATAATGAAGTTTGTGAAAATAAATTATGTGCTAGTGCAAGAATAAAACAAGGCTTAAGATATGGCTTCAAACAGTGAAAAATACCAAATCTTTTTGAAAACGTTGATTTTTTAAATCAGCTAGGATCTAATGTAGTCACCTAAACAGCACAAAACAGCACAAATCTAAATATGGCAGTAGATAAAAGCTAGTAAAGTATCCCATGTCATGATACTACATTGTCTATTTGTCAAGGGGTAAAATCCTACTATGATATGAGCGTTTCCATCCAAATATTCACATTACACCTTCTTTTACATCGATTATATGATATCACAATATGTTACAAAGAAAAATGGGAATTTGGTCCTTGAAGATAAAACGGCGGTACTAATGTCTCATGTGTTTCCATAATATATTATTCATTTGATTTCATATCTAATTTAAGGTTGAAAACAATTCACTGCTGGAAATTTATAAAGGCCAATTTTTTGGTAAATTAACCTCTTAAACAAACTTATGTGCAAACACAACAAATGAAACGCTTGGTCCATGCTGACAAATAACGAGTGAATCTTAACATCCATTGCACGAAGCGGAGCAGCTGAAATAAGGAAGAAAGAAAAACAGGATGAAAATCAATTTATCTCGCATCAGTGCAATTGCTTTCATGTTAGATGTTTGTTTCATGTTGCTGAAGCTAAAGATATTAGGAAAGAATTAACTTTGACATAGCAAAAATTGGGTAAAACTATTTAATGGAGTCTCCATGGAATCAAAAAAGGGTATTTTTCTGCCCATCAACAGTGTTATCAGAGCACACAACGAATATGATGCACATATTTCACAAGCATGACCAAATTTCAGGATTTTTTGTTTGTGTGTGTGTGTTTCTGTTGTTGAAATTGACAATTCTTTGGTGTTAACAGAAACTTTTCAGACCTGCATGGTCTATATTGTGGATATACAATATCCTTTTCAGACTTAATAACAAAAAAATTGGTAATTTAACGAATTACGTTCAAATTCGACTTTAGGAGCTTTGGATATTTAATTTGTTTGCTTTGTGTTGCTCAAGCAATAGCACATTTGGTACAATAAGAATGGTTAAAAAACAAAGGTTAAAACATTCAAATAAAAGAAAACAAACAAACAAGTGAACTATGCCAAAATTATTATATCATGCAAAGATTCCAAAAGCCTTTTTCAAATAAAATATTTTCTTATTGACATGCTGTATTTGAAAAACAAAAAGAAAAAGAGAGAAAATGAGTGGCCCCAAACATCCACCTTCAAATGAGCAGTTGTATTGCAGCATATTAATGTCCGAAAAACGTTCAAATTTCACTCATAACAGAATAACGTCTATAACCAGGGCTTTAAATCGCATCTTTTTGTGTTTATGTTTTATATTTCTTAAGCTAAGCAGTACATTAAATGAAGGTGAAAATCGCACTTTAGACATTTTAGAGGAGTGTTTAAGGGTGTTATGACGGTTCCTCAGATCTACATTAAACTCAGATCAAGATTACAGAAAAGAATGGTATTAAGAAGGATCAGATATAAGTGCTTATCAAATGAGTAGTGTCTAAAGTCCAAGCAAGCATCCACTGTGGGTCAGTCGAAAATTCATTTGGAAACAGACTAAATCAAATGGGCACCGAATCCAAACATTCAATATACATGCAAAGATAATAATATTGGCTTTTCTACCGGATTGAAATCCTGTGGAAAAACTGAGTGAAGAAGATTCCATGAAATGGGTCATATTATAACAGAGCTAAGTATTATATTATCTATCTGTTTGCTACACTAAACTATATGCACTAGTTGTGTATCAAAAAGGCATCTACCAAAGGAATACATGTAAATATGCCTACATTTGCAGTTTCTCATTACGGTACTTGTATAGAGATTATGTGTAAATCATAGTTGAAAGTGTATCTGAAAGTAGTTTCTACCAAAAACATAAAAGCGCTTATTTAGTATGACTAATTAGGTACTGTTAATGAATGTCAGGAAAGATCTGCCTAAATCTCAATAAATCAACATTGTTGTGTTGTGACACTGTTTTACTGCTCTATTCCGTACAAGTGTAGAGTTTTAATTGGACTACGTGTTTCTTAGTCCATTTTGTTCCGCTTAACATTTTAAGTGTGTATGTCTTTAAGAAATGTGTGGTTGGGATCACATGACAGGAAGCAGGAACTGCACTCGTGTAAAGAGAAACAAACAGGGGGCACAATAGATACCAATCACTTTTCTGGACACACCTTTCCAGACACCACTTCAAGCTTTTGAATTATCACTGCTTTCGGACTGTATGTACACGGGTGGACGCTCACATTGGGACGCTTCAACACACAAGGATTTTTATGGACTGTTTTATGGTATGGCGCGATGGACTCTATGCTTTTAACAGCCTGAGTTTTCCTGTTTTTTTAGTGTTGTTTTAAAGTCTCTTGTGAAGATTGTAAATACACCGTTCTTAACCTCAGTTTTGTCTCATTCTTTTAACACCCAATTCCACACACGGTAAAATCTGACCCTATTTTAAAATTTTGTAATCTCAACCTAATTGGCTGAACGTTACAGTGTCACATTCTCTTGTTTCCGTCCACCCACAAAAGCTGTATCACCTTCCACAAACAGTCTGTAGGAATTAATAGAGAAGTCAAATTGTATCAATGTTTCAGAAAACTAATGCTGCCCAAAATGGCACTTGTTAAAGGAGTAAGCAAAATCCCCATCCCAGGTCACCAGTAACAGCAGGGTTGTCCATCATTCAGACTTTAAAGGTTCACTAAGTAACTTTTTTTTGTTGTTGTTCAAAATACATCAGAATTTTTTCTTCCAAAATGTGTTTTGTGTTACTCTGATTCACTATGGTGAGCATATTATAAGAGTTTATATATTTTAGGCCCCTCGGGATGGTTTTCATGGGAAATTGCACACATGCTTAATTCGCCTGTGTGTGTTTAGTCGTATCTGTAAATAGAGGAAAGATGCTCCGGCTACTTTGACGCGTGTCTGGTGTGAGAGTGGCAGAGGTTAGTTTCACAACAAGCGAGGAAATTTGACATGGAGTCGCTAAATCTCAAATCTCATTACAAAATAACACCGAACAGAGGAGAGTCTGCAGGCAAAGAGAGAATGCGACAGAGCTCGTAATAAAACAAGAATCAGCATAAATGGTGAGAAATTAGAGGTTTGAAATGTTGTGAAAGCGATGCGGAGATTGCGTTTGTATTACTCAACAGGTGAGTAAGGTATTTTATTGAACATATAAATTGCCATTTGTATCTCTCTAATAGAGTTGGGACTATATTCATCTGCAGTCACGCAGAACCGAAGCACAACCAAAACAATGTTCTTCTGCAAAATGCATGCAGTTTTGTTTTTAACCGCTAGAGGGCCAAAAGTTACATAGTGTACCTTTTAATTAGGGACATTTTATTAATGCCAATTCAATTCCTCCATCCAAAATTCTAAATTTGAATTAAGGTGGAACACTTTTAATTTAGGAAAGTAGAATTAAAATGGAATAAAAAATCTAAGAAATTCATGGTTCTCCAAATCATTATTGAGAATACATTTTTTAGTTTACAAAAACATATGAGGAACATTAGAAACCTTTTATTTAATACATTAACATCAATATAAATTAACGTCAATAATCACAAATTTGACGTCAATATTTCTTGTCATGAAATTATCTGAAAACATTTTTTGTGGACATATTGGGGAAGTTTAGAATTGCGTAAAAATGTATTCTTGACTTTGGTCCAACATCAGATTAAATTCCACCTGTAATAACTGATATAAAAATGTATTAGTTTTAGGAAATCTTCATTATGACTGCAGGCATTATAGTTGCAGAACAAACTCTGTTACATCGACCGCTTAGTTAATTACTTATTTGATTAAAAATGCTAGTATTATACAAACACCTATTGTTACTGATGAACTGAGGTCATAAATCAACCTTTTTTTCCATTTTAACAGGACAGACTGATTCCTTTCAGTGTATACAGCGGTTGTGGAAGATAGAGAAAGCACAAAACACACTTAAGAAAAGCCCAGCACAAGCACCAGCATCTGTCCGGCCCTCACTACATTCCTCGCAGGCCCTTAAATACAATCCACTGAGTGGCCTTGCTGAAAACTGTGGGTGTCGCTAAAGGCATTCAAACTATCCCCAATCCAAATCCCAACTAGGCTCACAATAGGAGATGAACTCCCAGGTTTCAGAGGCCAAGAAAACATGCAAATGACATGAGCACACTTGCGTTTTCCAGTTAAAAGTGGGAATCGTGCATGTCATGTGTTACAGTTGTGAAGCCAGCATTAATACTAAAAGTACGCCTTGTGTGATTAGTTAAGAAACTGCAGTATCTGTATCTGAAATTTCATATATATATATATATATATATACACACACACATATATATATATGATTTATCTAAAGATATTTTATGTTTGCTTGCTTCTCCTGTTAAAATCTGTATTGTACTTTGTCCTGTAAATATATGTATAATTTTCTATTGTTTCTGAAAAACAAACAAACGAACGAACAAACTCTGTCATCATAAATAGAGTAAATGCTTTGTCTTTGGATTTGAGCCTATGATACAAGCAGAAGAATATCATATAATCAATAGTGAATACCATTCAGAGCTGTAACGCGGAAAGAGAAGTGTTAGAAAAGTGTGTTATCACAAGCATGCTTACATATTCAACCTCTGGCAAAAAAAAATAAAACATAAAATAAATTTGGTATTGAACGTATGATATGGTTGTCTACCGACTACAAAGATTAAAACGGTTCTCATTTACTCTGTTATATTCTTCAAAAAACAGTTCGCTTTGACTGTGTCTCTATACTCTAGTTTCAGTTTACAGACTAGTCTGTAAAATCTGGCAAAATCACAGAACAACAATGACCTCTTTTCACATAAACCATTGCAATATTGATTACGGTGTACACAATATTATGTTGATTATGTATAACAACAACTGCTCAAAAGCATATAGCATTAACATCTTCGAAAGGAAAGATGTCATCTCAAGCAAATTCAGCATCTAAGAGAAGAGAGGAAGAAGAGGAAATAGAAAGGAAGAACGATCTTCTTTTTTTAATAATTTTTTTTACGTTGTTGTTTTGTCTGTTTCGTTCACATACATAAATGTCCGATAAACTGCATATTGAAAATGCAGACTTTTTCAAATAGGGCATTTAAAATACGCGACGTATAATCATAAACTTATAAAGGCAGGTTTGGATAGAAAAATGAATTTAAGTTAACTTTAACAGGGGAACTTTGGACACAATATAACACTGTATATTGTAGTAAAAAATAAGCTTCATTTTGGTGATTTCAGGGGTTAAAACACAATAAAACTCCCTTACTTATTAGTGGTCCTTGAATGTTACAAGTCAAAGTCTTTTTGTGACATTTCAGATCTATTTTGTGATTATTATTGCTGGTAATCCTCATACTTGCCTCATAGAGGGATCGGTCTGAAAATTGATAAATATGCGTGTGTATGTGTGTGTTTCATTTTAGGCAGTGAATATTGTTTTGTTTTTACTGTATTATTATTACAGAATAAAAATAACAGTATTATTGTGAGCTTTATTAAGCTTGGAGCTGTAAAAAGAGGCACTTCATCATTTTTTTTTTTTTCTTCTACAAAGGAGAGGCATTGTAAAAATCCACATGTACAGTGTTAGGTGTTGTTTTGGTTACAGTACTATCTGTTGTAGATGCTGATGAACACATGGATACTCTTGTTTTGAATTCTTTTTGACCATCGTGTAGTTGAGAATATCACGTCTTTGTTTGTTAGAAGAAGGAAAAACTGTGAGATGAAAGATAGATTGAATCCGACCGTTTAAAAAAATGGAGATGGGAAAAAAATGGGCTGAATTTGACCGAATCAAGCATTAGATCGTCAAATCCACTTACTATTATTACAGGATGCACGATATATTTTGTATGTTACGGAAAAAACTCTGAGCGTACAATAAAACCAGTCGTTCGGCTGTTTCCGAGTAATATTCACTCTGTCAAGCGAGCAAAACTCCTACATAAATATTGGTGATGTTTTCCAAGGTCTTTTCTGTGCCCACAAGCCTATACTCTAGGAATAGATATTATTTATAAATTAAGATTTTTTTGTATTTTTTAAAAATGTACCTTTGTTAAAAAGCAAGGAGAAAAGAAGACTTACTGTAATAGCAAAGAGAACGCTGTATCTATACTGTACACTGAAGAAAATTCATATGTATTGTAAAATTACCATTTTAAGCAGAAACAAAAATAAAAGCTAACTCTACATTTATGAACTGTAAATATATACTGTAAGTAATGTAAAAAGTCTATCTGAACTAGCCATAGAAGTGATCGTCATAGTGCTTTTTCGAGCCCACGAGAACGGTGTCCAGTCTAGATGCAATGGATCGACGACTATGGCGTTTAAGCATCTGAATTGTGTCGAAATATTTTCGTGCGGATTATTACACTTTCACAAACTACACAATTTTGGCTAAACAAAGTCTCAGTGAGATAAAACTTTTTTTTTTTTTTCGTTGTCGTCGTCGTCGTAGTTGTTGTTGCTTTTCGCTTTTTACATATGAACAAACACGGAGCAACAGTAATATCGGACATTAAAGCCTCATAGCACTCCAACACAAGCGAGATGAGACGGCTTTAATATATGAAGCCTGATACGAGGACCGGCGTCTGTTGCCTCCATGCATGGTTATGAGCCTATACCACAATGAGAAGAGAAATCAGCGATTTGCATGTAGCTATACGTATACGTCCTTCATAACCATCACTAGACAATCGTCCAATACTGTATTGCAAGGTTGCTTTTCTGTCCCCTTCTGTTCTCTGCCCTTTCCACGTGTAAAATAAGCGCAAGAAATTGCAACAGCACCTTCACAAGCAATATTGCATTTGGTTGCTTGATTCAAACATGATTAAGGCTATCCTTAAAGACACAGCTGATGGCCAATGTAAATCCCCTCCCACCCAACAGATGCTATTTGAACAATATAGCTTATCTGGCAAACCATTTGGAAGTGATATTGATTTATCTGCTCTCTAGTAGCACTCATTAGGTGTTTCAATGGTGGAAATGTTCATGTTTAGGTTGGTATGCTCTGGTGTGTGTTTGAAATTCATATGGATTGTTACTATGGGCGATATCAACAATTGAGAACCGAGAAAACTACAAATGGAGGAGACAGGACTCACCGCCAAATATCTCCTTGATTATCCAAAGAAAGGCCAAATACAACCAACAGAACATGTTTCTCGTTTGGCTACTCATCACGGCGCGGCAAGCTTCGCACAAAACTCTCAACAAACACGTTTGCTAGTCTAAGGCAACTCCTCAGACCGATACAGGACAGCCCGCGGCCAAGCTTTGCAGCATAAAAAGCGGTGTTTGGTCTCACAGCACGATACAGAATATTCAACAGGCGTGTTGTCGTTCACCGGGACAGCACTGGGTCAGGCCAGATCATATCATTCAGAATAAAGCAAGGGCCTTAACAGCATCACGTTCCTCCTCGTGTTATTTATTGTAGGGAATATAGTAATGATTGTTCTTGAGAAAGTTACCAAATGCACTCCTAAGTGTGTAAAACTACATGTCGTCACTGTTGCCGTACCTGTACTGCATATTGCAAAGGAAGCCCTACAGTTCAGGCGTCACAAATTGTACAGCACACACATAGAGACATACCAGAGGATTATACACACACACACACAAACATGTTGCACACACATGCTCATACAAACACATACATAAATGTGCTTGATCCCTAGACAGCACTAAAAGCTTTGCACAACGACCCTCTCGTAGAAACTTACTTGTTCTAAAAGACATTTATCATATATTTAGGCACACACTACAATTTTTTTTAAAATGTGGTTTTGTGGTTTTATGGATTTTTTTTTTTAATGTTTGTTTTGTTTTTTTTAGTTTGGTATGAATGAGAAGAAAACCGAGCATTTGCTTCAATGAATTAACTGCATCGGGATGTGGGAAGGGATGGAAGTGGTGTAAGCAATACATCATTAGGATCTGACCAGGGATAAGCTCACAATGCTTTAAATATAAATAAAGAAGAAGAAGAAGAAGAAGAAGAAGAAAAAAACCTTGCATAAACAGCACAAAGTAAATACAATAGCAAGTGATGATAACAAAGCCATGAAAAAATTTAATCATCTAATCCAAAAAAAAAAAAAAAAAGGAACAAAGCTACTCAAACACAAGTGAACTATAGAACCAAATATTTGATAAAAAAAAAGAAAAAAAAAAGATTATCTCTAAAAACTAGAACATCTCTGGTAACAGTAGTGCACTTATTGGTTTAAGCAGTGCAACATATATGCAAGAAAACAATGCAGTCCTCTTATCAAGCTTTTAAGAAAAGATATTTCCTTTATAAACAATGAAAAAAAAAGAGAAAAAAAAAATCATAGAATTTAATTTCTTAAGTAAAACAATTCAATGTTTAAGCACAGGATTTTGAAGTAAATGTGCAAAGTAGCACTGTATTTCAAACCTACAACTTATGCGACCAAATTCCAAAATGGAATAAAGTCTAAATAAACTGATTGATACATTTTGTCATCATTTTAACGACACTTCAAAGGTGTATCTACTCAGATAAGTGAGCAAAATTGCCTGATTGCAGTTGCACGGCAAATGAGTCTTTTATATCCATAAAATACGTGTATAACAAAGCCAAATATGAACACAGAGCTTCCGAGTGACGTAACACCAAAAATACAACCTTCCGAACTCACTTCCGAAATACACACACAATGTCTAGATATCGGTAAAACTGGGAATGTTTCTTATTGTTTGGAGAGCTGTGGTATATTAAAGAAGAATGACCGTGTTTATTTTATTGTGGTTCAGTAGATGTTTCTATAATTTTTTTCTGTTGCCTATATCCTTCCCCTTCTCTCTTGCATTTCCAATCAGGCAAAAAACAAGGACGGCTGTTTGAGCCACGAGGTGGGGCTTAAGGAACAGGAGTAGTGCATTTTAGTCACCCCACCGGCCCAAACAACTGAGTCACAGTAGTCGCCACTAACAGGAAATACATCATTTTTACGCATTTTAGGAGGTTCTGTCCAGTTCACTTTTGATCTAATCTAGCCCATGGCTCCAAATAGCTTAACGTTTCCCATGTTCACTGAGAACTACTAATAATTAGAGAAATATCCACATATCGTTGGATTCTACAGCTGATAACAGTCTCAAAGTGAGCATGTGAGGAGCAGCAATTTAACTTGGATTCTGGGCCTGTTTGCATACTTAAATCTGCCTTTTTTTTTTTCTCTTCAAAAATAAAAAAAAACCAGAACCATGGAGCAAATGAAACACTTTATATCACATTTCGTTTTGAAGCGGAAGAGGTCAACTAACAGTCGTCTTCTTTGTGGCAGTGTATGCGAAACGAATTGGAAATTATTAACGGCATTCAAAGTTTTTGCTCGAATACTGTCATCGATAAACTTTTTTTTTGTTTGTTTGTTTTGTAAACTTGACCTGAACCATTAAAAAAGTGTGGCGGGAGAAAAAGAAAAATGTCATAATCGTAATAATCATTCATTCATCCATCAAAGCCACTCGAAAATTCCCATTTTAGTACAGTTTGTAAAACTGGCTTGTACCTTGACAACATCAACATCATAATCCCTCAATGCCATAATAATAAATAAAAACCCAGTGTCAAATTGAACAACTCTCCTGTTCTTATCGCATGTAAAAAGGCAAACATGTGACCATCAATATTTTTAGAATGAATCTAGAGCCAAATGTTTTTTTTTTTTCAAAGTTTTTTTTTTTTTAATAATCTATACCACAGTAAGCTTGGACGCTTATAGTGTCCAATACGGTCTACATGGGAAAAGATCTACAAGTTTAAAAAATTCACTGCAATGTTTATTTTTGTGCACACGCACGCTCACATGCACAAATACACATACGTACAAAATACCTCTACCATATATAAGTGTGTATAAGTAGTTTGTGCGTGTGAGTGCATGCATGGGTATGTGTATTTGTGTTTGCGTATGCCAGAGTGTGTGCGAGCATGTGAATTTTTTTTTCTTGTGTGTTCTTTCGCAGGCCTTTCGGTAGTGTTCAACACATAAATCAGTATTTAAGGAAAGCATACATTTAGAGGCCAGTAGTATGGATCCAGCCAGTGGATCATTATCCAACTACACAGCCTTAAGGCCACCATCTTTTTTTATTCTTTAAGAATAGCAAGGACAAAAAAAAAAAAAAAAAAAAAAAAAGAAATTAAACGCTTCTTTTTTTTCTAGAAAACTTAATGTGCCAGTGTCTATACTCATTACTCTTCATGCCCCAATATAAGAAAAAAAAAAAAAAAGAAAAAAAAAATCTAGTGCCGTTTTCTTTATCATTTAATTCTTTTTCATGTTTACGTAAGTTTGTACTTATCCGTCGGAGACATGCTTGCGCATGTGGTCATTGAAGTGCTCGATTTGGTCAAACTTGACAGGGCACACGGAGCACATGTAGGTGGTCCCCTCCTGGCAGCTTGCTTCCGCAGCCACGCCCACTCCGGTGCTCACGACTCCGCCCCCGGCTCCGCCCCCTCCCACCGGCATGGCCAGGGCCACCACTCCCGCTCCCGGCTCGGGAACGGCCATCGGGACTGGGATGGACACGGGGCCTCCGACGCTTCCTGCGGCACTGACCCCGGAGACCCCGGAGACCCCGGTCCCGGTGCTGTGCAGGGCCATGTGGCGCTCCAGCAGGGTCTTGTGGGAGAACTTCTTCTTGCAGATGTAGCACTCGTAGGACTTCTCTCCGCGGTGCAAGCGCATGTGGACGTTGAGGGAGCTCTTCTGGGTGAAGCGTTTGTTGCAGATGCTGCACTGGTACGCTCGGACTCCTGTGTGTGTAACCATGTGTTTGATGAGATAATCCTTCAGCGAGAACGAACGCCAGCAGATGCTGCACTGGTGCGGCTTTTCACCTGCGAGGGCACAGAGCACAGAACCATTAGAAACAACCATTCACTACGGCACTCAAGCAGAAACCGTTATCATAGCCCTCGTGAAAAATAAATATGCCAAAATGTATTTTAAATTTGCTAAGTACACTGACTGTACACATTTACATACTTAATATAAACTGATATAAAGTCTGCTAAATTGGAACAACTCATTTTGTACCCGGAAATAGTGCTGAGGTCCAACTAAATATACGTATTATACTTGATTGTGCTAAAATGGAACTATTGCAAGTATACTTTAGGTACACTTTAAATATCTTGCATTTAAAGACTGATATTATACAGAGATCATACTATCCTTACTAATTTTAGGCTCAATATTAAGACATGTGCATTGTGCAATAAAGAAGCACTCCAAATAAAGTTATATTTGTTAAATAATAAAGTTATTATACGATTTATATCAGTAAGTCTCAAGCGATATGTCAGTAAACATGGTAATGGATTTGTAGTATACTTATTATGAAATAAATGTATTTTAAATACATTTCGGTGAAGGTTTTTTTCACTAGGGATCACACATTTCATTTTACTATTTTAAAAATGTTATTAAAGATCCAGGTGGCAAAGCTTTGCAGGTTCTTCTTCTTCTTTTTGTCACTGTACGGTGAAAAGTTACCGTATTTTGCATGCAGGTAATATCAATGAAGACATGTAATAAGTATGAAATAGATGCTTAGCAATATACACTGTGTGTTATATTCATGAAAGCTCTGAAATTACACACATACATGTTCCTCTTATTTGTTAAGAACAAATATGTCTGCATTTAGATTTTTAATAACCCCTCTCAAACTCTTTGTGAACCTTTTTCACGCAAAATTTGACATGAAATTCTCAGTGCATATATTCTAAATGGCCAAATAACAGTTTAATTGTTGATAAAGAAAGTACAAATTTAAAATATCATTGTTCCTGTCATTCTTGCTTTTTAAAACATCTGTAACTTTTGCTGATAAGTTGAATTTCGCATGCAGGTTACTAATATTGCTAAATTTATTAATCTTAATTATGGAATTAATTAGTGCCGTGGTTGCTTAGCAACAGTAATGTACAATTTTGAAATCTGAAAGCCCAGCACAGCCAACATGTTCAAGCTACATTCAAATTTCATTTTCATCCTCAACGTTATTTGCACCAGTGATTTCTACGGAACTAATCTAAAGTTGCATAAAGCGTTTAGGTAACACTTAACTTAAAACCTTTATTAATTATCCCTTGTAATGCACCTTATAATACATTATAATACTTATCTATTCATTGAACACACCTTTAGAAAGTGAAATGCATTAAAACACGTGACAAACCAAACAACTAATTTCAGATGTAACAAGGAATCTGCAAAATATTACAATGCATTTTAACTTTGGTTACAATTATTTATGAAAAGAAAACCTTTATAATGCATTATACATGAAGGCTTTAAGTAAAGTGTAACGGTCTAGGTGCGGTGTTACCTCTTGTAATTTGCCCCACCCAAAAAAATTATATTAAAATGAATATTGATTTGATGATGGTATTGATGATGAAAATCTGAAAACATGTTTATCATAGAAGAGTATTTAAGTCATTGTGTATGACCTGCATTTTAATTAATTTTAATTGAATGAATAGACCCTGACTCAAAATGTTTAAATTTAAATTAGATTGAACTGGAAAAAGTGGAACTTTGGACATTTTTCATGATCATTATTACCATCAGAAATCACATTAAGTTTGAAGGGCAGTAATTTCTATTGGTATTTCAACACTGTAAAAAAAAATTACATCCCCAAGTCAAAAATTTCAAGTGACCGATAACATCTAAATTTTTCAATTAGTCTGACGTATTATTTCTCATTGAGCCAATGTTAACAGACTATTGCAACAAGAATTTCACTTGGGCCAATTGAAAAATTTAGATGTTATCGGTCACTTGAAATTTTTGATTTGGGAGGGTTAGAAATTTTTTACAGTGAATGAAGACTGAAAATTTGAAAAAAATACTGTTATTATTATTATTATTATTATTAGCCTAATTAATTAGAAATAACTGCAACTGTAATTTTACTATGTTTGTTGATCTGCTGGAACAAACTGGCGTAGATCTGTGCCATAAGTTTACAGAACATACATTAATATTATAAAACAAGGTATACAAAAAATATGGTAGAAAAAATTATTACTATGGCAGAACAGTGCGATAAAAGTAAATGTATATTGCTGTTCCTTTCTGAAATGAAAAATCACTTTCAGTAAATGATGGTGTCAATTACAGTAACTTGAGTGTAAATTTGTATTATACTTAAAAAATATTGGAAACTCTGCAGTATACAGAAGCTATATCATTTCCATTGAAAGGCCATACACATTATCATTTATTTACATATTTGTTCTTGGCAGCCGCAATCTTTTAGCTCACAGGCAATTACATCTGGTGTTATTGTAAAATATCTTTTGTGCTATACTATTTGATAAAAGCTCATGTGATTATGGCAGCATAAGGGATCAAAGTCAGATTTTTTTATATAATAATAACATAAAACAAAACATATAAGATTACACAGACTACATTTTGTCCTGAAGACAGATCATTATTGCATAGTAATCTACTTCAGGAGTTCACAGTGTAACATTTAATTATCTTACTTAACTCAACATTGCCATACTGAATGCACTTTTGAGGGCTAGGTGTGTGAGACCAGACAAAGGTTCAGAATAATAGTTTGTAATACTATTTGCAAAACAATAGTTATTCTGGCAATCCGTGTTTTCACTGTTATCCGGTAGGGGGCGCTGTTACGCATCTTCTGAAATACTACAGCCTCTCCGGATCCAAAAACAAGCGAAGAATAAGATCTGCGTAAACCAGGGCTGCATCCCAATTCCCTACTATATGGTAAGCGAAAAACAGTATGTGACAAAAGAAGTATGTCCAAAATCACATTACTCATGAAAGAGTAGGCAAAAAAGTACCCGGATGATCTACTACTTCTGGCGAGATTCTGGAGTGTGCATATGATGGACACTTTACTATCCCATGACCACACAGCGAATGTAGAACGTCAGATTTGACCCCACCCATTCCCAAACGCTCCCGGGGAAAGAGTTAAGGATGTACTTGATGTTTTCAATGTACTTGAAAGTTGGTTTGAGAGAAAAAAAAAGCACCTTCCCAAAATGTCAATTATTCTGTGGCATGTCAAAACATAGGCACAGACTTTTTCCTGGGAAAAGATCACACCTATATACATATATATATATATATATATATATATATATATATATATATATATATATATATATATATACACACACAATGAGAAAACTGGAACTAGCATGCATTTGGCAAATAGCGTGAGTATATTCTGTGTAAAGCTTAGACTTTGCCTAAGGAAAACAGCTATTAAAGGATGTATCTCCTGGAGTCATAGATTGACCTGGTAATTCTCGACCATTGTCGACCAATGAGCCCCCGAGTTCATTAAGTAAAAACTTTAATTATTGACTATGGTAGTTATCATAATATTTTAAGTATACACAAGAAAGGCATTTTGACACACATGATAATAAAATCATCTTGGTCTCATGGCTTGTAAGGCCTCAAGAGGGTACAGAACACGATAAAGTATTTTCTTAATAACTGTTAACTATTAACATAAATTAAAGTTAATAGGCTGCTGATATGTGATAATCACAGTCCTCTTTTGCTCTTAGGTTTAAGTGGCTAGTCACTCACACGACCACTTGCACTGTTTGCATTTTATAACAGCAAAACCTCACTTGCGGTTTCCAAAGTGAGGGGGAAGGAACTCAACACATTTGTTATGCCTTGCTACCTTAAGCTATGCACTGACTGAACTCAATTTCTGGCAAAGGCTTGAAAAATACACAGCCTCACTTCTTTTCATAAATGATGCATCTTCTGGTTCTATTGAGCTGTGTCTGAAAGCTCAATAACTGGAGAATCATATCAATATTTTTGAGGTCCTAATGATTGCTAGTCAAACTGCTGAAATAAACTTATAACATAATAACTAATCCACAGAAAACAGCCAGCAAGGATGATTCACAGAGAAGTTAATAATTGCTACCAATTATCCATTTAGAATCAAAAGCTTACCTTAATTATTTCAGACTAGCTTTTCTGTAAAAGCAATTTAGATATAATTGGATAAAACGTAACTACATACATACATACATAATACAGAGATGAAGGCCAAGGGTACTCACCAGTGTGCACAAACATGTGCTTGACGAAGTTTTGTTTGGCAGTAAAGGTCTTACAACAAAGAGTGCATGCGTAGGGCTTCTTTTCCCCATGCTGCCCCCCTGCCGCACCACCTTGCTGTTGACCTCCCCCGGGTTGCACCGTCAGTCCACTGGTGTACGGAGGCATGCTGGGAGAGGGCACTGCCACAAACTGGGGCTGCTGATTCCCAATGGACTGGGGCAGACTGAAGAGGAAAGGCTTGTTGTCGCTGGCTGACTGGGTTGCAAAGAGTGTAGGCAAGTAAGTGTTGCCTGCCGTTCCCATTACCTGGGAGTTGCTGGTCAAGGTGAGGGGCATGCGCAGGTTGCTGGTAAGTGGCTCACCTGGCCGCAGGTATGGCCCGCCTGGCATCGACTGGGAGGACGCTAGGTTTGCTTGAGGCGGCTGCTGGATTCCAAGCTCACCGCTCTCTTGAGAAGGACCGTTTCCACTACCATCTTCAACCGCTTCTTGGGTCTGCTCGGGAGATGAATCGTTGACCTCGATCTGCACAGGGGTTCCCCGCTCACCTTGCTGGACTTTATTCTGACAATTGTCTCGACCGAACCCAGACAAGAAAGGCTGTTCGACGGAATCCGTTTCCGTGCCAATGGAAGAGCTGACGCCGGAGTCAAAGCTCTCACCTTTGGGCTCGCTCTCGATGCACTCCAGCTGCTCGCTATCCTCACGACAGTCCACAAGCCCGTAGCAATTGTACTCGTCCCCTTGTTCCTGCTTGATGTGAATATCCCCAGTGTGGAGCCTCACAGGACGAGGCTGTTTGCGGCAGTGCGTAGTCTCCGACGTGACCAGGAAGCGCTCCATTTGTTGTGAGCGCTCGTGGATGCGTGTGATCCAGGCAGGGTCCTGCCCTCCCTCCTTCTGCTGTAGTTGAAGGGGCGAGTCGTAGCTGGCCGTCACCGCAGCACCGGCATAGTGGGAGCGATTTCCACGGGTACCATTTTGCAGGCCCAACCCAGAACAGCTGGAGTAAAGCGAGGAATAAACGCGGTCAAGGCTCTGGTGAGATGTTTGCATGTAGCCTGATTCGGCATCACTACTGGGACCGGACGTGCCAGACTCAGGGGTTCCCCGTGGTGTCTCCTGCCCCGAGTCCCCTGGGACGACGGAAAAGCTGCCAGATCCACCAATGCCAACATTCTGTGAAACAATGCGGGTGCACTCGTCGATAACGGTCTTGATCTGAAGTATGCTGGCAGCTGTGAGGATCTGCAGGGCCTCGGACTGGGAGACCCGCAGCACACCGCTGTACATGAAGTCAATCAGTTTCTGGACGGACTGTACAGAAACCACAGAGGGGATCTCGATGTCACTGTAGCCCAGGAGCAGCTTGTCCTGAAAGAAGGGGCTGCCTGCAGCCAGCACACAACGGTGAGCTCGCAGCATGCTACCATGGATCCGAACAGTCACGTCACAGAAGTGCCCGCGGTTTCGCTGCTCATTGAGGGTCTCAAGTACAGAATTGCTAAAGTTGTGGAGATTAATGTGGTGAATGCGTTCGGTCATCCCCTTGCACCTGATGTCACCTGTGAGGCAGACACAAACACAAACACAAACCAGATCAATCACATATCCAGCAATATTATGTTGAACAATGACACTATTTTCTTTTAGAGATGTTGTACAGCCGAAATTAACCCTGTATTTAAAAAAGGGCTATATAGATAAAGGTAACTTGACATGATTTTCTGAAAAATATTTACTGTTAGCTACACTTACAATGTCAGCTAGTGTAAGCTAAATGTATGAATTTCACTGCTAAAATAAAAAAATGTGAAATCTGCAAATGATGCTAGAGCTTTCTAGCAACTTTTGCAGCTATTTTTGACTTAATCAATTGGTGCTAAGGTCATTTTTGTTGATGCACAATATGTGGGTATGTTCAAAATGTTGATGTACAATATGTGGGTATGTTCAAAATGGATTCTTACAGTAATTGTACAAAATCAAATACTTAAAACTTAAAATCACATCAAATACTAAAAACTTTTCCTGCATCAATGATGTTGAATTGGGGTGTTTGCAACCTGAAGGATCTTCTTCAAAAAGTTAAGATTGAGGAGGAGAATGTATTTAATATAATGATTTAAGAAAACACAAAATAATAGAAATGCTAGATTTATAAAGATATAACAGATAACAGAAGGAGTGTCTCTGGAATTTTCCACACACGCTATTTTCAAAAATCATAAAGACAAAGCTTAGACTGTGAAATGCACAGATAGAGATTGCCATTGCTTTAGGGCTGTAATTTAATTGCCTTAATAATGAGCAATAAATAAACCATTGATAACCACAGACATGTGCTTCAATCTTGCACAATCTTAGGGAATGTGTATGGCCTGTAACTGCTTTTGTTCATTGACATATTTCCTGTAGAACGTGTATTCATTTTCTGTCTCTACCATATGGACAAAATGGTCATGGGATGTTGTTTGTAAGAATGAAGCAAACAGCAGAGAGTATCACAGTGTCTCTGTTATTGTAGAACAATGTCCTGTTGATGTGCTGTGAAACTTTTCAGACATTCCAAGCATTTATATTATATTAATTATATTATATATTACACATACACTTCTGTACACCCCAGGACTATACACTGCAGCAACAATAAGAGGAGTGTGGTAGTATATTTACATGTGATTATTAAAAGTAGGCTTGCAATCTATATATATACACATATTAATGTTGAAACAGGCTGGAGCGAAACTCTGCCGGAAAATGGCACTCAAGGATCAGGATTGAAACCTCCGCCATTCACCCACACATATGGATTTATAATGCAAAATTATCAAGGTTAAGTAATTGGACACCACTTGCTAATGTAATGGGGTCATCTGATAAATATAGTGAGGTCATGTGATTATCAAGCAGCATAACATTTATTGAGGAATAATACCTACTGTTTCACTTACTCTTTTTAGAACTCAGTGGTTAATATACAGTGTACAGTGTTCAGTATTCAATAAGTAGTAAGCGAGTATTCCATTCCAAACATTCCTGCAAACACTCCACAGAACAGAATATCCCACAATGCAATGCTCTCAAAATAGCTTAAAACCTGCATCCTGCAATGTGGCACACTATACTCCAGCTATACATTTAATTAAACAGCATTTTTCTAATTGTTTACTTAAATTATGCATGCAGTTTTCCAATTTTCAATAAGATTTAAAGGTACACAGATATGGAATAGATTTTCTCATGTGGCGAGACAATGTACCTCAATAGAGAGTTTTAAAAGAGTTTTAAGAGGTCTGCTGATAAACTAGTTTGTGCATTTGGTTGATTTTATTTTATTTTATTTTATTTTTATTGTATTTTCATTTACTGAGAAGTGTTTGTTGTTTTATCATCAATATCATCATGACATATTTTTTTCTTTTATTAATGTTTATATGAGTTGTATTATATTGTGTTTGCATTCTTTGGTTATATTTATCTTTCTTTGGTGGAGGCTTTAGATAAGCCATACTGGCTTTTTGCCTTCTCCAGCACTGTATATGCATCAGTATGTCCTTGGTGTTGTATTTTCTTTTAATTTGTGCAAATAAATAAATTAAAAATAGTGACTATTTACTGCATCTACATACTATCCCTCGGCTTACATAATATACATTGTAGCCTAAAATGTTAATGTTCATGTTATTTTTCAAGTATTATATTTAAGTAAAAAAAAAAAGTATCAAAAATACCATAATCCAACGCTGAAAACAAAACATCATGATATCCTAAAGACAGAAAATGAAATGCAATTTTTAACCCTTAAACAATAATCAATGTTTTTATCTGGAAAAAAAAAATTCTGAAAGTGATTCCAATGATATCATTTCTCTGTGCTGTCATTTTTATAGCTGTGTTGTGGACTCTGCTATTCTTTTATAGAACGAATTTTAGATCTATATCGTTATCTTTATAGTATATCGTCCTTTGTGTGAACGGGCCTTTAGCCAGTAAAACACTATAATTCTACAATACCTAGAACTAATTTCTAAATCTATAATTTATCCATCTATATCAGGGCACCACACATTAGACGTAAAGCTACACATGATGATATTAAATTATAAGCATTTATCCTTTAGCCCGGGAGTTTTCAAACCCGGAAACAGATCAAAGTTAGTCATCTTGAAGGACCTCTCATTTCTCTAATTGCACCGTGAGAAGGCGAGTAACGAGTGGAATAATGAGGTCTTTTCCCTCTTAGCAAAAAATCTCTTGAAGTCAAGAAGTTCCAGATGCCAAAAGATTAGTCAATATAGGACGAAAAACAACAAAGCCGAGATGCCAGCAGATCATCTCACTATCCTGTTACAAATATATACCATTTCTGTTATCATCTATTACCCAATAAGCATGCACCTGGGTTCTTTCCCAGGGTTTATCCCATCCCATTTGTTTACTTACTTCTGCTTAAATTGTGTAATAAAGTAATAAATTATCTATTAAAAAAAGAAAATGTAATCCCACTGATCAGGAAAGTGTACGTTACATGTTTGACCAATGACTGATGAATGTTTTCTCCACTGTGTACTATCAGTGAGATGAGATGAGATATACAGTATGTGTGACCTTCAAGATTTTCCATAGCAGAGTCACGTAAGCCTCAAAGTTTTCCTGGCGTCCATAAGATCCTTGAGCGCAGCTGATGACACTTTTAAGTGACGCGCGAGTGATCAAGAAAATTACAATATACAAATAAGCTTTCCTTTGATTCCTCCGTCCTCGTTTTCTTCCCTCGCATCCTATGAGGAGTGGAGCTGAGACGCGAGGATGCACCCTATGGCCCATTCGCCAACCTATACCCTCAGTCAACATTCCCTGTTAGTCCACTTGAAAGAGTGAATGGAAACGAGTGAGTGACATGGAAACTATGTATAAACCTTAATTAAACTATTTAATAACCAATTAAAAAGGAATAATATTACGCTGTAGCCACATTGGATCAGCGGTTTGTAATATGGATGGATGGTTGATTCTTCTGGCGAGACGTGGGAATTCATTCAGCGCGACCCTCACAGTGCATTATGGGTATTCTCTAGGCGTTGAGTTAAAGGTATAGCGGAGGATCTTTCCAAATTTTAGATAAGACCCGCCCTCTCCACTTTTTGAAAAGTTTGATTGATTCACCAGAATGATTGACAATTAGGAGGACCAATAGTATAGGTTACCCACCAGGAAGTAAAACATCCTCCGCTATACCTTTAACATCGGTTATACACTCAATAATGTCCACTATGGTATTAGACGCCAGTACATATGGCTGTCCCCTTAAATAGTGCCCTATTTAAGGGTATAGGGGGCGATTTCGGACACATGTCTCTGACACACACACACACACACACACACTACAGGTCTTGTAGTCTCTAATGAGCTGATGAGTTTAATCAGGCGTATTAGATTAGGGAGTCACACAAAATGTGCAGTGCAGGTTTGAAACCCCTGCTTTAGCCTAATAGCAACAATCTTGAGAAACACACCGAATAATCAGTGTTGCTCTTCACAACATAACAGGTGGCAATGCCAGGTCTTTTGAGTAAATCCTACCAAACAGCATTAAACTATCCCACATTAGCACACAGGAGACATAATTTCTGAAAAGTGGAGTGGCTGGAAAACAGTGACCTAAAAAAGCTTTTCTTTTCACAGACAGAGGGCAGTCTTGAGCTAGTGTGTGTGTGTGTGTGAACTGGCCAGCACTCGTCTGCACATTCAGCATGCGTTTCGCTTTTGCGTTACATTTGAAATCAAAAATTAAGTAAATCAAATCAATCAAGCTATGATGGGTCCATGGGGTCGTTATTCGCGCAATGAATTATTTTCAGACTTCTCTGAAGCTTACATTCACGCTGGTCCGCATTTGCAAGCACACGTCTGTCTATACAAACACTTTAGGAGAGAACACAAAATGTCTACTTTCTATGAGGTGCTGCGCCCTTTTTCAACAGAAGGCTTTGAAACTCCTAAAAATGCCCAGAAGAGTTTAAACACTTTTGAATATCAGTCGTATTTGCTGTGGACAGTAGAGACATTAGTTCCCTTTGCAAAACGTCACCTTACAGAAACTCGCACACACTGTTTGCTCCTTTTCAAACGTGCATTCCTCTCCCGAGCACTTCTCAGTTTTACACTGTCATTTCGGCTCCGTGTTATTGTTTAATGTTCTTTTCAGTATTATTATTCTTTATTACAGTTGTATTATGTATTTTGTGAAGTTTAAAGTGCATGAACGTGTGTGTGAGGGTTACATGTCAGAGACAGAGCCGAGTTATTTTAACCACACAGGAATGTATATGCAATGTATCATGTTTTCCACTGATGCATATGTTGATTGAAATATTCTCTATAAGGAATGAGGACTGTGTGGCGCATGATGTATACATCTATTTTGAACATCATACACTGCCGGTCAAAAGTTTGCTCGCTCTTATGCTCACCAAGGCTGCATTTATTTGATTTGAAACATTCTATTTGATTATATTTTAAAAAGTCATTTATTCATGTGATCAAAGCTGAATTACTCCAGTCTTCAGCGTCACATGATCCTTCAGAAATCATTCTAATATGATGATTTGCTGCCCAAGATACTTTTATTATTATTATTATTATTATCAATGTTGAAAACAGTTATGCACAATTTTTCGATTCTTTTATGAATAGAAAGTTCAAAAGGGAGGGGAGATAAATAAAAGAAATCAATACTTTTATTCAGCAATGAATGCATTAAATTGATCAAAAGTTACAGTAAAGACAGTTATAAGGTTACATAATATTCTATTTCAAATAAATGAAACAGAACTTTCTATTCATCAAAGAATCCTGAGAAAAAAAAAGAAATTTTCAACATTGATAATAATAATAATTAATGTTTTCTGAGAATCAAACAAGCATATTAGAATGATTTCTGAAGGATCATGTGACACTGAAGACTGGAGTAATGATGCTGAAAATTCAGCTTTGATCACAGGAATAAATTATATTTTAAAATATATTCAAATAGAAAATTAAATGGTCATAATATTCAACAAAATTACCGTTTTTTAATTTTTAATCAAATAAATGCAGCTTTGGTAAAGCATAAGAGACTTCTTTTAAAAACATTAAAGATGTCACCGATCCCAAACTTTTGAACGGCAGTGCACTTTAAACATGAACAACATGTTTGCTCCCATGATTCAATAACAACGGGGATAAAAGCGTAAATCCAAGTCTACGCTCCCTTAGCTCATTACAATAGCAAACTTTAAAATAGCAGTGTTTACTATTCCCAAGAAAACGCTGAAATGTCATTTCTCAACTCATATGGTTTCAAGAGCATTTAAATGTTCGTGTGGTGAAAAAGGATGTAAAAAGACAGGTTAGCAGAACACACCATTCACTCAGGATTCACAGCAAACAACATGCAACCTTTGAGACGTAAAGGATGACACGGCAAGGAATTAGGCATCCTTTCTGAAGGTTATCGATGCAAGGTGTTCTTTTAGACAAAGAAGAAACACCATGTACTTCTGTGTCTAGACATGTTTCTGTAAAACGTTAAACCGTTTTTAAAATCCTTTGTGTGTGTGTGTGTGTGTGTGTTGCCAACAGTACGTTATGGGGACAAAAAGTGGATTTCTTTTTTGCATTGTATGAGGTTCGTAGTATGTTTGGGTTAGTTCATAACACAGGACATCGCTACATGATCCCTTGTGAAAAAGAAGTGCGCTTAACTGTGGCCCTGTTCCAAATAGCACCCTAAATACTCGCATCGAGAGCGCATATCGACTCGCGAGCACCCCTCGGACACCTAAAATGACCCATGGGACGCCCTGTGGTCTAGAGGAATCCACGATCACGCACACATGCCGGCCATTGTAAGGCCACAGTTGTGCGACATTGTAAGTGCATATGAAATGTGCCATTTGGGACAGGACAGGACCTATTATTGAATATGCACTTGTAGTGTTCTTCATATCTTAATAGTATATTTAAAAAACGGCCCTTGCAGATAATATAATATTAATTAAATAAAAGGCAACTTCTTAAAGAGAGTTTCTCAAGACACTTTTAAAAAGCGCACTTTGTAATCATTTTAAATTAAAGGTTTTACTTTAAAGAAGTTAAATTAAATAATTAGGTTTGGATAATCTTTGTGGTGCTTTGACTTTGACGTGTTGACTAACATACTTAAAGCTCATATAATTTAAGTTTAAAAACATATACGTTTTTGGATATTACATTTAAAGTTAATATAATTTTAGAAAGTTGTAAAAGCATGTGTAATTACAAATGTATTTAAAAGTTTAATGTACATTAAACTAAAGTATATTCTGGTTTACCATAAATGCTTGTCAGTACATTAGGCGTTATACTTTAAACATATTTCAAAGATAGCAGAAGTAATTTTTTAATTGAATGTACTTAAGTCCTACTTGAGTGGGCAAAAAATAATAACTTCATAATAAGTTCAGCTAATCTCATTTAATATAAATTTAAACATGAAGTGCAATTAACATTCAGTTACATGTCCTAAAACATTACCTTCAGTTTGCATGTAAATATATTCATTTAAATATATTATTTGCATAACAAGAACTCTTTTTGAAAGTACGCTTAAGTGTTCTTATTTTTCACAAGGGTCTCCTTTTAAGAAACAGAACTGGCAGACAATTCGATGGCAGTTAGACAAGTGTGTGTGTGTGTGTCTGTAGGGAGCACAACAATGCAGATAAGCAAACATATTCAACTCTGAAATCAAAAGAATTAATATTTTGCAAAACGAAAATGAAGCATATTTTAGGACAACAATCATTTGTTAGTATTATGCCATTATTTTCATGACAATTAAGCACGTTCCTCATCCCCCCCACCCCTAAATTCTCATTACTGTAATGCATCCATTTTACTTTTGAGATTATATGTAATTCTCATTATTTTCAATGATGATTTTCATTATATTCTCATTACTGTAATAAACGAGTGGAGTGTGTATGTTAGGCTGGGGAAAGCTTAGCCTTCCCCCTTGACCACGGGCATGACGTGTATATACATGACTACAGATGTACAGTAGTGATAGAGAATACAGTTTGCAGCTCTAGGATAATGTTTCCTGTAACCCAAATACAGTTATACCTATATTTGTGTATATTCAACACATAAAGTGTATGGTGCAAACAGAAGGGTTTCTCTTCTGTATGCCGTGGTGTCATTTTTTTAATATCAGAAAGAAGGAAGGAAGAGAGGGTGTATATATTTGCAGGTCATCACATTGCAAAACAAGCTCTGTTATTAAGCATTTATCAACCAGAGAGAAATGAATTGAAGCTGGGCAAACTTACAGTCTGATGGTGTTCTGTTAGGTAATTGTGTGTATGTGGGTGCGTGTGTGTGTCAGGCTGGTGAAGAGGCACTGGTTAGATGCTACAGGTTGCTGGTGGTGGTGGTGCAGCGGAAGAGGTCAGTCGTTAGCCACTCATTTCATTTCGGTCCGGCCACAATCTAACCTCATGCAGAATCAATGTCGCCCTGCAAATAAAGCAGAGAGAACATTTAGTGCATGCCTTTTCTTAAAGACAAGTTGTGCAACATTTTCAGAGTCCATTTATATGTTTTTTTCATCAAATTAACAAGCAATCAACAAGCAACAAGCACCCAAAAATCAAAGACTGTTAATATTTGACAATTAATTACGGTCCTCGAAACTGATTGGACGAGAGCTGGTTACGCTGTTGCGTTTTGGCGGCGATGGACAGAGTACGAGTTGAGAGTTTTTCTATGTAAACACACTAGATGGACGTGTATTATCGTTGCGCTCGCATCTTTAGCAGCGTCTCGCGCGTAACGCAGGCGGCGCTCAAGATAAAATCAGTTCAACTATTAAAAAACTAGACCTTGCGTTTTCCCCCCATTCCACTGCGTTTTTAAAAGCTTCGTTTTACTTTAAATAATGAAAATGCAGACTTTCTCATGCAAAATAAGTAACTATATTAGTAACTTTGAAGTTTCAATAAGAGACACTTTTACAGCATCTCTGTATTAACACTCTCATGCTCACAAAAACTAGGACAAGGAAGGTATTCATATTCAATATATCACCAGGCCCTGATTGCATTTATAATCCCAAATTATGATATTTGTCAAAATTTGATTATTTTGATCAGAATGAATGCATCCCTAAAGCAAAATCAGTGGCTCAGAAAAGCTGGTCTAAACCCAAAACAAGGCAAATATAGAACGTATAGATCTTTCCATCATGCCTCCTTCATAAAAACACCAATCCTCCTTTCTTTTGTGAACCTATACAGTATGAAGAGATTGTAACACCGTAACTTCCTGTCTATGGCTATGAAGGCAGGAAGCAGTTCCCTCTGGGTTATCACACGGACACATTTGTGACAGACTTGCGGACACACTTCACCACCAATTACAGGGTCAAACTCTGCCGAAGGAGAAATCATACGCTCACTGGGCCAGGTGTCATTATGCAAGAGAGAGATGAAAGAATGGTCAGTTAGCCGGCCACACCCATCCTTTCTACACCACAGACGATCACATTCTCGCTCCACACACACACACGCACGCTCGCACACACACACACACACACACACACACACACACACACACACACACACACACACACACACACACACACACACACACACACACACACACACACACACACACACACACACACACACACACACACACACACACACACACACACACACACTCTCTCTATCTGAGGAAAGGAAAAGTGAGTATGTTGATTTATTTCCCCAATTGAACTATAGAAGTCAGCCACATTTTATTTCACATAAATTAAAATTCTGATCATGCAAGGCAAGTACCTAATGCCCACTCTCTAGGCATGTTATGAATTCACATTACCCAAAATTTTTGCATTACTATTTTTGTTTACACTGAAAATACTGAAAATTATGCACATTTTCTCTATAAGCTCCATGAAATACTCATATGCTTCCAAAATATGCAAGCTGTATACAAATACTGTATCCTAAAACACAATATACTCGACCTTCGGGGAGGAACATATCTCATAAGTGATTTAAACCACAATTAGTAGGGTCAGATGCCCCCTTAAGACAATAATTCATTTATGTTTATGTTTAAACTGTAACATATTTTGATATAGGCTTAGCATGTGCAAGTAAAAAAAAAAAAAAAAAAAAAACTATTCTGATTTGTGTTTTGACAATTTAGATGAATAATTGAATAACCAATGCCAGACAATGCAGAATGCCAGAAAAAGAGATTCATCTGAAAGGTAAATTTATTCTATGACATATACAGGCATATGAATATATAATTGCACATATTTTAATTGAAGATATGCCATAATAGCAACACAATGATTTCACCCGATTAGCCTTTAGGTTTTAAAGCATATCAAAGATGTTTGAAATGTACATACATGCATATCTCATGGAATTACTTGAATAATAACCCAACGAATTAGGCTCCGATAAAAATGAGTAACACTGATAACAACCCGTCACTCGGGACGGGTGCTTGTGTCCCAATTCTCGGGGACAAAACACATTAATGTGTCCACAAATCCCTCATTAACAAATACACACAAAAACACTTTGATATTCAACATAATACAGTTTCAGATCACTATCTTTCAGAGATTAGATGAATAAACCTCAAAACTGTTTCAACTGACTAAATCTTATAAATATTGATATTCAAATGAAATGACAAAATTGAGAAGAGCAAACTCATCAAAATGCGTTGAGATGAGAATAAATAAATAAATATGAAAAGAAATTAAAGGGGGAGGGGCCTTCTTAACACCTTTTTCATGATGCAAAGTTAGATTGCACTCTGAAACATTAAGATTTTTCACACACAGAAGGATTACAATGCAGAAAAGCTCTATTCATTTCTGAGAAGAACTGAGCGCCACTCGCCGAATTTAAGGTCTTGACAAAGTGTAGCACATACTGTTGAAACGATCTTATTTACAAGATGACCACACACTTTTTTTTCTGTATCTTCTATCCCGACTATCGAAGTCGAGGGCACATCAATAAAAGAAATCATGACAGCGTGAGTTTTCTATTCCAAGCACAGGCTTCCTCTCTCAACACGTGTTGTGTCCAGCTTACATCAGGGATCTCGTTAAACCACACTTTATTTTAAAGGTTTGGTTCACGCAAAAATTACAATTCTGTCAAAATGTACAAAACCTCATAAAGTTACAAACCAGTTCTTCCTTGGCACACAAATAGAGAATTTTTTAAAGTTGTACTTGTCACGTTTTTACATGCAACTTCAATGAATGAAGCTTTAAAGGTCATTAGAGGACCATAAAAGTATCACAGGTGGTCCAAATGATTTGGGTGCAATATTCCAAATCTTTTTTTATGGAATTTGTAGCATTTATTATAAATAATTTATTCGTGCACATGATTTATTTTTATTCATGTGCCCTTGTAATACAGTATTTAATCAAAATGATGTGTTTACTGGCGTGAGGGCGGGACGACCTGTCACTCACATGAGATCCACCAATAGCAAACCACAACCATCCAAACAATTCCCCATGAACAAAACCAAGTCCCCGCTCTACATTTTTTCTATTTTCGAGAAGCTGTTTCACTCAGATATCCGTCATAATAGGGAAGAAAAGTCGATCGCAACTTGTGTTTCATGCCGACTTTAAGTACTAATTATTTGTTTTGGTTGGTGACACAAAAATGGATGATTCCAACGTATCAAACATAGACTTTAAGCACTTTACAGGCCTTGCTCTTGCACAAGTAGAGCTTAATATACATTTCTATTTATTTGGAAAGACACATTTAAAATGAGGAAGAGGACAGGCACAGTGTGACACTGTCAGATCGCAGCATTTCATATGTAACTAAAAGATGTGATGACCCTTCCCCTAACTCTTTCCCTTTCCCTCTCTCGTTCCTCATCATGCAGTGAAGTGGTTAGCCTGAGACTCTAGACCTGTGTGTCATGCCCATGTCCTGGCCCTGCGAATGAATCCAACATCCACCGTGTCAAAACAGCAGACTATCCACACAAACTCTCTCTCCTTTTCTGTTTAATCTTTCTGTAATATCCTCAGCATTCACCGGGATGACGAAAGACAATCATTTTATCATTGAAAGCACAAGCATCTTATAGATGCCAGGGTTGAACATGTGATTAAATAGATAGAGCCGACTCTGGATGAGCCACACTCGAAAGCCGTTGTAATATTCGCACACCTGTGACCACACCACACATCAATCAAATGTTATATTAATGCTATATTTGCTGGGTTGCTTGGCAACCATAAACAGCCTACATTCTTGCATTGCACACCTGCGCTATTTTTTTTAATTGATGTGTCATATACACATCAATTAAAGAGGACACTTTTATTAAAATAAAAAAAAAATTTTTTTTTGCTTTTTGGATAGTTTTACACAAAATGCTAAATCGCTAAATTAAACATATATGACATTACACACTAAAACTTTTTTTAAAAAAGAAAGAAAATCCAGTTCATACAGCAGCAAGCAGTACGTGAGTGTTTCTTTCTGAACGCAGCTCAGGTCTGTGGTAACGTACAGATGGCTTTAGTCACTGCTGTCATGTCTAGCGGGGTTTTATTTTTGCATCTTACGCCATAGCATTGTGCTTTATTTAAACAGTCAAAGAAGTTAATTTGTTAGCTATTGCTAGTCAGTTACAGGTGGTATTATAGGGGGGTGGAAGTGCACTTGATTGTTCTTACAGTTTGTCTATGCTCCTGCGAACAAGATGAGTCCTGTACATTTAAAATGTGTAAAAGTTTATTTTGTCAACTTTTTGGAGTGCACTAGCATATGATGACTCAAAGCTAATACACCTTGATTTTGATTTCATGGTGTTTTTAAATACAAGAACACATTTAGAAAGCGTGCATACTGTGTGTGCATATTCACAGCATTAGTATTTATTTATGGAACCCAAAAGGAGACATTTTGAAGAACCCACATGCAGCTCTTTTCCATATAATGACTCGGTTTTAGCAGAGCTGGCCTGTTCCTCACAAAAACCATATGGTCCAGAAGATTTTTAATCTAGCACCAAGTCATATGGACAACTTTTACAACACTTTTATTTTGTTTTTGTCTTCAAAAAGTCTCTTGCCGTATTCCACAAAACAATGATAGCATATGGGTTAGGAATGAGTAAATAATTACATTTTTATTTGTGGATGAACTATTATTTTCATGAACACTTAACCATAGGGAACATGTGGCTTTGGGTCCTACTTGTGTCCAATATATATTCAATATTCGAGTGGAAACTATACTTTGGGCTTAAGGTGGGTCAACATTAGATGGAATTACATGCAGGTATTTTTAAATATAAGCACAGTTTAAAAACATGTACACAATAACTGCATCGTATCACATTATTAATTTAGATGTTATTACAGTAACATGGATCTGCTTACTGCTTTAATCAAACTTCATGTTATTCTGACGGACAGCTTATAATCGAATTTTGACAAACATGAAAAAACAACAATTTCCAACATGTTACAAGCTGAATTTGTTGCCAGGGAGAAATCAGACATGACAATCTGTGTACAGTCATTTTAAGTATAATTACCCATCTCTGTTTTCTTCTAATATTTCACATTGTCCTTGTTGATATTTGTTGAAAAGGCTGATGTTTGTTTCTTCAAATACTAGTTTTTATTTACCCATGCATATTTTCCATTTTATTTGCGCGCCTCAAGCAGACAGCACAGATGCATGCAATTAAAAAAAACATTTTTTTTTTTTCTTCAGAGATGCAACACTGAATTTCACAGATAACCTTTCAACAAACAATGCAGTCTTTGAATTCTCAAAATCTCTTCAATTTTTCATGCGCCCATACAAAAAAACATGCTCTCTTTTTGTTTGGTCAGTTTCATATATACATATATATATATATGTATATATATATACACATGTATGTATATGTTTACTGTGTGTAAATGTGCGTAAATATATATGAGCAAAAATGCAAAATGTCGATGTTGAAAAAAGGTTCAAGATGAAAGGCGATACATTGTCATAAGCCTTGTTCTGTGATAACCATTCAAGCTGGAATGTACAAGTTGTTCTCTATGCCAGACCACACCATATTTGCCTGCTAGCTGTGTGTCTGTGTGGAGAGTAACCAGTAACCGTCAACACATGCCAGGTGCCAAACCTCCCCCTTACTTGCCAAACTCGCTCGCTAATCACATTACAGATAAGCACAATTTATCCTATAGGCTACTTGTTTGAATGTAAGACAGAGTGAAGAAATGTGATTAAGATCAATTACGCTCTGCACCAATACTGAGAAATCTCAGACAATGTTTTTTTTAATTTTCTTTACTAGAATTCCAAAGCATTTAAAACCTGTAAAACTAGTTTGTTTTTAATCTATTTATAAATCAATGGGATACGCTTGTCTTAAAAAGCTGTACTTATCATTATGTATACTGTGTGTAGTATGCACATTTTATGCGATATATGGCCTATTACATTCGTCAAAATGTGCAGTAAACAAAAGAGCACGCTAATTTAATACTGTATCCCACAATTCAGTGCACTTCACTTAACCTTCCTCTTTCAGTGTGACAAATGAACCAGAAGATATATTAGTCACTTTTTTTTTTTTTTTTACACATTTTCCTTTTCTTTTCTTTTTTGTAGGATGTTTTTAAAACACAAAATCATTTTTCTCCCCATGATAACTGGACATCAGTCGTTGAATTAAACATGCACATAGTTAAGTGACAAGCTGTGCCGCATACAACAATTTCAAATGCATCTTATATTAAGGCCCGTACTTAACGCAAGCACATGCACGCAAACTCTTACATAACCGAGCTCACATTTGTGTTTTGTTGCACTTTTGAAATGTGTCAGACGGCAATTCATAATGTGACGCAGGTATGTGTTGCATTCTCTATGGCTGACACTATCACACTCCGAAACACTGAAATTTGTCAGTGTGCACTCTTGCATTGCTGTGATAGTAAGTAAAAACTATTCATATGTGTCACTGCATTCTGCTTTATTCTACTGTCCTGCATTAAAGCATTGCTCTGCTTAACTTCAGCTGCTCGCATCACCAGAAATCACCAGCTGTCACTGAAAATAAATGATGTCTGGTCGCTGTCTCGGGGAATCACTGCCATATGAACCTCTCTTAAGACAAACTAGACAAGGGGTATTCAATTAAACTTCTGGTCACTATATCTCCTTCCCGGCGGAGGTCCGGACAATACTTTTTTTTGGAACAGTTATACATTTCCATCGGGGGGAGCCGTAATAAAAGAAAACAAATCTGTTAACTTGTCACAAACCTGGTTTGGTTAAATGGCCGGAGTCATCTGTATGACAGATACAAATCATTGTATTTTCTGCATTCTCGTTTAGCAGAAGTTTCTATTTTGTTGCTCACCGTTTCTGCTACTGTTGTAAAAATAACCGCGTCGTCTGCTGCCGCTTTACGTCTTTAGCGAGAGAGTGGAAAGGGCTTGAATGAAGCGCGTTTGGCTCTATAGATAAAAATATTAGAGGATGTAAAGGCGAAAGATCATTGCGGTAAATGACCCTGAGCACCTGTGGTGTGAGCCGATCCGCTGTTTTGACACGCTGCTCACTTTAAACTGTAGAAACGGTGAAGTGGTGCAATTACGTCCCGTGGTCCGGATGGAACCGGAAACGCAGTCCGCCATTTGAATCCCACTGAACTAGACTGTCTGCATGCTAAAATTACAATGACAGAATCACACTACAGCAAAATCACTCAGAAATCAACACAAATTGTGACCCTGGACCACAAAACCGGTCACATGTCGCACGGGTATATTTGTGGCAATAGCCAACAATACATTGTATGGGTCAAAATTATAGATTTTTCTATTATGCCATTATGCCAAATATATAGAACATTTATTTTTGTGAGTGAATGAAGCATAATCGGCAACATAAATAGACAACTTTCTCAATGTTTCGATTTTGTAGTACCCTAAGATTCCAGATGTTCAAATAGTTGTATCTCGACCAAATATTGTCCTATCCTAACAAACCACACATCAATGGAAAGCGTATTTACTATTATAAATCTCAAAAAAAAAAAAAAAAAATACCCATATGACTGGTTTTGTGGTCCAGGGTCACAATTGTAGTATATTAGATCTCTGTGTAACATGCAAATATATTCATACTCTGGACTAAAGAAAAATAATACCCATGATCACTAAAAAGTCTCAAACGGATCAAAGCTCCACCGACCTTGATGTTTATGAGTCTTATCACTCTGCATTTCCGAAATTCACAGATTTATCTCTTTACTGTGCATTTTTTTACTTTCTCAGAGATACAGTATCAGTCACTCACTCCCTTGTGCTCTGATTAACAAGGTTATTATTTCTGATACGTTACACCTGTGAATACCAGCGTATGCTTGGCATGAGTTTGTGCCCTTGCATTATACAACCACAAAAATAATCCTCCCCATATTGCAGCAATGGCACAAGCATTGTGTAAGATTACATTACAAAATGCCCATGAACTCCAGAAGTCTATAATATAGGCCAGATATGACTTGCATTAACCATTCGTGCAGTGATACATCATCACACTCAAGCTCAATACACCACTAGAAATCAAGAGACATTAAAGGAATACTGATGTTAGATATGTGTTGCATTCAAACAGAGAGAAGTAACTCCGGCTATTCTTCCGCAAAAGTTACATATTGTACCTTTAAATTAAAAAAGAAGGGTTAATGGGTCATCCATTATATGGTTTGCTATGCTATGAGTGAACATGGTGTTTTTTCCTACCCGAATTGGCAAAATATTTGCGCAACCGATGGCTATGACCTGTTATGACTAAACATTTAATACAAGTTCCAACTTACAAAATGTCTCAATGCTAAACTTACAAAACGTCTCAATGCATATAAATCAGCAGATGAGTAATTTTATTGTTTGTGGGTGATCTGTGGCAGTGGTTGGTTGGTCACGACTCAAAAATGTGTTGACGGTTTATTTCGATAGGGTCACAGCAGCAGGAAACAAACACAATGCTATACGACAACACCAATAATATTAAAATCCGAGTAATCTCAGAACTGAGCAGTCAAGACAGCAAAATAAACAGACTTTTAAAAGGAAGGCAAAAACGTTTGTTGTCGCAAGGCTGTGTATGCGTTCAGATCTGTGTCGCAAATTTTGATGCAAATTGATCAGCTACCTGGCAGACGCTAGAGATGTTAGACAGATCCCAACATGGGGTCATTGTGTAAACCACCAAGCAATGGTAAAATTATTACATTAAAGAGTATTGTAGGCTCAATACATGTTAAGTATTTGTGGCATAATGTTGGTCAGCACACACACACACACACACACACACACACACACACACACACACACACAAAATTCAAGATTATGATGAGGCACTTAAGAATAAAGTGAATGGGGCCATTTTTTGGGGGAGGATTTAAAAGCAGAAATGTGAAGCTAATAGTTTAATAAAAGCATTACATTAATTATAATGCTGTAAAGTTGTTCTCTTCATTTTTCCGGTCATTGCAGTCATCAGTCAAAATTGATTTTTGTGGAAATAAACATTTGTCGATTGGACTTGTAATAAACCCAGAATATTCCTTAAATACGTGTTCACTTGAAGCATGAATAAATATGTACATACAAAACCATAACAACATATTGTTGCCTGCTGAGATCATGAAACCATACAAATTTAGACATTTAGAAGTCAAATGTTGTCTGTCAAAAAAAAAAAAAATGTTTGTTACAATTAATTTTAAATGTAATTATTTATTTATTTATTTTAGCAATTTTGACATTGTGTTTGATATTGGATCGCCGCTTAATGTTCACTGTAAAATATCAGTTAATAAATATTAATATAAACAGGCTGCTTTAAATAAATTGAATGATCTGTCCAGAAGCTTGTTTGACAAAACATCAAGTGCTAATGACAGTGACCCCAATCCATCCACCATCATTCCAGGCAGATGCTGATTTTAAAAGACACTAATTTGATAGACACTAATTTTAATAGGCATTGTAGATCAACCTGATATTAACGTGAAGCCGGCTGGTGGTTTCCGGTTGGGATCTCTCTCTGATCAGTCGTTACGCCACACCTGCTTAGTGCAATCCTTCAGCATCATGGATGAACAAATGCGTCCAATCAGACATTAGTGCATGAAGTTTCCAACATTCCACACGTGTCAACACACTATACTATTTAAACCAGGGCTATTCGACTAGCTTCATCCGAGGGCCGGTGGGTTGGTTTGGGGGTTTAGCTTATTCATTGAAACATAACAGTTTCAATAAATAAGTTAAAGTATAAACCTAAAAAAGTATGGTATGTACTTGGAAATGTGGTTCCCAACAGTATGCAGATATATAAAACCATAATAAATACAAACTTGATAATTTACAGCTGTGTACAACTGTTTTCCTTGGAACAAATACATTAATTATGCAAACTCATAGCTATTGGTGAGAAATAATACTAATTTTATTTATAATTGTTATGCTTAAATGAAAATATTCTGACAGTGAGACTTGATAACCACAGGCTACTCACTCCCAGTGTATAACAAATGCCTAAACAGGTTAAAAACTATATGCACCTTTACAAAGAAACTGGCATAATTTCATAATTATATATTCCTCTACCCACCTAATAAATCTAATGCAATATAAATCACTATAACATAGTATTCAATACAAATATTGCACATTTCTGCCCAACCCATGGTGAAGTACTACAGTACATCCATGGTAAATGTTTGTAAGGGTGATTAGGGGATTAAAAGTCTTCTAATTTCGTTCATGACACAACGTTTCTCCTGCTTTCCTCATCAGTTTTGTTGGGAATGTTCCGGCTGTTTCATCCGATTTAATACTAGTTAAATCATCGAGTGATTGTGGTTTGTAACAGAGAGGTGTCTGTCGAATTGAAACGCTTCCCACTGGTTGTCGCAGCGCTGTTTAATATTAGTATCCGGGACCGGGAGTAAACGCAACTGACTTGTGACTTGTTGTTACTGTCCTGAACGAGAAACCGCTTCAGATGATTCAGTGACGGAGCGGTCCGAATGATCCCGAATAGTTTTAGACCACTATGCAAGCGCGTTTAGAAAGAATCGAACCAAAAGAATGATTCATTCACGAATGATTGGTATTCAGTCGACAGAAATACGGGACACATATTAAATCCAGACAAGACAGAGGTAATACTTATCGGTTCAAAAAACCGCCCACAAAACCTCGCACAATACAACTTTAACATCATAGGATGTCCTGTTACTTTATCCTCTACAGTAAAAGACCTGGGTGTCATACTCGATTGCAACCTGTCTTTTGAAAATCATATTTCATATGTTACAAAAACAGCCTTTTTCCACCTTAGAAACATTGCTAAGCTACGTAATATGCTATCAGTTTCTGATGCAGAAAAGTTAGTTCATGCATTCATGACCTCGAGACTGGATTACTGTAATGCTTTATTAGCTGGTTGTCCTGCATCCTCAATAAACAAGCTACAGTTAGTCCAAAATGCCGCCGCTAGAGTTCTTACTAGATCAAGAAAATATGATCATATAACACCGATTTTATCATCACTGCATTGGTTACCTATAAAGTTCCGTATTAATTACAAGGTATTGCTACTGACCTATAAAGCCCTAAACGGCTTAGCTCCAGTCTATTTAACGGATCTTCTATCACCCTATAATCCATCGTGCTCTTTAAGATCACTAAATTCAAGGCTTTTGGTCATACCTAGGATATCCAGAACCACCAAAGGAGGGAGAGCATTCTCACATTTGGCTCCAAAACTCTGGAATAGTCTTCCTGATACTGTTCGTTGCTCAGACTCGCTCTCCCAGTTTAAAACTAGATTAAAGTCGCATCTCTTCAGCCAGGCATTCATATAATCCTACAGTTCAAACTACAATCCGGCCTCTAGCTCATAAATGCCAGAGGAGAACTGGCCCCCGACTGAGCCTGGGTTCTCCCAAGGTTTTTTTTTTTTCTCCATTAGGTCACCTGATGGAGTTTTAGGACACCATTAGGTCACTTGATGGAGTTTTTCGGTTCCTTGCCACTGTTGCCTTTGGCTTGCTCAGTTGGGGATATTTTGGGGATATTTAATTTAATTTTATCAATCAATAAATTCCTCTTGAAAAAAACTTTGTTGTATTATTTTAATTTAATACTGTGAAGCTGCTTTGATACGATCTGTATTGTGAAAAGCGCTATACAAATAAACTTGACTTGACTTGACTTGACATAGTAACTGCTGAAATATTCGCACGTAAAACGTTTCTCAGGTCAATCGGAGCGAGTATCAAACTAAATCAGCCGCACCGCCAGGAAAAGAGGAGGGGAGAGGGTGGTGCCGGTGGGCCGGATGGAGACTGACTCGCGGGCCGCCAGTTTAATAGCCCTGATTTAAACAATAAAACGGCATAGAATAGTGCATAAGTACGCAAATTGGGACGCACCTTGAGTCTAAAAATAGCTCACTTGTCAGATTATATTTGTACAGTTTCTGAAGAAAAATGTAAGTGTTGTTTGCTTGTGCAGAATAGTTTTTAGCACGTAGCTATCGGGTTGCTAGTGCGTTTTCAGGTATTTGCTCGCTGCCAAAAGAGCCGACCTAAAAGTCTATATGATATTCTGGATTAACAGGGCTCAGATCCCTCTTTTGTAAGTCTATGGGATTCCCCAAGAACTACACTTTAGCATACTTTTAAAACGAGGACTTGCGTGTTTATTACAGAAATAATATATACTAAAGTGCGAACTGAATGTAATGGTTTCAGACACTTGATTTGCGTGTTAATTGCAATTAAATTTAAAATATTATAGTTTGCATTTATGTTAAACACAATTAGCTACAACTTTTTACCGATTTTACCCCCAGTAGGATTTAAGTACACCTTTATATTTCATTTCATTATTACTTCAGTTGTAATGGCAAGCATTTATGGTAAACTATATACTTTAATGTAATTTCTAATGAAACTTCTGTCATGAATTTAAATATATTTATAAATATATTTATTGTGATACATTTGAAATTATAAAGTACATTTAAAAAATAATTATTATCTTTAAAATAGTACTGAATAACACACTACAGTTAAAATTATAATCATGTACTTTGCATAATGCTAAGTGTACTTCTTTAAAGCATGCCACAAGATTTTAGAAAACATAACTTAAAATGTTAGCTTGCATCATCAGTGCAAATCTCACTAACAACATCTAAACTCCTCCAATAATAAAAGAAGGGCAAATATCTGAAAGATGTCTTTTGAGCAGGTAAGTGGCTTACTTGCCGCTGTTCTTTTGACTTGTTTTAAACAATTGTTTTAAAATAACGTTACAAAAGTTTGGCAACGCTGAGATTAAACATAACGATTTTTTATATCAGAAAATAAATAAAACGTTATAAAAAATGCTTATAACTTGCCTAGGCTATATTTAGAGAAATAGACTGGTTTAGAGACTGGCATTGTTACCAACATAAACATTGTTTTATGATCCTATAGTCAAAGCACAGCATATGCTATGCAAACTATGTTGATTCGTGCTTTATTACAGATATTGTCACTTCCCATTTTTTGCTTGCAAACTCCAAGTTTCAGGTTCAATTTGTGTGGCTTCATGCTACTACCTTCCACTGCACACTTTCCTTTATTTCAGGATATGACATAAACAAGCATGGACAAATGACATAAGTATGCATAGTGTAGCATTACCATTAAGTGGCCTTTTATTTGATTAATACTACATTATATGCAAGTCCATTTTTAAAACAAAATACGTATAAGACTTGAAGTACAAGTATATTCAATACAATTAAACGCACTTCTTTTTCACAAGACCAATCACTTTAAACAAGTAGCCTACCTATCGTCTCCTTAATAAGCCGCACAATCATTCATGTTCATGCTATATATGATGCATGATACCATTTACACACCAAAGTTTCATACAAATATAGTTATGCTTTGCCATGTGTTATTTTATAGTGTCTATACTTTAGACACTGTAGCTGCAATGTTGTTATCCATATCATATCACCATCAGAACACTCATTAATTAACAACAGCATGGTAACAAGGCCTCAGATGGTGATGAATTAACGCTAATGTAGTCCACGATGCATACTGTACTGCATATATTGTGTGCACATCCTTTTGATCACCATCCACGCTGCCAGAATATATGCATATGAATATAAATGGCAGAGAACAGAGGCCATGATCAAAGCCATGTTCTCGGTATAAACAAAAAGAGAAGGTGCTTTGTCTATACCATGCAGCATGACAAACAGTACAGACAACAATGAATACTTCATGCATATTGATACGGGCAGAGGAGGTAAACGTTTCCTGATAAACACGCAAACACATGTGTGCAGAGAGACTTTAATAAAAGGAGCTCATTAGGGCGCATAGTATGAAGATCTTTCAAAAGCTTTTTAGGAGCACATTAGATGTAACAGACATGAAAGCTTCACAAAACACTCCATTAGCCTCTCGTATATTTCATATATTTCGTCAAGCATAACATTACATACTAAGTGGCAACCCACTTTTTTGGTGGCCTTGATTTTGCAAGTATTTTTTTTTATGGATTTCTAAATAATTCTTCAGAAAAGTATTCTAAGCCTTGAACCAAACCAACCAGCTCTGAAATGAATCACAACATTACATGAAAATCAGAACAAAAGACAAGACTGCATACTTTATTTTATTGGGGAATTAACTACTTATCTCATGAAGGAAGGACATAATCGATTAAAAAACAACAGTACAATATAAAATGAGTCATTTATAGTCATCGAGTATAAAAAATACAACATTATTTTATTCATATTTTTGTAAGTTTACCCTTGTGAAAAAGAAGTGTGCTTAATTGCACTGAATGTGCACTTCTAGTGTACTTCAAATCTTAAAAATATATTTAAAAAAACTACTTGCAGGTAATATAATATAAATTAAATAAAAGGCCACTTAAGTGTAAGTAGAGAGTACACTTTCACGACTATGTTTCAGTGCAGATTGTATTAAGATAAAATTTTGTCCCACTTTATATAAAGTGTCTTTAACTACTATGTACTAACATTTAAATTAATAATTTGACATACAATTAACTTATTATGTACATGTTTTTACATTGTACATATATATATTTTTTTTAAATCCTGAATGTATTTACACATTTAACAGTTGTAATTAATTATTAAATCACATCTAAAACGAGTAGCAGCTCCTGATCATAAATGTAGGTAGGGCAGATTCTTGGTCTTAGTGCTAGTTTATGATAAACATTTTGTAACTGATAACAGACATGTGTCAGTGTGCCACGTCCTGAAAAAAAGTGAAGCCAAAACGTGTTGATCGTCCCCAGGCTGGTCCCAGTATAGGTCTATAGGTCCATGTAATCGAATGGGACGTGAGACAAACTAAACAATCAAATTACACTCCAAATAAATGTTTTTCCCAAAGATGGTTTCTGTCATTTTAGGTAGTTTTTATCACGCTGATATAAGTTCAAGTGTTCGTTTTTTAAAGAAGTTTGATCTTAGTTAGTTATCTGATGCTATAAAAACGGGTGTTTGACGTCATGATTTACAGCTTCTCTGAGCGATGTTGTCACTGGGCACGTTTCCATTACAGATTTCAATGCCATTTTTTCTAAATGTCGATAAAAAACTATTGCGAAATGACGGCGTTTCCATTAACCAATGTTTTGTGACTAAAACTTCATTTTTTCCTCTCGCGATAAGTAAAATAATTCTAAAAACCATGACAATGGACGTTGGTAGGTTTATGTACTATATCCCAGCCACTGCACTAGCCATTATTATTAATCGACGGAGATGTATGTGTGTTTTCCAAGCATTAATGGTAAAGAACGACCCTTATTATACTTGAGAGCGGCACATATGAGGTGTTTCTCCCTCATATCTGCTTCGAGGTCTTGATTGTGGCATTTATTTGAGGTTTAGAATCCATTATTCTTGTAATTCTTCTGTCTTTTTATGAATTTAAGAACTCTGTCTCGTATTCTGTCCAATCACACCGCGTCATCTACGTCAGGTGACCTGTAAATGCGCAAAAACTGTTTCCATTGCAGTTTTGCGAAATATTTCTTTTTCGAATTGCCTGAAAAACCACCTCATGCGAGCGGAAAAACTTTTTTTGCGATAAATGGGAGTTTTTGCGAAATTGACGTGTTTCCATTGGGCGTATTTTCAATTCGCAACATCAATTAGCGCAATTTGAAGGGTAATGGAAACGCGGCTACTGAGGCACCAACAGACTTTTTTCTGGAGCTTTAACTTTAACTTCTACATTTCCATAACTGTTTATTTCACACCGACATAATGAGATGTTCAGCGGTGAACTGTACTAACCGATTCTACGGGAGTGTTACCGTGGCTCCACTTCACACTCACTATTGCGCAGACTCGGGTGCCGAGTTCGCTGCTGTGGACTTTTGTAATGGAAAAATTTGATTTCCATTGATCTTCAACATATATTGCAAAGTAATGTGTCACGTGTCTATATTGTCAATGTGTGAAATAAGATATATGTATGTACGTGCCTGGGGAGGGGCTGGGTGTGACGCTTCAGGAACATATGGGACAGGATCTTTGACCCTAGTATCTGACAGTTTGTGTTTTTAGGTATAGAAACTTGAACAGCAATGGGTCCCTTATCTATATGGGTCAAAGAAACAGCCGCTGGGAAGGAACCTTGAAACGGGGTATAAAGGCTGCCCATCTCTTCCTGTCTGGGTCTCACTTGCTCCACAGCGTAACCTTGTGTCACTTCTGTGTGGGCAACTGGGCCTATTCTTGGAGATGGTCCTCACTGCAGAACACGAAATCCAGGGGGAGGAGTTGGATCCAGATCCAACTCCTCCCACCTTACATATACCTAAACCTACCCATCTCCACCCCCTGATCCCTAAACTCACCCCTAAACCTACCAATCTCCACCCCTTAAATCTGGATCCAACTCCGCCCCCTGGATCTCGTGTACTGCAGTCAGGTGCTACTGTATTCATGCAAGAATAAATACTTTTAAATGATCATCTGATTCAGAGTGTCTCTTACGAAGTGATGATTGTTTAATGAGAAATTTTGCCACAACAAGACTCAGGTCCCAAATCAGTGTAAGATGTCAGAGGCATTTTGGGACATTGGCGGTGTAGTGACAAATTGGGTCCCCCCCGAAATCGGGTCTCCTTTAGGACCCCAAGCGATCACATTTGTTCAAATTGCTTTTAATATGTACTCTCTTTAGCGCCTGATTACAATTCCTCCAAAATCATGTTATGGTAACTGCCGTTTCAATTACATTATAACGACCATTTATGTCTGTATAAGTTAGCTTATATACTAGCATAGCATACAGATAAACGATCAGCCTGATAGCTTAGTTTATTCACAAATTTGCATTTATACCCTACATATATACTCAATCATCTTTAGGGCCCTATTTTAACAATCTAAGCGCATGGTCTAAAGCGCACGGCGCAAGTTCACTTAGGGCGTGTCCAAATCCACTTTTGCTAGTTTAACGACGCGAAAAATGGTCGGCGGTCTAAAAATGGTTTAAAAGGGTTGTCCTGATTCTCATAATGAGTAATAGGTGTGTTTGGGGATTTACGTGCATTAAACCATTAAACCTGCATTGCGCCGGGTGTAAGATAGGGCCCTTAATGTAATTATGTGTTAAATTAAGTGTTAAATGTCCAAATATTTCATTTATAAATAAAACAAATTAATGATGTTCAATTAGTCACTTAATAGGCTATTATTAATTAATTAATAGTTCATCAAATGTAAGAAATTCCATTCAATTGATTTATTACGCACTAATGTGTTTTCATATGCATTATATGGTAAGCTATGAGTATTTTCAATTATTGTTATACTAAGGATAATCCTTTACTGACGGTTTGGGGAGACCCGATTTCGAGGGAGGACCCGATTTGTCATGACAGCGGCTTCACTTTTCTACAATGGAAGAGAGAGCATGTGCGTCATCCATCTTTTTTACAGTCTATGGTCTGACCCACTAGCAGTTTGCCAAGAGGTAATCACTCTTACTTTTCAGATTCAAATTATACCAATCTACATTTTTATGTATCTGAAGCTATGACTAGTCCAAAAGAAAAAAATGAGATGACTAACTTGTATATTGTAGTGGAGAAAATGCTGTATTACTGTTACTACAAATAAAGCTCTTTCTGATTATGCCATGTTAGCCACTTAACAAAATAGTGTTGCCTCTGAGGCATTCATGTTACTCGCGCAGTCGCAGTGAATCAAGAACACATGAGATTCAAACAATAAGACCAACCGTGTTGAGCTTTATAACAATGACTCGTTTTCTGTTGATAAAGGAATCCAAACAGTTGCTCATCTACAGGTGACGCTATGACACGGCCCGTTACAATGGTTATAACTGTGAATTTCTCTGGGTTTAAACATTGTAGGAAACATTTGGGATAATGTAAGCACACAATTGAACAAAATATTTAACACTGTGCTGGTGGTTTTGGGATATTTTAATGCAAAAACCTTTAAAAAGCTTGTGCCTTTAAATCAGTGTTTGTCATAAGTGTAGAATTACACTTATTTTGATGAGTACATGTACTTGATTACAATTTTAATTGCAATGTGTTATTCAATTTTACTTTTAAATTTAAGTTTAAAATGGCAACTTCATCATTACAAATGTGTAATTACAAATATATTTAAATACATAACATAGAAGTTTCAATAGAAATCACATGCTTGTCAGTGCAATTCAGAAGTACACTTTAACCATATTTCAAAACAATAGAAGAATTTTGAAATTACATGTACTTTATTCATACTATAAGTGGGGTCAAAAAAGCTAATTGCATTTAATGCTAATTTAAACTATAATACATTTTCATTTAATTACAATTAACATGCAATTAAGTGTCTGAAAACATTACATTCAGTTCGCACTTAAATATATCCTTTTAAAATATATCACTTCCATAATAAGTACTCTTTTTAAAAGTGTGCTGCTGGGTATAGCAAAATATTTAGATATATACAAAACAATAGAGTAGTTTGACTGACTCAGTTGTATCATTTGCTTTCACTGGCGTTTTTTTAACACACATAACTTGCATAAAATGGAAGTAACGCTTGGCCATTCAACAGAGGTATATATCATTTCTTAACCTCAGAGCTCAATGTAGTTCTGTCTTAAATGGTTAGATGATATTGTTACATTACACGTGCCACTAGCTTAGCATAACAACTTTCAAAAATAATGATAGTTTTCATACGGGTTTCCTGAACAACCCCTGGTCAGTCAAACAGCATTAAACTCATGCCACATGCTATGATGCTACACCAGGCTGGTAGGAAGAGTCAGACGAAACAATGTTTTAAAAGCATCACAGAGCCACAGTGTTTGTCTCTGTATATTAAGAGTCTATGGAAGAAAGTATTTTTAAAAACAAATGACACTCTTTGCCTTTTTTAAATGAATGGGACTTTTACTTGCGGCTCTTTTACAGGCTGAATGGCTCTTAAAAAAGAATAGTCACAGGCGAAAAGAAGCAGAAACAAGCGATGTCGTATGTAAGCAGATGCATGTGTAAAGAAATGCGATCATCAAAATTACACAGCGTATAAATCAAAACTACCTGATGTTACCGAATGACATTTCAACCCAGGACGAGGTACAGGACCTTAGACTCGATCCACTCCATCTGTGTTTTGATCATCGTTCTGAATCCGATCCGGACATTTTTATCAGTTTTATGCTCAAAATGATGCTTTTTTTTTTTTAAGAAACATTCAGGTGTTAATAAAAAAGAATGCATTAAGCTAGAATAAAACGTTGTTTTTGTGTTGTTGTTGTTGTTGTTTAAAAGCAGAGGGTCTCGTTCTTCCTTTTGATATATACATATATGAATATTGCATGGTCAGATATTCTGGGGTCATGAAAATGTTGTGAAAATGCAACAAAAAAAAAGATACTGGCGGTGACTGGCAACTTTTTTAAAAACGCTTGTGGGGATAGAGTTACATTTTATTAATGAAACAGCTCGAAAACATGTTATCGCAAAAAAATTTGAAATGACCCATTAAACATGAACGAATTATACCACTGATTTAGACATTTCTCCTTATATAAATCCTTTTTTGGCAAAGTGTTCTATAAAATTGAGTCAAGGATCCTTGTGTTCTACATACAACCTCACTGAACCCCTTTTTGTCTAAGAGAATGCAACGCACTATGCAATGACATCATTTCTATAACTTCGGGACATACTTGTGATCTGAGATTAGTTTAGTAGTTTCTCTGGTAAACATTGTCAGAAATATTACAAGCCTTTGGAGTGATCTGAGGTGAAATTAGGCAACAAAAGTGCAAGGAACCCTGAACGTCAAGAATTGCTCCCAGAGATCACACACACACACACACACACACACACACATGGGCGGGTGGGCAGCCATTCCCCTCCTTCTTGCCTGGCCCACAGTGGGTGCACAGCAGCCGCCTGCTACCTGCCCAGAATCCTAATCAGTCCAGGGGTCTGTCTGTCCCCCCGCCTTCCCCTGTCTCACTTATTCTCTCGCTCAGACTCGCTCCACCCACTCGCTCACCCCTCCGTCTCCCGCCCTGCCTCGGACGAAAGGGGCCGATGATCCTTCAAAATTAATTAGATCCCTCCCCACCCCCTTTTTCCAGAAAAAAACTCCACCATAAGCACACCCCCCCCCCCTTTTCACAGCCCTTGTTTTCCCTCTCCCAAAAAATCTCTAATCTTAGAAGGGAATCTTCTCGGAGATTTATTGCAAAAAAGCAACTGCTGAGAGACTACAGGAAGCGTTTTCCGTGTGTTCCGTCATTGTCACTCCGCTGGCTCTCTGTCACTCAGTAACACAAACTGTCAATACGTCCCTAGAGGTCAGTTTGTCTGGAAGACGCTCAGACGGCTGTGCCCTGCTGCCGCGACAAAGAGCACGGGGTGACTGAGACCAAAGAAAAGAATAATAACGCAGATGACGGACAGGCAGGGAGAAAAAAGTAAGAAAGGAGCCGAAATTCAGGTTAATCAGAGACGCTTTTTAATGAGGCGGCCATCTCATAAAGCATGCAGTGTGGTGACTGGAAATCATTTTTATCAGGGATGGGGGGAGAGGGGGGAAAACAAAGAGAGAGGCAAGGCAAGAAAAAGGTGAGGGTGGGGTGTCGGGCAGAGAGAAGGAGGGAGGGGGGGTTTCTGGGAAAGGATGTCAAGCATCTGAATAATATAAATCTCAAATATGCAAATGCGACTTACAATGCTCGGCATTCACACATTGTCCTTTGCCTCTGAGCCTGGTCTTTAATGGCACACAGCAGAAACAATAAGAGTGAGAGGTGGTGCTGAGAATTTATTTATAACGGTACCGAACTATATTCGTACATTAAACCAACATAAATATATTAATGATGCCGAATGGTATACACTGACCTGCTTTCCTTTTCAAATACTAAGTGCTTTTTGGTGTCTACTGTTTGTTTATAGGTGTTAATAGTCTGCATCACAAGTGTCAGAGTACCATATTACTCACGGTGGAAGTATGTTTCAAAACCACAAAAAATTACTTAGAAAGGAACGGAAGCAAGAAAGGAACAGGGCAAGATACTGAAACTGGCAGTGTCTATCTTGTCTAGATTTATGGGCAAGAATAATTCAGATCCAATGAATCACTGAGACTCTGTGTGATATACTTTTTCCTTTGCTTGTAGGTTTTGGCCAAGTTCATAAAATCATAAAAACGTCCTTACTGCAAACATAAACACTGCAACCTACAACATCGATATTCCCCCAAAAATGTTGTTTTCTCTGTAAAGGAAATCTACTAAATGCAGCATTACAATATGCTAATTTATTATAAGATCGATCAATCAGACGATTTTTGGAGAATTGCATCGACCGATTACTGTTACTGTGCTTGACCTATAGTGTCAATCCAATAGGTTTGCTTATTGTGAGTAAATACAAAAAAAAAAAAAAAAAAGTGTTTATGCAAATGTAGCTATTAGTTCTTAATTGCTGTCATTGAATTGCACTGCACACAGTGGGGTTCAGATCTCTGCCGGACCAAAACGATAATCTTGATTTAAAATCTTATTTCAACCTAAAAAATAAACAGTAATGGGATTGTGGAAAAAAACATTATGACATTTAGGGCCAGATTTACTAAAAGCACGCTCCAGTGCAAACTCTCTTTTGGCGTTAAAAACTACGGTCAGGATTTACTAAAGACACGCAGTGAAACATTAGCGCTTAGCGTTAATTTTTGTGGCTGGACTTATTGCATATGCATTTATAGGAGTTTCCCTTTCAGTTGTAAAATGTATGGGAGGAGAGTATTAACATGAGTCACGCAACACGATTTACTAATGTTTGCGCTCGTCAATTTACTGGTATTCGTGCCATTATTTACCCCCAAAAAAGCATGTCTTAAACCAGACGCTAATTCGCACTGCTCTCGGTAGATTGCGCTGGTCATTATAGAAATGATCCGGCTGCGTCTGTGCTCTTTAACTTGCGTCATTAGTAGATCACGGGCAGGACTTTACACTCCCATCGCCGCTTTTTTGATATTGCGCTCTCACGCTCATTTGCCCTGTTTAGTAAACCTGGCCCATAATTATTTTACACGATTTCCTGAGTGGATGCTGCCATTAAAGCACAAGGAGGACATACCAAACACTGAGAAATTGTGAAATTCATGTTAATTTTACATTTGTTGACAATATAATGTGTAATGAAAATAGTAGGGGAAAAAAACACAAGCACTTTCACTGGTGCTGTCAGGAATTACAAGGGCATTATATTGGCCATCATTCAATCTGATCTTTAATTATCAGTATTACAGTCAAACACTATTGTTTCACAGGGTTAATGCAAGCACCTGTAAGTGAATCACACAGCAGATTTTCAACCAGCTTTCCAATTCATTCTCCATCCTTCCCTAAGCATCCATGCTGTTAATCTAGTCAACATTACACACAAATGTGCAAAAATGGGACCTACTACAGCAGCTTTTCACTGAGGCAGTGCCCTTAAAGAGACATCTTTGTACTTCATTTCATTTCCCCCTAAAAGGAACATATTAGTATCTTAAAGGTACATATTACAGGATAAGGTATTAATATGCACCTTTTAGGGGTAAATCAGGTACTGCCCCGGGTGTCAAGGTGTTGTAAAGGTAACAATTTTACCCTGTAAAACTCGCCATTTAAAATAGACAATAATATGCTATGAAAACATCCTTGATAAAAGAATAACTAAATGATCAATCAATCTCAGGATTTAATTACCATTGCTCCAGTTGTGTGAACCCTACAGGCAGGTTTGCATTAAAAACACCTACACAGCGCATCAGTTGTAAAAAGCGAAATGCTTTTGCTGTTTGTGGAAAAACAATAACTACATACATTAAGAAATATTGTTTTGTTCATGTATTATATTTGCTTTTACGAAGAGGTGACATTTACATAAAATTAAAAAAAAGATTGATATCCTTTAGGTCTCTACATTTTGAAATGGCTCCTCATAGTAAATCTGAAATCAACACACACACATTCATCATGAGATATTAGTAACACTGGCTGCACACACACTCTCTGTTGAGGTATGTCGTGGTGATGGTAAACTCTGCCTTAGGTTAGAGGAGTAAATTATGTTAGCATATAAATGCAGACCAGACTGCATGAGAATACACAAAGACAGACAGTCCTAATGAATAAAATATCACTTTTGTCTTTTCTTTCTTTTTTTCTTTTCTTTTTTGTTCATGATTTTGTGCAATACAAACATTCCTCAGCAAGCTAAAACAACGGACTGTTACCAGTCGCCGAATGAGATGACAAGATATGTGCCGTCCTCTTGGCGGCATTCATCATTTATTTATTTAGCAAGCGTTCATTTCGAGTTGAATAGGTGGCTTCACTAAATGTAGAGCAACTGCTATTGGAACCCTTTTAACGTGCAACAAATTGAGTACAGGACGCACATTAATGGAGCAATTTTTTTTTGTTTTTTGTTAAAACAGTCTGTGATTGTTTGAGGAGAAAGTCTTTTGCTTTTACACCAAGCTGAAAGTATTTAAACCATTCAAATGCAAAACGTGAGAAGCAGAATTCCTCCATGATTAGACCTTTAAAACAAGAATATCATTCGTTTCTAAACCACACACATATAATGCTGTAACCAGACGTGGCGAAAAAAACAACAACAACCCATGTTAAACATCCTGACCTGTTCAGACTGATCCCCAGTGAGCGTGCTCGGCGACTCCTTGTGCATTTCAGATGCACAAAATCTGTTTGCTGATTTACATGAAAACCTACAATTGTTTTTTGACATACTCTTCAACCTTCCACCGCTTTGCCGTCTTCTCAGTGTCTGATTTCTCAGATGTGATTCCGGCACGTGAAAAACAAGGAAGTGAAATACAGAGAGTCGAACGCTCTGCAATTCCTTTACAACAACACACCAGGCCTGACCTAAAACGACCTCACGCTCTTTAGGCAAAGTGCCAAGAAAGTCTTCCGGAGAGACGCTTAAATTGTGTGTTTATGGCCTATTGCCATCTAATCGTAAAGTTACGCATGTTCCTGCTTTATCTGAAGCTCTTTGTCTCGTTTTGCTGTCAAAGTCATACTCCTCTGTATTATAATATAGGCGTAGTTGTCATTATGCAGATTTTAGATGCTTCTAATTTTTACTCTTCTTTTGGTGAAACACAATATGGATGGGGGTTTTTTTGTTTTAATTTGTGGTTTTGTTCATTGACATTTTTGTTTCTGAATATTGCAAAAGGTAAATGGCACTTCTGAGTCACAGCTTATTAAAAAGAATTTCTCCTGCTTTTGTGCAAACTACTGGTAATTGGCTCACTAGGTACTGGGATTCAATCAAATGCCATAAATACTTATTAGCAGCATATAGACATGGATCCATGTGATTACCACCATAGGGAGTCTCTCAAGGTCCAACCAGTGCAGGTTTTGTATCAATAATACAGTTATTTTGCTTTATTTCAAAAATCATTACTATATAAACACTAGAGTACACGTGAACATACAGTAGATGACATAACTTGCTCTGTTGATGTTTTTTCTATGTTTGCTGTGATTCAGTGCTTCTTTTCAAATGAGGCTCTCACTAAACTCTGCAAATAGAGAATTACGTGTGCAAAAAATATTATATTGAAAATTTCCAAACATGCAAGCTCATATGTTTTGTTTCTCTTTTTTTTTTGGGTGCGCTATATGAAATTATCTCAATTGTACTGATGTTCTGCATATTGTTCCCATTTTTCGGTAAACGATATTGTACAATTGATTCAATAGGTCCTTCTTATATATTAGTGATATTGGCATCTTGATTTTAATGACTTGATTTAGTGAAATATGATGCATATAACACATCTAAGTACACTTACTATAATATCCATTTGAATAAATCTCTCAAGCATCATGCACTTGGGAAATAATAAATAAATAATTCCATACCATTTGCCCGCTTCATTAAAGTGTAAATCCCTGTTAATTTATATCACTCATTATGCTTTTTTTCCAATTCAAAGGCAACTCTTCAGTCACTTCTATTAACTACAGTTCTGTTGCATTATATTTGGTGTAAAATTGTAAAAGGGGGAAAAAAGGAGAGAAAAAGAGCCCTGTGACAGGCATTTTTCTATGCCTATTTAACCGAACATATCACAAAGATATTTTCAAGATGGACCATTTGACTGTTCATGTGACGGTCTTTAAAATTATTCGAACCCTGGAGCAGATATTGGTACAATTACAGTCTTATCATGTTGGTACAGATGTCCAAGGCAACTGCCAAAAAAAAACAAATTCATATCATGAGCAAAGGGGGGATAGCCGATAGAAACAGGAAGTCATGAGAATCCTTAAAAAGATCAGAGTGGCGATACTCCCACTAGTGCTTCAGTTCACACTCGACTCCCGATCTGCAACGCCAGACCCTCTCTGCGTGGCATCAATGGGGAATGTGAAGGTTTAGATTGAAAATGATGCCTTGTTTTTAGTTGTGTACGACTGTTGAGAATTTAATGCCTTATGGTAGTCAGAGCAAAGTCAGCAAATACACTTCAGCCTACAAAAATGGACTCTGAATTCAGCCTGGTTCACCAAAGCTGGTCTTCATTACTATGGGCTTAAGACATGTGACACTTTAGATTTAAGCAGACGCCATATTTATCGGTCTTCTGGATGTTATAACAGACCAACAGCAAACAGCAATCAACATTTTTTAATAATCAATGTATGGTGATCCAAAATTAGTGAAGCTAAATTCCACCACAGAATAAAAAATTGTGAGAAACAAAGTCAGAATTGTGAGATAAAAAGTCGCAATGACCTTTTCCATTTTTTTATTCCATGGCGGAAACAAGCTTCCATACTAAATAGATAAATAGCCTAATTTATACCGTTAAAGGGGTCACGATGAACCGCATTTTTAAAATATATATAAATATATATTAGACCCCTCTTGAAGGAAATGCAGCCTTTAAAAAACAATGCCAATAACATAGTCATTTAATGGTAGTTAATGTAATAGTTTTCTTGAGGTCACCCCACTAATCACAAACCACTATTCGTTCATGTGTGGGCACTAGATGTCATTACTTGATACCCTTAATATCAAGTCGTGCTCACAGTAGAGCCAAATGATGTCCAGCTCCACCTCTGTGGATCTAACGGGTGGAGGGATAGGGTTATGGGTGGGGTTGGGGTGTGGTTGGACCTTCTAGCTCCACCCATTACGCCCAAATTACAACTTAAGAGGGGGAGCTGGACTTTATGTTCCACCCATGGCTCTGCATTGAGCTATGAAAATAATGACAAAAAAATCTGAGTCTGAATAATAAGCACTGAAAAATAAACAGTGCAGGCCAGAGTTACTAACAGTTTGTAAAAGCGCAAACCCCCCCAAAAAAAAAAAAAACTACTGCCAGGAAAGACAAATTAGCGTTGAAAGGGTGAACAGTTTTGTGGCTGACCGTATGTGCATTTGTTGCAGTTTCTCTTTCAGAAGCAAAATTTATGGGGTGAGCAACATGATTTATAAGGCTTGTAGTCAATTAACTAGTATTTCTGTCAGGACCACTATCGAATATGATTGGAAATGGCATACAGTTGGGATTGGTGGTGTGTAGTCTTGCTACGATAGTCGGTGTTACACGGTGTTCAGTCTAATTTGCCATTTAGTAAATCTGGCCATAAGAAGGTAATATAGGGTTCAAAATGAATAGCCAAAACTTCCCAATAGTAATTAGGGCTGCCCACTAATAGTCGACTAAACTTTAGTCGACTAGAAGAGGTTGATAAGTCGATTTTATTCGTTGGTTAGTCGCAGGAAAAAAAAACTCCATAGGAAGTGGCAAAATCACGCAGTCCGTGAGGGACCGATCTAGTCTGGCTATCACCAGACCAAGCTCAATCTTTTAAGATTGAACATTAGTCTGGGGAGTCTGCTCTGTGTCGACTGCACAAGAGGCGTGATCAACGGGCATAGTTCAAATGACTCTGTACGCAATTGGATAGTCCTTCAACCAATCAGACCAGCGATCCGGGTGACGTACTTTGCAGCGAAAACTCCAGGCAGGAAACATGTCAACAAACGTGTTGGTTTGGAGCATTGATCAGCGGTTTGCAGAAGCACCAATGGCATCCAGCGATTTGTCCAAAATAAAACATGAAAGTGAGTGGTATGTACACCCACTCGAGCGATTCGTTTGCTAAACTAAAGAAGACATTGAGCATCGTCGAGAGGTTAAAATGAATTGGATTGGATTAAACCACCAGGTGGATAAGCCAGTTTGTGATTGGTCCCCGCAGATTTGTAACGGAAGCAGGATAGAAGAATGTACAGGTTTCCAGCCTGAGCTGCAGGGCGAAATCAAATCGCCGGCAGATCGGCCTGGGTTTACCCAGTCTAGGACCGATCGTTAACGGTGAGTCCTTGTGGTAATTACAGTTTGTCAGGCAGGAAATCCAAATGTTTGCCTTTCATCCAGCGACCTCAAATATGGCTTATCATTTGAAATATGTAAGTAGCAACTTTATATGGCCGTTCTCTCTAACGTTAACCTAGATAAAAGTGCGCTATTATTAGGTGCATATCCAAGTGTTTTAGCAGAATGTGGAAGCTGAAGTGTAGCGCACTTACTAGATAACATAGAGGCGCCGGCACAATCACTTGCATTATTTCAACTTAAAATACTCCGTCATTTTTCCGTCATACAGAAAAGAGAAATAAGTCATTCCAAACTGGGTCAGCCGACACTGACTCAGAAAACACTATTAATAAACAATTAAAATGTCTCATTGCTATTTTTTTCCAACACATTCATAATCTTTACTTTTGCGAGCACGTGAGGCATATATTCCGCCCCCAAGTATTTAAGTAATTAAATTAATATAAACGTGTGATTATTCAACTAAAGGCTTAAATGAACGACTTCTCGTCGACAAGAAAAATCTTTAGTCTTAATGGTAATATATATCAACATTAATGCATGCAATTATTTTAAAATCCTTAACGAATTAAAAATAATTTCACGCAAATAAATTACCGAAGCACGTGAAATTGCGTCATTAACATACTTTACATCATGTAGATAGATGATCTTAGAAGTTGGGAGTTTATCACACTGAGCACAATGGCGCAAGAAACCTTGGTAGGGGGAGATTTCTATTCTAACGCTCTAACCCGATTTCACTTCTCTGTTTGCAATCAGATCAATTCAAGCCGATAAACTCTGGAAAAGTTTTCAGTCCAATAATCCAGTTAGTGAATTCATTCAAACAGTGCTATAATGTAAAGAAAACCAGTCTGATTACGTCAAAGAAGTCAGAGAGAATAGAAACTCATGTTGTGTTTTCAGAGAATTATTCATTCCAGTGTGTGTTTCGCTTTAAAACACGAGCTCTGTAATTTTCTGTCATTGTTTCTGAAGAGTGCGAGCCCTCACGCATCGCTCTGTGTGAAATAAAGACTGAACGGAATGTCAAAACATCCTACCGCTGTATGGCCAGATGGAGGGCAAACTACGTTTCTCAGCTGGATAAAGCAAACCAGTGTCTCGCTAGTATAGTTTTGATGGATGAGGACTGCAATCAAGATAAAGACGACTGCGGTGACGTACAGCAGTCGTACAGTAAGCATGCGTGAGTCTGTTATATTGATGAGCAAACAAACCATGTATGTGCGCTCTCAACGCACTGATCACATTGGATTTATGCACAGACACATTTCACTACATTTTTTAAGCATCTCCATGTGGTCCTGCTCGGTATTGCACCTTGACTTGTCTAAAATGTAAACAAGCTCTTTGCTTTTGCACTGCACACTAACTCTACCCCTAAAAGTGTCCATGAATCTATGAATTATATGGACTTCTTCGGCCCTCTCGGCGCAATGCTATGCAATGTTTTTTGCTAGTTTCAGCCTGACGCAATTATCATTTTCACGTCCTGCGCCACGTTGTTTAAATAGCAAATGCATTTGCGCCTATTTGTGCGCCCATGGGCGTGCTGGTCTGCAAACCAGGTGTGTTCAGGCGCATTGTTGGCGCGTTGCTATTTTGAGGCAACATAAATAGACCAGGTTTAAAGAAACCTGGTCTAAAAAGTCAATGGCGCAGTATTTATTTATTTTTGTTATTTAAAGGGCGCATTGGTAATATGCGCCTATATGCGGGTCCACAACGTGCATACACTCTTTACTACACACACAGGGACACGCAGCAGCACACAAACATGCCAAATATTAAAAATAAAAGGATTACAATATAAAAGATTATTATTGTGTACATAAAGATATGGTGGAATCCGGCTTGTCTCGTAGATGGTCTGCTTGCATGCTTTAACCTCGCGCACGAGCAGATCCGTTTGCGCTCAGAAGACGCGTTCAGTCTTTCCACTATCCGCCATAATCCGCCAAGGCGCGAGCGCAACTGGCTTTTAAAGGGAATGGGAAATTACACAATGATTGGTTTATTGCACGTTACGCCCAAAACACACCCATTACTCATTAAGAGAATCGGGACAACCCTTTTAGACCATGCGCCGGGTGCGCCGACCATTTTCCCCGTCGTTAAACTAGCAAAAGTGGATTCGGACACGCCCTAAGTGAACTTGCACCGTGAGCTTTAGACCATGCGCTTAGATCGTTAAAATAGGGCCCCCCTAATATCATTAGGCTATTTAGAGTCTCCAAGTGTCCTTTTTTGGAAAGACACCAAAATTTACCTAGAAAAAAAACATGCAGAAAATAGTTTTGTGAGTTTTTACTTTGCTGGATATAGCAAATGATGAAAAAATGAACGTGTTAAACAAGTTAAATGGTGTATGCTTAATTTCACGATTAGTGTGCGATTAATCTCGATTAATAATTGTAATCTATTGACAGCTATATAATATGCATATATATATATATATATACAGTATATATAATGGTGTCAGACAAGATGTGATTACATGATACTTATTACAGTTAGTGGGGGAAAAAAGCATGAAATCTTTAACTGAAAATGACAGATACTAATGAAATCAACCTAGAATTTGAAACTGTGTACATACCTATTGCCATCATACTATATTTGCACACAAGGAAATGAATACACTGTCAGCACACTGACTGTAAACAGGAAACCTTTCTTTCTTTTTCTTTCTTTCTTTCTTTCTTTCTTTCTTTTTGGCGCTTTCTTTCTTTCTTTAACAATGGTATTGTTTTTTTCTAGTAATTCCAATGAAGCAGCCCAGCCTGCCAAATCTCCAGTGTCAAAATATAAGGCCTTTAGAAACCTTACGTCGTCAGATTAATAACTATGTTGCAATTGAAACATGCTAGGACAGCCAACCATTTCACAAGATTTACAGAGAAACCGGCAAAATCTCATTAATGTTTTCCACCTTATCAATGAAAATAAGGATATGACTTAATTGGATGTGTGAATTAAAAAAATCAGAACAATCCTTTTGATGAGGGGTCATAGCACACAGTATTCATTGAAGTGAATTAAAAGTCGCTAAAATCTTAAAAATATTATGCCTTCCACAGGAGGGTTGCTTATATAACCCCACACATTGTTACACGTTTAGTATTTTTCCCTAGATGCTTATGAAAAATAATGCTGTACAATTTTAAGTACCAACATAAACAGCTGCATGAATGGTGTTAAAACATAGGGCTGCAACTAACAATTATTTTCCCAATCAATTAATTTGTCAAGTATTTTTTTATTTAAACAGATTAGCAAATATGTGTGTATACAAACTGGGTTTTGCACTTGCTAAAAGAAAAAAAATATCTGCGTTTGCTACAAAAAGTATGGACTAAAAAATATTTTTTGTATAATTGTGTCAGACTGGCTAAACAATTCACTTTCACCTCTGCCAAATTACCTTGGCAACAACTGCCTGGAAACGAGTGGGTCAGTGACATGGCACTAATTGTTTTGTCAAAATCTATTAATTTATCCGAAAATACATTAGAAATGTGATTTATAGGGTACATACAATGACTTGAATGGAATCGTCTTAAAGCCATCTTGATGATGAACAAGTTTTTAATTTCACAATGAAAATCATTTTTATATTTTTGGGGGCATGAAGTAAAAAGTGTCAGCTTGTAACAATCGTCTTGATGTCATAATGAATAAAAAAGCCATGATGAAAAAATTTATTTAGCATAGTATTATTAATTTATAGAAAAAAAGGAAAGCAGTTTTATCAAAATATTATAAATATATATATATATAAAAAATTGAAATCCACCAAGTTAGTGTGACCGACAATGTCATGAGGTGCAGCTAAAGCAGGAAAGCACACACACATAATGATTCATCATGTCAAGGTCAATAAGTTTAAAGAATTTTTCCATCTCTTTATATTGGATACTCTTGGACAATTTATCATTAGAAGCTTTAACACATTAAAACACCTAAACTGCTGTAAAATTGTAAAATACCACACCTGCTGTCCACATAAGTAATGGCTTTGCTTTTCATCTTTTTATTGTTAAGATTCAATTCACACATTGGCATCAAAATACCAGTAAACTCTGTGATTTCAATAATTGAAAATTACCTTAAAACACTACAGGTTTTTTTTTCCATCTCTGTCCAAACTTAATAAATGGCCCAACGCAAACTTTTTACATCAGCGTGCCCTCGCACATAATTTTACAGCTTTGTTCACATAAGGCTAGGTATGAAACAGCTTCACAAACAGTCTTTTCAACATCACAGTATCATTATTTCCGTGTTACAAGTATTCAAATGATCACAGAAGTACTGGAATAAAGGTTTATAGTTCGGATATAAACACTGATGTCTATGGTAGTAAAAGGAACTGCGAAATAAAGATAGTGTCGATTACATCGTTACACCAGTAGGTGGCAACAAGTGACTTAAAAAAATGTATTTGTCATTGAATCGGTCATTCAAGAGATTCATTCAGAAACACTGAATCATCCAGTAATGAAGTATTTATGAGTCATTAAATCATTCATTCAAACAGATTTTTTAAATAAGTCATTCAAATTAATTAAACATTTTAAATGGACTGCAGCAATTAACATTTTGTCAGAACCTCTAGTAAATTACATTACTTTGTTTAGTTGTCAGTTCAGAATCGTGATATCTGTAAAAAAAAAATTATAAAAATGTGATTCTCAGTTTATCCAGAATCGTGCAGCTCTACAACTAATGCAATTTTACAACTGTAATGTTACAGCTTCTCATTTACCAGTATTTCACAACATGAGGTCTTGATCTCTAAACGGTAAAATGTATTTTCCATAAAAGCCTGTGTGTGTGAAAGCGTCGTGCTACATACACCTAAAGTGTAGGAAAAAATACAATCACATGTTAAAATGAATTCTACAAAATAAGCCAGTAATTGCCATCCTCAAAAGAGCTGCATGTACAACACATCCACATACTGGTGCACATGTACCTTTTCTACTAAACTACTAAATAATGTAATTCTATAGAATTACAACCACTAATATCAGCAACAATATTGACTGTGATTAAAGGTAAAGCAGCAAATAATTTTGGTGATGAATTTGAAAAAAGGTAAGTTTACGTTTTATTTTCAATAGGCCTATTATATTTAAAGCGCATGCTATTCCACATCTAGACCATTAACACACACACACACACACACACACACACACACACACACACACACTTGTGTGTGTGCAAAACAACTTGTCCCAAAAGTATATGTGTGTTTCTGTTTATATATAAATATGTATATATATATATACATATATGTGTGTGTGTGTGTGTGTGTGTGTGTGAGTGTGTGTGTATATATATATATATATATTACACACACTCACCCACCCACACACACACACACACATATATATATATATATATATATATATATATATATATATATATATATATATATATATATATATATACGGTATACACACACACACTATCATATATATATAAACACATACAGTATATATATATATAAACAGAAACATACACACATATACTACAGAAACAAAACACAAATTCTTACATTATAAGAACAGTAAAAGTATAAGCTTACAACTGCATTGAACAATACCAGCACTCAAAACACTTGACACAGAAACCCAGCCACACACACGACATGACCTTCTTTAAAAGCTTTATTGTGGACTGCTCTCATACTTGTGTTGTGCACTTTTCCTGCTGTATCTTGTTCTGTGTGACATCAGCTATTGATTATTATCACTTAATTGTTGCAAACCTAATCAAAAGACAATTACGCTACAAAATGTTACATAGTAGGCAACATAAGTATAACTCTTTGTTCTCTGCTTTTTGTCGAACGCAGATTGTGTTCGGCTGGCTAGAAAACAATACCGAAACACTTCCAACACTTGTCCCTCTGTCCAATTGCCTTATTACAACTGTCCTGGACGCAGATACCAACCATAACCGTAAATTGTACATATAAAAAATAATATTTGTTTGTACTGTATTGTATAACTGTATACCTTACATTTCCCTGGGTGGTTAAATAAATAAATATTGCTATAAAATTATTATATTGGCACTAACATTACGACAGAGCGATTCATAGTATAAAAATATGACTCCATATTCTCTGTTTTTGCTAATCAGTGAGGATATTGTAGATTAAAAAATCTCAAAAATGTTGAAAACAATTCACACACTTGCTCCTCTGCCAAATTGCCTTGGCAACAATAACTGTCCTGGCAACAGGTATGCACACCTATGCAGAGAGTTTTCAAGGCCATTCTTACTTCAAAACGTTCGAAATGTTTCCTCAGCTCTGCAGCTGTCCTCTTTAAGCTGGCCCAGTTCATACATACCCATAAAAACGTCAAGTGCTCTTTCCAAAATGGCCACATAATACAGAGTAGGATAAACAACACCTGGATAGAGACACTGCAATAACGTGAAGCTGCTTCCCTCCCCTCTGAACCAGACACAAGTCACAGACAAATGTCCTCAAACTATAGCAACACACACACACAACACAAACTGATCCTGTTTTAAGACCGGGGTCTCAGGGGAAAGAATACGCCTTTAAAATATTTACATAAAAGATACACAATCGTGACCTTTAAAGAGTCTACATATTGTAGTTCCTTTTGGCAGCTGGAATCTTCCATGATGTAAATATATATATATATATATATATATATGCAACATTTTTATATTTCTGGACTTAAATACCTCGCTGACACACACTCTCTCTCTCTCTCTCTCTCTATGTGTGTGGCCTGGTAAACCCTACATTATGGAGACAAAATGTCCCCACAAAGATGGCAATATCCGAAATCCCAGTGACATTTATTTTTTTGCATAAAGTGTTCTGTGACGGGTAGGATAAGGGCTAGGGTTAGAATACACAGTTTGTACAGTATACAAATCATTATGTCTATGAAAAGTCCCCATAAAACATGAAAACACAACGTGTGTGTGTGTGAGTGCATTCGATGACAGTTCTCAGAAACATGATACATTATATATCTGTCCCACCAGATCCTCCACTGTTTCGAGCAGCACACCACTGATCGTCTTCAAAAACGAGTCTTGCCAGTAACAATAAAGACTTGTTAACAATGTGCAGTGGTAATGTGTGAAACAGTCTTTACTCGATTCCGCATTTGCGCCGCCGTTTCTGTTAACCCATGTGCCGCTATTACTTCTCCTATTGGAGCACGTTTGGAGCTGCCCTTTTCTCCAAAATGGAGGACATTCTATCTCTGAGTGCTCTGTGCTCCAAAGCAGCTCCCTCCCTTGCGTTCGTCAGGCCCGCTTTATACAGCCCAGTTGTAAACAAATAAGAAGTAAACTTGGCCAAACTCTGAGAGAGAACTCTTTGACTACCTCTGTTTTATTTTTTCATCTCCCTTTTACAAACCATTTCCAGATATTTTCCTTTAGAAATGGCAGTGATCTCACTAAGACTTGTAGAAAACCATATGAGTGCCGGGGTTAGCTGAGGACACGAAAGCACCTTGGCAAACATACAACTTCCCTATTAGAATCCAAGATACATTTTTCACATCAGTGAAATGCCTGTGTACTCGTTTATGCATTTAAAGAGACACGCTGAAAAGATCCTCGCGATGTGCTTGTTTTGTCTTATGCCTATACACACACTAAAAGAGAAAAGAGAACAAGGCTTTTATATGCATGTACAAAAAAACAAACTCCCTGACCCTTGTTTATGTTTTACCTTGGGAAAGCAAAAGTGTTGGCGTTGTGACAATGTCATATTGAAAATACATTTTTGCTTATTTCACAAGTGTAACTTCACATTGAACTTTAGGCAGAAAAACATTCACCAAGTTAATGCTGCAACACATGACTGACAATTATGTATGCAAAAGGGCGGGAAAGAGTTGTTGGCACACTCGCTGTGGAAAATCCCCATTGTACCAAAGCAACTCTTCTTTTCTGAGGTGAATGTTACTAGTCCGCCAGGTGAGGTCTAAACCTTGCTGCCTAAAACTGGTTTTCCTGGTGTGGGTGTGTGAATAAGATAGCGCGAGTAAGTGACGCTGCCTCGTTCGGGGCATCTGAGGTGAACGGCGTACAGTACAAACTACAATGTGTTACAAGTAGGAAAAATGCATCACTGGGAATGAATCAAGGTGGAAAGCACAAGGACGTCTCCGTCACTGAAGCAGCTGCTGTTCAAGGAAACACAATTACACTTTTAGAGAGGCACATGTACAAAAGACAAAGGGGTTTCAACTTTGACCTGGATTTAGCATACAGTCGAGACCTATATTAAGAATTCCCTTTTAAACCCGCAAGCTGTTGCGTACAGCATTCCCGCTCACAACTGTGGAGGGAAACGCGGTCTCAAGCCCAAAATCCAAAACTTGACAGGAATCAAAGATCTAGCTTAGTCTCTGTGCAATCTGGTGAGTCCAATCAGCCCCTATCTCCACATTCTTAAAAATAGCGTGAACATTAGGAAATCACTCATCAAGACGAACCTCGCATGCAGGAAAAAAAAGAGAATAGAATTTATTCTTCTAAAATAAAGCCTAGAGGGGTAAGGGAATGTTCAGCTCAATTAGGAAAAGTGGATAGCTCACTAATTCTGATAGATCTCTCAGATTAAATTGTCAAGTAATTACATTGCAAGCATTCACTAAAAGCAAAAAAAAAAACTGAAAAGAAATAAAAAACAGAACTTCACAGCCCAATTACGACCCAATTCTAGATGTTAACGCAAGCATCGAAGTTGCATAGCCTCAACAAACAACAGGATTTCACAAACGGTTCTGCGATCAGTGTGAAAAGCGTAATAATGCATCTTATCTTGCGTTTTCTGTCTACGTGGGATATTTGCGTCGTCTTTAAGCCATTTTTACATATGCAAACTTACACATTGATGAATTTTATATATGTACTTTTGCAAAAGAACTGGATAGAGGGGTCATATATATCTTTATTGTTATGGATAGATCCATGAAAGAAAGCAGGCAAAATCAAAGTGTGAACAAATTGCCACTGTCTTGTGTCTGACCATTGTTACCATGGTTTCCCCTCAGGCTATGTCATGAGTTTTGATGTCAAATTGTTCTTCTGCGTAAGAGGAACATCATCATGTATTAAAATGAATACAGTAAGATACAGTATTTGAATGGATCTATTCTAAATGAGCCATAATTCTCAACTCAATACGGAATTTTGTTAGTTCTTTCATGTTCTGACTTTTAGTTTTTATGCCTATTGTTTTTTTCTTCAGTGACATGTTAAGGGAATTTTGGCACATTTACATGTTACCAGTAATTAGTTGAATTTATCTTTAAAAAGTCAAGAAAAAACAGCCCTAAAGTAAAATGACTCCTCCTACTGGTAAGGCCCTGAACGTCATAATAAATAAAGAATTCCTGTTTATGCATGTTTGCATAATTAAAACCGTAGCATTGACATTATGTTAAAATAATACAGGATATCAATTCGGGAAGGAGTGTGGTTAACCATCCTATGGTCCAGGATTTCCTCAACCCATGTGACACAGACACAGGATACCAAGCAATCAAACTGAATATAACATGATCATTATGATATGAAATATCATTACACATGCCAGGCTGAAATGTAGCTGTTGCAACTATATCATGAAGAAAGCAAAGCTAAAAGGTCAAATGCCTATAATAGATTTTTTTTTAATTACCCTCCTCTCTTAGTACTATCACAATACATAAGAATGGGTATTAGGAAATTTGTGTAAGCTTAAAATTGTATGAACATTCACCCCTGCACTTTATGGTTTACACGCGTGTGTGTGTGTGTGTGTGTGTGTGTGTGTGTGTGTGTGTGTGTGTGTGTGTGTGTGTGTGTGTATGTACATGTTTTACTATCCCAGTGCGGACTTCAACCTGAATGCACACAGACTCATGGGGACTTAAATTCAGGTCCTCATGAGGAAACAAGCTTATAAATCATACAGAATAATTTTTTGTTGAAAATGTAAAAATGCATAAAGTTTTCTGTGATGTATTGTGTAGGTTTAGGAGTTAGTGTAAGGAGACAGAATATACAGTTTGTACAGTATAAAAACATTACGTCTATGGAGTCCCCACAAAGATAGCGAACAAGACGTGTGTGTGTGTGTGTGTGTGTGTGTGTGTGTGTGTGTGTGTGTGTGTGTGTGTGTGTGTGTGTGTGTGTAAATGTGTTCATGTTTTTCTATCCCGGTGGGGACTTCAACCTGAATGCACACAGACTCATGGGGACTTGTCTCACAGTGGGGACCTAAATAGAGGTCCCCATGGGTAAACAAGCTTATAAATCACAAAGAATGAGTTTTTTTGGAAATGTAAAAATGCAGAAAGTTGTGTGTGATGTGTAGGTTTAGGGGTAGAGTTAGTGTAAGGAGATAGAATATACAGTTTGTACAGTATAAAAACCATTAAGTCTATGGAGTCCCCACAAAGATAGCAAACAAGACGTGCGTGTGTGTGTGTGTGTGTGTGTGTGTGTGTGTGTGTGTGTGTGTGTGTGTGTGTGTGTGTGTGTGTGTGTGTGTGTGTGTGTGTGTGTGTGTGTGTGTAATGTAAAGTATAGCTGTCGTCAGTTCTGCATCTGGGGGTTAACAAGGACATGTGTGTTTGGCTCTGTTTTATTCTCTCATTCTCCTGTCCAGATTCTCACAAGATTCCTTAAAGAGGAATTATCTGACCTTGACATTTAATAACATTAGTGAAGGTCACTGTCCAAACTGGTTAAGATATCTCTGCAATCTGACGTAGTAACCTCTGGTCTAATAGTACAGCAAACAGTATAACAATAACAGTAATCACTGCTATCATGTAAGTATAATTAGAACAGCCCTACCCACTGTGATCAATCACCTTACAATATCGTTGAAATTTTGTACCCTTGCAATTTTTTAATTGTAATTTTGCATATTTTTTATGCGTCATTCTGTCAAATAATCAATAGCAAGCCAACTGACAAACTCTTAGTCTCGGCTGTGGCATGTGAGCATTATGTTTGAAGCACTAAGAGGGTTTGATGTTTCCAAAATAAACAGCACACAATGCCTTCTTTTGATCTACGAATCCCAATATTCCTAAGATCAGGATTTATTTGTTGTCTTTTGGTCAAATTTATCATTTCAATCTCCCCAAAAATAGACAAAAGAATGTTTAACATTTTTTTAAAACTTTTAGTGAACATTAAGAATAGGATTATATTAGTTGCCACTAACTCTAAGTCTAAAAGTATTAATACTGCATCTATGATGGGCTAAACCAATAAATCAATAATCACACACACAAATTAAACCACTCATGCTGTATCATTAAACATCCACAAAAACTGATCAAAGGTCAAAAATATATATGATTGAAAGCACAAATCATGATCACAACCTCTTATATTGCCACAATAATGATTAAACTCAATAAGTGTATCATTATATATAAGCAACAATCAATATGCCTCTCAGATCCATAATCGCACTAATAAACACATTAATATTTAGTGCAGACAAATAAGACAGGTAAGATAAAGCCAAATAAAAATACAGGCTTACATATTGATAATTCATGTTTGGGAAAGCAGTGCTCTTAGTTAATGTTTAGTTATATGAAACAACTTATCAACAATACCTTATTGTTTAAATATGAAACATAAAGCCACTTAAGAATAATCAACTACATGTATACATCCAGGTACATACCACCTTAAAAGGCACACACATCTTTACAGACAAAAGTGTCACATATTTCCAAGCATCACAAAACTGAGCAAGAGCTATAGCCTCATTACAGAAAAGTAATAAGAAACATCTCGTTTATGATGCATTAACACATGAAAATCAATTCCAGGAGGAGCATTGCTATATCTATAGTGCGACTGCTGGGACTTCCAGTGTATTTGCGACACGTTCAACTAAAAAGTTTATTTTCGGATTTTGTAGACACTATCGTATACTAACGTCAAACATACATCTCTAGGTATTTATCACGCATACAGCAACTTAAAACTCGGTAAAGCTGACAGACAAACAACCTGCACGCAGGCAAGGCCCTCCTCCCCATTCACTGCCCAGATCATCCATGAAGAATTGAAAAAAAATTAATACACACACGCGATTAAAAACGGATTTCAACTGAATTAAACAGGTGCACAATAAAGAACAACGTGTAGCCTAAGCAGAGCAGTCTTGTGCACGTGCATGGGGGAGAAGCTTTATTCATTAACTAATAGCCTATATAACTTGTATTTCACAAAATGAGCTGACTAAAATAAAAGCCTAATTTGACATGATATAGAAAGAGTTAATTTCCTCGACGTTGCCCTTACCTGCAAAGACACGAAGAATTTTACAAAACCATGAAAAGGAGGCCGGTAGCAGCTAAAGAAGAAAAAAAAAGTATAGTGGGAAAAAAAATTAAAATTGTAAAAGACATATTGTTTCTAACATATGTATGCATTTGCAATATTATTAGAAGCAAAAAAGAGAACGCTATAATATTTTATGATGATTTATAGTTTGTTTGCCATACGTTAATGCACGCCTCGCCTATACATCATCCTCTTCTGAATCAGATGCAAAGAAAGTTTTCATCGTGAAACTGCCGAGATTTAGCATTGATTGAAGTAGGTTAAAGAAAAAAAAATGTTATTCAGACATCCACAGGTTTAGGAGACTGGCTAACAGTGCTAGCAACAAATATAGAGCAGCACACAGGGTTAATATAACAGAGGCCACGATTTACACGTGCAAACCTCTTTTTTTTATAATGCAATCTGCTTCTATTCCATATACACCAGCACTTTACTTAAAAAAAAAAAAAAAAAAAATCCTTAACGCTGAATTAAGTATAGGCTATTTCAATAGTTGTGTTTTTGTATCAATAAGTATAAAGGGGTGCAGTCAAACTTCCAAAGGCCGCATTGACCGTATGAGAGACTGGCGGCCAGCAAATTCAAAAAATAAAAAAATAAAAAAGCAAACAAACATAGTCTACACATTGCTAGCATCTGCAATAAAAATAGGATTTTTGCATTTTGTTTACAGCAGGGTTTTTCTTCTTTCAGCTTCAGATAAAACATCCCAATAATCAAAGTAGCCAACATCGGATAGAATCTCCCAACATAACTGACAACCTTTTCATGCCATTTGCTATAAATACACAGATTATATAAGCCAGACATTTTATAATACAGCGTCGGGAAACAGAGGGCATATGATAAATTAATGAAAAATGTGTCTGGTGTGTTTTTCCACTGCATGGTTCTCATACCCGCCGTGTCTCGTACACTACACACTACACAGAGATAACAATACAATCAGCGCTGTGATCGGACGCTGCTCGAAGGCCCCTAACCTCCAAAAATTGAAGAAGCGCTCCTCTCTGCTTTGCCATATTAAGTTTTTTTGTGTTAAAATGGCCGAGTGATTTATTGTTTGCTTAGCCTACAAACGCGTGCGTTATAGGCAACAAGCTGGCACTTCACAACACGGAGTCAAAAAGAGGTCATTCAGTAAGTACAAGCATTAGAATACAGAACAGATGGGCATTTATCTAAATTTCGGTTTCTTGGTACGAGGACTAATATTTCGGGTCACTTCGTTACGCGGCGTATCCTAATTCAATGAAGACAAATAACGGACATGGTAAAGCGCCAGATACACTCCCTACAAAACTCCATAGGCTACTTTCGAATAGAATGTGTCCGACAGCGTCTACACAAAACAACAATATTGGTAACAATTATGTTTGCCTCAGAGAGCCCGAAACCAGAGGCTAGCGCGCAAATCTACCGGGGTCAATAAAATATTAGCAATAGCCCGGAAAGGACTCCAGATAAGCGACTGAAATGTTTGAATTATCATTTCTATCTCGTCTGTAGTGAAACAGATCATTTAGTCTTATAGCGATACAATTCTTGACACTTAACTCGCGGCTAGAGCGGGTGTTATTCTATCAAATATTTTGGTCGTATGTAGGGAAGTCCCTAGCGGCTCCGTTGAGTCGTATTGAGCTTTTTCGTGTCATGGTTCAGTGTTACGTTTAACACTTCGCAAAATATCAAAACACACAGCCAACTGAAATAATACCACTTATTAGAAACTACAGGCAAAGTCTCGATAGCCTGACAAGTGTTAAACTAATAGAAAATGAGTGAGCAAGCAAGGAATTATGGTCGAGACGTCACTTCATAATCTTTTTTGTTTAATTCCAGACAAACATGAGATGTTTAGAGAGAACTCACATAATCCAGAGTGCCAATTCTTTCACAACTAAATGTAATTTCGCGAAGTTTTCTTCAAAGCTGGTTTATGTATAAAATATTGATGAACAAGTCTTGCGTTTGAGCTATTAGTTCATGCTTCATGCTTAAGTTTTTTTTCCACCACATTTCTAGGGAACGACTGCTATTACTCTTATAAATAGCCTAACATAAATAGTAGGTATAAGTACCCTCCCTCCCCCTCCCTCTCCTCTCCCTATTTCTTACCTGCTGCTTTAAGGGTCTTTCTTCTCCAGTGGCTACAGCGCTTCACAGCTTTTCCCCAGGCAAGGACTGAGTTTATTAATATTGTCCCTTACTTTGTTTCATTTCTCACTTCCATCTTCTTTCATCTCATCAATAAACACACGCTGCAGCCTACCTTCGGAGAGGACATCACGCAGCTCGCTCGTGCCCTCCCATTTTTTCACTATTCGTCGAAGATTTTGGGCAGCCACGCCTTTCTACTGGCGATTGGAACAGAATGGACTTTCTTGAAGCACGTAGGTTGTGATATAAATCGTTCAACATGACTTTACCCCAATCGGTGAGCCGCACGCCCTCCCTTCCGCGCAGCGAGGAACGCTGAAACTGGCTCCATTGTGGCTCTGAAAGTGAAACTATTCTGCCTTATCCAATTGTTGTGTTTGAACCAGCATGGACACTACGCATCCTCAGTTTCTTTAATGATCGCTCACTGTACAAGTGCACCGTTTTTCGTTGAGTATTTCGGCGCGTCCCTTTTTGAGGAGCTTCTGCTTGATTCTTGAGCATAAAGAAATGCATACGTTACCACGAAAACACTGTTACTTGGCGCGAATGAAACTCCCTGAAATCCATGTCCCATCCTCGATCAAAAGGCCAGTCATCCGAGAATCCCTCATGTTGATCATTTATAGATAGCCTACTTTAGATTGGTTAGGGACAGTGTCAATAAATTTCTCCAAATTACATCTGGTCCCACATTGGATGATGACGCTGCCCGTCAGCTTGCAGACCAACAAGCTAGATTGTTCACCCCGTGCCTTTTACTTTATACGCATTTCTATTTTCTCATTTATTTATTTTTTAACGTCCCTAGCTGACCTCAAGGAAACGTAAGGAGAGTTGCTGACGGTATGGCGGGCCAATCAGATCGTGAAAAGTGAGACCGAGCTTTTTTGTTCCCCAATGCGTTCACAGAGTCGTTGTGACAGACACAAAATAATGCAATAGTGGTTCACGAGTCCCCCCTCCCCCCGACACCCCCCAGTCTAGACAATGACAGGTGTGTGCGTGTGCGCGCGCGCGCGGTCGACTGTAGTCTAGACGAGGAATAATCAACCTTCAAGCCTAAGTGATTTTTTTTCATGCACTATTATATATATATATCTATAGATTATATATACATATACATATATATTATAGATTATATGTAGCAGAATAGGCTACAATCATTCGAACGACTGATCCTGTCTTAGTGTTATGATAGCAGTGAACAGTAATTAACGTGAATATATATGATGTCGGGATATTGGCAGCGATATAGGCGAATTATTTACGACGTCCCAGGTTTTGTGATGTCAAACGTCAAAAGAGGTATATTACAAACCGATACTTATATATCTTCTGTATATTCATTTGATAAAAGCTGCTCGACCTTGGCTCGCGTACGTTAAGTATTTCGTCACATGTAACAATCCCTCTCCTCCATATTATTCCGCTTAGTAGGAGGTTTCCGTTGCTTGAAAGCTTTTCTTGATATTGAGTTCCCCCTTTCGGTTATAAACACGAACAGCAACGTTTCGCCGAGAGGTTCACCGGGGGACACGCACACCGTCTGCCCTACATAAAATGCACCCATTGTAGGCCGAAGTGTCAGCTGAGGACGACTAGCAACCTAGAAACAGCAGTTTAGCCCCTCCTTCCCCTTTGTCAGTCAGTATTGTAAACGTTAGCCCGAGGTCTTCTGAGGTGGTTTCTTGTCCAAAAATAGATCGTAAAATTGGCATCAACTGCAAAAGTAACATCTCGACCGTACGAACAACAGTGTTTTGCTTTTTTAACAACCCTTTTCGGGACTCGTCACAACTCAAAGGCGATGTCCCGGGGAACTGTGCCCAATGACATCATTCAAGCCTTTTGTTTACAGTTGCTAGGGGTTACAGGGTGTCATTTCCAACCGTCCTGCTCGAGATAGAAACGCGGTCTCATTTCTCTATTTAGCATAAAACGGACTAAATACAAAAAGTTTGATTTTTGTTTTAAACTGAGGTAATGCATCTGATATCCTTTCTTAAAGAGCGAACGCTAACTTATTTGAGTTATAATGCTACTCGGAAGTACTCTTCGCAACTTACTTTTTGTATATATCGTTTTTAGTTGACTACATTAGCATAGACTTTGTGGGATGGCAGATTCTGTGCTATCAGGAAAACTGCTCATCACCGAGAGTGCAGAGAGCATTCGTGGTTCCACATCAGTGTTCACGGACCCTTACGAACGCTCTGTTAACTATATGGAGACTCATAATATTCTTCAGATTTTTCAGGTGAGAATAAGAACAAAGCTGCAGAGCTACTGATATATTTTCTTACGAAGAAAATGGTAGACAGTGATGAATGGCTTAGCACAAAATGGCGAAGCACAATTCAGAGCTCTAACAGAAGTAAAACGGTTCGTTATGTTAAAATATTTAGTTATGTTAAAATATTGCAGCATTTCAGTTTAATTTAGTGAAACTATATTGCATCATAAGTTCTAACTTACAGCATTAAAAGAGCTCTTACTAACAACCAATGTCATTTTAGCAGCAGAAGGCACCTTTTGATGCTGGAGACTTCCAAGACAAGCATTTAATTGTTTTGTGTTTTTCACTCAGTCTCATTTGTGCTATTTCAGGACATCACAGAGAAACTGGTTTTTGATAGACCAGATGATCCACTTCAATTCATGTTAGAACAGGTATTTGTTTGTTTATGTTTATATATATATATATATATATATATATATATATATATATATATATATATTTGTTTCAGACAATATCCAAAATCTGGACAGATTTGAGTCTTTCTAGAATGATTCTTGATGACAGTATATTTAAGAAGGATAGAGCCTAATCTATTTGAGATATATACTGTGTCTGGTGTGTGTTGTGTTGTGTGTGTGCGCCTACATAACTATATTTTGGGGACAAATTTTTACCCAGAAATGACCAAAAACCTCCCTTTAGGGACATTTGTAAATCTGGAATAAAAATAAAGTAATTAAAGTTTTTTTGAAAATGTAAAAATGCAGAAAGGTTTGTGTGATGGGTTGGTTTAGGATTAGTGTTAGTGTCAGGGGAGAGAATATACAGTTTTTACAGTATAAAAACCATTACATCCATGGAATTTCTCCATTTAGATAGCTAAGATAGCTCTGTGTGTGTGTGTGTGTGTGTGTGTGTGTGTGTGTGTGTGTGTGTGTGTACACGATATATGCGGTCTTATTTAAGAGAAAGAGTTTATTAAATAAATATATTGCATGTTGTCACTGTCCAGGCAATTTAACGTGGCCTTGTAAACATGATTTAAATGTACCTTTTTCATTTTATGGATTATATTTAATAATACAAAGTGAGATTTCTGAATAGCTGTGAACCATCTATAACAAACTGACTTTACAAAAACTTTTGCAGGTCCAAATGAAGATCAAAATCCGTGATGAGTCAAGCAATACATTTGTCAAATCATAATGAATTCAAAAGCAAAGTAACAGTGGCTTTGCAAAGAAACTGAATCCATGTTTATACTTTTATTTATATATTTCTTTAAGTGAGGTGTGTTGGTTGCTGCAGGTCATTCAGTGACTCTGCATTGTTGTTGTTTCCAAGCAACTGTCTTCCAAATTTATCAAGTTTGTGAGTGTCTTTGACCTAAATATCTATATAAATATATATATTTAACTTAAGAGGAATTACTGACAGGCTTTCTCTGGATGTCGGAGCCACAGAATGGATTGATTTGCATGCTGGAATTATCACTCACAATTCTCAGATTGTTATTGTAATCTGACAAAACAAAATTTTATAAGATAGAGCAACATCTAAGTTTATACATTTTGCAAAGTATTCTCCATAACATTGTAAGCCAGGCCCAAGCTGGCTTTTGCTCTGTACTCACATTTCCATGATGTATTTTCGCTGCATAAATGACGGAAGTCTTTGTTTATAGTTGGCTCTTCTTACAGTGTATTTCTGTAGTTATTTACATTTACTCTGGAGCAACATCTTGTGTTTCAAGACTGGTTTATTACATGCGTTCTCTTCATTTTGAAATGAAAATAAATGTCAAAATAAGTTGAGTTACATTGTCTATTTGCATTTATTGTGTATTTTTTAAACTCAACTCTAATATGCATTTAATGACTAAACGAGAATAGAATAAGATGCATTTTAACCATCACATGATGTTAAGAATTTGTTAGTGAAGTAAAAACATTGCATAATTATTAGGTTTTATATCGATGCTTTACCGGTACTGAATATGAATAATTTTTCAAAAGGGTAGCTAACTTTACATTTTACATGTATATATATGAAGAGTTCAGATGCAAAAGCCTCTAAGTGCCATCTGAAATTTTCTTCTAGAATGATAATTTTTATCAAGCTCGTATATTTAAGTTCAGTAATTTCACTTAAATGGCAATGTAAATTACCTATTAATTGTAATTTAAGTGAAATTACTGAACTTAAATATACGAGCTTGATAATGATCATTCTAGAAGAAAATTTCAGATGGCACTTAGAGGCTTTTGCATCTGAACTCGTCATATATATATATATAAAATATTGTAAATTTTTTCACTGTACAGTATTCAAATATTATGAATATTAAAGCTGTCCCTGGCTGGTTTATTAAACTGAATATTATTCTGCAACATAAGACTTTGGAATGTGATTCTTGTTCTTATATACACTATGGCCATTGTTTTATTTGAAATGTAAATTGTTCCTATATTCCAGTGACTTACAACTTACCTTTGACATGACACAGCTTACCCCTATAGCATGAAGCAAATAGTGTCCCTGAACCACTTTATTGTACTATTTATAGGCTTCACTTTTCTTTGGCCCTATGTTATATTTCTTTTCCATTTTTGCACACATCCTGAAATATCAGACGTGATTTGCTTCTATTTTTTATCATTTATATTTACCTAAAAGACAACTTCAGGTAAGTGGCAAATCTTACCCCATTCCCTTGTGTGTGTGTGTATATATATATCCTTTGGCAATATATATATATTTAAGATCTGCATTCCCTTACATTAAAAATAGGCAAATAGAAATATGGCATTGAAACGCTTAAGTGTATGTCACAGTGTACACAATACATGTGAAGTACTTTTATTATTTTGTTTAGAATGGAATACATACAATAAATCCAATGTGACTGAATACAAAAAGAACATATTACAAGGTTAGTGTTCTTTGGTTACAATAACTGACAACATCATCATCATGATCTTTCATCCTTGTCCTCGTCTGCCTCAAAATACATTTTCAAAACTTCTCTGCTCTATGGTTTATATAAAATACGGACAGCTTCTTTATAATCTTATTTTTTGGCACCTCGCCATATTTGTTTCATACATTTCAGTTAACCAGGTAATCAGGAGATTTGAACATATATAAAAAACTGCATATCCTACTATACCCACTAGAGAAGAGAACACAGCTAGAAGCAATGTTTGAATTATTCAAGAACATTGACCTTTAAACCTTTATCTTCAAATCATTGGACTTTTACCCCAAACATTTGTACAAAGTGATTTTTACTCTTTAGAGTAGTTTTGTATAACAAAACAAGACACTATTGAATAAATAAATGTTTGTTTCTTTGTTGATATTTTGTCAAACTATTTTAATAGTTTTATTTTCTCATTGGCTGGCATGTTGAACACCTAATTTCATCATGCAGATTTGTAGATAATTTATAAATGCTCCAACTGTAAACATAATATGATCCAATCATGATAAAGTAACAACAGACACAAAGACCTTCAGCTCCACAGGAAGGGAATTGAGTCGATTTAAACTGAGATGTGATTGTACAGTTTGTATTTACATATACAGTAGGAGCATGCTAAGTTCCCCAGGTTTATCCTTAGGCATGTTTCAGTTGTTCTTGCAAAGATAAAAAAAAAAAAAAAAAAAAACTCTGATATAAATCCTTAGCAGCAGCAGCATCATTTTACACAAAGCTTAATACTTACAATTCTGATTATCAAGATTAACGGCACCTTGATTTCCAAGCATCACCATGTGTTCTATAGGGTATACTGACACTCGGGCACATTTGACAAGCTAGAAGTTTGCTAGTTATCACATGATGGCCAATAACAAGTCAGTCTTATCTCACTCAATTTGCCTGTTACTTCTGTTGTCAAATATCATTGACCTCCTTTGTGGCTGGTAAAAGCAACTGGTTGAGGTCTCAAGCCTTTGTCCACTCTTTGGCAAAGTCATTTTATTACGCAAGGTCACCCCCTCGGGAGTTTTGAGGTTTTCAGCTAGTTCTTTTGCATAGACGTCAAACGGTGAGGCTTCAGCTTTAATGGGAGATAGGACTAGTTTACCATCTTGCCCTACCGGAGGGTAGTCCATGATTGGAAAAGGGGGGCTAAACAGGATGAGACTTTGAGGTCTTGGGCGATTTCTGAAGGACGATCTCTGAAGAAGCGTTGAGCGCTCAGGTCTAGGACGATCCATAAAGGTGTCCCCATTTGCAGATCGCTTCCTTCTCAACACTGGAAGATCGGGAATGGATGTTGGTTTGAAATTCTCATTGCATGTCACATTGTTCGTGGGCTTCTGTCTTTGAACCCCTGATGGTGGTTCACTTCTTGGCAGCTCCTCCATGTTGTCTTTGACTTTCTGAAGGGGAAGTGCAGAACCTGGTTTTCCCAACTTGCTCTTGGCAGGTTTCTTTTCAGGTGTACTCTTACTGACTTGATCAGTGCTCCCCTCAAGTAGGGCATGAGGTATGTGGCTATACTGAACTTTTGGTGGGATAACAGGAACAGCTTTAGCTTGGCAGGTTTTGATCATGAACGCAGTGCGAACTGAAGACACGCTGACTGGTGCCGAGTTGCGTCGCATTGGTGCCTTGGAGCCACTCAGGAATAGCTCCAACTCTAGAGATGAGCTTCCATGCTTGGCTTCATGCGTCACCCATTCCTGTGCAATTGATTGCTTTGCACTTTTCAGATACTGACTGTTTGAGATGTCTCTGAAACCTTGGTGTCCTAAATCAAGGTTTAGGGAGCATGGCCTGAGTTTGGGTTTAATGTTTTCTTGACTTCTCTCCACAATGCAGAACTCGTGGGATGTCTGTCGGTGAAATCTCTGAGAGGCAGAAGAGCGCTTCTGTTTTGCTTTGCTCAAGTCTCGCAGTTCAGTGGTCTCGTCTGAATCAGTTAATGTCTTCAATATCTTGACCTGTGGAACCTCAAGTTTGTCTTCTTTGTCTCCCATCCACTTGCGGTTATCACTGTCAAAATGCGCTGTTACATGTGCAGAGCAAGCTCCATCTGTGTCTGAATTTTTGTGTCCTGTTGGGTTTACAAAGTTTACAAGTTCACAGGATGTTATAGCAGCCTCTGTTTGAGATGATGTGATGTCAATAAGCACAGTTGGTTCTTTAGCTACATCCTTCTTGCTGTTGCGCAACTCATCCACTTTTGGCTTATCAAGAATTTGGCTTTGAATTGCATGACATGGCATAGTCTCTTTTGGCATGGGTAAGAGATCCTCAAGTTTTGGTGAGTGCAGAGGGCTTGTCACCCACTGCTTGGCAGAACACAAGTCTTCCCATGGTTCAACCTGATCCAAACCACCCAAATTACTCCCCCATGTGTCTACGTCATCTTGATGCAAAATTTCCAATGTGAAATGCTGTTCATTCAGACAAGATGAGAGTCTTTCTAAGCTTCCCTTGATTCTTCCTGCTAAGTCAATTTTCCTGGGTTCATCACTAACCTCCTTATTTCCTTTTTCACAAATATCCTTTGTCACTAATGGTTCTTTTGAGTCAGAGTGAAGAGCAGTCTGACTATCCGATTTTACATAACTGTTTGAACGATCTCTCGAGTCACTTTTGGAAGTGTTGTCTTTCTCGACGGGATCTGTTCTTAGTTCCTCTTCACTGCATGGCTCTGCATCTTGGAGAATATCGGTTTCCTTTAGGTGGAGAAATGGGGAAAGTTGTAGACTGGTTGTTATTATGTTTTGCGACTCTAGTCTCTTGTGGTCTGTCCTGTCAAAATCATTATCCAAGTAATTCCAGCCACCATCGCATGACAACAATCTTTCAGGCAAATGCTTCATGACAGAATTAAATGTAGTAGCACCAGAATGATCAAACATTACGTTTTTGGTAAGGTCTATAAAGAGTCCCTTTGATGATGCAGTATTTGTGGGCAAACTACTTCTTCTCCGTGCTTGACCACTTAGCTTGAGACTGTCCTCGTTTCCAGTCATCTTGGTGAAGCTGGGCTTCACCTGTTCATCTAACATATTTGTTTTAGCTTCAGTGACTGAAACTTTCTGTTGCATGCCAGACGATGACACCTCGTTGAGTACTTCCTGTCAAGCACAAAGAAACAAAAATAAGAAAAAAAGGTGTGGACTGGTTAGAGGCATTTGTTCCAGTAATATTTCTGAGGCCACAATTATGTAAGACAGTGGGATTAAAGGGTAACTTCACTTACATTTATCATGTCATTATGTACTTCCAAACCTATAAAACTTTTGTTTATCTTTGGAACACAAATGAAGATATTTTTAATGAAACCTGAGAGATTTCTGTCCCTCCATTAAAAACCCATTCCACCAAAACCTTGACGGTTCGAAATTTCATAAAAATTCTAAACGTAATCCATATGAATTGCGCTGTCTTTTGAAAAGACACGATTGCTTTATATGATGAATTGACGGATTTAATTTGTATTCACATTTAAACAAACATACATAAGGCACTCAAATATGGAAAATGGAACCTCAAACCTCATTGGTTCTCGCACGTCAAGCAAACATTCTTGAGCTTCCATTTACCCTAAATGAGTGCTTTATGTACATTCACTGATCAGTGTTTATATGTGAATAAAAGCCTAAAGCCTAAATTAAATCTGTTCATTGTATAAAACCATTGTGTCTCTTCAGAAGACTTGGATTAAACCGCCCGATTCACACGCAGAATGTCTTTATGAACTCTTTGAAGCATCAAAGTTTTGGTTACTTAGACTTACAATGGAAGGACGGAAATCTCTCAGGTTTCATAAAAAATATCTTCATTTATGTTGAACGAAAGTTCTTATTAATCTTATTAAAAACTACAGGGGTACAATTAATTCAGTTTAATTGATGTTTTATCAATTCAAATCATACCAGTTTGTCCAATTTTGTTATTTCTTGTTGTGTTGATGTAGTTTCCAGTTCTTCCCCTATTGCTTTAGTCTCAGATGACACCTGAGGTTCAAAATTCTCCACGCTGGCTATCAGCTCTCTCACTTCTGCATCCTTTCCTGAGAAAGTACAGATAATCAGTCAGGGTAGTAGAGTTAAATGTGCAGTGTGCGGCAGTAGCATCACCAAACAGAATTGCAAAAATAATGTGATTGCCAATCACTCCCTCATCAGCCATTACATATCTGACAGTCTAGCCCAAACACACAACATTGGTTGAGTGTTGCTGTGCTGGGCTGGTCGGGATTGAAATCCTTTTTTTTTTTTTTATCTATATATTAAAATGTAATTAATCAACTTACAAATGCAGATTTAAAATGACTCTCACTAAATTAAAATACACTTATATTCACACACACACACACACACACACGTCGTGTTTTCATGTTTTAAGAGGACTTTCCATAGACCTAACTTGTATATTCTCTCCCCTTATATTAACCCTAGCCCTAAATCTACCCATCACAGAAAACGTTCTGCATTTTTACATTTTCAAAAAACATAATTTAGTATGATTTATAATCTGTTTTCCTAATGGGGACCAAAAAAAGGTATATTTTGTCTGCATAATGTAGGGAATACTTGAACCATACACACACACACACACACACACACACACCCACACCCACACTACAATCGTCATACTCTTTGTTGTCCCCAGAGTGATCGCATCTGTAATATCTCTTTCCCCTGTCTGATCCTCCTTCTCCATGGGGAAAGAGCTGCTGTTGCTATAGATACTGCATCCGCTGCCTCCACTGCTGTCACTAAGCGGGTGCTCTCGGTACCCAGTACTGTTGGTGTGAGCAGCTAGTCCAGTCTCCCAGTCTGTGAACGTAAAGTTCCCACTGCTGCCACTGATGTGGACAGGGAACCCAGCAGTGCCAATACTTTCCCTGCGATGGGCTTCCAGAGGTCCGGCCTCCTTGGGAGGCTTAAAGAGTCCCCCTAAACCCTTGTCCCGTTCTTTGCCAGGTGCCCTGCAGGGGGTGCTGTTAGAGTTAATAACCGCAGACACACGTAAAGGTACAGACACTGCAAACGGCTCCGAGATGTTGAGGGCCTTCCGTTGGTGCCGCGGTGAAGACTCCAGGGGAAACAGGCTGCCTGGAAAAGACGGTCTAGATGATCCATTATTGGCAGATCCAGAATACAACATCCGACGGTTTTTAGGAGATGTGGGCTGGCAGCCGCTGCGGTCGTCACCTTTGAAAACTTTCAGCTGTTCTGGAAGAGTTTTCTGCAGTGGGGATAAAGGTGGTGATGAAGAGGCATTTGATGCTCCTTCTCTTTTCTCAGTCAGACATCCTCCTGAAGCATTATGAGGATCTAAGTCCGAATTTTGATCTTTTTTGTTCAGGTTGTAGTTGATATCTGAGCCCAGGGTTCGGGATTTAAGAACTGGGACGAAGATGCCATTGCTTCCTTCTGTTTGTACTTTGTCCTCATCTGAGTGGGATTGAAAAAGAGAAAACTGGTGGTTATTCATGAAAGCCACAAATATACCGCAGTCCCAAAAAGCATTTTCACACTTCAGCCACACTTAAAAATGTTTGTATGACATAACACAATATCAAACCAATTTTTTTTATTAGAATTAATAAAATAAAGTATTAAACTTACACAGTTTGTCAAAGGAACCTTAGTTAATGTTATAGGCCTTCCATCAAATACATCCACTTGAAACCAGTTGGTTTTTACTTTTCATATTTCAGTCATACACAGACTAATAAACAGATAAAAGCCTTCTTTGAGATATAAACCTGCCATATGAGCCTATTCTGTAATACAATACATTATAACTTGCTTATAGGCTACAGGACATGTGGCACACTGACACCTTATTAATGTAGTGAATTAATTACTAACTTTTTAAAATATCTAATGTATTTTTATATTAATTAATATTATATGTATCTGTACAAACCTTTTGTTTTAAATAAAATAAAATGCACAATGACAGCACACTGAGGTAAGTATATTTATGGAGATATAGCCCCACCTGCTGCTGGAAAAGAACAGAGAGAATCCATGCTTTTGGATGGCCGTATTGCAGTTTTTTCTGTTTAAGAGAGGAAACAAGCATTAAAACATATATGTATATCATTTTTGGGCTTTTTACAACTTAATTTTACCATAAACAAAAGCTAAATTAGCTATGATACGAAAATATAATTTTGAGGGCGGGGTAACCTGTCACTCACATGAGATAACCACAAACCACAACCATCCAATCAATTCCCGATAGACAAAATCAAGTCCCGCCCCCTATATTTGATCTTTTTCGAGACACCATGTCACAAATAGGGTTGGGTACGACAGCAGGTGTTCTGCCAAATAATGCTACCTATAATATTGTTCTACCAACACTGTATTTGCATTATTTTAAGGGTAGGTTTGGGGTAGAGGTAGGTATGGGTGAAAAATAAAGCCTCAAACCACATGAAAATGATGCTGGTAGCACAGTCTGATAGATAGCATTTTTCCCTGTCGAACTGTGTTACCTGTTTTAATGGGAGGTTGCAAAATCTGAGTGGGTAGCACAAATCATCAGAACACCGGATCAAAATTAGCAAGAACCGTGGATTCAATAGGACACGCACAAACCATTTAAAACCATTCAAGCGCAAGAAGCAGCCTCTCATATAGTGCATGAATAATAAATTGAGTTCTCTTTCGTATCTTCTTGCACTTGAATGGGCAAATACACACAACATAATGTCAAAAAATCTTAATAAACACAGTTGATTATGACTTAAGTGAATGTAAACAACAGTTGATAACTGTACATTGGATCCGTGCAGCTCTTAAAGTGACAGCAGCCTAATATACCTGATGCCATCTGTGTCATTAACGTTAAAGGTGCTCTAAGCGATGTCATGCGTTTTTTAGGCCAAAACATTCTTTGTCACATTCAGCAAACATCTCCTCACCATCCGCTAGCTGCCTGTCCCCTGAACACACTGTAAAAAAACGTGGTCTCTGTAGATTATTTACCAGGCTCCACAAACGGCAACAAAAACAAACTGGGCTCACCCGTACCACGAAACATAACAAACTGTTCCAGCCAATAACAGACAAGAAGGATTTGGGGGTGGGGTTTGGGGGGTTAGTGCGCGGATGAGGAGGGGGGAGGGTCGAGCTAGCCTCCGTTTTGTTTGACAATACTTTAAACGTCAACAAGAAGTGACGTCACCCAACATCACTTAGAGCACCTTTAAACAAAGAACAAAAGAAAATGAAAATTACCCACTGATCTTGACTGAATAAGTTTTGCAACTTTAAAAAAGAAAAAGAAATCTATGCAGTGTTATTTTACATTTGATTTCAATTTCTGTTCCTGAACTTTGTGTTCATCTATAAAGTTGTATTTATCTGTGCCATTGCTTCCTTGAGTAATGTGTTCAGGCTCTGCTGATTTGTGTTTATAGTATTCAGTTGCAATAGAGTGTTTTGCACAGAATAAATATGACTGATATCTAAATGTTTGACTTCAATTTTTTTTTTAAAACCTAATTAGAATTGCTCAAATTCAAATGATACCCAACCCTAGTCACAATAGGGAAGAAAAGACGATCACAACTTCCGTTTCATGCCGACTTTAATGTTTATAGGGCTGTCTTTTTATATATATATATAAAACCCAAGACTCATCTATGCAGTCAGTAAAGCTAGCCGGCATGTGATTGCATATCAACATGTCTGTGCATCAGGCAAAAATACTATTTAAAAATACAATAAAAATGTTATTTGCTTTTAGTCAAACTGAACAAAGAGCTTCCCATTTTTATCTTTGTCATTGTTTTTTTGGAAGTTTCTTTCCTTTTTCTTTCTTACCTGAGGAATTTTGGCCTCTCATAAAGACACTCCCATTGCGACTCAGTTTCCCTTTGGAGTCGATGACCGATCGTCCAAGACTGAAGATGGACTTCCACTTCTTAGATTTTCCTGAGAATTTTCTTCTGTGTTGTGAGAAGGTTTATGAATGTTTGAGAATGTAATGGGAAATGTTGAAATGTTTAACAAATGCTGTTCTCTGGGTTTTTAAAAAGCATTACTGGATTACTGTAAACGGTGGACAGTTCACGTATGCCTATACAGTTTCAACACTGTTAATGTTTAACCTAAAGTACACATGCTAGGAGAGTGTGTGGGCGAGCATAAATGTATGGTGTATATCATACCTGCTGTCAGACAGATCTATAACTGTATGATACATTGCCGCAGTGCTGGTATCTGGAAGGCTGTTCTCTCTTTGCCTCTCTCTCATTACTGGGTGGTTGGGACTGAGAGAGCGAGCTTGTGCTTCCTCAAGACTCATGAGCTTCATGGGGCCACACTGTGTGCTGGCGGGCAAGGTGGCGTACTTCTCCCCACAGGCCATGCTAGGGCCTACAAAACCATAAAACAGTTGCATGTAGCGTAAAAAAAACTCTGCATCACTAAAAAGAGGTCAAAGCCTGTGAAGACACATGCTTATTCTAGATCATCAAGTCATGGCTGCATGCATGTCATTTAAAACGTATTTTCATCCAGTGTTACTTTAGTATTATTTATATTACAGTTTTAATTATACCATGGTCTGTCTGAATGCTCGATTGACGTGCACACACACACACACACACACACACACACACACACACACACACACACACACACACACACACGTCACTCGCACACAGAGAGTGGAGATTGCTTGCACGGCTGCACACTCACTACATTATATTACTCAGCAAAGATGTTGTAACGTTGCTGTTTTTGAAGTAATTCAACTCACAGCTTCATTCCAGAGAGACAATGAACAGAGGTAATTCACACACATCTTTCTCACGCTCTCTTTAGAGGCTAATATAATGTTATATTATGTTAATAAATGTTAGGCCTATAATTCAATCAAATTACACTACTTTATCTTTGTGTCTGATTTAAAGTGGACAGAAAGTTAGATCTAAGAATTGGTAACTGATGAAAATAAACATGGTTTAACCCGTCCAGTCAAATGTAGCACTTCAAACATAAGTGGCATCTTCAACTTGTCAATAAGGGTAAATGACCATGGTATAAGTGGGATAATCCACAGTGTGCATTAAACGATTAAAATGCACTCTGATCACACATCGATGGTTCTTTGCCTCCACATCGTGCGTTAAAATCGCTTAATGCACAGCTAGCCGTGGATTATCCCTTACTTAACTCTTTACACGCAGATGAGGGAATTTTACGTCATTTATGAGACAACGCTTCCCCGCCATTGATGGAATCTTTCGGCTTTCTGTGTTTTCAATGTTATGTGGGGGGGGGGGGGGGGGGAAATCAACCCCCCCACTTGAATCAACATTCAAGTGTTGATAAAAACAGAATACATGAAGCTAGAATAAAACTTTCTTTTTTTTTAAAGCAGAGACTCTTCTTTCTTTTGATATATTTCAAATGTACTGAAATATATACAACAAAATATTCTGGCGGCCATAAAAGTTTTGTGAAAGTGATCAAAAATGCTGGCGGTGGCTAGTAACTTAAAAAAAAAACGCTGGCAGGGAAAGAGTTAATATTTTGAATTAGCTTTTATTTTTATATGTTCAGTTTTCAGTAGTTTTTTGTCCAATTTATAGTAATCTAGTTATGTCCTTTGTCATTTAGGTTTGATATATTTTAAGTTCAGTTTTAGTTTTTATTTATTTAAATGTAATAAATGTACATTTAGTAATTCAACTTAAACTTATTTGAAAAAAGTTGCCAAGGCAACATTTCTAATTTTCTAATATTTATATTTGATTTTATTTAAGCTTTATTTCAATTAACAAACATGTTATTAGTATTTTTAGCTTTAATTAACGATACCCTGTTTTCATCATACGATATCTACTCAAAATGTACAGTATCTACTCAAAACACACTGGGGTAGATAACTGTACACACCTTCAACAACAAAGTAAAACACAATTGCTTGTTTGCAGTCATTACCAGTTTGCTTTTTTTATATGTAACTTGCCTATTGTTTTGCTTGTCCATTTTTGGCTGCAGATCTCATGCCATTGTGTATACACCCCACTCCACATCTAAGACCCATTTCCTGACTCTATCATCACAGTTGTCACGAATAGCACAGTCAAACTTATTTAGAAGATATTATTAATGTATGCAAACACCCAGAGGAAATTTGTATTGTGCATTAGTTGCGCGTTCTCAGCTAATTTAATTGCAATCATACTAATATGACATACTTTATTTCTGGTCAGCACACTCGTAGGCAGATTTCTAAACAGGAGTATTATTAGAAAAGCTGAGCCTAATGCAAAAGCTTTAGGAGAATGGGATAAAGCAAGCACAAGTCCCCTGATCAAATTATCACAAACTGTGTGAGACCGCATGGCTTTCCACTGAGCATAGGTGCTAATTACCTTAATGAGCTGTAATTTCCAATTACGGTATATTTTGTTTTGATTTGTACAGCATGATTACAGAATATGCCCAGATGGTTTACATTAAAAAAAATAAAAGATCTTCTCCCTGCTTCTCTTCTCATTCAAAAATTACACATTTCATTTCTGAATGAAGGTTTTTAAATGACTATACTAACCACATCTGGCATCTTTGCTCACAGCACAGCTATTTAGAGATACAGTGCATAGTCCATTCATTGTGACTACATTAACAACGTAACCTGTTAAATGTCATACCCCTTTTTGAGCACAGATCTGAAATTAAATGGTTGTAATTCATGAATGATTTTGGAATAAGGTTGAAAAAAAAAACACATTGAAAAAAACATTGACGTCTGCACGAAAAATAAAGAAAAGTAAAAACTCTTCTGTTTTTAGTACATCGTTGTCGTGTAAACGTACCCTAAAATTACTAGAAAATCAAAGCAATATGTCTAACCAAGTTGTGTTCCAAATCTGAAGTTGATATCACAAAAAATGTAGCCCGCCTAAAGGATTAAACGTTCTGTTTCAACGTTACGGCGATGTCCAATTTCAGAGTGTTTAAGCTTTCGGATGATACCAAATGAAAACTAAAATATGTGATAGGGAAATTTTTTTATTAACTTATCATTTGTGTTTTTATGAGTGTATTGCAGTGAGAATCCTTGTTGGTAGACAACACACACTATATGCTGCTGGACATCTGAATTTCCCCTGTGGGAATCAATCAATCAATCAATCAATCAATCAATCAATCAATCCATCCATCCATCCATCCATCCATCCATCCATCCATCCATCCATCCATCCATCCATCCATCCATCCATCATCCATCCATCATCCATCCATCCATCCATCCATCCATCCATCCAGGCAATAAATAAAAAAAACGCAACCAGCAAACTGACAGTTGACAGGCTAATGCTACAACAGTTCAATGCTAGATGTACCTTCTCTGGACTTGGAGGGCTGGAGTTCCTGGTTGAAGATCTGCTGAGTGTGGTTGAGGATGAACTCTACAACTGACTGCTGGATCCGCACCTCCTGAAACGCTATATCACCATTGCAGGAGGGCACCTCCACTTCCTTGGAGCTAGACCAAATATAAGAGAGTATACTTAGAAAAGCATGTTTATTTGGTGGATTGCAATGAAGATAATGAATAAATCATCCATCTTTGTGAGGAATAATAGCACGTAGCATGAATGCCTCTGAAGAACATATCTCATTCATCATCAACAATCATCAACTGACAAGTATAATAATACCATGAATGTGATAATTATATAATTGTATATACTCCTATAAGTTCCCTGTGGACCTCTTACATATTTGTGGTATAAGCAATTATATGACTCTCATACAGAATTATGTAGAGAATGGATGATTAATTAGAGTATGAAATGAAAGTAAAACCTCTGCTAGACTCACCGGAGTAGATTCGGAGCCCACACCAGGGCAAGATTACGAGCATGCATGTTGGTTTGGTGACTGAGGGTTGCTAAATGTGCCAAGTGTTTGGTGAGGTATTCCAGAGTTCTAGGAAAGCAGAACAAAAATTATATTTCATTTAATGTTTATTACTCATTATTCACCATGTCTTCATTTCAAGTAACATAGTTGAAAAGTCCAATCATTTCCTTTCAGGTTTACATCTACATTACACTTTGACTTGGTATTTTTACAACACGGGTCAGTTCACCTGGAAATGAAAATCTTGCACTTTTTCATTTTATGTAAATCTGTATAACTTACTTTTTTCTTATGGAACACAAAAGGAGAAAATTGGACTAATACTGTAAAAATTTCTAACCTCCCCAACTCAAAATTTTCTAGTGACAGGTCACATCTAAATTTTTCAATTGGCCCAAATTAAATTCTGTCAATTTAATTTGATAATTTACAGAATTTCACTTGGGCTAATTGAAAAATGTAGATGTGACCAGTCACTAGAAAATTTTGAGTTGGGGAGGTTAGACATTTTTTACATTGAGTTTGCAAAAAGGAAGCACCTTAAAAGTATCATAAAACTAGTTAATATGACTTGTGTATTAAGTCTTTGTAAGTCATACTTTTTTGTGATTGTGAAAAGCGCTATACAAATAAACGTGAATTGATTTGAATAACTGGGTCTGATGAACAGACTGACACTTAAATCGTTATTCACTATAACAAACATTCATAGACATCATCGCAAAGTTGTGTGTTTAGAACCACAGCTCTCGACCTGTAGAAGCACAGTTTCTCATGACTTAAAGGGATAGTTCACCCAAAAATGAAGATTCTGTCATCATTTACTCACCGTCAAGTTGTTTCAAACCTGTATGAGCTTCTTTCTTCTGCTGAACACAAAAGAAGATATTTTTTAAGTAACTGAAGTAACCAAACAGTTGATGGGCCTCACTGACTTCCATAGTAGAAAAAATAAAATAAAATGAAAGTCAATGGGGTCCATCTACTGTTTGGTTACTTCAGTTACTTAAAAAATATCTTCTTTTGTGTTCAGTAGAAGTAAGAAACTCATTTTCTTCTTTTTAAAATTTTTTGGGTGAACTATCATTTTAAATAGATTATGCTCTTTTTTTTTTCATTGCAATGGAATGAAATTAGCAATAACAATCTGACATTAATTCAATCTTAGCATATGTTTTTACTCCACCACCCGTGAGATGTTATTAAAAAGTTTGAACATCTGATGTGTGGCAAAATTACAATGGTTTCGAGAAACAATTGTGATTAGCTAGTTTATTTGTCCAATAACGCATCATGGAAGATAAGCAGCAATAATAGTCATTGTACGGGAAACGTACCTCAAATCGTACCTTAGATTTTGTGAGCTTTAAGGCAAAAGAATAGATGTTTCATGAATAACTTCTGTCGCAATATGAGAACTAGGGCTGATGTCGAGATTTTAGTCAATAAGAAATAAAATATTTTATGATACTTTTATGTTGTTTGACAGTCCCAATTATTATTAACTTCCATTATATTAAAAAAGACTCGAGGATATTCTTCAAACTTTCACCTTTTGTGTTCCAAACAGAAGAGACGTCATCCAGGTGTAGAATGACGTGGGAGTAAATAAAGACTGATAAAGTTTACAGAATAATGCCACATATTAAAATAAGCCTCAGCTGTACCTGAAGTGTGAGACGGGAAGTTCGTTTATGGCACTCCTGATGTTTCGGAGCTGCTCCTGCTCCTCTTTAACTGACATCGCAGCCTTTGCACAAAAATACAGATGGAGGAACATTAATTCCTGGATGCAGGAGAACATTGTTTTTCAATGTTTTTCATTTTTGTCAATGGACGCACATCTGTCAGTATGTTCATTATGGATCACCTGGACATCACTATAGCTAAAAATCATTTCAAATATGGTAGTTAGTTGCAGTGGTCCAGATAAAACTAATCAAATGCTTATATCCCATTAGTTAAACAACTACAGGAAACACTTACACATTCAACTTTTATTGTTTTTTAAATAATAGTCAGAATTTTTTTTTTTTTTTTTTAAATGGAACAGTTTAATAAACCTTTAGACAAAATATTTAAAACAAAATAAAAAAAAAGTTTACTTTATTTGATTATTATATCGTCACCTTCCTAAAATAATGAAGTAATTTTTTTCAGGTTTCTCAGAAAACACAAAAAACTGAACCAATAATTGAAATATGACTTAGGCAATTATTTTAGGAAGGTGACGATATTTGCTACATCTGGCTTTTATGGCTCATATATGGCAAAAATATGCAGTTTGTTGCAGTTGCTGATATTTAAATGGACAAAACATGAGATGAAATTCAGATAGCTTGTAATGTAAATCAATGAGATCTTTATAACAGTATAGCAGCTACTTGCATAAAATGTAAATAAATATTAGTTGTCTCTGTATCTACCTATAATACGGCTTAAGATGATATATAAAGGCTTAGTTTTATGATCAAAGCTCCATAGTTTTTATTGTGGGGGTAAAACGATGCAATTCAATACATCAATGATGATTTAGAGATGTTCATAATAATAAACTAATAAACCTTCCTCAAAAGCCTGATTAACATGATTTTGCTGAAAAGAATGAATGATCAATGGATAATCAAGTAAACCCGAGTTGCTTCAGTCCAGTCCAGTGTTGTTTATCTTGAAATATTACTAACAATATAAAAGTTCTTCATAAATTCATTTTTATAAAAATCAGCCAAGATTTCACAGCAAAAAAGATTATACAAAATTTAGTTCATAAAATTATAAACTATCAATCAGAGGGTGTTAAAGTAGAAGAAGAAACTGATGAAGTTTCAGCAAAGTTTTTATCTTGTTGATAAATTAGAGGTCTTAGAAATTGGCATCAAATATGATTCAGAAGTCTTTATAGGGTAATTATTTTTTACTTTTTGAAGTTTTAACCTCTTTGCAGTGTTTTCAATTTATTTGTCTCCTCCTTTCCTGTCTACATTTGGCTGCTTTCTTTCCCCCGTCCTCTTTGTACTATATCTTTGTATAGTTCTGTATCCGCTGTCCTTAAAATAAATGTCACTTCTTGTACACAAACACTGAATTTTTTTCATTTTCACAATTTTTTTATTTATTTAAGACACTAAGTCACTGTATCAGATGCAACTATATCATTCTTCTATTCTGCTCGAGTCTTCAGTTTTTCTTGCTCACAAACTTACTGTAAATTTCTTGTAGAGTTCATAAGTGAGGAGAGGGATGGGAAGCTCTCTGAAGTACAGCTTACATAAAGAGCCAACGCAGTGGATATCCTGAAGATACACTTCTTTAGTGAGGTCAGGACAGAGCTCAGAGCAAAACTCCTGTCTGTATGCACACACACACACACACACACACACACACACACACACACACACACACACACACACACACACACACACACACACACACACACACACACACACACACACAGAGAGAGAGAGAGAGAGAGAGAAACACACATTTACTACAAAGAATTGATTGTTGCAAGGGTTTCCAACACAATTGTATGCATGAGGTTGTGAGTCTATAAAACTGGCCAACCTGAGTCTTTGAATGTTAGATGTGATTCCTGAGAGTCTGTAGATTCCATCCACAATCCCATGTTTCTCTATGAACTCTGCACAAGTCTTCAGGACGTGAGGAACTAGACAAAAAACAGGACAAATTCATCAATGATCATTCAGATATGTCAAAAAAGCTCAATTTATCGAAAGAATAGTTCACCCAAAAAAGTATTTTTTTTGTCATCGTTTAATCACCCTCATATCATTCCAAACCTTTATGACTTTCTGTCTTTCAAGAAACACAAGTTAAGATATTTTGAAGAATGTTTGCACTGATTTTATCCATTTAATAAAAGCACACCGTTGAAAAAAAAAAAGAACACCATAAAAATATCATAATTATGTCTTTTGCGCAACATTCCAAGTCTTCTGAGGCCACATGATATCTTTGTGAGCTAAAAAAAAAAATTGAAAACAAGAAAATTTTCTGGTAATCTGCAGACGAAGAAGTGCAGGTACTGCATATAGGTTCCTGCTTCAAGCACTGACAGGTGTGATTTTATAAGCCTCTGGGGCCGGTTTCACAAAGCTATTTTAGACCGGTCTATAGTGTTAGACAAGTCTAAAATGTGCTCATAGACTAGTCTAATGCAAGTTGGGGTGGTGGTGGCGCAATGGATAAGACACATGCCTTTGGTGTGAGAGACCCGGGTTCGAATCCACTGTGAGACACCAATGTGTCCCTGAGCAAGACACTTAACCCCTAGTTGCTCCAGAGGCGTGCGACCTCTGACATATATAGCAATTGTAAGTCGCTTCGGATATAAGCGTCAGCTAAATGAATAAATGTAAATGTAAAAATGTAAATGTAAGTTAGACTGTTTCACAAAAATAAAGACTGACTTAATTTAGACCAAAAAAATTAGACACCTTCCCCCCAGGCTAACTTAGGTCTAAGACTCTGTTACCTTGGCAACCAGCAGTAACAATCAGTTACATTACAAACAGCCAAAAGAAAAGGGAAAATGGCTCATAATTGAAACATTTCTTCTTGTTACTACATTCTCCGCTAAATTTCCCAAGTAAAATGTCCTTATAACTGTTAAACTCCTCCAACAAACACATATTTTCCGCTGGGGTAAACTGCACTGAGCGGTTGAATGCGCTTACTCGATCCGCCATGTTTTTTTTGTTTTGAAAAGTGTCTTATTTTACCCAGAATGCATTGCAGTGTAGTCCTACTTAAGATAGTCAGAGTCCTAAGTGCTTTGTGCAACAGTCAGATTTAGATGTCTATCTGAAGTCTGACTATCTACTATATCTAAGCCATAGTCAAAGTCTATCTTTGTGAAACCGGCCCCAGGTGTGAGAAACTGCTTTCTCCGGGTGCAGAATTGGTCGGTGTAACATAAGTTATTGCATGTCATGATCCATCAAGAGACACGATTACCAATGATGTCTTGCAACCTGACACGTCTGCATGCAGCAAGTTTCAACACTATATACTGTATGGAGCATGGATGAGATTTAAGCAATATTAGAAACTAGAAAAACTATTCTTTTAAATGACTGAGTAAAATAATTAAAATATCTACACCTGTAAAACTGCAACAAACCGATTGTGAACTGTCGCACTAATATGCAGGAAAAGCTGCATTAAGGATTTATAAATAATGATGATAATAATAAGCACTTTATTTTACAGTCCTGTTTCCCATGCAATGTTACATTGCAATAACTGGGTGATAACTAGGTACTAACCCTGAACCTACCCCTAAACTAACCTGAACCCATGCAGTTACCTTAGATTACCCAGTACTTTCATAGGCAAGTACACTGTAAGTACACACAAGTGCACGTACTGTAAAATGAAGTGCAACCCATAATAATAATAATAATGCTTTTTTCTGAGTGTGGAGAAATGTGTATGGTTTGGTTGTGAGCACTTTGATGACACTCATGGCAGCCACCGGAAACATTTTTACAGCCATTTTTCATCCTTTTTTATGTACAGTATTCTCCTACAGGAACATGCCATTTTGGCAGAAAGTTTTGACACCTTGCCATTAAAATGCAGACCATATATCTCAAGATGAGAACTGTCATCATGAACTATTGACAGCAACGCCAACAAAGACACTGCAAGACCAATGTTGAACTCAGTCGGACCAACTGTTCTGTAGTTAAAGTCGTTTTGATGTTTTGCTGTTACAGCGCCACTAAGTGGTGATGCCCTGCTATTTTTCTAAGTCAAATTTGGCAAAAATATCTCATTCCATTTAAGAGTTATATGCATGGCCTATAATTAAAAGCAGTAAATGCCCGTTTACACCAAGAACAATAACTATAAAGATAACTAAAATGATAACTGTATTAGCATCCACATCACATCAGCTGACGATAACGTTCCGTTTATTCTAATAAGAGCGCGCTGCAGTTTTTTTTTTTTTCGTCTGTCGCTTTAAATTTGACTTTAAACAGAAGATATGCCGGTTTATCCGGTAGTGGGCGGAGCTAATGCGCAAACGGCTAAATCTCATTGGCTGGCGCTCATCTCTGTTTTAATTTCAGCAAATCAGTTCGAGCGAACGCTGACAACGTGATTAACATTCATGAACCCAGCAGCTCATGTGTTGTATATTGTCATTATTAGTAGTATAATTAGTTGTAGGATTATCATCTTTTTAACTATTATCAATTACTATTATCTTTTATTTTTTTTTATTTTTTTTAGAAAAACTGTATGACCAGTTCAGTTAAAATGACAAATATGCATTTATGCATGATGATCAAGTTTTAGAATTACTAAAGTCATATCATTAAATAATGCTTGATTATCATAATATAATGCTTGATTGACTGATTTTAAGAGTGTACATTTAGACATTTAAAAAGAGGTGCCATTTTACAATGATTAGCTGATTTGGTGGAATGAATATATATATATATATATATATATATATATAATAGTATATCAGTCTGGCGAGTAACCCAAAAACTGTACAAGCCAATGGCGATTCTATTGCCGAGGTGTGCATATGGAGGATTGTGTAAATGTTTTTATTGTTCATCATCATCAAAAAAATAAAAATAAAAAATGCCCTGAAAGTGATTCCAACAATATGGTGTGGTTATCGTTATAGTTGTGAAGTGATGTGGACTATGCTATTCTTTTATATTCAGAATGATTTTTAGAACTATATCTTTATTGTTATAGTTATCGTCTTTGGTGTGGACGGGCCTTAAAGGGGTAGTTCACCCCAAAATTAAAATCCAGTCATCATTTTCTCACCCTGAATTTTTGGGTGAACCATGCCTTTAAACTAGGGAGGGAACCTGCAATGAACCAAACATCAAATTAAGTAAAATGATGGGGAACGAAATTAGTGAAGCCTTGTTTGTTACAGCAGCATCTCAGAGAAAACACACTGGAGAACGCTGCGGACTGAATGAACCGCATAAAGGAGTAAAGCGTTTATGATTGTTAATGTTATTTTAAAAACTGAAAGGCTTTCTGTTGTTTGTGCAGATGTAGCTATGGTAATCTGACATGTGATCTCGAATCGATTAACTAGCAGAAGTTATTACTCCACCATCTGCGCATGAGATCATTAATGACAGTCTTATATTGTTGAACCAACGTGGATTAAACACTGGAAGTGCAAACACGATTTCAGGAAACAATTATAGCTAGTTAATCCCTCTAACCATACAAACAAAGCAAGTTACATTGTAAATAGGAAACACACCCTATGTTATTATTTCAGAAGCATTATGCTAAAGTGCAGAGGCATTACGCTAAAGTAGTTTATGCAATGCATACAAAAATGAATAGACCGTTTCTAGGCCTTACAGTTCAAAAGTTATTAGCAGCATAAATATAATATTGAGCAGTTAGTGGTTTGAATTAAAGGGATAGGACACCCAAAAATGAAAATCGACTTAAAAAAAAAAGTAATATTTGACGACATCCATTGACTTCCATAGTATTTTTTCCTACTATTGAGGTCAGAGGCTACCGTCAACTCTCTGATTACCAAGATTCTTCAAAATATCTACTTTGTGTTTAACTGAAGAAAGAAACTCATACAGGTTTGGAACATCTTGAGGGTGAGTAAATAATAACAACTGAATATTCATTTTTTGGGGTGAACTATCCCTTTAAAGACTCCAGTTTTTCTATGATAACAGATCAGACTCTTCTCTGTCCATGTGCAAAGTTTCACACAACTTTGTACCATACAGTTCTACTGGCTGCCATTGACTTCAATAGCAGAAAAAGAAGAACAACAACTAACAATTACAAGAGTGACAATCAATAACATACAAAAATATAGAGCTTTATATTTAATGTGTATAAAACAGCTCAGATTCTTTTTGGTTTTGGAAAAATTTGATGAATAACATTGGAGTTCCAAATGAACTCTCTGACTTTTGATTGTGGACGTTAAACACAGTTTGAGACATTGTTGAGGAACTCTAGAAGAGACACGTTTGAGATTATTTGGGGTATATATGTAGCTTTTTTCACTTTGACAAGGCTTTGTGTGAGAAAGTATTGAGAAATATATACCCTAAAGCTAATGCTTTTGAAGTAATCTTCAGGTTTTATGTGCACGAACAAAACAGAGGCCTACCCTACATATACCGACAATTTGTAAACCAAATGTTTATTACAATTTGAATGCCTACATAGAGTAATATTCATGACCTATTATACATCATTGCAAAATATTGTCAAATACTTAAAGTCATCATTCTTCGTGTGCTATCCTTTTAAATAATCTGTATAGTATGTGCATTTCTGCTCTCTCTCTCTCTCTCTCTCTCTCTTTGAGACTGTAGTGTTTCATGTAGACTACAGTATTACACCGTCCTTCCTTTATCCTGTCGGGCTGCTTATTGTGGAGAAGGTGGGCCAGGGCAGGAAGTTAAAAATGGTTTGTTTGTTTCAGAGGAAACCTGACACACCCAGGCCTTGCAGCTGGTATTACTTATGACACTTCCTCTTATTCTAAAGGGCCTTTGGAAAGTTCCCACCCAACTTCATCACTTCCTAACATACCTCCAGCCATGATATCTTTAAGCTCTGTTTAGGTTTGTTTAGAGGACACTAAACAGACAGTATCATGACGGGCTAGCATTTTCCTGTTATTTTACAGCACATGGTTAATCCTGAAGTTTATCACAGTAAAAGTCATTTTATCATCTTTATTTTACTGTGCTTACTTCTACCATTTAACACAAATGGAGAAATTGTGTTCCAAACCATAACATGTCTTTCTAGTTCAAAATTTCACATTTAATCCGATGTTATGCCATTTCTTTGCTATTAATCGTGAAATTTACTAGCAATTTCTGGGTGAAAATTGTTTCTACACCACTACAATCCATCCATTTTCCAAACCACATGTCCTATGAAGTGTCGCAGGGATGCTGGAGCCGATTCCCCTTACCACTACAATATCACATTTTTCTTCCCTTTAGCCAAAAAGACAGGGCCTAGATTCAATATGATGACCAACAATATCATCAAACCTCTGTGGTACTTGTGTCATGATGTCACGACACACAAGAACCAATGAGGTTTGATGTTACTGATGTCGTTGTGTGATTTGATTTGACGGTGAATAAATCAAATTTGGGTCTGTTCATCATACAAAGTGATTGCATCGATTCAGAAACCACTGAACGTTTGTGTCCTTTTTGGACCTTGAAACTTTGGATCTGATTTTACTGTTTACTGTTTTACTGAGTTTGTTTCAATTCAGTTTGTATTTAAGCCTGATTCTGAGCCACAATCGAATTCAATTTAACCTAATTTTATTATTATTTATAAAAAAATCAATCGTTCATTTGCCTTTTTTGTTGTTGGACAGAAACACTAGAGAAAACCATGGAAATTATGAGGAAAAGTGGGAGGATATGGTATACAAATCAAACTTGAGCTCATCTTGCCCACATGAGCGCTAATATATCAGAGCATGTGAACTAAACACTAGGTCACAGCTTATATAGTTTTAGCATTTTACCCAATTTTTTCATATATTTCAAGTTTATTTTATTCAAATCAATTTGATATTGGAGATTGTCAGCAAAGTTTTTTTCTTTTCTTAGGCCTATAGACCTAATGCGCCAGAGAAAGAGGGCGCCGCCATCTTTAGAATATTTTCTAAATATTTTTTAAATATTTAATTTAAATTCAATTTAAAATATTAAAAAATATTTATATTATTATTAATATTTAAATATTATATTAATATTTAAAAATATTTAAATATTTAAATTTAATTTAAATATTTTTTAAATATTTTCTAAATACGTTTTGCGGTCGCTCTGTATATTTCTATGGCATTGCTGTCCAGGAGTAATTAGCTTTTGAAGTGGATTTACTTAATGTAAAGTTAACGAAAGTTATCTTGAGGACTGTAATGTTTAAAGCATTTGTCAGCTGACCGGGAAGATTTTAAAATGAGCCATTCATTAATAAACACGCAAAAATCGCTGTGAAAATACAGACCGGAAGTCAAAAGACAACGAGCGCAGCGCTGAAAAGATGCGGAGCTACATAAGGTCTATAACATGGTGAGGATACTCTATTTATGTCAGACTGCATTTCAGAAAGAAGAGTGCATATGTTGTTTGGTAGATGTGGACAGGTATAGATCATATGTGCAAGAGAAACAAGCGTGCATTAAAATTTTAATGTAGCTCTGTATATTTCTATGGCATCGCGGTCGAATAGTAATTAGCTGGTATAAGGTGGATTTACTTATTGTAAATGGACAACCGACGGATGTCATAACACATGTCAGTAGACCGGGAAGATTTTTAAATAAGCGGCTCATTCATAAATCTGTAAGATCTTACCTTCATGCTGTGGAAATACAAACCGGAAGACAGAAAAGGGGCGGGGCTACATAAGGTCTATAGAGTAATAGGCTTAAAAACTTTTAAGCGTAATGCGAAATACTTTGTTCACAGAATAAATTGCCAGGCACTATAATGGGTCATGAACTGAAAGTATTATTCAAGTGCTCTGCTTTAAATAATGAAATGGCCCTCTCACGGTAGGAAACAACATTAGCAATTTCAGCCCTGAACCAATGAACCATCCAGAGTCTGAGGAAGTCTACACTTCCCATGCTTAACCTACCCTTATCTACAAACTGAAGCACAGATCTTTCACCTAAATGTGTAGCACAGCACTTTATCTAAAACAAATAAAGAGATTTCCATTATCAATACACTATAACTACAGAGAGATAGAGTACAGCACATCCCCTATGGAAGCTTGTTTCTGCCGCGGAATAACAAAATAAAAGTAATTGTGACTTTTTATCATGCAAATCTGACTTTATTTCTCACAATGCTGAGTTTATATTTCAGAATCTGGAGAAAAAGTCAGAATTGCGAGTTATAAACATGTTTTGCGAGTTTATATCACACAATTTTCAAATTGCAAATTTGCAATTCTGACTTTAGAACTCGCAATTTAGATTATTTCTCGCAATTCTGACTTTAGAACTCGCAATTCTGAAATTTTCTCCAGATTTGGAAATATAAACTCAGAATTGCGAGAAAAAAGTCAGAATTGTGACTTATAAACTCTCAGTTAAAAAGGTCATTGCAGCTTTTTTTTGCAGTTGCGAGTTTATATCACACAAATTTGACTTTCTCGCAATTCTGACTTTAGAACTCGCAATTCAGATTTTTTTCTCCAGATTCTGATATGAACTCAGCATTGTGAAAAAAGTCAAAATTGTGAGTTATAAACTCAGTTAAAAAGGTAATTGCAACTTTTTATAACACAATTCTGATTTTTTTTCTTGCAATTCTTAGTTTATATCACACAATTCTAACTTTTTCGCAATTCCAACTTCCGCAATTCTATTTTTCTCAGAATTGTGAGAGCTCACAATTGCGAGATATAAACTTATTCAGCCTTTATAACTCGCAATTGCGACTTTATATCTCCCAATTCTGATGTTATTTCTGACACAATACTAGCCTTTTCTGAGAATTGTGAAATATAATCTCACAATTGCGAGTTATAAAGTCCGAATTGTGAGATATAAACTCACTATTGCAACAAAACAACAAAAAAAGGTCAAAATTGTGAGATTAAAAAGTTGCAATTATCTTTTTTTATTTTTTATTCTGTGGTGGAAACAAGCTTCCATACATCCCCCAGTAAAGGCAAAATCATTTTATTTTACGAATTTCAAAGAACGGAAAGTAAAAATAGCAAATGTTGGGAAACCAAATCATTTACTATTCAGAAATTCTGCTTGGGATGCAGAGAAGACCTCCAACCGGCCGGATGAATGAATGATTGTTCTGTGAGAGGAAGCTCTCGTTTTGACCTGCTGGCAGACAGAGAGATACTTCTCGAGTGTTTTACAATCATTGATAAATGATTGCTTTAGTTTTAACTTTAGAACTAAACTGCTTTAGCTTTCATATGGTGTATTTAGTCAATTCCACCTAAAGAAGATGCTGTCAGTGAAAAGTAAAGCACATATTGCTGAGAACACTAACACATGTTGTGTTTTTGAGGTTGGTTCACACATGTGATACTGGTGTGTTGGTGTCCAACACGAGGCTTCGCTACCAGCTTAACCTGCAAAACTGTCTTACAAATCCATGAAGGAATAAGCAGGCCTTTCAGGATGGTGAACATAAGAATTCGTCCAAAATGGATTCTGACTTTCCTGCTCAACTCACTACTAGATGATATCACACAACGGGGTTGGTGGATGTTACTTAGTTAGCACTTATATCTATCCACAAAGTATAAATCCATTTTGTGCTCATATAATGTCTAAACATTACTAGCCAAAGGTGCCTGTGGCGTGAGGGAAAAAACTAAGATGCTTCAGTAATGAAAGAAAATCAATGAACTGCTTAATTACTGTTGATATGTCACAATCAAGAATGATGCAAGTATTAGTAATAATTATAGATAGATAGAGTTAAAGATCTAGATCTAAAGTTATTAATAACTTTTCAACTATGTTACTTGAAATGAAGACATGGTGAATAATGAGTAATAAACATTATCACTAGAACATTTTGAGTTGGGGAGGTTAGAATTTTTTTACAGTGTAGTTAAAAAATATAAACAATATTACAATAGAATATAATCTTACTTCAAATATATCAAATAATTTGCACAGTTTTAAAATCAAGTTTCCAATAAATATCTCGAGAGCATTTACGGTCATTCTTGCCTCAACGATCAAAACATGTGAGCAGACAGGATCTTAAACAAAAGACTGTTTCACAGTTACAGGCTTCAGATGAACTCGGTCAAGTCACATGGATCTGTCAAACTACGGGTGGCACCGCACTGTTTCCAGATCAGCATTGTGTTTTGTCTCTCATAATGTTAGAGCTTGGGAAACGCAGAGGAAAAGCTGCTTCTGGATCAGCATGAGGAGGTTATTGTTGATATCCATCAAAAATGTATAATCATAACACACACCGAAATTGATGTTATGGATGGGAACAAAAACTCCACTTTGAGCTAACAAATGAAGAATGTCCGACGGCATATTGAAATATTATGGACATAAATTAAGTGATATTCTCAATAATACACAGCCACTTTAAGAGGAACCGGTGCTTTTAGTTTAACAGCCTTTGATGAGAAATGTAGTGATATTTCATAAACGCAATGTCGGCATTTAACACGAACAGTATATCTTTAAAATCGAGTCCTCCCTTTTCTCCTCCTCTTTTCCCCCTTCCTCTTCCTCTGAACATTTCCTTTGCTCTTTATTTTCTTTTAATGCTTATGTGTATGAGCACTGAACAGGTTAAGATTACATTCAGATTTGTTTCATAACGCACTCAAAAAGTGGAGATTATTAGGCAATACCTTCCAGTTAAATGGTTTTAGGCAAGAGGAAAAGTGTCCGGCACAAGAATAAAGTATCTTCTGTTTCAATCGCAACAAAAACATAGACACACCAGCCAACCAGCACCCGAAATGGGTGTTGGTTTATTACACGTAGCTAATGTTTACGCAGAGGCCCAGGCTTCTGCTCTGGTGTGGGTTCCTAATAAAGTCAACTTATTATGACTGCTGGGGCTTTGGAAAAAAAGGGGCAGCCGTTATATGAATGGCAAGAGGAGGAGTGAGTGCGGAAAAGAGGAATTTACCGTCTAGTCCTGAATTCTGCAGATGTTCAGTCAAGTCACAGCCGAACGCATTTTCAGTTCCCTTCCTTTTGGACTTCAGCTTGGCAGCCTTATTCTTCATCAGGCTTCCGTAACGTATCCAGATCAGAGTAAATACACCTTAAAATCAACCATTGGTCCCACAACGCATGGGATGGGAAGGAGGGGAAATGCGCTCGAAAAGAAAAGAAAAGAAAAGCCCCAAATCAGGAAGTCCACAGTGTCAAACAAAAGAAATCATCCGCTCACATCTTGACTGAGCCACCAAAGATCTGGTGTGGGCGAAGAACTCTGGAGCGGTTCACGCCCAACGTCACTTCATCATCAGGGTCTCTCCTCCCTTAAGCCCTGAACAGAGAGAGGTGAGATTCTGTGTCGAGTCTGAGGGGGAAAAGTTACGACACGAGCTTCTGTCCCACCAAGAAGCTTTGCAGAGGAGACATTTTCCTGTCCTTTCCACTTCTATCTATCTATCCATCTATCTATCTATCTATCCTTTTCGTTCCACGTTGTTCAGGAGGTCATCGTGCTGATGTTGAGTGGAGGCTTGAAATGTCAGAACTTTTTGCAAAGGGGAGGGTAGAAGAGCGAGGGGAGGAGAGAGAAGTAACTGCCTGCTTATTCTTCACCAGTTTGGACATTACCGAACCCCTTTCACCCAACCCCCCCCCCCCCTCCCCCCTCCGGCCACCCCGCTTTCTCTCTTCCTCCCTCCTTTTTTCTTTTTTGTAGCCATGGCTCCAACAGGAAACCTGCTCTCTGCCTTCCTGAACGCTTCCAGAATACACAATTTCCTGTAAAGGGAACCTTGTTTGGAAAACAAAAACAGACCAAGAGAAGGACGTTGGGGAGAGGGACAGCAAGATGGGGGGAGAAAGAGAGAGAGAGAAAGGCAGAACGATGCAGAAAAAACTGGAGAACTTTACAGAGCAGAAGAGAGAGGGGGGGGAAACACAAGGTTCCCGTTAACCACGGCTAGTTAGCCATTTTGAGTGTTTCTTCAACTACAGGCACTTCTATGTCCCACGGGCGGATTTTTATTAAAAATAACAGATACCCTTTTCCCAGATTTTCTGTCTTGGAAACTTTTTAACTGTGACTTATTTATCAAAGTTTTTGCTGCCTTTTATGTCTAGATTTTTGATTGTTTTACTTTTGTCCCAGAATTATGAAAATCCATCATAACAGTATTGCACTCTTAGAACAAAAAAAGGTTCAGTGGGGTTCAATATACCCTGCTGAAAAATCCAGCATAAACCAGCATGAATTCATGGCTGGTTTCTGCTGGTAAGTGCTGGTCTAACTGGAGGACCAGGGGCCGGTTTCACAAAGATAGACTTTGACTATGGCTTAGATATAGTAGATAGTCAGACTTCAGATAGACATCTAAATCAGACTGTTGCACAAAGCACTTAAGACTCTGACTATCTTAAGTAGGACTACACTGCAATGCATTCTGGGTAAATTAAGGCACTTTTCAAAACAAAAAACATGGCGGATCGAGTAAGCACATTCAACCGCTCAGTGCAGTTTACCCCAGCGGAAAATATGTGTTTGTCGGAGGAGTATAACAGTTACAAGGACATTTTACTTGGGAAATTTAGTTGAGAATGTAGTAACAAGAAGAAATGTTTAAATTATGAGCCATTTTCCCTTTTCTTTTGGCTGTTTGTAATGTAACTGATTGTTACTGCTGGTTGCCAAGGTAACAGAGTCTTAGACCTAAGTTAGCCTGGGGTTAAGGTGTCAAAATGTTTTGGTCTAAATTAAGTCAGTCTTTATTTTTGTGAAACAGTCTAACTGGCATTAGACTAGACTATGAGCACATTTTAGACTTGTCTAACACTATAGACCGGTCTAAAATAGCTTTGTGAAACCGGCCCCAGCATAATCATGCTATTCTCAAGCAAAACTGGTGCTGGTGAAGCTGGTTTAATTGTTTTAGTTATGATTATTAATCAAAGTCATCTGACATTTTAAACAGTAAAAAATAAAACTGGTGAAACGTTTCAAAGGATTTGTCTCCGGTTTAAAAGGATCTATAAACAAATGAATTAAAAAAAGCTTGTGTACATTGTAAAACAAAAACTGATATGAAAACAAAGAAAAATGCCAAATAACACCATAATCATAAGCCGTTTGTTCAATAACAGGGGTTATGAGAAGAGCTCTTACAAAGAAAGAGCTATTGATAATGAAAGCTCAAAATGAAAAGTTGCTGATTTTAAAGACTTTAAAAGGTCCTTTGGGAGCTCGCATGTCAAAATCCAGCGGTCAGTCACTGATCCCAAAAAAGTGCACATAGTAAAAGGTCAGGAGCATGACATTTTGTAGTCAAAAGTGATAGCATGCACTTTCAACAGTTGCTGAAAGAGAATTAATTCAACCAAAGTCAAGGGCCAAGTGTCCAACTGAAAGCCACATAAAGAAACACTAATAGACTTAAACAACTATTTCAAATAGACTTAAACAACTTTTAACACATCCGCAAGTTTTGTTGTGGTCTTGCTGGAATCATATAGCACCCAGAAGACAACATACGCTGGTCCACCAGCATCGCAAGCTGGTCCCAGCGTGCAAAACATACCCTATGCTGCATGGTCCACCAGCACAACTGCTTCTCATGCTGGGTACCAAACCATCATCCAGCATCCCATGCTAGAGACCAGCAGCAAAACATACCTTATGCTGGTGAGAAGCAGTGCTGGATTGGCTCAATTTTAAAGAACCATTTATGCCAAAATGTTTCTATACAGTGAGAAATGTCTAAGGGTGTTTTCGCACCAAGGTCCGAACCAAAGTTCATGTTTTGATACATTTTATACTTTCGGTAAGTTTTGGTTTGGTTTCACATTGCAATTCTGCGAGCGCACTAAAGAACTTTACATGACAAACTTGCGTCCTGTCGTCATCATCTGCTGCATCTTTACATTGATCGGTTTGTAAACGGACGTGCGTCTGACGTCAGCGTGTTGTCAATTCGGCGAGTAACTTTGACAAGAATTGAATGAACAGACGCATATCGTTGGCACTATACTGTTATTATTACGGCATTACTCCCTGCAGCACCAACTATACTCCAGGCTAGTTCAAATTCGCCAAATGAACGTCCTCGTTGTGCGAACATTTTATCGTCGCCGGCAGGAAAGGAGGAGAAGAGCAAGCAATCCTGCGGGAACCACCGGAACTTCCTGTAAATGGTCTGAAAGTCCGAACCATACAGAAAATGCTTTCACACTAGAAACGAATGTTTGATCAGTTTGTTCAGTTTGATCCGGACCAAAACTACCTCTTTTCGTCTGACCAAATTCTGTCTGTTTGGTCCGGACCGTGGTCCGGGGGAGGATTCACACCTGTAATTTTAATTCGGATCAAACTGAAAAGTCAGAAAATCCGGACCAAACAAGGTAGGTGTGAAAGGCATAGATATCCATATAAGGCTAGATGTCTTAAGGCGGAGTCTCGAACGGCATCACACCGGCGGCCATCTTGTCACAGGGAAGCTTTCTGGCGAGCTCTGTGGTATCTGAAGTACGGTGATGATCAGCACGAACACAAATCCTCTTATCTCGCTGAAATCTTGACGGATTTACAAACGGTTTGGTTTCTTACAAACGTTATTAACGTGGCTATAATTATGGATGCTTGAACATGTTTAAATATATAATATTATATTTATTGATAAGTATGCAGTGTCATAACTACATCTCTGACGTTTATAACAAACCAAACCGTTTGAAAATCGGTAGAAAATTTAGCAAGTTATGGTTATTTAAAAAGTACATGCACCATTAACACAATTTTACGAGTGAGCGAGCTCCCTGTGGCAAGATGGCCGCCATGTGCGGACGTCGACCTCCATTGGCCAGCAGCGCGGACGAGACATCTAGCCTTTATTATATGATATCTATGGTGAAAGGGCCCTAAATGATTGCATAATACTTTAATGTTTAACGGGTTATTTAAATTTTTTCGACTAATAAAGTTTGTTTACGAGCTGCTTAATTCATACAATTTTATTCAAATGAAAAAATAATTCAAACTAAATTAATTTATTAAACCTGAATCCATAAAATGATCCCATAATTGGAACCCCTAAAAAGTTCTATCTGAAGCGCCTGGCAGAACTCTTTAACGTTCTATATAGAACTTTTTCTTCTATGAGTAAATTTTTCATAGAAGTTATGATAATGTAAACAAAGAGTATAGAAACTGACCATTTCAATATTTACTGTATACAGTATGTAAACGACTTGCAGTATGTCTGGTTTTGACCGTCGGGGGATCAACATTCTTGCCATTCACAAGGTTTTTTCAAAAGTTAGTGTAGTTGGTTACCAACAAGCCAAACAAGTCAATAAAGAACATGCTTGAGATGAAATATGAGATCCATCCATCCCTTATCCAAACCGCTTTTATCCTTATATTAGGGTCACGGGGGGCTGGAGACTATATGAAATACTGAAATGTGATGTTTAAAGAAAATAAAGAATAGAGTATTTATTATTGTGCATCATTTTCAGCCAATCTGTAATGTTGTCGAATGATTCAAAAAGTGTATTTTTTGTGTGTATTTAATATTGTTCAGAGAAATACAAATGTGTGACCATAGATATGTATACGTAGATGACATATTAGACCGATGAGGCATCTATGTATTTACTTCTATGTGTGTGACAGTCAGCAAAGAGGAATTTTGCTGTGATCTGAGAGGAAGGAAGTATAAAGGATCTGGGACAGTATATGCTGACAAACTTAGCCATGCAAGCGCAAGCAGTAACCTTGACATTATTAACATAATAGATCCACCAAGTAAGGCAGCATCCATCTTCTACGATTTTAAAACTGTTCATATGTCCAAAAGGCTCATTCTCATTGCCATTTGTGTGTGTGAGAAAATGTCAGGAGGTTTATTATTCATTTATAAAGGTTGTTGTTAAACTTTTATGGTCATAATACTAGGGCAGATTCTAACCCCAACCCTCAATATTCAGACACTGGTTAACCAATATACTGTAGGCTTGCGGACGCCAAGCCTTTGATCAAGCCTCTCTTTACTGTAGACTTCTCAGGTTTAGGTTTAATCAATACATTTTTTATTTAAAGTTGATTTGAAGTCAATTGACTTTTTAATTTGAATCCAATTTTATGAATAAAGCAGCTCGTAAACATACTTTATCAGTAGGAAAAATGTAGATAACTCACTATATGTACACATTTCTGCAGCAGATGAAAATGTTATTCATAAAGTGAAGTGACGGAAGACAAGGTTGCCTTCAGAGAAGTTTTGTCGATGTACAATACATTCAAAGGTTTGAGGTGGGTAAAAACATTTTGAAGTCTCTTCAAAAATGTGGATTTTGTTTTTAATATTTTGAAATATTATTAAAATTTTTAATAGCTGTTTTCTATTTGAATATATTGTAAAATGTAATATATTCGTTTGATCAAAGCTGAATTTTCGGCATGATTACTCCAGTCTTCAGGGTCACACGATCCTTCAGAAATCATTCTAATATGATGATTTGCTGCTTAAGAAAAAAAATCTAATTAAACCGCAATACATTTTATTTTGAATTCTTTGATGAATAGCATTTTTTCTTGTAAAATTATAGATTCTTTACTGTTTTTTTAAATCAATTTAAGGATAAAATAATTGAAAAAACATAGTAAAAGATGGGGAAAATATGCTTCTAATTTTACTTGATACATTACAAATGCTGCTTTATCAGAAACATTTCTTCGAATGGTTTTTCTTAGCAGGCGCAGAAAGCATTATTATCAACAGACAAAAAAGGGATCCTTTCAAATATGGCATTTAAAAAAAAATCAGACCACAGATTAAAGCATTTAGAGCATAAGAACAGACACTTTTTTGTGTCAAGCCACCATGTGCCAAAGGTTGTTCTTCCTATAGAGCAGCCCTGAATCATGTGACAGGAGCAAACAAAGGGCGAATTCAATCGGATGCCTGTCAGACAATCCCAGTCCATGATGTAATAGAGTGAAAACTGTCTACTTTTTCAATAGCCTTGGCTCCATATGTGTTTTCCCATTAATTTTCTCCATGGGAATAACAAATGCTTGAAAAAAACTAATATATATGCAGACTGAGGAGCTTTATGGGAGTGGACAATTACTGCTACTCTACGCTCTTTTGCCAAAACACTAGCCACAAGTTTCATTACTCCAAACAAAAGAATACTGCCCGTTTCCCAACATGCATTCTTAAACAGTCTGAGTCTTGTCATCATCAACCGACAATGTTCAATTTCAATCATCAAACAGAGGATGCATGACATTACCCAGATGTATTCTTGATACTGAGGAATGAGGATGCATTGGATGCTGTGTCCGAAATCACTCCCTGTCCCCTACATACAGTGTACTAGGCTATAGGGTGTTGGCCATTTTGTAATGGTGACTGAACAACTTTGTGCTCTAAAATTGTTCATTCATACACTTGCTGAAGCACTCGGAAATATTGTATATGAGTTAAATGCACATAAACGCCACCACAACGTCTCAGGCCTAACTCTTTTCCCACCAGCGTTATTTTTAAAAAGTCGCCAGCCACCACCAGCATTTTTTAATTTTCACAAAAATATGTTGGTTATGAATATCTGAACATGCAAATAGCCTATATCAAAAGATAGAACAGAGCCTCTGCTTTAAAAGAAAAGTTGTATTCAAACTTCGGGCATTTTTTTTATCAACACTTGACGGTGGGTAACGTTACGTTTATTAAAAAAAGCAACATTCTGAACAAAAATCGGAGAAAATCGCACTACAATGTGCGCAAGCAATGCTTTTATCGCTTGTTTCTGCTCTCTTTTTGTGCCTGCTTTCTAATCTAGAGATTCAGAAGATAACAGCGCCCCCCATATAACAGTAAAAACATGGAAAGCAGGAAAATTCCATCAATGGTGGGGAAAGACTTAATTGGGACTAGGAAACTCTGGATTTTCTTTGAGCTTAGGTGTGTGTCAGTGAGAAACATGGCGGGATACCACAATACTTACAGGTATTTAGCAGTGACATTGTCAGGCTGTTTTATTTCAAACAAAATAAGCTAATAGCCTGCTAATAGATGACATGATCGCATTGTAATATGACAATTTAATATGTAGCCTAACGATTAAGTTTGTAGTGACTTCATAAATGAATTAAAAACAAAAAAGCAAAACACACCTGATGATGCATTCTTTGTTCTTCATATTCTAGAAGTTTCGGGAGGCTAGCAATAGCGAGCTAGCTTTGAAAGCATGAGATACCACCCTCCCTTCAGAGCGTCTCTAAAGCCACGCCTCCTCCAAAGCACGAGAGACGGCATTACTACCTCATGTCTCAAAGCACATACCATTACAATATATTATAAATATAATGAACATAAAGAACTTAAAGAGCACTGACCTGTACCACCTGACAGCTGCAGATTTATTTCAGCGTTGTGTTGCCATTGAAACGCATAAATTCGAGTCACGGACCGCTCCGAGTATAACGTCACGGTTTTCCATCTCTTCCAAATGACGGTAACGTTAGTTATGGTGTGAACAGCATGAGCTGGTTGTTTTGGTTCACGAGGAACTGTAACAGGCGGCTGGTGTTTCAATTGCGGCACTCGTTTAACTGCACGTCTGTCTAACTCTGTAAAGCATGTAAATACTTCATTTATAAATGCAGGATTTTTGAAAAACCCTCCATCCTTTCCTCATTTTATTAATGAATTTAAATATTTTGTTGCTTCTTCGTACCCTTTCAAATGAAAAAGCTTACTTCTTTATGAGCTAAGTGCCTATAGCTCCTTACCCCTGTCAAGAACTTACTTTTCTATAAATGTTGTTCTTTCAATTATTTAAATAGTATTATTGAATTAATTAACTCATTTTTATTTTTTTATTCCTTGCCTTTTATGATTGTACATTTGATACGAGACTTCATCGCCGTTACTTAATTTGCAACTATAAGAATTGTAAATAGTTAATATTGTTTGTTCAATGCCTATTTTATTTTTTTGTTGTTGTTGTTGTAAATTCGTTTATTTTTTCAATAAATAAAATAAATAAATATCATGCTGAAGACGTGTGATTCGGACCAAATGCAATGATTGGAAGAACATTGTATGGTCATATGCTTTCTCCAGACGACATAGGCTACATTTAGGCCTACCACTTAATGTTAGTGATTGCTATCAGGATGTGAGGAGTTTCAACCAGCATAACAAAAAATATTTCTGGAACAAATCACCTACCCTTCCTTACAAAAACAAAAAACAAAAAAAACAAAACCTAACTGACTCGTAATAGCGACTTCCAAACTCGTAAATACGAACTTCCCTTCTCATTCATACTTCTCCTTATATTAGTTAAAATATAAACCACTTGAAGGAGTTAATGAAAACCAGTGAGGGAATTTGGACAGTGACTTTTATGCCTGCAATACCATATATGATCTAAGAATATTTACTACTCATATTTTTGTTGATTGGTCATGATAAATTTAAATTATTTATCACAAATACATGTATTATAAGAGGACTATGTATGTATATTCGATGCAATTAATTTTTATAGAGGACACATTAATTAGCCTATTCATTTTAATTTGACATATTTTGATAATATAATATTTAAAATAGTATATTCTGTGAATAATTCTGAAAGTTACCTCTTTCATTTTATTTGTTACATGACATGTATTTCACACGTGTTTCCATTTATAAACAGGCCACAGTCGGCTTTATTTTCTGTTAATATTCCAATTAATGACACTAGGGGGAGTAGGAAGATCCCGAGACTCCTGAACTCATCTCATCATATGACTCTTCACAGAAACTATTTATTCCTTAATGAGTAAAACTTTAACACCAAAACTACTGAATGCACATTTGATGCACAAATAAATGCAGAATTTGCATTTGTACTCTGCATCAAATAGTAGTCAACATTTGAAGTGGATCAAAACCTTTCATCAAAGTTATACATTAATTTTGAACAATACCGTTCTTGTAGGACAACTTTGATTAACTTTTTTGATCCACTTCAAATGTTGACATATATACATATATATATACACACACACACACACACACACACACACACACAGGCATATATATAAATATATATATACAGTGAGGAAAATAAGTATTTGAACACCCTGCTATTTTGCAAGTTCTCCCACTTGGAAATCATGGAGGGGTCTGAAATTGTCATCGTAGGTGCATGTCCACTGTGAGAGACATAATCTAAAAAAAAGATCCAGAAATCACAATGTATGATTTTTTAACTATTTATTTGTATGATACAGCTGCAAATAAGTATTTGAACACCTGAGAAAATCAATGTTAATATTTGGTACAGTAGCCTTTGTTTGCAATTACAGAGGTCAAACGTTTCCTGTAGTTTTTCACCAGGTTTGCACACACTGCAGGAGGGATTTTGGCCCACTCCTCCACACAGATCTTCTCTAGATCAGTCAGGTTTCTGGGCTGTCGCTGGGAAACACGGAGTTTGAGCTCCCTCCAAAGATTCTCTATTGGGTTTAGGTCTGGAGACTGGCTAGGCCACGCCAGAACCTTGATATGCTTCTTACAGAGCCACTCCTTGGTTATCCTGGCGTGTGCTTCGGGTCATTGTCATGTTGGAAGACCCAGCCTCGACCCATCTTCAATGCTCTAACTGAGGGAAGGAGGTTGTTCCCCAAAATCTCGCAATACATGGCCCCGGTCATCCTCTCCTTAATACAGTGCAGTCGCCCTGTCCCATGTGCAGAAAAACACCCCCAAAGCATGATGCTACCACCCCCATGCTTCACAGTAGGGATGGTGTTCTTGGGATGGCACTCATCATTCTTCTTCCTCCAAACACGGTTAGTGGAATTATGACCAAAAACTTCTATTTTGGTCTCATCTGACCACATGACTTTCTCCCATGACTCCTCTGGATCATCCAAATGGTCATTGGCAAACTTAAGACGGGCCTTGACATGTGCTGGTTTAAGCAGGGGAACCTTCCGTGCCATGCATGATTTCAAACCATGACGTCTTAGTGCATTACCAACAGTAACCTTGGAAACGGTGGTCCCAGCTCTTTTCAGGTCATTGACCAGCTCCTCCCGTGTAGTTCTGGGCTGATTTCTCACCTTTCTTAGGATCATTGAGACCCCACGAGGTGAGATCTTGCATGGAGCCCCAGTCCGAGGGAGATTGACAGTCATGTTTAGCTTCTTCCATTTTCTAATGATTGCTCCAACAGTGGACCTTTTTTCACCAAGCTGCTTGGCAATTTCCCCGTAGCCCTTTCCAGCCTTGTGGAGGTGTACAATTTTGTCTCTAGTGTCTTTGGACAGCTCTTTGGTCTTGGCCATGTTAGTAGTTGGATTCTTACTGATTGTATGGGGTGGACAGGTGTCTTTATGCAGCTAACGACCTCAAACAGGTGCATCTAATTTAGGATAATAAATGGAGTGGAGGTGGACATTTTAAAGGCAGACTAACAGGTATTTGAGGGTCAGAATTCTAGCTGATAGACAGGTGTTCAAATACTTATTTGCAGCTGTATCATACAAATAAATAGTTAAAAAATCATATATTGTGATTTCTGGATTTTTTTTTTTAGATAATGTCTCTCACAGTGGACATGCACCTACGATGACAATTTCAGACCCCTCCATGATTTCCAAGTGGGAGAACTTGCAAAATAGCAGGGTGTTCAAATACTTATTTTCCTCACTGTATATATATATATATATATATATATATATATATATATATATATATATATATATATATAGCTAACCATTTCCAACAGTATTTCTCAGAGATAGTCCTCTTATAATACATTTATTTGTGATAAATTATTTAAATTTATCATGACCAATCAAACATAAATGAGTAGTAAATATGCTTAGATCATATATGGTATTATACCAGCAAACTTGTATACAACCTATTTCACAAAAGAAAAAAAGCTGCAGTCTTTGTTGAATGCCATTCTTTATTGCAGTATTAACATCAGTAAACTGGCTTTCTCAATATCGCACACACAGGTTCAACACTGCATGAGAGGAGAGCACTTTCCATGAAAAGGGCACACAAACAGGCGTAAAGTTTCCTTTTCAACAAAGACTTATCAGACGAAGTGCTAAACCTTCAGAAAAACCTCAAGATGTCAAACTGTATATATTATTTAAACTAAAGAATAATTATAATTTTTTTTAAATCACAATTTCAAGGGGGCTGTCGAGATATTCAGTGGGATTAAAGGTACTCGTGTGGTGATTTCATGGCAGTTAACCATTTATATAAAATATAATTTCCCATTCCATAGAACATGATTTCTGCCCTTACTGCTATACAAAAATTAACAGGATCCCAATTTGCACCCTATTCGTGGAAAATTCTGATTAATGTTCACAAACCTTTGCCCATGATTTTTTTTTTCACAGTATAAAATTCATATAATGTTCACAGTTACAACACCCAAATCATTTAAATGTGCACGTGCCACAGAATGTAAAGTAAAAAACTGAGTTAAGATGATTTTATGTGATACCAGGTTTTCTGAAATAATAATAATAATAATAAATCTTCATTTTCTGAAATAAAAATCAAATTATGACAAAAACGTAGTAGAAAACAAGTAAAATGTTATTTAATTTGATCTTCATGCACTGTTTCAGCTTAGGGTTTGATTTCCTAGAGTGCTTGATTTCCATTTGTCAAGTTTCAGCAGAACACTAGATAATGACCATGTCGACTATACAGATTCTTGGAGTTCATGATCGTCCACATAAAATCCAAACTTGCATTTCGGTCCCCACATTCATCAATCAGCTGGTTTGATAAGATGGCCAATATTGTATTGAAATTCAGCGTGTCAAGATCAGCTTCAAGTCATACTCGGCTTCTGGAAAGTTTCTGTGATGTATGAATCATTCGAAGGTTTTTATATATAAACCCCGACAGGACAGCCCATTATGATATTATGCTAAGTAATCACAAGTCTTTTTTCCCTCTGATCATAAAGTCAGTATATTAACCACCCAGTTTTATGAGTGAACAGCCGTTCTGTCTTAAACATTGGCCTAAATGTAAAATAATAAACCCATCTACAGCTACATTTCACTGAAATGAAACTGATTAAACATTATCCCTGGACCCAAACACCCACTAATAATCTACAAGTTTCCACCGGACCGATATTAGAGGCATGTTCAGCTGAAATCAACATCATAGAACATGCTCTGCCCATATACATCTATATCAATATTTTAGCCTATACTGTACATAATAACATATCTCTTCCGACCAGTCAGGTACAGCTCTCTTGTTTTCCATTACTCTTGTTTTGCCATATTCTGTGATGACCTAACTGAATACAAGCCATACAGGATGCATTATTGTGAAACTAGAAGTTCACTAGAAGTAATGAATATTAGATTCGTTTTTTAATTTCAATCATGAAAGGTATACCTGATTGGATCTATTTAAATTCTACTTGACTATTGTAATACTTTAAACGTAGTGTTTGATCAGTATTCTGGCCATTTTATCTTACAGGTCAGATCGGTAAGTGCACCCTGGGGTGGAGAAACAACACCTGGTGTTAGCTCTGGCAGGCACTGGTGAATGCTGTGTTTCAATGCTAGCTGTCTCTTGAGTATCCAGACTCACGGCTCAGTGAGCACGCTCAGGCTGGCCGACGTCCACGGTGATGTTGATGAAGAGTGGGGCTCGGTCGATAGACAGGACCTTGTAGGAACAGGAATTCAAACCATCCTTCTTCCACATCTGGGGAGTACGGCGTAACAGCTGCATCCTGTGAAAGCAAAGCGTTAAATGCCACACTGAAACTACGCATCTCTTCAGTAGCTATGTTTCCATCCAAAGTTGCACATTTAACTTGTGTGAAAAATTGGAATAATGGCATAAAAAAAATTGTGTTCAAAAAAAAAAAAAAAAAAAAGAAGTCACTTCCTGTGAAATTGGCACAAAATATCTGTAATAAAAATGGAAGTTGCTGCAATAGAGCAACCACTGTGGCTCTTTCCTCCTCCATCATAAATGACTTGTGTCTCAGAGCGCGCAGACGAAACGCAATAAACGCTGTCATGTTGTCTTGCGTTCGGATGCCTGGTGTTTGAGAACGCAATCATGAGAGACCGGTCTGGGAGGGAATTAAACCACATTATTCTGATGACAGACTTTGCCTCAGGCATTTCAGAATGACCAAACCAACATTTGAGAATTTGATTGGTCTGCGCCTCTGCGGGTTAGTCCAATCAATCACATCCTCTGTTGAGGTAAAGTCACATGAGTTTTCTGTTGCGCATTGAGTTTATTCTGTAAATGTTTCCATCATAGTTTATGCGCATGTCTTCTTATCAGATGAAAGCCCAATGTCCTATAGTTGTGATAAGCAAATACATTGATTTGATTGAAATGAACACCCACTATCCCACCAAATGTGGGTGAAATCCAACAGTGGCAGGTAACTATCAACTCACTTGCCAATGTGGTGGGCTAAGATTGATAAATTCACTTGCGATATCATGGCTACCCGCTTGCCTCCAACATTTGCTAAACGAAGCATAACAGTACACTTACATGGAGACAAAGAGGCCGATTTTCAACCTGTTCTTGATAACTAGGCATCTGAGAACAGGGTATCTGTGGGTTTTTAAAATCTAATTTAAGGCTTTTAGGGTGTGTTCACACTTTCGCCTGGGTCATTTTGGTCTGGACCAAAGAAACAAAAACAAAAAAGCACTCCTGGTCCGCTTAGCGTTCACATTGCCATCTTAACACCGAACCTAAAGGCATAGGGATATGTTCACAACCTGATTGGTCGGCTTTTATGACACATTGCCTATTTTGAGACGGAACTTACCGAACATCCAAACAATGCTGTGTTCTGGGATAAATGCGCTCGTATGTGCATTAGATATGATATACATATGATATTATTTTGACCAGCTGAGAACTCGTGTTTTGGCTTGTAGAACTTCTGGATGACTGGTAACTTAAAATCAGTAGGCAAATTTGCTGATGAGTGAAAAAGTTAACTTCAACCCTGTTTGGCTTGTATAGCAACACACTATGACATCAGTGCTCAAACAGGTGCCACAGATTTCCTTTAGGCGGTTTTCACATTTTTAGCATTTTAATTAAAATTTTTCATGGACAGGAAATATAATTGAACTGTTGTAATAGCTTATAACTTGTACAGTACATATTTTATCTAAACCATAATGTTTTAGTATGGTGACTATGTAAGACACTGGATGTCTCAACCTCATTTCCCTAAATCTGAGTAAGACTGTGTCAGTTTGTTTTGCTTCCAGATCACACCCCTTGGAAGAATTGCATCTGACAATTAATGGTCAAAATATTGCCCAGGTTAAAGAAGTAAAATATCTGGGACTAATCCTGGACTCCCATTTATCATTTGAAAGTCATGTCAAAAAGATTACTAGAACAGGCAGGGCAAACTTGCACAGTTTCAGAATCATACGGGACTGTTTACCATTTCATGCGGCAAATACATTTATGCATGCAATGATTTTCTCCCACCTCAGTTATTGTATAACCTCCTGGTCACAGGCAACAGCCTCAACAATCAGGCCTTTAAGACTGATTTATAACAGAGCACTAAAAATATTAGATAAAACATCTGTCAGAACACACCATTGTGGAGTATTGCAGAGGTTAAACTTTTTAAACTTCGAAAATTGTATAAAATTTTGTAACTTGAAATTAATGTATAAATGTCTGCACAATCAAGCCCCTGATGTTCTCAGACGACACCTAGTCCCACTTCGATCAGTGGGCTCCATCACACGAGGAGCTGCTAATGGAAAAAATGTGAAAGTGCCCGTTAGAAAAAAGACCTTCGGACAGTCGGCCTTTACTGTCCAGGGTGCTAAACTCTGGAACTCCTTGTCTACCGAGCTGAAACAGAACTTAGATCTGGGGGCTTTTAAAAATGAATTAAAGCGTATTTTAAAACGAGATCAAGTGTGCAATCATTTTTAGTTAGCGCGTAAATGCACATTCTTTATGTAATGTCAGAATTAAGTAATGTTACTGTAAATGTAATTGAATTTTTTGTACTTTTTGTATGTATGTGAAAAGCCCTTCTAGGGACGGACATTGCAAATTAGCCTTGGCTATAAATGTTGTAGTGTGGTACAGGTTTATTGTTCACACGTGTCCCTATTAAATAAAATTAAATAAATACATTTCCTTGTTGTAATGTAACAAATTAAAGCTCTCAAAAATGTTCCTCACTTTAGCTGTGGTCTCTTGCAAGACCAGAGTAACACTAATATTGCAACATTTATTACTCATTCACACTTGACCTGACCTGTCTTTATTGACTTGATTGCCGCTGTCTCTCTTGTGAAAGACCATGGTGTAGCGCGCCACTTCAGGAGACGGCCGCAGTATCGTCATTTTCTGAATCTGCACCCTGAAAAACACGGTTCTATTAAAATCATCAACAATGAGAAGTATACAGCAATGCTCAGAGATAGTATCAACGGCAATGAACTTTTCCCTTCACTCAACACTCAAGTACAAAATGGCTTTGCATTTTTCATGTCTTTTTGGGGGGTTTTGATGATTAAAAAACAAAAATGAATTGAGCCATTTTGCACCAATTTTTTTTCAGCACTCTTTGGCCAAATGAGAGATGAGAAATGAGAGAACTTCAAAACTGCTACATGCATCTATATTTTAGATAATTTTCAAAATGTTGTCAACCTGAACTGAAAAGCAACATTTAATTTTGGTCATTTTGTCTACTTTAGAAGAAAATAAATAGTAGTCAGTGGGTTTTAATCAGCGTGTGGAACTTGTGCACATCCTAAACGGTGTCCTTCTAAGTTCATCTTACCTTATCCTCAGGTCATCGTCCTCTCCACCCCAGCCCCAGTAAGAGTTTGGGAAGCCATTCACCATGTGGAACTGCTCCGTCGTCATGGCCGAAACCCCCCCAAAGTAACCTTTGTATCGGAGTCTGGGAAGTCAGTGGCAAAAAGTGATGAATGTCTTTTAAATATTTAACAAGAACTATAGCATGTCATTTCACAAAATAACTCAGTGATGCAATTAAGAAATGACTTAGGGTACATTATATTTGATGTAGCTGAATACTAATGGAGAACAGAGAATATCAAGCGTTTATCTACCATATTTTGAAAAACAGGGGATAGCATCTCTGAGATGCTTAATACAATACAACCTACCTGCAATCTCCCTTAAAAACTGAGTGAGCTGGAGAAATAAATGAATGAGAAATAAATGACCTGAGGCCCGTTGGAAAAATTGCTAAGACTAGTTTTACAAGTTAGTCACCACATTTTTTTTCTTAAAGACTGTTCATAACTTTTTAAAAGTCAGTTACATAGTTTAGATACTAGCACTTAAGACGCAGTCTTAACATAATGGCTATGTTTTTGCAACTGGCCGCTGGTCTTAAAAATCACACAACCTTTAAATAAGCCCTAGTTTTCGGGGGACAACCGAAGTGGTATAACTTGACAGTTCACAGTAAACAATTCTTTTAGCTTCTTTCGTGTCATAAAAATATCTTAAAACAAAATACAATTATCTACATATATAACAGGTTAATTGATTGCTAGGTTAAAAACAAATGTTAATCCCTCTAAGATTTAGTGATTTTTGAAATCGCAGAATTTAATGCAAAAATCAAGGAAGCGATTGTCGTATTTCTGCAATTTTTCCAGAAAGAATGTTAACCTAAGTGGAGGACAAGCAATATTAGCTTATCAAAATTCATAATGAATGTGTTCAACTGTCCTGCCTCTGATTTACAGTACATTCTATCTATTAAAGTAAGCAGATTTAAGTGCCTTAAAGGAAAGAAAAATTCCATCATTTTGGGTTTCAAAAATCCATAAAAATCACAGTGAAATCCAGGTGGCAACACGTGCCAAAGACTTTTGCACAGAACTTTAAACAGAATCTGTATAATGTGTACAGAACTAAACTGAACAAATACTGTTGATGCAAAGATGTCACACTTTCGGACACTGACAGCTCATCACAAAAACAGATGTATGAGGCTTGACCCATTCAGAAATAATAATAATAATAATTATTATTATTTGTTACATTTATATAGCGCTTTTTCTGAGACCTCAAAGCGCTTTACATAGATGGGGGAATCTCCTCAACCACCACCAATGTGCAGCATCCACTTGGATGATGCGACGGCAGCCATATTGCGCCAGAACGCCCACCACACACCAGCTTACTGGTGGAGAGGAGACAGTGATGAAGCCAATCAGTATATGGGGATGATTAGGAGGCCATGATGGACAGAGGCCAAGGGGCAAATTTTGGCCAGGATGCCGGGGTTACACCCCTACTCTTTTTTGAAGGACATCCTGGGATTTTTAATGACCACAGAGAGTCAGGACCTCGGTTTAACGTCTCATCCGAAGGACGGGCACTGGTCTGTCTCTCCATGTAGTTTTTCCCACCAGCCCTGTGGTCCGTAATCTATGCTTTGAAAACAGCTGAATTACTGAAAAATTTTGTTAAACTAGTATTGTTACTACTTGTCACTTCTGTTGCTTTAAACTGACAGTATTGCTAACTGATTACAGTGTTGTATTTCTAACCCACATGTTGTTGGGGCAAAGCCCAGAATGGTCTGTAACGTGTTTGTTAAATGAAGACAGTAATACTCACTTGTAGCCAGTGGAATTCCTCCCCACTACTAAGTGCTTAGGCTGTTCCCCACACATGTATAAGTTATGATCATTCTCAGGAACCAGATCAACATCATGGAAGATAAAACAGTCCCAGTTCAGGTCTTTCAGGGCCTCGAGGTAGCCAACATTTAATAACTTTGCCCTGTTAAATGTAGCATCTCCAGCCTATAGGACAAACAGACACATACATTTTACACACACACAGTTTTTAGACGTGGGCAAATCTTGTTATGACTTCCTTTATATTCCTCTGTTAAAGAGAATTGCGCTGAGACTTGGTTTTCTCGAAGTTACACAAAAGTATAATAAAGGCTAAACACAAGGAACTTTGTGGAAATTACCAACATTTTTTGTTTGGAATGTGGAATGACAGAGGAGATGAACTGCTTGCTCCATTTATAAGGAAATGACAGAAGGAAGAATATATGTGTAAAAACAATTATCACATATACACAAAAAAATGGGTTTGTCCCCAGTGCATCATATGAGAAAATGGATATTTTAGGTGAGTGTTTGATTATTACTTTCTGTGTTTTAATATTACAAAAAGGTGATGTAGTGTGGCACACTGGCAATTAATCTTGTTTTGAACAACTGAACTACTTATCACTACTGAAAAATGTAGTTCAACTAGTGGTGTAACTACTTTTAGCTACCCCTCAATACTTTAGTATGCAAGTAGAGAGACAGAACTGTAAAATGGGTTTGATCAGATTAAGCCTTAAAAAGGGTTACATGACAGTGATCAGTTTAAGACAGAATACATTACTGATGCAAAATAGTATAATACTGACAATGATTATAATAATATATTACTGTTACATAGTTAAAAAAATAAAAAAAACACCAGTGAGAATGGAAAGCGGACAAAGTAAGACAAATGTTTCAACATTAGTAAATACTGTGTTACAGTACGGAAATGATTATTTATGTGATTCTACCCCCGTGAAATGTTTACCAAGGACGATAACAGCACAGAGAAACAATATAGTTGGAATCACTTTCAGAACAATTGTTTTCCAGCTGGTGAACGATAAAAACAATGACGAAATCGGAATCCATCCTGCTTTAAAGAGCTTAAGTATTTAAGTAGTTATAGTTGTTGTTCTTGGAGTGAATGGGCCTTTAAAGAGTTGTTATTTTAAGCAAGAAAAGAATTATTGTTGTAAGCGCTTAACAGAATTACTGACAGAGCTTTTGGCAAAAAAATTTATGGCATGAGGATGTGTACCTTTCAAAAGACCTTGAGCTTCAGCGTCTATCATTTTTACTTCACCTAACCTTACATTTCCTCAGTAAAAATTGTACAATGCTATACATTTGTTTTACCAGCATCAGCTGGTGGTACTGTTGTTAAAAGTGTCATATCATGATATCAAAGTTGATTTTAATACGAAAACATTTCAGAACTCAAAACTCCCTCTTCAGTCCAAAAGACCATATGTTGACATTAAGCTGCAAAAACAGACTGTTATGAAATGTGTGACTATCAGACTAAACACATTATCACATAACTGCCCACATTCACAAGTCAAAAATGGTAATTCAGTGGCTAGAAACTTGGCTTCCTCAGTCCCAGTGTAATAATGAGGAGAAGACAACAATACCATCATTCCAGTTTTGGTATAACTAAAGAACAAAAAGAGTATCATCCAAATGGACTTATTTTTAAACAGTTTGTTTGATGAATGTGTGTAACAATGTGCAGCAGACTTTGCAAACAGACTTATTTAAGGATGGGCCAGTGCAAACTATAATGGACGCCAAAGCAAAGCCATTAGTAAACACTGTTACGCATTTCACATATGAAGAGGGCGTTTATGTAAACCGCAATTAAAGCAAATAAATGGTTCCGTTTAAAGTCACAGAGAAGGTAGGAAATGGTCATAAAAAACTAAATTATGTTTTTGGTCCAAGAAACCTTTACTAACACCTGAACCCACTAGAAATGGCACCAAGAAAGTCATTCTGGAAGCTTCATTGGCAAATCCTAGCCAATAAATGATTATATGACTACAAAAACTCTCAACTTCCGCCAGAGCTAATGGGAGTTTCGCCTACCTGGTGAATGACATAGATGGCGTAGTGAAGCTGCTGTCTCTGTAAGAAAGGGTGAAGGTGGTAGAGGAGGTAGAGCAGGTGCTTCTCCCGGTTTCGGTGCGGGATGAGGATGGCCACGCTCTGTCTGGCCGTACAGTCAGAGGGGTTATATTGACCCTCCACGACCTCCCCGTTTTCACTCTCTACCTGCTCCATCGTCAGCGAGGGCTCAAATGACAGCTTTAAAGAACCTCCTGTGGAGCAGAAAAAGCAGAAAAAATAATAAACCGCAAGTAAGTGAAAGGCCCACAACCCAGGTGCAGTCTTTAAATACAGCACCAGCTGGGGCCCACATTAATTACAGGGCCCCATCTTTGGAAACAAGCCCAAATTAGCAAGCAGCTGTGGGACGAAAAAACAGTAATGTGTAAACATTGACATTCACATAGAGGTGGCTGTGAGATTCTCACACATTTCTCTCAGAGTTGCAGTTTCATGGTTTATCATCTTTACCCAGTATTATCAGCTCATTTTGCACAGATTTCCAATGTTTAGAAGATATGCTAAAAAAAAAATATATATATATATATATATACACTGACTGTATATCCACATGTAATTCCAATTCGGTATAATTTATTTTTTCCATGAAACAAAATGAGATGTAATGGACAAAACAAATGCGCTTCTACTTCGTTACTGTACTTAAAGGGTTAGTTCACCCAAAAATGAAAATTCTGTCAGTAATTACTCACCCTCATGTTGTTCCAACCGCGTAAGACCTTCGTTCATCTTCGGAACACAAATTAAGATATTTTTGATGAAATCTGAGAGCTGATAACTTCTCCGTAGGATGCTAGGTGGCCCAAACTTGCTGGCCCAGAAAAGTTATTAAAGAGATCGTTAATATAGTCCAAGTGACTACAGTGGCTCAATCTTAAGTATATCAAGCGACGAGAATACTTTTTGTGCGCAAAAACAAACAAAAATAACGACTTTATTCCACTATTCATTTCCTTCTCTCTGGGCCTCGTAAGTGTTTTTGCGCAGCGCGTCTGTGTTACACGTCACCACGTAGGCTCACTATTGGCCGACGCTGGTCATGTGTGTGACGCGCAGCGCAAAAACACTACGCAAACCAACTAGTGGCCCAGAGAGAAGGAAATGAATAGTGGAATAAAGTCGTTATTTTTGTTTGTTTTTGCGCACAAAAAGTATTCTCGTCGCTTGATATACTTAAGATTGAGCCACTGTAGTCACTTGGACTATATTAACGATCTCTTTAATAACTTTTCTGGGCCAGCAAGTTTGGGCCACCTAGCATCCTACGGAGAAGTTATCAGCTCTCAGATTTCATCAAAAATATCTTAATTTGTGTTCCGAAGATGAACGAAGGTCTTACGCGGTTGGAACAACATGAGGGTGAGTAATTACTGACAGAATTTTCATTTTTGGGTGATCTAACCCTTTAAGTAAAATTTTCAAGTATCTTTACTTTATCAGAGATTTTAATTTTAAAACCACAGTCCAAAGAGTAATATCATACCTCATAAAAACACTTTCTTATTATATAAAACTGAAGAAATTGACACTTTTCAATTAACCTGTTGAATCGGTTCGTGAATCGCACTGAATGATTCATTGGTGAATTGGACTGGTCCGACCGCAGCTGTTCTCGCTCCAGTCAAAGAGAGTTAACAACTCGCCAAATTGTTCATCCCATAATCCTCAAAATTTGAGTGTGTGCGCGACAGATGGTGTGAAAAAAAATAACTTACTAAAGCCAAATTTTTGTAATCACGAAAATGATTTGTAATCACTGTAAATGGAAATCATATTTAGGTCTTGACTATCAGTTATTTGTAAACTAAATCTGCTGCAAACTGATGAGCTGTTTAAAGCCCATTGTATGAAACACTTGAATGTGGACATTGCATCCACTGAACTGTGATGAGCAACATCGCCACTATGACGAGAAAAAAACAGGTTGAGCATTCTGTCCTTTATAGGGTCATATCTTGTGACATCACAATCTGTTTTTGGTTCGTTTAGATGTGGTTGGTCAATGTTGTGTTCTTTTTAAAGGGTGTGTTCACATTTGGCATGTTTGGTTGGATTAAAACGAACCCCGGTGCGATTGCTCTGTTAGTGCGCTTCATCTGAATAAGTGTGAACGCTGCCATCTGAACCCTGGTTCCCCAAACAAGCGGACCGAGACACTGAAAAGATGAGTCTCGCACTGCTTCCAAACGAACTCTGGTGCGGTTCTAATGAAATATGAACACAACACGTACCAAAGACATGTAAACGAACCAAAAACAGGACATGATGTCACAAGATGCAACCCTAAAAAGGACAGAATGGTCAAGCATGCCTGTTTTTTCTCATCATAATGGCGATGTTGCTCATCACAGTTCAGTACAGGCATCAGAACCGTGTCTCCTCACAGCAGATCTTTGTGTGTGTGTGTGTGACGGAGGGATTCCTGCCGCTGTTTTGACTCCTTTACACATGTTATGATCTCTTCACGAGTTCTCAGCTGGTCAAAACACCATCATAGTTTCGGCTATGCACACACAACGAGCGCAATTACCCCAGAGCACAGCATTGTTTGGATTTTTGGTCCGGACCAAACTAACCAAGCGAACAGAACTACAAGTGTGAACCCTCAGTCAAGATTAACCCACAAAAACGTATAAAAGATAAAATGAGAGCACACTCACGGAGTAGGGGCGAATGCTCTGGACAGCTCTGTTTGGGAGACTCCTCCTCTACAGGATCCTCCACATGCTCCTCTACAGGCTCCTCCACATGCTCCTCTACAGGCTCCTCCACATGCTCCTCCACACGCTCCTCCACACGCTTCTTCACACGCTTCTCCACACGCTCCTCTATGCTCTGCATCATCTCGGACTCCAGCTCCAGCTGACGAAAGCCCCCGACACTCTTAACGTCGCCAGGTGGATTTGATCCATCCAGGGCAGTTTTAACTGCGTCATCATTTGAGAATGTTGCTATCCATGCTACAACGCAAAGGCACAACAGTAGGAGAAACAGAAACTTCCCCTTCCTCATGATCTTGGACAAGGAGGGAAAGATTCCCATGACTGAAGTTTAGTTTGGGGTGAAATCCAGAGAACGGCAAACAAGAGACATCTGAGCATCTGCTCGAAGTTCAACAATCACTCTTAAAGTTGACAAGAGTTCCTCCAAAAGTCTCTTTCATCTGTTTTTTTGTTCATTTTTTCATCTGAGGAGGAAAAATACTTCAGTTGAAGTAAATGTTGTAACAGGTCTGTAAAAAAAAACAATTGTATTAGAATGGTTGATATGACTTTTTCTTGACCATGTATTAACTAATGCCCGGTTTACACCTGGTATTAAGATGCGTTTTGGTCAATTGGATCACAAGTAGACGAGGGAGACACATTCCGGTTTACACCTGGTGTTTTAATCCGTCTCTTTTGTCCACTTTCAACCACTTCTGTCCTGATTTCTTCGAGGTGAGGGTCTATGGGTGGGTAAATCTGTGTTTTGTTTTGTTTTTCAGATCTTTCGATCTAATGGACAAAATAAGCTCACGCAATTTACATATGAACACGACCAGAGAAAACAGAAAAACATACGGAGAGCATCAGCTTTTGTTTCGGCTCTGACAACCACAGATCACGCCGAACACTGTGAGTGTGTGTTAGAAATCAGGAATGCTGAGAGAACATTGTGATTGGTACGTTTTTCGTCTTTAAACCAAACTTGGGTCTCCAGTTGAGAAAGTTTAAATCCCGTCTGGCTAGAGCTCTTCCCATAATGTTTACGCGTTAGGTCAGTAGGTGGACAATAGACGGTCTTCTGTGGCTGTTTGAACACATTGGACCACATGAGCGTTTACACTATGAAAGCAATCCAGTCGAATGCGTTTTCGACTACCTCTGGAAGCTGTCGAAAGTGGACAATCCCAAAACGTTTTATTTAGAGTCGTCAACTTGTGATCCGATTGACGAAAATGCATCTTAATGCCATGTGTAAACAGGGCCTGAGAGAATACATGAATTACTGATACTTTTAAAAATGCATTTGTCACACGGCAGTAATATTAAAGTGAACCGCAAAAAAGCTAAACAGTTGTTCAAAACAGTGAGAATGAACAAAATGTAATCTTAGCACATAGACTAGATAAATAAATCATAAATCAAACTTTATCTTTCTATCTTTAGATTTGATCATACTTACGTTGTCTAGATTACAGCTCTGCACAATACTTCTATTCACTCAAACCAACTTCAGGTGTGCCTGGGATGCTGTGTAACAAGAATACAGGCCATATATTAGAATTTTAAAATATAAATGTACACACAAAACATTTAACTCATCAATTAACTCACTGCCAGGTGTTACCGGGTTAGTCTGTCTCAGGTTTATCCACCCTGAATAATACTGTTCGGTTTCCTTATCACACAGCTTCTGTCACCTCCACCCTCCTCTCTCTATACTTCTCATGTTTCGTGTTGACACACTTCAGTGGTTTAGGTCTGCTGTGTGCATTTCGTCATCTGTTTCTTCTGTAACAGGACCTTGTCTTGTCCTTGCCACGTCAAACAATTCATAAAGTGTATTGTTTACGAATGTATTGTCCTGTATTCTAAATATGTTCAATCTGTTTGTTTTACATTTTGACTTAGTCGAAAGAAATAACATTGAGTATCATCATGGGTGGGTGGGGGTCTAACTGCACTATAAGAATCAATCTGCTATTATTGGGATAACTATATATTATCCCTTATTTGACGTCGGTTCATCATTCCTTAAAATTAGCATTTCAAGTGACAGTTGACATTAGAAACATCTGTATATTTCAAGTGAACAGAAATTTGCGAAAAGGGATTTATGGATATAACCGAAATGGAGTTATTTTTAATTTCTTTGACATATATTCGCTTCTGAAACACGTTCACAAAGACGACCGTATTTTTATTTTTAGTACTAATAGTAATGTTACAGCTTGTTATGGGACAACGTTATTTGACAGCGTGATTTGGGATGGTCGCACATTCGACAAAACAAAATAGCGATTTGCATGCTAGTTTGCTATCTAGGTTAGCACAAGTATTTTTAGACTAGGGAACAAACATATAGGAAAAGTAGAAACTACATAAAGGTTTAAAATAAGTTACTTACGACAGTGAAAGCAGCAGCACCCTCAGCTCAAGACCATCTGTACTGAAGTATTTCCGCAAATACAGCCTGTGAAGGGACGTCATTGGCTGGAGTCACACTGACACAGCGGCTGTTTAACATCGCAACACCTGCTGGCAGAAGCCGAAACTACAACCAAACACTTCAGGGACTGTAATATAATAATATTCTGCAGGCAAACAGCTAACTTATAGCTAGAGGAAGAGAAATACATGGCTTATTGTTGCAAGCAACATATAGGGTAGGATGTTTGCTTTCCCATCTTTAATTTCCCTCTTGACCATAGAAGTTGATAAATATCATTTAATTAAACGTGACTTTTCACTGTAACCTCAGCATTTGTGAGATTCATTCCATCTGAAGCGATTTAAAATTAAATGGGAAAAATCCAGTTGATACAAGGAGGCTACATAGGCTAGACTTAAATGAATTACTATTAATTTTCTGTTACTGTTTAATCTTGTTATGTACTGTGTTTGTCTTCTCAAGTTAAAGTCACCATGAAATCAATATTATTTCATTTGACAGTTTTTTTTTTTTTTATGGAATATTGCAGTATTTATTATAAATTATTTATCCATCCAAAAATATGAATGTGCCCTCGAAATCGTTAATCAAAATTACGTCCCCTCCTTCTCTTCTTCTTCACTGATGATGTGGTTACTGGCTCGAGGGCGGGGCAACCTGTCACTCACATGAGATTGACCAATAGCAAACCACAATCATACAAACATCCAATTAATTCCCCATGGGCAAAAAAGTCCCGCCCTACATTTTTCTTGTTTGAGAATTTTTTTTTTTTTACAGTCTATGGTTTCACTCGGATAGCCTACATCAAAATATGGAAGAAAATACTATTGCAACTTCTGTTTGATCATGCCAGCTTTAATAAACAAGTATGTAGATTATGTGGTATTTTTGCAATTTGCGAGAAACTATCGAGAAAGTTATCTGCTCATTTAACCATCACTTCGTTTCCTCCAGGGTTGCCAGGTCTGCGTAACAAAACTAGCCCAATGGCCAATCAAAAAGAGCCCAAAGACCACATCCCAAATATCAAAACTCAAAAAATGCCATTCCCATACCTAAAATACATATTTTACACTGTTATGCAAATTGAAAACCACTATATCGTAGTGATCATTAACAAAACTCAAAGGCTCCCTAACAGTGGCCCTCCTTCACAAAACATCTAGCACAGTTTTAATATTGATCGAATAATATTTCAATAAAAGCATATCAAATATAATTTATGCAATGTGTCACAGTCAAACCTTTAACCCGTGGAAAAAGAAAAGAAAAATCAACCCACGCACGGCAATCGTTTAAAAGTAGCCCAATATCGTGGGAAAACCCCGGACCTGGGAACCCTGGTTTCCTCATTCCTCTGCCTCGTGGGCTCAAAGAAGAATTTGGTAACACATTAGTTAAATTACTTACCATAGCCTAGTAATAACAGTAAATTATGCATAAATACAAATAATTAACTCTATACCAAACCCTAACCCCATAGTAACTACATGTAGTTAATTAATATTACTCAGCACTTATTTGTGTAATTATACTGTAACGTCACCTTAAAATAAAGCATAACCAAGATTTTACTAGTATTTGGATATCAATCAAGACCATAATTATGACGACGGCCCATTAAGGCTGAATCATCTCTCAATATGTTACAATTTAGTAACAATGAACTGTTACTAAATTGTACTGTATAAACTCTATTTGTTTGTTCTCGTTTGGGATCTAGCTATGCAGTGTGTGTGTTGTGCAGTGGGAGATGTGTTAGTTCAGCTTATAGCCATAACTAATGAGTAACATTATCAAAACAATCATTCAAAAAGGCAACTATCTGAGGTGTCATCCTCAGTCAACAAGGAAACCTCATTCTGAGAAGAGCTTACAAGCAAAAAAGGAATGTGTAGAGACGATAAACCAACAGGTACGTTACCTGTCGAGCTTGAAAAAGGCCATCACTTGCCAGTTTTAAATGCTTTCAAATTAAATTCTCTGAAAAGCATTTCTGAAAAGCAGTCAGATGTACTGTAGATATGAGCTGTATTACAGGATCTGTTACTTTCACATTTTGCCTGTAAGCTCTTCTATGAACAAGATTTCCTTGAATTAAAAACCGGTGAAGCATGATCGCATGCCTTTCTGAATGATCCATTGTGGTTTAAGAACACACACACTTGAGCTGATCAACTCCCAATTTACAATTCTCTCCCATCCCCATCTCGTCTCTCTCTCATGCTGAGATCACCTGAAATTCACCCAAAAATCTATATGGTTTAATTGTTCACTTCAGGTCTTACATTGCTATGAATGATTTATAAAACATCTGTATGCACAAAAAAACGTAATAAATGCATCCCTTTTTAAATAAATCCCTGTTCATCTTAAATTCAAGCACAATCAACTTCACCCACAGAATGGCAACAAATATCTCTTAATGGTTCAGAAGTCGTCATCAATGGGCAAGCAAATCCAGCGTGTGTGCAGCATGTGCATATGAGCGACAAAAATTGTTCATTGTTCTCCAGATAGCATATGCATAAGAACATTTTCATGTCAGTTTCTACCTTTATAAATCCAGATTTGTTTCTCACTTTTGACGTAGGATAAAATATATGGAATTTAGTATCCAATCCTATGTGCATTGTATAAATGAGGCCCCTCGTTCATGTACATTGATATAATTTTAAAATATCTGTAAAACAGGGTTCCCACACCTTGGTTAACTTCAAATTCAAGAACCTTTCAAGGACTTTCCGGGTACAATACCCTCAAATTCAAGGACTTAATATGGGGACATATTTGTTGTGTTCAACAACTAACGTTGAGGTACCATCGTAGTAGTTTTGTGTGCGCGTGAACGTCATGGCAACGTACAACACAAAGTACCTCACGTGGGAAACACTTAACGTAACGCGTAAATGCACGTAACTAACGTAAATCAAGCAAGCTAGTGTGCATAGGCAAGAAGTCTTGGCGAAATAACACTTTCATCCGACCGGAGGGAATAATATGGATTTTTTCTAGAAAACTTCTTGCACAAAATAAATCTATGCATGTTTATTTTCCAAAACTTTCCAGGACCTTGATTTATTTTTTATTTTTTTTTATTCACAAACTTTCAAGGATTTCAAGAACCCATGGGAACCCTGGTAAAAATAGTGAATTTCTAAATAGGATGAAACCTTCAGGACGAGGATTTCGATTAACATATTACTGCTTTAAAGAAGTGTTTCTCAACCCTGTTCCTGGAGCAGGTTTAAAGACCTTTGGCTCAAATGTACACAGGAGACATAGTACAACTATTATCAAGGGACTAGAAAACCACATTAGACATAAATCAGGTGTTTTTGTTTTATTTATCTGCTTCTGTGTTACATTTAAGACATACAGCAGATGCCTTAAAAAGAGTGACGTAAAAAGTGCCAATGAAAGACTGTAGCTGTGGTCAACAAATGGCTTGCACGAAAATGAGTCTTTTGTGTCAGTGAGTTCTGGCAGGTCTAAACATTGTTGACAGAGATTAGTCTGTGCCTGAAGACTGGGAGGTGTTCAAGGCTGTTTTCACAGTTAGTGGAGGTTGATTCTAGAAAAGGACTTTGGAGAAAGGGACTTTTGGAGACTGTTGATTACCATATTCTTTATCCAAAAGTTCTTGTTAATCACTTTACAGAGTTCTTTCTAGCTTCTTCAAAGCTAAAGGAGAGACTGACTGTTCCACTTCCAAAGCTCACCCTTGGTTTCTGACTGTGTCTGCGTGTAGAAGGGGACTCTGTTTCGTTCCCATTGGTCTTCATGCTGATCGATGAAGAGGGCGAGGAGGCAGAGGAGCCACCCACACTGCCTGATCGCTTTCTGGAGGCAGAGCTGTGTCGTAGTGTTGCCCTCGCTGCTGCTTTGAATGAATGAGCTGCTGTGCTACAGCGAACCTCCTCAGTTGTGTTCCTGGATGGTTTTAAGAGAATGATGTACACCTTGTTGAAAAAGATACAGGCTAGCAAACTGAAGCTGGAAGCCAGAATGGCAATGACCTCAACCGCTGAGACAAACTTGCCGTACGTGCTGAAGTACGCAGGGATGAAGGAGATCCAAACGATGAAAAAAATGAGCATACTAAATGTGATGAACTTGGCCTCCGTGAAGTTTTCGGGAAGTTTCCGAGACTTGAATGCAAAGAAGAAACAGATGGCAGCCAGCAGGCATGTATAGCCAATGAGGAATCCCAACGCCATCATGGAGCCCTCATTACAGGTGATGAAGATGATTTCATCAATGTCATAGTTTTTGTAACTCCCTGGTGGAGCATTGTACAACCAAACCACGCAGATCATCACTTGGACAAATGTGAACAGGAACACTAGTAAGAACTGCAGGTTTAGTCCCCACCATTTACGGTGGAGACTGGTGGGGATTTTGGCTTCAAACACTAGTAGGACACGATTGGTTTTAACAAGAATGCAAGAGATGCATAACACAAAGCTGATTCCAAAGGCTGGTTGACGTACACGGCATGTCCAGTCCTGTGGTTCGCCGATGAATATAAGAGAGCTAGAGAAACAACAGATAAGCGAGAAAAGCAAAAGAAATGAGAGCTCTCGGTTGGATGCTTTCACAACTGGAGTATCACGGAATTGCACAAAAACACCCAACACGAAAGCTGTTAACAGAACCCCAAGCACCGCAAATAAGGTCAAAGCGATCCCAAAAGGTTCGGTCCAGGACAGAAACTCAATCTCCTTCAGAAAGCAAGAAGTGTGATTGCCGTTAGACCAGGAGTTGTTTGGGCATTTAGAGCAAACGCTGGCATCTGTGGAGAAAATAAAATACAAAATGTAAAAAAATACAATATTCCGATAATTACATTAAAGGACAAATCCAGTGAAAAATGAACCTAGGGGTAATTAACACATGGTTACCGAGTCGATCGTTCCCTGGGGTGCGTTTTCATGATAATCGAATGTAAAGAGTTTTATTTATAAAAACAGATTAGCTCATAACACTAGTATATGGGGCAGAGAGTAAGTAAAAACACATCGCAAGTTAATACCACTAACAAGGCTCAAAATAGCCTCACACTAACACGGTATCATGATGAGGGTCCATACATGCAAACCGAAGCATTGAGAACTTTGTAAGTGTACAGACAGTTTAATAAGAAGATACTTTATAAAGACAGTACATTACGCGTTTACATGCAGGATCCATCTTGGAAAACAGTCTCGACTAGTCGAGCAACGAACGCCGCGCTAAGTGAGCTGGTCGATAGGAATTACGCATAGTGAAATCTAACGTAGCGCGGCGTTCGTGACTCGATTAGTCGAGACTGTTTTCCAAAATGGATCCTGCATGTAAACGCGTAATGTACTGTCTTTATAAAGTATCTTCTTATTAAACTGTCTGTACACTTACAAAGTTCTCAATGCTTCGGTTTGCATGTATGGACCCTCATCATGATACCGTGTTAGTGTGAGGCTATTTTGAGCCTTGTTAGTGGTATTAACTTGCGATGTGTTTTTACTTACTCTCTGCCCCATATACTAGTGTTATGAGCTAATCTGTTTTTATAAATAAAACTCTTTACATTCGATTATCATGAAAACGCACCCCAGGGAACGATCGACTCGGTAACCATGTGTTAATTACCCCTAGGTTCATTTTTCACTGGATTTGTCCTTTAACACTTTACAATGAGGTCTCAATTCTTAACATTAGTTAATGCTTCAGTTAACAATTAAGAATACAGTCTTTACATTTAATAATCTTTGTTAATGCTGGTAAATAAAATGCAGCTTGTTCATGTCAGTTCAAACTAATGTTAACGGATAAAACTTTTGATATTAAAAATGATATTGTCAAATGTTCGAATTAACTATAACTACGATTAATAAATGCTGTAGAACAGGGGTAGCCAGCTCTGCTCCTGGAGAGCTACCATCCTGCAGACGTTGGTCCCAGCCCTGCTCCAACATGCCTGTGATTTTCAAGTAATCCTGAACACCTTGATTAGCTGGTTCAGGTGTGTTTGATTTGGAACTGAACTCTGCAGGATGGCAACCCTCCAGTGCTAGAAACACTTATTGAGTGCACTCATTCAATCCCACAATGCACCGCAGTAACGAGTGTACAACCGATGTACGCTCAATGGCTAGAGAATACCCATAATGCACTGTGACATGACGGTCACGCCAAATGAATTCCCACGTCTTGCCAGAAGATTTCGCCCGCAGCTGAATCATCCATCCATCCATTTTCCAAACCGCTGGTCCAATGTGGCTACAGTGTAATATCATACAGGAATAAATCCCTTTTTACTTGATTATTAAATTGCTTAATTAAGGTTTATACATGCAGAGTTCAAGGTAAATCTTTTCATCTTACTACTGGAGCAGCCAGTTTGCTAAGTTCAAATGATTATTAAACAGCATGCACAAACTATGCCAAAGCGGCAGCCCTTCCGGCACATATCGAAGTACAATGCAATCTCATTGTACTCCACCGAATGAGCCAATGAGGATGTCCAGATGACTTATTGAATCAAAGATCCAATTCAAAATGAACGAACCCTCAGAAAACGTTGACAGTTAGAACCGACTTGTTTGCTTCTTTTTGAGTAGGTTATTTTTGTTCGTTAATTTCAAACTGGTTCTTTGGTTCAATAAACTGTCTGGACAAGCTCATTGGCTCATTTGGTGCTTATGTCATCAACCCTGAACTAAAGTTTGATTCAGTCCAATTCTGGGAACTGACTCGACTGGTTTTGACTTGGATCACGCCTTATTAACTAATTACATTAAAGGCCTTGACAGCGTTGAACTGCAGTCAGATTTGTATGACAGGATACCATATTAATGAATAAGAAGCTGATGCTAAATAATATCCGTCACAAAATTCACTATTCCCTACATTAGTCCACTAATATAGTCCACTTGAAAGAGTGAATGTAGACAGGAGAGTGAATTCGGACACTGAATGTCAGTGTCCGAATTCTCTCTCCTGTCTACATTCACTCTTTCAAGTGGACTATATTAGTGGCTTAATGTAGGGAATAGTGAATGAGGGAATATGGGGTGATTTCGAACACAGTCGAGGAGTTTAGCTCCAACTCACCTGCCAGAAAATTTTTAGTAGTGATGTTCATTTCTGGAATTAATTAATCATTCTTTTAAGCCCGTAATCGGGCGAGTCAGTTCCCAGAATTGGACTGAATCAAACTTTTGTTCTGGGTTGATGACGTAAGCACCGAATGGGCCAATGAGCTTGTCCAAACAGTTTATTGAACCAAAGAACCAGTTTGAAATTAACAAATCAAAAATAACCTACTTAAAAAGAAGCAAACAAGTCGGTTCTAACGTCAAAGTTTTCTGAGGGTTCGTTAATTTTGAATTGGTTCTTTGATTCAATAAGTCATCTGGACATGCTCATTGGCTCATTCGGTGAAATACAATGAGATTGCGTTGTACTTCGATATGTGCTTGAGTCATCAACCCAGAACTAAAGTTCGATTCCATTCGATTCTGTGAACTGACTCGACCAGTTACCAGCTTAAAAGAACAATTCATTTAAGAATCAAACATCACTAGTTTCTAGTGATCCTAAATCAGATGCTGTCTCGTTAAGGCGGCTGCGCTTTCTGGAGGCCTCGTTCGTCATTGAGGCTGCTTCAAATTTGTATGACAGGATACCATATTAATGAATAAGAAGCTGATGCTAAATCATACCCGTTACAAAATTCTCTTATAAAACAGCAAAAAATGGCAAATCAATAAAAAAAAAAATTATGTTTAATGGAAAATATGTTGAACTAGATTAGCAGACAGGCTGTCAATTCATTAAGTGATGAGCCATTTCCTCATAAAAACTGTTTATTCAGCTTACTGAAGCCTCTCCTCCAATGACATCCATTAAAAAAACTACTCGTGGTTCATTTTTTTTTTTGGCTTACCCTCAAGAATCTGTGTTTTGGAAGCTCTGTGTTTTCTGAAGACCTTGATTAGCTGGTTTAGGTGTTTAATTATTTAAGGGCTAGGAAGCCCTTCAAGAGCAGGATTGAACACCACTGCTTTAAGTCTTGACTCATGTTTGTATACTTTGATACTGTCTCTTTCCACCATTGCTGCTTCCACCAGCAAAAGAAAATGACTGTTCTAATAGATATTAAGTTGCTGAATTATTCATTTGCTAACCTTTATGATCACTGTACTCCCCATCTGAGCACTCTGTACACTCGAAGCAGCATGTGGGTTTGCCATCAATAATTCCTTTTCTGGTTCCAGGTTCACACTCGTCGCTACAGTTGGAAAATGGCACCTGGCAGAGAAAAGAGAAACACTGAATTGGCTCATGTAATAAAACAAGTCACATTTTCTGCTGTAAATGACTGGACAAGGATCCTTTGGGTTCGCCATTAGTTAAAGGGTTAGTTCACCCAAAAATTCACATAAACATCGATCAGCTAACATAAAGCACATCAAACATGGTAAACGGAAGCTCAACCTTACTTGCTTGACACGTGAGAACAAACCTCATTGTTTCGTGAGGAAGCTCAAATGTGTTGGCGTGACAAGAATGAACCTCACTGGTTCTCGTATGTAAAGCTTGAGCTTCCGTTTATTAAATTTGAGTGATCTACAACAGTCAACATTTGAAGTGGATCAAAACCTTTTATCAAAGTTATACATGAATTTTGGAACAATACCCGTTCTTGTCTTAGGGCAACTTTTATGAACTGTTTTTATCCACTTCAAATGTTGACTACTGTATGTGCTCTGCTAGTTAAATCTGTTCATCATATAGAGCGATTGTTTCTCCTCAGAAGACTTTAATTAAACTCCTCAACACATATGGATTTCTTTAATCATCTCTTTATGAACATTTTGAGGCATCAGAGTTTCCTGTGAATAGACTTTCAGTGGATGGTCATATTTCATTTACATTAGCTTCATTTGTGTTTTGAAGATGAACGAACGTCTAATGGGTTTGAAACAACATAGTGAGTAATTGATAACAAACAAGGCTGTGTTGTTCCAAAGTGCCGAACTAGCAGAAAATTACAATGTAATGGAGACATGTTTGGAAACCGACGGAGATGACATCACGGAAAAAAGACATCACGGTTTACATTTGCATTTATTAATTTAGCAGACGCTTTTATCCAAAGCGACTTACAAATGAGAACAATAGAAGCAGTTAAAATAACAATAGGACAACAATATGTAAGTGCTATGACCCTTCCCAGTTTAATCTAATGCAGTGTACTTATTTTATTTTATAAATAGATATAGAATAGAATAGAAGAGATGTTAGTATTAATGGATCAAGTGTTGCCGAAAAAGATGCGTTTTAAGTCGTTTCTTCCACTAGCAGGGAACAGTCAAGGTAAAGGTCAAAGAAAGAGATTTTGTGCCTCTTTGAGACGGCACCACAAGACGACGTTCACTTGCAGAGCGCAAGTTTCTCTGTCACGAGTCTGAAGTCACGAGTTTAGGTAAAAGTGAGCAGAGCCAGTTCTGGTTCTGCCGCTTCCTCAGAAGACAGCAGACCAGCGAGGCGGCTACACATTGTCATGTTGTAAAATTTAAATAAGAGAACATCTCTATCTAATCATCCCGCGGTTGTTGTTGTATTTGGCGTATTCCTACCAACTTCCTTCTTGAGATAGAAACCAATACAGATATTCTGGAAAACGAAAGAGCTGCGAGAACACACAAATCGGATCTGATCAGTTGCGACACACAGTGTGGACATCAATAATTTTAGATTAGATTCCAATCGGATACACAAATAATCGGATTTGGACTGACAGTGTGAACTATGTGCCAAGAAATTCGGGAACTGTTGCTTACCTCAGTAAGATGGCCGTTCCACAGTATTTTTGTCTTGTCAATGGAAAGTTTGGCCCCGTTCTTGTTATGTATGCTGTAATAACCAACTTCCTTAAATACAACAGACCCATCCTCAGGTGATCGATGCCAGTTTATGATGGTATAATTTGCTGAGAGCTCACTGCCGTTGTCGAAACGCACCCGCTCCCCCATGCTGTTTATGAAGTTGAGGTGTCTCAGCTGTTTCAGAACCTTTTAGAATAAAAAAAAGAGAGGCATATGAATATCATTACATTTGTATGAAACTTTCCTAGAATTGAGAAGAGGGGAACCTATGTTGTATGGTAAGTAACTCGCCTGCCAAGCTTCAACTTTCCTAATGTCTGCACAAGAGCCATTAGCAAACAATCCTTTTCCAGGTGTGCAGGTGAGTATGTCCTGAAGTGCCTGTGCTATGGCATAAACAGCCACGTACACATTGTAAGAAATCCTTAGGTGCGTGTAGTCCAGGTACGGCGTCTCAACACTTGCAATGTCCTCTTCACCAGTGCACAGAGGTCTGAAACTTGTACTGCCATTTTCACTGTCCTCATTCCTTGGACTATCTTCTAGGTAACAGTTAAAAGTCTCCTCCCAAAATTCCCTCACAAATTCATTATGGCTGGACTTCTTTGGATGGACTTGCTGTAAGAACTCTTTAAAGCCGGGTATGTGCCCAGCCCTCAGTGCAAAGCCAATCGTTCCTCCCATGACATCTATGTACTCTGGCTTGGCAACCAGGCTAGAGCTGGCCCATGCCTCACTCGCCAGCCAGACCCGGTCTGTGATGTTTCGCCTCACCATCTCTTTAATAAGTGGCTCGACATCTGGTCCGCTAGCAAACACGGCAATGACCTTGGCAGTGGAGTTTTCGATGCGGTCTGCCAGACGGCGGATCTCAGCTTCATCAATGTATTGTGAAATTAAAACATTGAGATCGATGCAGATGTCCCTATGAAACATTTCATTCTCAAACTTTTCAATCCCCGGACGGCCATATTCATCATCAGAGGCGATAGCAATCACCCAGTTCCACTGGAAGTGGTCAATGATGGCAGCCATCGCAATAGCCTGATACTCATCTGTGGGGATAGTTCTCATGAAGGATTTGTACTGATTCTTGTTGCTCAAAAGGCGACTGGACGAAGCATAGCTGATCTGAAAGACAGTAGAGGAGAGGGACAGTTTACAAACATTTTAAAAAATATATATATATATTTCTTTTTCAGTGTAATTTTTCATGCAGCTTTTTCATAAAATGACAATTCATAGTGACCATATCTGTCAAGCTCCAAAAAGGACACAAAAAAAGTATGGATGTCTAATGCTATATTCCAAGTCCTCCAAACCCATAGCAATTTTTTATTTTTATTTTTTTTACAAGCATTGAGGAAAACACTTAAATAAAAAAATTTACCCTTACCCTCTTCTTTAGCTTTCAAATCAAATATTGCGCTTTCTGAAGCTTAATGTGAGGTTTGATATGACAACGTCAAGAGACGTGTTAGAAACAATGAGGTTTGAGGTCATTGATGTTCATTTGACACATAAGGTTCATCAGTTATCGTTATAGGTTAATAATTTCAGTCTGTTCATCACACTCAGCTATTGGCTTCAGAATACTTATGCCTTCTATAGTGCATGAGTTGCATGGACTACTTTAACGTCTCAGACATTCGCAGCCACTATACAGACACTTTCTTCTCCCTTTGAGTTCCACATAAAAAAATGGATATAGGTTTGGAATGACATAATAGTGAGTAACTGACAGAATTTTTATTTTTAAGTGAACTACTCCTTTAAAGCAAGACACTACAGACAAAACCTTTGTTTTTTCATGAATTGTTCAATTTTGAGATTGAGCTAATTTTCTTCCATAACAAGTGGAAAGAAAAAAAGCATCCAAAGTACACATTTAAGTGCTTATTTTATTACACTTTATCCATTTGCATTGTTAAATTTCGATTACAATACATATCTTTAAAGGCTATTTTCTCAAAATTAGCCAGAAATCTTTACTTTAGCAGCACTTACATACTCTTTCCATACAACTTTACTCTTTTACTCCTATCTATATTCTGAAAGTTTTTACTCAGGGGGTTCGGTCATATATCCCTCACCTGATTTATAAAACATTTTATTCCTATATACACATTGTGAAAAAGTTTTGTTTTTCTTTTTTTTCTGGCTGTTGACATTTGTTTCTGATTTATGAAATGATAAAAAGAGATATCCAAAATCCCCTCTGTAAAAACCTTTAATGTGTCAATAAAATGAAAAAATAATTTTGAACCCGGCTTTATCCAATGTTCAGAAAGTATGCAAATTAGTGCGTATTTAATGACGCATCATTGAAACATAACATTCCATAGAACTTGTAATACAAAACAATTGTCCCTAATACAGCGATTAATCAACTAAAGAAGAATAGTGATATCTATTAGTTAAAAGTTTTACCCAATTCACCTGTGGTGTCTTGCCTTAAAGCATTTCTTTAAGGTAATCCAGTAATGCAACTGTTGTCTTTAAAATCTTCTTCCAAAATTAGCTGATTCATTATACATTTACCAAGCCCATTTCTTACTTTTTAATTTCCCACAGAAACTACTCTAATTGATGTTAAAAATGCAAAAGAACCTGAGGAATGTAGAAGAGGCCCACTAGGTCAGCCACTGCTGTAGACACTGCAGATCCAGACGCCCCAACCACTGCAATGGTTGATGGGATGTTCCCTGTGCAGTTACAGAACTCATCCAAGTTGAGTGAATCAATCTTATTCTGTGCAACAAAGCTTAGCGACGCCTCCAGGGCCTTCGAGACAGTGTTGCACGTGTCAAATATACGATAGCCAAGCGTGATGTTTGGGAGAAGAGTAGAGCTGTTGTTGATCTCCTCTATAGCAAAGATCATAGATTGCAGCCAACGGTATCCACGAAAGTTATACCTGGAAAAAGAAAGTGTAGTTTGATAAAGACTCACACTTTGAGTCATATTTGTCATTTACAGTAGTCAAGTTAAACAATAAGGAATGGACCTAGAATTGACTAAACATGTTTAATTTGACACAAAAGAAAAAAGGCTGTGAGATAGACACAAAATATGATCAGTATCCTCATACTAAATATGGCTTTCTATGCTGATTAAAGTTCTTAAAGGGATGGTTCCCCCAAAAATGTTAATTCTGTCATTAATTTCTCATCCTCACGTTGTTCCAAACTTGTAAGACTTTTATTCATCTTAAGAACACAAATGAAGATGTTTTTGATGAAATCTGAGAGTTTTCTCTCTCTGATGACAAATTTAATTTAGGCACAATTAAACATTGATCAGCGAACATAAACAGAAGCTCAACTGAACCTGCTTGACACGCGAGACCTCTTGCTGAAGCTCAAACGTGATGCGTAACACGAGAATGAACATCATTGGTTCTCACACGTCAAGCAAAACATGCTTGAGCTTCCGTTTACCACAACTGATGGATGAGTTGATGAATGTTTATATGTGAATAAAAGCCTAAATTAAATCTGTTCATCATATAAAGCGATCGAGTCTCTTTAGAAAATTTGGACTAAACCGCTCAATTCATATGGATTAGTTTAGGATCTCTTTATTAACTTTTTGTAGCGTCAAAGTGGTAGTTGTGTAGAGGTCAATGGAGGGACAGAAAGCTCTCAGATTTCATCAAAAAGATCTTCATTTGTTTTCTGAAGATGAACGAAAGTCTTACTTGTTTGGAACGACATGAGGGTGAGTAATTAATGACAGAATTTTCATTTTTGAGTGAACTATCCCTTTAAGAGTGGCATTTGCTATGGCTGGAAATACATTTTTTCCCCAAATACATAAAATGCAAAAATTGTGTGAAGGGTAAAAGTATTGTGTTAATTACCAAAGGTCAGTTAAAAGCCCTTGAAAACCACTTAAAAACTTTTGAAAAGTTTAGCATGTTGTGTTTCTACCTGACACACTCAGTTGACTCTGGCCTTGCTGCAAGGTCCTGGTCTTTGGAGGCCACCCCAAAGTGTATCGGGAAAAGCCCCCCCAGCAGTATGTCCCCTGTCTTCTGGGCCCTCTGATATGGGCCATAGGTAGAAATTACACAGCTGAAGCCCAATAGAACCAGGTAATGCAAGTAATACTTCAGTTGAAACCTCATTGCTTCAGTTGGTTTCTAATGCATCCTTCATGGAGCAAGGTAGATGTTGGCAGGGCAGCAAGTCTTGGAATTTACTCTAGTTTCTTCAAATCCTTCTTCAACCAGAATTTATTTATTTAAAATGCAATTCCTTTAGTTGATGGAATCAACAGATATGCAAAGTGTCAGATGCACCAACACATTCTTGAGTGGTGAAGGAGCTGGGGAGTCTACCCACATTGCTGATCATGTATGGGTTTATTTGCGGATCTGCTGATCCTTTCATTCCTTCCTCCAGTAAATTCCTCTCCTGTTCATTGTGTGATGGATCGAGGAAACCACGGCCCATGAAAGGAATTGACAGTAGTTTGATTTTTGATTCGCCACACAGTGATTGGTCGAATGCTGAATCTTCCTAAAGAAAACATAAAAGGGATACTTAGTTAATTGAACAAAACGGCAAAAACAATGAATGTTTATACTGATACAACAGTTCTTGAATTTGATTGGCCAAGCAGCAACAGTGCCCATCCACTTTTTGATTCTCTGATTGGTGGAGATTTCGTTGCAGAATCATAGATAATTTGTTTATTTCATCAGAATTTTGCTGTTGAATACAAGTATTATAATTTTTTTAAATGACCTCATCAAAAGCATATACCATCGTGCTCTAAGCGATGTTGGGTGATGTCACTTCTTGTTGACGTTCGAAGTAATGTCAAACAAAACGGAGGCTAGCTCGACCCTCCCCCTCCTCATCCCGTCCCCTCCCTTCCGTGCTTCCTGAAACAGGGTTTTCCGATGTAAATTCGGGACTTAGCGCGTTCCTTCTCCTTTTCCCTCTTCTTTGCTATTTGTTCATCGGAACTTCGTCTTTTTGGTCGTGTGTCGGCCATATCAAAATTCAAGAGAATATAATTCTAACGTTAGTCGTTGTCTAGGACATCTCTCCTCTGGCTAACTTCCCTCTTCATCCTTCTCTCTCCTCCACTCCCCACACCCCCCTTCATGTGCACGCACACTAACCCCCCACACCACATCCAAATCATTCTTGTCGGTTATTGGCTGGAACACTGTTTGTTGTGTTTTGTGGTCCAGGCTGGGCCAGTTTGTGTTTGTTGCTGTTTGTGGAGCATGGGCTGTCTACAGACACTGCGTTTTTTTTACAGTGTGTTCAGGGGACAGGCAGCTAGTGGATAATGAGATGATTGCTGTATGTGACAAAAAAATGTTTCGGCCTAAAAAACGTGTGACATCGCTTAGAGCACCTTTAACATCCTCTTAACTGACAGTAGGCCTGTCTTTAAAGGTTTGTAAGGTATTGTTCAAAATCTTTTTGCTCATTCCACACAGGCTGTCAGTCAACAGTGGTGGGGATTTTTCAGTTACTCTTTCTGCAGACTTGCTTGTGTGATATTATCCTCAGGGTATTGCTTGTGTGATATTATCAACAGGGACACCAGTGGATTAAGTTACAGTGGGAAGCAGCGTCTCTCATTCCTCCTCTGAGCCCATCGAGTTTTAACAGATCCCCTAAAATGTGCCGTGGGTTTGGTGGGGGTGATTGAGAACGAATGGGCAAAGTCATATGAGACTGTGGAAGGAAGACTAAGGAGGTGGGAAGACTAATTAAAAATAATATAACATGAAAGCTTGTAAGACAAGGGCAACTCTCTGAGAAAACAAAGGAAATTAACATTTGAACTCTCTCGTGAACACTAACATTCGAGAGTCTCACCTCAGTATCATCCTAATCTACATCTCTTTCCCTCTTCCCCCGTTCCTTCTCTCACCCAAAAATCTATATGGTTTAATGTGAATAATTATTATACAGTATTAGACATGTTTGGTATCCTTTGAAATGTCTCCACAGAAGCAAACCAAAAGGCAATAAAGTTTTTAAGAGTTTAAAGATAACTTGCTTACAGAGGAGGGTTTGTCTTCCAGGCAAATGGCATCCGGCCCTCAAAAGGTGTCAACTCTGAATGCAAATGCCCATTAATAGCAAATGTTTCCATGTGAAAGAAGTTTCTGTCTCGGTCTGAGTACTTAAAGGTCCCATTGCATGGATTATTTGATTATTTTAGAATGTTTCCTGGGGTGCCCTTATGTTAGCATGTTTTTTAGATCAAAAGTTGTTATAATTTAGAAATAAAAGGCATATTTCCTAGCCTGATTTTAGCCTCTGATTTGAACGCTCTGTTTGAAGGGGCGTGTCTGCTGTGAGACTTCAGTGTAAACGCCCACTGCTGTGATTGGCTGACATGCTTGCATATGAAATATCTAGCATTACATGTGGAACTCTCTCAAAAACTTTTACTATTACAGCTATCGAGATTAACGAATCGTGAGAAGTTTTTTAAGTATTTAGATCTATTCCCATCACATTAAAAGGTTGCAGTGATGAGCACTGAGCAGATGACAGCCTGTTGATCGCGTGAATGAAGATCTTATCATTGCAACGCAGTTTCTGCACTCTCACTAATGATTTCACCAATGCAAACATGAGGCAAGTACAGTAAGAGCTTCGTTGTGCAGTTTAACAGCGTCATTGATTTCATAACGAGTTTTGGCAAGTGTCCAGATAAACTCGCGCTGTGTGATTGACAGCTTGGGCGATTGGAAAGGGATTGTTCTTTGATCGCTTTCTGTATATATATATTAATCACAGTTTAAGTAAGATTATTTTCATCCTACTAAGAGAAACGACATGACGCTCGTTTGCAAGCCATGATGTCTCTCGAGGAAAAACCAATATTGCGCTCGCGCAGCTCATTTTCTCATGGGTGGGCCAAATTCTTTTTGCGGGCAAAGAAGAGAAAGGGGAGGTAACCTTTCCCCTTCATGACAACATAAGGAGAGGATTTCGAGATTCGCCCGTTTGAGCTTTCATTTTCTCAAAAATACCCAGGGCTTGGTTTACACCCATCAAAACGTCTAGCCACTGGGGGACCATAGGCAGGCTAGGGAAACTCATATTAAGGTTAAAAAAACTCATAAAGTGAAATTTTCATGCAATGGGACCTTTAAAGAAAGAGAACAAGAGGCTCAGGGCGATTTGTAATGAGATTGGCCCATAAAGACACTCAGCATCATGTATTTCTTGAGTAAGGTACATCTTTTATTCTTTATCTCAGGGCATTTTATGTTATTGTATTGATTATCTTTGAAATGATTATGAAATTGGCATGATACATTTACCTGACATAATAAATTGTTACGTTTGAATTAGTGCCAAATATTAGCCGGAACACTAAAATCGCAGTTGGTGTGCCCTATGCTCCACTCACAACTGGAATCTAGTCCGTTACTAATCTGACGCAGATTTGCGGTAACAATGGATACAACGTAATCTACTAAAGTAAATAATTTCATGATGTGTTCGTTTTTTTTTTTTTTTTACTGAGTAATCAGTTAAAGGCACATCTCAGTGTCTGTGACATTGAGAGAGCTTTGATGACTGATGATCCAAAATTAAGTTCACTATTAAAAGAACAGCTGAACATCCATTAAATATAATAAACATGAAATTTGTTACAGTGTTCTTAGTTATTATTTAGGAATAAATGTATAAAAGCTATAAATAAATAAAAACTAATTTGATGAGAAATTTTGTAATAAATAGAACACTGATTTGTGTAGAATTGTGTAGTGCCCTTTATAGCGTGATGTAATAGCTCAACTTGACCTTCCATGGTGAACGAAATAGAAATAATGTCACTGAATTAACTACAATTTGTAATATTTAATATTTAATTTGTTTGGACTGTCAAGAGGTAATACATTTTTACACAACATTGGTCTAACAATGCAATAGAGCCATTTTATTTCAGAGATGTTAACACCACTTGCTGGATTAAAATATGAAAAGGATGAGCTTGTTTTTTTGTTTTTTTAAACCTCAATGACAGTTTCTCCATGTTGGTGGGTATCACAATTTTGTTCATATCTGAAAATATCCGCATGGTTTCTTTCAGGTTGAGAGTTCCACATGACTAACCTTCCCACTGCTGGATCTCTGTGTGATACTATGGCCAGTTTAGTGTCACTTCACAGGTGTAACGTTTTAGAATCCAGCTCATTAACTCTGGAAATATGCTCCAGCAGGATTTGGCTATTCCACAAAAAAACTGGTCAAGTCCCTGGAAAAAAGGTTAAGGGTGGTTTAACATTTAGAGAATGGGGTGCATCTGCAAATTCAGAGAGTATTGATGAATAAAAGTTTAAGGACAAGATTTTTTGTACACTCTCTTAGAATGTAATCAAGTACTAAAAAATGCAATTAGCTTTATTCATGAAGGATTGCACAAATATCTGTGTAAATCATTCGACAAACCATTTGTCCACAAATTGTTGGATTGCTGTAATAATTTTAAGAATAGTTTTAAGAACTTCTATGGTTTCAAGAATGAGGCCCAATGACAAATCTGCTCAAAACTCTTTAAATACATGCAAAACATGCCAGCCTTCATAGTGAACCCACACACAATGGAGATTATACCCAATTTAAAAAAAAAACGTTCTCTCTGAAAAGTAGCTAGATAGATCAATTATTTGCATATAATTGTCGTTTCCTTGCACAAAGGCAGGCATCACAATTGAAAATAATTTTTAAAAGCTTTATATAAATCACATTGCATTATATACCCGATAAGTATTAAAAACAGTGCAAAACAAAGACACTTACCTTAGCAACAAAAGCATCAAGTCACGAATTCCGTACAAAAAGAAAAAAGCAAGATCACTTTACACAACACCTAGTGAATATTAAGACAAACAAATAACAACGGAAACAACCAACTGTTGGTAGTGCTGAACTATAATTTTGTGAATCATTATTTGCCTCTACTTTGAATGTTAGATCATTTTTTGAGTTCCTCCATTAATGCTGAGTGCTGTGACTGTGTGTGCTGTTCCTATGAGAAGGGTTAAACATTAACCTGAGACATCAGTCCATTTCCTCTGGCTGGTTTTGGTCATCCTGTGGTCACTCCTATTTCAGTCACCTCCAACAACATGGCTGAAATATTAAAATGGTCACCACACTTCAAACCCAAAAGAATAAAAGGCTTCCATAATGCAGATTTGCACAAAAAAACACACACAAAAAAAAAACAGAAGTGAGCCTAAAGCTGAATGTCTTAGCAGAAATATCTCATTTCTTATGGTGAAACAAAGGCCAAAATAATAATTTTAAAAACTGTACCCAAAAGTAGCTACTAGTTTCAACTTTAAAAGTGCTTATTTTCTTGCAATAGATGCTATTTACACTAAGTGAATATAGTGATATATTCTATTTACACTATGTAGCAGAAAGTGCAAATAGTTGTTAGATGCTATTTCTGGCAGATACTACTTGCACCTCAGTATTGTTGTACATTAAAAGGATGCAGTAATAGTGTAAATGACTAAATTATTAAAACCACCTTCCCCTAACCGATATTAAACAGTCGTTAGGCACTTTATTTCCACTTTTCAAATATTTTCATTATTTTTATTGAAAAAAAAAAGATTTTCCGAACTGATATGTGATCGGAAAATGGAGAAAAGAGTTTGGCAAAAGGCGTATTCAAACTCTTTATTTAATTTTTTTAACTTGTGTGGCTCAAGCAGACTTTGGTGGGCAGAGTTAGTGTAAATTGCCTTTGCCAACAAGACAGGCGAATAGACACACCGTAACTGGCAGGATCATGACAAGCAAGCACTCATAACACACGCAAGCTTTGTTTTGAGGATTTAATATAATTCAACGAATGGTTACTGTTGTTGAACCATGCCTTTCTGTACCAACCCAGGCTCGTTAGTCACTAAAGCCACTTCACCAGCACAGTTAAGTGCTGAAAAATGCGTTCTAATCAAAATACTACTATATTTTAAGTAACATGCTCAAGAGACTTAAGATTAAGACTCAAATTCCTTTAAACAAAGAAATGTTCTGGACAGAAACTTAAAAAGATTGGGAACAACTTACAATAAGGTTTCATTAGTTAACAATAATGAACTAAGAATGAACAATACTACTACAGCATTTATTAATCCTAGTTAGTTCATTTCAACATTTAACAAATTGATTTTAATAATGTAGTAGTAACATTAAAAAATGTTTTATTAACTAGCATTAAAAAGATTAATAAATACTGTAACAAGTGTATTGCTCATAGTTAGCACATTAATGTTAACAAATGAGACCTTATTATAAACCATAAATGAAAGATTAGCTTCTACACTTCAGGTAACTAATCAAATAAGCAACTTTGTGACACTGATAATGAGCACGTTTACATGGACACCAGTTCAATGATAACTCACAAAAATCAGCTTATTGAAATAAACTCCAAAGTTTATACCAAAGGGTTGTTCCTTGTTTCCAATAAATCACACCACATTCATTCCTTCCAATAAATCTCCATCCATCCATCCTTCTTTGAAATGAACAGTGCAACATATTTTTAAGACTTGTTTTAACTTAAAGGATAGCCAAAGCATGTTCTTTGCACACAAGCATACAGCCATAGAAACATTTGCAAAAGTAGATCAAGTTTTAATTTTCCAAAAAAAAAAGAAGGTCTTAGCATTTTACAGCCCTTCACCACAGCAAAAAAAAAGTACAACTAAAACATTTACAAAGTCTTGCATATCATCAATGTGAATTTAAATGCCACAAGTTACAGCCCCACAAAGTAACAAAAAACATCTGAATACAAGAATACTAAACGTATACCAATATAAACATCCAGGCCCCTGCAACAGCATCAAACTAAAGCCTACTTTTAAACAACAAACTTGTTTTTGGTTATGGAGTTGCTCTTGGTTGCAGTGTCTGCATGGGCTTGATATCCAATGACAAGTTTCTGCGGGAGTCCAAGATTTTCTTTATACTTTTGACTGAAAGGGAAGCAATATGAGAGAAGTGAACAACTTGTAGAGCAGACAAGTCTTCTTGGGAAAAAGCTTCTTTATTGGCAACTAAAGTTCCATGAAAAACATTAAACATCAATGGAACCTTTTCATTGCACAAAAGTTTATTTATAGTGAAAAGGGGTTCTTTAGATTTAAAAAAAAAATGACCTTCACACTAAGAAAATTTTTTATTTTAAAAACGGTTCAAGAAACCAAAATGGCATCGCTGAGATTGCCGACCTTTTGGAAAACGCTTTTTTTTTTTTTTTTTTTTAAGTTAAGGGATTTGGAATGTCACCAAAACCCCTGTGTTTCTGTTCAACATCACACTAAATACTACCAAGTCACACCTCCTTTTTCTCACTCCACTGGCCCACATCAGGTTCATGTACTGATGCTTTGGTGGAGAACAGCCAACAGATCTGCACTCTTCTATCGACAGTGGGAAATGTTTACTCCTGATTTCTATGCAGTAGCGGTTTTAGGCACGGGCGAACCGGGCAATCGCCCGGGGCGGCATTTTTTGGGGGGCGGCACCGCCGGCACGAGCAGAAAAAAAATACAAATCTGCGCCGCGAAGCGGTTTTCTATTATCTATCATTTCACTGTGTGGGGAATTGCCAAATTTGCGCCCCCTGCTTGCTGAGAAGATGCCGTGCACAGAAGCTGTTTGTTTGAGAAGGGGAAAGGGGAGGGGGCGCGGAGGCGCGGGCGCGGATAACAGTTCACCTCTGGGTCTCTCCCAAATGGAACGGACAAGGGGGGGGGGGGAATCCATATAGTTATCGAAGTTATCAGTCACACCTCGACTTTCTTCCAGATAACGCACATTTCATTCATAATATTATAAATACGGGCCTCTATATTTCCTGCACATTTTTGTTTTTCTGAATGGTCTGAATGGCTAATAAAGATAGGTAATACAAAACGATTACTTGGTCACCACCACCAAGGTGAATTGGTTTAGTCTTGACTTCTGGTCGTCACTCGTGAGCGTGAGTGACAGTTATGGGGGGATCAGCAATCTCGATTCAAACACCTACACGATCTTATTCCTAAATAACAGCGATTCAACTGTGTCTATTAAACCTAAAATCTGTGTTGGTGCTGCCACTGAGCCAGAGAAAGCAGGTATGAAACAGCTTAAACAGTCTTTTCAACATCACAGTATGGTTATGTGCTACAAATACTCAAATTAAATCACAGAAGTACTGGAATAAAAGTTTATAGTTCAGATATAAACACTGATGTCTATGGAGGCTATCAAGATCACCTTTTGAAAAAAAAACTTGACGCTTCAAATGAAGATCGTATCAATTACGTTGTTACACCAGTAGGTGGCGACAAGTGACTTTAAATGAATCCCTTGAATGAATGATTCAATGACAAATACATTTAACAAAAGGCTGATTCATCCAGTATTGAAACAAGTTAAGTCTTCATGAGTGAGCCATTGAATCCTTCATTAAAAAAAAATTACACTTTCAACTCATAGAATTGTGATCTCTATTTGAAACAAGAAAAACTAAATTCTCAATTTATCCGGAATTGTACAGCTCTACTATGCTGTTTTCAGTTGATGAAAGATCAAAACTTTGTGGCGTGTACTGTACCTGAGACATCCCCAAATTAATCAACATTGAATCAAATTGAATCGCAAGCTTGTGAATCAAAATCGAATCATGAAATGTGTCAATGCCCAACCCTAGCAAGTGTGCCTTAAACAATGATAAACCCGAATCTGCTCTGACTTTAGTAGAAAATGCTTTAGATCAAATACTGTTTACACTTTAGATTGGGAATCTCGCAGCTGTACAGTATATCCTAGCAGCCGAGGACTGCAGGCTGTTCCCCATCCGTCTGATATGATGGATAATTAGCTTCATTAGGTTGCTAGGCACAAATTCCTTTCTCATGATCATTAATGTTTACAGCACCATGAGTGGTCAAATGCTTACATCTGGCTCTGCCTGACATCATTCAAAAGACGTCGAAATATATGAAATCAAAAAACCCATAAACGCATATCATAATATATGTCAGATGTAAGCCCTCATTCATATGGGAGCTTGTTTCTGCCACGGAATAAAAATAATAAGGTAATTGCAACTTTTAATCCCACAATTCTGACTTTTATCTTACAATTGCGAGTTTCTTCTCACAATTCAGACTTTAAAACAAGTATTTCCGAGTTTATATCTCAATTCTGAGTCCGAAAAATCTGAATTGGGATTAAAAAATTCCAAAGTGCAAAACAAAAAGTCAGAATTGCATGTTTATATTTCATAATTATGACTTTTTTCTTCAAGTCAAGTCAAGTCAAGTATGCTTTATTGTCAGTTCTTCCACATGTACAGTACATATAGAGAATTGAAATTACATTACTCTCAGACCCATGGTGCATACAAATAACATTAACACTAAAGATTAAAAATCTAAATAAAATATAAAATACTACTATCTAATAAATAACTAAAAGAAGAAGAAGCAGCGCAAGACACATGGCAAGTAAAGTGCAAACCAGTGAAGTAAACAGAGATTTTAGTGCAAAGAAAATAAGCTTATTCCTGTCTGATTCTTTATCAAAATGCTGAGATATTAACTCAATTCTGGTGGAGGTGGGGTGTGTGAGATGTAAACTCACAATTGTGAGTTAAAAAAAACACGTTGGGAGATAAAAGGGTCACAATTACCTTAGTTTTTTTTTTCTCGTGGCGGAAACAAGCTTCCATACATGAATTCATATTGTCTGATAAATAAATAAAGCAGAAGTGTTGGCCATAAAAAGCAGGATTTAACAGCTAATGCTTATGTTTATACAACAGAACTAAAAGCATGCTTACCCAATGTATGTAACGGTCTCACTGTTCTCAGCATTGGAGGTCCAGATGGCAATTTTGTCCCCTTTGGCACGGATATTGATTACACTTCCACAGATATCCCGACTGAAGGAGCCAAAGCCCTCTCCAATAAGACACAACATCTGCCACAAGAACAAACGTATATTCAGCATACATTTAGCTGTAGTTCAGGCTTTAACAAAAGCAGCTTTCTGAACATAAAGTAATAAATGTTCATACAGACAATGATAAGATCTGATAATTTACAATCAGAAAGAAGATAATTTTAACTTTTTCCAACAGACAAACAATTAAATCCAAAAGGTTAAATAAAGCAAGGAAATATATGGTTTCTGACCGTTTCCAGCCAGAACCGGTCAAGTTCAGTGTGTCTGTGCTGCTTGGCTAGAGTAATCAACCAGCGGCCACCACATTTATTACTTCTGTCTTCCCACATGGGCTCTATGCCATCCTGTAAAGAAACAAAGAAAATGCTTTACAAAGAGTCACTGTGGAAGTGTAATATGAATGATTCAATTACATTTCTTGAGAGCAAACAGAATTACATTAACAGAACTAAATGTAGACAGCCATGTTTTGAACTGTAAACAATACTTCAGTCATTAACGGGACAGATATGCACAGTGTTAATAAACTGAAGAAAAGTAGTACGAAGCAAGTTACACCAGATTCACCTTGAACATCGAGTAGTCACAGCCAGAGGACAGTTTGCTTGGCAGCTGTATGTTGTTGTATAATCTGAAACAGAAAAACATTTTGCAGAGGAATTTGACAAACACCTTCATATTTAGTGGAGAATTCAAACGTCTATCAAGTGTAGAGGTTGAGGCCTTCCGGTGAAGAACCACCTAGGCTCTTAGGATTTACAACCACAGCAATTAATCCAACTGATATAGGGATGAACGATTCGGGGAAAATACGCAATTATGATTTCTCTGATTATTTAAAATGTTTTTTTGTTTTTTTTTCACAGGAGCTCCAGGTTTGCTGAGGGTGTTTGAAAGGTTGCTTAATTTGGCCAAAAGGTCATATTGCGATTATTGTCATGTAATGTGATTTGAACTGCGTTACATGATAAACATCCCATATTGCTGCTGCTTCGACACCCAGGAAGATTAAAAAGCCGAAAAAGACAAAGTACACAATCTGCTAACAATAGAAATGTTGAATGAACTTTTTTTTGGTTAAATCTTAAGCCTTTTAAATGACTTAAAATACATACATAATGTGGCAATAATGCTCAGATAAAAAAAAAACTCTGATAACGAATACATCTTATGATATTATTGCACAATACTGGTAAAATTAATAACGTAAATTGTAATAGCATTTGGTTGCCCATTGAGCCATTTTAAATTGCAAAAAAAAAGTGCATCAACAAAAAATTTACAAAGTCATTCTAAAATGTAATGGTTAACCTGCAGATGGTGCCAAAAGCCTGAGGATTGTAACCTTTTACCACACATTTTTTAAATCAAATCCTTGAATAACTATTTAATTCAGTCTTCAATATTTGAACAGCGACTGTTTCATTAACATATTTAATTAAACATATGAACAAGAAAACATGGAAAATCAAAGCAGGGGATAGAACGGTTATTTTGAAATTGTCATTAACAACATGTTGACGAATTCCCAGGTTTAACTTTACACAACAGTGGAGAGAATATTCATTAATGTCTGCTTTTCATTCAGTCATGGGCCCTGGGTGTTTAAGTGGAGGAAAACTCTAATTAATGCAAGGCTGTCGTGATTGTCATAGTCGTGCTAAAAACGGGGGTAACAGGTTAAATTGTAAGAATAATTATCCGTGAGGGAAAATAAAATGCCAGGATGGTACAGAAGCAGTGAACTCTATTCCTTAGCCTATAATAAACTTTGTAAGTGAAACTTGGGTCCACAACCCTCATCTGTGAAATGCATGACTTCTGGTATTTTGTCAATTATTAGAGATGTATAAATTGTAACTGAGCATTTGTAACTATAACTTTTAAAGGAGTACTTCACGGCTGGCAAAATGGGCTTTTGAAATCAGTGCTACCCGACTACAGAAAATTAAGAAAAAAGGCTGTTGTGTCTTCACTTTTGTCAAATAGGTAAGAAAACTTTAACACACATAAACACAGTGGGCATGTTAACTAGAGTCAAATACTGCCTTGCTATAGTAGGAAATACTTCTTAGCAAACTTTTAGTCATAATGGTTATTTAATTCAAACAGTAAACGTTAAGCGGGAGTGAGTTATTTCCAGATTCCAGAGATGGAGACTAAAGAGCTGCAGAATATCGTAAATATGGAGAGATCACTGCGACGGAAAATCTGAAAAACCTCTGTTTGTAATCAGTGGCGGTTCTAGACCACAGTAACTGGGGGGGCCAGGCAGGGGCCACTTGTGCTTTTAGGGGGCACACCTTTAACATTCATCTTAACCTATTTTCAGTATTATTTCAAGTCATTTTTCACCATGTCATGCATGACTGCAATCTCTAGAAAAAGCTAATAAATTATATTAGCTAAGCTAATAAAACAATTTCAATTCAAATTAATGTTTCATTATGTTTAATTGTAGTGTGATATAATGATCAATAATAAAAAATGTTTAGCATCTAAGCACATCTAGGCACTTTTTTACACCTGGGGTGGGCGATATGGCAATAATATCATATAACGATTTTTTTTTTTTCAGGAAAATCACGATTTTATCACGATTCTTTTTTCATGTTGGTTTTACTATTTTGCAAGTGACTGAGCATTACAGCCAAACTAATGTCCCTATTTTAAAAGCAAAGCCTTATAGGTAACAAAATATAAAATAAAAAAAGAATGGCAGACATTTAGGCCAAAGGCGAAGATAAAAATCTTTGTCATTATTTTCTTTGTTATTAAAAATTAAGAACAGAGATACATATTACACATACACAACTTAATATACAAATGAAATAAACTGCTTTATTTTTTCAGCTATAGGTGTATTTAACAGTATGAGAAAGTAATTAAATGAACAAATATGAAAATAAAACACAACAGACTTAAAGTTCTCAGTCAAGAGCAGTGAATGATTTCCTCTGTGTGTTTTGTTGTTTTATTAACATTAAAGGGATAGTTATCCCCCAACAAAGTCATATTTTCTCTCTTAAGTTGTTTTAAACCTGAATAAGTTTCTTTCTTCTGTTGAAAATAAACGTTATTTGAAAGAATGTGGGTAACCAAACAGCTGATGTAGCCTACCCCTGTGACTTCCATAGTATATTTTTTTCCTACTATGTATGGAAGTCAATGGGGACCAGCAACTGTTTGGTTTTGGGTGAACTATCTCTTTAAGGACAAGCGGCAGCATGTTTATTATTAGGGCTACTGTCTCTTTAAGGACTGCACGCGACGCGTCTAATATACACGCATATGACAAGCAGATTTTAATTAATTTTCTCTGTTTGCTTTCACTTTAGACATAACCAACTTTGTTTATGTAAACATTGTCTGTATTTGACAGTATTAGCGCAATATAAGACTCAAAAGATAACTTAGTCCAGTAACAGGCTTTTAGTGCATGTGCGCGTCGAGTGTACGCGCTCAGTAAAGCGCATATTTGAACAGCGCATCAGCAGCGAATGACATGTTTAACCGGCAAGGCTTTAAAGCACATGCAAATAATGAACTTTTGTGAACTGCAGTGTCCCGTTCCTCTGCGTTAACGTTTGATGTGAATATACGTCGTGCTTAGGGTGACCATATTTTAGTTTTCAGAAAACAGGACGGGGGCGTGGTTTGGGAGGCGTGGTTAAGGGGTGGGGGCGTGGTTGGGGTGAATGCATCAAAAAAATACTTGACAAATGCATTCACAACCTTGCAACTATGTTATTGTATTTTAATACATAAAGTAGCCTAATACATCCTTTCCATTCAATGTTTGGCCCGCAACAATAGAATAGCCTACTATTAAAAAAAAAGTTTAGCTTTTAACACCTTTTACATGACACAATTTCTTTTCATGGCCATAGCATAGCTTAAAAATCTACCACTAAAATAAAAAATCTACTACACTATTTCAGTAAAAAAACTATTTCAATCCTCCTGATGTTCTCTTGTAGCCTTTACTTTCTTTATGTGGGCTTCTACTTCGCTAGCACCTTTATTTGACACTGACAAGTACGTTCCAGCTTTGCAGTTCATGCATTCTGCTTTACACGGATCCCGACCGAAACGAAAAAAAACAGGAATTTTCTCTGTAAATTATCTGTGAATTTACATTTGGGCTTTTTTTTTTTTTTTTTTTTACGCTGTTAGCTACTTACATCTTATCTCGCACTTGACCGTAAACTGAAGCATCGACCGTCGAGTCCTGGTCGAGTCACGCTGCTAAAATTGAAATTCTGTGTCTGTGAACGTAAAGTCCGCCTACTTTGATTTGATTGGTCATTTCAAATATTCTGACATTGAGGAGCAGTGTGACAGACCAATGAGGCTGAGATGAACACACACACACAAACACACAGTGCCCTCTGTATTCTGACGTGCTCTCTGCTTGCCGCTGCGGATTGAGGAACGCGCTGATTATAACAAGACGGGGCGAAGCCGGTTTCATATGTTTTGTGTGCAAAGGCAAGCATGTATTTAAAGTACACGCTTAATGGCCCAATGAAAAATAATGAAAACCAGGACATTTTCATCACTTTATAAAAAACAGACAGGACGGCCAGGACAGGACCTGAAAACAGGACATGTCCTGGGAAAACAGGACGTTTGGTCACCCTAGTCGTGCTGCAGTGTAGCCTATAGATGAAGGCGCCGCAACTGATAAAATGCGCAGTTGTTTGGTGTGATTTTACGATTCCAAATTTAGGGGGGCCAGAGGGGGGGCCAAGCTTGGTGACACGGGGGCACTGGCCCCCCCGGCCCCCCCCCCCTAGAACCGCCACTGTTTGTAATCAATATTTGACCTGAACTGGATGACCATGAACACAGAGGGGAAAAAACTGAAAGAAACTGCCGGTCCGTCAGCAAAACGCAGTCATGTACAGGTAAGAAAGCGGTTTACAGTGCTCATTATTGCCATAATGCGGTTCAAAGAGTAGATAAAGTATGATAAAATTCAGTGATAAACCTTCCCTTACAATAACTGTTCTGTTAAAGGTATAGCAGAGGATTTTTTACTTCCGGGTGGATCACCTATACTATTGGTCCTCCTAATTGTCAATCATTCTGGTGAATCAATCAAACTTATTCAAAAAGTGGAGAGGGCGGGTCTTATCTAAAATTCAGAAAGATCCTCCACTATACCTTTAATAACCCTGTCAATCCGACTGTCCTTATTATGTTTATTACTCTCACCCGCATTAACTTTGGGTTTAATCACTGTTATAAATATGAGGGGGTCCTTGGAAAATTTGGAAAAAAGACTCCAAGAAGTTTGAAAACCCTTGTTCTCAAAGCAAATGGACAACTGGGTTTGTTTTTTGTCTAATTGCAAACACGTGACCGTGAACTTACGCCCAAAAGTCCTCAACTGTGTCGAACCTGGTGATGAGCCGTAGATTGTCTTGCCACATTTTGCTCTTATCGTGCTTGTAGAACCAAAGACCCCATCTACACACAGTACAACATGACACAAGGAACAAGAAACAAGAAAAGAGCAAATTAATCAGACATGATAGAGAGAGGATGTCTCAACATTTCCAAACGTAATCAGCCTGAACACACCTGTTTTGTAAAGGATGCTTTATACAAGGGTCCTTCAAAATGTTTGTTTCAAATTTATTTTTCTCCCCCTTCCTCCTAGTCACTTTGTCAATCTGGTAAAATGTAAAAAAAATTAATGGTTGTAGGGGCACAACCACATCATTACGGTTGACGCCGTTAAACTTTCGGCGTGAAATCGCTTCAGTAAATGAACAAAGGCATTTAAAGGTTATTTCAGGCAGAACAACACAAATATTATTAGATTATAACACGCGTACACGGTTAAATGAGTACTTAAGTTACATTTCGGAGACTTTATGCTCACCAGCTGTACAGCGCAAGACGCCATGATGTCAATCGTGTAGCGCGAGACTGATTGAGCGTCGCGCCCAACGCGCTCGTATTTATAACTTCAGAAATTTTAAGATAATGATTTTGAAAGGAGAACAATTTTTACATTGGGAATTATTGCACACTCAACTACCACGCTTTCAAAACAATATTAAAATAACAGATTTTTATAATTTCTATAATTTAATAACACCTTGTGGCCATATTATAGTAGCCTAGCTTTACTTGAAATCTCTTATTTGGTAAAAGAAGCCTTTATTTTAAACGTTAATTGTTACTTTTTTTTAACAACTAATGGCAGGTGAAGTTGTGGGACATATTTTGTCTAATATTATTTCACGGTGAAATGGGCTTGTGACGTCCAGTGCAGTGCGTTCATCTCTCCACCAGAGGTCTCTGTCAACCGCTTATTGAAATGGGCTCTAAAATGCAACTCAATATTCACACAAATGTAATATTTATTCAAAATCCCTTTTTGTGAACTTTTGTTGTTGCAATTCTGAGCACCAAAATCTGTTAATAGTATTATTTTTTAAAATATTTTTTTAAAGAAGGCCTTATACCAATAGGCTATGTTTAAATGTATCTACATTATGATAGCTAGAATAATATATTTAAAAAATATTTTTAAACATTACATAAAAAGTGTTTCAATATCATTTTAATATGCTATATTTGTAAAATATAATAAGATAATATATAAAAAATATATATAAATTGTATTGCACAAATACATAAAATCGAATTTAATTTCAACCAGCACTATATTCTTAGGTCATGAAGATTTTTTTTTCAGTAGCACATATTTTTATTTTTATTTTTTTGTAGTAATGAGTTAAACATTTACCTATAACAATATAATATAATATAATATAATATAATATAATATAATATAATATAATATAATATAATATAATATAATAAACAGACTGTCCGTTTTTTTTTTTTTTTTTTTTTTTTCACCAATGAAATTTAGTAGTAGGCCAATACAATATAGTATACAGAATTTACATATTAATACATAAAAAAATAAATAAAAAAAAATGGTGGACAAACCATTGATTAATTAATAATAATAATAAAAAATATACTTATTATAATGACTACAATAAGTAAATCTAGCCAGCACATTAATTAAACTTAAAAAGATGACAAAAGCATGTTGATGTGTGTAAGATTTACCTGTAGCTTACTGTATTAGTGTGAAACTCGCTTAATACTGATTGTTTTACCATATTAGATATACCATATAATTATTAAACTGCACTGACTGCATGGTTGCACTACAATATGTTATTAGCCTGTCGTTTTGTCGTTGTTTTGCAATCATGAATGAATGAGACGTTTGGCAGTTTTAATAGTTTGTTACAATTTGGCCTAATCTGCCAAAATTGTCCCTAATCTACGCCACACACAGTCCATGGTTATCATGTGTTAGTTTCTGTGATCATGTTCTGCATGGCCAATATTAAGTGATTTTATGGATTTGGTTAGGATCATTGTAGGGCCGATGATGAAAAAATGAACTAGGGATCTTTTCATTGAGATGATCTCAAAATATTCTAACAATAAGTCTCTCTCTTTTTCAAGATGCATATAACAATCCAAAAAGGAAGATCCTTGCCCGAATTGGAGAGATACACCACATGCTGCAACTTTCACTGCTTGTTCTGTAGTTCAGCTCTGTTCCAGTCAACAAAGTTGAGCAAGGTCAAAACCCATTTAGAGAGCCATTTCAGTCGTGCAGTTCTCCATGAAGGTAAAGTTTTCCCTTCCCTCAGGAAATGCAATTGGAGTTAAAATGTGTATTAAAAGCAGCATTAATTTTATGATCAGTTCCATTTGAGCAATTAATCAAAACAACTGTCTCTCTGATTTGTTTTTGGAAACCATACACCTAATTCAGTTTTTCCTTTCTGCCACATTGTTACGTCAGTAGGTGGCGACAAGTCAATTGAGTGAATCATTGACTCATTAATTCAACTGATTCGTTCAGCCATTGATTCATTCACTCATGCCACATCTGTGTGTTCAATGTTGTTTTGGCTTTGTGTAGTGCAGGGCTGACCAATCCTGTTCCTGGAGATCTACCATCCGGCAGAGTTCAGATCCAACACACACGCCTGTAATTATCAAGTGCTCCCGAAGATCTCAATAAGCTGCTTCAGTTGTGTTTGAAAAGGGTCGGAGCGGAACTTTGCAGGAAGGTCGATCTCCAGGAACAGGATTGGGCAGCCCTGGTGTAGTGTATACGTCCTTCGTGAGACGTTAAACCGAGGTCCTGACTCTCTGTGGTCATTCAAAATCCCAGGATGTCCTTCGGAAAAAGAGTAGGGGTGTAACCCCGGCATCCTGGCCAAATTTGCCCCTTGGCCCCTGTCCATCATGGCCTCCTAATCATCCCCATATACTGATTGGCTTCATCACTGTCTCCTCTCCACCAGTAAGCTGGTGTATGCTGGGTGTTCTGGTACAATATGGCTGCCGTCGCATCATCCAGGTGGTGCTGCACATTGGTGATGGTTGAGAAGATTCCCCCTTCCATATGTAAAGCAATTTGAGTACTTAGAAAAGCACTATATACATGTAACAAATTATTATTATTAATTATCACTTACTATAATGGCATATATACGCTTTTGAAATTTCTGACCAGTAGTAGACCTAGTGATTTCTAATTAAAGAAATGTGTTTGATGAAGGAGCGCGATCCACAGTACCTCTGGAAAATAGTCACACATATTAAAGAACTTTCCTTTTAATTAACATTTAGTAATATTGAATTAAATCTGTAAATTTTGTAATAAAAAATATTTTATAAATTCTAAAAAAAATTATACAATTTCTTTCTTTTACTGAACACAAAAAAATATATTTTTAAGAATATGGGTTGATGGGCAACATTGACTTATATATATAAAAAAAAAAATTGTTGGGGCCCATCAACTGTTTGGTTACTGACATTCTTCAAAATATCTTATTTTGTGTTCAGCCGAAGAAAGAAATGCATACAGGTTTGGAACAACTTGAGGTTGAGCAAATGATGACAGAATTTTCATTTTTGGGTGAACTATGACCTTTTAAAAAACAATGACCAATGCATTTACAGCATTTATTAATAAAGTTAATAAAAATACAACTTTTCATTGTTAGTTCATATTATCTAAGGTCCATTATATAATATTAACAAAAACTTTTGATTTGAATAATTAGTTATGTTGAAATAAATTTTAACTATGATTAATACATTTTAATAAGTGTGTATAGGGAAAACCCAAGAGCATTTATTAACAGAACTTGAACAAATACAAAAATAAACTAAACTTGCATGAGCAGAAACATAAAACTTATCAAACAGAGGTACAGGGAACAAGTAATCATACTACACTAAAAAATTCTGGGTTGTTTTTTAACCCAGAATGCTGGGTCGAGTCTGTTGGGTTATTTTATCATATTTTAAACACCTTGGGGTAGTTTTAATTTTCCAGTTGTTGGGTTAAACCTGCTGGGTTGCAACGCTGGGTTGTTTCACGAGCTTCGCGCCTTCGTGCTATAGTTACAGGGGTGGTTGATTATTATTTCACTTTTCTAACTTTAGTTAGTGTGTAATGTTGCTGTTTGAGCATAAACAACATCTACAAAGTTACAACGCTCAAAGTTCAAAGCAAAGGGAGATATTTGCTTTTAAAGAAATTGCTTTTTAAAGACTACAAAAAACGGCTGGTAGAGACTACACAACATTCCTCTCGGGTTAGTGACATCACTAACCCTAGAATTTACATAAACCCCGCCTCCATGAACACGATTTATAGATTATCAAGACGCTAATATGCTAATCAATGACTAAGATACTGTAACTACACATAAGCTACAGAAATTCACCAACTAACCATTCAGAAATGTTGTCCACATGTTGTCACTTCTTCTTGAGTCTTTCCATCTTTCTGACTTCGGTTTGAACATAAAAGGCTAAAAGTTTTAGCAATTTCCAGTGCATGTCTGTGTGAGGTAAAAGGACACAAGCTCTTGAAGCTCCGCCCCCTGTGCCGGGAGCAGCAGCTCATTTGCATTTAAAGGGACAGACACAAAAACGGTGCATTTTTAACATGCTATATAAAAATATCTGTGGGGTATTTTGAGCTTATACTTCACATACACACTCGTGGGACATCAAAGACTTATTTTACATCTTGTGAAAAGGGCATTATACCACCCCTTTAAATATAGGTAGCTCACAAAGCTGCCAACTTCTGAGTTTAGCAATTTATAGCTTGTGGTTCGATTCCGAATATGATAAATATCAGATGCAGTAACTACATGTACAGTTTTTTAAAGGAAAACAATCTCTCATCTAATGCTAAGAAACATAAAGGGAGCATGTCAGCTGGTATTAGTATGGACTGTTATGGTTTATCTCCATTTGTGTTACACAGAACAGAAGAAATGGTGAGTAAAGGATGAGAGATTTAAATTTGTGGGTGGAGAATTACTTAAAGGGGCCATGTTATGCTTTTTAATCTTTTCAACTTTAGTTAGTGTGTTATTATGTCGCTGTTTGAGCATAAAAAAGATCTGTAAGGTTACAAAGCTCAGTCACTCCAAAGGGAGAAAGAAAAGTTGAATCAGTCTTTGGAAAACATCTTCGATACAACATAAAAGGCAACCGTAGGTATTTAGTATCATTATTGCATATTTATTTTTTATGTCTGTAGCTTATTGCACTAACTTTAGTATATATATGTTGTAGCTGGTCCTGTTTCTGAGATGTTATGTCTCTTTTCTGCAGAGAATAGAGGTGATGTTGCTCTTTTGGTCCTTCCCCTTCTTCATGCCACGGTGTACAGAATTGGTCAGAAGGTCTTTCGTCCATCTATTGACGAAGCTAGAAAGGCTTTCATTGCAACTAGTAAGTATAAAACCACATAACTGCATTGTAACCTGACTGGAACTGCCTGTGCATTAAGCAAGGGATACTGTATGTACATCCAGCCAGTTGATATTGCAGAATAAACTTCAACAGGGTAATCAACACAAAGTGGAGGGATCTCGTATCACCCCGAAGGAGTTTATTTTGTGATGAAAACTGGCTGGATGTACAGTACATTATCTGACTTAACTTTATTACCTCAAAACAATTCCTATTAAGCAACTTTGATCCTAGACAAAAAAAAAAAAAAGCAAGATCAAACAAGACATTTTAGGAATAATGTAAAGCATACCACTTAAAAGTAAAAATATTGATTGTTGAAATCACGATGAACTCCATTTCATGAAGAACTTTACACAGTTATTGAACTGAATTGAATCAACACTGAACCGACTTCAACTGAATAATGACACCATTGCCAATGAAACAATCTGTATTGGATCTACTCTCTTTTATAGGTGGCAAAGAACATGGTGGAATTTCTAAACCGGGCAGAGTCCACAAAAACCGATCCCTTTGTCATGGCCATGGGAAACGCCCAGCAGATATCGCAATCCTTTGTCATCATCAATGGACAAGCTTTGGAACAAATCAGAATAATATCAGCTGTTGATGTGCTTCAAAGCATTCTATGTATTTGACATGAACTACCCCAAGCATGTGCTTCTACCTGGAGTTCTTGCAGCATGATATCTTCCAAATGGAGGGCAAGGAATCTGCTGCAATTCGGTTTCTTCGCACGTCCTCGTTTGCTGAAGAGTAACTTTTAAACCAAATAAACAATTTTGCACATCTGTGAATTTCACTTTAATTTTCTAAGAATTAAATGGTATAAATGTCATTGTTCAGAACTAATTTTCTTTCTGTCTTTGACTTTATTTAACTATACTTATGTACATTTTAGCATATTTTAAAAATGATTTTGCATTCGCTGACATTAAAATTGAATTGTCTGTCAATTTCACTGCGTATTTAAACAGTTAAACATGTAGTGAAACATTTTTGCATTTAAATTGAATGTGCAGTTTGTTGTCATTGCTGCCATTTGTGAATGTCAGTTGACAGGCATTAAAAATGATTATTTTAACAGTCTAAACATGTTCTTCATTATTTCTTAATTCATAGTTTTACAGTAAAGCACAGGTGAAATTATAAGAATAACCCAGCAAAAATAACCAAGAATAGCACATCCATTAATGGTAAAAATATACAAATTACTACATCTTGGGTTTTCTCAACAACCCAGCCTGCTGGGTTATAATGTCACAGGGTTAATTTAGCCCAGCATGTGTTCTGTCCAATATTTACCCAGCACTGGGTTGCCAATTGGGTTGTTTTTAACCCAGCCATTTTTAGAGTGATGCATGACGAGGAAACATGACTATGCCTGTTTACAAAATAAAAGACATCCAAGCATGAACATGAACAAAACCCAAAACCTAACGTGACATATCCCCCCCTCTAATGTCGGCTCCAGACGCCTTTACAAAATATAATCCAAAACAAAGAAAAGTCCACGAGGGTGTTGGAGTGGAGGCAGTCTTGGGGAAGGATGGAGGGCCAGGCTTGTGAAGGGGAACTGGAGCTGGATCATGACCTGGACCGTGGAGTTGTAGTAGACATGGACAATGGAGCAGTGGTGTTGCATATCGACTGCAAAGCGGGTGCTCGCGAGAACCCTTCTGACACCTAAAATGACAAATGGGACACCCTATGTCTCATGGACTTAGCGGACTTAGCAGCCATTGGAACAGCCATCTCATGGACTTAGCAGCCATTGGAACAGCCATCTCATGGACTTAGCAGCCATTGGAGCAGCCATCTCATGGACTTAGCAGCCATTGTAAGTCCACAATACCATAAGTGCATATGAAGTGTGCCATTTGGGACAGGGCCTAAGAGGCTGCATCCGAAAACTGATAAATGCTGCCTTTGGAGGACGCATTCCAAGGTCTGAAGGCATCAGGGCACGTCCAAATACAATGTTAGTTTCACTTCCCGTCTCCTGAGATACCTTCATCTGATTGATTTTTGAAGGCAGCCTAGATCTATCCTTCGCTGCCAGACACTGGCTGCAAAGTCATTGCTTGAAAGGGCAGCGAGGCATTAAGTCACTGCCAATGTTTTGCCAACTTTTTTTTTTTATTAAATAAAAACAAGCAAGCAAGTTCAGCCCAGGTGAGAAAAGGTAATGCCTTTTATGCTTTTTGTTTATATAACTTTACTTACATAACTTCTATGTAATTTATTACATAACTTTACACGTGAATGTTTTGGACAAGTGAGAGTTTACACCAAGACAAATGCCTTGTGTGTGTAAACATACATGGCTAATAAAGCTAATTCTGATTCTGAATAAATGCGTAATTTATTTAGTAACGTATTACTTTCAGGAAAGAAGTAAATAAGAAACGCCATTAGTTACTTTTTTAGGGAGTAACGCAATATTGTAACTTTCCCTAACACCGTGTAGCCTATAACATAAAATCAGATCATGGCCTGGTCTATGGAGTAGTGGAGGGCCAAGCTCTGTATCCGCTGGAGCTTACGTATGCCACCCACCCAAAAAAAAAATTCAATCTTGTATGGGCATGATGTGAGGGGACTCTGGCATAGCGATCACAATGTGAAGAGGCTCTAGCATGGAAATACATGGGGAATTGTGGGGTTCCTCATCCACAGTTTCAATAGTAAACGAGGAACCACTCAACAGAAGTGCAAAGTCAAGTAATTCCAAGGGTGATCAAGTCCATTGCGAAAAATTCCCTTGAGGGTAACATCATTTAAGTCCACCTTATAACAAAGCTTACACAACTTGGTGCAGACGGAGGAGACGAACTGCTGGGTTCATTATAGGTCAAGCTTTTTATAATAAGAGTTCACTAAGGCCAGCGTAGTGACAACCCAAGTGCAGATTTTATTAACAAAACTAGAACAAATACAAAAATAAACAAAGACTTGGCTTGACTAAACTAAACTAAACTTGACCATTGAAACCATTTACCAAACAGGGGGAGCAAGTGATCATGTCTGTTTACAAAATAAAAGACATCCAAGCATGAACAAAACCCAAAACCTAACATTACATAAATGCCCAGAACTATTTTTAATTGTTAACAAATGGAACCTTATTGTAAAGTGTTACCAGATTAATTAATAAAAAATAAAAATAAAAAAAGATGAACTGGAGGATATATTGCAAACAACATGCAACAGTTAAATTAAAATTCTTATTAAATCTACTCAAATATATTCAAGTGAGAAGTTTTCAATCTCGTGGCATTAAGTTAACAGAACTTTAAAAATAAAAAAGTACACAGAGATGCGTATTTAAGTTAACTAAACTTTTTTTATTCAAACACTTTAACATTAAATTATAAACTTAAAAATGTTGTGGCAGCTATTTTCTATTGAACAGTATTTTCTTGCCCTCTCATGATCTTGAGTTCCCATCATGCATTCCCCCATTAAAGACTTCAGGCTGCGTCCGAAATCGCATTGACTCTCTAGTGTGTAGATAGAATGAATATAATCCGGACGTACTACATTCATCATGCTATCATTATCATGTGACCTACCAGCTTCAGTTATGTTGCTTCACTGCGCACACTCTGGAGATTATCAGAGAATTTTTTTTTTTTTTTTTTTTTGTTCACCTTGTGTCAAGTAATTAGCCTATTAGTCATCATTTGGTTTATCATTTATAGTTCTATGTTTCCTTAGGTCAATGCCCTGTCTTAACATCGTGTTTTATTATAACCTTTCTTTTACCAGGAAAGAAGCACATTGAGATTAAGAATCTCTTTTACAAGAGCGTCCTGGCCAAGACTGACAGACACAGCACGTTTGAGTTTAACAAATAACATCCAACAATACATACACATATACACACACAAGCTGTGTGAGTGTTGCTATATCTGTATTGTACATCTGTATTCCCCTGAGTAATTTGGAGGGATGGTTGATAATGATTTCACTTTTCTAACTTTAATTAGTGTAATAACTAAATAACTAAGTTAGTAATGTTGCTGTTTGAGCATAAACAACATCTACAAAGTTACGACGCTCCAAGTTCAAAGCAAAGGGAGATCTTTTCTTTTACAGAAATCGCTTTTTAAGGACTACAACCAACGACTGGTAGGGACTACACAAGCTTCCTCCCGGGTTAGTGACATCACAAACCCTAAAATTTACATAAACCCCGCCCCCAGGAACATGCAACACAGGGAGAGAGGCCATGATGATGAAAGGACCACCCATTGGCCCAACGACGGAATCCAACGGCCTGGCGAAAGGTATAATGCGTGTATGTCTTTTCAGCGCTCCAGTGAAGTTCACTTAATTTATTGGAATTTAGTTTTAGTATTACTTTAGCTCTATGCGTAATCTGACTCCAATTTCAAATGATAATCAAATTTAGATCGTGTTTCTAATTAGAAAATAATCATAAATATTGATTATGAATTAATTTAGATCTTTGATTATTCTGGGCATCTCATAATTTCAAATATTCGTTCATTACGGACCAAGGGCCCTATTTTAACGATCTGAAACGCAAGTGTCAAGCGCAAAGCGCAAGTAACTTTGTGGGCGGGTCTCGGTGCTGTTGCTATTTTCCCGGCGGGATAAATGACTCTTGCGCCAGGCGCAAATCTAAAATGGGTTGGTCTGAAGTAGCTTCATTATTCATAGGTGTGGTTTGGGCGTAACGTGAAATAAACCAATCAGAGCGTCATCTCACATTCCCTTTAAGAGCAGACGCGCTTTTTCCATAGCGGATTGCTATTGAAACGGCGGATTTGCCAGGCGCACGCCAGGAGCGGTTCACAGCCAAGGAGAGCAACGCTCTCGTCACGGCCGTAAAAGAGAGAAGTTACATTGAAATGGAGAAACCCACCCAAATTAACTTCGGTTAAACAGGCGTATGATAATTTGGGTAAATGTGTAAGCTAGATGTATGCTTTTATAATAAATTGTCTATCTATCTATCTATCTATCTATCTATCTATCTATCTATCTATCTATCTATCTATCGTAATAATGTATGATTTGCAAAAATGAAAACGGCTGCTTCTGTGTGAGAGAATCAAAGTGTATGCGCGTTGTGCACACGCTACATTTATTATGGCCAAGCATGCGCCCTTAAAATAGCATATGAATAACATGCGCAACGCGCCACTGACTTTAAACAATTTTTTCCTGGTTAGTGGCGCAATTGTTTTCTAAACCTGCAAAATAGCATGAGGGAACGTTTGCGCCGGAACACGCCTCCTCTTTGCGCTGAACCGCCCCCGGGAGCTCTGTCTTTGCTATCTGCTGTCCAGGGTGCATTTTATGGCTTTATTGCAGGGTGAGTTTTTGTCTTAGCAGGAAAATCAGTTCTTACAATGAGAAGAGTAAGAGTTGTTGTAGTAGAGCATTTGGGAGTCTGCTCAAGCTGTCGCATCTGTCTTTTCACATTTATTGCAATACAGTACGTAACACAAATTCAATAGTATGTCACTCTGTGGGCATCTTAGAACAGTTCCCACTAGGGCTATATATCGCATGACATTGTTATGCGCATCTCGTCAGTAAAGCCGGTTCCTTGATTAGTAGTAAATCGCCATCACCTGCTTTCAGATGGAGCGGCATTTACTACACAGAGCCGTAGTTCACTGACAAGCTGAGCCATATCGCATTAATTATCGCAGGCGATACGTCCGTGATAATTAATGCGATATGGCTTAGCTTGTGTGTACATGTGGAATTTCAGGGCATGGATGGAAGCTCCGCCAACACTCCGGCCACTGCGTGTAAGGTGAATATCGACTATGGGGATTTATTGGACTTTTTGGAGGAGGACTTAAATGTCTGGTTTACGGAGGCTATAACCGAAAAGTCCCCTATTTCATTGACAATATCCAGTTCAAACATCCCTTTATCTCCAGTACTACCTGTATCTCCAGCACCTCCTGTATCTCCAGCACCCTCAGTATCTTCGGATTGCCCGCCTAGCCTCCCTCTCCCACCTCTATTTAACCTGCATATTTCATCAGCCATTTCTTCTCTAGTCCATGTCTGCCCCTCAGCTCATCCTGCGCTGTTTCCCGGCAGTACTGCTGATTCGCCTCGGGTCTTCCAGTCCCCAACATCGCCTTGGCGTGAGGATCCCCTGTCTCCGCCTCCAGCCACAGAGCCCCGGACTCCACCTCGGTCCTCCGACCCATCGGCTACGCCTTGGCTCAATACTCCCTCAACTCCACCATGGTCCGTCATCCCACCAGCTCCACCAGGCTCCCTCATCCCACCTGCTTCACCCGGCTCCCTCATCCCTCCTGCTTCGCAAGGCTCCCTCATCCCACCTGCTTCGCCAGGCTCCCTCATCCTACCTGCTTCACCAGGCTCCCTCATTCCACCTGCTCTGCCAGGCTCCCTCATCCCACCTGATCCACCAGGCTCCCTCATCCACTTGCTTCACCAGGCTCCCTCATCCACCTGCTTCACCAGGCTCCCTCATCCCACCTGCTCCACCAGGCTCCCTCATCCACTTGCTCCACCAGGCTCCCTCATCCACCTGCTTCACCAGGCTTCCTCATCCCACCTGCTTCACCAGTTGGTCAGACATCACCCTGGTTCCACCTAGGGATTACTGGCTGCCGATTGCACTTCTGCCTTCCATCCCTCCGGCTCCACGGTTGTCTTCGGTCTCACTGGCTCCACATCGGTTTTCCGGATCCTCATCTCCGCCTAGGTCCCATCAGCCATCAGCTCCCCCTTGGCCCTCTGGACCTTCCTGGACTACCCTGGCTCTGTGTCTCCTAGGTTCCGTCTGGGTCTCCATCATGGCCAGCACGTTGCAAGAGTTCGTACCCCTGGTTACATCTTCTGGCTCCTCCCTCCTGCAACTCCGTCCTGGAACTGCAGGCTGACTGTGGTCTGGGTTTACATCTGGCTTCTCCTGCCCCTGGCTTTCCCCTGGCTTCTCCCACCTTCCACTCCCCCATGGACTAATTCTTTCTATTTGGTTTTGTTTTGCCCTTCTTCTGTTCCTCGACCTCCTCCAGAACCCCCTCTCTCCTCTGTTGGACCTTGTACGACACGAGGACATGCCTTTCCAGAGGGGGGTGTACTGTCAGGAGTATGCTTTATTACTGTCTTAACCTAATTTTTTGTCTGTGTTAGTTTCATTTAGTTCACCTGCTATCAATTAATTAGCCTATTAGTCATAATTTGGTTTAGTATTTATAATATATAAATAGTATAGTATAGTATTAATAGTTTCCAGAGTTCAATGTACTGTCTTAACGTTGTGATTGGTGAGTGTTGCTACCTGTCTCTCTGTATTCCCCTGAGTAATTTGGATTACAAGACTGCTCTCTTTGTCAATTCGTCTTCGTGAGTATTCTTGGGCAATGTACCGTGACATCAGCTTTAGCTTCACCAGATAACCGATTGATTTATGGGTTGCCAGCTGCATGCCCTAAGTTACAACAGGCAGGTTCTTCCCATACATCACTGGTCCTGTGATCATGTGATCATCATCAAAAAGTTGTATATATACATTTAGAGACAAGTTTTTTTAAACTCAAAATAAATAGAAAGCTAAGAAGTGTCAATACAATTAAGTTTGAACTTTAGGGTTTGCAGTGAAGAAAAGTTCAAAGAAAAATGAACAATAAATAACAGCAAAAGACATTTGAAGCCAATTTACATTGATTGTCAGTCAAGGTCAGAATGATTTCAGATCAAAGTCACCAAATACAGATACAGTATTTAGTATTTCAGGTGTAATTTCATGACTAGTGTACATACCCACCAAATAAGAACATGAGATGGCTAATTAGGAAGAAAAGCCTTAGGAGATCCATCATTAAAGATTATTAAAGAAAAATTAATGATTAGTCTTGTAACTCTGCATTCTAGCTGGCATATTAGACCTTTGGTCTTTTTTCTGCTTTAGTTTTGCTTCTTTCAGCAAATAACTACATCAATCCACATGATCTCTTCCCTGAAAGTCACTCCAACTTTCTACCGACAAAATACAAAATCTATATACCTAAGCACATTTACTTAAAAGAAAAAACTACTCAACAGTCAAACATTTTAAGTCAACTTCAACACACCTGTGGTTATTGGGTTGTTAAGTTGTAAATTGTAATAATCATTGTCCTTGTACCTTTGCTTTGCTAACCCTGAATAACAATATGATACACACGTACTGATTCCTAATATGTTTTTAATGTGGCACCACAGAACCATAGTGGCTTTAGTTAATTTTGTTGTGATAGGTTGGCGTTGCCACATTTAGTATATAGCAGAAATAGAATGAGTAGAATTAATTCTACCTAAGCTTGGAACAAAATCTTACCATGCATACTATATGTATATTATATAGGCATACTGTAGTCTTATATATACTATATATAGCCTTACCATGCCTTGCTTGGCCAATTATTGTCTAAAATGTAAGCTGCTCAATAGTAATGACTTGTTTAGGACTAAAAGCTTCGTAACATGACGGTAATATGCTATTCAGGATATAGTCATGGACTTCAGCCACTGATAATAAGAGTCAGCAAGAAGTAACAGATTTTGCCCCTTATCTTTCGAACTGTAGTATCAGATTTAACAGTGCAGTGAACCTCAGTATTTCCATGATTCATCAGCCAGTCATCTTTATTTCCTGAAACATTCCCTGTTTAATTTATTTATTATACTATATACTTAGACATATGTTAGAGAACAGTAGTGTTTTTCATATGGTTAATACAGTATTTAAAAAAAATACTGTCTTTACATTCATTTCAGCATGGAATTACTTTCTGTTATGTCTTCAATGTTAAATATTTATGGGTCTTTGTCATTGTCAAGGACTGTACATTTACTTTGCAATCAGAAATGAGATCGATATCTGGGATGTTAGAAGATAAGGTGAACATTAAACATTCGGTTGTGCCGTTTTCTTTTACACTGTAATAAATAAGTAGAATCAACTTGGTTGTACAAATTAATTTCAACTTAAATTATGTTAAACTGGCTTAAAAAGTAACACATTACAAGTAATCTGAATTATGTAATTAGATGACTTTTCTCAAGTAACTAAAAGTAACGCATTACTTTTAAATTTAGAACAAAAAATCTGAGTTACATTTTCACATAACACAAGTTACTTTGTTTTCCCTTTTTTGTGTACTGACAGCTCTCCTGTCCTCATGTTGAGAGGAATCGTAAGTGTGTGACAGATTCAGTATTCCTCAAAATAAATAAAAACAGTGAAATGCAAACTCAGAATATTATGCAAACCTGCAATAATGATATACTTTATGTATTTAATCTCACTTTATTAACCAAAGTCTTTTCTGCTGACATTTGATGATCCAGTTAAACCTTTCCGATAAGCAAAAATGCTTTAGATAATCATCACATTTATGTTTCACTTTTTTATTTTTATTGCTGAACTTTCTTATCTTGAGTCCTATTCTTCTTTAATCTAGAATGGCAGCAGCGGAAAGGTTTGTTTGAGTTGCGCCCTCTACTGTACAGACATGAATTTGCATTTCCTTCAGCCTGAGGTTTTTTTAATTTCACTTTTGGTGTGAAAGGACCGTTACAGTTGCCAAAATAGAACTTGTTATTAATAGAATGATATAAAAATAAATTAAAAAAACAAGCCCAGCCCAGGTGAGATAAGGTAATGTTAAAGTCATTAATTACATAACTTTATCACATAACTATAAGGTTTGGACACGTGAGAGTTTACACCAAGACAAATTCCTAGTAACCATACTTGGCAAATAAAGCTCATTCTGATTCTGATTCTGGACTTATTTATTTAGTACGTAATTTATTAAGTAACGTTATTAAGTACTTTCCGGGAAAAAAGTAAACAAGTAACGGCATTAGTTACTTTTTTAGGGAGTAACGCAATATTGTAACTTACCCAAACACTGTGTATAACATAAAAAAGTTTCTTATATTATTTTGATGAGTTAAAGTTGCCATGACTTACTGATCATATATTTTTTTTACAGTGAGTCATTTTTACAGTGACCTTATACTGTAAATTTAATTAGTTACAGAATACAGGAAAAAGTGTATTTTGTGAATTATAAAGCAATTTAACTGTAATTTTTTCTACTAAATTACTAGATTGTGTGAATTAATAGATATACACTAAAAAATGCTGGGTTGTTTCAACCCATGTTTGGGTCAAATATGGACCAACTAAACAATTGGTTTACATTTTTTAATTACATTTTGAAACCCAACGGTTGGGTTTGTTTGTATTTGACCCAAACATGGGTTGAAACTACCCAGCATTTTTTAGAGTGTAAAATACTGTTTATAATTTGTTGCATATATGTGCGGTTTATAAGTTTGCATATAAGTTTTTCTTTTTGCTGTAGATATAGGTTTTTTTTTTTTTTTTGGAAGGGTAACCTTTTGGCAATATTAATATTTTTGACTTTACAACTTTCATAAAATCATATCCCTACACTCCAGAGTTATTTTGTTAAATACCTTGTGTCAGGCTTACAAGTGCAAAATTCTATTTCTCAAGTGTACATCTCCTCTTCAGAAATCACACATTTCTTCTAAATGTAACAGACTCTGTCAAAAATTACACGTGAAGGTTTTGGACACGTGAGATTGGACAGGAGGGGCTCTGATATGGACTGTGCTCAGAAACTCTGCGCTGTGAGGCAGCACTCACACCTTCACACACCGCTTGGGATCTACACATGCAGGTAAGATACTTCATTACTGATGCTGTGAATAACGTGAAGATTCAGTTCTGTTCGGATATTATTCAGTTTTATATGCCTCACAGTCAAAGTCAAGATAGTTTAAGGAGACACTTTGTGTTTTTGTTTAAGATAAGAGAGAATACAAAAACATTTGAATGAACAAAGTTTCATAATTGGCATAATTTCAGTAAAATTCCTTAACTAAAATGATTTTTGAAAAAGAGCCTTTAAAAAAAAGTTAGAGAGATTTTAAGATAGACATGTTTTGTTGGTTTTACTGAGTTTACAAGTTCCCATTTTATAGGAGCACATATTGTCAATTAGTCATTTTTGCGACATAAAAGCAAGATAAGAGTATTTACCATATATAACGTGCTTATAATGGAAGGTTTGAGATAAGGAATATGACTTCTGAACAGGATTGTAATGTAAACTATAAAAGATCATTTGTTCTAAGCATTTGTTCCATAGCATTTGCATTTGTTTTTTTAAATTATCATTATTATTATCTCCTGATAACGGAAGCACTGTAAGTCTTCCACAAATGAAGGAAATAAGAAAAATTAACGCTTGAAAATTAACTTTCACTGTCAGTGTCCATGTAATGTTGCTGAGGAAGACAGACGAAGACGAGGATCTAAATGCAGGGTGATTTAATAAAGTAACACAAAACAGAGAACACAGAACTCAAAGAACAAAAGAACAAAACCTTGGGAATCACAGAGAGATACAACCATTACACGTACTACAACAACTGACAAAGTAACAAGTGAAACACAAGGGCTATTATACCATGGGCTGTTTAAATACTCGATTCTGATTGGCTGGAAGGTGTGCAGTAAAACCATTTAATGCACAGGTAGTTCCAGTCAGTTTGATTACAGTTCAACATTAATCCGCTACTATAAACATTGGTAACCATAGTAACACAGTTACGCTTGCAAGCAGAGTGAGAGAAGCATATGAAAACGTTTATTTAGGTAGGCTAAATGGATGATTTTTGCATATCGTTTAATTTGTATGCATGGTGAATATGGCAATTTTGAGAAATGGCCAGGCACAAGACGAAAAAGACTTGGAGAAGACGTTGAATGACAAAAAGCGGCACAAAGAATTAACAATAAATAAATGACATGATTAGTTCAAATAAAGATTGCCTTGTCACTGTTGCCTGTCATTCATAAATCCATTTCTGTCTGTCTGTCTGTCTGTCTCTCTCTCTCATAAATGTGATAATTAATTCAAATAAAAGCAATCCCGATGGCTCTACTTTATTTAAAGCGGACGGAGTGCTAGAACTAACGAGCCGTAACTTAAAGGAACACTCCACCGTTTTTTGAAATAGGGCTTATTCACTTTCTTTCCTACATTTAGATAGGTGGGCAAATGCATTTTTGTCTCAGTGCATGCATTGTTTTAGTTTGACAGGGTCGGCGCTAGCTTAGCTTAGCACAATGAATGGAATCCTTTGTTGCCAGCTAGCATGTCCTGAGTAAAAGTGATATAAAAACATTTAAAAACCCACCTAATTACTTCTTGTGGCCTGCGTATTCCCAACAAGTACAAATAGTGATGCAGATTAACACTAGGCGATTTCCTATGCAGATATTGACTTGGGACTATATTAGGGGGAAGCACAGGTGAAGCACTGCTACTTGGGCGTGATATCTCTGCGCCCAAGTAGCAGTGCTTCACCTGTGCTTCCCCCTAATATAGTCCCAAGTCAATATCTGCATAGGAAATCGTCTAGTGTTAATCTGCATCGCTATTTGTACTTGTTGTGAATATTCAGGCCACAAGAAGTAATTAGGTGAGTTTAAAAAATTTTTTATATCACTTTTACTCAGGACATGCTAGCTGGCAACAAAGGATTCCATTCATTGTGCTAAGCTTAGCTAGCGCCGACCCTGTCAAACTAAAACAATGCATGCACTGAGACAAAAATGCATTTGCCCACCTATCTAAATGTAGGAAAGAAGGTGAATAAGCCCTATTTCAAAAAACGGTGGAGTGTTCCTTTAAAGGTGAACTAAGTAACTTTTTTACCTTAACTGAACAGTTTCGGAGTCATTGGAATGGATATATTACTTATTTCGGGTTGAATGGTGGTCGTTTCGCACCCCCCTGGTGCCCGTGAGCGGAAAATCCGCACTTGCAACTTTGAGCCGGCGGGCCGCCGGTCGCCGCGTCAGGAAGTATCGCATGATGTCAGGTCTCGCGATGTAAACAATTGCTTTACGGCCAAAAGAAATCTGCTAAAATGCTGTCATTATTGCGCTCCCTCACACTGTTCGAACCCGAATGAAGAAGACGTTTTAAAGAATGTCCCATCTGCTTTGATGTCGTTGATCTATAGCCTCTGGTGTCTGAGAATCACCAACGAGTTTTTACAACAGTGTTGTCAAATATCTATTCCGAAGCTGTGGGGGGAGCTCTAGAGAGAAACCTGGAAGCAAAAAGCGAGAATACAGCTAAGAAATCCCGAAACTACTGAGCTTTAAGTACTTTAAGTACTACTGAACTACATTAAGAAAATAACCGTCATTTTTACACGTCTGTTAAAAAATTACACTGTAAACATCAGTTACAGCTTTAACTTGTTTTGAACTTGGCAAATAACCAAGGTATAAGCGGGATAATCCACGGCTAGCCATGCATTAAAGAATTTTAATGCACTTCGTTCTTCGCCTCTACGTCGTGCATTAAAATCCATGGCTAGCCGTGGATTATCCCTTACTAAATATACAGGGACCAACAAGCTAAACAAGATAACAAGGGGGTGTGGCTAATTAGAAACACCTGGGAAGACTAATAAACTAGAAAACTACAAAGGACCACAAAACATGGCACAGAACAGGAAATAACAAGTCCACACAAGACAAGGGGAACACAAGACAGGAATCATGACAGTCCAAGTACAGGGCACTTGGCATGCTTTTTTATTGCCTTTTTCCCTGTAACATATTTTAGTAATCATCATAAATTTGAAAGCTTAAACCCTCAAAATTCATCCAACTGGACATTGTACTTTAAAACCTTTAACCAAATTCAGAACACAACTTGTTTAGACTTATGGCTTTGATTTTCTATTTTAGTGTCCAAATTATTTAGTGAAATATATATATATATATATATATATATATATATATATATATATATATATATATAGTATAAATTAAAAACTTTTAGTTCAGTACATTTGTTTTACAGTGAATTTAAAGTTATATAACTTTTTTGCTTTCATTTCATAATACATATAAATTAGTGGTTTCAATAGGCATAATGAAGAAAACTCGTCACGTTTCAACATTTAATTTGGAATAAGGAAAATTAACTGATAGAAATTGAACTAAAATGGGTTCAAAAGAATGAAAAAGATAAAATATGAATAAAACACACAGAGAGAAAATGCCCCCACTATTGAACTTAAGTGTCTAAACTAAACTTAAGTTAATTAAACTTAATATTTTAAGTCAAACAGGAACACATACTTTAAGTTGAAACAACACATGATCTCTTATTCTAATTTAGAATTTTAAGTTGTGATAAACAATCACAGCAATCATTTTTAACATGCAATCATTTATGTCTTTATGCTGTGCTTTTTCTAAGTGGTTTATGGTCTGACCAATAAGTACTTTGAGCTGCATTTTATGTGCGAATAAAATGTATTATTGTTATCGCCTGATAACAGAAGTACTGAAAGTGTTAAGTCTTAAGGCAAGGCAAATAAAACTGATGGTGATTAAACATTATTTGTAATTTTATTATTTAAAATGGACTAAGGAAAATGAACAGGTTTAAAAGAATGAATAATAGCCTAAAGAAAGATAGAAGAGTTAAAGAGCAACACAGTGCTTAATTAGAGCATGCACATCTGTTTCTCTTAAAGGGGTCATGAACTGTCTTTTTTTTAATTTTTTTTATTGTTTTCTGAGGTCAACTTATGACGTTCGCTTGGTTTTAACATTAAAAAACATCAAAATTAATAAGTAATATGCTATTTTCAACCCTGGTTTTGAGCCTCGCTCCTGAAACGCTCGGTTTATATGGCCGTGCCGCATTGAAGACTTGGAAGTAAACGCCCACTGCTATGATTGGATAACAGTTTTGCATATTATAATGAGTTTCGTGTAATGCGCAAATCGGTGGGCGGGGCTAAACAGGCAGTGTTGAAGTAGGCGTTGATCTTCTTCTGCGGAGGCGGGGTTTGATACCCTTTGACCTCATAGATCCCCACTTTGAAAAACCCGTCGTTCGCTGCGTCTGGTGTCAATAAAAGCTTTCACTGGACTAACAAGGAAGTTTTCAGTTCTGAAACTTACAGAATATTCTTATAGTATGATGACCTCTTATATGTCAAAAGCTCAAGAAAAATTTGATTTCTCAGTTAATCACCCCTTTAAATATATCCGTTATTAATATAATACTAAAGAATAATAGACATGCTGCATATATGTGTTATTACATAATTACCTATATTTTTTGTCTCAGGATGTCCTGTAACAAGGTGCTGTCGTTTCTGAAGAGCCTGTCGAGGCGAAAGCCACTGGAGCCCGATGGCGAAGAGTCCAACTTTAAGCGTTGCTTAACCACACTCGACCTAGTGGCCCTTGGGGTGGGAAGTACACTTGGGGCCGGGGTCTATGTCCTTTCTGGAGAGGTTGCCAGAACAGTGTCTGGGCCCAGCATCATTGTGTCATTCTTCATTGCGGCAGTGGCGTCTGTGTTTGCGGGGTTGTGCTATGCAGAGTTTGGCGCCCGGGTTCCCAAGACCGGCTCTGCCTATCTGTACAGCTACGTCACCGTCGGAGAAGTGTGGGCCTTCATCACCGGCTGGAACTTACTGCTGTCATACATCATAGGCAAGAACAAACATTATATGCCCAACATACATTGACCATGGATTGTTCAAAATTCCAGGAATCATTGGTTGTAATAAAAATGTTTTTATAGGTGTGTCCTTCCGCTTTGATAAGATATCTTGTACACACGTTTCCACAGGTGCCTTGAAACACACAACCAAACCAACGGTCTTCCGCAAGACACATGATGTTACATAAAGTAGCTTTAATATATTTTGAGTATAATCACAAAATGTATAGACATAATATTGCAGAATCAACCAAGGCTGCATTTCCCAAAAGAATCGTAAACACAAGTAGACCGTTGACATTTATAGGGATATTAATCTGACAAGATTTATTTATTTATTTCATGGCTCACTAAATAGTTATATGGCTTATAAACTTGCTTATCAAATGTCTGTGATGTATAAATGAATTGCTTGATCTGAATGACTTTATGACAGGCACATCCAGTGTTGCCAGAGCATGGAGCGGCACGTTCGATGACTTGATTGGAAATAAGATCGCCAGTTATTTGAGTGCAAATATACCAATGAATTTACCTGGCCTCGCTTCGTATCCAGACTTCTTTGCTGCTGGCCTTATAATGGTTTTGGCAGGCAAGTAAGATTTACAGTACATTAATTGTAATGTCAATAAAAGGGCTATGGGTAAAACACAGTAATACAATTCAGAATGAGAATTAACATGAGTCAGATTTGTGTTATTTGTTGTCATTTCTCAGGTATCCTTGCGTTTGGTGTGAAGGAGTCTGCCATTGTCAATAAGATCTTCACAGCTGTAAATGTGGTAGTTCTGGTTTTTGTCATCATTGCTGGGTTCATCAAGGGAGACCTTGGAAATTGGCAGATAACAGAGGAGGACATTTTGAACTACACAATATCCGCGTATGTTGCTTTATGAAATTTACAGAGCATTTGTGGTTATGGTAAAACTGAAAACTGCATGTTTTAGGGGCCGTTTTACTTTACACAACACCGTTTCCAACTAAAAAACGGAAAACTTTTTATGTGTTTTGGCCGTTCATTTACACAACAACTGCGTTTTTGGGGCCTGAAAACGGAAACTTTTGAAAACGGGTTTCAAGTTTTTGAAAATGAAATGTTAAGATCTCTGTGTAAACTACAAAAATGCGAATTTGTGAAAAGGCTGACGTCATACGTATGTGTATTATATGTTTAGTCATAGATGTGAAGTGTTTCTTTACAGTGACATCGCCATCTACTGGCCTGGCAGCAGAATACAGCATTTTTAATCATTTGGCACACCGTTGTCATGTAAACAAACCTTTAGATCTGTGACTCTGCAAAACATTTTAATTGAACATTTTTAACTTTGATAATGTGTTTGCTTGTTTTTAATTACCACAATCTGCTACGTTGAAATAGTGTTTAACAGTGCTTTTTTTGTTGTCTAGAAATCTTTCAGTTTCAAATGAAACTTTATCCAGTTTTGGAGCTGGAGGATTCTTTCCCTTTGGTTTTGAGGGAACGTTTGCCGGAGCTGCGACCTGTTTCTATGCCTTTGTGGGATTTGACTGCATTGCAACCACAGGTACTTCATCAATAGAGTGCAATAGTCTGGTTCCGGAAGCAAAACCTCCATTCACTTTCTCCATAGGGAAATAGGTTTTTTAACAAAACCTTTAAAAACAGCCCTAGTGTGAGAACTGAGGTTGTTAATCGATGCTATATGCGTTTGCTGAAGCCATCAGGTCATATTATTTAAAAATTATCGTGTTTAACAGTTGAATTTGTGGTAAAAAAATTTACATTACCCATGATGCTTTACAGAAATTTGCACGAATCAGGGAGTCGCAGGGAGCAAAAGAGCTCTGTCAAGCACCGCAAATGATATAATTGAATTTGTCTCGCTTTATATGCTCTCAAAATACTTAAATATTTGTATATACAGTATAAGCATATTTCTTTAGATGTAATCAACAACTTTAAATTAATAGTTTTATTTTTCTTCGTTGTTTTTAATTTAGATTATGTCGCAATGCTTTATGGGATTGTAGTTCTTTCACTAAAGCCGTAAAGTACACAGTTTTGTATCTTTTTGTCCAATTTTCAAATACGTTTTTGCTTCAAATTAAAGTTTGTAATGTTGTATTCTCCTCATAGTAGCTGGTTGATTTGGTGGTTGAAGACTTTTTAAAAACCCTGTGGGAAAAATGAGTGAAACAAATACTTCCGGAACCAACGCCGCTGAAAAAGCACTAATGCGCTCTATAGTGATATTTATCATTTATAAGAAACTGAATATATAAAATTCTGTTGTACTCACCCACATGCTCAAAAACCAAATGCTGTTTTTTTTCTTCTTCTGTGGAACACAAACATAATATTTTTGAATAATCTTGCAGTTTTTAATAATTATTAACAATCAATCATTTTTTTGTAATTCCACAGTGTCTTCTGATTTCATACTATAGTGTGAGGAACAGACCAACATTCAAGGCATTATTTACTGATAAGCTTCCTCTCCACAGAAGCTTTATTGTGGAGAGGAAGGTATGGCAATTTGTAGAATCCCTAGATTACATTTTTGTATGAATAACTTATTATTGATATTTTGGTCTGTTCTTCACGCAAATCTTCAGAAGTCTTGGAATATAGCATACAAATCATATATATATATAATACAAAGCATAGCAGGAAAAAAGATTTTTGTACTTGTATTTTAAATCTCTGTCTCCTGTCATCTAGGCGAGGAGGTTCGAAACCCTCAGAAGTCTATCCCTATAGGAATTGTGGCTTCTCTTCTCATCTGCTTCTTGGCTTATTTCGGAGTATCGGCTGCTCTCACCCTCATGATGCCCTACTACCAACTAAATGTTCAGAGTCCCTTACCCGCAGCCTTCACTTATGTGGGCTGGGATCCTGCAAAGTATGCCGTGGCTGTTGGATCTTTGTGTGCTCTCTCAACAAGGTAAAGCATCACATATGGGCTATAAAGCACTTACTACACTAGACTCATACTATTAGGACTATAAAACACAGCATTGCATGATTAGTAAGTAGATACTACAGTAGATGCTCATGAACTAAAAAGGAAAGTGTGTCCATCGGTTTGGTAAAATTAGCATCATAAAGTCTAATGTATGGATTATGCAGGACTCTATGACTGTCAAACACAGTTGTCAAGGATGGATGTTGATGCAGGACACATCAGAACAGAAGTTAATTATTTAATACCTGTGTTGGAAATCCAGGTTCATCAGGTTCTCTATACCTTTTTAACGACTTAGTTCTTTAAATGTATATATTAATAAAAGTCGGCATGAAACGGAAGTTGCCATAGAAAAGATTTAGGACGGGACTTGATTTTTTCCATTGGATGGTGGTGGGTTGCTATTGGTGGATATCATGTGAGTGACAGGTTGCTCCGCCCTCACGCCAGTAAACACATCATCAGAGAAGAGATGGGAAAGTAATTTTGATTAAAGATTACGAGGACACGTGAATTTAAAAAATAAATTATGATGAATTCATAATAATTACTGCAATATTACATAAAAAAAAAACAAGAATAGTCTATTTTGATTTCATGGTGACTTTATGCCCCTTTACAAAACCTTGATTTTATTTGTTTTTGGGGTCAACTAGAATAGGTTTTCATAGTTGAATGTTCCAAAAATACATTATTTTTCACATACTTGACATTGTTGCAGCTCCTTTCTTTCCAGTCTGTCAGTAACACTCTGGGGTGTGTTTCCTAAAGCCGACTATGGTCGCAAGTTCCGTCATTACTAATAGAGTTCAAGGGAAATTGCGATCATAGTCGGCCAACGATGCTTTTGGGAAACGCACCCCTGTTTAGTTCCTATCACTATGAAGCTCCTCCTTCCAAAAAGCACCATGTGCTCTCATTGGTTGGCTGAACGCCCCTTACCACAACCGTGAGTTTCAACTGTAGACTGTAAAAATGATGGACGTAGTGTCCGTGACGTCACCCGTAGGTTTCTGAAGAGCATTTTTGAAGCCCAAAGTGGGCGGAGCCGACCGTCGCCATTTTGGCAGCACGTCACTCCGGGATAACCAAAAATAGGCAAAAAGGCAGGATTAGCTGAGGTGACCTGACGCTAACAGACAGCAGACAAATGGCTAGTAGTGACAGCAGAGACAATCCACCTGTCACTCAACTGGCCACGCCCTTAATTATGCAAAACTTTAAGGCTTAATATAATTTAAATGGAAAAGTTATAAAAAAAATTCACTCCTCTCACAGTTGTCATGAAGGGCAACATCAACTATATTGACCAAGATCACTTTTTGCACCAGGCTGTAAACATATTTTTTTCTACTGTAAAGTTTGGGATTTTAACATGGGGGTCTATGGGATTGACTCTCTTTTGCAGCCTGTTCTGAGAGAATAACTCCCTTTGAAATGACTTTGTAACTTTGCAGAACTTTTTCATGCGGCAAACATTAAAGTTGGAAATGTAAAAATGCATAATAGGTCCTCTTTAAGCAAACTTGCAGCCTAACTTGACAGTCAATGATCACCGTAGAGCAGCTATGAGAAAATAGCAGCTTAACACATGCATCACTCTTGTAGCTGTTATTTGCTGAAATGTACAAAATCATAAAAGGAAATACCTGGTTAAACGACTGTAACATCAGTGTAATGCACTTTTCTTTACTGTTCAACAGTCTGCTGGGATCCATGTTTCCTATGCCCCGTGTGCTATTTGCTATGGCCAGAGATGGGCTGCTCTTCAAACCACTGAGTAAGATGAGTGCCAGACAGAGCCCTGTCATCGCCACACTTGTTTCTGGAGTAGTAGCAGGTAATTCTGTTTGAGAACACATCAAAGTAATGCACCATGATAATAGTAACTAATCTAAGTGACGTACCTTAGTCTCATTACATATTTAGGGCCTTGTTGCTAAAAAGGCATGAAGGGCTGTCCCAAAGCTCATTGAAGTTGAATACTTAGAACAACAAAGAAATATTATTTTGTTAACTATAGTACATGCAAATTTGGTTGTCTTGAAATTCTAAGAGTGAACTATTTGTGATTTTAGCAATAATGGCCCTGGTGTTTGACCTGAAGGCTCTAGTAGACATGATGTCTATTGGAACGCTCTTTGCCTACACCCTCGTCGCCATCTGCATCTTAATTCTTCGGTAAGATACAGATAAAGATACATATAATAGAAAGAATAATCTATATCATAGATTTTACCTTTTTTTTTTTTTTTTTTTTAAGTACCCAGACAGGTTTTACAAAGCACACAGAAAATACATTGAAAATACCAGCCCGTTCTCATCCCAAGGCGTCATATATTGACGCTTTTGACATTTCGTCTACATCGAACGCACATGGCACCCTTTAGCGTCAATATGAGACGCAGATAGAAATGGGCCAGAAGGCGCCTCCTAGCGGTCTAACCCTATCCCTACACTACACCTAAACCTACCCATAACCGAACAAAGCTCTGTGCGTCTCATATTGACGCTAAAGGGTGCCATGTGCGTTCGATGTAGACGAAATGTCAAAAGCGTCAGTATTATGACGCCCAAGGATGAGAATGCGTTGAAAATACACACTGAAATATGTAATGCCACCGTAACCCTGTAAATCCTGACATATGAAATAATAGCCAGAATTTTTTTTTTTTTTTACTTTATTGAAACTTTAGACATAAAAAAAAAATCTGCATATGTGTTTTTTTTTTTTTTTTGGTGAGTACCATATTTGATACAGTACATCAGACTTGTATGGCTCATATAGTATGATATAGGGTGAATATGAAGCTCATGAGGAGCAAAAAGACACTTTTAATTTAAATTTTATTCAGAGGCCCAAACTGAACACAAAAATATACTAGGCCTATTTGGTGCAGTTGTGATGTTAAATAAAGCATTAGACTATTCCAACATGTCAGTGGGAAACAGACTTCTATATTTTCCTCTCATGCAGTTACAGATGCAGAATTTTCACTGTACCACTTCTACTTAGATACGCACTTCTGCACGAGATAAGAAAGAATGCACATTTTTATAATTTTTGGGTCATGAAAGAGTCTTAGTTTGCTAGAAAGAAAGAGTTGTGAGATAAAAAGTCACAATTATCTATTTATTTTATTTTATTCAGTGGCGGAAACAAGCTTCTATATTAAGCTTATGACCTTACTCCGATAAAAGAAATGGGTGCTCATGAGATCTTTATAGCAGTAGGCTATTATAACAGTCTGGTGGTAAGCCAACACGAAGAACACGAAGAACACTAGAACTAGAATTCAGTCTAAATCATATAAATTTCTTCCACAAATAATGTTAACAATTACCGACAAAGAACTGAATAAAACAGGGAGTACTTAACAAGGTAACTAATTAAATGACAGGTGAAAGTAATCATTAACTAATGAGAAACCAAACTAACAAGGGTGAGGAGAACACTAAACTGAAAGTATATACAGGAAACCAAAACACATGAACCAAACACAATTAAACTAAATATAACAGACTACTTGCATAAAATGCATAAATATCTGTTGTCACTCTATATTTGCCAAATAATATGTAAGATTATATTAAATGTTTTGTTTTAGGACCAAGCTACAGTTTTATTTTGGGGGGCAAAACATACAATCCAATGCAATACAATAATGATTGAGAGATAAACAAATATACGTTCCTAGATAGCATGATGTATCATATTTGATACTCATGATTTTTCTAAAAAACAATGTATGGATAATCACGTAAACATAAGTTGCTTTTGATGCTATTGACAAACCACATTGATTTTAAACTCATATTCATGTTGTATTGTGGACAAAAAAGTGAATGTCAAGCAAATACAACAAATAGTCCTCCACAGTAATAATCAATCATTAGTATTTTCCTCAAAAACATGTTGGCATTGGTAGTACTGACAAAGTACTGGCAGTGCTCAGTAAAAAAATTGCATAATATCCAGAGCGAACACAAATATTCAGACAGCAAAGTTTGATGTAAATTACTGGCAACAGTAACAGTTGTGCAATAAAAGTATTTTTGTCCATGCAGGTACCAACCAGAGCAATCTGAGATCAGTGACAAATCAGTCCAGAAGTGGAATCCTTTTCGCCCCCCTCAAAAAGCTTCTGTTTCAAGTTCTAAAGCTGTGTCTCTACTGACCGTACTAACCGGTGAGTTTCGGCTTTTATCTTTTCATGCTTGAATGTGTGCAGTGATGAGTAGAGTAAGTATACAATTATGTTGAGTAAGAGTTGCTAATACTTCCTTAAAATCCCCCTGGTATATTTCCTTCTCTCTTTCTCACATCTTGTCAAAGATAGAAATCATTTAGGCCTATATAACTAAACAAAGAGTAAAAGATGCCCATTAGTGTATCATTTAGAAGTGTTATCATTCTTGTGCAATCACAACAAAATGTTGGAAAATGTAGTTTAGTCACACAGGTCTGTCAAACCAGCCAAATTAATAGTTATTTCCCCCAAGTTTTTTTACTTACCAGTAGTACACAAAACAAGTACAAACTAAATTGTTCTTTTTCATGATTAATACCAATTCGCTTCTGCCATAATTGTAGGAAATTCTTGAAAAAGAAACCCTAAACCTATTTGAATGAAAATAGCAAACTTAAAGAAAATCCTAAATAACTAGTTTTCTGGTAATTATGACTGTATAGTAGTGCTCAACTTGTATATATAATCATTCTGACATAAATGCACCATTAAGGCCCATTCACACCAAGGATGATAACACTAGATAAAGATATAGTTCTAACAATCCCATGTGACTCATATAGTCTACTCTCTAAACCAAGACTCTTCTTATATGCCCTACAGCAAGGGAAGTCCCGGCTGCTTTACCTTCCTCCTTGTGGGACAGGTGTAACGTAGGCCAGTAAGAGCTGTGCGTGTAAATCTCACTCCCCTGGCCTCAAGAGGTGCGCTAGCGACTGACGCTAGATGCTACGGTCTTAAACGTCCTTGTTAGCGCGTCCACCTCCCATGCCGGTAACCCTGGTTCGAATCCCATTCGGAGCGGGTCAAGTAGAACCGGTTGCATTTGGTGCCGTGACCCGAACGGGAGTGAGGTTTACGGGGGTGAGTGTAACGGACATAGGTCAGTAAGAGCTATGCGTGTAAACCTCACTCCCCTGATCTCAAGAGCTGCGCTGGCGCCTCCCTTCAGTATTGCCACTCATCCAAGGAGGAGCATACATCCTTAACTTTTACTCAGGAAGGGAGGCAAATGAGAGTAGGACATAATGCAGTTTACGCAGTAACTTTCATCACCCATGCTCTAAACCCCATGGAAGCCAAAGGAGGTTAGGCCCTACTTAAAGACCCCAAAGTCTCTGTGGGAGGGCAGCCCATACACTCTGCATAACATCCGCTATAGCAAGGGTTTGTCTTTTTCATTTAGTTCTAGACAATAGTATGCAACAGATTACAAGGTAGCATGCCCGCAGGCAAACTTTCTGTACTTATTAACATTGTCGAACCAGGACTATAGTAGAGCACACATCCAAAGGGGAGCATACGTCCCTACTTCAAAACCCAACAGTAGTTGGGGAGGGAGGTAAACAAAGTGGAGGGAATCTATACTGCCCTACATAACTCCGTTCAGCGGATGACGTGTAACCTTTTTATACTCAAGGGCGCTCCACGTATGACGTCATGGACCGCCGTCTGGCAATGATTTTATATGTGACCCAGGACCATAAAACCAGTCACATGGGTCATTTTGGGGGAAATTGAGCTTTATACGTCACCTGAAAGCTGAATAAATAATATGTCCATTGATGTATGGTTTGTTACGATAGGACAATATTTGGCAGAGATACAACTATTTGAAAATCTGAAATCTGAGGGTGCAAAAAAAATCTAAATATTGAGGAAATCGCCTTTAAAGTTGTCCATTATGTTCACGATTGTGTGGCATTCACTCACAAAAATAAATGTTTAATATATTTGCGGTAGGAAATTTACAAAATATCTTCATGGAACACGATCTTTACTTAATATCCTTATGATTTTTGGCATAAAAGGAAAATCGATAATATTGACCCATATAATGTATTGTTGGCTATTGCCACAAAATATACCCGTGCGACTTGTGACTGGTTTTGTGATCCAGGGTCACATATGTGTTTGTTTGCACATGCCTCAGATACCAGTCACGGTGTTGGCGTTCCCCATAGCGTCAATACCAAGACGCAGTGTCGAAGTTCCACCTCGAAAGGGAACTGCAGCACACGCTTACAATTAACAGAACGATACCGTCCACTGGTGTGGACGCTAATATAGTTTTCGTTTTAGTTATATTTATAGTTATCGTTCTTGGTGTGAACGGGTCTGTAATAGTTGTGGTTACTCAATGGGTATTTCAATGTTTCAACTTCTTATTTACTTTTAATGTCCTTTCTAGTTGTGCTTGCGGTTATCCTGAGTGTGATCATCACAAAAGGTCTACCAGCTGGTCTGATTGAGGAGTGGTGGATGATTCTGATAATCACTTTAGTTTTGGTGGGTTTTGTTGTGATTATCATTATTATTTGGCGGCAGCCGCAGAATGGGACCAAGGCTGCATTTATGGTAAGTTTTCACTGGGTGTAAAAGGCAACAACATATGATTTTTATGTAATGCATAAACAAAATGTGCCTGGATGTTGTTGCAGTGGTTCTCAACTGGTTTTGCTTCGGATCTAGATTTTACATTCGACAACTATACAGTTGTCATAACAATACAGTGCCAAATTGCAGTAATTAAACTGCATTGTCATAGTTAAAATCCTCCACATCCAATTTAATTTAATTTCCTAATGTTTCGGAGAGAAATCTAGTAGCATGTTGATCTGCCAGTCGTGGGTTTTTCATGCAGAGAACTCTGAGTTAGCAATTTGCATAATGATGCATTTTAAAGTTAATGACCAAACATTTCATTACAAAAATTTACAATGCTGTTGCAGATGAAATATAATGTGGATAACATTAAAAATATATATATTTTCGTCAGGTTAGATACTAATTATTTATTGCGCAAACCCCTTTATCTAAACCTCTACATAACCGTTGGACTGGCACATCCGCCATGTTTGTAGTTTTTAACACGTTTTATTCATGTTTGTAGTTCTAATCAAATCCTCGACCAACGTGCAATGGGTTGTGGGCAATATTAGCCGTTACCGTGTGCACGGATCTGCACTTTGGATTCTAAATGGAAAAAGTAGACCATCTGGGTATCTTTGGATTCTCATTTCATCATACTATGTTTTGAGACGCAATAATTCTAATTTCGAATACCATTTATGACGGATAGTATGCAAATTGGGACGCAGCAATGGTCTTATTATTGGGAGATATCATACAAGGGTCGGTTCTACCATATGAGAAAGCATAACGGCTAACTTGGATCACATGTGCCTTGATAACCAATCAAATTACAGCCTTGACATCATTGAATTTCGTTCAGAGTTGTGCGACAGTCAATCACTGAATGAGTGAGTGAATGAATGAGAAGTGCCGTAAAATAAAATATACCTGTCACACAATTGTCCATGACTTCTCTTATAAAATAGCAGGCGAGTTTTTATCAGGGTTGCACTTGCAGATATAACTGTCTGTAATTATGAAATAAAAAGCCACTTAAAGAGGTATAGGCTACTTACATTACTGTTACTTAACAAGTTGACTAATATATATACTAATATACTAAAATATGTATTTGATTATAATTTTAACTGTAGCATTTTATTCAATATTACCTTAAAGTTAATATATTTTAAGTCCACTAAATTGCAACTTCATTCTTATAAATGTGTAATAACAAATATACTCAAATACAAGACATAACCCTACATGTTTGAATAGAAATGACATTAAAGTATAATTTAATTGACCATAAATGCTAATCAGTACATTCGTCAGTAGACTTTCAAAGACAACAGAATTATGAAATTACATATAAAGATGTCCTTAAGTCCTACTAAGTGGGTCAAAAGTTCAATTATAATTGCATTTAATATACTTTTAAATAATAATTAATTGCATTTAACATGCATTTAAGTGTCAAAAAACATTACATCCAGTATGCACTTCAGTATATTCTTTTTAAGTATTTTATTTCTGTAATAAGTCTTTTTAAAAGTATGCTAAAGTGAACTTTTTTTCACACGGTTGACAAAATAAATTGAGAACTACAGTTGCTATGGAAATTTTCTGTTTTGAATTAGTCCTCAGAAACATTTTCACATTTTTCTGTAGGTTCCATTCCTGCCAATACTTCCTATTTTCAGTGCATTCATCAATGTCTACTTAATGGTCCAGCTGGGAAATGATACATGGATTCGCTATGCAGTGTGGATGGCAGTGGGTAAGACAACATAGAGACATTCATACACTGCCAGTTAAAAGTCTTATGGCTTATGCATAATATAATACATCGTACAATGTGCAATCTCTCTCTCTCTCTCTCTCTCTCTATATATATATATACACACTGTATGTGTGTGTATCTATGCGTGTTTACAAATCTGCTAAAACTGCAAATATAGTATAAATTGATGTGGATGTGTATACTTGCTGAAGTATAATTGTCTTTCCTAATGAAACATAGGCTTGCTCATCTACTTCTGTTATGGAATGCACTTCAGTGAACAGAAGAAACGAAATGTAGAGAAGAAACGAAATCAGTCTCACAAACATCCCATCCCTGTTGAGACAGTTGTTGCTAAACTGGAGGACAAGGACAGAAATGGATCCATTACATCGAACCAAACCAAGCTTTAAAGCCAACATTAGTCTCGTGCTTTGCACCTGGGACAGGGAAATTGTATATTAGATTTTTTTGTACTGAGATTTTTATTAGTATGAGGATGAATTTGTATCACAAATTATAAAACAAAATGTTGTACACAGATGATGATTGAGACTGAGTACACTCTCTTTGTGAGAAAAGTCTGAACCTATATTATATATATTAGTATTAGTACCAAGTAGAGGGTAGGATACTGCCCCAGTGTCAGTAGTTATTATTACAATATATATATATTATTACAATATATATTTATTGTTATTGTTACTAATCGTAAAGCCTATAGATAACAGAAAATCAGGAAGCACTATCTCAACCCATGACATTTCTCTTTCTTTGTCACCGCTGTTACGTTCAATATTTTGCTTTTGAAGATCAATGCAAAAATGTACATAAATGCCATTAGCTAACAAATATCATTGCACCGTCCACACCACATTATTATAGTTTATTGTTATTGTGCTTTGTGACAAGAGCAATATATTTTCTTGTAAAAAATTATTACTATGATTTTTTTAGTGTGTTCTTCCAGTTGAAATATTGAGCTTAAAGTTGTGTAAGTGTAAACACAATGAGATACTGAAAAAAAGACTGTAAGAGAGATGTCTTTATGTGGCTCTGCTGTGGTTGTGACCTGCCCTATGAAGCATTAAAAACTTTTTCCAGACCTCTGTTATGACTGGACTTTTTTTTTTTATCTGAGTGAACTTCTAACCATTGAATTTTTTTTAATAAACACTTTTCAAAATGCTATCCAATGTTAAAGGGATAGTTCACCCAAAAATTGTTATTCTGTCATTAATTACTCATGTCGTTCCAAACTCGCAAGACTTTAGTTCATCTTCGAAACACAAATTAAGATCCTTTTGATGAAATCTGAGAGCTTTCTGTCCCTCCGTCGACACTTTGACACTTCAAAAAGATAAGTTATAAAATGTTATAAACATTGATCAGCGAACATAAACGGCACTTGCTTTGAAGCTCAAACGTGCTGCGTAACACAAGAATTTATATGTGAATAAAAGCCTAAATTAAATCAGTTCATCATATAAATCAATTGTGTCGCTTCAGAAAATTTGTACTAAACTGCTCAATTCATATGGAATAGTTTTACGATCTCTTTATGAACTCTTTGAAGCGGTAAAGTGGTAGTTGCGTAGCTGTCAATGGAGGGACAGAAAGCTCTCAGATTTCATCAAAAAGATCTTCATTTGTGTTCTGGAGATGAACGAAAGTCTTACGGGTTTGGAATGACATGAGGGTGAGTAAATAATGACAGAATAATTTTTAGGTGTACTAACCCTTTAATCTCAATGAGACTTTTTTCAGTAAAATAAAGGTTAAATAATACACAATATATACTGTATATATATATAATAATTATTTGATCAAAATTATTGCTAGAGACAATTCAGTAGTCTCTGAATTTGGATAGGAACATGTCCTTGCATGATGCACCTGTATACCTATACTCAAACTCATGCTCCCTCTGTCCTATTTGCACGAGGAAGCATCAGTTGTACTGATGGGGTACTGATGGGGTACTGAGAAGCACCCCCTATATTGATATCGATGGTAAAACACCTTTTGGTTCCATGGTGCCTTTATTTCAAGATGCAAATAGTGTAAAAGCAACACTACTAGGTGAAATAAAGGTGAAAAATGCTTTTAAAATAAAGCTTAACTTACTCCATAAAACTCCATCGCCATCGTGTTTTGGTGACTGGTGCTGGTGCCCATATCTTTTTGCCGTGTACGCGCCTCTTGCTTCAGAGCGATAGGTGGCGCTATTTGCATCATTTGCGTGAATTGCGACCAACACATTTCAGAAGAAGAAATCCAGGGATCCTATCAGTATTTACAAATTGAACAAGGAGCGCTCCTTGACGGACATTTTGGTAATTATTAAAACTATTTGTTTTCTTTTCTCGTGTTAGAGCAATTCCAGAATGTCCTGTTATGGTCGGTTTATTAGTTATAAGTGTTGAAAAAACCAACAGTGCCAAAGTTAACCAAGCCATTTCGCGAAGTTACCACCGGTAACGTTAGTTATTTATCAGCGGGCGACACCTTTAATGCTCGTGTTTACATCTAAAAGAGAATACCTGACAAATGTTATCATGTTGTGAAGATGCTCTTTTAGTTTCTGTGCTTTTGGCTTTTGGCAAACTTCATGTTTAGCTTTGGGTTAGCTATGAGGCTAACTGTTGTCAGGAGGAGGGTGGGTACGGTCATGTTTTGATTTTTTTGTCATGTAAAAAAAACTACATTGGAACATAAGATATAAGATATGTCGAGTCAGCTAGAAATGTGCAATTAAACCGTGATTTTATCTATATTGACTTATAACCGTTGTCTAGTAGTTAACATAACATAAGCATTGTCTCGATCTTGTGTCAGTTTCTTAACCACCATCATCTGAATCGTTTATAATAGAAAGTAATTTGGTTTCAAATATTTGTGTGAATGTGTAAATATTGTATGTTAGCATATGTGTACAGTGCTATAATTTAAAGGGTAAGTTCACTCAAAAATAAAAATGATCTCAAAATTTACTTACCCTCAGGCCATCCTAAATGTGTATAGCCTATGACTTTCTTCTTTCAAACAAACACAATTGGAGTTATATTAAAACAAAATATCTTCCAGGCTTTATAATGGGAGTCAATGGTACCTTTTTTTTTTTTAGCCCAAAAAAGCGCATCCATTCATCATAAAAGTAGTCCATGCGACTCCAGTGGGTTAACAAAGGCCTTCTGAAGCAAAGCGGTGTGATTTTGTAAGAAAAATATTCATAATTATAACTATTTAAAATATAATCACTGGCTTCCGGAAATGGCCGTACACGAGTCGAGTTCTGGCGGAAGAGTCACCTCATACATTTAGACATATTTAAAATATATGTATTTAAGTGCAAACTAATTGTCACATTTTCAGACACTTAACTGCATGTTAATTGCAATTAAAAGTAATTGTATTATAGTTTAAATTTATATTAAATGCAGTTAGCTGAACTTTTTTACCCACTCAAGTACATCTTTATAATCATTCATAATAATTACTTCTATTGTCTTTGCAATATGGTTACTATAAGTGTACTGACAAGCATTTATGGTAAACTAAAGTATACTTCAAAGTAATTTTTTTTATTTAAACTTGAATGTCATGTATTTAAATATAATTGTAATTACACGTGTAATGATTAAGTTGCAATTTGGTACATTCTTATGTATTTTAAAGTACTTAACATGTGCTTTAGTCAACAGATCAAAATAAGTGTACTTCTTTAAAGCAACGGCAACAGATTATTAAAACAATTATTTAAAATGTGCTTTAAAATAAAACTGCCGTATCTGCAAGTTTTCTTTTTTTAAAGTTATACGCTCAAGATTTTGAGTACACTTCAAGTGCAGATTGAATAAAATTAAGTGCACTTCTTTTTCACATGTGGACCCTCTTAATTGCATGTCAAGGTCAGTATGGTTATAATACCAAGTTTAGGCTGTAAAACGTATCAGCCTAATTGTACCAATAGAAAAGTAATATTGTCCAATACTGAGTTGATCACCAACACTTCCCTTCGAGTTTCTTAATTGTCTGCAAGTTATTTCGCCATGTTGTTAAGAATAATCTCAATGTTATATAATAATAATATCAGCCATGTCATGTATTGTTGAAGTATAATGAATTTTTTTTAGCTATTATTGTGTATAAAAAGCAGATAAAAAAAATCTCTGGTTACATTTCAGTCATTTGATTTCCTCAGTTTTTGAAACAGTTGTTTATTACTACATCATCCATAATCAAACTTCATTGATTTCCCTTTTCATTTCTGACTGTGAATTCTCAGATGACTGCTTGACTCCCTCTGCTGTCTGTAAAGGCTTGACGATGGATGTGTTAGATGGTGGTGCCAGTGAAAACACAAGTGGAGCCGAGCCTGTAGGCGCGTCGAGCCTGTACGCGGCACTCGGCCTGTCATCAGAAGATGTGGATGCGCTTGCTCAGATTCCAGAGAGTGAAATCAGCGTTGAGACCCTCCCTTATCTGATTATGCAGCTCAAAGCGAAAAGAGCCCATAAAACATCATCTACCACAGACACTGACCACAGAGGCAAGTCACAGGACAAGCTGAATACACCCGAGAGATGCAGCAGTGACCGACGCAAAAGCCCCTTGTCTTCCATCTCAGCGAGGCGCTCTGGGAGCCACGGCAAAGGGGAGGGTAATAGGAAGGGCGAGAGGTACGCGGGAGGAAGAAAGGAGGACACAGGAAGATACAGGAAGTCATCCCGAGAAAGTCAAAGTGGGGATCACGTGGCTGCCGAGACAGAGTTCGGCGACACCCCAACGGTTTTCCCACATCACTGCTCTCTTTGCAATTGTAAGCTGAATTCCATAAAGGTAAGTCGCAAAAGTGATGTGCTCATTAACATATTTGAGTGCCACGATGAAGCAAAATAAATAAAAACACCCAGAATAGATTAGAAAATAATGCTCCTTAAGGAATTTAGCCCATTTTTTGTAATATTCACCCCACCGGTTTCCCACAATTAGATCTTACTCCTCTCATCTTTCTGTTTAATTGTGGAATCCTACCAGTTTGATATCTTTTCCAAGGACAGTCAGCCCTTTCCCAGAGGCAAGAATCCTGCAAAAGACGTGTATTTCACACCTCTTAATAATGGTTTGATATCTTCTTTGGCCAGTCACAGCCGTCTGTTGTTTGAAGTAAATCCCCTGACTTTACAGTCACTGCTCAGTGGGTCACAAGACTTTCTCAGACGCTTCTCACAGCTTCATAATACTGCTGCTACTGTTGTTTATTATATATTGAATAAAAATACTCTGACATTAAAATATTGGGAAGTGGAGGAATGTGAAAATACTGAAAGTGTCCCAGAGAAGTCAAGACAAGAATGAAGCTATTAAGGCACAACATAAAGTGGAGTTTATTTACTGTGCCCTCATAGAATTATTAAAAATCCATACAGATTTTCTTATTACACTCCATACAGTTTGCATATTGTATCGATATTTTCAGGGAGTGAATTTCTGCTCATGATTGCGAGTATCGTAGCGAAAAATAACTCTATAACGCCATCTAGCGACCAAGTTATATGATGTTAATGGCAAATTTATGTATTTTCAATTATAGCAACAATATAAATATGATTCAGCACATAACTACATTTCATAACTGAATACTGTCACCTTTGACTTGTTAATTGGGACATTAGTAAGGTTGCTCTTTGTAAAACTGCTGAAAACAATATTTATTGTAAAAACTAATACATTGAATTGAGTGTGAAAACATTTTTATATGACAACTGTAATTTCTATTAAGAAATGTCTAAAATATGAGGAAGGAAAATACTGACAGAGGAAGATGGATATGAAGGTGTGAAATGAACAGACTTTAATTTTACAGACTTTTGCAGTTGAAAAGTTATACATTTCACTATATCATAAGGTGTTATCACAATGTTTAAAATCTCAATAATATTGTATTGGGGACCTCTGCCGATTCACACCCCTGAGATTTATTGTTTATTGCTATTTTAAGGCTTCAGATGTGATTTATCTATTCTGAATTTCAAGAAAGTTTTATTTTTTAGCTCCAACTTTGAGTTTGCATCCAACAAGTTCAAATAAGAAGAGAAAATAATCAAATGAGATCAATCTTATTATACAAAAGTAATTGATTAATAATTGAAATATGCAAAATGGGCATTACCAGATGGATAAATATACTCTTACCATTATGTACAATTTTGGTCATTCTTTTTTCACCTCTTGCAAAGTCAACCATGATAATATTAATATAAGCTTGTATTTGATTTGATATTTGTATTTATTTTTGACGACAATGTGTTTTACAACTGATTTGAAATAATCATAATCCGTCATATCATAATCATTTCAAGTGCTCTGTTTTTTTTTGTTTTTTTTTACTTTCAGACATGGAATGAACATCTATTAGGATTCCGCCACAAATCACATGAATCGCAGTCCTCTCCACGAAGTTCCCGCTCATTTCCCTCTAAAAGACCCTACAGCACTGACCCTGTCATGTGTAAGGAATGTTGTATCTATATTTGATAATGTTGCTTCCACAAAGAAAAATAATGTTTTTTTTGTGTGTGTAAATCGTCACGTTTAAAAAAATGTATTAAGTGAATTAGTAATTGTTACATCTAGTGCTGTCAACGTTAACACGTTAGCAGATGCGATCATTTTTTTCCAGTTTAACGCGTAAAAAATATTTAACGCAATTAACACAGCATCCGTTTTTTCTGTCATCCTTTGGGTAGCGTTACATTGTATCAGCGGTCGGGAACCTTTTTTGACCAAAGTGCCATTTTTTCATTTTTGGTAATTTTAATAATCATTATTATTATTAAAGATGTGCTTTTTTTCAATACAATTTCAACAGTAGTAATTATTAGGTCCATAGACAACTAAAAACAAACAAATATTCAGCAAACAATAAATAAGCTGCAATATGGAATTAATTGTGCAGGGCTTTCACTGTGAGGTTGAGTTACCAACTGATGAGCATAAATCCTATTCGTGAGAGAGAGAGAGAGAGAGAGAGAGAGAGAGAGAATGCACACAGTACTTACATCTACTGTGTTTACGTCAGGGTTTCTCAAACTCGGTCCTGGAGGGCCACTGTCCTGCACAGTTTAGCTCCAACCCTGATCAAACACACCTGAGCAAGCTAATCAATGTCTTCAGGATCACTAGAAACTCACAGCTAGGTGTGTTTGATCAGGGTTGGAGCTAAACTGTGCAGAACAGTGGCCCTCCAGGACCGAGTCATGATTTCATGATGACTTTAATGTTAATCAAAGAACAAAGGTAACAGGGAAAATTACTCGCTGCTCTTGACTGAATAGACTTTTGTAGCTTTTTTAATTGACTTTTGTAGCTTTAATAAGGATACATCTATATTTAATTTATAATTTACGCAGTGAAGACGGTTTGATAACTTTATTCAATTTCTGTTTGATAACTTTATTCAATTTCTGTATATTTCCTACCGACAGGTGTGGCCACAGGTAAATATGACATTTATTATGGGTTTATGTGAGGATTGTTGTAAGTTCACTTAAATTAAAAGTTGTTATTTTTGAAGTCTAATAAATGTAAAAAAAATATAAAAAATAATTATAGCTTTAAATTACTCTGTAATGTTGAATGGCTGTTATTAATGTTTAAAATTAGGGGAAAAATCTTTTTTATCGAGACATCAGTATCTGTATTAGTATCAGTGATACTGGCTTTCATTCATAAAAAGATGACATTAAACAAGTATTTAAAAATACTGTCTTAATGTTGTTTCTACATTAATTTGGAGATTAACTGTGAAATTATTACATTATAAAATATATTTTTAAAAAACGTATAAAAACATTAGTGTTTTTAAGCACGATTAATCACAGAAAAAATGTGTGATTATTAATCTAGTTAATTTTTTTTAATCGATTGACAGCACTAGTTTCTTCACTTAAAGTGGAAAATATTAAAGAGAATTAAAGACCCCAGAGAAGGGTTTTGTGGCTTTTACTTCATATCTGTTAAAATGCTCTCATGATTGTGACATAAGCTAAAACCTATTGGCTTATTTAAAGTATCAGTATCAGCTCTTTAGTATCTCGCTCCCCAACTTCTTGTTTCAATAGGAAATACATCATCACATGAAAGAAAACAGGCTCATCAAGCCGTTTCATGGGGTCTTTAAATTTTAATGAAAGACATGTTATTCACTTTAATACTTACATAGGTACTGTATAAAATTTATAATAGCAAATATGTGATGATAAATTGATTTTTCTCTTTAAGGGGATCAGTTCATGTCCACCACATCAGACCGTCTATACCCTCCTAAGGTAAATTATTTGATGTGGTAATGTTTTATGTTAATTTCCATTATTTGTGCGGTCAAATCAATATTTGTCTTGTGGCTATATTATCCTCAGCCCAATACAAGGGTGGTCGTTGCCAAGTTTTCTATGGGCGCTGTGACAGTGGAGGAGCTTTTGGTGCTTGGCAAACCATTCGGCACAATTGTGAAGCACCTAGTGTTCCCAGCAAAGGTAATAACACACCAGAAAGACATTTAGGTTCATACACAATGATTAACCATTTAGTAATTTCATATAACTTGGTGTCAAACTTAATAAATTGGTGTCGAAGGCACCTGGGCACTGAAGCTCATGGGCCCCCTCCCCTACCCTCCCCTACCCTACCTCAATGTTCACGGGGACCCTTGCTCGAACACAAGAGTGGCAGGCCTCGGGGACCCGGGCGAGTTGAATATCGTTGTTGGGCTCGTTCAAAAGGCCTCGTCCAGCACTACGATCGATTCGAGTTTAGGGAATATTGAGCGACGGGTTCTCAAGATATACCTTTATAAATATAAGGTATTTTCATTCACCTTTATATTTTTATATTTAAAAAAACCCCTCCCATTACGGAGGGCCCCTCTCTGCGTATGGTAGATCCGGGCCAGTGTTTGCCTCACTATTGCTTTATCGTATTGTGATTAAGCAGTAGACATGTTTACTGTGTCCTGTAATATTATGAAGGCCTGTTCACACCAAGGATGATAACTATAACAATAAAGTTCTAAAAATCATCCACACCACACCTATAATGATAACAGCACAGAGAAACGATATCGTTGGAATCACTTTCAGAACGATTTTTTCCAGTTGATGAACAATAAAAACATTGACAGCCAATCAGAATCCATCCTGCTTTAAAGAGCTTGAGCATTTAATAAAGCAACAAACAACAAAACTGCAGCATGCGTTTAGAATAAACAACATTCATTTGGTGTGGACGCTAATCGATCTTCTTTATATATTATTGTTCGTTGTGTGAACGGGTCTTAACTCTTTCTATAATCTTTATTTTTTTAACACAATTTTATTAGTGATTTTTCTTTTAGCACTTGGCTTCGTATTCAAACAGTTGAATTTTGCTCTCATTGAGTTCAAAGCATCAAAGCTTCCCACAAATGCACGCTGAAATTTACTATTACACGCAACACAATATACTACATATATTATACATGGTTTTGTAAGTTGACCGTAAAATTACACAAATACATACGTACATATCCCGTGAATGCTATATGAACACGCTTTTTCATCTTTAATAACTTTTGAGGCATATTTTGCTGAATTTTTATAAGCCATTTCATCAGTTAAAGGGCCATAAAGACCTGTAACTCTCAGTATTGATGAATCACGTTGGTGTCGAAGAGTCCAAGAGTCTATTGAAGAGAACTTATGCGATGCAGAAACTCAAACTTACAAAGCAAGTTCATTGTCATCGATGTACTACAGTACAAGAAAATGTCACATCTGTGATGTTGACACAGACTAATTTAAACCCGGAAGATGAAAAAAACGCAAGAAATGTGGATCAAAAAAAGTTCTTCAAAGTTGTCCTAAGATGAGCACGGGTATTGTTCAAAATTCATGTATAACTTTGATGAAAGGTTTTGATCCACTTCAAATGTTGACTACTGTGTTTTTTTCTTACACTTAAAACTAACATATGGTAACATTTTCCTCTAAAATGTTCAAAACCCATAACTCTGTTAAAATTTAGTGTAGGGTTTCAGACCTTTTTAAAGGGAAACTCTCGCCAAAATGCAACCTAGGGTCTTTTTGTTATTCTACCCGAGGCAAACTTTCGTGGAAACGCCACTTTTAAGTTTGACCGTATTTTCGTTTTTCGGTCAAATTGCCTTTTGAATGGGAGTACTTGGGGCACTACAATGATAGCATCAAAATCACTATTTTTAAAACACTAAGAAGGCTCGACACATTGAGAATTGAGCATTGAGAACATTGTTTGTGTACACAGAGTTTGCTAAAAAGAAAGATTTTGAACAACTCACTGTTGCTGTGTCCACCGGCATTTTGACAGTCAAAAATAGTCGATCTCCGAATGGAACGACTCAGGGAGGAGAGTAAAGATGGATAGCTCCTTTTTTTAACCGAAAATGAAAATACAGTCAAAACTTAAAAGTGGCGTTTCCGTTCTATTTATGCTTTTAAACAAATGTTCGCCTCGGGTAGATTAACAAAAAGACCCTAGGTTGCATTTTGGCAAGAGTTGCGCTTTAAAGGTTAGTTTATCAAAATGTTGATATTGTCATATTGTTCCAAATCTGCATGTTGTGTTCCAGAAATCAGTCCCTCTCAAACGCACATGTGAATACAGGTCTGCAATAATATTGTTTGCTGGTTAACAGGGTTTTTTGGAGTTTAGTTCTCACAAGGAAGCTCAGAGTATGGTCAGTCACTTCAAGTTGAAACCAGCCTTCATCAAGGAGAACCGAGTCATCCTCTACTTATCACCAACAGTGGAAGGCATTCATGTGAGTAGGAAGCCCACAAATCACATCCTATATGCTTAGTTTCACAATGTTTAACATTCTGTCCATTTATCATGGATTTTCTATACATATTTCTGATTTTCAGTCACCACCCAAGTTTGACGAGCCTTCACAAAAACGAACAAAACGTTCGAATGCACCTTCTGTGGTTTGTTTTTCGCGTTTGCCTCCTGGCGAGGGCATTGAGGATGAAGTACTAGAGCTTGCAGGCATGTTTGGGGAGGTGTGGCAGTCAAAGTTCACAGATTGTAAGGTAAGGTTACCATCTTGAAGAACTTGTGATGATGTCAGCTGATGGATTGAAACTTAAGAAACTGACCTGTGATGAACGTTGAGATCTCTGTGAGATATATATTTGCATATATATTGACCCTTCACAGATAGATTATACTCTCATATTGAGTCAATTAATTTGATTTAATTGATTTCATGTGCTCATTTTGTCAGCCTTTATACAAACTCATCACGGTTGTTCTTTTTTGTTGTTGTGTGTTTGTGTGTTCAGGCTTTGATAGAGATGGTTGACTGGCGTGATGCCGACATCATGGTGAAGTATTACTACAGTAACCCACTGAGGATTCAAGGCAAAAGTGTCAAAGTAGCCATGTCCCACATCACCAGCCTGCGGTAAGAGACTTCTGATATCCCGAGCCACAATTTTCCTTCCTAATTTCAAGAAGACATTACATTCCAGAAAGGAAAAATAAAGAAATATCAAATATATATCAAAGTGACTGATCACCACAATAAGCTTCTAAACGCACAAACGAAAAACCTTATCTCTGCACAGCTGCAATTTAGACCGTATCTAGACAAATCTCATGGCCAGGAGAGCAAAAAAGGACATGGTCTTCGTTGTTACCTTTTAGCTTTATGGTTTTAGTTTTGACAAGACTGTCTCTCTATCCATTATGTTTTTATTTGCGTCATTAACACCAAGCGTGCTGTATTTGAAGTGACAGGGGAGAGAGAGTTCACATTCTTTTATCACGTTCTGTAATTTACTTTTGTTTTTTTTATTACACTCTAGTTAAATGTGTTTGTGTATATAAGATACAAATAAATAAATAACAAATTGCAAACTCATGAGCATCCTAATGGGCCCTAATGTTTGGCGTACTCTGAGTCTGCACCCCCATAACGGCACCTCTGTCTGTCCTTCACAGCCTTAATTTCATCCACATCAAATTATATATAGCTTTTTATTTCATGTCATGAACATAGACGGGGTAGCTGGCATGGCGTTTAACTATAAACAAACAAACAAACATATAGCTTTTACTCTGATTAAAGTCCATTACTTCCTACAAAGGAACTCTTCACTTATTTTTATTTAAAATAAAAATGAGCTCTTTGACCAACACTAAAATCATGATACATAGTTGTTTAGTAGACAAGTTACTTTAAATCTATAATGCATTTATAACACAAACTTTTCCTTTAAATCAAATGTCAAAAAATGTCTAAATGTAGTTGCATTAAAAACTTAAAAACTTAACATTTCAAAATTAACATACTGTCCTAAATTTTCATTTTCAGAAGCAAAATATATTTTTTTAATTTAACCAGTGTTTTTAATAAAGAAATTAGTACAATTCTTAATACAATTCTCATTCAGTTAAATAATGAAATACCTAATTAAATGAAAAAAAACATTTTGATTTTCATTTATAAATGTTATTTATAGCATGCTAGTTATCACTCACCAAATCTTAAAATAAAATATATATTTTGTAAAGATAGTGTAAGCACCTAAGCATAAACCTTCAGAGCAAAAGGTTTTATATGCATTCATAAACATGCATTCAGTTTGTGCAAATATTTGACTGTTTAATGTTTAGGTCCTGTGGGCACACTTTTAAAACTGTATTTTAACATTTAATTATGTTGCAGTGACTCATTGTAAGTACCTTACTGTAAACAAGAATTAATAAAATAATTATTATTCATGCATGATTCATATTCATACCTAAACCTGTATATGAGTTTCACATGAAACAAAATGTGGCGACCTAGTAGATTTATTTCAGGTGATGTATGTTGTGGGAAATTTAGGAAAATAAGTGAATCATGCCTCCACAGCTGTGATAATCACAGAGTCTGTAGAGCTTATTTTAAAAATGTCCTTAATTGAAAACCTTTTTTTTTTCTTTTTCTCTCTCAGAGAAAACAGTACTGAGCCTCCGTCCAGAAAATTAGACTCAAGCAAATACAGCAGACAACGAGACGAGTCCACGTCTAGCAACAAGGACAAAAGCGACAGCTCTAACCAGGAAGCCACAGAGAAAGAAAACCAGTTAATTGAAAGTGAAGACAAGGTGCTCGATAATGAGGAGGGAATTCAGCTGGAGGATGAATCTGGGCTGCTTGATGAGGGGACAGATGACACTGCGGTTAACACCGAGGAGGAGGAAAAAAAGGGAGAGGAGGAAAGGTTGGAAGAGGAGGGGGCTACCACTGCTGACGAGGAGAACAGAGACAGAGATTCACAGCAGAATCAAGACGAACAGGTTAGTTTGACACTGTACCACATGAAATTTGCGTATTAAAATATGCTATTAAAATAGCTACAAGTAAGTATAAGCACGGTTCCCCAATGATGATCTCAGAAATGATGGCGAAAATTCAGCTTTGCAATTTGATTTAAAATGTATTCCGATTGAAAACATTTATTAATATTAGTTTTAATGTATTTGTCATCCAATAAATGAAGCCTTGCCCCAAACATGAACGGTACTGTAAAATGCATGTTTGCTCTCTTAGAGACAGATTTACTAATTTACTGATTACTGATGAGATTTACTGATGACACGCAAATTTAAGAACACAGACGCAGCCCAACACATGACCAACACAATCCACCGAGAGCAGTGCAAATTAGCGTCTGGCTACAACTGAGTTCCCACGGGACTTCAGCGCGAGACTACAGCTAGCTGTCTAAAACACTATTTAGGTGAGTTTAAACAATGGCTAAGTTGCTAAACGCATCTTGTTGTCATGTAAGGGCCCTGTTCATGTTGGACAGACATTTTAATTGCATTTTGTGCCTGTTAAGAGGCACAAAGACACTCTTTAGGTTTATGCCCCCAGAACTGCCGTTTTAGCTGAATGGGAGCTCTGGGCATTAACTGTAACAGCTCCGCGTTGCAACCACCGATCCGGTTCGTTTTTTTTTTTTATATAGACAGTACTCACAAAGGTAAAACGATCAAGATTAACTTAAAAATTCACCGGAGTTCTCCTTTAAGAAACTACATACAGGCCACTATGTGTCAGTATAAAGACTAAATGGGACAAAAAGTGCACAGTGCACCTTTAAGAAAATTAAAAATGTTGTGCACCTGAGGAATACTGTAAATAATGACTGTAATGTGTAACTTGTCTTCACAATTCTTCACCTATGTTTTTTGGAGTAGAAGTTTCACACTGACACTTACTAAAAAAAGTACTTCAATTTATCTGGATTCGGTCGGATTTACTGAATAGAAAAGTGCTGTTTGCGTACCTGCATCAACCCTGACATTCCTCTCACGCCAAATATTTCCAGTATTTTGATTGATTCATAAAAGATTGTGTTGATTAATATGTTGAAAAAGTACATTTTATCTGTATTTTTTGCTGTGCTATTTATGTGTAGCATAAATTGGTTTGGCATGAAACTCTACTTGCAGCTACACCTCTGCTATGGAGAGCTGTGCTGTTCACACAGGGGATGTGAATGACGTGACTGTAACATGGGTGTCAAATCAAATGCATGTGTGGTGTGAAAGATTTTAGTATACGTGAAAAAAACAAAATATGCTTAAACAAGAACAACATGAACATTCATTTTGATGCAGTGTGACTAAAAGCACTTATGTGTGCTTTTATATGTCTTATTTCTCCAGGATGATGCAGAATTTCCAGAGAACATGGAGGATTTTGTTACATTGGACGAGCTGGACAACACTGCAGGGGGTGATTCAGCTTTAGGTAAGTACAATTCAAACAGCTCCTGATATCTATTTAAATTACTCAAAGGTGTCAAATCATAACTTAAAATGTTAGTTTATTGCACCAAAAACAATAATTCCAATCATTTGTTTTCATGGCCATTTTCTACCCTCTCTTTGACCCTTAGAATTAAATGTGCTATTCTCAACATCACAAAAGCAGACATTTTAGAACCAACAGTTTTTGCAACTTAGTTTCGATAAATTACTTTTTTAGACTTGGAAAGAGTTTTTACAGTAAAGTCGTAATGAAATGAAAGTAGCAACATGCATTTAGCAAATAGTGACACTTCATTTCATGTCAACTTTTGATTCAAATGATCATGGAAAATTCTTCATGATATGATCTCTTTAATATTTAGAGTTCTCCCACAATGTGCTTTTTATCTATGACAGTAACACTTTTGCCCATTTATTGCAGAATCCTCTGTGTCACAGGTAAGCATCACATCTCTCATTTGACTAACTTTACTTGTTGGATGTTTTTTAACATAAACATACTGTATAAATGTGACCCTGGATCACAAAACCGGTCACAAGTCGCACGGGTATATTTGTGGCAATAGCCAACAATACATATGGGTCAAAATGATCGTTTTTCTTTTATGCCAAAATTCATTAGGATATTAAGTAAAGATCTTGTTCCATGAAGATATTTTGTCAATTTCTTACCGTAAATATATAGAACATTTATTTTTGGAAGTGAATGCTGCACAATCACCAACATAAATGCACAACCTTAAAGGAGAATTTCTCAATGTTTTGATTGTTTTTGTCCTATCCTAACAAACCATACACCAATGGAAAGCTTATTTATTCAGCTTTCAGATGATGCAATCTCAATTAAAAAAAAATTACCCATGTGACTGGTTTTGTGGTCCAGGGTCACATATTTCCAGTTCAACAGTTTTGAGCAATAGCGATGTGTATTTTTCTGCACACGCTCACAGGATGGTAAAGTAGTGGTGGTTTGGCCTGTGAAGAAAACACGCGACTTGATGAAGGATCTTTGCAGTCTGGCCGCACCCTTTGGCAGTATGGTGAAACATAATTTGTCCATGTTCAATCAAGAGGTCAGTGTTTCGTGTTTGCGTTTGGTTGGGTACAAATATTAATTTCCCTTTAAATACAATCTTTATTTGGACGGAACAAAACAAGTTTTCAAGGAATTCGTATATTTTCAGTGGATGGTTGAAACATTTTGTATTTACAGTTAAGTATAATATTATCACAGTATATTAAATAACCATTATATGTTGAACAATACTGTTTTCATTATTTTTAATATGACAGTAGTACACAGGACTCTATTCTTAGTGTGTGGGAACATAACTAAACCTAACGTTTGTGTGTGAATTTTCTAACTTGTATAACACTTTAGGAAAGGTTGAAAATTTAAACATTAGTTTCCCTTTCTATGTTTATTAACCTTGATTAATTATTTTAAAAATGTTACTTTCTACATGTACTGCATTAAAAAAAAAGCACTTTTTAACATTACAAGTTAAAAACAAAGGATAAGGAAATGAGCTACAAAAAATAATGAATTGCAAATGCTAACATGAAATAAAATTAAAGCCAGAGGCCTTGTGATTTGCACAACAGCTGTTAGTACTCTCAATAGTTATTGTCTATTTACCATGCTACCACATATGATTTCTGTTTTACTCATTTTTCTTGTAGGCTATGATTGAACTGGAAACAGTTGAAAAAGCCCAAGAAATGGTGCAGTTCTACAAAGATCACAAGGCAAGGATGTGTGGCAGACCGGTGTCTATTTCCATGTGCCGTACCATGAAAACAATAGAGGTATGGTGTTATGATCACATTGTTTCAGTCAATATAGTGGTAATGTCACTGCTTCCTTTAAGACTTGGTTCACTACAATAAAAGAGAAAAACAATTTTGTTGTTTACTCTCCCTCATGTGCTCTAAAAATTATATGATTTATTTTTTCTATAGAACACAAGAATGTTAAAGTCCCCCTGTGCTGAAAATCTAGCTTTTAGTGTTGTTTATGTGTCTATGTGGTGTTTTTAATGTGCTTTAAGGCAAACCATGTGCAAATTCAAGTCAACACCATTGCTGAGTATTTTTTCCTTAAATTTGCAGTGAACCAAAGACAGTCTAAAAAACGTAGTTTAAAATTGCTGGTGTTTCTGACGTCACAAACTACCTTGTAACCAATCAGGTCAACGAGTGAATCTCTGAGCTGGAGTGAGTGAGTGGAGGTGGGGCTAATTTGCATATTCATAGAACTAAATGCATATTCATAGAATATATTCATATACTAAATGAGGCAAGGGTGTAGAGTTACATTCAACTATTTTAAGGCTTAAAGATATATTTTTTTTCAAGGAAAAGGCGTTTAAATATGTAATTTTAAGTGATCAATGATGAGTTTTAAGGGATACAATTATTGACTACAGGGGGACTTAAAGATTGCAGTTATACACATTCACAAAAAATTGAGAAATGGAGGATAACAGTATGATAAATACAAAGATGTAAATAAGAACAGTCAGTGTATAGATGCAGTCCAGAACAGCGTTTCTCAGAAATCGCTTGCTGCATCCAACCTGCAGCCCGCCAGTAAAACAAAGAGAAGCAAAACACGTACCAGGAGTCGCAAAAATAACTAATGTGGTCAAAATTATAACGTGTTTTTGTTGTTGTTTAATGTGAAATACACTACACCGCATGTTACAGGCTGGTGGTCAGAGAAATACATTCAGAACAAGATGGCTACACAACGGATGACACTCCTTTAATCAATGAGGTGGAGAAAATAAAAGGTCACAGTTCAACAAACTTGAACTTTGGAAAGCGTGAAAGAGAAACTTCTTCGCATTTGCTTGTGTTTCTGGGCTCCGCCGTTTGTATGTGTAGGAATGGAACGAAAAGTGTAGTTTGACCGTCCCTTTAGGCTGCAACATTACAAAATGTAAAAAAGGAAGGGGTCTGAATGCACTCTATGTTGGCTGTAGGAAACTGTGGGCAGTGCTATATTCATCTGCCACATGCAGCACTGATCCAAAGTATGTGCAGAGTATACAGTAGAACGTTTGTGTGAAAAGGAAGTTAACTTCCTGAGGTGAGGAGAGAATATATAAACAAAAGCAGATTTATTGAATTTACAACAGCCTAATTTTTTGAATTTGCATCTGACAAAAGAGAGCCATCATAATTTTGTTTGTTGCTTTTTTATCTAATGGCTTTACCCTTAAAATCTGATGCACATGTATTTTTTGTGAACTTAAAGTGCTTGGAATGACATGAGGGCGAGTAAATAATGACAGCGTTTTCATTCATTCTGTGAACTGTTCCTTTGCTTATATTAATGACTGTAAAAAAAACAGTCAGGATACAAAATAGTGCTATATAATAGTGATGATGTGTTTTTTTGTTGTTGGCCAACCCAGAATTTTGCATCACTCTGGTGTCCTCGACTAAACCCAATAGGATTTTTTGCGTTGGCTTTCGGATTATTGCCGATAAACAGTTATTTGACTAACAAAAGTTTATGATTCTTACACGTTTTGTCCATCATGATAATCTTTATAAACGAACACAACGTTCATGAATTTTGAAGTGTAAATATAATTGGCGGAAGTCGAAAGCTAAATATAGGCTATAAACAAACTACGCCACGGTCACATGACTTCAACGTCACCAGCATTTAGTTTGCAAAAGCGTGATTATAAACACAACGAGGCTGTGAACGCGACTAGTGAGTAGATGAGTTTATCTGGTCAGTGCGACGATGTTTAATGTCCCGACAATCTCTGGAGTCCCATTTAGACACTTGTTAGCAACCGCCTTTTTCAAGACACGTAAAAGCTTTAAAAAAATCACAAGGGAGTTTTACTGATTATGCCGTAGAATAAAATGTGAAAGTGTCTTGAGCTTGTGTTCACCACTGACCATAATCCAGGCATTTAACCCCAGAAACATAAACTCATTGACTTTGTGACTTGGAAATCACGTTTCCAGGTTTTGGCCAACAAATATGTCATCCCTGCAGCACTGAATTCAACTAAAATGATTGTTGTGGTTTCTTAATCCCTCATTCCCCTTTTAGAGCCCTAGTGGGAGATCCATTTTCATCAGCGGTCTTCCCAACCAGAGATTTCAGCATAAATACACAAAGGAATCCCTTTTAAATCTGGTTAAGCCATTTGGAAAACTGACTGCCTACTCTCTATCCTACTCTCAAGCAACGGTACGTATACACACATTTTCCCCTCATCACAATCTATGATGATCAGCATAGAGTAGTTTTTTTTTTTTTAAGACATTGCGATTTATTTTTCCTGAGCCGCCTCTTTCTTGTTCCTTCTCAGTGTTACATGCAATTGGACAGTGTCAAGGCAGCTGAACTAATGGTTGCGCAGTACAGTCGGCGGCCTTGCAAATTTTGGGGGTCTGTACTGAAGATAGCCATGAGCAGGAAAGGAGACTCTCTGATTCGTTGGTAGGTGAATGTGTCTCAGTCATTTCAATGCAAATCTGAAATCATGTTCTCAGTAACCGTCGCTGAATAAAGTGGATGCACAAATGACAATACATTTTCATCCTTGTATTTGCAGTAGAATGGACTAGTACAGGCATGAGCAGGAATGTACAGTTGGCCTCAATATTTGAGCACACTTTAAAATGTTATTGTTGCAATAGATATCAAAATATCAGAGCAAGTGGAATCTGCAAAGAAATCATGCTTTCTTCATAAATACCACTTTTCTATAGTTCAGCACATTACATGTCTAGATATATATAAATATTTTTTTTTACAAAATACTTTTTTTGGTACATTTAGGGTGTGTTCACACCTGGGGCCGGTTTCACAAAGCTATTTTAGACCGGTCTATAGTGTTAGACAAGTCTAAAATGTGCTCATAGACTAGTCTAATGCAAGTTAGACTGTTTCACAAAAATAAAGACCGACTTAATTTAGACCAAAAAAATTAGACACCTTCCCCCCAGGCTAACTTAGGTCTAAGACTCTGTTACCTTGGCAACCAGCAGTAACAATCAGTTACATTACAAACAGCCAAAAGAAAAGGGAAAATGGCTCATAATTTAAACATTTCTTCTTGTTACTACATTCTCCGCTAAATTTCCCAAGTAAAATGTCCTTGTAACTGTTACACTCCTCCGACAAACACATATTTTCCGCTGGGGTAAACTGCACTGAGCGGTTGAATGTGCTTACTCGATCCGCCATGTTTTTTGTTTTGAAAAGTGTCTTATTTGACCCAGAATGCATTGCAGTGTAGTCCTACTTAAGATAGTCAGAGTCTTAAGTGCTTTGTGCAACGGTCTGATTTAGATGTCAATCTGAAGTGTGACTATCTACTATATCTAAGCCATAGTCAAAGTCTATCTTTGTGAAACCGGCCCCTGTAGTTGGGTTTTCTTAGTTCATTTGGTCTGGACTTTAAAAAAAAATTAAGTCCTGGTCCACTTAGCGTTCACATTGGCATTTTAACACCGAATCTGAAGGCATAGGGAGGGATATGTTCACAACCTGCTTTTATTTTGTATATTTCGAGAGGAACTTACAGAACATCCATAACAATGCTGTGTCCTTGGGTAAATGCGCTCGTATGTGTGTAGCCGAAACTATGATGGTGTTTTGACCAGCTGAGAACTCGTGAAGAGCTCATAAAATTTATAAAGGAGTCAAAACAGCGGCAGGAATCCCTCCGGCAACACCCCGACTGTGACGAGAAAAAACAGGCATGCTTGAGCATTCTGTCCTTTTTAGGGTCGCATCTTGTGACATCATGTCCTGTTTTTGGTTCATTTACATGTCTTTGGTCCGTGTTGTGTTCATATTTCATTAGAACCGCACCAGAGTTGGTTTGAAAGTGGACAAGACTCATCTTTTCAGTGTCTCGGTCCGCTTGTTTGGGGCACCAGGGTCCAGATGGCAGCGTTCACACTTATTCAGATGAAGCGCACTAACAGAGCAATCGCACCAGGGTTCGTTTTAATCCAACCGAACATGCCAAGTGTGAACACACCCTTAGTTTGAAATGTTGTTTGCTTGTGCTGTTTTTTTTTTTAGTAAAAGGCACTGACATTAAGTGACTTACAAAGTGGCATCCGTAGTTAGACAACAGCAAAGGTCAGATAAGTGGGGGAAAATATACCATGTTTCATGTAACTTGTGACAACCATTGTGAAAGTAACAGAAATAATTTTCTGTCTTCATTTTGTTTGCTCTATTATTACAGGAGATACACTTTAGCACAAGAAACTGAGGAGAAAGAGTTAAAAAAGGAGGAAAAACTAATTAAACCAAACTCTGAAAGAACAGGAAATGACCAGGAAATCAAGAGTGACGCAAAGGAGGTGAACATCACACATGTTGGACACATTTGACAATCTATTCTCTTAGAAAATTTGGATTGATTGATTGATTTGATTGACTGATTGATTGTCCACCCATTTGATCATTTCCCTTTGGCTTCTCATAAAAGTTCTGATCTAAAGTGTCATGCATACATGCAGAACTAAACTTTTGATTTACTTTTTCAAACGAATTGAAAGGAAAGGAAAAGCAGCCAAGTGTCAGGCTTATATGGTATCAATACTGGTTAAAAAGAGAAATTACGTGTTTGCAGATCCAGCAGAGTTCTTTACCGGATTGTGAAGGTGCTGGTGGGGATTCAGTTTGTGAAGGAAAAGGTTCGGAAGAGGTTGATCAACAGGACAAAACCCCTTTGAGCCCTGATCAACCTGACCACATTGTGGGTAAGTCCATCACACACTTGCTTGTAATAGACTTCATCAGTACCTTATTATAACCTCTGGATCTTCATTTAAAACATAGTGTATTTATAGTTTAGTCTTTCTAATGGTTTAAAATGTTTTTGTCAACGGATTGCGATTTAGTGTGTAAGCAATTGAGGGAAAACTGTAAATCCTGAACACTTCTCCGCCTTATTTCAGGTGTGAACTACGTCATCCCAGTGACTGGTTTCTTCTGCAAGCTGTGTAACATATTCTACACCGATGAGAGCAAAGCAAAATCCGAGCACTGCCGCAGCCTGGAGCATCACAACAACTTCAAGGTGCCTGTAATAGAGTTACAATAGAGATTATAAAACGGGCTGTGAAAGGTCTTTTCTTCTCCAGCTGTTTTTTGTGACTCTGCTGCTCCAGTGAGCATTTCTTATCCAATGGTCACACCTTTTTTTTTTGCAATTTTTATAGTTTTGCATCCTCCTCATGGGCATTCAATAATTTTTGACTTTTCAGTGCGAGTTAAATCTCTCTTTTTGACCCATTTTACCTGTAAAATAAAACCTGCTTAATAATTATGCACTTCTAAATATAAGGCGTTTTTCATGATCAGAATATCGATTTGACATATAATTATGCATGCATGCATGTGTGTATATATTTGGGATATATATATATGGAGTATATACTGTATATGGGGTATATATATTAAGGGTGTACCGGTTCTCTGTAAAAAAATAAAACTGACGACGCATACACATCTATAATATGGTTTAGGGCTGCACAATATTGAAGAAAAATGTGATACGATAATGCTTTAAGTGTGTAAAAAAACTTAAATCATCTTAAAAATATATTAAAAAATATAGAACCTACATGTTTCACATTCTTTTTGTGACAAGAAAACATCCCTACAGCTTCTGAAAGTGAACATCAGTGTTTTACTGTAGCGTAAGAAGTGTTATTTTAACATCAGCGTAAACCTCAGGGTTTCAGGTTATCCTACATTAGGTTTATTTAACAACAGAAAATGAATAATCAAATGTAAAAATAAAACACTGCTTAGTTTTCACTGTATGAATTAAATATATACTGATTTTTATTAAAGCTACAAAAGTTATTCAGCCGAGAGCAGTGAGTGATATTCTCTTCGTCTTTTGTTCATGACCCCAGTTATTGCAAGCCGTTGCGATATGCATATCGCGGTATATACATTTGGGATATTTCAATAATTTCGATATATTGTGCAGCCCTAATATGGTTTGTTGAAAATAACGCGTAAAACATTCTGGCTTCCCCTAAACTTTGTTCAATGCAAGTGCCGTTTGCTTTAATATGACCAGTCATTTACGCCGTCATCTCTCAGGTGTTGATAGGCGAGACCTGAACAGCACACGTTGCTGTCTGTGTTTTAAATTGAGTTCTCTTTCAAGTCTTGCGCTTAAACGGACAAATTCACACGTCTTGGTGAGTATCCTATAGCAGACATAGTTGGTTATGTCTCAAGTGGAGGTAAACAGTCGAGAAAGACGAGGCATATGAACAGTATCAGTGTATTGGATCAGTGCATTATGTCTTAAAGTGACTGCAGCCTAATATTCCGGCTGTTTGTGTTTTTAATGTTAATCAAATGACAAAAAACAGGGAAATCACTCACTGCTCTTGACTGAATAGCTTTTGTAACTTTAATAATGATAAATCTTTTATACACTGAAGATTATATGCAATCTTGTTTTACATTTGATCACTTTATTCAGGTTCTATACCTGAAAACTACTGTTAGATACCTGAAAAGCACTGTTTATTTTATTAGTGTCTTTGCTCTATTGTAATAATTCGTGCTATTGCTTGTAGTTTTGAATATTTGTTCTTTATTTTCTTTATTTTTATTTGACAGTCGTCTTTTTTTACATAGCATATACCGAACCGTACCGAAACTTGTGACCCTAAAATCGTGATTAATCTGAATCATTACACCCCTAATAATATACAGTTTGCTCTACCTCAGAAATGACTTTCCCAAGTGAAACACATTTTAATAGCCATTTTTCCTACATCACATTTATAGAAGTAAGGTGGGTTTCAAGTTGCTATACCTCTTGTGCTGGTTGTGTGGATGAACTCACATTTTCGCTTTGATTTTCAGCTCAAACATGCCGAAGCAGTGGAACCGGCAGACGGACACCCAGATGGTTGAAGAAAAGGGTGGACATGAAAAGACAGAGACATTGTACTTTTGAATCATTGTTTTTTTAATTTGTTTTCATTCCAGTGAGTTTCCACATTCTTTCTGTTCAAATGTTTTGTTTTTGAAAGCGCTTCGAAAGAACTGTGTGAGAGAGAGAAATGCGTGTGGATAAAATTGTGAAGTCATTGTAATGATTTGGATGTGCATTAGTAAATAGAATGAAAATGTATATCAGCTGACGTAGAGTGTTACACTAAGCTCTTGAAATAAACTCAAGTTTGTTTACCGTCAGGTATGTTTACTCTCACCTGTATCATAGTATGCAAGCTTGTGCATTTCCACCTTGATAAGAGCAGGTTACCTTTAGCTATGCAAGCCTCTCCGGTGGTCACACTGCAAAAACATTTTTTCTTACTTAGTATTTTTGTCTGGTTTCCAGTCCAAATATCAAAAAATTCTTAAATCAAGATGCATTTACTAGATAAGTAAAATTAGATAAGATATTATGTCTTGTTTTCCGGGGGAATTAATCAAAATTAAGTGAGTTTTTGCTTAAAACAAGCAAAATTATGTGTCTATGGGGTAAGAAAAATAATCGTAATATTCAAACAGAAACAAGATTATTTTTCTTACCCCATGGACAGATAATTTTGCTTGTTTTAAGCAAAAACTCATTTAATTTTGATTTGTTTCCCCAGAAAACAAGACATAATATCTTCCTGCAACAAATGCATCTTGATTTACGAATTTTTTTATTTATATTTGGACTGGAAACAAGACAAAAATACAAAGTAAGAAAAAGCATTTTTTGCAGTGCATGATCTGTAATACTGTGTGTGTGTGTGTGTGTGTGTGTGTGTGTGCGCACGCACAATAACACTGATCAACATCTAAAATAGATAAATCTCACAGCATTGGCTCTGATTAATTTGTAAAGAAATTAGTCTTGACATCATTTATGAATGCGTGTACAATTTTCCATCAGTTTAAAAAATGTTACAAATGTATCTTACCACAAACCAATACATTATTCCTTGCAACTTTTGTCTGTGAAGGTCAAAATGAAATGAATGTGCAATGATTTATACAAATAGTGGCACATTTGTGAATAGAGTTATCTTTTGTGTAAATGTATTGTAATTTGTGCCGACAACCAAAGGAAGATGTTCCGATTCAAACACAAAATGATCTTGCACAGACAACACGTATAACTACTAATGAACGGCAAGATACAGTTGCAACAGTTTGATAGATATTTGTGCACACGTTTAAAAGTTTAGACTAATTTCATCCTCTGTCTAGTCCTCTCTTTTCAATACAATCAAACCCTGTTGAGTCAAAATAGCTACGTTTACATGCAACCAAATGATCCGTTAGTAATCAGATTCATGGCTCAGTCGGATTGAAAAGGATTCATATAAACGCCACAATTGATCCGACTGTGCTCAATCTGAAAACTTTGGTCTGTAAAAATGACTGTAGTTCAGTAACTAGTTACTGTAAATTTGGTCGGCTTGAAAGGAGTAATGCAGACCTGAAGTAATCCGATGGGGGGGGGGGGGAATAAGCATGTAAATGCTTGAATCTTACTATTTTCTCAATCTGATAAAAAAAAAAAATTTGCTTGTCGAACGTGTGTGTATTATTATATTGTTTGTTATACGTTTATGACTTTGGAACACATGTAATGCACATGTAAATTAATATGTAAATCAGATTGCAAAGTTTTAAGTTCACATAAATAACTTTTAGAAGCTGAAATCGGATTGGATTCATACGGTTAACAAAATGTGTGCATGTAAACATACCTAATGAAAAAACGACTACATTCCATTACATTAAAAACATTTACCAAATAAATAAATAAATGATGAAAAACAGTCAGAAGTGTGATATAAGTGTAAATTAAATTTAAGACTATTAATTTTTTCTAAAATCAAACCACGAAAATAAAAACAAGAAACATTGAACTAAATAGCCAAACATCTTGAACTATTTCAATCATGACAATTGGAAAGTTTTTTGATTGTCAAAGGTTCTGTATATAGATAAAACATGACGCTCCACAAAAAAGTAATGGTGTAATCAGCAATACAATCTTAGCATCATAAGCACATTTACTTGACATGCACGTTAGTTAATGCATAAAATTAACAACATTTTGAAAACAGATTTCATAAACCACAATTTTTGTATCAATTTGACGTGATATTGACTCTTCAGAACACTTTTTCTTTTCTCACATCACTGGAATGTATAGCATCAGTTCTTTACAGCGACATCAGAAAGATTATGCACAACAATAACATTTTAGGCGCGTTCTGGTAGCAGGAACAGTAACCTTTGTAGTTAGATGGTATACATCAATAATAGTGTACATTTGACAGCAATAGCACAGCATCACCTCGACCAAATACATTTATATCTTGAGCACGGTCTATCTTGACACACACATACATATGGCTTTAAGTTAAAAATAGACTTTTCTTTTGAATGTTCCTATTGCACAGCATGCATGATTCCCAGGACACTATACCTTGAGTGCACTTTTAAGTTGCTTTGGGTAAAAGCATCAGCCAAATATGCAATTGTAAAAGGACGTTAGATCTTCAAGAGGTACCAGATTGTCAGCTTACAGTTTGTAAAGGGCTACACGTTTAATAGTTGAGTATTTAATATAGTTGATGCTAATATTCAATTTATTTTGCACATATTGGACTTAAAATCTGGAGTTTGCCTGAGAAACAATAACAGACGGCACTGGTGCATTGTGGGTGAAGGGACAACACTCTAATGTGTGTAATACTAGGACTGGTTTAAGCGCAACTTTAGTTCACTGTATATCTATACACATGTACACATTCCTCCTACAACTGGAGCGCTAGTTTCGGCTCCAGTCGAGATTTTAAATATCAAACGGGTTAGTGTTTAGGGATTGCTCTGATCTCCATTGTGTCGAGGAGAGTCGTACCGCATGATTTGCCGTGGGGTGCCGTACCCTGACATGCCAGCTTGAGATGCTCCACGATTGCTTCCCATCTGCATCCCGATAAGACTCCGGCCTTGACGCAGCTGCTCCTCTGAAAACTCCCGCTTGTGGCCCTTGGTTTTCCTAAAACACAATTCAAAATATTTAAATGCAGAAAGTGTGTTAGAGGACGCATGAGATGCTGTAGCTGTGTTTGATTTGATTAATCCAGACTTTTGACTACTGGCATAAAGTCTGGTCCGGTTTGTAGACAAAGATGGCTAGGAAATTACAGGGAAACATCTTGTGCTTTTGTTTGTAACACTGTAAACGCAAAAGAAAATGTTTGAATGTTTCAATGATGAACGTCACCAGTAATTATTCCTTCTTCATAGGTGCTCATTGGCCTTTTGTAATGTCACGATTGTAAGCATTAAACCACTGTGAATGTCCCACTGCTTATTATGTAATTTAAAAGAGGTCTTTGCAATCTAATAAAATCTTCTGCTCATGAAAGACGTAATAAAAAGGCTACAGAAGCCCAATTAGCCGCAACATAATAAAAAATATGCTTTAGTTCATCATAACTATGACATAAAAAACCTGAAATTAAGAAACAGTATGACATTATGAAATTAAAGTCATTATTATGAGATAAAAAGTTGAAGTGATGACTAAAAGTCAATTATGAAAAAGTCAAAAGTAGGACATTCTACGTCATAATTATGACATAATCCACACCGATCCATTAAAAAGTAAGTCACTATGAGATAAAAAGTTGATATTATGAAATAAAAATTCAATATTATGACATACTATATTATAATTATGAGATAAAAAGGTTTTTTATATGTCATAGTGCTCCCACAAGGCTATGGCTCTGAAACAAAAGCTTATTTTAACTTTAGTACATCATAAATCGGCACTTACAGTACCAATGATTATTTGGTCCTCCTTTCATTTTGAATACATCAGCAGTTCTTACAGAACGTCTCTCGCACTGTTCACACTCTAATTAGCTACATTACTTTATGCGCGATCGATTTAAAGCCAGCCAGACAGTCTCTGCACAGACTACACCAACCAGGTACAAATAAAACTATCTGACTGACTGATTCATCTGAATTTAGATTCGATTTGTTTGCACACTGTTGGCAATTCTGCAAGCTCTTAAAGGGATGGATCGGAGTAAAATCAACCTAGGGTCCTTTGCACCATGACCTCGAGCCAAACACCCCCCAGAAGCCTTTTTCCCTTGGTCGAACATTATTAAAGTTAGAGCTTATTTAGCGATATCAGCCGGATGGCTTAGTGCAGGCGCTAATGGATCCAAGGATGTATCTCGTAAATAACGCCACTAATAATGCTTAGTTACCCCTATTTTTACTACTGTAGAAGTTTGGTACCATTCTGGGCATTATTAGTGGGGTAATATTTTACGAGATACACCCTTGGATCCATTAGCGCCTGCACTAAGCCATCTGGCTGATATCGCTAAATAAGCTCTAACTTTAATAATGTTCGACCAAGGGGAAAAAGGCTTCTGGGGGGTGTTTGGCTCAAGGTCATGGTGCAAAGGACCCTAGGTTGATTTTACTCCGAACCATCCCTTTAAGTGATAAATGGATAAATTCTGATTAGATCAACTTTCTGTTTGTACACTGATAAAGCTTCAAAAGATAGAATCAAGAAAGTGATTGGAAATACATTGGCAAATAAAGATAAATGAGAATGAAAAAGTTTTAAACCAGCAGAGAAGGCTTTGCTGGCCCTGATCGTTTGCCCACTGGGGTCTCAGTCCATCCCTGGGCAGAGTGCAAATGAGTAACACCCTTTCTCTGTCCAGCTCACCTGTGAAACCAGTCTTTGTCCCCGCGGTAATGTCCATCATCCTTTGTGAGAGCTTCACTTCCCAGAGCCGTCAGTGTCCTCTGGACCGCAGCCATGTCCTTTCCTTTAAAACAGACCGAAAGGCTTATGAACACGATTTCGGTGACAACGCCTGGCAGAGGCATCTTGTAATTTCCTTTATACACCATGTTAATGACAGCAGAACCTGATTTCTTAGATCGACATCTTTGTTGATCCTGGACCAACTTTCCAATCAACCAATCAGATTTGAGGGACAAGTTTAGAGTTATGTCAAGTTTAGGCCTAAAGCCAGGGTTATGTGCTTCTACATTAGTGTTATTCACCATCATTTTACTCTGATTTTAGAGGTAACTTATGGGTAGGGTTAGGTTTAGGGGTAGGGATATGGACTACATTTTCGGACAGGAATGTTGTTCCAGGATAAGCAAAATATGTTTACCCAGGAACGCGTTTAACTCTGCTAAATCCTATTCATAATCCATATTTTTGTGAACAGTTATTTAATCATGCCATCCAGTATCGTGGACTCGCTCTCTCGTTTCATACAAACGCAGCTGCCGCCATTTTGTAACAATTGTTTTGTACACTGTTGGATTTATAAGATACAAACAGGTACGATTTAAAAACAGTATAATCTGAAATCAATATATCTTATCCCCATAATTATTTATGTGGTGAAATGCTGTGTAATAAGTGATATGACTGTATACTGCCGTTTAGTTTGAACTTGCCGCGCGGCGACTGCTCTCTCCGCGGAAGCTTTGCGTTTAAAGACCTACTAAAATATTTCAACTCAGATCAATATTTCGTGTCTAATTATTTACTTATGTGGCAAGTAGCCGTGTAATAAGCGGGATAATGTACATCCAGCCGGTGTTTCTCTCAAAATAACCCCCTTCAGGCGGATCAAGACCTCCGCTTCACGTCCTCATCATCCTCATCATCCTGGGGTGCGCTTATAATGTTAGTATGATTTTACTTCAAAAAGGCATTTTTCCAAGCCTGATTTTAGCCTCTGATTTGAACGCTCTGTTTGAAGGGGCGTGTCTGTGTGAGACTTCAGTGTAAACGCCCACTGCTGTGATTGGCTGTGAGACTTCGGTGTAAACGCCCACTGCTGTAATTGGCTGTGAGACTTCGGTGTAAATGCCCACTGCTGTGATTGGATGTGAGACTTCAGTGGACATGCCCACTGCTGTGATTGGCTGTGAGACTTCGGTGTAAACGCCCACTGCTGTGATTGGATGTGAGACTTCAGTGTAAACTCCCACTGCTGTGATTTGCTAACAGCGTTACATATGAAATAGCTAGTATTACATATGGAACTCTCGTGAAAACTTTTAGCACGTTTTTACTATTACAGCTCTCAATGTTAAAGGGATAGTTCACTTTGAAATAAATTTTTGGTATGTTTTAGCTTACCTCAAGGGCATCCAAGATGTAGGTGTCTTTTTTTCCGCAGTAGTTTCAATTTTGATATTTTTAGGTCAAACCGTTCTTGTCTGTCAGTCATATAATGCAGGTCTATGGTCATTATCTCAAAGAGCATGCACAGAGTCCAAATTAAAACAATTCCCCGTCGTCCAAATTAAACAATTCCCCATCGTAAGTACACATTGATGGCCTAAGACACGAAACGAGCGGTTTGTGTGAGAAAACGAACAGTATTTATATCGTTTTTACCTCTTATACACAGCCATGTCCAAGTGATCTGATCTGACGTGTACGCAGACTGGTGCATAGATATATACACACTAGATGTCGCCTTGTCTACGGCAGTTCATTGGAACGAATGTCTTTAAGGCGACATCTAGTGTATATATCTATGCACCAGTCTGCGTACACGTCAGATCAGATCACTTGGACGTGGCTGTGTTCAAGAGGTAAAAACTATATAAATACTGTTCGTTTTCTCACACAAACCGCTCGTTTCGTGTCTTAGGCCATCAATGTGTACTTACGATGGGGAATTGTTTAATTTGGACGACGGGGAATTGTTTTAATTTGGACTCTGTGCTTGTGTTTTGAGATAATGACCATAGACCTGCATTATATGACTGACAGACAAGAACGGTTTGACCTAAAAATATCAAAATTGAAACTACTGCGGAAAAAAAGACACCTACATCTTGGATGCCCTTGAGGTAAGCTAAAACATACCAAAAATTTATTTCAAAGTGAACTATCCCTTTAACTACTTTACTAGATCACTACATCAGAAATCACTGGTCACAGATCAGGCATTAGAATAAACAGGGTTACCAAAGAATCCAGTGAAATGTACCGAATACGAATAAATAATGTTCGACATTCACATTGTTGAAAATAAATATCCACATTCCTAGCATTAGGAGGGTAATGTCATTATTAGTCCAGTGAGTGACCCTGTGCTCTTCTCTCTTCCTCATCTCACTAACTCCAGTGGGCGGGGCCTAAGCTGATCTTCTTCTGCAGAGGCGGTCTTTCACTGCCTTATTACGTCATAAAGAGACATATTCCAGGACGAGTCGTTCGCTGGGCCTGATAACAATAAAAGCTGATTTTGGACTAACAAGGAAGTTTTCAGTTCTGAAACTTCTCAGGATATTCTTATAATATGATGACCTCTTATATGTCAAAACCTCAAGGAAAATTGTATTTCTCAGTTCATGAGCCCTTTAAATGTAAATGTTACTTTATTCTACTGACTTTCTACAGTACATTTGGGGCGGTACATTTTTTAAATGTTTTTGAAAAAGTTCTCATTCTCACAGAAGCTGCATTTATTTGATAAAAAAATATAGCAAACACATTAATATTGTGAAATATTTTTACACTTTAAAATCTAACATATTTGAATATATTTTAAAATATAAACTAATTCAACCATCAATACCAAAAAAAAAACTTTATTTTAAGTGTATATTCAAGAGAGTGTGTGTGCATACATGTGTGTGTGTGTGTGTGTGTGTGTGTGTGTGTGTGTGTGTGTGTGTGTGTGTGTGTGTGTGTGTGTGTGCATGTGTGTGTGTGTGTGTGTGTGTGTGTGCATGTGTGTGTGTGTGTGTGTGTGTGTGTGTGTGTGTGTGTGTGTGTGTGTGTGTGTGTGTGTGTGTGTGTGTGTGTGTTTGTTTTACCTTCCCAAAGATCAACAGTTTGGAATATGTCTCCCCTGTTAACACCATATTCTTCAGCAGCCTGCAGGAACTGAGAAATCTTCTCCATTTGTTTAAAGACCATTTTAGTTTCTGTAATTTTCTTAATTGGTTCCTCACCGCTGGGGTATAGACTGTTGATGAGCCGGCAGAGAATCTGGGATGGGGTTAAGAGAGGGAAGGGAGAAAGGAGGAACATAATCATTTAGGTTCTGTCAGATTCTTAGTCCTAGTGACGACTAAAGCTTCTGATCACCCTGTCAGGGTTTATTCTGCGATAACAATATGCTGGATTTACTTTATACCATACGTAACAATCGGAGTCGGAGTTGACAGATTTCACAGAAAATGGCACAGTGTATTATGGGCAGAGACGTTTTAGCATTTTTGGCCAGAGATTTTTTAGCTTCAGACTTCAATTCCATCTAGTCGGAGGATATCAGACATGCTTGATATTTTTAGCCGATTTTAGAACACGTATTGTTTTCATTTGTCATGCGTCTCCTATATGATCCCCCGTTTTTCTCTGTAACAATTTACAAAGTTAACAAGTGTATGATGCCTTTAGATGTTAATGCTTACATGCCAATTCAACAATAGTAAGTTGTGTGGTATCAAGACAATTTCATGGCAACACAGTATGTTCTAATACTTGTACACTGTCTTATTACTTATTCAAAAATGTGTACTTTTCCATCATCAGCAAAGTGAATGCTTTTAGTGCAAAGTATTTGAAGTGGGATGCAACCATAAATTTTAACTAATGCCGTTTACACCTGGTATTAAGATGCGTTTTGGTGGATCGGATCACAAGTAGACGAGGGAGACACATTCCCGTTTACACCTGGTGTTTAAATCCGTCTCTTTTGTCCACTTTCAATCACTTCTTTCCTGATTTCTCGAGGTGAGGGTCTATGGGCGGGTAAATCTATGTGTTTTTTCAGATCTTTCGATCTAATGGATGAAATAAGCTCACGCAATTTACATATGAACAGAAAAGGAGAATCTGGAAAAACGTACGGAGAGCATCAGCTTTGGTTTCCGCTCTGACAGACGCAAGATCACGCCGAACACTGTGAGTGTGTGTTAGAAATCAGGAATGATGAGAGAACATTGTGATTGGTACGTTTTTCATCTTCAAACCAAACTTGGGTCTCCAGCCGACAAAGTTTAAATCCCGTCTGGCTAGAGCTCTTCCCATAATGTTCACGCATTAGTTCAGTAGACGGAGAGTAGACGGTCTTCTGTGTCTGTTTGAACACATTCGATCACATGAGCGTTTACACTACGAAAGCAATCCGGTCGAATGTGTTTTCCACGACCTCTGGAAGTGTTCGAAAGTGGACAAGCTCAAAAAGTTTTAGACCCCGTTTACACCATTTAGCATCGTCCACTTGTGATCCGATTGACCAAAACGCATATTAATGCCAGGTGTAAACAGGGCCAAATATGCAAAAATAATCTTGAATTTATCAACACACGACAACGTTGTAAAACATATATTTAACGTAAAAAAAACATTATTGGAGAATGTTTATAAGAATATACAATTTCAGTCTTTCTACTTCAAAATGTTACATTTATTAAATGTGTAACTTGCCATTTCTTTGTAATTATTTGTGAAATTTACTAGCAATTTGAGTGAAAATTGTTTATAAACCAAATTTTTCACACCTCCACAAACGTTTTTCTGTATAGTGTCATAATCATAGTAAAATAATGAGAAATTATGATAGATAATATTATTGTGCAAGGTGGTTATTATTCCAGTTGAGATTCACTTTTAAAAATAAAGATTCCAAAAGGGGGTTTTCACAGCAGTGCATTAGAAGAACCATTTTGAGTTCCACAAAGAACCTTCAGCGAACAGTTCTAAAAATTACTTTTTTCTTAGTGTGAAGAACATTTTAATAATCTATTCTAAATAATCTTTTTCCACTAAAGAATGTTTTGTGCTTTTAGTTGTTAAAGGTTCTTCATGGAACCATAGACGCCAATAAGGAACCTTTATTTTTAAGTGTGTATCTAATGACAAATGTTGTGTTGCTTCAGGCTCCCCTTGTTAAATATTAGTTGCTGACATTAATATAACCAAGGTTACTGGAATGTTTGATCTAGAGTTTAAGTTCCTTCCCCATGCCATTTCCAGCACATACTGTTCCACTCGTGAGCCATTTCTGGAAGTTCTGTTTGCCAGGTTCAGGTCGCTCCAAGTCGTCACCACACTGGATCAGGATCCATTCCACAAGCCGACCCTCCAACTCCACATTATACTTCAGGTCAATCTTCTCTTGGACCTCACGGCTGAGCCCATAGCTTGGTCCCCTGTTTGCCATGGCATTAACACTGACCTGCAGTGGTGATAATCTGAAACACACACACACACACACACACACACACACACACACACACACACACATATGTCTGAATAGACTATGCCTATAGACTATGTAAAATAGATTAGAGCATTGGCTACTGCTTACTCTGAGACTATAACCCTATTGATAAAGATTTTTGTCCGTGTTTAACTGGAACTAAATGGTCTAAATTGATCAATTTGATAACGCCATATGTTTTTTTATTTTTTTAATCTTCCATTGGTTTCCATGCAACACACGTCGAGTCAATCCGAAACATGAACGAGCAAAATCATCATATTATTTGCGCTTGTTTAAATCGACTACAATCCCAATTTGATCGAGATTATCAACAACAAACTGACCAAAACGCCAACTTGAGCCTGACGCACTCTAGTAAAAAATGACAGTATATGCAACTGCGCATCACTAACTGGTTGTGTAATGCAGTCTAATTTTCCGACAATGCAGTGAGACATTGTGCATCTACTCACTATGATGGAGGCTGTTTGTTGTTTTCCTCGCCCGTGTAATGTCCGTCTGTTGGCACCATGGATGAGCACTCGAAGGGCCAGTGGAGGGGGAGGGAGGGAGGGACTGGAACCAGCTCAGCATCCGTCAAACCAGAGCATCACGCGTGCTCGCTGATGGAGAGAGGGTTGGCTAAGAGCTGGACAGTAAGTGTTACGTAAAACTCAAGGTTGCGCGCATCATTGGCTTGACATGTTGCAGTGTGTAAAACGCGTAAAGCAGCGAGCCAAAAAAGGCATTCGGAAGAATGGCTTGTGTGCATATTAAAGCATCAGTGTGTGTGTGTGTGTGTGTGTGTGTGTGTGTGTGTGTGTGTACATGAAAAGCAGACCATGAAGAACACGGTCTCTATATGCTACATATGCAGTCGGGCATGATGCAATAATGGCACGCGTGAGATGATGTCATCTTTACTTTACTGTAATAAAATCTATGCTCAAATGCAGAAATGTTTTACTCTTCTGAAATGCTGAACATTGGTAATATTTCTAAAGCAATTTTCATTGAATACAACAAAGGTAAAATGCACAATTTATTGCTAGTAACTGCAAAAGCACTCTGTCTTTACATTTAACTGAATATATAAATATAAAGTTGGCAAATAATACATCATGATAAAAAAAAAATGTGCATTAAAACATAGGTATGCTATTAGCGATGTAAAAAAGTAAAGTTAGTTGCTGACATGGTCTCCATTTCTATTTTTTATTTTATTACATTTAGATTTTTTGCATGTCACACCACATAGCTATAAGGAAGGCTAAGAGTGCCACAATTCACAAAAAAATGAAGACATCAAAGACCAAAAAAAAAAAAAAAAGTAAATAAATAAATGTTCAAATTGGGAAAAAAACAAGATTATTTTCGAGAAAAATAAAATAAAATAATGAATTGCTAAATAATTTGTATTCAACTTTTTGCATTAAAATTACTTTTTTTAAATGCATTTTCCAATGACTTTTCTTTATCTCAAAAATATTTAATAATTACTTAATATACCAATAATTGATTTATTTTAGTTTTATTTTAAAGTGGCTCTCCTAGTCCTCCATTCTGCATACGGTATAAAAAGCCTTCCTGCAAACTAATTAATTGTAATCTCTGAGAGAACTCTATGCAAAAAATATTGGCTGCTGTCCTGCCCACATCCCTTAGATCAGCAAAGCAGCCTCAGCACTCTCCATTGACTTAATCAGTCAATGGGTTTGTCCATATCAATCATTGTTGGCCCGTGTGTGCATCCAGCTGTGCTCTTACATTCCTCAGCATATCCATGTAGAGCCTATTGTTCTCACTATGGAGAGAAAAAAAGGACTTTCATTTCTTTGTTGCTTTATTGCATTGTACTTTTGTTTTCGCAGTCTTATCATTTAGAGTACTTGGGATACTCACTCAGCCAGAGAACGGTCAAATACCAGGTTTCCCATGTCCATATAGTATTGAGCATTTGCTCTCAAATCAGTCCAGTATTCATTTGCCTGCATTCCACATAGACATCATGTTCCAGAAATATTATTACTAATTACTTAATTTCATTAGAAACATTTTATTCATTCTATTCAATCTATTGCACCATACTTTAATTTTTTTTAATCACTTTCCTTATGTCATTTTAAATACAGGCTAACATTCTGACTGCTGATGTCTTAAAGGTGCAGTGAGCGATTTCTGCTTTAGAAAGTGGTTTGGACCGAGCAGCACAACACACTTGTAGCCAATCAGCAGTAGGGGGCGTGTCCAATCATGATAGGGGAGGAGAGAGAGCAAGACTGATAAAGAGACAAGGGTGCGTCTGAAATCGCATACTCCCTTGAGTAGGTACTTATTTTGAATAAGTAATTACTCCACGGCCGCTAAAAAAGAATGTTCTTTAAAGGTCCCATATGGTGAAAATGGGTTTTTATGGGATTCTGTGTGTCATATAGGCTCGGGGTGTAAATTAAAGCTGTGAAAATGTGAAATCGCTCACTGCCGCCATTTCTCCACCCCCCACAAAACTAGACCGCCTCCCAGCTAAACGGGCCAGTTAGAATTTGATGTATTTTGCTACGTAGAACCCGGGTAACCAATGGGTGTCGTGTTCCAAAACTCAACCTAGCCCCGCCCCCTTTCTCGAATCCGAGAAGAAGCGGGAGTCATGTCTGGAGTTAAGTCGTCCCTGAAAACCAGCCATGAGAAATGCATCATTTTATAAAACTACAAATAAGGTCGTACTATATCGTCTACCAGCGGTCACAGGGGACCTTCATGCTGCTGACATCACTGCCTTATCCAGGCAACAGCGGCGCACAGAGAGCCGGGGATAAGAGTAGGTGGGCGTGTGTCGCTATATGCCGTGCACCGGAACATAAACACAGACACATCACCGAAAGTATGAAACACGAAAACACATCATTCAGTCTAGTCTAAGTGCTTTCTGTGACTTGCAAACATGAACGTGAACATTCCATCCAGCAGCGAATCCAAGCGTTTGTGGGAGGGGAGAAAAAAGGCTGTCAGAAAAGTGTGGGAAAATCAACCCAACTCTTTTTTTTTTTTTTTTTTTGGTAACGCTATTAAATTAGTGTTTAATAGACACATATAAACGGTACAAATATAAGTTTAAGTGTCACCATATGGGACCTTTAAGTATGAATGTGTGTAGTGTGAATGCAATCTGAACTTACTGCATTCGCCATGTTGTCATTATAATGTGACCTCCCAGCGTCACTTGCGTCGCCTCACTGCCATTCATAAATCCTCTCCCGTGGCATCATGGGATAGTAAAGTTTCCATCATATGCACACTTCAAAATCTCACCGGAAGTACTAGGTCATACTTTTTCCCTACTCTTTTATGAGTACTGTGACATACCTCCTTTGTCACATACTGTTTTTCGCCTACTATATAGTAGGGAAGTGTGTGATTTCGGGTGCAGAGCAATGAAGGGAGGGGTGTGTTTGTTTGGGTCGACTTCAAAAATCAACAGTGTTTCTCAGAAATCACTTTCTGCACCTTATTTAAATAACTAAATCATGACTGTATAAAGAGATTCTTGATTCTTAATTCAAACATCCAGAATAAATATAAAACAAAAAGGTTTATAACCTCAAAATAGAACATATAGAACCGTTTTGCAGGTAAATGGTGCTATAGCTTAGCCTTAGAGGTTCCAAATACGAAGTGATAAATGTATTTTTGGTTCAATTTCACTTCTACATACAAACATTATAATCAGCTGAACAATGTCTGCAGCTTTCACTAAACAAATCAAATGTGAGGCTGTGGATAGTTCGCTATAGTGTTCACCTGCTCTTGTATGGTGTAACCCCATTGGTTCTGAGAATAACTGGGATCCCAGTAGTCAGACTGTCTCTTTACACGTAAAAATTTCGTGGCCTGCTCCCCCTTCACAAATGGAGCGGTGAACACACCTATGTGAAAACTCCATTATTCATTTGTTGAGTCAAATACAGTTCCTGTTTACATGCACACAATTCATGAATTATTTGCTATACACATACAGGCACAATTAAAGTGCATTGATTAACTCACCGCTTATGAGAGTCATCAGAATCACTATAACGTTAGTTAATGCATTAACTAACAATGAGTATTGCATTTGTTACAGTATTTACTATTTATTACCATTTGTTAATAAATGTAACTGTTCATTTTTGGTTCATATTAGCCCAGAAACATTAAATACTATTAACATATGCAACTTTTTGATTTTAATAATGTATTAGTAAATGTTGAAATTAACATTAACTAAGATTTATAAATGCTTTTGAAGTATTTTAGTTCATGTTACCTAATATACAGTAGTAGCCAAAAGTGATGTCTGGCCTATAGGAAAATGGACATCTTCACTCTTTATTCAAATATTATTAAAACGATTTTGTACGCATATTCGTAGTTGTGCTTTGAGTCAGTGCTTTTGTTATAATAATGCAATGAAACATGCCAGACTGTGCAGACATAATTCTTTGCCACAATGGCAAGGAGTCATACAATGGTGAAATTGTGAACACATGCAAAAACAAGAGAGAGCTAAATAAATATGAATAACTGATTATGTAGCGAGTCTATGCTTTTTCCTGTGAGCTTTTTGCTTTTCAATGCATATTTTTTGTATAGTAAAAATAAACCTGTAGCTGCAGTTTGCCTTTTTTTATTTTTATTTTTATTTATTTTTGTATAATTTTGTCCATTTAATACTTTAACCAAGTTTAGTGTTTTGTTCTTCTCTCATATTTAAATAAAACAATTTTTAAATGGAATATTTTCCTTTTGGTAATCACGCTTGTAGGGTTATTGAGGAACGGAGATCTACGGTAGTTGACAAATGTTAACAAATGAAACCTTATTGTAAAGTGTTACCCCTAATTTTGTCTAAAATATTAATAGCTCAATACTACGCTATACTCTATACACTATTAGCTGTATACTAATAAAGTGCTTTCAAACAAAGTAATTATCAAATGTAAAGTAAACATCAAAAAAAAAAAAAAAAAAAGTCTGGCAAGAACATAAGCAACTTTGGCCTCAACTATTACAAGTCGCACCTTAATGCAAAAAAAATAAAACATTGTGGCTTTCAGCTGCTAAATAAATGAAAATGTCAACAAATGACCTGTTCTGCGTTTCTCAAAAGTAAGTCGATTGTAGAGCCATTGGCACCAAGCTCACGATGCTTCTGAGAAACGCAGCCCAGATTTCTTACAGTATGTGCCTCACAAACTGTATTATGGCAACTCAAAATGACCTATGCTATCACTTTTTACACAAGGCTTGCTGAAACTCTAGTTTAGAGTATTGCTGTGAGTTTTACCTGTATAGAAGTCTCCAGAGCGCGGATCACGAGATGCAGCTGCTAGAATTTGGAGCGATGGTGTGAGAGGGAACAGGAGACTCTTTCACAACAGATCTGAACACACAACTCTGTGGGAACCATGACCAATCAAATAACTATATTGACCTAGAACAGCAATAACATTCACATAGCCTAAGCAAATATATCAGCTTAACACAAATATACACTACTAAAAAGTTTTGAATAAAACGATTTTTTAAATGTTTTTGAAAGAAGTTTCTTGTGTTTGCCAATGCTGCATTTTTTGATGAAAAATACAATAATATTGTGAAACATTTAAAATAACCATTTTCTGTTTGAATACGTTTTAAAATGTAGGCTAATGTATTCCTGTGATGGAAAACCTGAATTTTCAGCATCATTACTTTATCATTACTTTTCTGCTCAAATTTTACCATTTATTATTAGCACTCAGATATTAATAATGGTTCTTATATTGATCATTGTTGATCATTATTTGCTGCTTAATGTTTCTGTGGAAAACGTGGTAATTTTCCCCCAGAATTCTTTGATAAATAGAAAGTAATTATTTGAAAATCTGTCACTTTTTCAAACTTTCCTGAATAAAAGTAGATTTTTTTATTTTTTTATTCTTACTGAGCCTAATCTTCTGTATGGAAGTGTATCACAGTTTCCTCAAAAATACAAAGCAGCAAACACTGTTTTCAACATTGAAAATAATAATAAATCAGGATCATGTGACAAAGCCGACTCCGTGTTACAAATATGTTAGAACTATCACTTCTGCCACTAAAGATTGCTTTATTAATAATATTCCTGATCAGTTTAATCTCCTCAGCATCCCAGATAGCTTAGAAGAACTCGATATTGCGATATGAACTTTTGACTCTCTCTTTTCCAGCACTTTAAACACAGTTGCTAAAGAAGATAAAAGAAAATAGTCCAATGCCGTGCTAAGAGAGCAGCCAGAAAAATGGAGCGCAACTGGAAGAAAACAAAAATAGACGTTTTTCAAATTTCGTGGAGATTGCGTACAGAAAAGCCTTAAAAACTGCTAGATCTGCTTATTTGTCGATTCAAAAACAAACACAACCCTAGGTATTTATTTGACACAGTGGCTAAATTAACAAGAAATAAATCTTCTACTTCTGAAGTTTTCAAAGAGCATAGCTGTAATGACTTTATGAACTTCTTTACTTACCAGATTGATAATATTAGAAAGAAAATTATAACTATGCAACCATCTACTACAGTATCGCATCAGGGAGTGCATTGTAGTCTCCCTGAGGAAAAATTCCATTCATTCGTTGCAGTAGGAGAGGAAGAATTATCTAAACTCATTAAATCATCTAAATCAAAAACATGTACGTTAGACCCTATACCGACTAAGCTACTGAAAGAAATGCTTTTTAAGGAAATGCATAGATCTTCTTCTTAATATCATTAATTCATCTTTGTCACTAGGATATGTACCGAAAACTTTTAAGCTGGCTATTATTAAATCTCTTATTAAAAAACGCAACTTGATCCTAGAGAATTAGTCAATTACAGGCCGATCTCAAATCTACCCTTTTTGTCAAAGATACTAGAAAAAGCAGTATCCTCACAACTACCGGTATGTTCCTTTTTTAGAAAGAAATGGTATCTGCTAGGATTTTCAGTCAGGATTTAGACCGTACCATAGCCCTAAGACTGCTGTCATAAGAGTTACAAATTATGCTCTTATCATCCGATCGTGGTTGTATCTCTCTATTAGTGGTACTTGATCTTAGTGCTGCATTTGACACTATCGACCACAACATTCTTTTAGACTCGAAAATGATGTTGGTATTAGTGGAATTGCATTAGCATGGTTTATATCATACTTATCTGACCATTATCAGTTTGTAGCAGTAAATGAAGAAATGTCTTATCGATCACAAGTTCAGTATGGAGTACCACAAGGCTCAGTACTAGGACCGTTGCTGTTCACTCTGTACATGCTACCCTTAGGAGATATCATTAGGAACCATGGGATTAGTTTTCACTGTTATGCCGGACGAAACTTGCCAATTCAAGAAATTAACGGAATGCATAGCTGATATAAAAATTTGGATGACTAGAAATTTCCTATTACTTAATTCTGAAAAAACTAATGATTGGACCAAAAACCTCCGCACGTACTAACCTAGAATACTGTCTAACAATTGATGGCTGCTCTGTCAAGTCTTCGTCGTCGGTTAGGAACCTGGGTGTGCTCTTTGATACCAATCTTTCCTTTGAAAGCCACGTTTCTAGCATCTGTAAAACTGCATTCTTCCATCGTAAAAATATATCTAAATTACAGCATATGCTTTCAATGAAAAATGCGGAACAGTTAATTCATGCGTTCATGACCTCAAGGCTAGATTATTGTAATGCTCTTATGGGTGGTTGCCCTGCACGCATAATAAACAAACTACAGCTGGTCCAAAACGCAGCAGCTCGAGTTCTTACTAGAACCAGGAAGTATAACCATATTAGCCCGGTTCTGTCAACACTGCATTGGCTCCCTATTAAACATCATATACATTTTAAAATATTGTTGATTACTTACAAAGTACTACATGGTTTAGCTCCCAAGTAATTGAGCGAGCTCTTAACGCATTATAGTCCTTCACATCTATTGTGATCTCAAAACTCTGGCCAGTTGATAATACCTAGAATATCAAAATCAACTGCTGGCAGTAGATCCTTTTTTTACTATTTAGCACCTAAACTAAAATTAGTCTTCCTAACATTGTCCGGGAAGCAGACACACTCTTTCAATTTAAATCTAGACTAAAAACATCTCTTTAACCTGGCATACACATAGAAAATTATACATTCCTATTATTCAAATCAGTTAAATGATTATTAGGCTGCATAAATTAGGTCAGCCGGAACCGGGAATATACCTATAGGCCTAACACCCGATGTACTCGTTACATCATAAGAAGAATGGCATATACGCTAATGTTAGTCTTTCTGCTTATTCCGAGGTTTACTGTAATCAGCTGGATCCAGGCCGTATCCAGATGAGATGGTGGACCTGCACCTAGACACCACCACAACGCATGATGTAGTCAGCCGGATCCGGGCCGTATCCAGACCAGGTGGAGGACCTGCGCCAAGACACGACCACAACACATGATGTAGTCAGCCGGATCCGGGCTGTATCCAGACCAGATGGAGGACCTGCACCTAGACACGACCACAACGCATGATGTAGTCAGCCGGATCCGGGCCGTATCCAGACCAGAGGGAGGACCTGCGCCTAGACACGACCACAACACATGATGTAGTCAGCCGGATCCGGGCCGTGTCCAGACCAGATGGAGGACCTGCGCTTAGACACGACCACAACAAATGATGTAGTCAGCCGGATCCGGGGCGTATCCAGACCAGATGGAGGACCAGCGCCTAGACACGACCACAACGCATGATGTAGTCAGCCGGATCCGGGCCGTATCCAGACCAGATGGAGGACCTGCGCTTAGACACGACCACAACGCATGATGTAGTCAGCCGGATCCGGGCCGTATCCAGACCAGATGGAGGACCTGCGCCTAGACACGACCACAGCGCATCCCTGAAGTGTCAGCAGAGATTGTGTCAACTAGATTCTCCCCTGTGAAGGCCTCATCGACACGACAGCCATCGGCACTGATCCTCAACAAACCCGTCTCCATACCGGCGTGACTCCGATCTTCAACCAGATGGTAGCAAATTAGCTCTAAATAAATATTAATAATCAATCATAACTTGTTATAATTGATTATGTATATTTGGATCAGTTAATAGAATTAACTTAATGTAGTAAGATTAATATTACAATCAATTTACCTGTTCATGCCGTGAACACTCAGTGTTAATTGTTTATTAATTCTAAGAAATGTACGTTTCCGGGGCATGGGAAATGTCTTTCTTACAGTATCATTCAGAGCCTGTAGTCAAAATCTATGATTAGGGACTCCAGTATATGAGCTTGAGACACAGACAACTTTACGTGTGACATGAACAAGATTTTTTTAACTAGACTAAACACTTAAACTACTCTAACATACACATACATACATGCATACAGTTTACCAAGGGAAAGAGAGCTGAAGCAGAATACAGGAAAGCAAGAAGTTATAGCATTGTTTGAAATTCAGCAGATCAACAGCCTTGAGCAAACCATCAGTTTAGTTCCAACACGCCTTTCTTAAAAAGGGGTAAGGATACTTAATGTATCAAATAATGAGACTTAGTTTGATACTTGCATGTCTCGCCCATTTGAAATAAACTGTCCTGATGCAATTTGTTGAGGCTCCAGTTGATCTTTGCTGATGTGGTCTTGATGAGCGAGAACCAGTGGGAGTCAGAGGATCTTTGGTGAATGGAAAGACAAGGCCGCAGCCTGGCACAAGCTTGGGGGTCCTTAGAAAACGTCTCGGTTACGTATGTAACCCTCGTTCCCTGAGTAGGGAACGGAGATGTTACATCGGATGACGACGAATGGGGTTTCGCATAGAAAGCCTATCACCTTCGAGTATATAAAACGAGCATATGGCAATGAAATGCCATGGGTCTGCGGAATTTGCATAGCGTAACTCCGCCCCACCCTGGGGGTTTATAACGAAGTACGCTGGCAACATGCAGATATGTCTTTGCTGAGGGGCCGAGACTGAACTCAGGCGTTCCCAGCGGTACAGCTGAAGTGGCAGGGAGGCGTAACGTCTCCGTTCCCTACTCAGGGAACGAGGGTTACATACGTAACCGAGACGTCAGTGATGCGCGGGTTGATCCGAAATGAGCGGGTGCCTGCGGTCACCCGCGGTTACCCGCGGTTACGAGTCATCCAAAAATATTTTTAATGATATTCGGGTCGCGGTCGGTCGGGTCGTTTGAAATAAAGATGCCAATTAAACCTTTGTAATTTATATAGTAGTATAGAGAGCATAAGCGGAGTGGAGCGGTGAGAATCTTCGCTCATCGCTCACGGAACTGTCCACCCCTCCGCTCCCCCGCTCAAAGCTACATCAGGCCGCTCCGCTCATTATCGCTCGATCAGCGCTCAACGCAGTTTGATCCGCGCTCCACTCAAATCGCCCCCCGCTCGCTCCAAAAAGGGGAAAAAAATCTACATGTAGCCTATATCACTGTAGCTTAGACCACAGCCTTACCTCCTAAAGAACTAATGAGCAACAACAACATTTTTCAAATAGAAATGTTTTATTTCAAATGACAAATTAGGCCTATGTAAGAAGGAATATAGCCTACACAAAGTCCTGTAAAATTAAACGAATAAATGGGCCTAATAATATGAATAACAATTATATAAACAAAAATATAGCCTACATAAAATTTTTTAAAGTAAATTTACTATTAGGCCAGAATTTTGATAAGTTAACTTTTGTGCAACGCGCACGATTAAAATTTAAATGGGCTTATATCCATTGTACACACAAACTGCTGTAAAATAAAACGAATAAATGGGCCTAATAATATAAATAAAATTTATATAAACAAAAATATAAAATAAATATACATAAACGTTTTAAAAGTAGGCCTAGGCTAAATTAACTATTAGGACAACATTCTTATAACTGAACTTGTGCGCAGCGCGCAGGATTAAAATTTAAATGGGCTTGTATCAATTGTTTGCATTTTACGCTGTATTTAATTTAGGCTACACTTTAAGTTACCGTATTCAATTTGCTAACCTTTTGCTTTCTTCCCAGCGTGTTCACATATCACACTGCATGTTTTCGAGAGATGTGTCTTTTTAGATTCCAAAATTAATCTTTAGGCCTACTGACTGAAACGATGTCGTTTTCTTCTACCACATAATAGTTAGTTTTACACCTGTATGACTTCTTATTTTCCTTTTTGAAGTAGCCTACTTTTTGAACTCCATTATTGAGCCGAGTTTTGACTGAAAATAGAATCCATCTTGCAGTCATCAACAATAGACTGAGTCAGGCTTGACTGAGCATGCTTCAGAATCTTGGTGTGCGCGGAGCGAAATTGGAGCGGGAAATAGGGCGACGCTCCATCCTTTTAAAAATGCCGCTCTGCGTTCTGTCCAAGATCCGCCCGCTTGCTCCCGCTCCACTCCGCTCACATGCAATTTTCTATGAAATACATAGGCCTACACTTTATTGGCTGAATAACTGGCGCGAAGATGACGCACGAGCTCAGTCTGCAGGTAGAGATGGAGGCGGCAAGAGAAAAGGTGAAGACTGGGGAGTGGAAGCTCCGCAAATACACAAACAGAAAGAGCAAAGTTGCCGAAATAATGAAAGATAATGACCAAAGTGCTGGCTTTGTCATGTGTATTTCTTGCTATGCATTTACTAGCCTACTTTTAAAAAATGCGGGTCAGGAAGCGGGTCGGGTACAATATTTTCTTTCTTTTTTTTTGCGGTCCGAGTTGCGGGCGGGTTAGTTGAAAACGTCGGTCGGGTCCGGGTTGTTTATACATTGACCCGCGCATATTGCGAGACGTTCCCTTTCGTGGTCACTCCGAGTTACGTCGGATGGCGACGAATGGGGTCCCCAGTCTAATCACGCCACCTCGGCTGTCTTCCAGTGCCCTGCGTAAGTCTGAGCTCCCTGTCGTGAGACTAGCACGGACGAAGGAGTCCTACTTAACACAGGAATACAAAGGTACACTGGGAAGCATATCTCAGAGGAAATATGCAATTATGCCCAGCCCGAAGGGGGAGGACTTGGAATACACATATGACCCCGAGGGGCTGCATATGGAATATCACTGGGGTGTCCAGCCGCAGGTGGAATGTTTCAACCCCAGGGGTGGCAAGGTGGCTTGCCGAGGGAAAGACACATGCTCAGAGAGGCTTACAGTGGAAATACACATGTGGGGGTCGCCCAGAGGGGGAACCATGCACATGGAGGCACCTAGCCAAGCGCGAAAGCTGCCGGTGGCATAACTCTGGCGATGACGTCAACAGTGCTGGAGGAGACTCAGGGCTTAATAGGCTCACCTGAGGAAAATATCGCACGTATCCCGTCCATGGAGAGGAATGGCGAGCAAGCGAAGACACCTGAGCAGAATCTAGTATCGGCTAGTTGAAGCGAGTACATGAGAAGAAACTGGCTCCACTCGGAGATTATAGAATCTCGCGAATGTGTTAGGTGTTGCCCAGCCTGCAGCTCTACAGATGTCTGTTAGCGAGGCGCCATGCGCTAGAGCCCAAGAGGATGCCACACTCCGAGTGGAGTGGGCCCTCACACCAAGGAGGCATGGTCGACCTTGCTGCTGGTATGCCAAAGCAAAGTCTCATATGAAGCAATCCGAGCGGCGTTACTGCGGCTGCGGATGCCATATGCCCCAGGAGCCTCTGAAATAGTTTCAGTGGAACCACACTCTTGTCTTCGAACTGGCGAAGACAAGTCAGCAGTGACTGCGCGCGCTCGCTCGTAAGCTGTGTGCACATGGCGACAGAGTCGATCTCCATACCGAGAAAAGAGATCCTCTGCACAGGGCAGAGTTTGCTCTTCTCCCAGTTGACCTGAAGGCCCAGACGAGCTAGGTGCCGGAGCACTAGGTCCCTGTGTCTCGAGAGTGAGCTAGGATAAGCCAGCCGTCGAGATAGTTCAGGGTGCGAACCCCGTGTTCCCGGAGGGGAACAAGGGCTGCCTCGACGACTTTTGTGAAGACGCGAGGAGACAGGGCTAGCCCGAATGGGAGAACCGCGAACTGGTATGCCCGCCCCTCGAAAGCAAACCGAAGAAAAGTAGGCGTCCTTCAGGTCGATCGCTGCAAACCAATCCTGCAGCCGCACGCACTGGAGGATGCGTTTGGCCGTGAGCATCTTGAACGGCAGCCTGTGAAGGGAGCGGTTCAAGACGCGCAGGTCGAGGATTGGCCGTAACCCACCGGATTTCTTCGGTACAATGAAGTAGGGGCTGTAGAAGCCGGACTTCATTTCGGCTGGAGGGACAGTCTCGATCGCAACCTTCCCCAGCGGGGTCATTTGAACCACAGACGTACCGTCGGTGGTGCAACGAGGCGGAATGACCGGCCCAGGCGAGGGTGGCATAGCGGCCCTGTGCGGAGGCACGGTCGTTAGCCGCGTCCTGCCAGAGGAGGCCAGAGGAGGACCAGCGTCCCTCGGGGGCGTGCTCTGGCAGGGGTCTCGCGACAGAGGGGGATGAGAGGAGCATGGCCCGTGGGCGGCACGTGCTGTCATCCGAGAACTCTGTGACAGAGGGGGACGATAGTGGCGGGACCCGTGGGCGGCGCGCACTATGGTCCGAGAACTCTGTGTGCTCAGGGTTGGGGGAACCAGTTCTTTCTTTAACCACATTTTTAGGGTACTGCTCGTCGTTGGAGCAGCGGGGAGTGGAGAACAAAAGATTCTCCCCCAGCCCTCCACCGGGGGAAGGAGTGGCCCTGCTACCACCTCCTGAAGAAAACTGGTTGCCAACCCTGAGCAGCCCGTCTCAGGGGCGCCGCTTAGCCTGGCGTTTCGCAGGGCGTGGGGCCGGAGAGGGCTGTGGCGCCCTCCTGCGGCTTCCTCCACGACGCGGCCCAGGTGGAGGCTGCTGCTGGGGCCATGCGGGAGGGGCGGGAGCTGCAGGAGGGCGCCCTCGGCGGCGAGCAGGCTGAGGATTCTGTGCCGACGGCTGGGTGGAGGCAGCAGCGGGCCGTCGGGGGAGAATATGCTTTATCGCCTCAGTCTGCTTCTGAGCAGTCGAGAACTGTTGGGCAAAGTCCTCAACCGCACCGCCGAAGAGGCCGGCCTGGGATGTGGGGGCGTCGGGCAGACGAGTCCGCTCGGCCTCCCGCATATCAGCCAGGTTCAGCCAGAGATGTCTCTCCTGGACCACAGCTGTGAACATCACCTGACCCAGGGAGCGTGCGGTCACCTTCGGCGCTCGGAGAGCAAGGTCGGTGGCGGCACGCAGCTCATCAAAGAGCCCTGGATCAGCCCTGCCCTCGTGCATGTCCCTGAGCATCTGGGCCTGGTAGACCTGCAAGATGGCCATGGCATGCAAAGAGGCAGCTGCCTGTCACGCCGCTCTGTAAGACTTCGCCACCAGGGTAGATGAAAATCTACAGGCTTTGGATGGGTGCTTAGGGTCGAACCGAGAGGAAGCGCTTGCCGGACACAGCTGCATCGCGACAGAACGCTCCACCGGGGGAACCCCAGTGTACCCACAAGCAGCAGCCTTATCGAGGGGAGGAAAGGCGGAGGAGGTCGACGAATGATCGCGGGAAGACAATGGTGTCTTCCAGGACCACGTGACCTCCTCATGCACATCCGGGAAGAAAGGTATTGGGGTTGGACGCCGACGGGGGTCAGCGGCCGCACCCAAAAACCAATCGTCCAGCCGCGAGCGCACTGGGTCGGGTGGCGGGGACCACTCGAGCCCAATGGCCGCGGCTGCCCGGGAAAGCATGGCCGTCATCTCGGGATCTGACTCGGGCAATGCTGGCACACCCGAAGGCGGCAGCACAGCCGAATCATCACTTCCCGATGACTCATGCCCACCTTGTGATGCAGTGATCGACATTGCATCCTCCTCTGGAGCGCCAAACGAGATTCGCGGGGCCTCCGTAGAGGGACCAGCGATCTCAGTCTGAACACTCGTGGGTACCGCCGCTGGAGAGGGGGGTGTGGACCGTGGACGAATCGGCGGTTTGTTCCACACCGTCACCCTCAGGTCACCCTGGCCACCAGCCGAAGTACAGTACTCGCTCTAACGAGCTCATTGAGTCTCGACCGTAGCGCGGAGATGGTCGTGTTCCCACAGTGAGAACATGAGTCCTCCACAAGCGCTGCTTTAGCGTGATCAATGGCCAAACACACAAAGCAGCAATTGTGCCCATCAGAGTTAGAAACATTGCGACCACAACCAGAAGTGCACGGGCGAGGCATCTTTAAAAAGACGTGCCGCGTGCAAGCTCTTTTTGTGAGAGGAAAAACTCTGCGGATGTTGAAGCGACCAGGGAGAAACACACTATCTGTCAGATCACTGACCAGATCAGCAGGGTAATGTGGACTCGCTGGAAATCGCCGTCACACCAACACCGGAGAGTTCGCTCGTCTCTTCTCGAAGATGAAGATATAGATGAGAGAAGAGTAACTCAGGATTTGGCTTTTGGAGTGAAGAAATAGCTCTCGGCTCCGAAGCGAAAACATATCTGCATGTTGCCAGCGTACTTCCTTATATACCCCCAGGGTGGGGCGGAGTTACGCTATGCAGATTCCGCAGACCCATGGCATTTCATTGCCATTAGCTCGTTTTATATACTCGAAGGTGATAGGCTTTCTAAGCGAAACCCCATTCGTCGTCATCCGACGTAACTCGGAGTGACCACAAAAGGGAACTTCTAGTTCAGCATCATCTTCACATCAGGATTTCAGAAAGGGACTAAGAGAGTAAGATCTTGTGAACTTTCAGCATTTTTACATTTCCAAAAAACATAAAAAAAAAAAAAAAATTAAGCTGTTTTCCTCATGGGGACCAAAAAAAATTCCCCACAAGGACATAAAGGGGAAAATAACGTATGGTTTACCTGACACACACCAATAATATTTGTAAGAGACCATTTAACCCTACCCTTAAACCCAATCCTCACATAAAAGTAGCAACGATAAACATCATTTGGTCAAGTCTCTGAAATAGTGAGTAGAGCTCACAATTAAAATAGTCAAACTTTTTGACTAGGATATATGACAAATTTACATCAAAACAAGCACATAGACAAGAAACAGACAAACAAATGACACAGAAAACCTGCAGTTTCTCACTGTCCAGTTTAATAATGAAAACACCTATTTTTATACATGGCATAGATTTATACATATTTGAAAACATGACATACATGTTGCATTTTAAACTTTATAACATCTTTAAATGTTTAATATGAGCTAACAGAAATCTACATATATATATAATAAATGAGATAAATAATAAAACAAGCATAAAGCTGACAAACAGAAGAGAAGGGTGACAATACTTGTGTGGTAATCAACCTGTGGCGATATTAGTGGAAAAAGGAAAAAGGAAGACAACAAAACTTTTGTCACTAGAAGAATCACCATCACACTATCAATGGATACTCTAACAAACACATATGGCGGTAATAAAAAAAAAACTCAAAGAGATAAAAATATATAGTATTTTTGAGTATATATAATAAACGAGAACAATTTGAAGAGAAACGAGGCTCTTGAAAGATGATATTGTTCTGTGGCTGCATCACTGCACTAGTGCATGAAGAAAAAACAGGTGGTGAAACAGATAAAGAAGTCAAAATCATCAAAACCCTCCTAGCGTTTACACTCCTCTTCCAAATAAATGGCTTTATACAGTGTTGTTCACCAGTCTAGTCTGATCGTGTAGTCTGTAGCACAACTGTGTGTTTTACAATGTTCTTCAGAAGTGTGTCCTACTGGAAGTGATCAAAAAAAGACATGCACTCTTAATATGCAAGGCACAGACACTGTGAGCTACTGTCCAACCGAACCCTCACCAAATGAAGTGAAAGACGATGTTATGCTACTTGCAATACTTTGAAAACAAAATAACAGTTGAACAATAGTTTATACCATTACAAAAATTATCACATTAACATGAGAAACAATACTAAAAATCAAGGCAAGACAAATGTGGAATTCTTTTTACTTTGTCTACAAAGGTTTGGCATTTTGTGTTGTGATGAAACTGAAGTAATGGTCACACTTTACAATAAGGTTTCATTAGTTAACATTAGTTAACAACATGAACTTACAATGAACAATACTTCTACAGCATATATTAATGTTTGATAATATACTTTTATTATATGAAAAGTAAATTTACTTATGTAATAGATCAAAAGTTGTATCGGTTTACATTAGTTAATGCACATGTTTATAAATGCTGTAAAAAATATATTGCTCCCTGTTAGTTTAATGTTAGTTAATGCATTAACTAATGCTAACAAATGAGACCTTATTGTAAAGTGTTACAGAAGTGCTAAATCACTGAAATTCCTGCCCCGTTAAAGCTCTGAAATCTCATTAGTGCTTGTGCATATTCAAACTTGGAACGTTGCATTTGGTTATAAGGTTTGATCAAATTTGCTTCTTGTGAGCTATAGGAACAGGCAAGATTTTCATTGAATAATGATTTAAATATTGGCCTATACTTTACACAAAGCTATCGTATGGATTCAGGAGACTTGAAGGAATAGAGCGCACGAGTATGGCAGCAGCTGGTCGCTGTATGCTGTTCCATGATGGAACAAATAAAGTCCTATTGCTCTGGAAATAAATGAGAATTTTCACTTTTGGTTGACATCCCTTTCAATTACGGTACTTTTTTTTCCGTCACTATATCTACTACTTCGATTTTCCAGAAACCTGACACCTGTGTACAACGGCTTTTCCCATCCCAACTGGTCCATCCTTCACAGTGTCAACCATTCTTCACCCTAAAGTGGTTAATTTGTCGATAAGGTCATCAATAGTGTACACTATGAGCTTAATATCATCTTTCTCTGACATGCGATGAAGCCCATGCTTGCGAAAAATGACATCCACGTCATTGCTGAGCACCCGCTCTGCGACCTGCATGGAGACGTGCCAGGGTACGTCCGAGTCCTTGAGGCCGTGAATCAGTCGGACGGGGCAGGACACAGGGATGGGGCTCTGGAGTATGCAGTGGTTCTCCGCCTCCTTCAGAAAGTCCGTGCTTAGAGTGTAGAAACCCTCTTCATTGTGCTTGGTAGGGAATTTCCAAAAGCCCTGTTCCTCTATCTCCTTCTTTGTCTATTGAAAAAGGGGGAAGATATGGATCAGGAGGCAAAGGAGGTGCAGTGCCAGCTCAAAAAAACTTGAGAAAAAAAATCATATTTTTAAATTGGTCATTTTCTAGTTTCTTATTTCATTTAAAATTGAAAAACAAACCATGTATAAAGATGAAAATAAAAATTACAATGAATATTTAAACCTCTGATACAAATATTTTTTGTTGTGTTACATCCTTAATAGTATAAAAGGAGATATTAACAGGAAAGGCGTAAAACTCTCATTTACTTGCTGAGGGTTGAGCAATAAGGTGGCGCAGGGATGACGTATTTTTGTAGGCCAAAACGAGTTAGCATTTTAGCACTTACATTTCCACCGTCCTGAAATCAATGTTTTTTTGTTTGTTAAAAGTCCAAAATAAGGTCTGTAGTGAGCAGAATATTCACTACATTATTGTACAACATGAAATACACCAACTTTGTCGCTAATTTATCAACTTTTCACGCTCCTTTAGAAACTTTTCTTCGAAATACTAGCGACTAGCAACAAATCTAGTGAATTTTTGGACTGCTGGTTAACATGTAGTCAGTCACTATATCATACTTGTTCAGTTGTCTGGCAGAATATATCTAAATGAGAACAACTTTATTGGACATTCGGCTATACGTTACATTAAAATACAGTATGTGAGCACGGATTACGAGAAAAAAAAAGATGTGAAGTGTAAAGTAAGGGAAAATGTTTTTAAATAAAGACTGAAGAGTTGACTAAAGCTTAATGGTGTCGGTTAATTTAAATCATTGTGTAATTCGTTTATAGCCTACGTTTAGCTTTTTACTTCTACCAATTTAGGCTTCAAAATTCATAAAAGTTGTTCATTTGTGAAAATGATCATGGTGAACAAAGAATATGTGTAAGAAGCATATACTTTTGTATGTCAAACAGCTTATTTTCTGCAATAATCAATGGTTTTTGGTCAAGGGAACCAGGGTGATGCTAAATTCCCAGCTGGTCTACAAAAAAAAACATCATCACTGCAGCGCTCTATAGTAATAGTGATGCTATTACATAATTTGTGAAACTTGTAACAAATTACTAGTATTATTAGCATTTATCAATATTTTCTGAAGTTTCAAAGATGTCTTTCGTACCTCTATTGGTAGGGCGTTGAAGGCCATGACAAAATGATCTGCAGCGGCTGAGATGCCCACTAAAGCAACCGTCTTCTCTGGCCGCGCAAGAGCGGCTAGCAACATCAGCCATCCACCCATGCTGGAGCCAACCAGGATCTTGAGCAAGTGACACCACAGAGAAATTGACCATTTGTGTGTGAGTTTGAGTAAAAGGGGAGAAAAAGAAGAAAAAATACGTCAAGTTCCAAACAATTGTCAGCAGTGTTGGGGAATAGCTAACTGCAAGCTAACAACGACGCTACTAACTTAACTACATTTAAGTAGCTCAGTTGCTTTTACAACAGTGCAGATTTTCCAGTAGCTAACTCCTTTTTCCAGCAAGTAGAAGTGTAGTGCAACCAAAAGCGTTAATTGAAGAGCCTGCAATGCATTGACTGAAGCGTCGTCGTCTTATTAGATCACAAAAAAGTGCATTACCGCTATCTATTGTTTTATCACGCATCTTGCGGCTTTACAGTTCACTGAGAAGAGATATTCTCATGATTATGTAAAGGACGTACAGTGGAGATTTCGCATGAATCGACTAGTACACTTTTGTATGTAATTTATGCAAGCCAAAGATTAAAATGCAGTCTGCGTCGAAGACTTCAAGCTCATACAGGTGAATAATAGCCTTTTCAAAATGTATTAACTGTCCTGCTTTATTGCACTCTATATAAAATGTCTATTTCTGATTTTATGATGACCCATCATAGTTTACTCTGCCACAGTTTTGTAAAGAACCTAAAAGATCACTAACGTTGTGTTTTGCACCATTGCTTTGGCAAAGCATCTGTCAATCGATAACAATTACCGGTATTCAATTATTTGTAATATACGTCTTTGTAAAAAAAACTAACAATCAAAGTAGTTTCAATGTAGCTAGCTAGTTTAGTTAATACAGCTAAACTATTAGTTTAATAGGGAAAAAACAATGTGAACATGGGATACTGATGACAGAAAAAGTTTCTAATAGGGCTGATTTCACTTTGGTTATGTGCATAATTTGATTCATTCGTATTCACAAGACTCTCCAGTGTGGTAATGCTGTTAATCCACTCACCTGTGGCCCTTCTACTAATTCATCCAGTACATAGAGTGCGTCCTTCTTCCAGGCACCCATGTTGTAGTTACCCATTTCCCCTTCAGATGACCCGCAGCCAGAATAGTCAAACCTAAAGGAAGAAAATGTACCACAATAGCATAGCATTAGAGTTAAAATGTAAAGATGGATAGAGAAAACACTGTATCATCACGGATAATAGTGACACTCAGGGCTTGACATTAACTGATTGCTCACCGGCCACTGTGGCTAGCAGTTTTCCAATGTTACAAACCACTCAGCATTTTCTCTGGCCACCATTTGGACATCGATACCGTGGGGAAAAACTGCCATATAGATCTTTTTAATACTATATTATAATTTGGAAGTAGGTATATTAGGCTGCTGTAACTTTAAGACCAGACGCACAGATCCATTGTACATGCGTTTTCTTTCTCAACTGTTTAAGTTCACTTAAAACAAAACTAAGTGTGTTTGCGTGAATTCGTCAAGACCGACATTGTACCGGTATTTGAGTGTTTAAGCACAATAAACAGCGAAAAATAACTCAATTTAATACTCAGAGGCGGCTTTATGTGCGTGCACTTTGGGTGTGAGCAAAAAATCTGCGGGATTGAGTAAAATGATGATACGCACAATCCCACGACGAAATTCAAGCCCTGTAACACCAACATTATTCATCCGGAGCAAATTAAACGAGTGAGTGAGGGGACACGGGTTTGTGTGTCACTCGCTGTCGGAGAGATGAGAGAGAAAGAAAGAGCATGTATTTATTCTGAGGAAAATGTGTATTGACATGCTGCAATAGTTGCTGTTAGGAGAAACCGCAGAGAAAAGACACGATTGATGTTAGTATTGACACGACCAATGAATTCTTTAGAATCACCACCGCGCGCCTGCGTACAACCTTCCTTCTACTTCTCTCCCTAGTAGCACGAAATCAGACTTTCGCGTTTTTACCCTTTAGACGGGAACGCGACGGTGGAGCGTTTTTAAGATTTCCACTCTGGAGGGTGGTTTCACTTTTTTGCGTTTTTAAGCCCCCAAAACGCCGCCGCCGTCTAAACGAAAGGCACATCTGATCAAATATTTTTACGTTTTCACCCGTGAGCGTTCTCGTGTAAACAGGGCCTTATAAAACAGCCTCGTTTTGGGGGCCTGAAAATGCACATTTTTGAAAACGGGTTTCAAAATGCAAGTTCTTGAAAACGATATCGTTATCGTCTCCGTGTAAACTACAAAAACGCAAATTTGTAAAAATGGTGACGTCATGCGCATGTGTTCAGACTATAGATGCGTATAGTGTTTCTTTGCAAAGTGATATCGCCAACTACTGTCCTGGCAGCAGAATATATTGTGTTTAGTAGTTTTCGTGGATCCATGTAATTTTTTCACAAAGATTTTTTTAAAACATATCTTTTTTATTACTTGATTACAAATAGTTATACTAAATAGTGAGGCACCTGAGGTATGAGTGACCCAAAGACTTGCAGAACTCCTCTAATGCTTCTGCTTTCTGTCCACCCATGTGTGAGGCAAAACCAGGCAAGAAAACCACTCCAGGACTCTTCCCCTTCAGTTTCCTGTAGGCCAGCTTTGGCAGATCAGGTCGTGTGGCATACTGGATTGTGCTCTTGTGTCGAACACCTAAAACAAAACAAAAATGCTATTTTATTTAAATGCAATTTAAAGCCTGAGAGCTAAGCACAAAACACACTTCATTTTCCTCCTTGCAAGCTTTCTCTCTTTATTACAACAGCAACAACAAAACGATTTAACTTGATAACTGTAGTTGGTGGCGCTTAGATAGGAGACCAAACACGAATGACTTCTCCTCCGGTGTGTCATCTGCCATCTCAAACGCAGGTTTGCATGTTTTCTCCATTTTAGCAGAGTTCAAACTTCAATTACGAAATCGAAAACGGTGAGTTACATCAAGACATCACACTGTTGTCGCCTGTGCATTACTGAACATGCTGGCCACACCTCCAACATGAACGCCCCCTGGCCGCAACACATCGAAGCTCTTGCATAATTACGTTTCGTAAGGACTCTGCTTACCCGTAGAAACGTGCGGGAGAATGGTCAATTTCCGGACGTTTATTTTAAGAACATTTGAGCAATTTCTGAGCACAGTTGACGCCATACTGCCCCGCTCTCTGCGGAGACACAGGAATCCAGTCTGAATAGTGTCCTGAAGGAGACTGAGACCCGACCGCACATCACTGCCCCCTGCTGCCGTGGAGCGCCAGTGACACACACGCGTGACGCGTCTCTGCGTCTCAATGTCCATACTATCCATCCTAAACAGTAAATAAGCATCTCCCAAAGCTTGTCTACTCTTCTGCTTACTACCCACTCAAAAGTATGCCCTTTTCGTCACAAAAAGAGTACATTCTTTTAGGGCGTAGTAAGTAGCCTAGGCGAATTGAGACGCAGCAACAGTTACCTATTACAAAAAACCTATAATGTTAGAAAAAGCTATAGGCCTATGTTAAAGGAATAGTTCACCCCAAAATGAAAATGCTGTCGTAATTTATTCACCCTGAAGTTGTTCCAAACTTGTAAGAATTTCTTTGTTCTGTTGAACACAAAAATATATCTTTTGAAGAATGTCAGTAACCAAATATTTGATGGGCCCCATTGACTTCCATAGTATTTTCTTTCTCCATGCTATGAAAGGCAATGAGGCCTATCACCATTTTGGTGACCCATATTCTTCACAATATCTTTTGTGTCAGAAATTCATACAGGTTTGGAACAACTTGAGGGTGAGTAAATGATGACAGAATTTGAATTTTTGGGTGAACTATCCCTTTAAGACAGTGTCTATGATTTAGCAGTCAGGGGCAATCAGACTTACTTTTTGGTATCAAATTAGACCAATCTACGTAGCCTTTTTTATGTAACTGACTCAACAAAGTTATGATTGATGACTAACTATACATCGACAGACAGACAGACAGACAGACAGACAGACAGACAGACAGACAGATAGATAGATAGATAGATAGATAGATAGATAGATAGATAGATAGATAGATAGATAGATAGATAGATAGATAGATAGATAGATAGATAGATAGATAGATAGATAGATAGATAGATAGATAGATAGATAGATAGATAGATAGATAGATAGATAGATAGATAGATGTGTCTGCTTAACGAAATGAAACAACTGGGTCTTGTGCAGTTTGCCCATAGAATGTAGTTTTTGTATTGTCCATCAGGTGTCGCTGTAACTCCACTGTGAAGCAAACGCTCATCTCAGCCTGAGAGACTGGCCACTGGAGAGAGAGAATGGCAGCAGACGATTAACGAACTAAGTTGAGGTAATGAATTCACCTTATTTTCCTATTAGAAATAAAGTGTTTGGCAGATACAGGCTATATTTTTTTATTAGGCTATAAATGTAAATATAAATGGGGCTCAAAACCTGCTTTACCTTCCATTGATGTTAGAAGTTAGTCATTATCTCTAAATATGAAGTAACTTTAAATGTATGTCTATATAGAAACACTTCATTTATATTTCTGCATGCAAGAGAAGTTGGTTTAAAATTGTTTAGAACCCTGTGGTTTTATGAATGGACAGCAGGAGAGAAAGACAGACTTTTTTTTTTTTTTTGTCACGGTAGGCTAATCATATTTTCCGCCAAGGTTACTTGCTACAGTTATTCGAAAGTAGTACAATAAAACTGTGGAAACTTCCTGTCATAAAAAAAAATAGCCCAGATAAGATTAAATGACGTAGGCTATAGCCTAGGTTACAAGGGGTTAGTCAGAAGAATAGCCTACATGCCATATTAATGTATGTTTTTATAATAACTTTCTCGGGAGGGAGTCGTAATCGAGAGAGAAACTCTTCTGAAGTGGCAAACCGTGGCACTCTGCAACTCTAAATATACATTTTGTCATTAAAAATGTGGTTGCTAGGATTTAGTGGATGATATCTAACTATAGGTCGGCTATCAAAAGCTCTTGAAAGTGACACGAGCAACATTAATTGTGTTTCCATGCCTCGCTAATACACTGTGCCCACCCTCAGAAGTGTTTGTGAGATGATTTGTTTAACTAAATGACAGAATCCGCTTCAAACTGAAATGATGCAGCTTAAAAAATAATAATAATAATACAGCTTCAACCCCCTCCTCCTCTTCGCTTTTGCGCGTGCACGCCCCCTCATTTCCAGAACGATTCCTTGTTATGACATCCCGGTAAAAGACAGCCACAGAGGTCTCTCACCTCGACGCTAAATTCAATCTAATGAATGCAGACCCCAGCGCTCTCGTCGCTGAAAAGAGGCCAACAATTTAGCAATTTCTGCTGCTTGTGACAGGGCTCATGACTAATTCCCATATTTAAATGTGAACAGGCAAAGCTGGCCCATTTGACGGCAGCCAAGCGCATTTTATCAGGTCAGAAAGACATCAATGGCACCGGGGGTAGGAGGTGGCTGGAACTGTTTAACTGTGCAAAATTCAATCAAAAAGAGAATTTAGAAGGCTGTGAAAGTTTGGAAGGCGCCGCTGAAAACATACAGGCGGATACGCGAGTGTTTTTCCCTTAGCATTATTGTGTGTCTTGTCTCTTTATATCAGTTTACAAGAGTTAACACTTGAAAGCGCAGTTCTAAGTCAGCCCTGTTCATTATTTCTCGACCTCTTGACATCGCAGGTGCAGATTCTCTCTCTCCCTCGCATTGGAGTGATTCAGTTCTGCATGAACAACATCAAACTGCGTGATACTGAGTAAAACGCTCACTGAAAAACACTGAATTAATTGTAAGTTTAAAATGCTTAGCTCTGTCTGTGAGACCATGGCATATTGTGTTGGGTATGTCTTATTAGATGTTTAGTTTCTGCATGCGCAAACTTGGATAAAAGAATGATAAACTGCTGGTAAACAAATATGCTCTTACAAAGTCAGATTTAACATGTGTCCTAATACATTTTATAATAAAAATTATGTATAGCCACCATCAAGATAGCACTCTCTGGCTTCATAATTTATGCCTATTTGTTCTCAATCGCTTATTTCAGAGATATCATAGTGCAAAAGTAAAACACCACTGCGAGTTTCCACGGAGAAAAGAAAGAAAGGCTGTTCATTGCTGAAAATGGACTATTATGGAAAAAGTCTATATGGATAAAAACCCTTCGAAATGTTTCTAACTGTTTATCTGTACACAAAACGCATCCAGAACCCGAACAAATGTCCAGAAAAGGGTCTCGTATTAACATTTTTAAAGCATTTCACACCTAAATAACTTATGTTAAATTCAAATTAAGAGTTCTGTTTAAATTCTCCACTTCATAGGATTTCGAGTCTCGTACAAAAACAAAAAATCTAGGCTATAAATATTTTTTTACGAAGATAAAGGAAGTTGCAACAGCCACTTGAGGATTACTCGTTAAATTTACATTTTTTAAAGTTAACATAGTATATATTTTTTATTATTATTATTATTGTCGTACTATATTTAACTTCACCTAGCTATACTGTGCTTTAAGAATCTGAGAAAATATCCAGTTTAAACCTCGTTTAAAGTTTGTAGACGCGCTGCGAGCCACGCGATTCCCAAGAAGCTCTCATTGAGAGGCCACGTGTCCGTTTCCAAAGCCTCTCCAACTTAACCACCTCCATTGTACGTCTAACCCAGATCGGCAGCGTCCCTCCACATAAAGGGATTTGCAATTTCAAGATATTCCAGCTTAAATGTTTTTGACAGTTCCCTCGCTTTTGCCTCAGCCTGCTTATTTTAACTGTGCCAAATGGGTCACCTTGGGTAGCTGTCTGCGCGCAAAGGGCTTTTGCGCGCATTCAGTCCGAATTTTTTCCAACTTTCCTTGACAGGGAAACCAGCTGCTGGTCGTGAAAAGACGGCTTATTAATTGTCCTTTGTCATGCAGAATTGCTTGATTTCTAAAGAAACATACAAAGGCTCTTTTTCAGGATTCAAGTATTTTGTTTCGTGCGCATTTTCAACTCATCGAATCAGCTGCAGCGCCTCACCGTCTACCAGACTCAGGTACTGACGGCCTGCCTCTTTTGTCCGCTTTTAATGCTCTTGTAAATCGGGCAGACTGATTTGTTACAAGCTGCTCTTTTAATCTGATAGATAAGAGACAAGTCTAAGAAAAGCCGTAAATGAAAAATTAGTTGGAAGAAAGACAAGGGCGAGTCTGCTAGATGGGGGTCTGTTGACTCAAGCGGCCCTCGAGCGTCAGGCAAGCCCTCTCAGCAGCCCCTGTCAGGGTCACGTCAACAATTCGCCTTTCTTCCCCTAAAAAGACACTGTAGCCCTTTTTTGCTTCAATGAATTGATCGGCGCAAAATTAAGAATAAATAAATTGAGAATTTTGAGCAGCATGCAGGCTTTAAACTCCCCCAGGGCGCACGTACCCCCGGGCTATTGAACGGATAAAGGGCGCTTTGCAGAGGACGCACGGTGCAAAATGAGACTGTATGGTGTAATTAACAAAATGGCCTAATCCTATATCTTCACAAATGCAAATATTAGAGTTTTGTTAAAAATGTTTAAGTGAACAATTAAAGGAGAGTTTCCACGAGCAATCCGGGATCCCGAAGACACAATGACTGGAATAATTTAGTAAATGTGCCCGATCTTACCAGACCCTTTGTTGACACCGATAGCTGATGATAAATTCCCAGCAAAGGAATAACATTTAAAACCAATTCAATTATTTAAATGAAGATTTAAAGTGCCATGGTATAATGGAGCAGGGCGCATCGAGTCCAGCGTCCAAGAGTGCGGTATAGTGCTTTGCTAAAAATGTAATGTGAGCTCCAGTTCTGGTGCGCGTGAAGGAGATGAAAAATAGAAATGCATGGGAAATAGCTTTTTTACGTAGGCCTAAATAAAATAACTTGTGATATATATATAGATTTTTTTTTTCACAGAACGCAAGCCCGCATGTATTTCTTAAATTGTTAGGGATATTAGTTTCTGATGTCGACACGAACGATCATTTATTTTTGAGACCTTGAGCAAAAAAAGTGAATTTTATTAACTAGCTACTTTTTTTGAAAAAAATAACCATTTCATATTAAAGTTAGACTATATGAGTTTTGAAACGAAATGGTCGTTTTTATTAAACGCAACAAGCAAACAATAATCACCCTTATCATCATCATCATCATCACCACCAAGTGTCCGCTTAGACCCCTTTAAATAAATTTAAATACAAACATCGATTAATCTGTCTCGTTGACTCGCATATTTTATTCATTTGCGCATTATTGTCTGTGTATTAATACACTACTTTGGGTTTTATTAACCCACTCTCACGAGACTGTTAAGAACCGTGCGCTAAAGGGCTCAGTGTTTAACGGAGAGGCCCCGCGCCTGGGGGACACCAGGCGCTTTCAGCTGCGTCCCCAGGGAATGCCACAGGGAACCCGATGAATACGCGTCTCTTTGGACTTCTTGACGGAGATCGATCCCGATGCACTTGAGTTGTAAATAGAGGAGCGCGGTGATCCAGTGATTTAGATAAGCGCACAGACTCTCCGCGCACCCAAACTCTCACAACGATAGTGCTTTAAAAGGTCTAAATCTTTTATCAGTTGTTATCTTTACTTAAACACAGTCATCTATTACAGACGGCCACAGACACTCATATTTCTTCCCTTTAAAGACATTATAAATGTTTTTTTATTTATTTGTTGGATTGCGCTCAACGCGCGCTTGTCACCTTAAGTGAGTATTAAATTACGCCTTGAGGTTTACTTCCCTTGGCGAATACTTTATATGTAAATATACATGATGCTATATATAAAATACATTAATTTAAAATTGCAGAACATTACAACCCTTTATTGAGCACGCTTTATGGATACTTTCCCCTGAATAATCACCATAGTCCCAGCGCATTTATAAAGTGTCACATATCCTTGCAGTCATGATTAAGCATTTGTTTTTGCGTAAATGTGTTTTATTTGTTAGTTTTTGGGGGAAACAAAATGATTACATTTAATATTGCACGAAGATGCGCAGAACTTCCAGTGTTTTCATCCGCTATTTCGGATTTACACTTTTCCAAATCACACGCGTAAGAGAAAGTTTTCTGTCTGACGCTGAATTATTAAAATGAGGGATTTTACGCATGAATATTACTAAAAGCTGTTCCGATTCATAAGAAAATTCAAGCCTTATAAATTATAACCTTAGAAGGCTCGATCTTATTAGGAAGAAGACAAAAAGAGAAAGTCATGTGTGGCTTTTGTTGCTTTCAATATGACAAGTTCACCCAGCTTGTGAGCTGTATTGGATATGCTTGTAAAACCAACTGATACGAGACAAATTGTGTCACTAAGAAATATTCTTTATTTTCAGCATTAAGGTTTTTTAAATAAATAAATATTCTCATTACAATAAAAGTACAACAAATTCTGTCACTGAAGTGACGTATACATCAGATACATCCCATATTTCCATTCTGTCCCCAAAAAATGTGCTTAAAGCTACCCTGTACTCACCATCCATACAAACAAAGCAACAGTTCTGAATATCTTCTAAAAAATAATACAAATACAAATTAAAAAGTCAATCAGCTTTGTTCATGTTGGACTGATTTTAAAATCTTTTGGTGACAGGAAATGTATTTGGATGCGGAACTACGGTCTTAAGTTGTTTTCAGAAAAAAACTACAAACATAGAACATGTATACAAATATACAACATTAAAGGGATACACAGACCCCGAACATATATAAAGTTTTTCTTCTCTCTCGCTATTTACAGATGACGGCGCGCGCGTCGCTTTTTGGCTGCATTCAGGATTCCACTGGAGTCAGTGGCGCACAGAGTCTTTTGAGGTGGTGGTTATGATAGAGCAATGCGCAAAGAGTTCACGGGCTAACGGACAGATCTGCGTCCTCTTTTTCTGATGTCGGGGGTGACATGGGAAGGTCATCCTCTTCCTCAGAGCACCGGGCGGAGGACAGGGACGACGAGCACTTGCAGTTGTGCGCGCCAGTCCTGTGGGAGCCGCTTTTGCCTTCTTTTTTGTGCTTGACACGGCGGTTCTGGAACCAAATCTTGACTTGCTTCTCGGACAGATTGAGGTAAGTTGCGATCTCTATGCGCCGAAGTCTCGAAAGGTACATGTTGGAGGTGAACTCCCTTTCCAACTCCAGGAGTTGCGTGCTGGTGAACGCAGTGCGCATGCGCTTGCTGCTCTGAAGTTGACTGCTGTTATTCTCTGTTGGAAAGACAAAAAGAGTTAAATTGCAGTTGATGATGTGGGTGACATTAAAACAGAAAATAAGTTACAAAAGTAGACTTTTTATGATGATTGGCGACGCGTCTGGCACAACCGACTTACCTATGGATATGCAGTGGAACTGTCGTGGATCTGGAACCGGATAAGTGGCTTGGTATAACCCCGTGCCGCTGAGGTTTACGCCGCTGGATGTGGAATGCTGTCTGGAGAGCGCGGTGTGACAGTATTGGGAGCTGAAGGCTGGAAAGGAAGCCTTGATGAGCGGTAGCGCTGGAGGAGACGAGTGGAGCTGAGATGTGACGCACAGCGGGCAAAAGCACAGCAAACCCGCTTTTCGAGAGTGGCAGGAGCCGGCGGAGAGACCATGGAGTGGATGAGACGGATGCATCGCGTAAGGAAACAACGGCGGGCTGTTCTCGGTTCCTTTTTCGCTGTTCTCCCTCAAAATCAAGGAATCCACAAGAAAAGATCTAGGCATCTTGGCAGCCCTGTGTCTCTTCACCTAATATCTGAGAGTTTGTAAAAGTTTCTCTTTGTCAGTCTCGTACCTAAGGCTGGATGGCTGAATGGTGCTGAAGAGAAAGTGTTCCTGCTTAAATAGTTGGAGAGCCAGTGCGCCCATGTGACGGTTACGCTGAGAGCTCTCAATAGGGTTTTGTGCCTTTTCTCTCGGCATTCACTCTGCACGCTTCCCTATTATTTCACTTGTTAACTAAATGAACTGCATAATGTAGTCTATTCTTGTCAGCCCCACCCACACTGCAAGAGGCGGTACTGCCCCTTCTCCCTTTTAAAAAATACCCACGTTTTATACTATTACTCTTTAGTGTCGTTTTAAACTTTATTTTCTTTCTCACGCGATCACATGGACACTATTGCTCTTTTAATTAATTTCATTCAAAGAGGCTCGTCATTTGTTCTGCGTGAACTCATTAGACATTCTGTGCAAATGACGTGCGTCACGAGGCGCATCGGCCCGGATCCACCTGCAACTCAGCCCATCATTAAGTATTAGAACTACAATTATAGGACTGTTTCTGAGAGAGTGTTTCAGGGGTATTCTAAAAATTAGATTGCATTATTTGTTGTCTATTATATTGAAATCATATTTTCATAGTTGTGGATAGAACACAGCTGTCAAAATCTGATAAAAGTTTTGTTCTTGAAAAGTCAAATTCAGTTTGCTACATTCATTTAGGATGTTATTTTTCACTTATTTTTTTTCCCCCTTGAACTCTATGCCCGTTTTTCTTATTTTACCTTTACAGGACAGGTAGCCTATACTTTTATTTAACGAAGATACTAAATTGATACATGTAAATTGATACTGTTTTAGTGAAACGTTCTATTTGGATATATATCCAAACGTTCTTATATTCGACATCCTCAGTTTTGGATGCACACAAACGAACAGAACAATTTCGAGTATTTCTAAAACCATAATTTTACAACAAGAACTATTAAAATATAAGTTCTAAACCAAATGTAGGCTATCATTTCGAGTCTCTCGTTCTCTCTAAGAGAGAGAGAGAGAGAGAGAGAGAGAGAGAGAGAGAGAGAGAGAGAGAGAGAGAGAGAGAGACGCGTCGCGTCACAACCTCAAAGCGATGAGGTTAAAAAACAGTGATTAATTCCTGCGCGCGGGCCCCCGCAGAGTCCGGGAAGGAATATATAAAAATAACCAGGTTTTCACTCTCCCAGCCCTTATTGAATGTCATTGTGGAGAGTTTTCAATGCGAGAGAGAAAGGCTCGAATTAAAGTGTGTGACAGCGGCGGACAAAGTGGCACAAAGCCGACTCTGTCAGTGAGGGCCCGAATGCACGGCGAGTGAAAGCCCCTGCCCGCCGCGCCCTGATTGAATTAAGTAATAGGAAAACAGTTTCTTTCACTTTAGGTTTGCTAAACAAGATGTTCAAAGGAAAAGGGGATACTAATGTGTGAGTAAACATCGAAACGTGGATTCAACGTTCTAATTGGAATATATTTTAAAGTTCGAAATCATTACTAAATGCGTGGAGAGCCAAAGACAACGCATTATGTAGGTATAGACTCTGAATAACATAAACATAGACATAAAAAAGAGATACATCACTAGACTAGCTAAATTTAATTTCAGTGAGACGACATTCTCAAGATGTTATGTTTACCTCATGTTTAGGCTAAATGTAAACAATCTGAAACACTGCATTACAAATTTAATTTAATTTTAGTCACTTTAATTCTTACAGGGAGAGTTAAGGCCCATTGAAGTGGCTTGGAAAGAGCTGCTTTATTCAACGTGTTGACATCATTTCCACTAAAACAGGAAGACAGGGCAGGATGTATCGAAAAGCTCCTCCCCCTTTAAAAAAATAGCCAGTAGTGTTTCGTTTATATCACAGATCGGCCATAGCCGTTGAGCTCTGTAAAGCCGCAGTTTCCTCCTAATAGTTTGCACTCCTAATCTCCTCCATATTGCTTTAAAATATAGCATTCTGTGGCGGTGCAGTGACACTAACGATAGTGACCGATTTTAGCCAGCTTCAGCGTCTATTTATAGTGTAGGGCGGGATGCTTCAGATTCTAGAGAGCATTTGATTGGACAGAAAATCTGATGAGAAGCTGAAGTGCAGAGTGATGTCTTCAAAATCATTGATCCATATTGGCGGAAGTGAGAGACTAAGTTTTGAATGCTTAAATCTTCTAAATGCACATTTTGTCATTGTTTTGGAGCACACTTTACAGATAACAGTCAGTAAGGCTAACATATTCATACTAAAAGCGAAACAACTTCAATTTTGATTTCATGGGGACTTTAACTAATATCCTTTATGCTACCACATATACAGTTTACTTTTTCAACTCTAAAATACTACCAAAAAAAATCTGATCTGCAGGTTTGCAAACCAGGCTTGCAGTGAAAGCTTCGATCATCTCTAAATGCACACTACGGATGATGATGGAGGCAACAAAACAGCATACCGTGCCGTTTACTGGACCGTATCAGAGGTATACGTATATGACCTATACGTCGCTAATATCAATCCGGGTACCACTGATGGTTCTTGACAAATGCAACAATTATTCTTTCCCTCTTACTGTATCCTATATCCCCGGAACCGAGCCAGCTCGCCTAATAGAAAGCTCTTGTGTTCAGAACCGCCTGGAGCCTGATGGTAATGGACTGTATAGGCCCAGCCATTTGTTTTATTTTCTGGAAAATGACGAGGGACCCTCGTCTATCGCTCCCTCCCACCAATCCTCACTCCACTGGAATCACCACTCGACTCACATAAGGGGTATAATTTGGTTGCAACTTTGCAGCACCATAATAGTAGGTCTTTGCCGGACAAATTAGGAGCAATTAAACCCTTAAACAAGCAGCAGGTACAGAGTCACACGGACAAGAGCCTGTTATCCGATAGGGAGTGAAAGAGGGATGGTGAGATGGGGGATTGAGCCTTTCATTTTCCTCGACACCGCATGCCAGGCGCGCACCATTAACTAATTGGAGAGTGAGCTTCTATACCCGTGCCCCACCAGACCTTGTTTTATTCCAAGTCAATAATTACCAAAATGGCTTGATGATGTTATTATAATGTAAAGCGGACTTAATATCAAGACATTTTGCTTTATTTTGATAACATCAATTACTGCCATTAGAGTCTCCTTGGGGATTAGTTAGTTCGACTATGTAACCAAGTTTCAATTAGGGTAGCCTACAACAGGGCTAAAGGCGCACCGGGGTAAAAGGCGCCTTTGGTTTTATTTTCCTCCTAAGCACTAGATGGCGCAAAACTTACAGCACTTTCCCAAACATCAAGATTTGGCTGATCCTTGACACTGTGCTAACTTGATCTATAATATTTGATGTTTTTTTAAATGTTGTAGATTTAAGTAGAAAACGAGAATCGCTAAAATTATTGAATATATTTTAAGACAAAGGTCTTGTTAATGATTTTCAGTTTTGTTCAAGGTAATTAAAGCAACAGTTTTTCAACAACTGAAGAATATTGGTGTAAAAAGCGCCCCAAAGGTACAATAATTAACGTGATAATAAACAGCTGGCTGACTTTTCCATTTGTTGACATGCATTGTTAGATTCAGATGGTCAATATCATATATTAAGGTGGGTGTCCACTTTAGAGATAATCACCATATTTAGAATGAAACCATCATCTTTAAAAATGTGATATTAATCATATCATATAATAAAATATAATTGTTGAAATATACATTACAAAATATATATTATTACTACTGTAAATGTATTATACCTTTAATATTAGGTAACCTATACCTTTAATAGGTAAATATTAAATTATTATGGGATCTCCTTCAATGCTTTCAGAATCTTTACTTTTTAAAATAAGTTTGTTTCTTTTTTTTTTTGAATGAACATATTTTATTTACAGTATATTTACTGAACAAAAATCAATTATTTTATTTATCAAAATAAACAGAAAATAGTACAAACTTTGCTAAAGTGATTGATTTGAACAAGCATTAACTTAGAGATTATTCAAAACATATTATTTTAGCTAAAGTATTAGTGTAAATAATTTGTGTCTGTGGGGTAAAAGGTCCAACTCTTACATTTATACGATTTTTAAACGAAATAAACCACAAAATCTGTTGCTCCATAAATATTCAAAACATATATATATTTTCTGCAATCATACAAGTAGTGAAAAGCATTTTTTTCTTAAGGTGTGCTTAGTTTAGTTTAGCCTCGTTGTAATCTACTCTAAAATAGTTGCTCTTGTTAGATTTTGAGTCATTGTAGTTTCCATGGAGAAGCACCTGCGATCTCTTTATCAGCGAGTGAGTGCTTCTGCTCAGGGAAGCTCATCCTCATTTGTACTCTCGACTGGAGACCGACAAATAAGTTTGACCTCCGCGGAGGAGACGCACACTGCCCTCCAGAGGAGCTCTCCTAAAGCGCAGGACAACCGTGGAGCGCGACGCGCGTCAAGGGCGACGTTTGAAATATATAATCATATCAATCCTGGATAGTGTGAAATAATCTCAACAATATTCGTGATGATAGGCGTGGTTATTAAATAGCCTGGATTATTGGATTATTTTTCCATATTTATAATCATCTGCATAGAGCCACAAAAATGTACCAACACATTAATTCAGTTTGTTATATGGTAGGGGAGACCGGGGACAGTTGCAACAGGGGATGGTTGCAACATGTCATTTTTCTCCAATCAGAAACAAGCTAGAGTGATGATACTCATACTGCACATGCACAGTTAGACCCTCCACCCACCAAGAAGACAGTAGACATATTCAACATCTGCTGCTGCATTTATTGAACAAAACTTGTTTTGGAGGTATGAAAGTAAATTTTTTCATGAGATATATTTTTGTCATACTGTCCTGAAATTTTGTATGATTTAATCAAAACTTACATAGTTTGAATTGTTGTTTTGTTGACTACTAAGTGACATGGTTAGCATGTGTCAAAGTCAGTGTGTTTAGCAGGAATATGATGTTCTGTCATGGCTGATAGGGTTGGGGACGGTTGCAACATGTTATAAATTGCATGTTTAATAAAAGTTTGTTGCATTGCATATTGTTAAATTCTTCCTGTCTGACACTGAAATATGGAGAGATTGAATAGCATCTGTATCTCCTGCACACTGAATCTATGTAGGCCTATGTTCTACACATAAACAAACAAAACTCAATAACTGTTATTTGATAAATATGACTAAATAAATAAATAATAGGCTACAATAATATTATTGAAATAAACAATACTATAATATTATAGTAGGCCTAAAACAGTTCATATTTTCAGAATTCTTTGCTCAATGAGACAAAAAGCTTAAGTTAATTAATGAAATTTAAGGTATCTTTAACATGTTGCAACCGTCCCTGGGTTGTGTTGCAACCGTCCCCTGGGTCGGGGTCAGTTGCAACATCTGACTTCTTCCATTCAAATAAATACTGTGAACGATATGTCATATATAATCATCTTTAAATGGTATGGGTAATTAGCAGACAGATGCAAGTTTAATATATACAAATTTGGTTGGTCTAGTCCAAGTAGTCTCTGAGTAATTGAGAGAAATGCAAAAAGTGTTGCAACTGTCCCCGGTCTCCCCTACGCCAACAAAGTAATCTTTGAGCTATAGTTTTTACATTTCTAAAAATAGTTTTTAGAAAGCTTCATTAACTGAATCACTGAATCAAGAGAATAAATTGGTAACACTTTACAATAAGGTTCCATTAGTTAATAACAAAAATGACTTCTACAGCATTAAATGTAATTTAATATTAATTTCACATTTACAATTAAAATCAAATGTATTTGATTCACTGTGAAGTGACAAACAATGCACAACTGGATTTGTGTTAACTACCATTAACAAAGATGAATAAATACTGTAACAAATGTATTGCTCGTATTGTTAGTTAATGCATGAACTAACGTTAACAAACAAACCTTTAATGTAAAGTGTTGCCAATAAATCAAATAAAGCAAGAGGATGGTTATAGCTGTAATGTTGGCTAATCAACAAATAAATGTATCATTGATAATCTCTACCCTCATGAATTCATACCTCATCCTTGACAAAAGTTGAAAATATCAATAATAAAACCCCATTTAGCTACTCAAGTCATGCCTGGGGCTCTTCTGGGATGTTGTTTTGTTCTGCAGGCCTGCAGCTGCCAGATTCACCAGGCTCCTTTCTCACACCATTTGTTTTCTCCCCTCTCAATTGTGAGTAATAAAATAAAATTAAGTGAGCATTAAGTTCATTGGGTTTGGGGGTCAATGGCTTCCGTATGGTGTGAATTATTCATGGTTGGAGACTGTATTGGTTAGAGACAGGTTGAAGTGCATGCTGGTCCTGTTGCCCCCACTTGTCTGTGTGGAGGGATCTGTCGTGAGCTAACAGTGAAACAGGATTTAGAGTCCCACTGGGATTTGGCGTAGCTGGACGGGGCGCTGTGATGTCTGTGGTCCCCCTCCTAGATCCAGCCCTGGGGCGATGACACAGACTGCAGGTTTATACGGGATGGCTGCTGAAAAGGTCTGAAAAGTATCTTTCATTTGCTGCTCAGCCACCAGCCCTTGTTGCAGTTCATTATACCTAACTGAGAGGCCGGTGTTATATTGTCATACCGAACTATAATACATCCACGACCAAACACCAGATGGTACGAAAGCACATGTTAACATCAGATGGAAATAATCTTGTCTTTGTGCATCCATGACATTATTGTGCTTCAAAAACATTTCTCATAGTTGCATTTCTCATTGCAAGTATATCAAAATGGCCCGATAATGATTATTTTTAATTAATTGGTGATAAAAGCTTTAATTTTAAGCTTATTAAATGTAATTATGTTCATTTATATAATATAATATCAAATTGCAAGGTAATGCAGTGCAAAATGCAACATTTATCATTCAACCAGCGTCATTGAGAGAGCTTTATCTACAGCATATGAATATTATACTTTTTTGACACAAAAAATGCTTCCATGTCAGTAAATAATATAAACTAAGGGACGTTTGTTTATAAGAGGGATCTGCACTTAAATTGCTTAAACTTAAAATGGGGCATTTTTGAACTTCACGAGGACAGATTATTTTAATCTTATTAAGTGTCATTAAGTAATCATCTTTTAGGCCAATTTCTAACAATACATTCAATTAGAATAATAAGACACTATAGGGCTGTTACCAAATGAATGAAATCAGTACCAACAAAATCCATTATTGAACTGCAGAGGCTGCATCTGAAGTGACATTTAGTATTTACACAAGCTGTTTAATGTAGCTCAGAGGGCGTGAAGGCATTTACACAGCAATTAAAACATTTATTTAAAAAAAAATATTACATTTTGAATTTGACATGAAATTATGGATAAAATGAATTGTTTTTAAATATGAAACTAAAACCGCCAGTAGGTGGCAGCAATGAGTAAGTCACTGAATAATTCATTCATATGATTCATTCAAAACGGCCGATTCATTCAGGAACGAATCCTAAATCACTTTCTCTCTGTGTAGTAGGTACTTGTTTCAAATAAGGATTTACTTCTGGGCTGTTTCAAAAATTAAATTCTATATATAGTATGGATGTGTGTAGTGTGAATGTAATACAGGGGTGCTGCATTCATCATGTTGTCATTGTCATGTGCCCTAGTCAGTTGTGTTGCTTCACTGCCATTCATAAATCCTCTCCTGTGGCCTCATAGGATAGTAAAGTGTCCATCATATGCAATCATCCGGGTACTTTTTGCCTACTGTTTTATGAATGCTATGAATTTGGACTGCTCTGTTCAGATTCTGTGTTTGCCTAGTATATAGGAGTGAAGTGTGCATATTTAGATGCAGCCATTGACTTAATGAATGGTTCAGTGAATCATAAGCTCAACCGATTCATTCAAAGCTTATATTCATTCAGTAACGAAACACCAATGTGTTGCCCGGAGACGGTTAAAAATGGTTGTCAAATGGAAATATCCACAGTCTATACTCGGCTGGACACCTGTGTGAACTTGAGAACTGACTTCATACATCCACTGACAATCACATTAAAACCAATTGCAAAAATCAGACAGAAACCTAAAGCTATAGCCCTGAAAAAGTATTTAATTTAATGACATTTTGAAATGTGTGTTTTAAGTGTCCAAATACCTTTTGGGGCCAAATTTAAAATAGCTTATTTGCACATTTTGAAAATGTATTACAAAGAAAAGTATTTCTTTTAAAAGGCTTTCCCGCAATTCATAAAAATTCTGATCATAGAATTCTATTTTTTGAAACACAGAACATGGATATCGATGCATTTTGAGTCTCTTCAAAATCACTTAGGGTTATGTGGATACATTTAGAAGAACAAGCCTCAACATACTGTTGTGTGTAAATATTATTCTTTTATGTGTTGTCTCACAGTGTAAGTTGCATGATTTAGCTAAATAAAATATTTTTGTTTAAACTTTATTTCGATAGTTTACTTCTACGAACTATAAATAACTTTGCAATATGTGACCTAACTCATTAATTTACAACTTCATGTCAACTAACTTTCACTAGAGTATTAGTCGACTGTTAGGTTAAGGTTAGTAAACTAAGTTGACACGTACTTTCAAAGTTACTTATAGTAAAATGTCTAAAGTAGACTATAGAAAAAAGTGTTACCATATATTTAGTAATTTTTTCATTTGAAAAATCTGTTAATAGTTCCAAAGTTTACAATTTCCTGATATCCTGGCAACCAATATCAAATTAACTAGTGAGCCAACATTACTTTTTAAACTACCATTGTATTAACAGATCATGTCAAAGATTTTAATATCTCATTGTGAATTTGAATTGCCATTTGATGTGAATCCATTTGTTATGGTACAGCAAGGATTGAGAAGTCATCTTTTCCCCCCCATTCGGTGTTAAAAGCTCTGACACATGCTTCAAAAGGGGTTTGTCTTTATCCATGGAAGTTAGTTTCCAATTCAGTGGACATTTGGTCTTTAAAAAAATGGTGGGTCAAACCAATGAATTTAATGAACTCTCCAACACAAAGAAAGTGTTTTGCCATTTGAACCCTCATAAAGGCGGATAGGCAGGTCAGCAAAGTTCTTTCAAGAGGTTTGTACACATATGTGACAATGTTGAGAATGCAGACCTCTTCAGTGTCCCCATTGACAAGATTGTTCAAAGTGTTGAGGACGGCAGTGATGGTCCTGTCATCCGAGGTTTCGCTATTGTTCTCCCAATTTGAGCCAGTTCCTTTTTCACTGCCCAAAACACTCCCGCACAACAAAAGTCAAGGAATGCAAACCACATTTTCCACCTCTCAAGAGTGACTGGCCAAGCAAAACCAGTCTGAGAAGCTCTTCAGATGGTTGTTGCATACAGAAAACTGTGTTTGACTTTTCTCATCATTTCCCCTTTTTTATTTCCCCCTCCTCTGTTTTTTTTTCTCCCCTTAAATCTTCCTTTAATGGCCTGTCCTGCAGCATCTTCCTTCCCTTATTCTTTCCCTCTTTTGGGAAGAGATGGTGGGAGGAGTAGAGAGAGGGATCAAAAGGGAGGTACAGGATAGGAATAAAGGATGACGGATGGGAGGGAGTTTGATTCGAATCACCTGCTCTCTGATGTCCGTGTTTAAAACAATAGATTCTTCTGTTTTTTAACATGTGCTGTTGTTACTTAAAGAGCTGTTTCTGCTGTTTCTAATAAATATATTGTTCATGTAATGTATCAAGTTGATTTAATCATATTTACTTATTATGACTAGAAAAAAAACCAGTTAATTTTGATGCTACCACATTTGTAGGTTACTCGATAAAACTAATTTAGTTTCTGTTAATACGTGTTCAGTGTTGGGTAAAGTTACTTTTAAAAGTAATGCATTACAATATTAAAGGTGGGGTAAGCAATATAAAAAATAAAAAAATGAACGTACAGTACACAATAATAATTAAAAAGAGTTGGTTGTTAGTTGCCAACAGCACAGCAGCTCCAGACACACAATGACACTCAAACCCAGTGTTACTCAGTGTTACCCAGTGTTACTCAGTGTTACCCAGTGTTACCCAGTGTTACTCAGTGTTACTCAGTGTTACCCAGTGTTACTCAGTGTTATTCGGTGTTACCCAGTGTTACTCAAATGTTACTCAGTGTTACCCAGTGTTGCTCATGTGTTGCTCAGCGTTTCTCAGTGTTACCCACGTGTTACTCAGTGTTACCCAGTGTTACTCATGTGTTACTCAGCGTTTCTCAGTGTTACCCACGTGTTGCTCAGTGTTATCCAGTGTTACTCAGTGTTACCCAGTGTCACTCAGTGTTACTCAGTGTTGCCCAGTGTTACTCACGTGTTCCCCAGTTCCCCAGTGTTACTCACGTGTTACTCAGCGTTTCTCAGTGTTACCCACATGTTACTCTGTGTTATCCAGTGTTACTCAGTGTTATTCGGTGTTACCCAGTGTTACTCACGTGTTACTCAGTGTTACTCACGTGTTACTCAGCGTTTCTCAGCGTTACCCAGCGTACTCACGTGTTACCCAATGTTACTCACGTGTTACTCAGTGTTACTCACGTGTTACTCAGCGTTTCTCAGTGTTACCCACGTTTTACTCAGTGTTGCCCAGTGTTACTCACGTGTTCCCCAGTTCCCCAGTGTTACTCACGTGTTACTCAGCGTTTCTCAGTGTTACCCACATGTTACTCTGTGTTATCCAGTGTTACTCAGTGTTATTCGTGTTACCCAGTGTTACTCACGTGTTACTCAGTGTTACTCACGTGTTACTCAGCGTTTCTCAGCGTTACCCAGCGTATACTCAGTGTTATCCAGTGTTACTCACGTGGTACTCAGCGTTTCTCAGTGTTACCCACGTGTTGCTCAGTGTTACCCAGTGTTACTCACGTGTTGCCCAGTATTACTCACGTGTTACTCAGTGTTACTCACGTGTTACTCAGCGTTTCTCAGCGTTATCCAGTGTTACTCAGTGTTACCCACGTGTTACCCAGTGTTACTCACGTGTTACTCAGTGTTACCCACGTGTTACTCACGCGTACTCAGTGTTACTCACGTGTTACTCGGTGTTACCCAGTGTTACTCAGTGTTACTCACGTGTTACTCGGTGTTACCCAGTGTTACTCACGTGTTACTCAGTGTTACTCAGTGTTACTCAGTGTTACCCAGTGTTACTCACGTGTTACTCATTGTTACTCACGTGTTACTCAGTGTTACTCACATGTTACTCAGTGTTACCCAGTGTTACTCACGTGTTACTAAGTGTTACTCACGCGTACTCAGTGTTACTCACGTGTTACTCAGTGTTACTCACGTGTTACTCAGTGTTACCCAGTGTTACTCACGTGTTACCCAGTGTTACTCAGTGTTACCCAGTGTTACTCACGTGTTACCCAGTGTTACTCACACATACTCAGTGTTACTCACGTGTTACTCTGTTACTCACGTGTTACTCACGTGTGGAGCGAATCAAAGCAACATCCGGGTCTGTTTTCAGGCCTTCAGCGCTCTCTCTCCTTACAGCTCTCTCCAGCGCTGGAAAGCTTTTCTAATATTAATGTGGGTCTTAAAACTCTTGTCCATTCATAACCCTTCATTTTCCAGTGATTTCTTCTGAGCTTTTCTCTTTTGTATTGTGCATCATCTCTATTTCTGCAGTCTTTCTTCAGATCTCCCTCTTGCTCGTTCTCTCTCCTCCACCGTCGTACGCCCCCTAATGCTGATTGGCTACACACGTTTGTTGTTGTTTGTTTGTGTGTAGGTCCGACTAACTTCCAAACAGCGTTTTTCAAATATCGCCTACCCCACCTTTAAGTTACTCCCTAAAAAAGTAACTAATTGCATTACTTGGTTACTTTTTATGGAATTCAATGTGTCAGTCAATTAAAAAATGAAAAAGTAAATCTGATATTTTGTAAATTTAAAAGTAATGCGTTACTTTACTAGTTACTTGAAAAGAAGTAATCTGATTACGTTACTCACGTTACTTGTAATGCATTACGCCCAACACTGCCTGTTAAATTTCATAGCATAAGACAGGAAATTTGGGACCTGTTATTGTTCCAATGCAGAATTAATAAAAGGAGCATGATTTAATTCCAAAATTAATGTTAAACTTGTATGATATCAGAGGCCAATGCCAGTTCTGATACCATTAGCAGGGTGCATATAATTCGGATTTACTGAGTATAACATACATATGTGATATTACAAATGTATTCATATCAAATTAGACATGCGTGAAATCATTTTGCACTATTAATGGAACTGGATTTGGTAATAATGAAACAACATTTTTAAAAGTGATTTTTCTCTATTATTTACAACATGGTCTGCATTTTACATGGGTTTAAATAAAAGATTGTTTTAAGAGACAATCCATTCCTTTCCAGGTAAAAAAAATTCACTTGATTTTCAAAAGTCAAAGAATTTTCGACAGCTGAACATTACATTTTTGACAAGCCAAACCCGTCAGTCGTCTCTGAGTAACATGTAATTTATTTAAGCCACAAAATAAACCTCATTCCTTAAAATAAGTATAATGAACTGTGCAAAAAAGCACTTTGAACGTCTCCAGCTATAGGACTTTATTTTGATGCTCCACTTTAGACATTCTACAAAACATTATAGGAACAATAAGTTATGACAAAGTATGTTTTAACATTGCTTTTTAACTCATCAAAGTATAAGTTAAGCAATTTTCAACTTTGTTTTATAAGTTATTCAAGATTCCACTCATTTTCTTAAGTCAGTTTAATGTAATTTAAGTTGAAATGACTTAAAAATCCAAGTTTATTGTACTTAATTTAAGGCTGCAACTTTTTTTTTTTTTACAGTGTACAACTATGTCAACTTAATCTACTAACCCAAACCCTAACACCTAACCCTAACCTAACAGTCTACTAATACTCTAATGAGAGTTAGTTGACATGTAGTTGCCAAGTTACTTACAGTTCGTAGAATATCTAAAATGGAGCATCGAAATAAAGTGCAACCCCGTTTTATAATTACCCAAGAAATCGAATAGTTCACCCCTCACGTATGTTATCATGTCCGTCAAAAGTTGGAATATATAACTAAAAACACTGACAAAATGCTTTCAACATGCTGTCTGTCAGAGATAACATACATATTACATAACGCATAGGAGCATACATTTGTTGTTCTCTCGCTGAAATTGAATCGGAATAATCAGGGAAGAAATATTTCACACGGCATTCTAAAGAGAATTAACACCAATCTAGTTGAAAAACTTTGCCATGTTAGTGAACATTGCTCAATATGTGTTGTTTTTGACAGACATTTTGTAAGCACGAACTACACATTCTGATTCTGACATTTCCTGATTTGAATGTTTTCAATAATTTTCTATTCTTGACTGTTTTAAAATAAAAAAATGTTGCCAATAGATAAAGTCGTCCAATATGCTGATGTAATATAGGCTATAGTATATTATAAACTTGACAGTTTTTTTTAAATGTAGTTTGATCACTATCTTCTCAGTTGTTTGAAAGGTTAAGGCAATTATCAAAGTTTGATCAAACGTTTAATTTTCCAATAGAATATGATACATTTTTACATGGTTTGTTACAAGGGACAGTTCACCCAAAAATGAAAATTCAGTCAAATTGAGTTTTCAAACCAAATATATTCTTTTCATATTATTCAGCATATGTTTTGCACACAATTTTTTTTAAATCATTAGTTAAATTAAATTATTTACTGCAAGACCCATCGTTAAAATTAACAAAAACATGAATGGTTTTTCCATTGTATTGTGAACCGTGTTGTTGCTATTTGCTTGACTAAATGTGAAAAAGTCCTAAAAGAAAGACTAAATATAAAAAAATCATTAGGAAAGACTAAATAAAAGCGGTGTTGTGGTGCCGTCCATCACAGCGCAGTGCTATAGCTGGGTTGTGTGTATCCGAGTCTGGCTGTACGGACAGCGGGTTGAAAGCTTCTCTCTCAGGGTAATAAATGAGAAATCTAAAAAGCCCCATTTGCATGTGCAATAAAAGCCCCCTGATTCATTTTCATAACCCAATATCCCCTTTTCTTCCCAAATCTCCATGGAGTGTTTTGTGTTTTAGGGCTGCCTTTTGTTTAAGGTTTCCTTTGATTTTTTTTCTCCCTAGTTTCTTTCATTCCTGCATCTGACTTTTCCCCCTTTACTAATGACCAGGGCAACCTCTCTCTCTCTCTCTCTCTCTCTCTCTCTCTCTCCCTCTCTCTCTCTCTCTCTGTGTTTTTTGTGTGTGTATGCATGTGTGTGTGTGTGTTGAGTTATGACAACAGGCGGTGTTGCAGAGAAGGCCTGTGCTTGGGGTATAAAATTTGTTGGGTGTGTTTTTGTGTGGCTGCAGTGTGAACGGGTCAGTGGGCAAAAGCAGAGGCTCCCTGCCTTTCTGCAGATGCGCTCTATTGAGGGGTCGACACGCGGCGGGACGGCGGGCCGCTGACGACCCCCTCCTCCTCTCCATCACCCTGGAAACCAGCTTTCAGTGGACCAGAGCAGACCAGGGGTGCAATGACACAGACCCAGATCCAGATGAAACCCGAACGGACCTCTGTGTGCCAAATAATACCCCATTTGTACCCAGTTTGTCTGACATAACAAGAGCCGCCGGCATCGCCATGACAGCTCATCATGAGAACGTCAGACCTTATAAATGAGTATTGTATTGTGCGGCCACCGTTCTCATGCATAGACCACACCAGAGAAACAACACACAGAGAGTGCTGTCCACTTTACAAACAAAACTTGCACTTGTGTGATGACTATGACCCTTTTAAAACCATTAGTAAAAAATGCAAGTTAAACAATCAAAGTTTTGGCAAAGCTTATAATGGAGGCAAATAAATATGTAATATGTGAGTGAATCATAATTCATTAGTATTGCACACAACAAACCCCCAGCGCCCCCTAAAAAAGATTGTGTAATTACATTGGATATAAAATAACTTAAAGGGATAGTTCACTTTGAAATAAATTTTTGGTATGTTTTAGCTTACCTCAAGGGCATCCAAGATGTAGGTGTCTTTTTTTCCGCAGTAGTTTCAATTTTGATATTTTTAGGTAAAACCGTTCTTGTCTGTCAGTCATATAATGCAGGTCTATGGTCATTATCTCAAAACACAAGCACAGAGTCCAAATTAAAACAATTCCCCGTCGTCCAAATTAAACAATTCCCCATCGTAAGTAAACATTGATGGCCTAAGACACGAAACGAGCGGTTTGTGTGAGAAAACGAACAGTATTTATATCGTTGTTACCTCTTGAACACAGCCACGTCCAAGTGATCTGATCTGACGTGTACGCAGACTGGTGCATAGATATACACACTAGATGTCGCCTTGTCTACGGCAGTTCATTGGAACGAATGTCTTTAAGGCGACATCTAGTGTATATATCTATGCACCAGTCTGCGTACACGTCAGATCAGATCACTTGGACGTGGCTGTGTTCAAGAGGTAAAAACGATATAAATACTGTTCGTTTTCTCACACAAACCGCTCGTTTCGTGTCTTAGGCCATCAATGTGTACTTACGATGGGGAATTGTTTAATTTGGACGACGGGGAATTGTTTTAATTTGGACTCTGTGCTTGTGTTTTGAGATAATGACCATAGACCTGCATTATATGACTGACAGACAAGAACGGTTTGACCTAAAAATATAAAAATTGAAACTACTGCGGAAAAAAAGACACCTACATCTTGGATGCCCTTGAGGTAAGCTAAAACATACCAAAAATGTATTTCAAAGTGAACTATCCCTTTAAGGTGGTTATTAGTGGAAGTCTGTTCACACAGGTCTCCATCCTAGCATCACATTAACTATAGAAATGTTCTACTGCATTTTGACAACAAGAAAGAGTCCATTTGTCTTACTTATGCATGTGTAGAATGTCTATAGAGTGCTGTATGTTTGTAGGCCAAAAACCTGGAAACGAGTTAGCATTTTAGCACACAATCCTGAAGTCAATGGGTTTTTGGTTAAGAGCCTGAAATAAGGTCTTTTTTTTAAGTTTTTTTTTTTTTTACTTGAAAAATGCGGTTGCTAACAAGTGTCTAAACGGGACTACTTTTGTCGGGGACATTAAGCATCACACTGAACAGGTAAACTCATCCACTCACTAGTCTTTCACAGCCTCGTTGTGTTTATAATTATGCTCTCGCAAACTATTCTAACTCAGACGTTCAGAGAAACTGTTTTTAAATACAGACTGAAAGAGTTGACTGAAGCTTAATGGTGGTGATGTTGAAGTCATGTGACAGTGGTTTAGTTCGCATATTGCCTACTTTAAAATTCCCCTTGTGCTGAAAATTAAGCTTTTAATGTTGTTTATATGTCTATGTGGTGTTTTAAATATGAATTTGCACATGGTTTGTCTTAAAGCATAAGTCAACACCATTGCTGAGTATTTTCTCCTTAAAACTGCGGTGAACCAAAGATCGCTGGTTTCTGACGTCACAAACTACCTTGTAACCAATCAGGTCAATGTGTGATCGTCAACCTCTGAGCTGGTGTGAGTGAGTGGAGGCGGGGCTAATTTGCATATTCATAGAACTGTGTATACTAAATGAGGCAATGGTGTAGAGTTACATTCAAGATATTTTAAGGTATGAAGAAAAAAAGTTCAATGAAAAAAAACTTTGAAATATGTAATTTTGGTGATCAAAGATGTCTTTTAAAGGGTAAAATGATTGACTACTGGGGGACTTTAAGCTTTTTACTTCAGCTGATTGTATTTAGGCTTCAAAATTCATTAAATCTGTGTTCAGTTGTGAAGATTATCGTGATGGAAAAAACATGTAAGAATCATAAGGTTTTTTTGGTCACATAAGTTATTTTCTGTGATAGTCCAAAAGCTAATAAAAAAAATAAAAAATCCTATCCCTATAAAATCCTATAAGTCATCACTGCAGCTCTCTATTGTTTTTTTATGATTATTTATTTAAACAACATTTGACAGTGTTTTACAATAAAATTGTGATGTTAAACCATTTCCAGTTTTATATATGGTATAAGGCAACTTACAATTAACAGGCATTTACTGTATCATTTTTTACAGTGTTGGAACCATGAGAGAAAACCATGCCTAAAAAGTGGATACATTTTATATATATATATATAGTTTAATAGTATGTTAATGCATTATTTGAATCTCACTTTTTAAAAAAAGTTGCTGCCTTAAATACTCGTACTCGTAAAGTACAATCAACTTGGATGTTTAAGTAATTTCAAATTAAATTATATTAAATTGACTTGAGTTAAAGCAATGTAAAAGCATATGTTGTCATAACTTATTGACCATATGATTTTTTAAGTTGCTACAGCGATTGGTTATTAATGAGCTACTTTGGCTAATGAAATATATTACTGGGCAGAAGACTTTATTATTGTGATTTCTGTTATTTATGCATGCAATTATTTTAAACATTGGTGTCTTTTGTCATATTACTGATGCCCCCTTTTTAAAAAGAAATGAGCCATGAGATGCTGTATGTTACAGTATTTTACCATGGATTTTAGGGATTTGCTTCATGTTGTGCTTGACATCTCTCACCTGGGTAAAATCACTGCAACACAAGGCGTCAATCAGTCTGATGATCACATGATCAGCGCTTCTGCGTGCATTACAGTTATGCAGGGCTGGTTACCATTAGCACGGCTCTGAGGTCAGTTGGTCAGAGTTCAGCATTTCTCTCACCCTTAGCTTCAGACACACACACACACACACACACACACACACTCTCTCTCTCTCTCTCTCTCTCTTTGGGCAGGTGCAGCCCCTGAGAGAGAGGGATGGAGGCCCTTTGCCTCTCCCACCTCTTCACGCTGCTCAACCGCAAAATAAGAGGGGTGTGAAAGGGTGCACTCCAAAAAGCCATCACCTGCTCCCTACAATTTGACCAAACACTCGCTTAAATATGCACAGACATACATCCACCAATCCCTACACACCAAGAGCTGAGCAATCACACTTCAGATTGGCTAAACATTAACACACACACACGGTCACGGACATGAGTTAAGGAGCGACAAACAAGAGGAATCCTGGTCCCACGGCAGTGCAGAAGACTGACCTCGTCCAAGATCATTTCTACACAAGCAACTGTATAATAGCATGATATAACTTGGTAAAAGTTGGTTTAAGTTATTTTTTTTACAGAAAATCACCAAACTAATAATTAAACCAAACAATAAAAAACAAAACAAATATCAAGTCTTTTAAGAGCCCCTCATTGGTATGCATTTCCATGACCACTATCCTCACATGTTTGTAATGTTATATTGTTATATATATTGTGCTGTTTTCTGTCTCTTTAAAGAAAAACATTTAATGTGACTCAACTCTGACTATTCTCCCTGTTGTTCTTCAGCCTGTATTATGATATGTAGTTTCATTAGAGCACTGGTAATCCAGATTAGGTAAATTGCAAAAGTTTGTATCTGGATCAGCGTTTTCCAATCCAATATCACTTTGAAAAACCAGCACAAAAGTACAGATGGATTACCTGATCCTGTACAGCAAAACATGAGATTTACACTTTTTAAACAACTGGGCCAAGGAGTTACAAACGAGAGAAATCTTGATCACAAAGAAAACATATGTGACCCTGGATCACAAAACCGGTCACATGTCGCACGGGTATATTTGTGGCTATAGCCAACAATACATATGGGTCAAAATTATAAATGTTTCTTTTATGCCAAAAGTCATTAGGGTATTAAGTAAAGATCATGTTCCATGAAGATATTTTGTACATTTCCTACCGTAAATATATAAAACATTTATTTTTGTGAGTGAATGCTGCACAACTTTAAAGGAGATTTTCTCAATGTTTCTATTTTTTTCCACCTTCAGATTCCAGTTTTTCAATATCTCATTCTCATCCAAATATTGTCCTATCCTAACAAACCATACATCAATGGAAAGCTTATTTATTATTTATGTATAAATCTCAATTTAAAAAAAACAACAGCATGTGACTAGTTTTGTGGTCCTGGGTCATATAGAGATGGAATGAAATTTTCCTGTGTTGGTTCTACAATAACACAACATCATTTGCAAGACTCCTACAATGACTGTCACAGTTTCTCAACAGAACCTCACCTAAAAAACAATCAACACACCACAATACTCTTTAAAAAGCAGCAAAAAGTCAAATACCAAAGTCTTCAAAGAGGCCATTGCCGGCAAGCACGTCTGAATGTCTGAAATTGACTTCACTGTCATGTCTATAGTCTTAACCGAATCGGCTCACTGAACGACGGGAGAGAGAAATCAGGACAAATAAGAAGAATCTTGGTCGCAAATGCAACAGTTGGAGATATGGGAAGGCATTTTTCAATTCTCGATCTAGAAAACATGCAAACAGCTGCATAATACTGCGACAAACCTTTTTTTAAAACCCCAATACAATTGACCAGAATGCTCACTTAAATATCAAAGTCTTCAAAGAACTTGTCGCCAGTATGCACGCTTCGAGCATCCTAAATTTACATTGGTCATGGCCATAGAGTTGGCTGAATCAGCTTTCCAAACGATGGACGGGAGCTAAAGAGAGTGAGACGAGGAGAAACGAGGAATCTCGGTTGCAAATGCAACATTTGGAGAGATGGGAGGACATTTTCCAAAAGGTACTTCTAAAACACACACAAACAGCCGCATAATAAGCACCAAGCCAATCAACGCGCCGCAATCCCATTGACTGAAAGTCAGAATCTTCAGCAAAGACAGCCAAAAAGCCAAATATCAAAGTCTTCAAAGAGCCTATTGCTGGTATGCATGCTTTGAGCGTCTGAAATTTACATTGGTCATGGCCATAGAGTTAGCTGAATCGGCTGTGAGAAGAACAGAAAGCTAAAGAAGGAGGTGAGGGAGGTTGTGCTTTGACTCCTCGCTCCTCCCAGCTGCAGCCCAGCTGCCCCCCCTCCATTGTGGCAGTGAGTGAGTGTGTCCTCCCGTTTAACAGTGCTGGAATGTCGCTCCTCCACACCACTGATGGATGAGACCTTGTTTCACACTCCTCCGCCCCTCCCTCTGAATGCCTCTTTCTCTCTTTTGGACCCTCTCTCCTTTCATCAGACTCTTTTATTGCTGGACCAATAAAAGTCACCCATCCTTCACTTTTTTGCGTATTTGAGTGTGCGCGTTGTGTCTTGGAGATGAGGGCTGGACGGAGAGTGTGTCCTGTGCATACAAACACCTACACAAATTCATGAAATGAAAACTCAAGGATAGAAGCCCTGTTAGGTATTTGGACCCCATTTGGACACTCAAGATACCCCCAAAAATGTCCAAACTGCATTAGATGCAAACTATTAAATGTGCATGCAGTGGCATTGTCAACGCTGTTTGTCGTGTACTTTAAGTAACGATACCACAATGGTGTTAGGCGTACCATCTATCGACGGCGTGATTGTTGAGTTTTATGTACAGTAAATGACTTTACCGGTCCAACATAAAAAGATGCAACTTGGGCATCACTGCACACGACTTTCTCCATCATCAAATCTTTCTACGGTGTGTATGTATGCTGTATCGATGTTTACACTCGTCTCACTGTAAAAAAAGAAAGAAAAGGAATTGTTGAGAAACCTTAAATTCAATGCATTCTGATTTAAAGTTGTCCTAAAGGCACTTCATATATATAATCGTTTTTAGGGGTTTGCATCATGGGATCATTTTATACATTTATTTTTAATTAATTAATGGTTTTTAAATCAAATGCATTTTTTTTTTCATTGAACAGCTTGTTAACATGCAGTAACACTTTATTTCGAATGTCCACTTTAGACATTCTACTAACTATAAGTAACTTTGCAACTACATGTCAACTTAATCAACTAACCTGAACCCTTACACCTAACAGTCTACTAAAAGTCCACTACAATCTATAATACACTAAAAATACAATATAGCAAGATATAAGATAACATTTTATTTCGATGGTCCACTTTAGACATTCTACTAACTATAAGTAACTTTGAAACTACATGTCAACTAAATCTACTAACCTGAACCCTCACCTAACAGTCTACTAATACTCTAATACTAGTTAGTTGACATGTAGTTGACAAGTTATAGTTAGTAGAATGTCTAAAGTGGACCATTGAAATAAAGTATAACCAAGCATAATTTTATCACTGAGTGAATAACCCGTTAAACATGAAACTATTATGCAAACAATCCAGACATTTCTCCTTATCCTCCCATAGAAAAAGAATATTTTTGTAAAAAAAAACAAAAAAAACATGTTTACATCATTACATTGTTTGTATTGTATACATCGTATACAAATGGCAAAAAAAACAAAAAACATTCAGATTTTTTTGTATTATTAATATATTATGAAAAACAAGACTCTAACTAAACAATGTTTTTTTCTTCAAATATATTTAGCCTATACCAGTTCATTTTTAGGTTTCATTCAATTTTTTTTCTATAACTTGTAAAATGAGAATAATGTTGGATGAAGATGCTTAGAAAATGTTTATATTTTGCATTTCGTATGCATATAGTGCCTGCGTTTAATAGGCGTTTAATGTAAATCAGGGATTTCAGGACTTCGGCAGCTCCAGGAAACTTCCACCTGAATCAAACTATACACAAAGATTTGTACAAAGATTCTCAACTATGGTATGAAAGATAAAGGGAATGATTTGATATACTATTTACTTCACACAATATGTGTTTAAAATTGGCCAAAAAGGCATTTTCCCCATACAAGGCATCTATTCATTGTCTCTAATTTACGGGCAACTTGTAATGAAAAAGAAGTTGCTATACTAATGAGAGTAATGACATGGCAACATTGTCATATATCTCATTATTTCATAGGAATATTGATTTAATATTTCTTCTCTATACACTTACATTATATATATTATGTCTTCCTAAAATGTCTGATGAGCACACTGTAAGTCCTGGAGTTTGAAACTGAGTCATATTCTGATTTGAAACCCCACTAAAGCTGTCTTGAGATGTTAAACAATATAAAAATGAGTCAGATTTAAATGATTTACCAAATATTAAATTGAGTCATTCAGTCAATGTCAGTCATATTTACAGACCAAGGAGAGGAAGATGTCATGTTGAATCCTCCAAACATTTGGTATCTCTGAAAATCCCCAAATGTGCTCTTTACAGGACATTAAACTGTGGCTTATATGGTCTCAAAGAAATGTTCTTAAATATAATGTCCCCTACTGAGGAAAAAAGGGGTCTCAGGAACCTTTTTGGCATAAAGGGTTCTTTAAAATTGAGTCAAGAACCCTAGGGGTTTTTTTTCCCCATAAGAGTGTACTTTAATGTTTTGTCAACAGGAATTAGTTTGTTCACTAAGTGCAAAATGCCTTAACTATAGTTGTCAAATTTTCAAATGGACATTAACTGATTCTCTAAAGCATGATGATACATGTTCACTTGTCTAATTTTTGCTCCAAATGTATTTCAGAAATGCACCATCCATCATTTAAACACTTACGAGTCTTCATCTTGCAGATGACTCTTCACAAAACAATATATTTCTAAATCTGTAAAACTTTTAACAGTAGCCCAAACTACTGAATGCATTTATTTGCCTCTGATCATACGGCCACGAACGACCAGTCTGAGATAATTTGGTTAATAGCAAAAAAAGCTTGGGAAATGCTCTAGCATAATTTATTTGCAAATGCTACTTGGATTGACACTTTGTATCTAATGCAATGAAATTCATCCATTTTTAAGTGTGGCTTAAGTACTGTGTAGGGCCACTGAACACATCTATCTAAATATGAACCTTCTAATACCCTGACAAGATTAATTCAAATTGTTACGCACAATTAAAAACGAGGTCTTACCATTCAGTACGATCCACAAGAGTTTAAATCGTTTATGTAAAATCATCATAACATTCAAATCTAATGCTTTGGCCCAGTGGGCGACTAATATGCTGAATCCAGCTTTGCTGGGCTGTAATGTGGCACCGCTGTGACCCTCTGGATATAAAACGCTGTTTTATTGAGCAGCGGGTCGCTTCTGTTGGCTGACAGTTCCGCTGGGAAGTTTAAAGAGAGTTGTTTAAAAAGTATTATTAGAGAGCGGTTACACAACACACAGCTCACAAGAGCACAACATTCCCACCAGAGTCAAAGCACTCATATCAGTGAGTCACACTGAACCAGCAGTGCATCAGAGTGCATCGATACACACACACACACACACACACACACACACACACAAAGACAAAAATACACACAAACATACACATAATGCTACATGACCACATCAATTATGCCATATAGAAACATTTACTAGACAAATGTGTATGCTGAATGTCATATTTTACATATGCATATTATTATATAACAAAATGACACTTTTATTAAATTATTTTAATTAATTATTTATTAATGAGTAATAATAACAGGCACTTTGGCAGAATGTCTTCTGTTAGCAAACCTATCCTACATCTGGCTTTGCAAAAGATGCTTAAGAAGAGCTTTATTTAGAAAGAATATGAGTGATTGTAATGAGGCATCTGTTAAATAAATTTAAAAAAGTCTCATTTAGGCGTATAATAAAAATGCATATGATTGATTTGGGAGAAGTTTAAGTCAGCAGTGAATCAGTGCAGGTTATTCCAAAATAAAAGTTTGTCTTTGTAATCCAAAATTATATCAATTTCAATTATCTTTCAAAATAAATCAGTTTGCTTTGCCTCTAAAACAAAGAGAGTAAAATGTACAATGTAAGAGTGAAATGTCATGAATTTTTTTAAAAGCATCACAGAATTCCCACAATGCACTGCTACTTGATGTTTCTTGGTTTCTTGGATCTTTCTCACGTCTTTTTCTTTTATTTAAAGGAATTTAAATAATTGTATTATGTCTTTTATTTTATTTAAGGGAATATTATAAAAGACTAACAAGGTGGAACATGATGTTAAGGACAAAAACATTATATGAATTGATAACCAATTAAATATAGGAGTACTTGAACAACTCTATTATTATAATTAAGTATTATTAGTAGTATTTACTTTACTCAAGTATTGATATTGAATACTAAAAGATATTGTATGTTATATAAATATATACTCAACATTTACAATAGAAAATACCATTATTTTAGTCTTAGCAATTTCATTAAGACATTAAAAGTATAAAATGCATATTTGGCATGAGTAAAGACTGCTAAAGTCCAAGAGTTAAATACAAATAAAGCTCTTTCAATAGAATATGTGGGCTGATTATCATAATGTATGCACCAGTTTGTTAAAGAACAGAAATGTGAAGCTTTTATTTTTGCTAAAGCACTTTCATTCATCTTTGAGTTTATTTTCAGCAGATTTGTTAGGTGCATGCTGGACGTATTATAGTTCTGTGGGTGGAGTTCAGTCCAAGTCAAACATGCTTGAATAAGTTTGTATCTCTACGTCCCACCTTTCAATACCTCTTCATTGTATCTCGATGGAGAAATAAAGCAAAATAGATTTCTTTTTGATAGCTGCAGTCTGAATGCTTTCACATATTTTCCATCGTCTTTAGTAAGTGAGATTAGAATAGAATAATTAGTGTGTAAAATCAATGCTTTACTTTTTAAAAACGTTTTAAAAACAGTGACAAATGTGAGGTCAGAGTTGGTTTTAAATGTATGAGGTTGAATGCAATGTCTAAAAATTTAAGTAAGAGATTTATTTAATCTTTTCAAATAAATGTATTTATAGATACATTTATTTATTTTTTCTATAGGCCTATTTTATTAAATATATAAAGACAAATGGAGACATGTAAAAATGCACAGCATTATAGGAATAACTCACTTACACTCACTATAATTGATTTAATTCACATTGCAAAGTAAACCTTCATAATGTATTAAAGATAACAATGACAAGCTTTCATACCACAGCATTCAAAACACAGACGTGCCAAATGTTTCTTGTGTGGTTAGGGTGAGCAATCTTGAGAAAATTATCATTAAAAAAAATTGAGAATTAAGTAGAGAATGAAGTAGATAATTTGAGAAATTAAGATAATTAGAACTATTACAACCCACTTTAAAATGTTGTGGGTTAGTAATTAGACTAAGCACTTTTTCATTTTACATTTTGTGTTGCATTTAAATGAAATACAGAGAAAGGTGGGTGATTAGTAATTAGACAGGTGGGTAATTTGAATAATGCTTATTTTCAGTGTAGATGAACGTGCTAAAATCATCCTTGCACATAATGATAAACCCCATGCATTATCAAAACTCAATTGCATTATCAGTTTCATGCACAGATAAGCTTTAATGATAACATTTGAACGGGTTTTTATCAGACCTTCTAGCCTGCTACTTATATTACAATTTTTTTTTAAATTTTTTTTTTATCTGTTATTGAAACTCCTGTCATCTAACTGCAATTCATATCCTACTATAGACAACATGTAAAACCTTAAAAAGATGCATCAATGTAAACTCCTTTAAATAAGATCTGAATGCATGGAAAGCTTTTACAATGTGATCGTGTTTCTTTAATAATGTCTTCAGCTTTTATAAAAGTTAAACAAATGTGTGTGTTATTTGATGTCGGCAAACTGAATGTAACTACGTCGCCCCCTGTTGATAAACCAAAGCAACAGCAACAGCATCAGCAGGTCCCGGATCGTGGGACTCTGTTGAAGCTAATGCTTGCAGTCATCTCCGCAGGACTGATTCACCATTAGGTCTACTTTGCTGTAATGTCATTTTAAATTATTGGGGGAAAGGTTCCAGCATCCCCGAAACAGCTGCATTAGTGCGCTAACAGCACTGAAATACACACTTGACAGTTCTCATCCACATCAGCAGCAGCAGCAGCACCAAAGTAATCTGTCAACATCTGCTATATCGTAGTTTTGCGAGTAGCATAGTGTCTATGTGTCAGTATGCATATCTCTTTGTGAGTGAGTGAGTGAGTGAGTGCGTGCGTGAGCGCATAACTGCACAAGAAGACATGCGCGCGCGCGCGCGTGTGTTTGTCTGTCAGTCAGTGCAATCCTTATAAAACCACTTGAAGCAGAGAGAAATGTGATTGGGCATTAGAAACATAAAGGGGAAACAAGGGCAGTAATGAATTTAGGGAAAATGAACCCTAATGGCACTGGCATTACTCGTGTTCCATATAACAAATTATTGGAAATTTGACAAGCACACCAATTTAACTCCTCGTGTCTGCCGGGAGCTCGACGGAGTCCTCTTCGCCTCGCCACAGCAAGACAATTTCGGCTCATTTTCCTATTTATAACAATAGAACCAGCCATTAAGACAAATTAATGTCATTATCAAGTCCCTATGAAAATGACAACTACCGGCGTTTCGAGCAGCTTTAGTGGCTATTCACGATAATGAAATCCGCTGTACAGCTACTGAAAAGAAACACTCCAAGTAATTATTTTCTAGTAGCTTGTTTGTCTGCCGGCCGTTCGTTTGCTTTCAGCTCAATTATCGGTGCGAGCGGTGGCGTGGAGGCGCGGAGAGAGCGGTACGGGCCGCCGAGAGAGAGGCCTAATTGGGCAATTACCGTCCCGTTCCAGGGCTTTTAGCTCGAGCTGAGTGGGGAGAGCGAGCGCGCGGCCCGCAGTACTCCACGGAGCCACACACACACACACACACACACACACACACAGAGCGCGCGCGCACTCAGATACTCACACAGACAGACGCCAACAGAGAGTGAGACACGCGAACGCCACCACCATCATCATCATCATCATCACACCCACATAAAAGTCTGCATAGGACGCTGATAATAGAGACACCTTATGAGAACCCGTGTCAGGCGAAGTAAACTTGCGTTTCACTTTCAAAATAGCACTAGGCTACTGTTTTGTGACAATAATGTATGATGCTGAAGGAACTGTAGTATTGCCTGACCTTTACTCTAAAAAACTGAAACTGCAGTTAACTTAAAGGGCTAGTTAATCCCAAATTATTCCATAATAAACTTACCCTAAGGCATCCTGTATATGATTTTCTTCTTTCAGCCAAACACAATCAGAGTTAAGCTATATTAAAAAAATATCTTGGCTCTTCCAAGTTTTATAATGGGAGTGAATGGTATGGTACCTTAGATTAGCCCAACTTCTCTCTAACGTTGGCCTATGCCAGATTTCTACAATCATTTTGTCATCATAAACATTCTTAAAATCAGATCTGCCTCCAGTCAATAAACAACCGATGGATCAAACCCCGATAGACTGCGTCATACTTATTTTCTTTTTCAATAATCTGTTTCTCTCGCATGTACTTCACATTACGAAAGAAAATATCGGAAGTTACTTCCAGTACCTACATCAGAGGTCTTCAACACTGCTCCTGGAGACTCACGCTGCGCCCAAAATCTCGTACTGTATAGCAGGGTTTGAAACTTACTCCACGACCGTTAAAAAGCTCTATATAGTATGATTGTTGTCTATCATGCGACCTACGAGTTCAGTTGCATTGCTTCACCGCATTTACAAATCCTTTCCCATGCCTCCTGGGATAGTAAATGTTGGCGTACTGTTTTCCGCATAGGATAGGGAAGTATTCGATTTCTGAGACAGCGTCACCGTCCTGCAAAGTTTATTTCTAACCTGCTTCAGCACACCTGTGTTTTCAAGCATTCCTGAAGAGCTAGATTAGCTGGTATAGGTGTGTTTGATAAGGGTTGGAGCTGAACTCTTCAGGACAGTGGGATCTGAAAACTTAAGCCCTATTCGGACAGGATTAGTTTTACAAGGGTAGATGGAGTAATGTAATTTTACCACAGGATATCTATAACAATAATGGCCAATTTGCACAGGATAAGAAATCTCAGTAAAACTAGCAGAAGTGGGAGCCTAACCCTAACCCTAACTCGATTTACACATCGCCGTCACCCTCATGTCGTCATGTGTGTATTACGTTGCTTCCTGATATCTTGTGCGCAAACACATATAACCTATATTTATGTATCAGTAAGGTCCGGTCGAACGATGTATTAATTGACTTCAGATTGGATTGTGTTAGTAATAGGCACTTACCTAATGCTAAAAGATGTTTCATGCCTCTAACAAGTGCTTTCGATCTTCTTTCTGATCTGAATGGTGTGTAGAAAACACTTGAGTTTTGCCACAGACTCATCCCAGTGTCTAGAACGCAACTGAATGCTTCAAGCGCCTCCAGACTTGAAAAACCGTGGCAAACTACTTTTAAACATGGAATATTTACGTACATATTTACAGCGGGTGTATTCGCACTGGATTAGTATTACCTGAGGTAATTTTTCTGGACTTTTTTCCAGAAGGTAAAAGTCGCCGTAATCTTTACTGACATTGTCTGTAATAATTACTGAGATGCACATTCGGATGGGACAAAAATCAATGCGAAACTCTGGTAATAATTACTTTACCCCACCTCTCCATGTCAAACTAATCCCGTACAAATAGGGCTTTACGCGATGACTTTGAAGGCAGCGTTTGCGCAAGAAGGAACCTCACGGTTTGATGATCTACAGCAAAATAGAGGGAGCTTTGGTGTTGTCAATGATGGGTTAACTAAACTACACTCTCTATCCAAAACTAAAAGTACAAGGGGTGGCACTCGCCCCTAAACTGATGTACTAACACAGTGTATAATCTTACCTGTCCGCTTCTCGTAACACACAGTGTAAAGAAAAAAACAACACCACCAAAAGGGATTACAAAATGACGGAGGAAACAATAGGGAGCATTAAACATAACATATACGTATGTTGGTCTCCTAAATTCATAATGTCTTGTCATCTCGTTCTCGACATCTCTTTATTGTCCCTTTCTTTCATTCATTGCCTTTCTATCTGCTCCTGTTTTGATTTTTTATTCTTTCTTTGTATTTACTCGTTTTACATTTTCCCTCATCCTCTCGCTCTCCCTCTTTCTCTCTCTGGATCAGAGAGCATGTGTTAATTAAACACTCTTTCAGATCATTCTCTGTCTAAAGTGGCTCCAGAGGCAGAAGCCATTAAGTAGAAAGCCCTGCTATCTGCATCTCCCACATTTATTAAAGTGAAATTCATCCTGTAATTACCCGCCTCTGCGTTGCCCCACGTTTGCCACTCACCTCCACCATCAACACCTGCTCGACGCGCCACCTTGTGCTATTTCCCATCATGCCACAGGGCCAATTAGACCTTGCGGACCCCACAAGCCGCTGAGAGCTGGCTAATTATGTTAATACAAAAAAAAAAGGGATCATTATGTAAAAATAACAGCTAATGAAACATTACCTTTGATTTTATTTGGATTAAAACAGTTAGAGGCACAATGGTGTAATGATAGTGATTGGCAAGGAAGAATTTCTTTCCCATTTCTTTAGAATTTCAGCAGGGGATTAATTCTTTTTCACTTGTTATGTATAAGAGTTTTGGTTGATGAGAGACAATGAGGAGCAGCAACAACGTGCTTTCCAGTTACATTGCATCACAGGTCAGAGGTCACTCTTCCACTTCCACTCGTGTATGGCCGTTACTGAAAGCCAGGGATTATAAAGTTGTAAATATGGATATTTTTCTTATATAAATATGCATCGTTTTGCTTCAGAAGGCCTTTATTAAACTCCTGGAGCCGTATGGATTACTTTTATGAAGGATGGATGGATGCCCTTTTTTTGGCTTCAAAATCTTATGTCCTATTCACTCCCATTATAAAGTTTGAAAGGATATTTTTTAATATAACTCTGTTTGTGTTTGGTTGAAAGAAGAAAGTCATACACTAGGATGGCTTGAGGGTGAGAATGTGAATAGGGAAATAAATTATAAATCAATATTCCTATGAAATATTAATATTACTATTATGAAAATGTTGCAAATTATTACTCCCATTATTACACTTCTTTTTTCATTCAATCAAAGAATAGTATAAATTGTGTATTTCTGTTTTAAATTTGTTATCAGTTTTCACACTGAAATGGTTTGGTGAAAGGTTGTTATTGTCAATACCGGTAACTACATTACATAGAGCTAAAACATAATAATTCTGAACAGTGTGAAGTGTAATTCATTACTAAGTAATTGATTAATTACTGTAATTTAAAACGTAAAGTAAAAAGTAAAGTAAGTGTTAAAAAGGCCACTATTATTCTTATAGTTAAGTGTCTTAGTTTCCTTTGCTATATGCCAAAATGACGCATTCGTCACAGCATCTGTCCAGCAGGCCAATCAGCGCCGCGGAAAAGACGTGCAGGTCAGTGCTCCCGCCCACTGAACGGAGTCTGACTGATTCGGGAAAGCGGACGGATGCAAGCTGTACTGTAACAATTAATCCTTGCTAAAGTTGTGTGCGTGCCTCTAAAGTAAGTTGCAGTCTGTTTATACTTTGTTCTTTACTCATTTTATGAACGTTGGAATAGCCCCACGTGTGTAAAAGTTAATGCATGCGAGTGACGATACGACCGAGCTCGTAAAGATGTTCGTATGTATATTTACATACTAGTTTCCTCAGATATTTCATTGTTATATTCATAAGACATAATCTACGTGCCTTTTATTCATTATATGGTCTATTTAATATATATATATCGCTCACTTCTAGAGTCGAAGCACTCTTTGAGCGCATGCGCACTAATGTGATAGACAGAGCGGCTCCATTTCTGTCCTCAGCGCGCAAAGGTGTCGAATTTCAACCGCTCAGTATTAATCGTTTCTAGCAGTATACTTTTCCATATAATGGCACATTTGTTTTTCTTATTGTACTTTATTAATCATTGTAACTTAATATTCATTGTGGAGATTACTGTTACTATGTTTATTGTGACTACTATTATCTGTTATTGTTATTTGTACTTATCTATTCTTCTTATATCTTTATTTATAGAAAACCACACACACATGCAAATCAGAATTATCCAGTGTACTGAGTTGTGGTGACAATAAATGGGTTATTCCCGAATACCTGATCACCTCTGGTGAAAGTCTCTAACCGGACTCTGTGTAGTGGGTCTGTTATCAACCGGCAAATTCAGCTTTTACTAGCCAACATTTTTACATGGTCCTTCGAGCCGGATCCCCAGATTTACTACGCAAAGATGTCACAGCATGAAGAGGATGAGCCAGTCGTGCGTGTCAGGAGGAAAACAGCCCTCCCCGCACGATATGAAGAGTATGACCTCAGTGGCTTCACTCTCCCAAGACTGTTTCCAGAACCCATGTCACCACACTCTCAGTTTCATCGTATAGTGCCTTCCAGCCCAGAACCAGAGGGTGCATCTGGTATCACTCCAACATCGCTACTGCGCAAAGAGCCTGATCGTCCTCAACAGTGGTCTGATAATGAACCATGGGGAACCAGCATCCTCCAGCGTGAGAACAGGGATCTACGCCTTACCCATGACAATCTGCTACAGACACTGCGGACGATGCAGCAAGAAAGAGACACATTTCAACAGGCTACAGACCAGTATTCACAAGAACTTTCGCAGCTGAAACGACAAATGCAGCAGCTACAGATCCAACTGGAGCAGCGACAGCCTGCAGCACAGTCTTCTCCTCCTGCCACCACTACGCGACCTGTACCTGCGCCACGCAGTTTGCTGAGAACACAACAGAGTGATAAGAGCTTTACACCAGTGTCAGCCCCACGATTCAGGTCTATTGAATCAGATCAGCCCAACCACAGTTCTGAGGATTTCCTAGCTCCAATAGCTATCCCCAGAGCAAAGCCGCACTCTCCTCACCACACGTCACACTCCGAAAGTGACAGGTGGGATGCAACAAGGGAGGAAAGAGCCTTCTCCAGAACTGAGACGCATTACAGACCGAGTCGTTATGCATCATACAAGCCAGAGAACGCAGCCCCTCAACCTTTTGAATCTGCCCAACGCTCTCACCTGCCGCGCGGAGCATCCAGCCCCGTTCCACCTGAGCTAGAGCAGATGTACCGAGGTCCGTCCCCCACAATTCCAGACTTTGTACATCCGAATCCCAGAGAATTCTCGCGGCTCAAGATAGCCCTGGAGAACATTCTCCCAGCTACAGCCACGGAGAGATTCAAATTCCAAATACTCACTGATCACCTCAAACTTGAGGAGGCACTGCTTATCGCTGATTCGTACAGTCATTCACAACTACCCTTCACAAAGACCATGGCAGCACTGGATCAGCAATACGGTCAGCCTCATCAGCTCGCATTGCAACGTATAGTAGAGCTCATGGATGGTCCAAACATAGCCAGTGGGGACATTAAAGCTTTCCGACTTTTCGCCCTCAGGGTTCGTTCCCTTGTTGGAATGCTAGAGCAACTAGGAAGGAAGGGCACCTTTGAGTTACAGTGTGGCTCCCATGTCTCTCGGCTCCTAGGGAAGCTGCCGCACGACCTCAGGTCAAGTTTCCGACGCTTTGCACATCCTCACCAGGTGCCAATACCCACCCTTCTTGATCTGTCAGAGTGGCTGGAGTATGAAATTCAAGTGCAGGAGGACACATCAAGGTTTGTAGGAGTTAGTCGTCGTGGATATCCAACACGAACACGAGAAGTGATCAGAGACTCTAAGCCATTCGCTAAAAGTGCCACCATTCTGTTTGGCACAGAGAAAGCACCTCCACAGATGAAAATGACACCTACAGCCAACAAACCTGCTTCAACCCCTTACTGCCCTTACTGTGACCACCATAAACACTCCCTCAACAATTGCAACAACTTTAAGCAGCTTACCATTGACCAGAAACGAAACTGGATAAGAGACTGCAACAGATGCTGGCGCTGCGGGAGGAATCATCAAGTTTCAGAGTGCAATCTGAAAATGCGCTGCAAACAGTGTAATGGACGCCACCTACTGGTCCTTCATGCCATCACTCCCAAGAGTGCAGACATCCCAAAGACAACCCCAAATGAAGGTCCTTCTTCTAATGCCTGCCTCCTCAACACTATGAACGAGATACTTCTCATTCGTAAGCCCCCTGCCAGCCGAAAGGTTCTTCTAAAGATCGTCAAGGTCATTATCCGAAATGGGGCAAACAAGATGAAAGCCTATGCCATCCTGGACGATGGATCGGAGAGGACCATTCTTCTGCACAATGCTGCCAAACAGTTGGGCCTAAAAGGTCAGCCAGAAGATCTGCCACTTCGCACAATCAGGCAGGAATTACAAATGCTCTCTGGTGCAGCAGTGTCCTTTCACATCTCCCCCCTGTCTCAGCCCAGCAAACTGTATCACATAAAGGGTGCATTCACAGCCCAACAGTTGAGTCTTGCTGAACATACACACCCGGTTAAGACCTTGAGGGAGAAATACCACCACCTCAGAGCGCTTCCTTTGAGCCATTTAGAGGCAGTTCGCCCTGTCCTGCTCATCGGATCCGACTACCCCCACCTCATTACGGCAGTGGAGCCAATCCGCCTAGGCCCCCCAGGGGGACCAGCAGCCATCAAGACTCGTCTCGGCTGGACTTTGCAGGGCCCTGTACAACACCTGCAACATGAGGTCAATGAACAACAGTGTCTTTTCACCTCAATGGCACCTCCAGAAACTGATCTTCTCAAACAAGTGGAGAGACTTTGGCAGATAGATGTGCTTCCCTGGCAAAGTGAAAAGATAAGCACAAGATCCAGACAAGACCAGGAAGCAGTGAAAATTCTGGAGAGCAAGACAGTGAGAGTAGAGGTGGATGGTGTTAAGCGCTATGCAACACCACTTTTGCATGTTAAGAACATGCCAGACCTCCAGGCCCCCAAAAATGCTGTTCTCCCTCATCTGCGAGCCACAGAGAGAAGGCTGGCCAAAGACCCAAAGCAAGCAGCTGCCTACACTGCAGAGATTCAGAAACTAGAGCAGGCAGGTTATGCAGTCAGGGTGGAACCAAGTGCTGAAACATGCTCAACTAACACCTGGTACATTCCCCATCACCTGGTCCAACACAACGGGAAGAACAGGGTTGTATTTAATTGCTCGTTTCAATATCAGGGTCAAAACCTTAACAAGCTCTTGCTCCCTGGACCTGTGTTAGGCCCATCTCTTCTCGCAGTGTTGCTCAGATTCAGAGAACATTCCATTGCTTTCAGCAGTGATATCAGGGGGATGTTCCACCAGATCAGATTACTTCCAGAAGACAGGCCACTCCTGCGATTCCTCTGGAGGGATCTAAAGACACAGGATCCACCCAGTGTTTATGAATGGCAGGTTCTCCCCTTCGGCACGACATGCAGCCCTTGCTGTGCAATCTTTGCATTACAAAAACATGTCCTCGACCATAGCCAACCTGGGGAAGACGTCCGCCATTCTGTCCTGAAGTCTTTCTACGTTGACAATTGTCTGCAAAGCTTCTCCTCAGTGGAAGAAGCGAAGAGTCTTGTTGACAAACTCAGGAGCTTATTAGCAGAGGGGGGTTTTGACCTGAGGCAGTGGTCCAGCAACCAGCTTTCGATCATAAGCCATTTACCTCCCGAGGCCAGATCAGATGGCACTGAACTTTGGATTTCACAAGGGCAGAGCAACACCCAAGAATCTACACTGGGGCTTCTCTGGAATCAACAAACGGACACGCTTTCTTATAAGTATCGTCCTATAGCAACCACTGAGACTACCATGCGTACCATTTACAAAGTTGTGGCAAGTCAGTACGACCCCCTGGGCTATCTTATTCCCTTCACTACCAGAGCCAAGCTCATAGTGCAGCACCTTTGGGATAAGAAAAGGGACTGGGATGACCCACATTTACCTGTAGATCTTCTACAGACCTGGAGAGAGTGGGTGGAGGAGCTGCCTGCCCTGCAACACATTGTCCTTCCAAGATGTTACACCAGCCCAATCAGAGACACAGACATGAGTCAGAGAGAAGTACATGTTTTCTGTGATGCCTCTGAGCGTGCTTATGGATCAGTCGCCTACCTCCGCACAGAGGATCAACATGGGCAGGTAGAGGTGGCCTTCCTCACAGCCAGATCACGAGTGGCACCCAAAAAACAGCAATCAATCCCTCGTCTGGAACTCTGTGCTGCGCTGACTGGGGCACAGCTCGCTAAAGTAGTCAGAACAGAACTGAACCTTCCCATAAACCAATTCATTCTGTGGACTGACTCCACCACAGTCCTCACTTGGCTGCAGTCAGACTCTTGCCGATTTAAAGTGTTTGTCGGAACCAGAGTCGCCGAGATCCAGGACATCACAGACCGGCACACCTGGCGTTATGTACCATCAGCTCATAACCCAGCAGACGATATAACACGAGGGAAAAGCCTAAATAAGCTGGGACCAGACAGCTATTGGTACCAAGGTCCATCCTTTCTCAAAGATCCTCCAAATCTGTGGCCGGAAATCCCACATCCTGTGGCTACAGATGAAGACGAGCTTCGTAAAACAGTTCCCTGCTTCCTTACCTGCTTCACAGCCAGCTTGTCATTCCCTGACATCAGCCTGTATAAAACTTTTGAAGAGCTAATTGAATCCAGGGCCTGTCATGGGGCGGCAGGCAACAGTCCGACGGCTGATGACTACAGAACGGCTGAAATCAGTGTCCTACAACAAGCTCAGGAGGAGTGCTTTCCCTCTGAACTGGAGCAGTTAAAGGTGGGAAAATCACTTTCTAGAAGCAGTCGGTTAAAGACACTTGCCCCTGAACTTGACCATGAGACTCAGCTGATCAGAGTAGGAGGTCGCCTACGTTGGAGCCCTTATCTAGATCCTGATACAGTACACCCCGTTGTCCTAGACCCAAAACACCCAGTCTCTAAACTGCTCATACAGAGTTACGACACTAAACTCCACCATCCAGGCCCGGAAAGAGTCTTTGCCGAGCTTCGGCGTAAATATTGGATTCTACGAGGCAGAGAGGCCATAAAACGGTGTCAGAGTGCTTGTGTGGACTGCCAGAAGTGGAGAAAAAACCCTGAGGTACCAAAAATGGCAGACCTCCCTCCAGCCAGATTACGTTTATTCAAGCCCGCCTTCTACTCAACAGGAATGGATTGCTTCGGTCCATATTCTGTTAAAGTAGGTCGCAGAAACGAGAAGAAATGGGGCATCCTGTTCAAATGTCTCACTACCCGGGCAGTCTACATTGACGTCCTTCATAGTCTCGACTCTGATTCATTCCTCATGGCTCTCAGACGATTCATCGCAAGACGAGGCAAGCCATTCGAGCTATTATCGGATCAAGGGACCAACTTTAAAGGAGGGGAGAGAGAACTGAAAGAAGCATACGCAGCTATTGTCCCAGAACTGCAAGAACAGCTGGCAAGCCAGCAAATACAATTCCACTTCAATCCACCTAATTCTCCACACTTTGGTGGCAGCTGGGAAAGAGAGATTCGTTCCCTAAAACAGGCCTTGATGACAACACTTGGTGCCCAGTCTGTCACCTTCGAAGTGCTGTACACTATGTTGGTGGAGATCGAAGGGATCTTAAATTCCAAGCCAATGGGCTACACTTCATCTAATATTTCTGATCTGGACCCCATCACACCAAACTCCCTTCTGATGGGGCGGCCAGATTCATCACTTCCTCCTGTGATATACCCGGAATCTGAACTGATCAGTCGACGCAGATGGCGGCATAGTCAAGTCCTTGCTGACCAATTCTGGAAGCGCTTCATCAGGTTCTACCTACCCAGCCTTCAGACCCGCCAGAAGTGGCAAGATGAGAAATCTGACCTCCAGGTTGGCACCATCGTCCTGATCATTGACCCCCAATTGCCCAGAGCCCTCTGGCCGGTGGGCCAGGTGTCAAAGGTATTCCCTGGAGTAGACAGCAGAGTAAGAACAGCTCAAATTAAAGTGGGAGAGAGGTTGTACACACGCCCAGTCGCACGCCTCATCCAATTGCCTGCCATACCAGATTAAAGCCATTTTGAATGGTATAGGCCTTTTGTTATTGTACATATTTCCTTACGGACATCTGGGGGCGGCTGTTAAAAAGGCCACTATTATTCTTATAGTTAAGTGTCTTAGTTTCCTTTGCTATATGCCAAAATGACGCATTCGTCACAGCATCTGTCCAGCAGGCCAATCAGCGCCGCGGAAAAGACGTGCAGGTCAGTGCTCCCGCCCACTGAACGGAGTCTGACTGATTCGGGAAAGCGGACGGATGCAAGCTGTACTGTAACAATTAATCCTTGCTAAAGTTGTGTGCGTGCCTCTAAAGTAAGTTGCAGTCTGTTTATACTTTGTTCTTTACTCATTTTATGAACGTTGGAATAGCCCCACGTGTGTAAAAGTTAATGCATGCGAGTGACGATACGACCGAGCTCGTAAAGATGTTCGTATGTATATTTACATACTAGTTTCCTCAGATATTTCATTGTTATATTCATAAGACATAATCTACGTGCCTTTTATTCATTATATGGTCTATTTAATATATATATATCGCTCACTTCTAGAGTCGAAGCACTCTTTGAGCGCATGCGCACTAATGTGATAGACAGAGCGGCTCCATTTCTGTCCTCAGCGCGCAAAGGTGTCGAATTTCAACCGCTCAGTATTAATCGTTTCTAGCAGTATACTTTTCCATATAATGGCACATTTGTTTTTCTTATTGTACTTTATTAATCATTGTAACTTAATATTCATTGTGGAGATTACTGTTACTATGTTTATTGTGACTACTATTATCTGTTATTGTTATTTGTACTTATCTATTCTTCTTATATCTTTATTTATAGAAAACCACACACACATGCAAATCAGAATTATCCAGTGTACTGAGTTGTGGTGACAATAAATGGGTTATTCCCGAATACCTGATCACATCTGGTGAAAGTCTCTAACCGGACTCTGTGTAGTGGGTCTGTTATCAACCGGCAAATTCAGCTTTTACTAGCCAACATTTTTACAGTAAGGGATTACTCTTAATTTTTCTGTTATTTAATTACAGTTTATAGTCTAAACTGTATATATAGAACAATTCTATATAAAACAATAGTGGAAAAAACACATCTAATGTTGTCTAAAAAAAAGCTGAGAATTGCTTAAAGGGGTCCTATTATGCTTTTTCAACTTTAGTTAGTGTGTATTGTTGCTGTTTGAGCATGAAAAAAGATATGCAAGGTCACAAAGCTCAAAGTCAACTCCAAAAGGAGATATTTTATTTAACAGCATCCACTTTTCAAGAACTACAATTACTACTCATTTGGACTACAACATGTTTTTTGTGAAAGTCACAATGTTACTAATTTAAATAGTCTCCGCCCACAAAAAGAGAGACAGTTTTTTTCCATCCCGTTTCCAAAACTCATTTGTTTGACCTTCCTAAGACTGACGAACTTGTCAGTTAAAATTAATTTTAAACACTGTTCCTGAACATTATAACCTCAACGTTCATCAGTGCACTGAACATGTTATGGAGAACAGCTTCCAGAAAAGAGAGTAGGAGACCAGGGGCAATTTGTAAAAAATTTTGGTCATGTTGTCATTACTCAAAAACCTTGAAATATTTTGATAAAAATGTTATGTTGGTAACTTGTATCTGTGTTCTACTTGTTAACAGTCACCAAATGTTTTTATAAGCAATGTTAGTGTCACAATATTGATTGAAACATTAGAAGTTAAACGTTACATCCTCCCCCACAATTGTAACAACATATATAATACCTTCGGATAAATACCAAGGACCACAATAAACTCCAAAGAATATAGATATAGGCTAGTTAAAACTATTTAATATCCATTAGGCTACATCCATATTATCCAGAACAATTCATTCCAGTTTAATTACAACAGTATGATGAGTCAGATAATTATACAAATATAAAAACAATTTAAAATGAATAAGCAAAAGAGAAGGGTTTCCCCCTCATCAACATTAAAGAGTCAGTGTAGCTGACAACAAAAGTGAGTCACATCTCCACTCGATAATCCATAGAATTGCCAATGCTCCCACCCTGCTCAATTTGTCTCTACAAAAGAATGCATACAAAAACTATAACCAATTCTAAAAAATGACAGGAACTAAAAACTATGGGAACACAATAACACAGAGTTAAAACAAATGGAGGAAATCTTATTCTCCTATCTTATTGGCTTTCACAGTTGCTTTCACAGTTGTGGCGCAAATAGTATTTGCTCCCATCTGTACATTCTTCATGGGCCCAGGCATTGCATGATACACAGGAAATCCAAACCTCCTTTGATCTGGAGTATCTACACTGTTAGACTTTGCCGTAATTTTACAGTTACTTACCGCAAAAAAGCCCAGTAAAATACCACTTATATTATTTACGGTTAACTACTGTAATATACACTGCATTATGGGTATTTTTTATACTTTACTGTTTACGCAAAAGCAGTAGTGCTACTGTAAATGAAGAAGACAGATTTTTTGAAGTTTGTATATGCATATTGTATTTATGTTTTAGGCATATTAAAATATCAAATGATAATGTTTTATATTTTTTCCCCCCATCTTGTTCTGCAGATGAAAATCATGAATCTGCATTCTCATTTTTAAGCTATGCAAACACTGGATGTTTAAAAGTTAAATAAAATAAATAAATAAATAAATAAAAACACGTGGATGGAAGGATTTAAAATGAGTTCTTAGTGAGAGACCAGAGTAATTTTTATATTAGCATTTTCTCCAATAACAATTTTTTTTATAAAATTAAATAAATAAATATATACAAAAATTCACAACTGGTTCCCATACAGGCAATATCAATTATATAAATGTATTTTTATTTTATTTTAAATTAATATAAACTTTATATATATAAACTTTGCTTACACCTCACAAAATTGTAATTGTTGCAAAGCCCGCGCAACAACCTGGCAGAATGTAAACTGAGGTTTGTACGGACGTCCCTGCTGAGAGAGAGTGGATCGCTAGACGCCAGCTGGGGTTTTTCTGAGGTAAGTAGCCTACTTTTTACTGAACAAATTTATAAGTTACTTTTACAAAGTAAACCATTACCAATATCAATTAAATATAGCTAAATTTATGAAGAAAGTAAATAATAAAATCTAATAGGCGTTTAATAACAGCTCACAGGACAGTCTAATTTTCCTCGAAACTGCCACTTTAATATCCCATTAAATGCCATAGAATTGACTGACTGCCTTTTCCGGTAGATGGACCCAATCTAATATTTACACAAACAAAGGTTTTCTGTCCTTTTTACGACCAGTTATGGCATATTTTACTCGTCAGTTAAATGTGTGGCGTTTTGAAGTAAGTTAGGCCTAGCGCGTTTTCTCAAAGGCACTCTCTTGCGCTCTCTCTGCCCCAGGCCCGGTTCTATGAGGGCGCTATGCACCCTCAAACGCAAGCAAGAGATTGCTACTTTGATACTGTTACTTGATACTGTTATAATATATTGGCGAAACAGATTTGCCGAACCAAACGCTCCAGTGCATTTTTGTGCTTTAGCTTTATTTGTTTTCGTGCTCTGGAGAACGCAGGAGTTTTTATTCAGTGCCGAATTATGCAGGCTCGTGAAAACTCTCATTAACAAAGTGTAGACACGATGTAAGAGATGTGACAGCTACGTATAAATGCTGGATTCACTCTGCACAGGACCGAAATATGACATGTTAAAATAGTAAGGCATTTAAAGCAATGTAAAGGCGGACTATTGAAAAATAATATTCATTGCAAAATATATATTTTTAATTCTATGCCAATTATTGGTAAAACTGTCATCTGATTGTGTAATTGATCAATCTAGCAGTCATCCTAGATCTGTCATTTATCATGTTCATAACATATAGTCATTTGCCAATAATCATTGCTGAAAAATAATGTTTCTTCCATTTCTCTCTTTTCCCTGTGTCAACAGGAGCTAACAGCCCCAAAGGCTCTTTTAAGAGCCTCAGCACTGAGCATCTTTGGCTTTGTAAGTATGTTTTGACTAACTATCAGATGCATTATGTGATTAACATATTGTAATGCATAACTTGCAGCATAACTTTTTTTAGGAGAACTTGTGTGAATCAAGAAACATTTCTGATTATTTTCAGTTGTACACTTTTTTTTCAGGATTCTTTGAAAAGAACAGCATTTATCTGAAATAGAAAGCACTACTGTTCAGTCAGTATTTTTTTATTTTTTTATTTTTATGGTTGTTGAATGAAATTAATACTTCAATTCGGCAAGGATGCATTAAATTGACTTAAAGTGACTGTAAAAACATTTGTAATGTTACAAAAGCTTTCTATTTCAGATTTAAGTTTGAAGGGCCATAAAGTTACTCAGTGTACCTTTAACGTAATTGTACATTCAGGCAATTAATCGAGTTCCCTAACAAGGGATGTGCAATAAAGCTATACTATTTAAACTAACTCGACTGGTAATAACTGCTGTTGCACAAGTTGATTCCTCGTCTGTCCATGAACAAATTTAGATTAAATAAACTCCACAACTCCAAACTCAACCATTTCTCACACATTTACTCTGTTTTTTTATTATTATTTTTATTTATTTATTTGTTTGTTTGTTTTTTCAGATCAGCCATCAGCCGTTTACCGGTATGGAGGCCAGTCAAGACCAACTGGGATGCTTTTTTTGCGTATTGTCATGATCCCTGCTTTGATTTGTTATGAATTCAGTTCTCTTTTTGCATCCTCCTTTTGATTCTAAACTGAATTCAAATGGCACTGCGAATTGGATAAGAGACAAACATAAATTACTTAATTGGGGAAATTGAGAGATGAAACCATGCTGATGACCTCTGTCTGTGGTGAAGTAGTGAGTTTGACGTGTAATTAAACTCGAGGTTCTGTGGGGTGCGGACTGGATCGATTCCATTCCTAGAGCTTCCGGACAAATCTTTGGGGTGCGGACTGATGGGGCAGTGAAACCGAGGTTACCCCGTGAGTCAGTCCTAGAGCCTCTCATGTACGATTTTAGGGAAAAATCAGTTTTTTTGGATACGTTGATTTCTTAGGCGTGCCGCAAGAACACCACAGACACAGTGTAATCACCATGGGAAAATCTCAGAGTAAAACTGGGAGTTGTGAAAAATATGATACACCGGTGTATTGCCAGATGAGAAGTTTATCTATGTATTATCTTTTTACTCTTTTAATTCATTTTATAACTGTACTGTACATTTTTTATTGTTTTTATAACTGTTTTAAAGTGCCCCTATTATGCTATTTACTACAACACTTACCTACAACAGGTTTACGTGCATCAAAGGTAAAAAAAACTGTTGAATTTTCTCATAATAGATCCTGGCCAAATTTGCCCCTTGGCCTCTGTCGATCATTGCCTCCTAATCATCCCCATATACTGATTGGCTTCATCACTGTCTCCTCTCCACCAGTAAGCTGGTGTGTGGTGAGCGTTCTGGCGCAATATGGCTGCCGTCGCATCATCCAAGTGGATGCTGCACATTGGTGGTGGTTGAGGAGATTCCCCCCTTCTATGTAAAGCGCTTTGAGGTCTCAGAAAAAGCGCTATATAAATGTAACAAATTATAATATACATTTGCACATCACCACATTTTTCAAAGATTCTTAAACGGCTCGTCAGATGAATCAATCTCTCTAAATCCCTCCTTTCCACATGCTACTGGCCAGACAGCTCAGTCTGTTGTGATTGGTTTACTGCGTACAGCGCGCGTGTCTTAAACAAAAACACCCATTGCCATAACAACATCAGCTGTCCTGAGGCTTCCTACACCGTAAACTAAACACAGTAACGAACAATGACGTCGATTTTACCATATCAATCCGAACGCGAGTCCAATAATGAAACACTGGAAGAACTAGTTATTCAACCCGAACCTCCATCACAAGGACGACTCAAGCAGGACGTTTCTTAGTGATACACTGCATTAATAGACACAGTTATAGATAATCATGGCCCACAAACTGATTAGCATAGGTATTTAAAGGGTTAGTTCACCCAAAAATTTAAATTCTGTCAGTAATTACTCACCCTCATGTTGTTCCAAGTTCCAACCCCATAAGACCGTTCATCTTCGGAACACAAATTAAGATAGTTTTGATTAAATCTGAGAGCTGGCTCACTCCTCCATAGGCTTCTTAAGGGATTGGAACTTGCTGGCCCAGAAAATGTATTAAACACATCGTTAATATAGTCCAAGTGACTACAGTGGCTCAATCTTAAGTTTATAAAGCTACGAGAATACTTTTTGTGCGCAAAAAAAACAACAAAAAATAACGACTTTATTCCACTATTCATTTCCTTCTCTCTGGGCCTCGAGTAAGTTCACGTAGTATAACTGCGCAGCGCATCTGTGTTGTACGTCACACGCATCACACACATGACCAGCGTCGGCCAATAGTGAGCCTACGTGTGACGTACAACACAGACAAAAAACTCGAGGCCCAGAGAGAAGGAAATGAATAGTGGAATAAAGTCGTTATTTTTTTGTAAAGTTTTGGGTGGGCCTGTTGAAAAGTGGGGCCGTGCCTGAGCTACAGGACATCGTCTTTCAAAACATGACCTGTGCGAAAGAGAAAAAAAATGAATGCGTCATTGTACCCAGCACTTCTGAAAATGCACTTCCGAATGGGTCTCTGTCCCCAGCACATTTCAAACCAAATGGGCTTTATGCACAGCTGCATACTTCCTGAACTTCAGCCAGCTCTTTGTTTCCTGTCTGCCATTATTGGACAAACTGATTAATCCAGGTGTGTCTGATTATTGTTACTGAGGTCAGGCACACCTGGATTAATCAGTTTGTCCAATAATGGCAGACAGGAAACAAAGAGCTGGCTGAAGTTCAGGAAGTAGTGCAGCTGTGCATAAAGCTCATTGGCGCCCATGGGAGAATGGCAAGCCTTTTAGTTCGTGGACTAAAAAAAAATCAAACAGCCAGGTACGTGTCTTTGCACAGTATGTCACAGGAGACTTCAAACCAAATTGGCGCCCATGGGAGAATGGCAAGCCTTTTAGTTCGTGGACAAAAAAAAAATCAAACAGCCAGGTTCGTGTCTTTGCACAGTATGTCACAGGAGACTTCAATATGGCAATAATGGCAAAAAAGTGCTAGGTCGCCATCAATCAGAAGCTAGTCACAATGCTGCCGTTCGTGCTCTATACAGTACATATGCTCCCTGCCTGGTTTTCATAGATTAAAATAGCTTTTAAAATACGCCTACTGGCAATATTAAAGTGGTTTAAAACGTCTCCCCTTAAAACGCTATTGGTCTCCTATTTAAAAAGTTAAAGGAATATGAAAAACTAGTAAAACTAGCGCTTGGCCTAAAAAAAATTTTTTTTTCACTTTAATCCCTGTGCATTGAACTCCGAGATTTGAGAAGCTGTCGTCAGTGAAATAAAGGGAACACAGCAAAAGTTTAGGATTATACTGCTATGATATCATGGTAAAGATGAACTTTAACCACTGATTCTTCACATGCTCGTCCTTGGGCAGTGAAAATAAAACTGGCTTTACCGTCACATTGTAGAGCACAGCGTCTTCTCAACATGATGCTATCCAGCATCCACAGGGATCAGCTGTGGTGTTTGAAGGGTTTCAAGTTTTCCCTGGTGTCGGCAATATGCTAATGTTTTGTCTTGACGTCACAACTAAATGGCTTATGACTCGTTTGAAAAACGATTAGGCCTCAGAGGCCTCGTTTACACTGCAGGTCTTGATGCCCAATTCTGATTTGTTGGCTATATTCGTTTTTTTTTTTTTTTTGACCGTCCGTTTACACGTTCTTTCAATTGTGACCCATATCCGAATCATGTGTTTACACTAGCCATACTATCTGAAACATCGCGCATGCTTAAAGGGTTAAATTATCTTACACAGATGGACGAACGCAAAATATGTTTGATGCTAGCTCTGCGATATATGCGAAGTTCGCCAAACATCACCATGATTATGAGGCGGAGGAGGACGAAAAGTGCAATCATTGCAGCCTGTGCATTTGCTTCAGTTATTGTGTGCGAGAGAGATCTCAGGACTGGTAGGAGCATATTGTGGCGAGCTTTAACGAGAAGCAGTGGGTCCGAAATTTTAGGATGAGCAAGCCAACCTTTGATATGTTGTGTCAACGTTTGTCCACATTCCTCTCCTACTACGACACAACGTTTCGACAGGCCATCCGTCCCTTTACAGACGCGCATCGGGGTTGCTCTAGTCATTAAACCGCGGAGAAGTAGCCTAATGCCTCAGAAAATCCGATCTGCCTGTTTACATGACAGTCGCATTGGCACATATCCATATTTATTTCACATATGAATGAGGCCTGAAACCGATCTCGAAATATCTGAATGCATGCACTTTTTTCCTGTTTACACTGTCATAGAACACATCCGATCTGTGTCACATGAGCAAAAAATCTGAATTGGGTTACATTTCACTTGTAAACGAGGCCTTAGAGCTGTTACACACTACATGAAAGGTCATTTTCAAAAATCCATAATGGGGCACTTTAATTTTCCTTGCTTTTATTTTGTGATTATTTTAATTCCTTACTGTGTAAATTGCCAAAGTGTATGACGTGCTATATAAATAAAACTAGGCCTTGCCTAATGTTGCATCACAATAAATAAATAAAATGGATGTAATTGATTGTGAGAGTGAATAAAGAATATGCTGATGTACATGGACTCAAGTCGCTTTTTTGGAATTTATTAAATTCAATAGCATTCATGTAAAATATAAATAATAAAATAGTGTAAAATGGGCTATAATACTGTAAAATGAAATTGCGGTATGGACATCATACTGTAAAATTAAATTGCGGTAAGGGCATCTTACTGTAAAATTTAATTGCAGTAAGGGCATCATACTGTAAAATTAAATTGCGTTAAGGGCATCTTACTGTAAAATTAAATTGCGGTAAGGGCATCTTACTGTAAAATTAAATTGCGGTAAGGGCATCTTACCGTAAAACACATTTACAGGTAAGCTACTGTAAAGGGGAACTTACAGTAACTTACTGGCAATAGTGCTGCCAGCAGGCAGAGAGGCAGGCAGAGAGGGATCTCCACAGAGCAAGTGCAAGATGAGTTTCAAGGTTATGTCTCGTTTCTGATTGGTGTACATGGTGTGCAGGCTACGCTCAAAATCGTCTCCTGAAATGGAGCAGTTCCAACTTTGTCGGGACAATCTGGTCTAAGCCTATGTCTTATTATTTCCAGTTGCGTTTTCTGTTAACAGTTTGCTCGTCTACTAGCCAACATTAGTGTTGATGTAGTGTTTTCTGAAGCGTTTGTAAGCTCTCGCTTTTGTAAGGCTGTTCACCTCCCCGTGGGCAAATTAACCATGGTTTTGTGATCGATTACTGTGTGTATTAGGCCTACCATAGTTTCCCGACAAAACTCATGATTAAATGATACTACTTAGTATCCAAAATGTAGAAGAAAACAACAATAACAACATACCACTCTGAAACGTCCCGTGAAATCCGTGCTTGCAAAGTCGGTGCATGAAATCCGTTCCGGACGGTCCTCGTGTTTTGTTTGTTTACATTCTTAAGTCTGAATCAGGCTTGCATTGGTTTGAAATTGGCGCCATCCGACTTAGATAAAGTTGGTTTGACGTTGGACGTTCGATATCCGCAAATTTAGGGACCGTCTGTAAAGTTACACTCAACATTGGTAGACGCGTTTCTAACTTCAATAGCATTTGAAGAGAACGACTTACAGTCATAAAACCAACTGTAAAGTGTTCATCTAGGTGTCAGGTATGATGCACACTTTTAGATTTTTTGATGTTTATTCAAATCAAATGTAAACATTGCTATGTATTTCATGACTGTATGGGATCATATTCACAAAAAATATGCCATTATTTACCATAATTATGCATAATGCATGAATTTTGTGGGAGAACATTGTTTTGGTTGTGCGTCGGCTCTGCGTGACTGCAGATGAATATGGTTATGCTGCTGCTCATAAAACATTCACTGTAGGCTTAAGAGATTTAACCAGTTTAGATGGAAAGGATCTCAAGCTGACTCGCTGAAGACGTACTGTAGCTTTACCCATTAATAGACACGCTACTTCCTTGAGAATAAATTCCATCACAGCGCTAAAACAACCATAATGAAATGATCCTTCACAATAGATAATGCTTTACAATCAACTCTGGTAGAAAGCTATATCTGGCAATTTATCTGTTCGATAAAATACCTTACTCACCTGTTGAGTAATATAAACGCAATCTCTGCATCACTTTTACAACATTTCAAATCCCTCAGTTCTCGCCATTTATGTTGATTCTTGTTTTATTACGAGCTCTGTCGCATTCTCTGTTTGCCAGCAGACTCTCCTCTGTTCGTGTTATTTTGTAACACACGTGTGTGCGACTCCATGTCAAACTTCCTTGCTTGTTGTGAAACTAGCCTCTGCCACTCTCACACCAGACACACGGCAAAGTAGCCGGAGCATCTTTCCTCTATTTACGGATACGACGAGACACTCACGGGCGAGTGAAGCATGTGCGCAATTTCCCATGAAAACCATCCCGACGGGTCTAAAACATAAACACTTATAATAGGCTCACCATAATGAACCAAGACAAAAACACATTTTGGAAGAAGAATTGAATATGTATTTTCTTATTACATTTTTAAAAAAAAGTTACATAGTTTACCTTGCTGTTTAATATGTTAAGTTGCTCATGCTAAATTGCCTTAAATTACTTTTTTTTGTTAATGTCAACCTTTTGTACATTTGATAGTTTAATCAACTTTTAAAAATACAATGTGTAATTTGTTCAAATTCCTAGGTATCCAGAGAAATATCTTAGCCTCTTTAGCTTTAGACATGTCACTCAAAGTACTGTTAATAGTCAAACAAAGACGTGCTCCATGAGTAACAAACAAAGACTCCCTCACAGACACGTATAGCCCAAAAATAGCGAGATGCTAAAAAAGAAGGCACTGTTTAGGGTAGTCAGATTCCCCTCCGAGAAGATACTGTGTAACTTCTGTATGGTAACATGCTTTTTGTTTGAAAGGTGTGCCACTATGCAGGGTGCCTGATAGAAGACGTGGTATCCTTGTGCTAATTAGCAAACTAGGAAGCTCCCAAGTCTTGTTCATGAATGCTCTTTCTGCAAGCGCATCTTTCTCCAGGCGCAGTCAAGCGTGTACAATTATCCACCTGCTGCTCGCAGACGCCACTTTTTTTTTTGTCAGCAATCTCCTTTGCAACAAAGTTCTTTCTCCAAACATTTGTGGTTCATGCCCTCGCGGCTTCCTTAATCTAGGGTCTCGTTTGCTGAATAGACTGGAGCTTCATCATTATGCACTTTAGCTCTGTAATAAAGAGCGGCATTGTTCATTTCTGTGTCAATCTAACTTTTAAAAATACCGTTAAAGAAGAGCATTACATCATATGCACTATCAAACGCAAACATTAGCAAATAAATCAAACAATGCAATTATAAAATGCTTTTTTTGCGGAGAGCCATACACAGTTTCCCAACCCCCACAAAATAAGAAAAGGAATAGTCCCGTTCTACTGTTCCCTTTTAAATGAATTCAAACTCTTTCTTTGCCTTTCTCTCTAGTCCTGCCTGCTCTTTGAAACTCAAACCTTGTTGATGGCAACATAACAACCGCCTCCACGATGACCTTTGACCTCAGGCTCTGTGCACTTCCTGTGCCCACTCTCTGATGGGAGGGATCTGTCACTGCACCTGCGCTTGGGCAGGTGACAGAGGAATTCTGGGAGAAATGCAGTCTTAGAAACACAGCAGCTTCTCTCTGACACGAGGGTTAAAGCCATTGAGAGCAGCAAAGATTAGAGGCTCTTTGTACCCATCAGCGTTAAACAAATTAATCTATTGCTGCTCAGCTGACTGTAAAATCTCTAGATTTACTGTTTCAAGGCCTAAGCCACAGGGTCAACCCATGCTGCCTTTCCCACAATGTCTAAAACACATATTAGAAAGCCTTTACAAAGTTTTTGTCTGCTTTTTAGGAGTTAGTATATAAAAAGAGCTTATGTGTGTGGGTATTAAAAAAGGATTCATCTTTCCCCCGCCATATAAAAAAAAAAAAAAGGGTATACAATCAATCAATTAATTACATATAGATCTACAAAACAGTACTGTCCCATTTGGCATACTATATTAAAAGCTGCAGTGCTGTTTTACCAGGTATAGGGTAGAATAAAACTGTAGAACAAAAGTTATTACTTTTATATAGTTGATTATGCAGTAGTAGTTGATTCAGCGAATGGAGGTTTGTAAAAGTAGCAAGAGAGCAGTGTAAAGAGAAGCAGTGAGCGTTATGGTCCGGGTCAAATCGTGTCAACTCGAGTTAAGCACAGACGAGCGCACAGAAACTGACCCACGTGTCCTCTGAGCTCAGTCTTTTATTCAAAACTCTTTAAGAAGTCTTTATTAGTCTGTTAAAATGGAAATAAACGTTAAAATGGAAAAACTGTTGTTATTATTATAGTTATGCTATTATTATTATTTACATTTGATACATTTGGCGTGTCTAACGAATTAGGCTATATCTACATACAGTGCTGTCTTACATTGCATTAGATCACATTACAAGGAACTCAAACTTGTAATTAACCTACACTTTTTCCCCTTTATTTTATATTAAAAATGTCATCCATAATGCCATATTGAAAATGCCTGCCTGTGAAATGCACCGCACAACACATGTACAATAATGCAACAAAGCATTTAAAAAAAAAAATTTGAATAAAAAAGTGAAAAATAATGCGCCATCTCATTTTATAAACCAATGTATTATTTGTTATATTAATCTGTATATTAAGGGTAATTTCGGGACTCCGTGCCTTTTGTGTCCCCAGTAAAGATCATGATCTCACTGCCTTAAAATGTTGAACAATATCAGCCTGTATTAGTCATAAATAACACCATTTGAACTCTAAACATATTGAAGTTGATTAAAAATTTTTTTTTTAACTATTTCACAGCATTTTGAAACACCTCATGAAAATTTACTAGAGTATTAATAATGTAGTTCTTTTAAAAAGTAAACAAAAAGGACTTTTAGGCATTTGTATCTGTCCCTAACAGGGTGGACATTTTTGATCTTCCTTTTCATTTATTTTGTTTAATAAATGGTTACATTTATTTACTCAAGCTTGACCAGAATGTTTTAATTTACATCATCCTATCATGACTACACAGAAATTTATTTTAAAAACTGAGTTTGATTTTCTACATTTTATGATGGACAAAACTCACCGAATACCAGGAATGACCCTTAAAACAAATTAAACAACTTTTCTTTTTTAATCGGGAAATGTAACGGAGTTTCATCTTTATTCGTGCCATATTTTATATCTTCAAAAGGAACTGAGAAAGCAAATTTTTTTCTATTAAGCAATGCTGGACTCTTTCCCTCCAGAAGACCCGTAAAGCACTTTACACAACAGCAGCGGCACACCTCCTGATTTCCATGTCATTTATTTATATTTATTTGTATTAATTTACTAAATGTTTAATTTCTGTTGCTTTAGATGTTTTGTGAATTGCTTTTTAGTAGACTATCTCTGTTTACTGTATCTTGCTTGAAAATGTAATTTATTGCCTCTAACTTAAGTTTCTATTGCTGTTTTCTTAAGTGATTTTTAAGTGCGTATTCCCTGAGATTTTTGTAAAAAAAAAAGAAAAAAAAGCAGCGGCGCCTTTGCGTGACGTCACATGCGTGCGCCAAGATTCATCTATCAGTTACATAGATCAGTTAGGAAAGTCAGTCACCTGGCTTTCTAGTTGTATTTATTTTGTGTTTATGACACAGATGTCTGTCTTGAAATCTTTACCTGACTGATACTGATCCACTTTGTACTCGACGTCGGTTCCGTGTCACTCTAGTGTAAGTAAAGTTAGCTTCGGTCAGTTTGGTGTTTGTCGAAGTTCTGAAGAAATCTGTCAAAAACCTTAAAAACGGAGGAACAACCTCTGCTTCTTTTTTGTCCGTTTTGAGTAAATGTTGTATGTTTTATATGTAGTGTATATTGAATAAGTGTTTGTTTCGTTTCACCAATTTTGTTCACATTTCATTTGCTGTTATTAAATGGTATATATTGACATTATTGCTAAATTGTATGTACTGTAGGTGTGCATGTGTGTGTTCTTGTTTAACCTTCACTGAGAGGTCCAAATGTCCCCTCAAAGATGGTAAAAAGTGTACATTTTGACATTGTGGGGCCATTTGTTCATGTAAAAATGCAGAACGTTTTCTGTGATGGTAGGGTTAGCGTAGGGGGATCGAATATACAGTTTGTACAATATAAAAACCATTACGTCTATAGAGAGTCCACGTAAAGATATAAAAACAAGTTTGTATGTGTCTGTCCCAAGCCATGTAATTGGAAGGGATGGGGAAAGACATGGAGACCTTCTCCGGAAAAATCATCACCAAAAAATTCGCAGACAGTCTCTCGTCCATAGAATCACCAAGAGTCGGATATGAATGAAATGGTTAATGAATGAATGATTAACATTATAATCATGGGTATGCAAAGTATTGTTATTTTAGTTGTACGTCTAAACATCATCGTTACAGACTCAGACACGTCTGTGTAACATCCATGACCTTGTCTTCTAGGATGTCTCTGGGTTTCCTGAGGTTTGTTTTGAGTCAGGCCCTGAGCCGCAGTCCTCGTCGACCCATCAGCCTGGTCAACTTACCACTGGCAACCAAACCATCAACCCTCAGGCCAGCATGGTGTTGCCATATTGTCCCAGCCTGGCTAAGTATGTCCTTCTCCACAGACACAGAGAGTGGGGGCAAAGACATGACAGATATCCAGAAGGAGACTAAAAAGCTGGACCTGAAAGCACGAGTCACTTTTGGCAGCGTGGGTAGAAAGATTGGCCTGCGTCATATACAGTTACTGGGTGAGGATGGTGAGGAATTGGGTACAATGCACCGTGCCGAAGTGATACGACTGATGGACCAAACAGGGCTGAAGCTTGTTGCCATAAATGACAATTGTGATCCTCCATTATACAGACTGATGAAAGGGAAACAGATCCACGAAGAGCAGATGAAACTTAGAGACGCACAGAAAGCCAAGAAAGGTGCGTTTCATTCAGGAAATGCACATATTAAAGCTGCTATATTGTAATCGTACTTCTGTGAGATCCACAGTCATCTGCATAGTGTTTGCCTTTCGTGTTAAACCTAACCTTACACTGTTTTGGTCTACATGCAGGGCCCGTCCAATCAAAGGAGCTCAGTTTCTCCTCAGATATTTCCCTTCATGATTTAGACACTAAACTGCGGCAGGTCGTCAGCTGGCTGGAGAAGAAGAACCACGTCAGACTCACTATCAAAGCAAGAGCTGACAGTGGCACACCACTGGTATGGAAACAAAATAACTCGTGTTTGATTGGTTGTTTGAATGCACATTTCATTTCTGTGCTTGTGTTGTTTAAAGTGAATAATGTTCGCAGTTTTAAGTTAAAGAAATGTTCCAGGTTCAGAACAAGTTTTAGGATTAGTATTTTACCTGAGCTTTTAAATATAGAAATAACAGTAATATGCTTATGATGGATGTCTATGGGATTAAGTTTACCGGACTGGTTATTATATTTACATTTAGCAGCTGCTTTTATCCAAACTGACTAACAAATAAGGACCAGCGTGAGCAATTTATAAGAGCCAACAACTATACGTTTTGGCATCTTGTTCCACTACAGAATAACAGAGAGGGTTATGGAAGTAGAATAATGTCAAATGTTTTTGAAATAAAAAGCCTGTTGAATTGCACTACTTGAAAAAAAATAGTCATTGCATTAACCATGCTTGCATTTTAATGCATTGTATTTTTAGTGCTTACATTTTTATGGGCTGAAATTCAACATGGTTGAATATTTAAGCTGTGAATATTTCAATTAAAAACATTTCAAACACCTTTTCATTATTGAAAATTCAATAATCCATATTCACCTTTCATATTTCACTTCCAAAATATTCAAACTGTTTAAAAATACAACCAATAATATTCAACAGGCAATTTTCGGTCCATTTTATTTCGCTTTGCAAATTCGCTTCCACAAATTCAGTGGTTCAAATTCGACAGTAAATTCAACATTGACGTCCAGGAACTGCAGGAAAAGCAGTAGATTGCCGAGCATACTCTCCATCTGCTGTTAGTCGACCTCACCATCAGATGGTGCAAAAGCGCTTGTTGCTGACGAAGACATTCATTCATAAAATGAAAATGATTATCTGTGTCAGTATATGCGGAAAAGATGATAACACACAAAAGCTGTGTTTATGTTTCATTCAATAACTTCATTGTTACTTTCCCTGTGTATTCTACATGTCATCAGCTTTCTCTACCATGAACAGGATTATAATCGGTTTCCCTCAATACCTCATACTCAAGGATTTCCTTCCGTTGATAGTGATATGAAAGACCAATCTTGCACCTTATTAGGGAAGTAGGCTGTAGGCTATTATATAGGCTACAGGCAAGAAGATGGACTCAGAATATGAACTTAACGCGCAAAGTTTCATGCTGAGCGTTTCGTGATATAGGCTACTGGCATAAAATCAACACACACACACACACACACACACACACATATATATATATATATATATATATATATATATATATATATATATATATATATATATATATATATGTAGTATGCATACGTGTATTGCATTAGCTTAAACTGTCACAGCACTTGCATATTGTCCTCCTATTGTTAGTTTAACTGTAAATCGCTTTGGATAAAAGCTTCTGCTAAATGACTCAATGTAAAAATTGGCTTGATATTGGACATTAGCACATTTAGGGACCGTCTCTAAAGTTGCATACAACATTGGCATACACGTTTCTGACTTCAATAGCAAACTTTAATTTATTTGAATAAATATCAAAAATCCAAAGGGTGCGCATTATGCCTGACACTAAATTAACACTTTACAGTTGGTTTTATGACTGTAAGTCGTTCTATTCAAATGCTATCGGAGTTAGAAACGTGTATACCAAAGTCGTATACACTTTAGAGACGGTCCCTAAATGTGCGAATGTCCAACATCAAGCCATATGTATGCCAGTCTATCACTGGGAAACGCTCAGCATTAAGCTTTGCGCGTTATTCTGAGTCCATCTACTTGCCTGCGAGTTTGGTCTTTTACATCACTGTAGTCCATTAAGCTACGTTAAGCGTTGTATATGTCCAGCAGGGGAATCCTTAAGTATTGAGGGAAACCCTAATAGCCTGCATACAGCACATCGCCACAATATAAAGTTAAGGCAACTAAACAACCAAATATATGATATATGTCAACCTCAAAAATGTAACATTGGATCTGTATATCCGCATCGGGGAATAACATTATAATCTCGTTCACGGTAGAGAAAGATGCATGTAGGCTACACAGGAAAAGTAACCGTGAAGACACTGAATTTAACATAAAACAGCCGTCATAATAATCACAAATACACTTACATTGCTGTAAATGGGTTTTATGAATGAATGACTTGTTCTAACTGTTGCTGGTCTTCAACACGCGCTTTTGCACCTCCTGCTGGTGAGGTAGACTAACAGCAGATGGAGAGTATGCTCGGCAATCTACTGCTTTTCCTGCAGTTCCTGGACGTCAATGTAGAATTTACTGTCGAATTTGAACCACTGAATTTGTGGATGCGAATTTGCAAAGCGAAATAAAATGGACCGAAAATTGCCTGTTGAATATTATTGGTTGTATTTTTAAACAGTTTGAATATTTGGGAAGTGAAATATGAAAGGTGAATATGGATTATTGAATTTTTAATAATGAAAAGGTGTTTGAAATGTTTTTAATTGAAATATTCACAGCTTAAATATTCAACCATGTTGAATTTCAGCCCATAAAAATGTAAGCACTAAAAATACAATGCATTAAAATGCAAGCATGGTTAATGCAATGACTATTTTTTTTCAAGTAGTGCAATTCAACAGGCTTTTTATTTCAAAAACATTTGACATTATTCTACTTCCATAGAGGGTGAAGGTCCTGGAAAGTGTCTTTATACCTGCTGTGTTATTAGCCAAAATAAGAAGCTCATAGTTTCATATCGCTTATATTGAATCTTATATTAAAAAATGTGAGTTATTTGAGATGTGAGGCTACCATTCTGAACACTAGTTACTTCGTATAGTTAATTATTTAGTTATACTAGCATGTTGTGGGGCTGGGCGTTACTACTTTCTATTTTTTTTCTTTCTTTTTTCTATTTGGTTAAAAAAACAATTCAGTATTTATTTAAAAAAAAGTTATTTCAGATCCTTCCCTTTCGTTTTTAGTACATCGTTGTGTAAACGTACCCTAAAACTTAAGTAAAAATCACCAAATTAGAAATGAAAATAAATGAAAGCAGCAGCAGCTCACTCTGTCTCCTCCGCTATTTTTCAGATGCGCTCGTATCAAAAAACTGTATATCGACATAAGCGGTATTGCATCAATTTTAGTTATAGTTTATAAAATACATTAGGAATTGTGGCTAGAAATGTGTTTATTTTGTATGTATAGTTTTTCCCACTATGTTGTCTTACACCATAGAATTCCATTGTAATTGCATGATTTTTGCTTGATTTGAACACATCACAGATGTTGTCACTAGAGCTTGTATTGACCCTGGAACATTCCTTGAAAAGTAGGACACAGCCAGAGCTTAAATACTGGAAATATTGGGATTTGAAACAGTGATCCAAGTTTACACATGATTAGTTTATTTATACATAAATTCATTGTATACATTTAAATTACAAGCAACAAAAGTTACATTTGCTTCTACAAAAACACATTTTTTGAAAATGAAGACGGGTACAATTCGCTGGTACCTAGATTTCAGGATTTTCCTCAGTTGTATTTTTCTTTCTTTTTCTAAACAGGATAAAGTCTTAACTCAGATGGTGGAGAGGATATCAGTGCCCATTGGCTTTGTATCAAAACCCTCCGTGGTTCGTGGGGGTCGTGCCGCCATGTGTGTCCTTCGCCTTGCTTCTGCTAAAGAATTGCAGAAAAAGGAAGCAGAGACTTCGAACAAGAATTTAAAACCTGACTTTGAGACCCCAACATCTCCTGGTACCTCCTCTACAGAGGAGCCAAAAGACTTGAAGCAACAGTAAAAATCTATGCAACTTTCAATGCAAACGTATATTTACTTGGAGCAAGCCTCCAATAAAAATGTTGCTTTAGAAATTGTCCTGTGGGGTGATATTAAAACTGGAAATTGACTTCTGACCATTGGACTCTACAGTAAGAGGGGTTCTAAAAGGTGGACCACCGGATTTGCAGTGTTGTTGAACTCAGAATAAATGGATTTTGATTGGCTGACAACACTCTCAGATTTAATGGTCTCTAAATCAGAACTGTTTAAACTCTGGGAGCAGGTTTCTGGGATGTCTGCTTTTAGGATTGTAAAACTTTGAGAGCTGAATGATTGCAGCTGATCTATTAATTGAGGATTTGTAGTTGACTCGGACTGGCTAATGTGTGGCACTGAAGATTCATCTGAGTTTGAAGTTTTTGCTTGACGTTTCTTTTTGGGTTTGTGACCACTCAAACGGGATGCCAGGGAACGTTTTGGACGAGGCTTCAGCTGAAAGAGACAAAGAGGGCAGTTATTATCAACACATTTTGCTTCCCTAAATATCAACCACTCGGTTACAACCTAAAGACCAAGTCCTAACAAAAATGTTATGAGATCAATAAGTAGTTACCTGTTTCTTTTCAGGATCATGAACCACACCATGGCGCTGTAAACTTTGCTGTGGCAAAAAAGAAATAAAAATGTATTAGATTAAAATTAGCCATATTTTAAGAAAGTTCTCACGATACACTGATTTAGTCACAAATCCTAATTTTTTTACGTCCCAGATGTCCACATAAGACAACTGATATTGGCCAGCTTACTAATTTAATATGATTAAGTTAGGAAATATTAAGAAATAGGAGAAGACAATGAAATGGAGCAGGATACAGTGAAAAATAAGCAACAGTCTTAATGCACTTCATAACATGCAGTGAAGCCAGACACATCTTGACATGGCTGAGGAAGGCTGCCCTGTAATGACTCGGCTCATTCAACTGTAATATTACACTGTCGGGCGAATGGACTTTTTGTTCATAAATATTTTTTTATTATTGGTCACCCTTTATGTCTGTCTGTGGGTTTTGCAAATATTTAACCAATGAAAAGCATTAAAAAGAGCTAGTGACTAAACCTTGTAACTCCATTGGACCTTCAAACTGTCAGTCAAACCTCATAACTCCACCCGCCTCTATCATGAATGAAGTGCCGCACACAGTTTGGATCGTCATCTCTGCTTGATTGCAATGCAAGGATAAAAAAAAAAAATGGTTGTTTGAATGAGTACAGCATTTTCTGTACTCAAGAAACCTTCTGGTAGGTTTAGTTTAAGCCTTAATTTGGTTCTTGAGTGGCTCTAGTCTTCCTCCAGGAAATCATCTTATTATACTCTGGACTATTAGTCTGGCTTTTCACCAGACCAAACTCAATCTTTTAAGATTGAACATTAGTCTGGGGAGTCTGCTCTGTATTTTCGACTGCACAAGAGGCATGATCAACCGGCATAGTTCAAATGACTTTGTACGCAATTGGATAGTCCTTCAACCAATCAGACCAAGGGTGACGTACTTTGCAGCGAAAACTCCAGGCAGGAAACGTGTCAACAAACGTGTTGGTTTGGAGCATTGATCAGCGGTTTGCAGAAGCACCAATGGCATCCAGCGATTTTTGCAGGTTGTCCAAAAAAACATGAAAGTGAGTGGTATGTACACCCACTCCAGCGATTCGTTTGCTAAACTAAAGAAGCCATTAGGCATCGTTGAGAGGTTAAAAGGAATTGGATAGCGCCAATAGCGCCAGGTGGATAAGCCAGTTTGTGATTGGTCCCCGCAGATCTGTAACGGAAGCAGGATAGAAGAATGTACAGGTTTCCAGACTGAGCTGCAGGGCGAAATCAAATCGTCGGCAGATCGTCCCTGGGTTTACCCAGTCTACTGGACGATACCAAGTCTATGACTATTTAAAACCATAACAGAGAAATCAAATTTCTGTTCGGTTTAAAAGGTCATTTTAGTCTAGGACAAGGCTTAAACTCTGTCCGGGAAACCACCCCTGTGGCCCGGTTTCACAGACAGAGCTTAGATTAAGCCAGGATTAGGCCTAAGTTCAATTAAGACATTTAAGCAGCTTTTATAAACGTGTCTTAGAAAAAAAACTTTACTTTGTGCACCTTGAGACAAAACAATGGAACTGACATATTTTAAGATATATCAGTGCAAATTAAATTCAGTTAAAACAGCTCAAACATGCATTTTAGTCTGGGACTAGGCTTAAGCCTGGTCTATGAAACCGGGGGTAAACGTATAAATGCTAATGGTTTATGTCTGTAAGGAGCGGAGAAGTGTGTCTTATGGCGCTTTTCCATTACCAGCTCAACTCAGCTCGCTTTTCGCTCCGTTTTCCATTGCAGATAGTACCTCCACAAAAGTACCTGGTCGTCATAGCGACGCCGCAGGAAACTACCGTGACTTAATCTTCTACGTGAGACCTTTATTTTACTGTCTATGCGCGAGACACACCCGCTACCCACACACACAGGACAATGGAGGAAATCGAGTGTATGCTGTTTTTTGGATGTTTTTGTTTTTGCTGTTTTTTATTCAGGATACTCCGTCTGGCGCGTGCAATGATGACGCAGTGAATAGTGACGATACTCTCTGACCAATCAGCAGTCTGCCGTGTTTTCACGTCACATTTTAGTATCGCCTCAGCTCGCTCAGAACCTCGCCGGAGGTGGTACGAAAAAAAGTACCTGGAAGCGGGTACAGGTACAACTTTTACACAGTGGAAAACCAAACAAAGCCGAGTCGGGTCGAGCTGGTACTGTGTAGTGGAAAAGCGCCATTATACAGCCTTTGTCACATTTACACACACACATATATATATATATATATATATAATTCGCTGGTCAAAAACCTTGTAATGACACATGCAAATGTCTAACATATATAAAGCCACAATATTTACTTTGACAACACTGTGTTTAATTACTTTTTTTTAAAAGTGCTTTATCAGCATGATATAGAATGTTAAGTTCATGGGACCATAAAATATATTGATACGGTGAAACATTTTTAAGTTCTGTTGGGCCATTTCATTTTTGTAAGAAGCCTGAACAGATTTAACACTCTTTCAGTATTACTGAAAAACAGTGTTTTACGTTGTCATATAAAGTTCAATTCAAGCTCTTGTATAAAGTATAGGCCAAAAAAAAGTGTGACCTGCTGTATGAGGTTTTGCTGACAGTTTGAGGATCCGCTGGAGTTACGAAGTTTATTCACAAGTTCTTAGCATTTCCATTAGGGCTGTCACTTTTGTGAAAAAATCCTGTTCGATTTTTGAGACATAAGTGTTCATTGAATCGATTGTAAAATCGATTTTCCATGTCTAAAGACGTTTTCATTTTAAACGCCAAATATGGGCAAATCCACGGACAACTAACAGGCATTAGGACGAACGTAAAGAGGGCGCTCGAGACGCGCACACGTCAGCAAATATTCCTGATGATTTATTGGCGTGAAGTTTCGTGCACAATGACAAACAGGTGTGCAACATTCCGAAAAACAATAAGCCGAGTGGATTGCCATAACATCAGTGAAAAACATTACTGCAGGATTCTATAACGATTAGAAATGGCAAACAAATTTCACCTACATAGGTGATTGTAGACCGTAGCCCGAATCTGTATCTGTATGCATGAGACTGTCTGAATACCGGAAGAATTCACAGTTTTGTAGTAAAAAGAGACAGATTATGCAGAAGGATAATTTGCTGTTATGTGTGTGTGTCAGAGCCTGCAGTCGCTGTGTGACGCGTGTTCGCTGCGGGCGTATCGTGACGCGCTCCGAGAAAAGACCGTTAGAATCGATTCCCTATTTTCGTTTTCGAAACTTGTGTTGGTTGGTTTGATCGATTGCGAACGTAAAGTGACAGCCCTAATTTCCATAAGCGAAACAAATCCTTGGATTTTAGTTAGTGAGGCAGACGATAGGAAAGCACCGTTACCTTCATGGAAAAGGACTTGCTACAGCCAGGGTGAGTGCAGTTGAAGAAGCGCTGCTCTTCATGGAAGGACAGTATGTGGCTCTGCAAGTTGAAGGCAGTCGTGTACGAGCGGGAACATCCATCTCTGGGGCAGTGGAAGACCAGGCGCTCTTTCGAGTGAACATGCTGATGCTGCTTCAGGTACCAGCTATCCCTGAATGTTTTCTTACACTGATCACACTGTACCCGGACTGAACACACAAACACACACACCAAGTTATATATTTTCTAACTTTCTATGAGTTTGCATGCTATTGTTAGGCTATTAGGCTTACCTATATGAACTTTGTTGTGGTTTGTCATCTCTGTCCAGTTCTTTCCCACAAATGAGCAGCCGGCAGCCGTGCAAGAATAGCCTGGATCGGGATTTAACACATGAAAGGTCGGGTGATGCACATCCAAAGAGCCACAAAAAGCACCTTCACTTTGTTTTGATTCAAATATGCTAAGATTTTTACTTGTTACAACACTATCAAACCTGAGTTTCGACCTGTTCATCTCATAAAGCTACTGTCTATTGTGGATCAGGAGCAGTGTTGGGGAAAGTTACTTTTAAAAGTAATGCATTACAATATTGCGTTACTCCCCAAAAAAGTAACTAATAAGTAACTTTTTATGAAAAGTTACATTACTTTTGTGTTACTTTTTCCTCACCTGAGCTGGACTTGCTATAAAGAAAAAAAGGGAAATGAATAAGCCTCAGGCTGAAGGAAATGAATATTTATGCCAATACAATAGAAGGCGCAGCTCAAACAAACCTTTCAATAAACCATCCATTCTGGATTAAAGAATAATAGGATACATGAGAAGGAAGTTCAACACTTTTTTTTTTCTAAATCTAATCTAGAGTAATTTTTGCTCTAGTCAGCAGCAAAGACATTGGCTAATAAAGTAAGATTAAACACAAAGTATATTTGTGTATATTTAATATAGTTAATTTTAAAAGTTTTGCGTAAAATTCTAAGATTGCATTTTACTGTTTTTATTCATTTTGAGGAATACTGAATGTTTTCATGCAAGTGAGATGAGCATGTTCACATTTAGTCTAGAACTGAAAATAACCATCACGTTTACACACACAACACCACCTTACTTTATTTCTCTCAACATGGGGACAAGAGAGCTGCCAGTCAATAAATGTGAAAAAGTAACTAGCGTTACTTATTTGAAAAAGTAACTTAGAGATATTTTGTTGTAAATTGAAAAAGTAATGCGTTACTTTACTAGTTACTTGTAATGACTTAACCCCAACACTGATCAGGAGACTGTACACTTATTTTGCAATGTAGAAATAAGCTATTTCCTCTGAACCAACGATTCTTTAGTCACTATAGATTAAAAAACTAGAAGAATAACTAACAAAGTCCAGTAAAAAGTGAACTTATTTGTGATAAAAACCACGAAAGCAGTGCATTTATGATTACTAAAATAAATTCAAATAATATGATAAATACCAGTCCAGTTTGCAATATCAAGCGGCAAAATTAACTGTATTTGTAGAACTAAAATAAGTGGAAGTGAATGACACCGGAAGCCTCGCACATTAAAGTTAAATACAGCCTGCTCTTACTTTAAAAGTGGATAACCTATCACACGATTTTTGGACTACGTTAATGTTTTTTTCTGGAGAGGCCAGGGTATTCTTCAAAAATTCACCTCGCGTTCAAATGAAAAGAAAGTCATACAAATTTGGAAATAACCAATAAACTATTCCTTTATGAACAACAGAACAAGCAGAGAACATACCATTGTGTACCTTCTCATGGCGCTTCAGTTTCCCACGCTGTGAAAAACGTCTCCCGCAGCCTTCATGCGAACACCTGATGATCAGAGCCAATGAAGAATACACACAACATCAGTCAGACACACCTCCGTTCTAATTCAAGTTTTATATTATGTTAGTTTACTGAGAAAGACTTCAATTAATGACCAAAAAAACAAGGAGACATTAGACAAACCAGTGGAAAAAGTCTTACAAGAACGGTAGCAGCTGTGTGTGTGTACACTCATGGGTTTTCAGCTGGTTATTCTTCTTGAATGCTTTGCCACATCCTTCAAATGTACACTAAAAAAGACGTTTTTTTTATAACTATTTAAACAACACAAATTCACATAAATAACATTTACCCGCACAGCACAAAGGGTTAGTTCACCCAAATATAAAAATTTCGTTCATCTCCGGAACACAGATATCTGTCCCTCCATTGACAGCTACGCAACTACCACTTTGACGCTTCAAAAAGTTCATAAAGAGATAAAACTAATCCATATGAATTGAGCGGTTTAGTCCACATTTTCTGAAGAAACTTGATTGCTTTATATGATGAACAGATTTAAAATTAGGCTTTTATTCACGTAAACTTTCAACTCACACATCAGTTGTGGTAAACAGAAGCTTAAAGATGTTCGCTTGACCTGCGAGAACCAATGAGGTTAATTCTCGTGTTACGCATCACATTTAAGCTTCAGCAAGAACCAATGAGGTTTGTTCTCGTGCATCAAGCCAGTTCGGTTGAGCTTCGGTCTGTTTGCTGATCAACGTTTAAATGTGAATAAAAGCCTAAATTCAATCTGTTCATCATATAAATCATATAAAGCGATCGAGTCTCTTCAGAAAATTTGGACTAAACCGCTCAATTCATATGGATTAGTTTTACGATCTCTTTATGAACGACACGAGGGTGAGTAATTAATGACAGAATTTTCATTTTTGGGTGAACTATCCCTTTAACATTAGTGGTATTATGATACACTACAGTGAAGGTAATATCATAAAATAATGGTACTGAATGATTTATACACAATGATATAATATTTATATGGCAGTGCTCAATAAAAGTCTGAGAGACTGGGGCCAGAACTGTCACATGCTACTTTACACTATCTTAAATGTGTGCATTGTTTTGCATTGTATGCCACTGTTTTCCAGCAAAAGTGTTTAAATATAACTCAATATAGCCATCACCAAGTAACATTTAAAAAGTGTTATTTCAAGCCAACAACATAAATTCAAAACTAATTTTTTTAGATTTACACAGATTTACTTTGACTTACTATGTACTGTTTTGTCTCGTGTCTGTGAATACGTGAAATGTGTTTCTTCAGGTTGGTGTTTGTGGTGAATCCTTCAGTGCATCCGTCCTCCGTGCATCTGTTAACAGACACTGCACGAGTAAATGACAGCTTGCCATCCTATTAGACTTAATCGAAAGAAAAGTCACTTACATGTAAGGTCTGTCTCCGGTATGTGTCAGTGTGTGACGAGCCAGGTGATATTTCGTGCAGAAAGATTTGCTGCAAGCGTTATATTCGCACTTAAATGGCCTCTGCGAAAGAAAATGTATCGTTCAAAATCACATTAAAGTCGTGTTGACAAATCGACTGAACACGTGCCATATCGTTTAAATTGATATACATTAATTCAATTGAAACCAGCTTTCTGAATGTGCCTTACACGTGCAAACACTTACTATATGAGAACGTTTCCGTTTTATTTATATGGGTTTATATCACACAATCCTCAGTCACGTGTTGGCCCTGCATTACTTACCTCCCCTGTATGTTTGCAGAGATGCGCTTCTAGCTTCCATACTCTGTTGTATGACGCTTTACAGTCAGGAAAGGAACAAATAAATATTGCGCTGGGTTGAACATTATTTTCATTCGTTGTCATTTTTTCGGCTATGAGCTACCATGTGTGCGCCTTCATTTTGATCGTCAACGAAACTTCTGACGTCACAACCAACGTCAACACTACCACGATCCACCCAGTATGGAACGCCAGTGAGGCCAAAAGCATAGACCAGTGCATAACACACGAGTGGTTGCTATTATGGACCGCGGTTTGTGCCAAAAGAAGGGGGTTAGTGCTAGAGGGGCATACCTAAAGTGGTTTGCAGAACTTTGCACACTGGACGAGAAGCACCACATCTTTAAAATAAGAAAACATTTCTGATTCCTGCATTTTAATGCATTATAATTGCCCCAAATCATTGTTAATGTACATAACTTCATCCTAGTCTGTTTTGTTTTTAAATAAAAAATGTCTATTTAATGTTATAAACAAGTCTATTTATAAATGTCAAAAATGTTTTAAATTAATCCAATAAAAATATTTATTAATTTAAATAAATGTATTATGAATGATTCAATGATATAGATAAAAAATATTTTAAACATTTAACATTTTAGTCACTGATTGCCACCTTCTGGCATAACCATGCAATAGAAACAATCTTTATTTGAAGCGTAACACTAGGCTACTATAGTTACAAAGGCAATTTACTAATTTGATCGCTGCCACAACATCAGTGTTTACATCCAAACTATAAACTTTTATTCCAATACATTTGTTATTATTTGATGTTTGCAACATAGAAATAGAAATACGGTGCAGTTGAAAACACTGTTTGTGAAGCTGTTACAAACATATAGCTTACATGACCGCTGCTCTTTCTGGGTCAGCGGCAGTGCGAAAGCAGGTTTCCAGTGAGCTCATAATTTCAAGTCAAGTCAAGTCAAGTCATTTTCATTTATATAGCGCTTTTAACAATGTAGATTGTTCCAAAGTGGCTTTACATTGATAATAGGAAATTAAATGTTCAAAGGTTTTGACAAAGCAGAATCATTGTAATTTAGGACTAAGTTTGCGTGTGCATTTGAATTGAGATTGTGATCTTTTAATGATTCATCATACATACATATGGACCTATAGCCTATTTATTTTGTATGTCATATTTCAGGCTCAGGCCCGGCCAGCCCACACACATATAAAACTTCAGTGAAGTTATTCGATTTTTGATTCTTGTTTCTTATCCCCCTTGAAGGTTTGTATAAATTAACCTTTCACTTTCACACGTAAGTTTAAAATATTCTAGCTAACCCCCCAGTATGAGTTTTTTAAAGGTGACAGTTATTTTAGAACGTATCACCTTATTATTTTCATGGTGACGCGACATACTTGTTACATGACACACCGAAGCCATCATAGCGCTGTATGACAGATATCAAGCGTAGCATCAGTTCTGGCAGGTCACGTTAGACAAGCTCGCATCAGCTGACTCTCCCCGTCTACCTATAGTAATACAACGGCCATTACATCATCCATACATAAGCTCCTTCAGTATTATCAACAGCTATCGCGTTTCTCAGGAGCTGATTACCCTCCTCCATCCCCAGCTCCTCCTCTCATCCAGTCAGGATTTGGATGCTCATCTGAATGCTCATTCTCACAGTTTAAGAGTTTTGGTTATGAGCCATTCCTCCTAAGTGAATTAGGCCTGGGATTGTGCATAATTTTACTCATTCCCACAGATTTTGTGCTTGCACCCAAAGTGCGCGCACATAAAGCTGCCTCTCAGTAATAAATTGAGTTCTTTTTCATTACTTATTACGCTTAAACAGTCGAATGCACACAAAATAATGTCAAAATGCTGGTCTTGGTGAGTATTCACGTAAACTCGGTCAGTTATGTTTTAAGTGAACGTAAACAGTTGAGAAATAAAAACGCATGTGTAACTGTATAATGGATCCGTTCATCAGGTCTTAAAGTGACAGCAGCTTTATATACCTGCTGCCAAATTATAAAAAAAAAAAAAAAAATCTATATGGCAGTTTTCCCCCATGGTATCGATCTGGAAGCCAGAGGAAGCCCTCGCACAGAAAGCCCACAAGTGACAGCAGTGTTGCCAGATGTACGATAATTATCGTATTTGTACGATAATTTTGACCTCTGTACGATGTACGATCAATAATGAAAAAAATCCCATAATGTACGATAATTTCAGAGTTTTCAGTCGTTCGTCCAAACACACATCCTACCACCTCTCTCTCTGACCCCGAATCATTTCGCAGGCTCGCCTGCCACGCAAGCACACACACACACACACACAGGGACCACACGGTGTCGCCCGCACGTCAACACTACACTACAGTTTTGCACTACATTTTTTTTTACACTACACTACAATTTTAATTATGGTCTAGTTCAAAATGTGCACTGTCGGCATATCTTTTGCACTTTGGCAAAAAAAAGTTAAGTAGCCAGACTTCCTCCAGTTAGTGTGAGCGTATTACACAGCTTGTTTAAATTGGCTGTAAAATTATTTGGAAAATAAAATTGTTGGAAACAGGCTATATTTTATGAGTTTGGATCGTGTACGATAATTTTTTTTAAAAAACGATAATTTTGAGGTTTTGGTACGATACTTTGACATTTCTAATCTGGCAACACTGAGTGAGAGTCATAAAGTCATAAGCAGATTTTTTTTGGTGACTCAAATGGATCATTGAGTCACCAGTAGGGCCACTTTGGAGCCACCAGTCAGACAGAGTCCCTGCTCTTTTAAATCTCTCAGATGACAAGATGGAGTCGGCACACTGGAAGGAATGCATCGTTTTGCATTGTCGTCCACCTGTGTTCTAGAGCAGGGCTGCCCAGTTCTGTTCCTGGAGATCTACCTTCCTGCAAAGTTCAGTTCCAACTCTGATCAAACACAACTGAAACAGCTAATTGAGATCTTCAGGAGCACTTGATAATTATAGACAGGTGTGTGGGAGCAGGGTTGAAGCTGAACTTTGCAGGTTTGCAGTTTTTAAAGTTTATTCAACTATTTAACATGAAAAAAGTTGAGAAAAGTTGAGATAACTCAAACACGTAAGTTGAGAAAACTCAAAAATGTCCTGCAGCTGGTTGCCTTAAACTTTTAAGTTTTCTCAACTTACGTGTTTGAGTTTTTTACAGTGCAGGGGACTGCATGGGTGGTCTCTACAGAGACAAACATATCAGCGCTCACTCTTCTGAATGTCCAAAATCCTCAGGATGTTTGAGGATGAAGCCTCCATTCCTCAGGTATCACCCCCTAACACGAAAGCAAGTCTGTATCATTGTTCAGATGACTGTACAATGCATTGAGCTGGTCCTCTCTTTCTCTGTAAACTTTTAAACTGGGTGATTTGTGTGAATTATCTAGTTCAGTCACGAAACTCTTGACGGAACAAGCTGATAGGTCCTTTACTAGTAATCTGCTAGCAATTACATAACTAACAACACAGCCCCAAGCTGATTGGCCTCTGCTGATTCTGCAGCCAATGAGCTTGCTTGCTCAACATTTAAATATTCAGGTTCAATGTTCTCTATAAGCTGGTCCAGCAGATGTCCTGTCCTTAGAAACCCTCCACCTCCCCCAGCTCCACCTGTCACCTGGGATTTATGCCTATTCATCCAGCAGCAGCATATCTGACATGCTCACATCAGCGTGTATGTGTATATATTAGCAGTAGCAAGTCCATACTGCTAGCAGCAGCGTAGCAGAAGACCAAAGCCCGCAAAGACCAAATAGCCTACATTGACATTGTCATTTGCATTAGTATGCAAAAACTATTCAGAAGGTTGCCATGATTGGAAATCTTGAAAAATTCTTGAAAGTCTTGTGTACTAGATGTAAACATGTGTTATGTGAAACAGAAAATAAATGAAACAAGTAAAAAATAATAAGGTTAATAAGGTGTTTGTACACGTATGGCCACAACTGTTCAGACATATATGATATCTCTGTACTTTTACTCTGCACACTGACAATAATTTTGAATTTATTTTAACTTGACATGAAGCACATGGATGTGAAATAACGTAGTTGGTATTAGGAGGTCATTAGTGTACTAATCTTCGGTCTGCACAGTAAGGGTAAGATTTGTTGAGATATAGTGATTCTCAAGGCATGGAAGCATAATGCAATATTTGTCTTTTGCTACCATGTCTTCCTCTAACTAAGATGGCATCTAAATTGTGCCCAACAGGTCTCCATCATTAACACCACCACCACTAGAGAATTTGGGTGGTGTTACTGGAGAGGGGGTTCTGTGAGGCACCGTGAATGTGCAACTGAAGAGGAGTCCCTCGTCCTTCTGCTTGGACCACAGGGGCTGGGATAATCACATTAGTGGAAGATGGGAAGTAGACAGTGGCGTGAAAGCCGGGAGAGCAATGGCACGACTAATCCCGTTACTGCTGAGAGAGAAAAGAGCGACGCTGGCTCTCTGCGGAGGCTGAGAAAAACCCTACTTTCCCAGGAGTGAGTTCACCTGTATGGTAACACACAGAAGTTGGTCTTTTGATGCCTATTACAAGAAGACAATTGGCACTTGGCACGTACCACTGCTTTTTTCTTCTTTTCTTAACACCATCTCGCAACATCCCACCCTCCCCGTCTCCCCACAGTTAGGCGCCATTACATATTGTCAATGTATAAACAAAACATAACTAAACAGAGGACAGGCATTCCATGAGACCCTCTCTGACTCCCCGCTGGTGAAGACGTCCCACTACAGTAGGAGCTGCTGTGTGTGAATCGGATAGAGAGGGGGCAGTGCTTCCAAAAACATAGGACTAGCTTTATCTGAGATTTGTTCCTGCACCCGAGTTCAACCTTAATGCAAACTTAATACAAGAACAGGACAATAGGATGTGCTCTATGAAACCGATGCCCTGCTGAATTCACTGGCAGATGGCCACAATCAAGGACAGTCCTAGATTGACAAGGCGTTTCATGGGGCGGATGGGAGGACATGTCCCGCATCCCCACGTTTTTCTTCAAGAGAAGTGCACAGAAGCAAGATTCCTTGCACTCCCTGGCAACGGTGGGAAAACAAAACGTCAGATCTGATCCGTCAAGTCTTTAAGCTCTCTTCTTCTGTCTGTCTCTCTCTTGTCTTTCTGGATTGTACTGTTGTATTGGTATAGGGATTAAGCTTAAGTGGTAAAATAGTGATTTAATGAACTTTGCATGGCAGCATGCTGCACTTCAACCACGATCGCAAATAAGCAGGGCCAGTGGGAGATCGCTATGGGAACTTTTCTGAGCCATATGGAAACAGGGGCAAAGGCTTTTGAGGCTATGGATTTTTAATTCAACTAAAAACAATTTCAAATACTTGAAAACAACAGTCCCGAGTGTGAGAAAGAATGTTCTCAGGGAAAAAAACAGACAGCTCACCAGGTGCTCTGTGTGTGTGATGCAGACAGTAAACAAAACAATGTAAGAAAGGGATGCATCCGCTCGCCAGACTGCTTTTCACTTTGCCATGTATTATGTTGTGCTAACCTTTCATCACAATAATGCTCAGCTTTAAATCAATTATACTGCGGATGACCGCATCATCCAATCTAAATCGTTAGATTTAGAGTCGCTTGTTTCAGTTTGTATAATTTAATTCTCCTCTGATGATCAGGATTAAAAGACATTCTTTTAAGGCATTTAATGAACAAATACTTTATTCTTTTGTTAATGCGAGAAAGGACAAATAAATCCAATTTGAACAGTTGACAGGTAAAATCTGTGCTTGCAAAAAGTGAAACTTTATTGAAAGACATTCATAAAATGTCATTCCATCATATCCAGATGTACGACACCAAAAGTAAGTGAAGTATGTTACATTTCTGGAATTTTGTAAAAAATGAGCACTAATGCCACTATTGTGATTTGTTAACTTATCCCATTCATGAGGCCTAATGCACCCGACAGTGGGATTGAATCATTAAAAGATTGTAATCCCCCACCATTGTGTTCAAACAATGCTGCGTTTTAGGTTTCAAAACAGCATGTTCTTCAATAAGGAATATCCAGAATGCCTTTCCTGACCTCTTCTTGAGTCATTTTAATTATATATTTAGTCCTTAACTGAGTGAAAGGCACAATATGTAATTTTCGCCGCTCGAGGTCGCTTATTCAAAACTAAGACGTACCTTGATGACGGCGTGAATGAGCGTGGAATCATGGGAGTTGTTGTTTTCACCTCCACAGCCGATAGAAAAGTAACCCGACGGGACTCAGGCAGAAATCATATTCATGGATGAGCTAATGTATTACAGTTTTATTAACGTTACTGTAGTATGAAGCAGGTTGAGCCGAGAGTCGTGGAGTAAAACGAGGCAGCTGGAGCGAATGCTAATGTCTCGATTCCAACTGAGCTTTTATTATGCTTATGATGCAGTCGACTGTTTCCACTCTTTCCGTTAGCGCAGCGCTGTTTTACATGGTTAAAACAATCATACTAAATACATTTCAGTGTGTTGAAAGTTGTTATAGCGTTACTATAATCTATAATCTACTAATCTAGATCAATATTACAATATCATAGTATTAAAAACTGGACTTGTGTTGCAAAATGACATACAATTCATGTCATAACCGTGTTGAGCTATCAAAACAATGAATAGTTTTCTGTCGATAAAAGTATCCAAACAGTTTCTCACTTGTCTAATAAAACACATAATATATTAAAGTATCTTTGGTGTTTCCATGGTTGTGCGGAAATTGAGGGTAACCCGGGTATGACGTCCCTGACAGACGACGCAAGGCATGGTCCGTAACACTGGTTACAATTGCTGATTTATCTGGATTTAAACTTTGTTGGAAACATTTGGTATAATGTTAGTGCACACGTCAACAAAATATATATAACATTTTTTCTAGTGGTTTTTGGATATTTTAATTAAAAAATCTTACACATTTTCCTTGTAGTGAACTGAGGCAGAGTGAAAAATGAAGCCAGCCGAAATAGTGAAGAGATGTTTGATTCCTAGAACAAATTTTTAAAACTTTAAAATATGGATATACCTCTCAGGATCACCTATCACCATGCCAATCACCTCTGCGCACAACGTTTCCCATAATCCTCCCTGGCCATCACCTGCACACTCAATCAACACACCTGTCTGCCATCATCCTCATCTACCGCTCTACATAAGCCAGCACCACATGCACAGAGACGGTCTGGTCTATGACTAGGACTCCATCAAACATTGTATGGATTGCTTACCTGTGTATAGTTTCTTTGTCTCCGCTACCTCCTGGTATTATCTCCTGTCTCCAGTTCTTCCAATGGTAACCTCCAAAGACCTGTAAAAGAAAGTGTAAGACTGTCATTTAATCTATTCAGCTGCAATCATCTTTAAGTGTGTGTGTGGTGCATAGACTGTAAAACGACCAGTCGATGAATTGCAGTTTAAGTCACTTCCGTGTTGGATTCAAGAAGGTTGCTGCTTGGTGTGCTGCAACTCACCTGGACTGTTTGCAATATCTTCCTCTGCTCTTATCTCTGCAAAAGCCTTTACTCACCATGTGCACATTTGTTCATCAATAAACCACATTTGTGTTTCACCGTATATCTATGAGTCTGCGTTTTCCTGACAGAAGACCAGACCCTAACGGATAAACAACAACCATGAGCTACATTCCGTCCGATCCAGCCCATAGACTGTAAAAGAAATGGACACAGCGACCCCATTGGATTCAACGGAGAAAAGTGAAGTCAATTAGAAGCACTCACTTCCTGATGGCTGAGCATACTGCGCAGACTCACACTGAGCTTGACGATGTAGATGTGACGTGAGCAACCCGTCTGTCTTCTAGTAGCTGTGCCAAGAGAAATCTGAATCATTCCCTTCCGAAACTTGCAGAGAGTAGGAGGTCTCCATGAGCTAGGAGCAGGAGCAACTTTTGCTAAGTATTCTGATTAATTATTTGGTCATTTTGCCTCCACGTCCCCCCGATTGGCGCAAGCTTCTCCTCCTGTCCATACGGTAATTTCTCTACTGTGCGACAGAGAGTCGTGGTTATGACGCAATCGTTAGCCTATTTTTACAAAAACGGCTTCTACGGGGCCATAACGTAATATACAAGGTAATGGAGCCTTTTATACATGTTCGTGTTTCTTTAGAAATAAATAATGGACAAATGGAGTCTTTAAACGCCTCAGATGTAAAGTTATTCGCTCTCAAAGTGACGCCAAAATGAATGGGAGTCAATGGAATGCTAACAGCAGGTGATGGTCCGCTAATCAATGGCGGCCCCCGGGGAAGCTTCAGTTTCCGGCTGATGGATTACCCCCTTGATCCAGCCACTCTGCTTCTCTCCATAACCCAAGATGGCCGCCCGATTGAGTTCTATGTTGGAGTTCCTTCAGCTCGCCCACCAGGTACCATGGAACGATGAGACAATGAAAACGGTCTTCTGGAGTGGTTTGGATGACCTGCTGTTTCTACAAGTACCAGCAAGTGCTACCACAGGTACTCTAGCTCAATACATCCAATCCAATCCAATCCAATCCACCTTTATTTATAAAGCACCTTAAAAACAACACTGTTGACCAAAGTGCTGAACACAGTCTATAAATGAACAATAACATACAACAGAGGCGCAAAAAAAACAAACAAAAAAAAACATAGATTACGTGCTGTGGTTTGTCCTTCACTGTTGGCGAGGTTGTTGAAGACACCAGTCTCACTCAGTCGCTGTCTCCCCAATCCACTCCAGCCCTCCTGGTACCAGCGTTTATGTTGTGTTTTTTCCCATCAAGCTTGTTCCAGACCTAGAGTTCAGAATCAATCCCGTTACTGCCCATTAAATTTAGTCTCAGTCCTTGATTCCGTACGAGAGTTTTCCCCGCCGAGAATCCACTCCAGAGTGAAATCGCCAAATCCACTCCAGAGAGTGAAACCCCTGAATCCGCTCCAGTGAGGGAAATTCCAGAGCTCAACTCGGAGAGCAATTCCACTGTCCATTATGGCTCTAACCTTTATGTGAGTCTGGGCCACACACAGCTCCACACCAGTCCAGTGATGGCTCCAGCCCATGAACCCGCTCAAGAGTCCGCTCCGGTTCACAACCCCATAGCTCCTCCCAAGAAAACGTTTTGGGCGGGAACCATTGTGGCCGAGCCTAGCTTTCGGGTCAAAGCCACGGAGGCCGATCCTGCCTGGGCCCCTGCCCTATTCACCTGCCACAGCTCCTGAATACCCTCCATTTCATCCTAGCTGGATTCTGTTGTGCGCGAAGTCGTGCCTTCCGGAGGGGGGAGTACTGTCAGGATCACCTATCCCCAATGCTTTTTATTTTTATTTAATTTTTTATTTGATTAGTTTATTTGACAGGGACCATGCACAGTTCAAGCCCTGTACCAGAGTTAGCTATACAGCTAATTTACATCTGTGGTCCTTGGGCAAGGAAGATAAAAAGACAATATAGACAAAATAGACAATACAAACAATACTATCAAAACAGATAAAAACTTAACAACAAACAACATGTGACAAGCATATCAGTTATCACATCAATTATCACATAGTTGATTCGCCTTCAGCCAAGTCTTTAAGGACATTTTAAAACTGCTGAGACTTTGCACAATCTCTAATGTGAAGTGGGATGAAGTTCCACTTTTCTACTACAGAAAATGAAAAAGCTGATTGACCAAATTTAGTCTTCCTAAATTGAGTGTAACAGTCACCTCTTACAGAAGCCCTGGTGACCCTTACATTATCTCTGCAAAATGACACGCATTGCTTGAGTGGGGGTGGTGCAAGATCATGGGTCAATTTATACATCAGGCACATGTCTGCAAAACAGAGAAAACTGTCAAAGGTTAATAGGTTGAATTTTTTTTATGATGGTGCAGTGGTGGTAGTTTCTTGGTTTTTTTGTCAAGAACTTTCACAGCTTGTTTGTAAAGGGTACGTAAAGGTTTTAGCGTAGTCCCACCCGCCTGGGACCAGCTTGTAGAACAGTAAGATAAATGTGAAAAGATCATTGAATGCAAAAACAGTTTAGCTGTGGCTATTGGTAACTGGTGTCTTATATGTCTAAAATTAGCTAAACTAGCTCTTACACAATTGGAGATCTTTTTTATATGTTTTTTAAAACTTAGAATCAATAATTATGCCCAGATACTTGAAATGATCAACAATATGTATCACCTCTCCCATAATACAGATATCGGGCTGATGTTGTGTAACACTCCTCTTGATAGAGAAATACATGCCCACTGTTTTGCTAACATTAAGAGTAAGACAACTGAGAGTTCACCAGTCTTATACTTTGGTTAGAACTGCAGTAAGTTTTGCTGCAGCTTGTTCTCTAGTTTTTGCATGGGTATATAGATAACTGTATCGTCTGCGTACATTTGGATGTGGACTTCTGGGCAAATCAATGGCAGATCATTAATATATAAGCTAAATAAAATTGGTCAAATAGATCCCCGAGGGACTCCAGTAGTGCAGTTAGCAAAGGAGGAGCATCTATAATTAATCCTGGTGGACTGCTTTCTAGAATCTAAATAAGACTCCATCCATGTCAGAGCATTGGGAGAGAAATTAATCTTTGACAGTTTGGATAACAGAACATTATGATTCACTGTATCAAACGCCTTCTTAAAATCGAGGAAAACAGCCCCAACAACCCCTCCATTGTCAAGGCTGGATTTTATTTGCTCAATAAAATAACAAGTAGCTGTTTCTGTGGCATGATGTTTCCTGAATCCAAACTGCATGGGGTGCAGTGGAAAATGGCCTTGATTTAAATAGGCTAGCAACTGGTCACAGACTATTCTTTCCATTACTTTGGAAACAACAGGGAGGATACTAATAGGTCTATAGTTGGTTATATTAGTTGCATCTCCGGCTTTAAAAATAGGGGTTATTACAGCTAATTTCCAGGCATTGGGGGAAAAAAAACTTTGTTTAATGGACAGATTTACCAGATGAGCAATTGGAGTACAAAGGATACTTTTATACTTCTTCAGAAATGCACAATCACAAGTAAAAACATCTTTAGCCTTAGAGTTCTTAAACTTGCCTAAGATTTTAGTTATGGAAGATTCTGGCTCTTCAGAAATGCTAAACAGTGGAAGATTATCATTTGATGGTGTAATGACCTTCCCTCTTAGACCAAAGCCTTGTGCCAAATCTTGAACTGAATCTATAAAATAACTATTAAACATAGAAGAAATTTGATCTTTGTCATTAGTTAAGGTTCCATGTACTTGTAATTCAAACTCTTTATCTCTTTTTTTGGTGTTCTTTAAAGCTCTATTTATGTTTTCCCAAGTTTTCCTACTGTTCCCTTTAGAATAATTTATAATATCGATAAAAAACTTTGCTTTTGCCTTTCTCAATTCAATTCGAATTTATTTGTATAGCGCTTTTTTCGCGATATTGTTTCAAAGCAGCTTTACAGAAAGTGCATTTCAGAAATGTACATAGAAAAATACAGTTCGTTAATCATGTATTAATTTAGGGCATAACATATCGCCAGCGTTGAGTCGTCTCTTCACGGGCGTCGAGTCGTCTCTTCACGGGTGTTGGGGCATCTGAAGTTCCCATGAAAGGCTGGATACAAACTGGAGCTGACGAACACTAGCGTCCCGAGATAACAACAGAAAAGCAGATGGGAAATAATTAACATAGCTGCTGTTCATAATATTAATGCATTCGATCTGATTCAAATGTAGTATAAAGGTAAGTATTATGTGAATGCTTGACTAAAGAGATGCGTCTTTAATCTAGTTTTAAACTGGGACAGCGAGTCTGAGCCTCGAACAATATCAGGAAGGCCATTCCAGAGTTTAGGAGCTAAATCTGAAAACGCCCTACCTCCTTTAGTGGACTTCGATATCCTAGGAATGACCAGAAGCCTCGAATTTAGTGATCTTAAAGGAACACTCCACCGTTTTTTGAAATAGGGCTTATTCACCTTCTTTCCTACATTTAGATAGGTGGGCAAATGCATTTTTGTCTCAGTGCATGCATTGTTTTAGTTTGACAGGGTCGGCGCTAGCTTAGCTTAGCACAATGAATGGAATCCTTTGTTGCCAGCTAGCATGTCCTGAGTAAAAGTGATATAAAAAATAAAAAACCCCACCTAATTACTTCTTGTGGCCTGCGTATTCACAACAAGTACAAATAGCGATGCAGATTAACACTAGGCGATTTCCTATGCAGATTTTGACTTGGGACTATATTAGGGGGAAGCACAGGCGAAGCACTGCTACTTGGGTGCAGAGATATCACGCCCAAGTAGCAGTGCTTCGCCTGTGCTTCCCCCTAATATAGTCCTTAATATATAAGTCAATATCTGCCTAGGAAATCGCCTAGTGTTAATCTGCATCACTATTTGTACTTGTTGTGAATACGCAGGCCACAAGAAGTAATTAGGAAGGTTTTTTTTTTTTTTTATATCACTTTTATTCAGGACATGCTAGCTGGCAACAAAGGATTCCATTCATTGTGCTAAGCTAAGCTCACGCCGACCCTGTCAAACTAAAACAATGCATGCACTGAGACAAAAATGCATTTGCCCACCTATCTAAATGTGGGAAAGAAGGTGAATAAGCCCTATTTAAAAAAACGGTGGAGTGTTCCTTTAAAGAGTGCGATGGATTGTAGGGCGATAGAAGTTCCGTTAAATACCCAGGAGCTAAACCATTTAGGGCTTTATAGGTCAGTAGTGATACTTTGTAATTGATACGGAACTTAATAGGTAACCAGTGTAGAGATGATAGAATTGATGTTATATGATTAATTTACAATTCATTTACAACTTTATTACATAACTGTTGAAAGGTTCTCCTATGATGGGCTAACCCTGACTTAATTGCAGTTTTTAGTGCATGATCCCTCTGCTTCATTAGAATCCATACTTGTTCATTAAGCCAGGGCAGATTTAGCTTTTTTCTAGAGTGTGTAACACTTTTACAGAACTCATTTTTAACGCTATTAACCTTGGTCATTAAGCTCCTAGAAGCAACCTCTAAGTCCTCTGTGGACAAGATCTCACTCCAAGTTAGTTGATTCAACTGGTTTTCAAATTCATTGATAAACCTCTTCTTCTTTCATTAAGAAAGTATAAATCTGGAGGTCCACAGCAAGTCCACAGCTTGTTATTGGCCTTGGAGATTTAACATTTTAATCCTCAAAAAACAATTGACTTTGGCATTAATGAGAAGAGAAAGTCATATTCTGCTTAGATGTCACATTTATTGTTTGAAAGCACATTTGAATTCATTTGTTAATCAAAAAATAGTTTATTTAACAGCAACAAAAAAAGCATGTAATTTGTCTATTTAAATCTCTGCAGAGAGAGAGAGAGAGAGAGAGAGAGAGAGAGAGAGAGATTCACACAGCTTTTCCCACACAAACATTTTGTGGTACAAGCTGAGGTACAAGAGAAAAACACAGAAAAAGTAATATATAATAAACATAAATAACATTAGCAGATCATTCATTTGAAATAAAACTGAAATAATAAATATAGAAAATACTGCAGCAACACTGTTGCAGATCATGTTAGGTTCTTACAAGACCTTGATTGCTAATAGTTTAATTTAGAAATTCTGAATAATTTACATTTTCTGTACAAATGGTAGCAAATGTGAACCAAAAGTATTTTCAGATCAACACTAAGTATCTCCTTCCTGTAACTCTCGGACATTAGGCTGGTTTGAGTACATGATAGATAGTTTTAGCTTCATTCAAAGCTTCCCTCTATATTGCATAGCATTCTTTAAGAAACTGACATCATTCTTAACTCTTTCCCCACCAGGTTTTTTTTTTTTTAAGAAAAGCTGCCAGTCAGCGCCGGGATTTTTGCAAATTTTTTCACAAAATGTTCATGGCCTCCAGCATATTTTGTTGTATAAATATCTAAACAAAAAGCTGAGAAAATCATCTGGATCGGATTCAGAACAATGATCAAAACAATGACCGAGTCCATCAACACCCCCAAAGCTTCACGGCCCTGTACCTCGTCCTGGGTCGACATTTCTCTCCGTAACGTTGATTTATATGCTGTTTAATGTTTGAAGATCGCTTTATCTTACATGTGCGTAAGCAATGCTTCTACCGCTTGTTTCTGCTTCTTCTTCATCTGTGTTTTGATACATATATTTTGTACTCTATCAGAAAATGTGTAATATAACGGCGAAAAACATGGATTGCCGGAAAATTCCGTCATTGGCAAGGAAGCGTCATGTCATAAACGATGGAAAATTCAGTCACTGGCGGGGAAAGAGTTAATAATCAACTATATGTGGGTGTCTAAAGGTGAACGTACTTATTTACAAGGAAGGTCTCTGTTCTACCATTGTGTGTGTGGCTGACTATAATCAGTCAGACCATTCATTCTCATCGAGTTCTGAGTCGTCTTCTGAGTCGCTGTACTCCACGGCTATGCGGCGAGAGAGGATCGTGGCCACGTCATTCCCCACCGGCTCTCTGTTAGCCTGCTGTTCCTGTTGCTCCTGTACTTTCTTTAGTTGGATACCTGAACACACACACACACACACACACACACACACACACACACACACAAAACATGTACAGTAGCCTATACAGTACACCGGGCCAACCTGTTTTGTGCATAGCATTGACACACTCTTAAAATCTTATATAGTAGCTGCTGAGTTTGGACTAAACAAAAAAAGCATTAGAAATGACTTAAATTAATCATATGACTCCACATAGACATTTACATCCAAGCTACAATATTAATCAAATTTGGTTAATCCAAATTCCAATTATGTACTGTATCATGTGCCTTTGTGAATGTGCACTTGTTTTGTATTTTATTAAAAAATTGCAAATAATATATGATATAAAAGACACATGCGCTTAAAAAGAGAACACTTTCATGACTGTTTCTTAACACTTAAGTACACTTTTATAATGTCAAATTAAAGGTTTTAAATTCAAGTAATTAAATAATATTTTGTCATACTTTAAAGAAGTACTTATTTTGATGTGTTGACTAATATACTAAAGCACACGTAAAGTACTTGATTATAATTGTAATGGTAGTGTGATATTCCATATTCCATTTAAAGATAATATATTTCAAAAACTTCATAATTCATTAATTAATGTGTCATTTAAAAATGTATATATAGAAATTACGTTAAAAAGTATATTTTAGTTTACCATAAATGCTTGTCAGTACGTTCAGTAGTACACTTTAATCATATTTAAAAGACTATAGAAATAATTATGAATTGACATATAAAGATGTACTTAAGTTTAGTCAAAAAACACTCTAAAGATCAGCTCATTTAATTGCAATTAAGTGTACAAAAACATTACATTCAGTTTAAACTAAAGTATATTATTCACTTAAAGGGATGGTTCGGAGTAAAATCAACTTAGGGTCCTTTGCACCATGACCTCGAGCCAAACACCCCCCAGAAGCTTTTCCCCATGGTCGAACATTATTAAAGTTTGCTTATTTAGAGAGATCAGGCGGATGGCTTAGTGCAGGCGCTAATGGATCCTATGATGTATCTCGTAAATTACCCCACTAATAATGCCCAGAATGTTACCAAACTTCTACAGTAGTACAAACAGGTTCTGTACTCATAAAACGAGGCATTGGAAAGTTTGTAAGTACATCAGGAGTTTATTTAAATAGATCTTGCCTGACGGCTAATGCTACCGCTAAAAGCACGTAAAAGTCCTGGCAGAAAGCGATGCATAAGGATGTAGTGTAACGACAAATTATAATTTTTTCTGAAGTGTTGACAACTTAGTGTTAACTAATAATTGTTGCAAACTGGTACTACCAACAAAATATTAGTGCATTCCTGGAACTGGGCGTCGTTACACTACATCCTTATGCATCGCTTTCTGCCAGGACTTTTACGAGCTTTTCCCAAATCACCGAAGTGACGTCGACGTCCGGGTTAGCGGTAGCATTAGCCATCAGGCAAGTGTTATTTAAATAAACTCCTGATGTACTTACAAACTTTCCAATGCCTTGCAATAAACCATTCGGCTGATTTCTCTAAATAAGCTCTAACTTTAATAATGTTCGACCAAGGGGAAAAAGGCTTCTGGGGGGTGTTTGGCTCGAGGTCATGATGCAAAGGACCCTAGGTTGATTTTACTCTGAACTATCCCTTTAAGCATCCTATATTGTACTTGTTTTTCACAAGTGTACTGTATACAGTACTGTAGTCATGTTAATGTACAGTTGTCCTGTTGATGTGTATTAATATGCAGAAAGCACTGGACTTACCCATGCGTATTGCTGAGAGTAGGTCACTGCGAGCGTCTGTGATGGGCTTCAGACAGCGTCTCCGTCCCTCTCCGACTGCAGCGGGATGAGGTGGAGGCGCTGGAGGAGGAGGAGGACCTGAAACCGCTCCGGGAGGAGGGACAGGTGGAAGAGGACACCGTAGGGATGAAGTGATTGGTCCAGGATGAGGAGTAGCTGGAGGTGAGGCGAACGCCGTCTGTGCAGAGGGAATGAGGAGAGCCACTGGAGGAGGCGGCGGGCCTGAACTGGCATAGTACTCCATCATCCTACAACAGAGACAGAGAGAAGGTGAGAAATATAGTATTTGGAAACCTCTCCACGTAACCTCTACATGGACCAGCATACATGGTCATCGGATAGAGGCTTTTGACTATTAGCATAAAAGTCTGGTCCACTTTGTAGCTTTTTCCAGTGCTCACTGTATCATTCCAGTAAACCTTGTAAATGGTTGAACAACGGGTGTGTTCACACTTGGTGTTAGTGCAGTTCACTTGAAAAAGTGTGAACGCTGCCATCTGGATCCTGGTGCACCAAACAAGAGGACCGAGACGCTGAAAAGATGAGTCACGCTCCGCTTTCAAACGTCAAAGACATGCAAACCAACCAAAAACAGGACATGATGTCACAAGGTGCGACCCGTCATAGCTGGCGATGTTGCTCATCACAGTTCAGTTCAGGCATCAGAACCGTGTCTCCTCACAGCAGATCTGTGTGTGTGTGACGGAGGGATTCCTGACGCTGTTTTGACTCCTTTACACATTTTATGATCTCTTCACGAGTTCTCAGCTGGTCAAAATACCATTATATGTAGTTACGCACATACAACAAGCGCATTTAGCCCAGAGCACAGCATTGTTTTGGATGTTCGGTAAGTTCTGTCACGAAATATACTAAATAAAAGCCGACCAATCAGGTTGTGAACATATCCCTCCCTATGCCTTTAGATTCGGTGTTAAAATGCCAATGTGAACACTAAGCGGACCAGGACTAAATGTTGTTGTTTTTTGTTGGTCCGAACCAAACGAACCGAATTACAAGTGTGAACACACCTTTAGTTTACAGACCAAATTGTAAATCTTGTTCCAGATTCATTTCGAGATCTGAAACGGGCAATCTGAGCCTGCTCTAACACTTCATGAACAGTATGCAATATTCATCACACGGTTAGTGAATGAGTTGTGGGTAGTCCTCGGGAATGCTTGTCAAAAGCCCATTTCACACTGGACACGCAAGCAAGATTTTTTTCGACTCCCATGTTATAAAGTTAGAGCAGCATTCACATCCCTTGTACTTTTAAAAAGTTACTTATTACGTAAATGATTTTAAAAGAGTTTAAAGAATATACTTCAGTGCTAACTAAATGTAATGTTTTCGGACAAATAACTGCATGTCAATTGCAATTAAATGAAAATGTGTGAGAGTTTAAATGCAATTAGCTGAACTTTAGAGTGCTCTTTTGACTCATTTAACCCTTGTGCGTCCTTATGGACATTTTTGTCTTTTTCAGGTTAGTTTTTTTGATAATTTTGTTGATGCCAACTGCATACATTTTGACACAAGTGTTTTTTTGTGTGTTTTTTTTTTTATTGGAATTTTTCTATTTCACCCCTATTTCCTTTATTAAATCTATTTTACACTAGTAACATAAAAGAGTTACACCCAGGACCGTTAGGACAAAAATGTCCCAATTGAAACCCATTAAAACTGCAATTTTTAATCCCAGTGCCATTTAACTATAACATTATGCAGTCTTTGTTAATAGACTTTCATTCTGTTGGCAAGGCCTCAAAATTTAAAACTGTACTATATTTTTTTTACCAGATGGTGCAATTTTCTCAGGTTTGGCCTATAAAGCAAATACCCACTTTATTCCTGTTTTATGCTTCTACATATGGAGCCAGTTGGATAAATTATATAGCTATAGTTGTGTGTGTGTGTAGGTATGTATGTCAGAGTGTGGTTTGTATGTGTGTGATAAAAAAAATTGTGTGTACGGTGTATATAAGTACAGTTTTTTTAAAATATACTTGTAAGATCTGAAGTACACTACAAGTGCACCTTCAATACAATTAAGTGCACTTCCAAAATGCACCATAAAAGCATATAAGCACTGTTTTGTTTTTTTATTGAAGAAAAAACTGCAACAGAAAATTTTGCACTAGAAATAGTTGTAGACTAAAGTTGTAGACTATATTTATCATATTAGCTACACTAAACAGCATGTTATATGGCTTAACATGGTTATATGGTGTGTACGGGAGGCGGGACAGTATCGCATCACAGCAGACTATACTGGCAATTGTAAATGAAAGCATGTGACGGGTCAGTGTGCAATGGGTGCCTGATGCTTCGCCTCTGCGTACGCGTACAGTGTGAGACTAGACCAGCATTAATAGCATGGACATTTCTGACAAAATTCAGAAACAGAGAAACTACAATATCTTGTTTATTTAAAATAGCCGAGTCATGCATTTTTGCTATTACCCATAGTCTGTTGGTGGAAGCGTGCCGGTTCCATTGACTCCATTTTCCCGGGGCAGGAACTGTGGAGGAGCTGGATGTAAAGCCACTCTGTAACCTCCATCAGCAGCCACAGTTACCCCTGCAGGCCCTCCGATGCTGTGGTACTCGTGCTCCACCCCTCCATTAGCACTCCATGATGCTGTCTCCACGGGATGAGCTCGCGCTGGAGCGTGGCATGCTGGGACTGGGTAGTCGGAGTTGTTTGGATGTGGTCTGTTGAAAAGAAGATTCATGCAAATCATGCAATAATGATTTCTGAGGAACCGAATCAGAAGAAATCTAGTTTGCTTCATTAAAAGAATTACTAAGTACTTTATACAAATATACACTTCACCGGTCAAACGTTTGGAATAATTCAAATGTAAAAAGTGCCACGCCATCGTTCAGAAATCATTCTAATATACTTATTTGGTGCTCAATTATTAATAATGGTTCTTAAATTTATCAATGTTGGAAACTTAATATTTTTGTGGAAACTATGATAGATGTATTTACTGTCACTTTTGATCAATTTAATGTGTCCTTGCTGAATAAAAGTATTCATTATTATTCAAATTATTTTTTAAATCGTATTTACCCCAAACCTCTATTTGATAGTGTATCATTGTTTCCACAAAAAAAAAAAAAATATATATATATATATATATTAAGCAGTAAAAATCATCATATTAGAATGATTTCTGAAGGATCATGTGACACTGAAGACTGGAGTAATGATGCTGAAAATTCAGCTTTGATCACAGGAAAAAAAATTACCTTTTAAAATATTCACATAGAAAAGTTATTTTAAATGTTTATAATATTTCACAATATTACTGTTTTTACTGTGTTTTTGATTAAATAAATGCAGCCTTGGTGAGCACAAGAAACTTCTTTCAAAAACTTGTGAAAGCAAATACCTGCACACAGGTTAAATGAAAAATGTAATATATAAATCATTTATCCATGCAAATAATATATATTATTTGCATGGATAAATCATTTATAATAACCACTGCAATATTCCCAAAAAAGAATTGTTCATTTTGATTTCATTATGCCAGTAAATTCTTGTATTGTATCCTTCTGCATATCATGCCGGTGTGTATTTTAATGTTTTAATGTTTGCATTGCATTGTCCCATTCACTTATTATATTACTAAGTACATCACTGTAACCATTATTATTATTTGAGTGATGAGTTGAAAATATATTTGTAGCAATGTGATTAATATGGCATAGATACGGCTGAAAATATCAGACCTGTACTCTGGAGACAGCGAGTCCTCAGACGATACACCCCTGCGAAGTGGATGATGATGATGACGATGGTCTGGCCGTAGCTCTTTATCAAAAGCCATCATGTTCCATTCCTGTCTGCGGTTATGAGCCTTACGAACCTTCTTCACCTCACGAGGCAACGTCCCATCAACACCCCGCTTCTGCTCCTGTGCCAGAAGATGTAAATGATCTGAGCTTTTAGCTTGTAAAAACTTGTTAATTCTGAGCAATATCATTTTCCTCTGGGAGAGTATCCCGTTTTCACTCAAAGGAACTGTGTGTGAATAGGTCAAATAAGCCAAACTCATTCTGCTGCAAACCCAACTACATTTGCAAAAACATTACCAGAGACATTATAGACATTCAAAACATTCACAGGAGTGATTATTTTACCCTATGTTTCCTCTTCTCTTTTCTCTTGTCTTCTGTGTCTTGAAGCATTTTCTCCTTCCACAAGTCAAAGAAATATGAGGGGTCTGTGTAGAACTTAATTCCATCAATATGGTCATCCCTGGATCAAACAAACAAACAAACAAACAAACACAACTCATTTATATACAATAAGCATCTTAAAGGGTTAGTTGTCCTTAGTTAGTCCCTCCACTGACAGCTACACAACTACCACTTTGATGCTTCAAAAGGAGATCGTAAAACTAATCCATATGAATTGGGCGGTTTAGTTCAAATTTTCTGAAGAGACTCGATCACTTTATATGATGAACAGATTTAATTTAGGCTTTTATTCACATTTAAACATTCATCAACTCATTGGATTTATACCGTACAAACTGTATATTCTGTCCCCTTATACAAACCCTAGCCCTAAACCTACACATCACACACACACACACACACACACACTAACCGACCCCTAAACCTACACATCACACACACACACACACACACACACACACACTAACCGACCCCTAAACCTACACATCACACACACACACACACACACACACACACACACACACACACACACACACACACTAACCGACCCCTAAACCTACACATCACACACACACACACACACACTAACCGACCCCTAAACCTACACATCACACACACACACACACACACTAACCGACCCCTAAACCTACACATCACACACACACACACACACACTAACCGACCCCTAAACCTACACATCACACACACACACACACACACACACACACACACACACACACACTAACCGACCCCTAAACCTACACATCACACACACACACACACACACACACACACACACACACACACTAACCGACCCCTAAACCTACACATCACACACACACACACACACACACACACTAACCGACCCCTAAACCTACACATCACACACACACACACACACACACACTAACCGACCCCTAAACCTACACATCACACACACACACACACACACTAACCGACCCCTAAACCTACACATCACACACACACACACACACACACACACACACACACACACACACACACACACACACACACACACACACACACACTAACCGACCCCTAAACCTACACATCACACACACACACACACACACACACACACTAACTGACCCGGCGACCCCTAAACCTACACATCACACACACACACACACACACTAACCGACCCCTAAACCTACACATCACACACACACACACACACACACACACACACACACACACACACACACACACACACACACACACACACACACACACACACACACACACACACACACACACACACACACACACTAACCGACCCCTAAACCTACACATCACACACACACACACACACACACACACACACACTAACTGACCCGGCGACCCCTAAACCTACACATCACACACACACACACACACTAACCGACCCCTAAACCTACACATCACACACACACACACACACACACACACACACACACACACACACACACTAACCGACCCCTAAACCTACACATCACACACACACACACACACACACACACTAACCGACTCCTAAACCTACACATCACACACACACACACACACACACTAACCGACCCCTAAACCTACACATCACACACATACACACACACACACTAACTGACCCGGCGACCCCTAAACCTACACATCACACACACACACACACACACACACACACACACACACACACACACACACACACACACACACACACACACACACACACACACACACACACACACACACACTAACCGACCCCTAAACCTACACATCACACACACACACACACACACACACTAACCGACCCGGCGACCCCTAAACCTACACATCACACACACACACACACACACACTAGCCGACCCCTAAACCTACACATCACACACACACACACACACACACACACACTAGCCGACCCCTAAACCTACACATCACACACACACACACACACTAACCGACCCGGCGACCCCTAAACCTACACATCACACACACACACACACACACACACACACACACACACACACACACACACACACACACACACACACACACACACACACACACACACACACACACACACACACACACACACACACACACACACACACACCTGTAGGCAGACAGTATGTTCAGAGGTGGAGGTTTGTCGCTGGTGTTGTACATCTCTGTGATGGGGTTTGGAGTGCTGCTCTTTGTCACCGCCTGCTGGTCTTGAACAGTACAGCTCCTGAAGGCTTTACGCATGTTAATGTCCTGAAGTGACACTGTGCAGAAAAAAGGAAACAGAGAGATTATTACACAAAGTACATCAGTTGTCTCTAGGCAAACAATATCTGCTCCCCACAGAATTTACAAAGTTATATACATACCCTATATTATCTATGAAATATTTTTTGATGTTATTGTAGTGCCATTTAACACATTTACCATCAATTTTACAGATTTTCAACAAAAAAAAAGGATAGCGAAAAAATGGTTAAAAATAAACTGATAATCAACAGATTATGCCTGGCCATGCCCATTATTCATGTATGATGCTATTAATATTTCACTGGTACTGGTTTAATACTATCGTTGGGTTAACCTTACTTTGAAATTTTAAGCAATGTAACTTGCATGTCGTTGCTTACCACAGAGAGTCATTTTTATTCTAATTAAATGAGAAACATAGTTAACATGATTAAAGTTGCATGAAATGTAAGTTGAGAGAGTCCTTTTTTCCCTCTATTATGACATGGGAAAATGTAGGATGGGAATTGATTTGACTGGATGGTGGTGGTTTGCTATTGGTGGATCTCATGTGAGTGACAGGTTGCCCCGCCCTCACATCAGTAAACACAACATGATAATAATAATGATGTGCACGGATAAATCTTTTATAATAAATACTGCGATATTTTATTTAAAAGAATTGTCATTTTAATTTCATGGTGACATTAAAATACACCCAAGAAAGGGGATCCACGGGTCATTCTGAACCGCATATCCTGTTAAAAAAAGCATCCCGCCCCCCCTCTGGTCAAGTGTATGTAATCCTTGACCTTTGACCTTTGACTGACCTTCCTCCACACTAGAGTCCAACTCAGTGACCTTGATTGCAAGACGGTCTATGCGGTCCTGTAGAGAATTAGCACGCAGGTAGAATGTGTTGGCTTCATTAAAGAGCTCACCGAACACGTCCTCGGCATGTTTACCTGTTGAAGACGAGAAAAACAGACAGAACATCGGAGATGAGCTTTGAAAGAGTCCTTTAGAGAATGCAGAAAACATCAGCAATGATGCAAGCTGAGGCTAAGCTATGCGCTCAAGGGCACAACTTTTATTTACAATCTTCAACATTACAGTATGTCCACTCCTATATAATTATGGTGCATAATCGAATATACTGGAGAACGGCAACACATAAATATTCACTCCAAATCAAATGACGTGCGTCTCATTCCACACATGCACACAAACACATATCACATGCTCAGCCACATAAAGATGCACACATACACACACACACACACACACACACACACACACACACACACACACTCACACACACACAGGAAATTGCAGGCAACATGAATTCACCAATTCAGGATCTCTGACCCCACAGAACATACACACACTCGGCGTCCACATCTGTCGATCTCTCTCTGCACTTGATGGGATTAAGCTTTAGAGCATTTGCTGGGAGCCAGCGAGCAAAAAGCATTGTTATCTCATCTCATTCCGTCTATTGATTTATAGTGTTTGTATAACACAGAACTACTTGCATATAGATTCAAATATATTATGATTTTAACCAGAACGCTCAACTGTGTTCTCAGAACAAGGCTGTCTTGAATAAATGTCAGGCTGCATATGTATTTATTTATTTATTTATAAATGTATACAATTAATTATTTATACTACTTTTTAAAAAACTTCTCAAATTAGTGTCAATGCAGAACATTGTGACTTTATGTTATTGTTTTTATGCAGTATTGGTAGAAATGTTTAATTGTTTTTTTGTTTGTTTTTTTGCTTTGTTTGTTTTTTGTTGTTGTTTTTTTTAAAGTTTTGTTTAGTTTAGTTTAGTTTAGTTTAGTTTAGTTTAGTTTTGTTTTGTTTTGTTTTGCTTGTTTTGTTTTGTTTTGTTTTGCTGTCCAGCTGTTTGTGTAAATTGTCAAATGATTATTGAAAAGAAAACATATTGCTATCAGAAAATAAGCATACATATTACATGATGGTATTGTAAACAACTTAAAAAATCTAAATCTATTTCAGCCCATCTGACACGATCGAGTGGGTCTTACTGAGGCTGCTGAGTTGGCGTATGATGGCAGAGAGCGTGTTGTTGGTCACACACTCCAGCTCATTGCTGATGGTCTCAGGTAAAGCTCCTCTGCACAGATGCCTTGGCTCGATGTTTCTCCTGACCAGCGGCATGGCTTCACCTCACCACACACACACACACACACACAAACACACACACACACCAACAAACCTCAGCACCTGGAAGTACACAAACACAGTCAGTTAGACCAAATATCCTCATACATCATTCACGATGTCACATAATGAAGACTTAAAAGAACACGCCGACTTTTTGGGACTTTAGCTTATTCACCGTATCCCCCAGAGTTAGATTAGTCCATACGTACCCTTCTCATCTCTGTGCGTGCCGTAACTCTGTCTGACGCACCCACCGCTAGCCTAGCTTAGCACAAAGACTGGAGGTAAACGGCTCCAGCTAGCATACTGCTCCAAATAAGTGAGCAGTATGAGAATAAGTCTCATGTGACCTTGTTATTTGTACACGCTGTGACTATACAAATCACAACATGTAAATAGGAAAATGTTGGCGTTATTTTGTCACTTATTGGGAGCAGTATGCTAGCTGGAGCCGTTTACCTCCAGTCTTTGTGCTAAGCTAGGCTAGCGGTGGGTGCGTCAGACAGAGTTACGGCACGCACAGAGATGAGAAGGGTATGTATGGACTTGTCTAACTCTGGGGGATACGGTGAATAAAGCTAAAGTCCCAAAAAGTCGGCGTGTTTCTTTAAATATGAACCTGACAGATTGAAAGTGCCATTAATAATCCAATTTAATATAATTTATGTAATATAAGGTAATGACCACTACAGCTGTCAAGAGGACACCACAGAGAAAAGTCCAAATTCACGCACACACACACACACACACACACACACACACACAAAAACGAAGTACACCGTATAGTTTTACAAAGAATACTACTTGTGGAAATAATATACTTTAAAAAAAGGCTTAAATGAAAATTGAATGTAATGTTTTTGGGCACTTGATTGCATGTTAATAAATGTAATGATGACATTTAAAACACTACAGTTAAATTATAATCAAGAACTTTACATGATTAGCTTAGTATGTTAATCAGCACATGCAAATAACAGTACAAACATGACAAACAAATATTAAAACATTGGTAAAACTTTTAATTTGACATTATTACAAAGTGCACTTTTTAAAACTGTACTCAAGTTTGGTAAACAGTCATGAAAGTGTACTGTTAATTTACCTTTTATTTAATTAATATAATTTTATTTGCAAGAACAATAAAAAAAAATACTTTTAAGATTTAAAGTACACTACAAGCGCACATTTAAAACAATTAAGTGCACTTATTTTTCATAATCATGAATATATACAGTATATATTATATAAACACCTCACCAGGTAATTTCAAAGCTTGCATGTGTAATGTTAGTTTCATTCTGTGGCCTACTATCCACACACAAGTAAGGTAACTGTGTGTCACCAGAAGATTATACAGGGGATTAAGTTATTAGATGCGCACGCGCACACACACACACACACACACACACACACACACACACACACACACACACACACACACACACACACACACACACACACACACACACACACACACACACACACACACACACACACTGCTCTCTGGATTACACCCGCTGTCACATTAACTCCCAATGACACATTTGAGAGAGAACACAGCAAAAGATTTGACACATTTGTTACTTTTTAATGCATGAAACTAAGAATGTGTGTAGAATAAAAGGAATGTTCTTCAGCTAAAACCATTAAATCCACAACATAGATTCACGTTCCTGCAGAACATAACAGTGCTGAGACATGGATGTTAGTTTATTTCAATCCAAGGCTCAAAGTTTGCGTTATTGGATATTTTATACACAACACAGGTTTGAAGTCACATTCCCTGTCTCATAATAGTTATATTTCAGGTTTCAGGTTTCAGGAGAAACTAAGCACAAGTGTAATCGCTCATCATCTCTTGGTTAGCGACCAGTCCGGCTTGTGGAAAGGTCCATTAACTCAAATGAAAATCAATGGCTCACTACTCAACAGTGCTCCATTTCACTAGTAAAAGCACACAATATCACATTGTACTACATGACACTAATTATCTGTTAATGACTAAACAAATGAGGAAAACATATTTCGACTCTCTGAGAGTTGACATGGTTATTAATGTGGCAAAGTTAATGTATTTTGTATGTAACATACATGATAAACCCCGTAGTAGATCTATACAGGTGGAGCTGGGGAGGGTGCCAGGAATCTAAGTGTTGAGCAGCGAGCCTCAGCAACCAATCAGCTGCACTGTGTAGATAACATGTGACCGCTTGCTAATTGAGTTGAGGACCTATCAGCCTGTGCCTCGCCATTTCATGACAGAACTTTGTATTTCTGTTAAAGTAATTGCAAGCTACAGTTAAAATGATTAAAGACCTTTTAAATGCAGATATAGATGTAGAAATGTGACAAACAAGTAAAATACTAAATCAGCAATATACTATTGATGGGGTTTAATGATATGCCATCACCAGAGGCAAGAAATTACTCGTGTTTCTTTTCTTTTTTAAAGTTGTATTTATTTATTTATTTTAATGTGCCATGGTAGTAGCATGGTATTTTTGAAGTACTGTACCATGTAAAAATCAACATCATAGGCTATATGACAATAATTCCATGGCATCACTAACATCCCTGTACCATCACCAGTACTTTTTGTAAACGGAATTAGAGTTGGCAAAGCGCTCTCAACTCCGAAACTCTGATAGATATTAAAGTTGAGGACTCACTTAATAACTGTGTCGTCCAGCATTAATGACGCGCTGCTCCACTGAATAACACATGAGTCGCGTCAATGCTGACACTACGAGAGTTTATTATAGCGGACAATTAATCTCCCAACCCATGCCCCAAATAAACTATGTAAACATGTAAAATTAGTTATATTACAATAACGAAAGCACTTCACAAAGTTTTGAGCATGTATTTCAAAACATGTTCGCTTACCAAAAGTGTCTTGAATGCAGACGCGCGTCAGATGAAACGGAGGTCTGGTCACTCTTCCATCAAGGCATCGCATTAGGGCGGGATTATCATGTTGATTGACAGTTCTGTGCACCAATCGCATTTCACGATCGGGAAGCTTCTTTTGAGATTACAACTGAGAGGACCAATCAAGCAGTCGCGTGTGGATAAAGAGCAGCGCCGGGCTGTAACGGGACAGTTTCAGGATAGGAATTAGGAAAGGTGAAGGCGTAATTCTTTCTTTAGATTTAGTTCAAAACTGTATCAAATGGTAGGCTAAATAATTGTTTCTTTTTTTGTGCGTGTGCGAATTATATCCTCCACACTCGCAGATGCCATTGAAGAACCAAAAGTCTAGAGAAAAACTGTAAAAGATAAATAAAACTGAAATAAAATAAAATAATAATGATAATAATAATTAGATTAAAATAAATTAGTAAAGCAATACATTTGATCTAAATAGATAAATAAACAAATAAATAAATAAATGTGATTAAAATAAAATAAATAATACATTAAAATGTTTAGTGATTAGTTATTAATCTATTAAATTGATTAAATCAGATTAAAAATTATTAATATAAATAAGTAAAAATAAGATTAATATTAAATAACTATATAAAAAGTAATACATAGAACAAAATATATAATAATGTAACTGAAACTAATTTAAGTTTTATAACATAAATTTTTAATGTGTATAAATTGGGTGTTTATAAAAGTTTATACATTTTAGGATGGGGTCCCTTCACTCAGGGATGATCATATTTGGGGGTCCGTGACATCTAAAAGGCCGGAAACCCCTGCCCTAAAGAACCTTTCAGTGAACACTTCTTAAAATAACCATTTTTTTATTAGAGAGAAGAGAATGTTTCCACTATAAAGAACCTTTTGTGCATTGAAAAGGTTCCATAGATGTTAAAGGAACACTCCACCGTTTTTTTAAATAGGGCTTATTCACCTTCTTTCCTACATTTAGATAGGTGGGCAAATGCATTTTTGTCTCAGTGCATGCATTGTTTTAGTTTGACAGGGTTGGCGCTAGCTTAGCTTAGCATAATGAATGGAATCCTTTGTTGCCAGCTAGCATGTCCTGAGTAAAAGTGATATATAAAAAAAAAAAACCCTACCTAATTACTTCTTGTGGCCTGCGTATTCACAATGAGTACAAATAGCGATGCAGATTAACACTAGGCGATTTCCTATGCAGATTTTGACTTGGGACTATATTAGGGGGAAGCACAGGCGAAGCACTGCTACTTGGGCGCAGAGATATCACGCCCAAGTAGCAGTGCTTCGCCTGTGCTTCCCCCTAATATAGTCCTTAATATATAAGTCAATATCTGCCTAGGAAATGGCCTAGTGTTAATCTGCATCACTATTTGTACTTGTTGTGAATACGCAGGCCACAAGAAGTAATTAGGTAGGGTTTTTTTTTATTTTTATATCACTTTTATTCAGGACATGCTAGCTGGCAACAAAGGATTCCATTCATTATGCTAAGCTAAGCTCACGCCGACCCTGTCAAACTAAAACAATGCATGCACTGAGACAAAAATGCATTTGCCCACCTATCTAAATGTGGGAAAGAAGGTGAATAAGCCCTATTTAAAAAAAACAGTGGAGTGTTCCTTTAAAGGTTCTTTAAGGAACCATTAAAGGGATAGTTCACACAAAAATGAATTTTTTGTCTTTACTCACCCTTACAAACCTGTAAGACTTTCGTTCATCTTCAGAACACAAATGAAGATCTTTTTGATGAAATCTGAGAGTTTTCTGTCCCTCCATTGACAGCTACGCAACTACCACTTTCAAGCCCCAGAAAGGTAAAAACATCATTAAAGTAATCCATGTGACTCCGGTGGTTTAACGATGCGAGTGCTTTATTTGCGCAACAAACAAACAAACATAACTTACCACTTAATTTACAAAATATGAATCTCCATCACGGGTCCACAAGAGCACCACGATGCATGCGTGAAGAAGTTGTTGCGTGAATGTGTCAATTATATAAACTTTTGTAAACCCTAATTACAATGAAAGCATTCAAACTGCAATATTTGACATATATGTAACATCTGCAAAATGTCCAATGTGTAAACAATATGATTTACACACTAAATTCAGCATAAACTCCGGCACAACATGCATATTTTTTAAATGCTCGTGAACACCTGAACCGCACCGCGATTGGCTGCCGGCCGTATTTTTCACTTGATATTTGCATAAAGTCGCATATATTTGCATAAAATGTTGCCGCTCTCAACTTTTTCTCTGGTCTGCTGTCAATCGCGCGAGCGTGAAGCTCATCTTCCATAGGAATGAACGGCAAGCGCTCGCTTCGTGCCAGTCAGTGGACACGACCGTTACCGTTACGGGTTTGGAACGACATGACGGAGAGTAATTAATGACAGAAACTTTCCATTTTGGGGTGAATTATCCGTATAAATGCCAATAAAGAACCTTTATTTTTAAGAGTGCAAACTCAAATCCCAGTATCGGCATATTTTTGTAATAAACAAATAAACAGACTGTGCTGCAGGTTGTCTCATTTGTTTTGAGTGCTGTGATTGTATGCAGTATTAATCATAATGTCTTTAGGCCAAAACAATAGGCTAATTATCTTACCGTTCACATTTTGCTGTTGGACATCTTCCCACAAAAGGTCATTGTGGGTTTCATGAATGTATTCCTAGGGAATAGGCGAACTCTGTACATGTTTAAATAGCTTATTTGTAGCCATGGCTTTAATGCATATGTTTTTAAGGCTAAAAAAATCCTACCCTGAAAAATACTGCATGGGCAAACACAACTATTCAGCTCTTGACTTGACGTATAGTATTAGTGTAATTGTCTTAGAGCTGCTTTATAATCACTATAATTGCTGTTGTCATTTCTTTTGCCCATTGTATTATTTATGTAGGTCCTTTGATTCGCTCATTATTGTTTTACATGCAGATCCATCATCTGCCATCTGCATATTGGCCTGCGGTAATCACACAGAAGTCCAGATCAATATGTCAATGTCATTCAAATGTAGGGCAAAACTAAACGTTAACATGTCAACAACAGGCTGTTGACCTTTCATAAGGAAATATCTGTTAATATTCACATACAAATATATACTATATAAATAATGCTGCCACAAGCATCAATATTTATGATGAAATCAGACCAATATTGACGTTAATAAAAGGTCCTCTTCCTTTTTAACAATGTTCTGCTAATTTGCACCCAATTCTAATTTTAGCCACTTGATACCTGGGGCATATCTGTTTTAAATATGGTGTAAGTAACACAATTACATGTTATATTGTGATTTAAATGTAAAATTGAAACATATTTATGAAGTATATAGTACTTGATCTATACAGTGGCCCGAAAAAGTATATGGGGGCTTGAATATATAAATATCTTTGCATTAAGTCTATATAATAACAAAATATCAGTGGCATTTATTTTTAAAAATAAATATAGCAAGACACTTTTCAAGCAAATTTAGACACTTTCTGGTTATTACATTTTGTGGAAAAAATGACTGTGATGAACTGCGGTTCCTCTAAAACGACTTGTGTGTGAACTTGAGAAGTGACTTCATATCCACTAAAAATCTCTGACTAAAAGTTATCGCAAAAATGTCAAATAAGCTGTTGGTGTATAGCTTGATAAAGGCTTTATTTGGGGCAGCGGGGACAGCTGGAGAAGGACAAGGAACGAGTTGGCTTGACTCCAGGCACAAACCACTTTTAAATGAAGTATTGACCATTAAAACACTGATGGAGCCATATTGACATGAGTGAAAGTAGTGACCTTTATATGCAGTGTATTCATGAATTATTAGTTTGTTAACAATTGAAAACCTTTTTGTCAGATAAACCTTACTCAGTATAAGTATAAAGTATATAATATGATATATAAGTATATAAAATAATTACAAATAATATAATAATTTTGTAAGGTTTGAATGTGATGCTTTTGTATATATATATATATATAGGCCTATGCTCTTTTCTGCAATCCTAAAAAACTGCTCTATGGGTTGAATTTTGTGAACTTTCTTGTATTTCAACAGGCAAAAGGTAAAAAACTAAACAAAACAAAAACCAGAAATCATTTACATTAAAGAATCTATTCGCTTTTGCCACAGGAAATAATTTAACATTAAATATCCAAAAAGATGTTGTACAATTTATTTACAAATCTTTTTATCACTCCATAAATCAGAAGGAAAAAAAGTCAACAGCCTTAAAAAATAAGATCGCGTGTTTCAGGAATAAAACGTGAATTACCCCGGAGTAAAAACTCTCAGAATATAGAAAAATCTGCAGTGCGTGCTTGTGAAGTGGAGGAGAAAAAAGTCATTTTGAGAATCAAATAGAGATTATTTATGTATTGTAACTGAAATCTACAGACAGAATTAGATCAAGTGTAAAAAATTAAAACACTTAAATGTGTATTGAAAAAAAATAGCTCATTATCCTAAAATTGACCAGTGCATGAAAAAACAAAACAAAAAAAACAATGGTTTTGTCTGTAATGGTCAAGACATGAGAAATAATATTTACCCTGATCTTTAGACATACAAGTTCTTTGTAACATTAAAACATCCTACAAGTTTCATGGTTTAAAATGTCCTCCTCAAAACAAAAATAACATTTATTAATCAAGCTTCAAAAACATTTTGTGTGGATATAACTGCTTATAAAGCCGGGAGAACGCTGTACAATTTATAATAGTCCTTTACGAATGTCGCTTGTCACGCGGTACTATCTCTAGCATTCATTTTCATCATGGCTTTACTAAAATAAAAAAAAATAAAAAAATAATAATAATAGTAATAATAATGATAATTGGAAAAAACAATGACGTGTTTGTGGAGCAAGTGGTGGGTGTCCAACATCACATACTCTCTTGAGCCAATCAGCAGTAGGGGGCGTGTCCAATCATGATGGGGGAGGAGAGAGAGTGAGCAAGACAGATAAAGAGACATGGGTGCGTCCGAAATCACATACTCTCGAGCCAATCAGCAGTAGGGGGCGTGTCCAATCATGATGGGGGAGGAGATAAAGAGAGCAAAACTGATAAAGAGACAAGGGTGCGTCTGAAATCACATACTCTCATGAGTAGGTACTTATTCTGAATAAGTCATTACTTCATGACCACTAAAAAACTATGTTCTATATAATATGAGTGTGTAGTTTGAATGCAATCCAGATGTACTACATTCGCCATACTGTTATTATCATGTGACCTCCCAGCGTCAGTTGCATCACCTCACTTGCCATTCGTAAATCCTCTCCCGTTGCATCATGGGATAGTAAAGTGTCCATCGGATGCACACTCCAGAATCTCACCTGTAGGTCATCCGGGTACTTTTTCCCCTTCTCTTTTACGAGGACTGTGAATTCAGCCATACTTCATTTGTCACATACTGTCTTCGCATACTATATAGTAGGGAAGTGTGCGATTTCGGATGCAGCCGTGGTTTATTGATGTCGCAATAACTGTGTCATCGGGTTCTGCGCTCCTATTGGTTTCCTATTTGATGGTTGTTGTAGGAGGTCACACTGACAGAATTTCGTAAGAGGTCAAATTTGATCACAATGATCATTAATCAGCTGTCGGAGAACACGTCAAACTAACGATCAAAGACTTCAGATTATGGCCCAGGATCAAAGGAATCTTTTAGGATTCACAAAATTTAATCGCAGACGGCCAAAATCGTTTAGTGTGAACATGGCGAATAGTCTTACATCATCACACTATAGGCCCCGCCCACCGGCATCCTTTTTATTAAATGCTCGAGACAGACGTGAACACGTGAACCGCACAGCGATTGGCTGCCGGCCGCGTTTTTTCACTTGATATTTGCATAAAGTCGCATATATTACTCAACTGTGTTAAACTATACAGAATCAAGACTTTTAATGGCATTTGTTGAACCTTTCAATGATGTTCATAATATAAGATTTGACTCAGGAAATAGTAAAATTGTTTTTATGGCACAAAATTAAGCAATGTTACAGTCCTAAATAAATCTTCTGTAAAGTCAATTAGAATGCAGCACTACGCAGACACGACCCAAACTTATATATGGAGTAGAAATAATAATAAAAGCTACAGATCCGGCATATTACAGGTGCAAACCTTACGATTCTTTATAGTGTTATTTGCTTTGTATTTTAAAAAGGAGACACAAGTATATCTGAATGCTTGTGATGTCCAAGAACTGTAACTAAAATCACAATGATAAAACTCGGGAAAGAAAAACAGACATGTGACTTGATTAGTGATTTAGAGGAAGAGATGGGATGGCGTTACATTTACAGATGAAAATTTGAAGTAGGCACATGTTTATTTAGTATAGACAACACAGCTTCTTATTCATTTGAGATGAAAGATGTAATCTAAGAGGAAAAGGTAATAAACATTGCCATTATGTCTATACACTCACTGTCAGCCATGATCAAAGTAAATTTAAATCTGAAACAGAAGCCAGCATTTAAATGGTAAATGTCTATATTAAACAAAGAAGAGTCCATTTAGCTTGCATCAATAACAATAATACAACTCTTTCAACTACAATCTTTCTATATGAGAGAGAATAATGCCTTTACATTATGGAGAGAGAGAGAGAGAGAGAGAGAGAGAGCGAGTGAGAGAGCGAGAGAGAGAGAGAGCGAGAGAGACAGAGAGAGAGAGAGAGAGAGAGAGCAAGAGAGAGAGAGAGAGAGAGAGAGAGCAAGAGAGAGACAGAGAGAGAGACAGAGAGAGAGAGAGAGAGAGAGACAACAGAGAGAGAGAGAGAGAGAGAGAGAGAGAGAGAGATCTGCAATGAACTGCTTCAGAAAGTCAGTTTATGTATTGAAAATAACAAAAAAATGACCGATTATAAAGGATGTTGTTGTTGTAATAACACACCAAACAAATTCTAAATCATCACAGTCTAAAAAGTGAATCCTGTGAGAATGGTTTGATTTAATCTCTTTGATCAATGCAGGTGTTTACTAAAAATAACATAAAAGGATTTACTTATCAAAGACGCTAATTCAGAAGTCTGCAATAATTTCTGTGCGACCTCTGTAGGTTTAAATAAGTTATTAGTATTCATTTACAAACTGGCAGCCTGTCCGTATTGCACATAAATGGTGACCAGAATCACCGACTTACAGGAATAGTTTATTTACTCACCCTCAAGTTTGAGGTTTTTTCTTCAGCGAAACGGAGAAATTTAACAGAATAAGGAGGATGCTCTTTTTCATAAGCTGACAAAAGCTATCAAAAGACAATAAATCGCAATTAAAAACCATAATAATAATAATGTGCTATATTCTATATCTTGTGAAGCCATGTGACAGCATTGTACGTGGAACACAGCAGAGTTTAAAAGCATAGTTCACCCAAACATTAATTCTGTTATTAATATACTCACCCTCGCATCGTTCCAAACCCGTAATACTTTCGTTCATCTTTGAAACACATGAATGAAAGATTTCTGTCCCTCCACTTAAAGTCTGTAACACCAAAACTGACGATTGTAAAAGCAATCCACATGAATAAAGAGGTTTAATCCAAGATCGTTATACATGATGAACAGATTTTCACTCATTAAACATTGATCAACACATACATAAAGCACATCAAATATGGTAAACAAAACTCAACATTACTACATGATGCTTGCGTGTCAATCAAGTATCATATTTTGTTTTTGTTCCCCATATTTGACGTGCTGTGCTCTATGTATGTGCATCAATCTACATTTATATCTGAATAAAAGCCTTAATTTAATCTGTTCATCATATAAAGTGATCGTTTCTCGACAGAAGACTTGGATTAAACCACTCAATTCATATGGATTATGTTCACAATATCTTTTTGCTGCAATGCATGAAAGTTTTGGTTCAATAGAAGGGAGGATGAGAGAATACTAAAAAGATCTTAATTTGTGTTATGGGTTTGGAATGACATGAAGGCGAGTAATTGATGACAGAGTTTTCATTTTTGGATGAACTAGTCCTTAAACATCAATGACTGCTAATCTGCCCCCGCACCACAGCTATAACATCTGTAATCTTAGACTTTCGCATATTCAGGCTTCAAATATATCTAGGTTTGACAGGTTTTTGTTTTGTCTTGTAGAAGTGTTTCGCATGTTTCCCTACTCAGCTCATTAGTAGAGACTCCAAAACCTGAAATAGGTGCCGATAAAATAAAAAGCGTGTAGTGCAAAAAAACCCGGAAGAAATTCATGTGTGTTTGGAATGACATGAAGGTGAGTAAATGATGCGTTTCAATTCATCTAAGGATGGACTACTTTGTTAAGAAACGGTTTGATTAACCTCGAATAGTTTTTACATGACCTTTAACTGTGATTTGGACATTTTAGGAGAGCAAATGATTTTGTGAGCCACACCAATCTGTATTTTTTTGTCACTGTAAAATGTTGCACATATGCCGTTTAGTGTTGGATGCACTAGCTATAACTAAAAGTGGGATGGACGTGTAATCTCAGTGGGACTGGACAGCGGCAAAATGCATCTCAAAATACGGGGTGTAAAAATCCACCTCTGTGATATACATCAGAGAAACCAGATCCCTATAACAACCAAAGTGACCGAGATAAAGGGGTCGTTTTTAATCAGACTCGAAGAGCGCCGCGTCCAATGAGCTCTGTGGTATCGTTATCCGAGGGGTGACCCTCCTCATCATCAGTACCTTCATCCGAGTCCTCTACGGGTGTGCAGTACTCGTCGTGCTGCGGTGTGTGTGGCAAGCACTGAGCGGAGGTTGTGACCGTAGCCGCGGCTTCGGCGGACGTCACCGTGGAGGAGTAGTTGGGAGGCGGGCTGGAGGAGGCAGGAGACGCGGGGTTGGATGAACGGAGGAGAGGGGTGCGTTCAGAATCAGCCTCACTGAGCGCTCCTTCCTCTTCCCCGTCAGCCTCGCGCGGCCCGGCCTCTTCCTCCGAATCTGAAGACTCCGAGTATTCTGGGTTGGGACGGGTCACGCGCTGCTTGCACACTGGGCAGGTTTTCTTGGTCAGGGTGAGCCAGGGGTCCACACACTTGCAGTGGTAAGCTGAATGATGGAAGCAAAAATAATCATGTTATGGAATTCTGAACAGGGACAAAAATTAACTCTAGAAAAAGAATACGCATGTAATTTCGCTGTTTTCTGCATATGTGTGGAAAACAATGAATCTCATTTCCTCCCTTGCTGTACCAAATTCAAGCCAGACGCACAGCCACTCGGGGACATGACCAAAATCTTACATCACGATATGAGTAATTTTATTTCACGATAATGATACATGTGTATATATATATATATATACATATATCACGATATAGTTATTTTTGCTTTAAATAAGGTTTTTATTATGTACTATATTTTTATTATACTACACTGAAAAAAACAATAAGTTAAATGTACTTAATTTTTCTTTGGCAAGTTTTTGCATGAATATTTTTTAAGTAATTTTCACATTTGGAATTAAGTAAACTCTACTTAACTAAATTAAGTGAAAGTAACTTGGCTAGTAAAAGGTTGAGCAATATCTATTTAGTTGAAGTTTCCATTGCAATACATTTCACTCAGACAATATAACATTGAATTAAACCACACGTTTAAAGTGTATGCTTTACTTAGAAACAATCCAAGTAATAAATAAAATAGATATTGTGTGAGACACCAGATATCAGAAGATATGCGTTGCGTAATGTGAACGTAGAGACCTCAATACTTGGTAGACAATACACAATGACTGTAACATTTGATGGATCGTTTTTGTTTGTTCAAATGTCACAAAATGGCAAGTTACTAATCCTAACATCAAAAGCAATGATAAAACAGTGAAAAATCAACCTCATTAATTATTCAAGGTCCAGTGCATGATGGGAACACCAGTATCAGAAAAGTTGAGTAATTTTACTTAATTTTATTACGTTGATATTTACGCTTTCATTTCTACACGTTTGAATTTAGTACTAATATAGAATTTACTTAGTTAAATTACATAGTTTTTTTCTGTAGTTTTTACTTCACCACAAAATAATTTTAATCTGTGATACAAACTGAACTGAAACATATAATTACTTTCACTTTAACTTCAAAATCCATACTTTAGATATGCTTATTAGAGAGAAAGGATAAAGACAACACACTAAAACACACACACATTGCTCACACAGATGATGGAGCAGCTCACTTACCATGTGAACACGGCAGCACTCTCAGCTTATCTCCCTCTTCATATTCATCTAGGCAAATCGCGCACACATCATACTCGTCACCTGAGAAAAATATGGCATTATTGAAGTGTTAGATGTTCCAGTAGAACAATCACGCTCGCTATCAGAACCCATCAGTGATCGGTGAGTTTTCTTTGTTCGAGTGTGTGGTGCAAACTCCTACATATGAGATTTCAGTGCATCTTTAGAGCAGCCAAACATGATTTTATGGGGGAGGAAATAGCTGAACTTTGATCATTCGTGACATTTCTTTAGCTATTTTATGGAATTTTTCTTAGACTCCAACTCACGTTTGGTTTGCAAACCTGACCATATTTTGAACTTGACCGTCAGTAAAAATTGTGCATTACAGTAAAAGTGTTTTTGTTGGCGGAGGCAAAACCATTTCATAAAAAGCATCCTACAGATGTGGTCCATAGAGCTTATATCGCATTGACCCCATACTAATAAAGGGGTGGTACAATGCCCTTTTCATAAGATGTAAAATAAATCTCTGATGTCCCCAGAGTGTGTGTGTAAAGTCTAAGCTCAAAATACCTCAAAGATATTTTTATATGGCATGTTAAAATTGTCACTTTTTGAGGGTGCGCAAAAACGCCTCGTTTTGTGTCTGTTCCTTTAAATGCAAAAGAGCTGCTTCTCCCGGCACAGGGGGCGGAGCTTCAACAGCTTGCACTCACACAAACATGCACTGAAAATGTAAAAAACATTTAGCCTTTTATGTTCAAACCGGAGTCAGAAAATGATGGAGAGACTCGAGAAGAAGTGACAACATGTAGACAACATTTCTGAATGGTTAGTTGGTGAATTTCTGTAGCTGATGTGTAGTTATCTTCTAGTCATTGATTAGCATATTCTGTCTTGATAATCTATAAATCGTGTTCCGGGGGCGGGGTTTATGTAAATTCTAGGGTTGGGGATGTCACTAACCCGGGAGGAATGTGGTGTAGTCTCTACCAGCCGTTTGTTGTAGTCCTTAAAAAGCATTTTCTTTCAAAGAAAATATCTCTCTTTGCTTTGAACTTCGAGTGTCGTAACTTTACAGATGTTGTTTATGCTCAAACAGCAACATTACACACTAACTAAAGTTAGAAGAGTGAAATCATAATCAACCACCCCTTTAACAAACTCTCTTTTGCTCACCTTTAGCAAACTTGTGAGTGGGGATTTTCTTCAGCTGCTCTTTGGAGAGTCTGTTTTTCCGGAGTCTCTTCCTGTGCTGAACGCACCGCACAACCTGGACCAGTGAGAAGAAAAAACACATTATCACCCACCAATGAACGTATCATCGGCTCTTTTTACAAATCCTACACAGCTGCCGACCTAGACAACATTTTTTGCCATCATAAAGGCACTTCGGATGAGAAACTATTCCAAACAGTAGAAAGAAAAACTATGCTTTAAATTTTTTTCATACTTTTTAAAGCCTAAAAGCTGCAATCCCCCTTCACTGTAATTGAAAACATCTAGTCCACTAGTAAATCTTCTCTTTTTGTGTTCCATTAGAAGAAAAAAAAAAATATGGGTTAGACGAGTTGACAATGTTCATTCTATGTGACTTTCCTAATATAAAAATACTAGTGTAAGAATATACACAGCATATCATATCATCATTAGAATAGTAATTACAGACACCTGTACTTCCATGCATGATTCTAGTACAAATTTAGTGGTTAATAAAGAAGTCACTGACCAGTATGACGACCATTACAATGATGATCATGCCGACGACTCCAGTGAAGGGGATGAGATAGTAGGACAGAGGAAAGGAGAACTCGGGCTTCAGAATCACAAAGGCCCTGCAGCAAAGTGGGTCAGCAACAAAAGTTACACACACACACACACACACTAACATACATGAACAACCTATGCCCCTGAGGCGGGCAAGCTGAATAAAGTCATTCAAAACGTGTGTGTTTACCACTTGGAAATCTGGACATCATTGTGATGCTCATTATTGTTTTTTCTTCTTCTTAATAAGTGGATGACTTGGAGATTATAGTTAAAGAAAAGCAAACTACAAGCCCTTTTCACTGGAACTTCTCTTATACTGTAAACTACCCAAAGAGTTTTTATTTATTTATTTGTTGACAGTCGCTATATAATTACCACACCAGGGCTGAACAGTGCAGGCATTTCACTCGCATTTGCAACTAAAAATAGATGTGTGCGAACTATAAAATGTATTTAGGAGTACATAAAAAGCAGATTCCTGCGGGTCTTTAAAAATGCAGTTTTTAGTATCTTAAATGGTGTAACAAAAGTCTTACTTCTCATTTGAAGAGGTCATTTTGGGGCTGGAAAACAGGAATTGTGAAACAATTTAATGTGATTATTAATAATTTAAAAAGCGATGATTACATTAAAAAAAGTGAGATCTGCACTTTCAAAGTAAAAATGTTGCAGGTTTGTGGTTTTAGAGCAGTTTGCAATCAATGAACACTGTGCATTTGAGCCAAGTGATTGCTTATGATCTACTATTGATGAATTATGCATTCATATTATGTATTCATAATGAATGGAATTGTGAATTATGTATTCATTATATGTATATATTACAATGTTTACTTTATGGTGTTTGTTTTGTAATGTTTCAGATACTTGTAAGAGCATATTTTCTCTCACTCATATGTTTGAATGATCATGAAAGTAATAAAGACATTTCAAAATAAGAGTCCCTGTGTATTTTGGACTTGTTTTTAATAAAAGTCCCACATTATGCAGAAAATATTTTTTTCTGGTTATTATTGGTATTTCGGTAACAGAATAAACTGTATCTGACATTTAACTGAATGTTAAGAGTACACAGAATTCCATAATTATTAAATACAATTTGAAGCAAAAAATATCAGTAAGACTAGTGTACTTTTTGTATTCAAATAAATTAAACCATTTTGTAAAGTTCTCCTTGTATCCCTATATTAAGGAAAAACAAATGATTTAATATATTTTCATTGTGCCCCTAAAGTTTTTTTATGTGCTCCTAAATTTTTCAAATTAGGAGCACACTTGCTTAATCGGGGAAAAAAAGTAAGTGCCCTGCACACGTCCATTTTTGTCATTTCATAGCTTTTGTCACTTAATATTACACAAAGTACAGGAATAATAATAATCATAAAGGAGTAGGTGTGTCCAAATGACTGGTTGTATTTACGTATGTGTATTAAGAGTGTGTGTAGCCTGTTTTATTCTCACCCTTTCTCTGGAATGATAAAGCTGCGGAGTATTTGAGAGGCATAGTAGCTTGTAAACACAGAGGGAATCTCGATGTCATTTGCGATGGTGTCTAAAAAGAAACAAAACAGATTGCGAGGATGATAAAGTATGTGTCTCACAAACAAATGTCTCAAACCATGACCATGTCTTCAAACACCGGTCATTTTATATGTCCGCCACCACTTATATGTTCATTTATTAAAAATGTTTCAGTTACACTTTTGACATTCTACTAACAATAAGTCACTTTGCAACTACATGTCAACTAACTCTCATTAAGAGTATTAGTAGGTTAGGGTTACTTGCCAAGTTAGTATATACTAGTCAGTATAATGTCTGTTGAGGAGAATCAAAATAAAGTGTTAATACTCTGCTAGTTGACATGTAGTTGCAAAGTTACTTATAGTTTGTAAAATGTCTCAAGTGGACAATCGAAAATAAAATGTTACAAAGATGTCTAATCTGATTTTCAGCCAACAATAAGAGTGTAGTATTCTAGATAACATTTCACCCACACTCAGCACAGAAAAGAGTTTATTTCCAATAATTGTTCAATACAAGCAGTACGTGTGCGTGTGTGTGTCTGTGTGTGTGTGTCAATCTCACCATTGCTGGATCCCATACTGAGAAGTGAATTAGAGAACATGTTGTGAACTATGGCTGCACTGTAACCGGCCTGCTGTGCATGGAGCACCTATAAGACCCAAAAAACAAAACATACACAATAATGCTTACTTTTTCTGTTATTATCGACTAATCAAAGTGTGCATGCATGACATTTCTTTGGCCAAATCAGTCTGCAATATAATTAGCACTTATGTACATTTTAAACAATATACTTTTTATTAATTAGAATAGACTTGCTGTGCATTAACCTTTATATCAAAGTTACAGTCATAGCGTCGAATGAGGACAATGTATTTTGTAGTGCTGTTTGTAGTGGGATCTGAGGGTGTGGGAGAAACTGGAGGAGGATCTATAGGTGTGCAAGCGTTCTGAGGACGAGCTTCAACCAGCACACCCTGGAGGAGAGAGAGAGAGAGAGAGAAGTCAGTCACGCTAATGCAGTTACATTAGTTAGTTACTGGGTAAAACTAAAAGTCCAGAAGCAGGGATTCATTACCATGAGTCCATCTTTTGGCAGGGGAAAGCCAAAGAGAGAAGGCAGATCTTCAAACAGCATGGAGGTCATGTTACTGTAATGCTGCATGGAATAAAATAAGAGTCCATTAGCAAATGCAGTATAAAGACATTATAGAGCAATCAAACAACCCACATTATTCAATTAATATTGATTGTAAAATGGTGAAGCGTGTAGATTTCATGCAACCAAATACTCAAAATGTACTGTAAAATGTCTATAAAACCAATAACAGCCTTAATAATTCTGAAAACAGACACTTACAGCATATATATATGCCTGACCAGGAGAGGGTGCCAGAGTGAAGCATAAGACGAGGACCGAGACGCCCAGTCGCGTCCCCACACACACCATCCTGAATTAGGCTGGGCCCTGATGAGGGGCGATGAAGACCTGCATATAGATTCAGGAGTTTACAAACTTTAACATCAATTACCAATGTCTAAAGAAATCAGACAAAGAAAAGTATGAAACAGTTCAATTTCTTAAATACACATCACTTTTTATATAGCTTTACACTATAAAATAAATGTTGACTTCTAAGAAAGCACATATCACCTCAATATCAAATAATAAAGCATTTCTCCCCTCAGGATGAAGTCGTGACTATCAGCAGTTTTGTAAGTGCCTGATCTGTGCTAATAATAACATGAATGGAACTATGAATGATTTTATCTGTTTGATTTATATTACTGCAGCGACTCACTAATGAGCTTTTAAAGTCGCTGATGAAACTGAACTTTTCTTCGATTTTCTGATGTACATCCGAGCGGAACGGATTACCGGACACACACACACAAAAAGATGGAGTTTAGTGGACTAAATGTGCTAAATGACAGCACAGAGAGGAGGAGGAGTTGGGACATTTTGATTATACATTATCATTTAAAAAAATAAATACGTTTTGTTTAAATGAAAACATGCACAGATTAATTATTCACAATACGATATATAACACACATTTACAAAATAGATTTTCATTTCATGCCGACATTAAAGTTCTGACAAAAACAGTTTCCCACTTTTAAATAGTTTCCTATTCATATTCAAACAGCATGCTAAACTAGAAAAATAAATAAAATGCAATATGTCTAAGTGCGATTATTAAACTGCAAAGGTTGAGGTTTAAATAAATAAATGCACTGGATGTTTCAGAGTGAAGAGCGGCACTGTTCATTTCCACATGAGCAGCTCATTATACGCCAGTGTTTGCAGCGTCTCGATTGGCAGTAAACGCTGCTCAACACAAACTCCATCTCTGCATCTGCTCTGACTTTGGGTCACTTTAACCTGCATTTAAGAACACAACATGTACCAGACATCTTCAATTACTTAAATGTAATGAAAAGTGATTATCAAGGGCTTTTAAGGGCTTCAAAAAAAGTTTGAACATTTGGAGAATTACACTCTACTCAGCTGTAAAACACACTGAGCACACTCAGCAATTTCAAGTGTTAAGAAAGCTGCTGTTTAGATGAGTCACGGGAAGTGAAACCAACTACGGGAAGAATAAGGCTATTCTGGACATACAGAAACTAGCCTATAAACTTAAGACTAATCTCTCAATAACATAGGTTTGTCAATGCCAATGTAAAGATCTACTTTTAATGGGGTTAATTCATAAACATCTATTGGTGAAAACCCACAACAAAAGCATTCATTTCAGATCAATAAAAAACAGTAGATAAGACATGTCTGCAAGGTGTGCCTGAGAGTCACCCAACATGTTTAGAAGAGCAGTCTTTCTAGATTAGCAAATGGTATATTTGTGTTGTTTTCTGATTAAACAAGAAACCAGGCATACAGTTTTTCAGATGTGATTCTGCTTCACTCAGTCTGTGAATGTTGTCACTAAATACACTCAACAAGAGCGATTAATCGCCTACCATTCAGCCATTTGGCAATTATTGTCAACAGCCAATTAATAGTAGTGGAATTTATTATTCATTGAAGATTTAACATCAGTTTGCTATTTAATCATCAACATTATTCCACTTAAAATAGCGTTAATCTCCTAATGCTTATTGCTTACAATCCCATGGCCTGATTTCTCTGTTAGTGTTGTTGACTGCTGAGTTCAAGACGTGACATGTGACTTGCTTTACGCATTTTATTGCCAAGCCCTAGAATATTATGGGGAATAGTAAAACTAAATAGCTGTTTGTCGCATAAGTCAGTAAAACGAGTAATGTTTTAACAGACTGTATCGCTGTATACAACACAGATTGTATAATCAACAATTACAACCCGTGAGTCCTTTAACTGACACGCACAGACATCAACCCGGGACTAAAATAAAATCTCCAAATTCCCCTCTGGTAACTATGATAATGTACGAAATATGATAATTGCGTCATGAATCGATCATCCCTCGACTTGGAGGAAGCTAGCGTTACTTCCCGACTCATTGAAGAAACTATTTCTGAAAAAAACAAATTATATTTGGAAAGTACATAGGAGCGCTACAGTGTCGTTTGTAATGTAAGAATGACAGAGTGTCAGTAAGTTTGTAATTGTGTACTCACTGTACAAGCGACTGCCAGCTAGCTGGCTAATCACTCGTATTCCTTAGCGGACAGCTAACTTCGTCTTCCACTCGCGTCGTTGCTTTGATTCAGCTGTAATCGTTGTGACACGGCGCTTATTCTTCCAAAAGATCCTTCTCGAAGCTCATAGCTCATTGATTTGTATCGGTTTCTCTGGATGCTTGGCTGATTCGACCCTTCGTGGAACTACGATCTCACGTTTGTTTACAATTCTGCAAGGCCAACAGGAAGTGCGAGAACTGCAAGTATCGCGATATCGGTGACTGAGATTTCAAATGAGGGTGCGCGGATCCACCTGGGGATTCATGAAGGAAGTGCAGTGGCAAAATAATTAAATCATGTTAAATGTTTTTGTTTTTTTTAATCGTACTAAAAATTTTAAATAGGGCAAGGGTTTAAAATTTTAGTACATATTATAAATAACCAGGAAATTTACACTTCATGGGGTATATGCAAGATTTTTTTGAAGGGTAAATAAAGGGTAAACCATCAGTCAGTAAAGACGAGGAGAATACGATTTGCCTTTAGCACAACTGATTCTGAATCTTTATTTTGAAATGCTTTTATGTCATCACAGTAGGCTAAAATACAATTTAGCATCATATTTGATCCATCTAGTCATGGTCCATGACCCAGAATGATGATTAGCCAGTGTAAATGGACAAAATATGTTAGATACAGATGAGATGAGATACATATATGCTTATTAGAGCTCAATGCAAACAGACAGAATTCAACACCTGTATATAAAAGACACAATGTACACTTAAAACATATCCTTAACCAAATTTATTTAAAACAAACCAAAAGAACAGTTACGAGAAACAACTACTACATGCTGTTTCATGACTTAAAATAAACACGATTAAAATATCCATGGAGTCAAAACTACCAGTTATGTCAAGGCAATAAATATGACTGTTTTAATCAATGGAAATGAAAATGAAAACTATAATAAAACCATATGTGTTTTAACAGATAACATATTAAATAGAGCTTATAGAGATCACCATGCCAAAATACACAGGGATTTGCTATAATAAACATGTTTCTGTTTATTCTAATAATGACCTTTAAAAACACATTATTTGGGACAGTAATATAGAGTTCAAAGCATTTTTGAACAGTGCGCTTATACTGTGGCAGTTCTGGACTGCCTTTATGTGCATAAATTCATCTTTACCAAACCCTGCTGTTCATGTAAAACATTGTCATAGGAGTAAAATACTGTTCTATCACCCAGCTGATCATATAAACACACACACACACACGGCTCTCACACACCGCTGCCGCTGCCAGCTCCTTCTTCCTCGCCTTTCTTCTGCCTTTTTTTGGCTCGGATCTCGTTCATGGCTTCCTCAATGGAGCGAGTGTCTCTCTTATTGGCCACGGGAACTGGAACAATGAGAGTAAACACACATGGTAAAAAAAAAAATCAAGGCAAAGGCATGTAGGACAGAAATCACTCTGGGCTATTTAATTTGAATTAGTTTGCACAAACTACAATTACAAACTTACTGACACTAGTTTGTCATTCTTACATTACAAACGACACTGTAGCGCTCCTATGTACTTTCCAAATATAATTAGGGTTTTTCAGAAATAGTTTCTTCAATGAGTCGGGAATTTAAACCAAAATTGATTTACTTTATTTGATTCAGGAAATTTGCTAATTATTGTATATGCCGTTTACGTCTGGTAAACAACCAGTGTTGTGATCTCATGACAAGAGGCCAGGTGAGTCGGTTACATGTTTCTGGTCACACTTTAGATTAGGGTCCAATTCTCAATATTAACTAAGACTTTTGGCTCAATAGACTCCTCATTAATGCTTATTAATAGTTAGTAAGTTAGTGGTTAAGTTTAGGTATTGGGTAGGATTAGTAATGTGGAATATGGTCATGCATAATATGTGCTTTACAAGTACTACAGCCAATATCCTAGTAATATGCATGCTAATACGCAGCTAGTTAATAGTGAGAACTGGACCCTAAACTAACGTGTTACCCATGTTTCTACCTGGCAGTAACGTGCATCTCCTATGACCACTTGTAATTGACTCTGAAGGATTTTTGAAGATTTTACGTCACTCGCTACCCCATGTGTTAAAAAGCTGTCCGGTTTCTATATTTAAAGGGGTCATGACATGAGAAATCAAACTTGTATGGATTTTTTGACACATAATGGTCTTTGTACCATTAAAACTTCCTGCAAGTTTCATAGCTCAAAACATCCTCCTCATTACTGTATAAACAAAGCATTTATTTAATCAAGCTCCAAAACCGGCTCGTTTTGATATTGTGTGACCGCTGACATCACACAGGCAAATACATCTGCATATGACCGCCTCCAGAGCAAGACATCAATGAATCACACCACATCATCACACCACAGGCCCTGCCCACTGGCATTCAGTCGCTTAACAACTGAGACTTTGGCTTTCGTTTACACTTGGCATTAACATGCAATCACCGTGATCCGATCAAGCAGATCGGATCATAAGCCAATCAGGACACGGTGGGGTTTGTGTGACGTCCACCTGTGAGTGCAGACACGATGGCTGGATTGCGTTTACATTACACAGAGATCCGATCACAATGCGTCCTCGACTACCTCCGAACCTGGACACGCTGATCGGATAACATTCCAATCAGAAGCGCGTTTACACTTGTCTTTTCAATGTGTATGTGGACAACATCCGGATACAGGTTGCACGTTAATGCCAAGTGTAAACACAGCCTTTATCTACACTGGATGTGAGCGTTGCGTCAAAAGCAAATAAAACCCATTATAATGACTGATGCTGTCTACACTGGACTTCAGTTTCTGACGTAATCCACACTCGAGTCTGTCGAGAACAGGAAAAGTGAATGAATGTTCACTTGTTTTGACGCGTGCAGTTTAAACGGCTTATTTGCATCTCTATGTGCCTCATATTACGTGCTTTGGGCGGTCACAGAAACACAGTGTTGTATAAACAGTAGTTTCGGCGTTTGCGTGTCAAATGGTGACGGAAAATGCATCAACTGCATTGAAAAAGAGAGTTTTATTCATACCTTTATAGTACAAAGTGCTTACGGAGCACTGAAGATAGCAATGAGCTGACACGTCTGCTTGCTCGTGTATACCCGTTTTTAATTCACATGCACTTTGTGTATTCCCTTTCAAGTATTCCCTTGGCTCTACGCACCTGAAGCAAAGCGATTTCTTGTCTATTTGGAGCGCAACATTTTTTCTAGTTTACCTTTATAGTACGAAAAGTCCATTCAGGAAAAACTTGATGGTATAGTCAGCAATATATAGAGGATGTACAATTCTAGAGTCTTTTTATAACAATATCACATGCTGCCTTCATCCAATCAGTGAACTGACACCACAAATATGCCAAGAGTGAATGTTAACCCGGGGTTAAGGAGTGTACAGTCTGAAATAGCATCTTATGACCAGGATTACAGTACTTGTTAACCCCGGGTAAAGCATGAGCAGTGTGAAACGTGACGCAACATAACCCAGGGTTACTTGTTAACCCCAGGTAAAGCATGAGCAGTGTGAAACGTGACGCAAGATAACCCAGGGTTACTTGTTAACCCCGGGTAAAGCATGAGCAGTGTGAAACGTGACGCAAGATAACCCAGGATTACATTTACCAGGGGATAACTAATTCAAGTGTAAATGTGCAATACTTCACTCGTTAGACACAGAGCTGCATGATATAGATTTAAAGTGTTTTTACTAAGTGTTTAGATCCTTTAAATATACACACCACAGCCATATGCCTGGTTGGCTTCCAGCGTGTGCGCGGCGTCTTTAGCAGCAGACGTTCCTATCAGATGGCTGTATTTGTCTCTGTAGTTTGAGTTGGGCGACGCAGGCCTCTTCACACTGTGACTGGCTGCTTCCATCTCCAGTGCTGCCTTTTCCTGAAGAAGAGTGGAAACATAAGACAGAAGTAGTCAAATACAGAATATCCAATTAGACAGATACTTCCCCAACAGAAATATTAATTCATAACAAAGCTCTATAAGATTATGAAATGACTTTCTCAGCTTATCTGACGCTTTGAAGCTGTTACGACCCGTCTTTTTATTCTCAACCTGATGGTGGCAGTATAACATCTGACTGTGACGTCACTGTTAATTGGATGATTGATGGGTGGAGAGTGTAAATGTTTGGACTGATTTACCCAACACAGTTCTCCAGAGAAGTCGTTTGCTCCAATTTTAGTTTGTCTATTATTTCCCAACATTTATTACCCCATTGGACTATTATTTTATTTAAATTCCTAGACATTGTGTTATATTTCTGTAACAGATCATTTTTGTTCAAAATAACTAAGCTTGAAATGCAAACCGTTTGTTTGTGTGTGTAAACCTCTTGATGTTACGGTCAGAAACGAGCTGGCCGTGACGAAGCCTAACAGACAGTCTCCTGTATGGACGTCCTCTTACCTTTAGTCGACGCCTCTCCTCAGCTTTCTGCGGGTCCCACTCCTCACCTTTGCGATAAGCCTCCAGTTCTTCATCTGATGGTGCAAACTCCTTCAAAACCAAACACACTAAGCATTAATACACAGTGTTCATTAATTTAGGATCGAGACGAATTTAGTTTATTTATTTTGTTTTACCCTACTGTCACACCTGAGGTAGTTTTTAGGGGTGTAACGATATACCCTCGTCACAATTCGATACATATCACGATGCGATACTCCAAGACCAAGACATATGATAAAAGGTTAACAAAAAATATACTGTTGATTAAAATGCTAAATTTGGTATTACATTGTGTGTGTAAATGAATAGGCTTGGATTTGGTTCTGGTAAACCCAATGCACAGGATAATAGAGACACCAGAATAAAAATATGAATGATTCTGAAGCTGAAAATACAGAATTATTTTAGACGAATATGCGTGCACTCTAACACTGACTAGATATATTTAAAATAATGTTGGCCACTTTTTACTGGTACCATAAGACATTTGGCATTATCACGACCCAAAAATATCCCCCATTGCATTATTATACATTATATATAGCAGTTTAATGTAGTGCTGACACTTAAACTCTGAAAACTAGATTTTTTTCTCACACAGTAATTTTTATTTTTGGGTGAACTATACACAATAAATATTGTCACTATCCACGATACATATTGTTGCATTTTTGTATTGCGATATATTGTGACACGATATATTGTTATTAGTTCTGGTTCCTTACCACTGTCCCTTTTGGCTTGGTCAGTTGTGGTTTAAAAGACAGTTAATATTCAGAGGACAACACTTGAACTAAATTGAGCTGGATGACGGCACTATTGTCTTCTGTAGAGCTGCTTTATAGCTGAATCATATTTGCTTCATAATTGACAAACTTTGCAAAATTAACACAATTACTGAAGTGAATTGAATCAACGTTGAACTGACTTGAACTAGATAATGACACTATTTCCTTCTGTAAAGCTGCTTTACAGCTGAAATTTAAGTTGTTACATAATTGATGGATTTTGCATAATGTACAGTTTTTCCAGTTTATCGCTATGAAGCCGCTTTGAAAAAAAAAGAAGAATTTTTTGAAATAAATGTGAGAATGTTTTATTTTCCATTTGTATTTTGTTTAGAATTTGCCACTTTTTAAATGTCTATATAGTTTTTATTAGTATTAGTTATTTTTGCACATCAAGTTAAACAAAGAAAACGAGAAATATTGAGCTGAAATGAAATAAAATATGTAAAAAACTTACATTTATTTTATTTTTGTAAACATTTATTTTATTTCAAGCAACAAAAAAGTTTTTTTTAACGGTTTAAGTTTTCATTTCAGTTAACTATAATAACTGGTGCGAACAGAATAAAAAAATGTCGATGTACAGTCTACTAAACACAAGGAAACATATTTACAAAGATCCTCCGGAGAGAAAGTTGTCTTCAATACGTACCTTTTTAAACAGCATGACGTATCTGCTCTCTTCATCCTCACCAAAGGAAAAGGACGACAGCCCTGCGACCTCGGCCACATCATGCCTGAGAGAAGGGGAGGCGTTAGCATGAACTGTACAGTACACCAATCATAAAACATATAGTTTCTTAATATTACACTAGAATAGCAGAATGCTTTTAAAATAAATGTATTTTAACATATATTAATCACAGCTGGTAATGTTATAGTCTCTGAGAAGATCTGAAGGGCATAAAATTTTACCCAAATCCTGAAATTGAATTTGATAATCTAAAGTATCCGCAAATACGCTTCTATAAGCATGTAGTTTGCAAAAGACCTCATCATGGTTTAAGAAATGTATAAAAAAAAAAAAAAACAGTCTAAAGGACGATATCATTCTGTTTATTTTAAGCACGAGCTGCAGTTTTTTCGTCTGCAGCTTTAAATGCTCAAGTTCTGTAAAGCATGATGGATTCTGATTGGCTGTCATTGTTTTTATGGTTTAATGGTCAGTTTAATGGTCAGTCACCTTCATGGTCAGTTGGGAAAAATCATTCTGTAAGTGATTCCAGCGATATTGTGCCGTTATGGTTATAGTTGTGGTGTCGACTCTTTTACATTTAGAATATGAAACAGAAGTTGTGATAGTATTTTCCTTCCCTATTGTGACGTATATTTTGATTAAAGATTTACAAGGGCACATGAATCGGAAATAAATTGCGATATGCACAGATAAATAATTTATAATAAATATTGCAATATTAAATAAAGTATTAAGAACGACTAATTTTACGTACTAAAATAAATAAAATTTAAATAAAATGTATAAAAACTAAATATTTAAAATAATAATAATAACAAAAACACAAATGACTAAAATGTCAACTAAATTTTAAATGCAAACTGAAAAATGTTAAAATAAAAGCCAATTCAAAATATTAGTATCTCAATGATACTAAAATAACACTGTGTTGAACTCACAATATGCTTCTCTCGATCTTTCCCATCGGGTTATATTTCTTCTTCTGCAGTTTGCTGTCCTGAATGAAGTCAGACACCTCTTTCTCCATCTAAAGCAAAAATCACACTCATTTTCATAAACAAAACTTTACGGTGTCATAGGCTCCTGTTTACGTGAGACAAAGAAAGGCAGTACCTTTCTCCTAAACTCAGTTTTTTTCCTCTTCTCATCCTCCTCGAGCTTCTTCAGTCTGGCTGCTTGTTCTGCACAATAACAACAAAAATTATAAGAATATACAATAAAATTTACAAAAAATATTTCTTATTTAACACGTGTATGTGCACCGTGAAATTACTGGCATGTTAGTGAACAATTAGACACTGTATTTAACATTTACAACATTGCTTATGAAATTGCTGTGGCTGTAATATTATTAAAGCTTAGCTATTATTGTTGAATTGCAATAGATTATTCGTGTTTTTAAGACACGCTTTTAAGCAAATGTGCGGCTGGCCTATTTATAAAACAGTTTAATACCAACCACAAAAGGCATCAACAAACCAGATATGACGTCGAGAGGATTTTCAACGACAGATGACGTATGCACGGTCATATATTATTTCTCAGGCGGTGATTGGTTATATTTATTGCAGAGTTAGTGTCGCAGAGGGCACGCGGATATTTGTTTATTTCCACTTGTAAATCTACAAGCATTCTCGGTTTCACATTCTTAGCTACAAGGAAGTGTATTTGTAGAATTAAAACTTTATACCTCTCGCTTTCCGTCGGCTTTCTTGGTTGTGAACGGTTGGAGGCTTTTCCATCGAGCTCAAGATCGAGCCCAGGAGGTCCGCCATCTTTGGACTGTCTGATTCTGACCGGAAACTCGCTGCATGCTGCATTCTTGAAATTGCATTCTGGGTAATGTGGTCCAACCAGCGGATTTCACAATGACGTCATTAAATCCAACTAAATGGGCTGAATGGGTCTAAAGAAAAACACCCAGGCGTACGATAGTCTTTGTATAGTTGAACAAATGCTTGCTTCATAGGTTTTATCATTTAGGAACTTTTGCAAAAACTACAAAAATGCTTTTGATTTTATGCATATTATGTTTCTTGATAATTGTATGATTCACATTCAGAAACAGTATTTCGTTTATTCTGCTCATTTATTCACGTATTGACTCTCTTTACTATCAGTTTAAAATATGTATATTTTTAAAGGTTTTATTAATTATGTTTCTAAATGGAATATTTATTTTAAAAAATTGTTTGTTTTTAGGTGCATGTCATGTATAGAAATTAAGCAAGAATAAACTACATGTTTTCAAGTCTACCAATGAAGTGTTACTTAAAACAGCGCTGTTTAATTTACTAGTTTTGTTAAATTGTATAATTTGTTGTTTCTGCATAACAAGCAAATGAAAAACACCACCATTTTATTACTTTCTTTACTTGATGAAAGCCACAATTATTTTTAAAAGCTGGTCTCGTTTGATATCACTCTTCATTTAAAAACAAAAATGCAATAAATGCCTTTCATACTAGGAAGAAAATATCAAGTGTTGAAAATTTGGAATTCTTTTTCATCCCAAAATTTAAGAACACAATAATTCCACTGTTACTTTCATTCAGTTCCTCAGACTGGAAAATGAATACCTTAAACTTTAACACAGCACAAGCGGCTAGCTGGTGTGGTATTGGCCTTTACACACCTCATTATCTTTATTACACAGTAACAGTTTCCAGTTAATTGTGCTCAAAGCAAGTAAACATCACCAAATGATCAATGCAAAGCAGTCTTTATGGTAGAACATGCTGATGTGAGGCTAAGTTGTCACTGCATAGTGATCATAAGTGTTTTGCACACAATTGTGTGTATGCTGGTTAGATTCAAAATAATTATGAGAAGAAAGAGAAAAGTCTTTTATGATTCACTCAGAATACAGGTTCGCATCTGTATTGACAAAGATTCCTCACAAGTTACAACTAAGTGACATGTCAGTACAGTTGTTGACCTTTAAGGAGGAAAAGTTTGTGTGTGTGTGGGGGGGGGGATTACATAAATATAATTTAAAACTAAAACAGGGGTCTTACTGGAGTGAGCGATACCTTCATTTAATTCAATCTATAATGTGGTCAGTCAGTCAGTCTATGCAATATAAGACTCCAAATGGTCTTCACAGTTACCACCACAGCAAAGGGCCACAATCCAGTGCATATTGGTTCTGTTACCAACCATCAAAAACAGAAACTATACTGAGAAACCAGATGTGGGAGAAAAACAATATGGAAGTATGGCCTGTGCTGTCCCCTGATGACCCTATGGACATATCTAGGAGTCAAGGAAATAGATCTTGTAGAACTTGTTCATCTGCTCCAGGAAGATGAAGGTAAGAACCGTGTGCGGCCCAAGACGAGCGTAATAAGGAGTGAAACCCTTCCACAGACTGAAGAATCCTTCTTTTCTTATGACCTTCCCCAATACCTCCTAAAGAAAGAAAAAGAAAAAGTGAAAAAGAATGAGAGAAAGGCTGGAAGTGTCAGAGACTATACCATTAACAACACAAATAATAATAAAGGACATTTAATTATTGTATTTACACTTTACTTAGCATTTTATTCAGTGTAACCATTACAATGGTACTGAAAAGGTCATGCCATCCCGACCTGCTGATTAAACGTTACTGTTGGTGCTCTAATACCTGCAACTCAGCGCAAATCAACTGTTTAAGTCTTTTGGTTTCTTCCAAGATAAGTTAAGTTTTCATGGAAGCTGATTTCCACCACAGAATGAAAATATAAAAAAGGAAGTTGTGAAAAAAAATTCTGGGGAGAAAAGTCAGAATTGCGAGATGTAAACTCAGTATTCTGAGGAAAAAAATCTGAATTGCGAGATGTAAACTGAGAATTCTGGGGAAAAAAGTCAGAATTGCGAGATATAAACAGAATTCTGAGGAAAAAAGTCAGAATTGCGAGATGTAAACAGAATTCTGAGGAAAAAAGTCAGAATTGCGAGATATAAACAGAATTCTGAGGAAAAAAGTCAGAATTGCGAGATGTAAACAGAATTCTGAGGAAAAAAGTCAGAATTGCGAGATGTAAACAGAATTTCAGGGGGGAAAAAGTCAGAATTGTGAGATATAAACAGAATTTTGAGGAAAAAAGTCAGAATTGCGAGATGTAAACTGAGAATTCAGGGGGAAAAAAGTCAGAATTGCGAGATATAAACAGAATTCTGAGGAAAAAAGTCAGAATTGCGAGATGTAAACTGAGAATTCAGGGGGGGAAAAGTCAGAATTGCGAGATATAAACAATTCTGAGAAAAAAAGTCAGAATTGCGAGATAAAGAATTCTGAGGAAAAAAAGTCAGAATTGTGAGATATAAACAGAATTATGAGGAAAAGTCAGAATTGCTCAGAGTTTCCAGACATAAACTCAGAATTAAAAAAAAAAAGAAGTCAGAATTGGTATAAAAACATTGATTGCAACTACCTATTTTTATTTTGTGGCACAAATAAGCTTTTCCTGAAACTTGATCCATTTCTGATTTCTCCCTACACCAACGTGACTGAAAGGTCACATCTCTGGCTGTCTGAGATCAGTAGCTTAAAACAGACAAGAGTAACAGGGGAAAGCAGCAAGAGATTGACTATGAGTGAGTTAAGAACATACCAAACCATTCTTGTACTCCGGCTTCCCGTCAATCATTCTCATGTTCTGGATTCTTTTGAAAAGAATGAGATACACGTTAGCATTGGATAATCAGCACAACATCTACCCAAACCTGCTGCACAGAAAACAACCAGAATCAGCAAAAATTTATGATTTGAATGAATGTTTTGAGTCTTCTGTTGTTAAGTCGGGTCTTATTTAATGAGTGACTCATTTGTTATGTGCAATCTTATCTTTTGGTTTGCATCCAAGTTGTAAAAATGGAAATAATAATCATCGAATGAGATGAAGTATCTTGGACATGTACGTTTATGCATTTGACAGATGCTTTTAATACAAAGTAAGTTACATTGCAATCAAGTTATACATTTTATCATTAATCAAACAAACACATGAACCTGGTGTTAGTCGTGCCATGCTTTATTATAAGAATGTCATATAATATTTTAAAATTAACATTATATATAGTATCAAAATGGTATGTTGAATTTCCTGCAACAATAATTATTGCGATATATTGCAGTTGCTGTGATTTTGGCCATACCAAGCTAATTCAATATCTTTTATACAGCATGTATATTCTTCGATGTGTGTATTGGCCACCTTGCTCTCTCCATATACGCTGTATCAGGCATTGAAAAACCCTTTGACCACTAGCATGTATACGTTATAAGATAATAAATAATGACGGTCCCTTAAAGCAGTTAGCTTACTTATCAGCTCCAGAATTTACAACCTTTACCTGCACACATCTGAACAAAATATACTCCTTCGTTGACCTGCACTCATCCTTCCACCATACAATGATATATTTTAATAGTTTTGGTACCTAAAGCACACCAATGCACAATTTCTGGAAACATTTTATCAATAGTAATGCATATGAGGTTTGAACTTTATATTGTTTATGATGTTTCTGATACTCCTGGCATCAAGCCAGTTCCTTATAAACGTGTTTTGTTTATAAAACTCTGTAAACCACATGGCAAATAAAAGTAATGCTGATATGGTTATCATTAGGGATGCACAATTTATCGGTCATACAATCAATATTAGATTCAAGCCTGTATTGTGAATGCAATCGCAGGTTTGAAATCTGTCACATTGGTGTTGGACCATAAAATGGAGATTAATTATTAACTAACTGTCGGCTTCAGTCAACATATTCATCGCTAGTTATCATGCATGTTATAGTTGTTTAAAGAGATTAAAGAGATAAAATTCTGTCATCTCTAATGTCGTTCTAAACCCATAAGACTTTGGTTCATCTTCGAAACACAAGTGAAGATATTTTTTACGAAATCTGAGAGATTTTTGTTCCGTCCCTCCATTGAAAGTCTATTCACCCACAACGTTCATAAAGAGATTGTAAAATAAATTCAAGTCACTTTATATGACGAACAGATTGACTTTAGGCTTTTATTCACATATAATCATTGATCAGCGAAAATAAACAGAAGCATATTTGCGTTACGCGTGATAATGAACCTCATTGGTTCTCGCACATTAAGCAAGCATGCTTGAGTTTCTGTTTGACAAAATTCAATGCCATAGTTTGCAGATCAATAATTATATGTGAATAAAAGCCCAAATTAAATATGTTCATCATATAAAACAATCATGTTGCTTCACAAGATTTCATATGGATCTCTTTATGAATGTTCTAAACCATCAGAGTTTTGGGGGAACAGACTTTCAATGGAGGGACAGAAAGTCATTCGGGTTTGGAATGACATGAGGATGAATAAATTACCATTTTCATTAGGAAGTAAAGCTGTACCTGGTCTTAACAATATCAACTGGCATGGAAGCAGCGGTGGTGACCAGTCCACTGATCATACTGGCACAGAAATGACACAAGATATCATCTCCGAAATATCCTGCACAAACAGAAGTAGAGAGATATTTGAAATGGATCATTGCAGTACATTTCAGATTGACCTCAGTTCTACAACTCATTCGATCAGAAGAACACACGTCGATATGTCCACACTTACTAGGGTAAATAAATAACAGTTAGTGATTGGTTAATCACTAGTTCATCTGAATCACATTTAGACATTGCTTATAAAACATTTTCACCAAAAAAAACCTCTGAATTATGAAAAACTACTACTGGATGTCATGTTATTGGTGGGCTGCAAAACTGATCTGGGCTAGTTTTTCCAAAGGCATTATAAGTCTATATGTAGAACCCATTTGCACTAATGGTCTTTAAGATCTACTTAGCCATACAATGCTTTAGGGAAACGCAACCCACATCTAATTTGATCACAAAAAGGATGTATTGCCGGTAAAATGTAAGATTTCATTCTCCATCATGCAGTCAACTAAGGTATCCCCATAGGACACAGATCATGCAAGATCATATTAAGTGCTGCATTATGTTTCTGTTCATTTGTTTGTACAAAGAAAAGAAAAGAAAAGAAAAAACTAGTGAAACTTTCCTCAACCGTCTACTTCGCCACCATCTGCATTACCAATGGCCACCATCTCATCAAATCATCAACTCTTTTGGAAAACGAAAGATTGCTAGTCACTTTGCTGCAGCAAATCACTGTCATTGTCAATGCACCCTTGGCAAACAATAAGTTAACATCAACAATTATGAATATCTCTAAAGCATTATGCTAACCATGAACAGTTGTCTTGTATTCTTATTAACTAAAGTTCATAAAGATTAACACATACTGTAACAATTAACAAATATATTGCTCATTGTTAATGTCACTTAATGCATTGACTAACTTTAACCAATAGAACCTTATTGTAAAGTGTTACTGCAAATATTAATGCATTGACTAACGTTAACCAATAGAACCTTATTGTAAAGTGTTACTGCAAATATGAATGCATTGACTAACGTTAACCAATAGAACCTTATTGTAAAGTGTTACTGCAAATATTAATGCATTGACTAACGTTAACCCATAGAACCTTATTGTAAAGTGTTACCGCATGTATTAATGCATTGACTAACTTTAACCAATAGAACCTTATTGTAAAGTGTTACCGCAAATATTAATGCATTGACTAACGTTAACCAATAGAACCTTATTGTAAAGTGTTACCGCATATATTAATGCATTGACTAACTTTAACCAATAGAACCTTATTGTAAAGTGTTACTGCAAATATTAATGCATTGACTAACGTTAACCAATAGAACCTTATTGTAAAGTGTTACTGCAAATATTAATGCATTGACTAACGTTAACCAATAGAACCTTATTGTAAAGTGTTACTGCAAATATTAATGCATTGACTAACGTTAACCAATAGAACCTTATTGTAAAGTGTTACCGCATATATTAATGCATTGACTAACTTTAACCCATAGAACCTTATTGTAAAGTGTTACCGCATATATTAATGCATTGACTAACTTTAACCAATAGAACCTTATTGTAAAGTGTTACCGCATATATTAATGCATTGACTAACTTTAACCAATAGAACCTTATTGTAAAGTGTTACCGCATATATTAATGCATTGACTAACGTTAACCAATAGAACCTTATTGTAAAGTGTTACCGCATATATTAATGCATTGACTAACTTTAACCAATAGAACCTTATTGTAAAGTGTTACCGCATATATTAATGCATTGACTAATGTTAACCAATAGAACCTTATTGTAAAGTGTTACCGCATATATTAATGCATTGACTAATGTTAACCAATAGAACCTTATTGTAAAGTGTTACTGCAAATATTAATGCATTGACTAACGTTAACCAATAGAACCTTATTGTAAAGTGTTACTGCAAATATTAATGCATTGACTAACGTTAACCAATAGAACCTTATTGTAAAGTGTTACCGCATATATTAATGCATTGACTAACTTTAACCAATAGAACCTTATTGTAAAGTGTTACCGCATATATTAATGCATTGACTAATGTTAACCAATAGAACCTTATTGTAAAGTGTTACTGCAAATATTAATGCATTGACTAACGTTAACCAATAGAACCTTATTGTAAAGTGTTACCGCATATATTAATGCATTGACTAACTTTAACCAATAGAACCTTATTGTAAAGTGTTACCGCATATATTAATGCATTGACTAATGTTAACCAATAGAACCTTATTGTAAAGTGTTACCGCATATATTAATGCATTGACTAACTTTAACCAATAGAACCTTATTGTAAAGTGTTACCGCATATATTAATGCATTGACTAACGTTAACCAATAGAACCTTATTGTAAAGTGTTGCCGCAAATATTTATAACCCTCACCCAAAACTACTTGGCAATGCCAGGCCGAGTCCCACACGGCGGGTCCTGTTTGGTAAATTTAACACTTATTTAATCCACTAATTTAATTCCTTACCCGACCCAACCCGTTTGAAACCCGAACTGGACCCGCATTAAAATATGATTGTCTCTTCTGAAACTCTGCAGTATATGTGTGGCCATTGGTCCACTTAGCAGCATAAAAAAAATACAATAACACTTGTATTATGAGTAGACTATATACAGAAAGCGAGCAAAGAGCGATCCCTATAAAATAACTGAAGCTGTCAATCACTTCAGATCAGCGCAACTGACTTTAATGCTGCAAAACACATTGTAAATATAAACCTTTGACTATCTTCAGAGTGTGAACCCAATATGCACTAGACCGTTTGAAAGCAGCTGCCTATCAACATGCACCCAATTTGAAATAGTCTTGGCTATCGGGCCGCAGTCCGCATGTGCCTCATGATGCCCGACCTGCATCGCAAATGACAACGTACATATTATTCCACCTGCTATTAGTGGTGGGAGAAAAAATCGATCCATCGATGCATCGCGATTCTCTCTCCAACGATTCTGGATCGATTCTGAGAATTTCAGAATCGATTCTGAGCTAAGTTTTTTACCAGATGTGCGATGACGCTGAGTTTGCTTTAGGAACACCCGTCTTCTGCTTGCTAACAATTCCTCACACACGTACACAACTCGAACCTTCCGTAAAATAATCTTTCATAAAGTTCGGAAAGGTTGAAGCGAATTACAAGGACATTCACAGGCTTCGTTGCACAGGATGCGCTGTGAGAGACGCGCGCTTGTTTTGATGTTACACTTAAAGTGTGCTGTCTCACCCGTCTGTATTTTCCTTACAAATGCTCTACGAAGTCATCATTTATGTGGTTTGGAATGCAGTGGACTTATATATTTAAAATATGAATCTCACTAACAGAAGGCTGCTTTCAATTTTAAATGCTGACGCGCGCTTTGTTTGTGTACGAGACTGCTCGCGCAAGCGGCTGTGCGACTCCATGTAAGTGGTTTAATATACTTGTGCAAAATGAACGTAAACACAGCCAGTTATGTCTTAAGGGATTAAACGGACAGGACAAACCACATTACTTCTTATATTTCAAAAGAGATCCGAGCGTGAATGCAGCTTAATAGATCTCCCGCAGTCTATGTCATAGTAAAATACAAAAGTAGGCTACGATGAAGAAAAATCACTCACAGTTCTTGAATGGAAAATGTTCAGATAATCTTAAATACTGAAAGCACTCTTTGTTTGTTGTTTGTCATGTTTCTATGCTCCTCTTTATTATTTGCTACTTGCTTGTATGTTTTGAAGTTATATAAGTTTAAAATTCTTAAAATACAACTGTTTTAATTCTTTTTTTAAATTTGTAATTATTTTTTAAAAAGTACTTAATTACTTATGTAAACTAATGAATTAATAAGGGGGGAAAAGTAGATAAAGAATCGATCTGGAATCGGATCGTGACCTCCAGAATCGGAATCGGATCGGATCGTGAGGTGACTAAAGATTCCCACCTCTACCTGCTATATCAAATAATAGTGGTTCACTCGTCAGGTACTTGCAGAACTCTGATGCTAGAAATGCCTTTTCTTTTATTACAATCAAAAACCAAGCACTAAAAAACTAAATGATGACCTGCAAACACAGACAAAGCTGTTCTCGGTAAGAAACAAGCAAATGACAAAGAAAAAAGGGAAAGATTTTGGACAGTCGGGCAGGTTTTTGGAGCATGGCAGATGGTTTCTTGCTGGTCTACAATGTTCTTTCAACCCTAACCATCTTGACCGAGATGGTCTACCAGGTTGATTTGTGCTTAGTCCAACTGGTAGTCCAACTAATTAACCACCAAGATCAGCTAACCATGTACATCAAGAGAGCATCCGAATCTGGAATTAGCTAGATTTTCTAGAAGGGCTGATCATACATGTTTGTGACTGATAAGATAAAAGAAGGTCCATACCAGAGTCCAACAGCGCTTGTTTGGACTGGGAATATGAAGCAAGTTGGGCTGCGTTCACAACAACTGCTCTGGCCATGGTGGGTATGCAGCCCTACATTAGAAATAAAACAAAAACACACATCATTAGTCTTTGTATGATTTTGCGGCACCCATTTTTTACAGTGGTAGCGGCACAGCGTCACAGCTGACTTTCAGAGTATCTCAGTACGGTGTTAGATCTGCATTGGTAAAAGAATCAAACATCATGAAAATTCATTTAGTTCCAGGATTTCTTTAAAATCGAGCCAGTCTTCTTCAAATCCCGATATTAGTCTAAAGCCGCTTTCACACAGCGCATCGATCCCGGAAGATTGCCAATCGCAAATCGCTAATTTATGATTGAAAAAAGCACGAGTGTGTCGAGATCATAAGCAAACTTAAGACACTGCAGAGACATTACAAATCACATCGATGTCACATGTCTTTACGGGATCTTTATGGGATGTGTGTGAACGCACACACAGATTCCGAAAAATCACTGCCAGTGTGAATGAACCAAAATCGATTGATCCCGGGACAAATCCCTGCACACGTTATCAGTGTGTTTTCCGGCATATCTGTGTGAAAGGGGCTTGAGTCTCACAAATACATGATTGTAAATCACAAGCAAGATGTAGGAAAACACATAAAACTCAAATGCATGAACATATTCAGATTCAGATTGTTTTATTTAGTGCCATGTCAGCATTCAAAGCTATTTTCATGGCAAAAATTAAATTACAAAAATACAAAAAAACAGCAAGTCATATTACACACAAAAAAATTAATTAACATATGATAAAAAAAAAATTCCTAAACCTTTTCAGGCATAATCTTACTAAATAGGTCCTTAAGTGAGGTAACTTCATTAAAGAGCAATCTACTTGTATTAAGTCCAGGACAATCTAATAAAACATGTTTAACAGAGAGGGGAATCTTACAAAACATGCATAAAGTTGGGTCTTTACCTTTAAGCAAAAAAGCACGGGTCAAACTTGTATGACCCATACAACATCTGGTGTAAATGCATGAACATCTGCAATCTAGATTATTAGTGCACATGTAACAGGATTACACACAAACCATATTCTTCTAACACACACTTACCCTCCAGAGTGTGGTGACTCCTTCCTCCCTAGTGATTCTGATGAGGGCATTGAAGACGTTTGAGTAACCCCTCCTTTGCTCTGGAGGCAACCTGGACAAGAAAGAGATAAAAAAAAGTGATACTTTAATAACATTTCATTTTTTTTTTAACATTTCAATTTTTTTTTAACGTTTTAATATTTTAATAAGATAATGATGATGATATTGATATTAATATTAACACAATAAAATAATACTAACAGTTTAGTATTATTTATGTACTATTATAGAATTTACAAATTTATTTATTATGTACATGTATTTTTAATCAAATGTTTTTTTTTAATTAAATGGCACATAAAAACAAAATGATCTGTTGTTTGGTTGGCTGGTCACTTTACATGTCAGTTTTGTTTCACAAATCTAAGGGTGTGTTCATACTTGACAGGTTTGGTTCGATTAAAACAACATTTGAACCTTGGGGGTCACCGAACATGCGGACAAGTGGTTCCAAACGAACTCGTGTGCGGTTCAACTAAAATATTAACGCAACACGGACCAAAGAGATCTAAAAGAACCAAAAACAGGACGTGATGTTACAAGATGCGTCCCTAAAAAAGGACAGAAAGAATGCTTAAGCGTGCCTGGGCTGCATCTGGAATCGCACACTTCGCTACTATATAGTATGCGAAAAACAGCATGTGACAAAAGAAGTATGACTGAATTCACAGTCCTCATAAAAGAGTAGGCAAAAAGTCACCGGATGACCTACTAGTTCTGGTGAGATTCTGGAGTGTGCATCCAATGGACACTTTACCATCCCATGATGCAACGGGAGAGGATTTGTGAATGGCAGTGACGCGACGCAACTGATGCTGGGAGGTCACATGATTAATTACTTATTCAAAATAAGCACCTGCTCAAGAGAATGTGTGATTTCGGACAGACCCTTGGTTTTTTTCGCGACGTTGCCCATTATAGTTCGGTACAGGCGTCAGAACTGCGTCTTCTTGCAGCAGATCTTTGTGTGTGTGATGGAGGAATTCCTACTGCTGCTTTGACTCCTTTACACATTTTATAAACTCTTTGGGTCTCATTCATGAAACACGAGCAGAACGATTTTTTGTGTAAATCGTGTGTAAAGTGGTTCTGACGTAAATTTTCGAATTCATTAAAATGTTCGTATTTTCCAAATGCAAGTTGGTACGAAAGAAATCTACACCTGCTCCCAGCCACGCGTAAATAGTGCGTTTAACATCCGAACGTTTTGCTCGTTAATAAAGCTGCATTTTAATTCACCTTAATCGGGTTTATTTGACGGGGTTACATGTCGAACCATTTTCTTTTCACTTCTGGGACTGTTCGATTAAAGCCACACTAAGTAGAAATTGTGTTTTTGTCAAACAGCGACCCCTAGAGTCGCTGTGGAATACTTGCACTGTCGTAAATATATTATATTATAACGTTTTTACATGATTGCAGCTAAATCACAAGTAAATAGTCTATAGTCTAGGCCTACTGTATAATTTAATTTGTGTTGTTTTTATTGGAATGTAAACATTACAAAATGCCAGATAACATCAATTAAGTTAAATGTACATCGCATTATTTCATAACATTGGCCGTTATGATGTCATTAGACATGATTATTGCAATTTATCATAATAGTTTGCAAATTGTGCTCGTTTACACTATTTACAACCTCTACGTTAGGCTTATTTATGATAATTATGTGAGATATTGAAAGCTGTTCTCATGATAATCGCAGGAATCAACGTCAACAGCGTCGTCTGATATCCCTCAGGACTATGTGATAAATACACCTCACAACACCTGAGTTCAGCTGGCAAACTAATTCGTGAGGCATAGCTATCTGATTTATCAAAACGATTCCATTTACACCTGGTCACATAAATGTATTTTTGCGAAACGGATTTAAATTCGATCTTCAATTCTCGCTCTATATGCAGATTTAATGGAGTGCACGTCACCGAAAGCAACAGATATGAGCTGCATTTTATAGATCATCAGCTAAAATTTCAAAATCAAAGAGAAGATCATTTCGTTTCTTTACTTTTAATGATGATGATTGTGTGTTAAGCGTCTGCGACTTACTTTCACTTTGATTTGCGACGTTGGCTTGATGCAGTTGCTCATCTGCGGTGATGCGTGTTCCAGCGCGTCGTCATATCTGGATATAACATATAGCCTATAACACGCTCTCACACGTTTTTTTATTTTTTTATTTTTTAGCATTTTTGGGAGGAGTACAATTTACATATGTGGTTTCAACAACCATATGCATTTACACTTGTCCAGTTTCGTCTGGAATGCGTCTCAGATCTCCTCCTGAAGTGGTTTGAGCGGTCGGATAGCCGAAAACAAACGCCGGTTGGCCTCTCACTTCCAAATTTGAGGAAGTGGTGGGGGAAGTGACGTATGCCGTAAAGCAGTCGAATTTTGTAGTTCTTTTTGTGCTCTGGTTACTACCCGAACCCCGAAGTTACATAGTGCCAGTAAAAGCGATACAGACCCTGTCAGGCTATGGCAGACGTGTCATTCTACCTATTGTAAGTCGATGTACCATAACAAGGATCTTGGAAATATATTATGAAGGTTGAAAAGTTACATAGTGTTGCTTTAACAGATGAAACTCCATTAACTACATCTGTATATGCTGCCAAGCTTCCTTTTTTTTAGGACCTGATACGCCACTATGTACGCTTGAAAATAAAATGTGGCGTTTTGAATGAACTTCTAATAATAAAACTTCATCTTCATCTGAGAAATTTCTCTTTTTCATTCGCTTTTGAGAAGACATGTTGAAATCCTTCGTTTGGTGTCATAATATGATGCCCATATATAGTTGTCAGTCGGATTTAATGGGCGGGATTTATGGTAATTGAGAATGAGCGTGCACGCGCGTCCCATTTACAACTGATTGGAATTCATTAACACACACACACATTTCACTATCATATCTGACGTTTACGAAGTATTTGTGAATCAGGAGAAGAGTTTTCGGGAAAGTCTCTTTACGCGCAAATCACTCACATATTTACTCGTATATTTACGAATGTTTCATGAATGAGACCCATTGAGTTCTCAGCTTGGAGAAAAATACCATTGTACAATATGTATGTATTTATGTCCATGCCATGCACTGGACTATGCGTCTTCACAGATTTTTTCTGCACTGTTTGGGGATGCTCCATTATGGAAAAACATCATAATCACGATTATTTTGGTCAGTATTGAAATCACGATTATGTAACACGATTATTTCACATGACTTTGGGAACGTGTTGCATTTATTAAAAAGAAATTCCAGCAGATGATGTGCACACGACTTGCCTCCCTGACTGTATAGGCTGAGAGAGTTTATGGCTTCAGGAGGGGCGGATGTGCGCGTGTCATTCAGAACACAAGACAAAATAAGAGTGTTCTTGCAAAACAGAACATGGCAAAATAATCGTTTTTACTCGATTGTACTATTTTGGTGATTGCTGGGAGCCGAAATTCAATTAATTGCACAGCCCTAGCACTGTTGTCTCTGTCGGTTTACAAACATGTCTCCGTTATATTGTCATTTTCTGCTCGTCCGGCACTTTGGAACAGCACAGCCTTGTTTCGGCAGAGACTTTCAGCATGTTTGCTATAAAAACATCTGACGTTTGCATTTTAAGTGGCGTGAGAAAGTCACATAAACCATGTGAAATCCGATCAGGGGTGCGTTTCCAGTACAACAACGTAACTCGATGCTTCACTATCACAGTACGATGCATCGTTGAAGAAATCAGCTAGCTAGTCACGACTGTTTCCCGAAACCATATTGTCGCAGAGTGGTCGTTCAACCACGTTGGTTTATGACGTCACGCACGTGATGGAGTAATAACTACTTTTAATGAATCTGTTTGAGATGGAATTAACACTGGATGTTTTGATATAAATTACAGACATGGCATCTGTGGACTATTTCTCATTTTTCTCAGTTATTTCGCTTTATTTCCAGATTCAATCATAGGCTCGTTCTTACGTGGTAGAGCACGTTCGCACATGCGCACTCTTCAAAAAAGGTGCTTTAAATCTCTTGACAAACTCAAAGACGTAAATTACATTTGTATGTATTCTAAATAAAAGACACAGGTTGTATTGAATGTCGGCTTGCTTGTTTTGCTCAAGATAAGGATTTATTTAGTCCACATGTCATGCAATCTAGAAACTCTGCTTCTAACCACAGGTCGAGATCTGTCGTTCCAACTACACAACTTTGCGATGCTGTTTGCGAATGTTCGTTGTAACGATGGTTTCGAGAAACACAGACTCGTTGAACTATGCTGATCACGACAGAACTTGCGACCATAGTTGGCTAACGATGCTTTCGGGAAACGCACCCCAGAGCGCTCAGACTGAGACGGATTTCCAGAAACACAATTTGAATAGGATTTCAAAACACATTTGGATGTAGCTTGAAATGGATTTGTAAAAAACACTTTTTGCCACCCACACTTGAAATCTTCAATCGGATATGCACAAAAATCGGATTTGGACTGACAGTCTGAACGTAGCCTAAGTGATTATGAATTATGGTGAAGTGTAATGATATTCTTCTACCTCCCATCAGCCGTCATTCGAATGAGCGCCACCTCAGCCGGAGTCCCGACGAACGCCCCCGTGGCTCCAGCGGTCATCCCGATCAAAGCCTTCATCAAGAAGTTGGGAGGTGTGCCATCCGCTTTAGACATGCGCTCAAACAGGACCGTGTAGATGCCCAAGCGGGTCGTGGTGTAGGTAGCCTGTCTCAACAGACCCGCCGAAAGCCTGCAGTTAAAAACACGGGACAGAATGGCGTGAAGTGAACACAATGAATGCGTAGTGATATATACGAGATATATGTATCAGATATAAACCTAATCAGATATTTACTGCTTGTGTAAAGCTATGGGCTCCATCTACAGTCACTCAGTAAGGATGTCCAGCTAGAGCTCCCTAGTTTCTCACATCCAGTGTCTGGTAAAAATTAATGTTAAAAAACAAACATATTCAATAATTCATTCAAATTCTTTACTCTGTACTTGTACATTCTCGCCTTGTTGTGTGAAAGTGTACCTCACTAATCTACAACGCTGGTTTCCTAGCGCAGCTGCGCCGTGGTTCTCTTTCTTACCCGGTGTAGATGCCCCCGATGCCCTCGTTGCGCAGGATGCTAGCCACGGCGTGCAAGCTAGTCTTGTACTCGCGAGCCTTGGAGCCCTGACCGCTCAACTGCATCCGGTTCTTCACCAGGTCCAGGGGCTGCACAAACACTGTCGCACCCATCCTGGAAGTCAGAGAGAATGCATGCACGTTAGCTAGGTCGGTAACACTTTACAATAAGGTTCATTAGTTAACATTATTTAATTACATTAGTTAGCGTGAACTAATAATGAACTGCACTTATACAGCGTTTATTAATCTTTGTTAATGTTAATTTCAACATTTACTAATAGGTTATTAAAATCTTGTTAACATTAGTTAATGCACTGTGAACTAACATGAACAGCTGTAACAAAGATAAACAAATCATTAACAAATGTATTGCTCATGGTCGTTAATACTACTAATAATGTTAACTAATGAACCTTATTGTAAGGTGTTACCGCTAAATCATTCATTTACTTTAAAGCCCTGTTCTCATCCTGAAGGAATCCTGTTAAAATGAGCAAAAATTAAAAAAAAAAGATAAGGACACATAATATGAATTTTTCTCTACAGGACCAACATGATCCCCCGATAGGATAAAATATCCCAGTCGGAAAATTCAGAAGAATTGGAACTGGAAACTCCTGTAGGAATCTCAGTCACGTTCATTCTGTTGCTTTTTAATCTTATCAGGATCCTTTGAGACTATTTCCAAATAATTATTGAAATGTATTTGGAATTTCAACAGGAGTGCTTTTTTTCTCTGACTGAGGACCCGGCCTACAACAGCTGCTGTTTCTTTAAAATAACAAAAAAATAACAAATGAAATTCCTTTTAAACTAGTGCATTTATGGTGTCCTTTAGACTTTGGCTCAGTTACACACAAACAAGGCAATTATGCCTTTGAAATGGAATTTGAGATAGTCTTTTCTTCCCTATATCCGAGTGAAAAGGCTTCTCGGTCAAGAAAAAAATCTAGGGCGGGACTTGATTTTGTTCGTGGGGAATTGATTGGATGGTTGTGGTTTGCTATTGGTGGATCTCATGTGAGTGACAGGTTGCTCCGCCCTCGTGCCGGTAAACACGTCATCAGAGAAGAGCAGAGATGTGGAGGGAGGGGAAGATATTCTGAATAAAGATTAGGAGGGCACATGAATTTTAGGAAAATAATTATGTGCACGGATAAATCTTTTATAATAAATACATAAAAAAAAAATAAAAAAAGAATTGTACGTGTTGATTTCATGGTGACTTTAACATTTGCCAAAGGACAACCTGTATAAGAAACAGCATTGATTCAGAGAGTCCATGTGTGAGGGAACTGCCTTAATTTTGTAGTAATATATTTAAGGATGAAATTGAATATTTAAAGGTTTGAGACAAGTCTTTTGGCAACAAATAAGTTAGAAAAGAGGGCCTACAACGTACATTCCTCAGTGACACATGACGACGCGTGACATTTACACTGAAGTTCAAATTTTGACACGGGGTTACCAGGCTTTCTCCGGGCCTGCAAATTCATTCACTACAGAACTCGCAGAAATAGACAAGAAAATCCACAACACACCACATAAACTCCTTATGCTGATTCTGATCAATAGCTCGCGCAGCGGATAAAGGATGACCCTTATCAATAATCTCACTCTCACTCTCCCATCAGTTGCTCATTCAATTCAAGCCCATGCAACAGAGAGCGCCGCTGAATGCATAGGCGCATACATACCCAGCCAAGCCACCGAAGAGAAACTTAATAGATTTGGGGGAGGTTTTGGGTTTGCCCGTGTGCGCTGCCATGGCTGCAGTGCTGGTTCGGGTTTCTGTAGGACACCTTCGCTTCTGCTGATACACTTCTGCTGTTGTGTACAGCAAGGTGACTCGCCGGGAACGCGCACGACAAGCGGAACACGCATGGACCAATGACATACGAGTTTTCACTCGCGGGGCCGAGTACGTACGTGACGTGTAATTTTGTGTCTTAAAGAGACAGAGACGTCCTTTCTTTTCCGCTGTGAGCCTTTAAAAAGAGAGAATTCAATCCACTGCAGAGGTCTAACAGCAGTTTAACATCAACAGCAACACCAAAAATAAATGCAAATGATACTGGAAGAGAATAATTATGTGTCTGTCATTATGCATAACATATTTTATTCAGATTTTTATATATATATATACTTCAAAAAGCTCCTTAATTGCTTTATTTACTATTTACTTGTGTTAATTGATGTTAACTAGGCTGTCTTGTTGAATACTTATTTTACTTTATTTAGGTTGTATTTTATATTGTTATTACTATATTTATAACTATTACTGAGACATTATTTTTTAACTAATTATTGTGTGTTTCTCAGAGTAAATGCTGAAATATGTTGTTCTGATCAATAGGTCTGAAGCAGCCTATAGACAGGATTTATAACTTTTCTCAGTGCTGTTGAGTGGACCAATCATAGCCGTCTGTGTTTACTGTATACATATTTCTCTTCAGTTAGGGATTACATCCATGGGTTGATTTTCCATGTTATGTCAGGCACCAGCTCTTGGAATTAATGGATTTAAACGATTATAGTTTCTCTCCAGTAAAACAAAAACGTCCTGAATGCGGTTCTGTGTTCGGTTTTCTGAGCTGAAGATTAACACTTTGTGTATCGAAGATCAAGCAACAATGGCTGCCTTGTGATTCTGACACGTTTGAACGAAATAGCGAAAACAATTTTGTAATATTAGATGCTCTTATAAGGATGGCCCAATCATAGTCATAACCTAAATAAGACACAAGTCATATGTACAGGTACACAAATGTGATGTTTATCTAAAGTAATTTTTGCTTATTGGTTTGGTTGAATTGGATCATCAAAGGTCAGCAGCAAAGGCATTAGTTAATAAAGTGATATTAAATACATAAAGTCAATTTTTTTATTATTTAACATATTTAAAGGGGACCTATTGGCCCTTTTGCAAGATGTAATATAAGTCTCTGGGTGTCCTCGGGATGTGCCTGTGAAGTCTCAGCTCAAAATACCCCACAGATCATTTATTATAGCTCGTCAAATTTGCCCCTATTTGGGTGTGAGCAAAAACACAATTTTTGTGTGTGTCCCTTTAAATGCAAATTCAGAAATTACAGAAATTGTAAGTAGCATAGCGGTCTTCAGTCGGACACTGATGGAAAGACTCAGGAAGAAGTTACAACTTTAAGAATGCAACTGGATGTTTCTGAATGGTAAGCGGGTACATTTATGTATTTGTTGTGGAGTTAAGTCGAATCAACTCATGGACTACTACTAGCATGTACTGTCATGTTAATCTTTTGCACGAATCCAGCATTGAACTGACCCTCGCTTGTGAAGCAGTCCGGCAAAATAAATGATTTGCGCAAATTTATAACACTTTTCCGACTTTCTTCGGCACATTTTTTTTAGAAATAAAATTCAACCACGGTGTCCTCAGTGGCTCAGATGCCGGGAGACTACGGAGACTCGTATGTTCGTTGGTATATCCAGTAACAGAACATTTGTAATGTTTTTTGGCGCAGACATTGTATATCTCCAGCTGGCAGCTGCTAATGCAAGGAAACAGAATTGGTGACTGGTGAGGATCACTCAGGGCGGGATCTATCTATACTCTTATGTAAGAATAGGGGGAAATCTAGAACAGCTGGTTTGGAGAGACAGTTTAGGATTTATGGGGATTATAAAAATTATTTTTGATGATTTTTACCATTATAGGCTGGTTGTTTACACACACCGTGGACACACATCTGTGTTCAAACACCTTATAAAAGTGAATTTTGCATAATAGCGGCAATTACCCTTTAATTATTGCAGGTTTGCGTAATATTCTGAGTTTGCATTTCACTGTTTTTATTCATTTTGAGGAATACTGAATTTGTTTTTGTGCAAGTGAGATGAGCAAATGCATGCTTACATTTAATCTAGAGCTACAATACCCATAATGTTCATACACAGCGCACACAATGCCCATGCACTCCTTATTCCTCTCAACATGAGGACAGGAGAGCTGTTGGTCAATAAATGGGAAAACAAAGTAATTTGCACTGCTTATTTGAAAAAGTAACTCAGATATTTTGTATTAAATTTTAAATAAATGCTTTAGTAGTTACTTGAAAAGTAATCTGATTACATAACTTGCGTTACTTGTAATGCGTTACCCGCAAAACTCGGCTTTCGATCCTCCTGAAGGAATAACACTTCATGTTTCAGCAATTTGCCACTTTTTGCCATTTTGCTATTTTGTTCTCTAGATATTTGATTTGGGTTTTCTTTTTTTATTCTTTTTTTAATATCACAGCTTTAAAACTTTGAAAGAAGAAAACAATAACTCTTAAATGTCCATGAAGGAGATGAAAATATGCTTGTGCCACTTTTCACTGCTTATCAGAAAAAAAGTTTTTGCACATGGCACCATATTTATATATATACTTAAAACTAATTAACTTGCATAATGCGTTACCAGCAACACTCGGCTTTCAATCCTCCTGAAGGAATAACACTTCATATGTTTTAGCAATTTGCCACTTTTTGCCACTTAAAATATTCCAATATCGCTTCCTGTTGAAAAAAAGTAGTTTTGTCTTCAACATGATATGCTATTTTGTTCTCTAGATATATGATTTGAGCCTTTTAAAACTTTGAAAGAAGAAAGCAATAACTCTTAAATGTCCATGAAGGAGATGAAAATATACTTGTTTTCACTGCTTATTCGAAAAAAGGTTTTTGCACATGCACCATATTGTTTGGACATGCATTTTGGTAAAAACTCTGGAGCTCTTTTGAGAATATTTTCATGATTATTCAGTCCTGTGGTGTATTTCAAATTAAAATGGTAAAATCGTCTGACATTTTAATGCCATTTTCTAAAAGCATCCAGGAAAGATCATAGCTTTAATCTAAGACAGATAAATGTCTGCAACGACTGATCTATATTTAGCCAATTTAATAAATATAATATGGTGTTCAGACATAAAATGAATTGTAGCATGACAACAGGGGGCATCCTAGGGATATAAAAGGATATTGCAGTGATCTGACATTGTTTCATGAGCAAGGTCATTCGTTCATTGTCTAAAGATGTGATGAAACAAGCACAGGCAGTCTCACAGAACTGACCGAGCTGGACGTGTCAGGCTGGACGTATTTCATTTCTCTTTTTTATTTAGGCTACTTTGATTTATTTTACTTATAGAATCTGTGAGAAAATAACGAAAATTTAAGAGAATCTCTCTGTGCATAAATACATAAGGTAAAACAAAAGTGGAGTACATGAGATAATGAGGCCGTATAATGTGCAAAATGTGCAAGGATTGGTCCTTGTAATGCAACAATAAGAAACAATGAGTGCTAAATCATACATAGTGGAACAATAGCATATTCTGGTAGGTTGAGTGAAATTAGCATAGCAGATGAGGCACTTTAAACATGCGCGAATACATTAGAAATCCAGATTATGTTTAGATGCCTAAGGCATGAATAATTTAGTTCATTTGTAGAAATATAAAGAGAACAATTATGTATGTTTTCAGCCATGTGTGAAATTTGCCCTGCACAAACCCATTTGACATCTGTGTTCATATCAGGTTAGTAAAGGCCTGTATAGATTATTCTTTGCTGCTTGTGTGTATTTTATGATCTCCTCTGACAGTATATATTGGTTGGCACATTTCCTTTGGTGAAACATGATAACCCATCATCACAGTTTCTCCTGACGGCTATATGCAATGCCTTTGGCGTCTCTCTGTCACCGTGCATTATGACAAATAACTCATTCATGTGTTGTGTCACCGTATATGCCTGAGAATTGGACAGTGGGCGTGTTTTTAAAGTCTCTGATGCGTAAGCTCAAATGACCTTCATTTTACCATTATATTATTTTCTGTCATGTAGATGTGTTCTGGATCTGCCCTCCCTTGTTTTTACAGACCCCTTCATGACATCACCCACTGGAGATATATATAGACAAATGATTTCACAGGGGTCACAGCAGCCTGTCAAGCTGCTCAGCTAAGATCATGTCGTTGAGTTTTGCTGCTGACCACTGACTCTGATTCAATTCCCTACACGTAGTGTTTGTGTTTGGCAGATATTGGGTGGATATCCTGCATAAACAATGTATGTAAATGTTATGAGAACCAGATTTGCTGAAAGACATTTTAGAATGAACGTATCTACTCAACTTTCAAAAGGAAAAGAACATATTTACATTTGTTATTAAACTGTTGACACACCAGGACACACTGATAAACCTCTCGATAGGTGAATGACTGCAACCCAGGAGTTCATGATAGTGATAAATCGAAATGTGGACAGGCTCCAGCAACCTTACTAAATGCTCCCTTGTGAAAAAGAAGTGCACTTAATTGTATTGAATGTGCACTTGTATTGTGTTTCAAATCATAGAAGCCTTTATATATTTTAAAAATATACCTGCAGATAATATAATATTCAGGAAATACTTGTATGACTGTTCTTAAAACATTTAGTGTTAGATCACCCAAAAATGAAAATTCTTTCATTAATTACTCACTCTCATGTCGTTCCAAACCCGTAAGACTTTCGTTCATCTTCAGAACACAAATGAAGATCTTTTTGATGAAATTTGAGAGCTTTCTGTCCCTCCATTGACAGCTACGCAACTACCACTTTGGCATTTCAAAACGTTCATAAAGAGATTGTAAAACTAATCCAAATGAATTGAGCGGTATAGGACACATTTTCTGAAAAGACTCGATCGCTTTATATGATGAACAGATTGAATTTAGGGTTTTATATTCACATATAAACATTAATCATAAACATAAACAGAATCTTGTTCAGTTGTTGATGTGCGAGAACAAACCTCATTGGTTCTTGCTGAAGCTCAAACGTGATTGGTAACACTAGAATGAACCTCAACATGCTTGATGTGAGTTGATGAATTTTCACATGTGAATAAAAGCTTTTAAGTGAAACGCCAAAGAAAATCAGTCACTGGCAATGATATAATGATATATTTTAAATGTGATTAATTTTTCACTCACAAAAATTGGATGCTGACAGTCAGAATGCATGGCTTCTTTTTAATGTCCTTCAATGGAGAACGAGTTTTTGCCGCCAGACATTGTAATTACGGCATCTACCAGCAGGGGCTAAAGGGACCGCGCTATAACCAGGTGAACCTCGGCCCCTTGTTTTGCACATGGATTTATGTAATTGCCGTGACATCAGAGCATGAGCTCTGGGGATGTTGGAGTAACACTGACTTTGCCTCTACATATAGTATTGTGGATTACTGGGGTTTACATGTCCCTGTTCATTTAGCACATTTGAGCATCATTTCAGTGTTCCTTAGCAAAGAAATTGTACTGTAGATTCACCCTGTACTTTCTCAAGCAAGCACATGAATTTGCCCGGTAAAGACTATAGCAGGTAATGGGATATTTACTTGAAAAACATGTGAAGGCAAAGGAGCGGAATTTTGGAATATCTTTATTTTTTTTGCTACCCACACACATCATAAACATTTCTCGCGCTTTGGACAGAACCCAGTGTTCTTGAATGAAGGCATGAAGAGAGAGTGATTGATGGAATGAAAGAGAAGAGATGAGACGAAACAGCTGTGCCGGAGAGAGACTGCAGGCAATCGGAGTCTCTTAGGCAAGAGTTTAATCCCTGATAATCTGACCCTCTTACAGCGGATGGATCAAGGGCAGCTCAGCGTCCGCTGTCACATCCCGTGTGTTTCTGAGTCACAGTTGAACACTGTTCTGAAAGATATGTTGAAATAAAGATTCTTTTTTTTTAAATTACGCGACCATCTGCAGAGCATTCTGTCAGGTAGATGCTGGTGTCAAGGAGATGCATGACGCAGATTTATAAATATAAATACATTAATCCAACCTAATGGTGCAACCACAGCTTTGTAAAAACATCAACAAAAAGTATAGAGCTAACAACATTATTAATTTTAAATGAGAATGTTGTACATATCATCATAAGTCAATGCCCACCCTTAACCACATTTAAATAAATTATTCAAATGCAAGGGATTATGGGAATTCCCAAAGCCACAGCGCTTACCAAAGGATGTAATATGACCTACATGAAGATCAAAGTGCTTTGACTTTATCACTCTGCCACTCTGCAAAAGGTTCCACTTCACAGTTCACAAGAATATGGACAATCCCATGAATTTCTTTAGCAAAAATACAGGTTTTAAAAAATGTCCTCAAAATAAAAATAAATCTACTTAACAAACAAAATTGAGTAACATAAGTCTTTATTTAAGTGGAAAAAGTGTGCTTAATTGTGTTGAATGTGCACTTGTAGTTTACTTCAGATGTTAAAGGGGTGGTACAATGCCCTTTTCACAAGATGTAAAATAAGTCTCTGATGTCCCCAGAGAGTGTGTGTGAAGTTTTAACTTAAAATACCCCACAGATATTTTTATATAGCATGTTCAAATTGTCACTTTTTGAGGGTGAGCAAAAACACCTTGTTTTGTGTCTGTTCCTTTAAATGCAAATGAGCTGCTGCTCCCGGCACAGAGGGCGGAGCTACAACAGCTCGTGTGTTTCAGCTCCGATTACCTCACACAGACACACACTGAAAATTTCAAAAAAACTTTTAGCCTTTTATGTTCAAACCGGAGTCGGACAATGATGGAGAGACTCAAGAAGAAGTGACGACATTTAGAAGCAACAGGACCAGTGTTGCCAGATGTACGATAATTATCGTATTTGTACGATAAATTTGACCTCTGTACGATGTACGATCAATAATGAAAAAAATCCCATAATGTACGATAATTTCAGAGTTTTCAGTCGTTCGTCCAAACACACATCCTACCGCTTCTCTCTCTGACCCCGAATCATTTCGCAGGCTCGCCTGCCTGCACGCAAGCACACACACACACACACACACACACACACACACACACACACACCACACGGTGTCGACCGCACGTCAACACTACACTACAGTTTTGCCGAAGAAGACAGTTCAGTTTAGATCAGTTCCATGACGGCATCCAATCTGTACCGTAAAAGGATTCCCCAACCAACAACATCTGCCAACACAGCACAAGTGGATGTGGCATCCGATGATGACAGCGACTTAGAGACGGAATTTGAATCTTTCTAGTGTTAATTGTGCACTTTTTTCTCTCTGTCTCATAGTTTAATTATGGTCTAGTTCAAAATGTGGACTGTCGGCATATCTTTTGTACTTTGGCAAAAAAAAAGTTAAGTAGCCAGACTTCCTCCAGTTAGTGTGAGCGTATTACACAGCTTGTTTAAATTGGCTGTAAAATTATTTGGAAAATAAAATTGTTGGAAAATAGCTATATTTTATGTGTTTGGTTCGTGTACGATAATTTTTCTCAAAAAACGATAATTTTGAGGTTTTGGTACGATACTTCGACATTTCTAATCTGGCAACACTGAACAGGACATTTCTGAATGGTTAGTTGATGAATTTATGTATCGGATGTGGAGTTAACTATCTTCTAGTCATTGATTAGCATAATCTGTCATGATAAATTGCGTTGGGTTTATGTAAATTTTAGGGTTTGTGATGTCACCTCCGTTTGTTGTAGTCCTTAAAAAGCGATTTCTGCAAAAGAAAACATCTCCCTTTGATTTGAACTTTGAGCGTCGTAACTTTTAAAAAAGTGAAATCATAATCAACCACCCTTTAAACGTAAGGGCACTTTCATGACTATGATTCTTTAGAACACTTTTCAGTCCTTTATTAACCTTTTGTTTCGTTTTATTTAATTAACCTTAGTTTAAAATACATTTAAACTATAACACATTTTCGTTTAATTGCATATTACATGTAATTAAGTGTCTGGAAACATTCCATTCAGTGTGCCCTTAAGAATATATTTTAAAGTATTTTATTTCCATAATAAGTAGCCTACTCTTTTTTTTTTTAAGTATGCTTTAAGTGCACTTTGTTTTATCTTAATAGATTTATGTTTAAAAAAAATCTTTAAAAAAAAGTATTTAGTTTTTCTGGATGTGCTTTGATGGATGAATACCTCAGTGTAGAAAACACATGACAAGTGGAGTGAAACGTTGAAAATATCAGCACTCTTGGAGACTAACTTTTGTATATATTAAGTAAAATAAGAATATGCTTTTTACATATAATAAGAAGAGGCATAGCTATAAAAATGAATGTGTTTAGCACAGTTCAGATCATTCAGTCTCAAAAGAGTTTGATGAGAAATATTTGAGTGCTGAATTCATGACTTTGATTTGATCGCATAAGTCTCCATCAGATCATCATGTTGTCCCATTGCTAGAAACAAATTATATCTAAAACAGATGTGATTTTTCCTTCATACACACCTGTGAAAAAGGACTGTATAAACTTGTATCTACTGGACTGAATAACATCTAGCATATTCTGTTTATAGCGCTCTGTTTGAAAATGATGACTTTTATGCCCGTCAACCATTCCCTTTTATTATTAGATCTTGGCGTGGTATTTTTGGCTTCCTTTTGGATGTCGGTCCTTAGTTTTATTGTGTCATTTTTAGCGTTTCTTTTTCCACATCAGTAGTTTGAGCTGTTGGATGAGGGAGGGGCGACCTGGTCACTCTTTATCTGAGGTTTTATTTATTTTTTTAAATCAAGCCCAATGCAAGCAGATTGAGCATTAGTCTCTGTGTGTGTGTGTGTGTGTGTGTGTGTGTGTGTGTGTGTGTGTGTGTGTTTTAAATCTAAATCAACAACATCACTGTAAATCCTCTGTCATTCCAAAGAGCGAAAGAGACTGGGAAAAAGAGAGGAGAAAGCAAAAGAGACAAAAGTAAGAAAGAAATAGAATTTTTCAGCGATTTGTGAACTTTTTTAATTTGTCTGGGTTGTTTTTATTTGTTTTAAGCATAAAGGTTTATGCTTTAAGCAACAACAACTACAACAAAAAACTATTTGGGGTAAGAATAATAATCTTAAATCGGGAAATATTCTATGAAAGCAAATCTTATTATTTTCGCAATTTTGCTTGTCAAGTAAATGCAAAAAAAATGTTTTGTGTTTTTTTTTTTTTTTTTTTGAAAAAAAGAGATGATGTTTTAAAAAGGAATGTGTGTGTGTGACTTTTGACAGTGATGTGTGCAGATGTTCTTTTTTTAATCATTTTCACTGTGTGAAAGAACAAACATTAAAGGATGGGTCTTTTTTTTTTTCTTTTATCTGTGTGTGTTTCAGATAAATGTGGCATCTCCAAATGATATATTTGGTACCTGCATGCTGAAACTTTGTTCTTTGCTTTTTTTACCTTTCTTTTATCTTTTTACACTTAGTCCTGCCAGTTGGAGTGTGTCTGAATGCTGAACTGAGAGCTCAAACCAAACACGACGACAGACCGAACTAAACCCTGGAAAATGGCCATGTTTGGGGGTCGTGGGGCGAAGGGGGGCAAGTTCTCCGTTGAGGACCTGTACGGGATCAGCAAGAAGCCCAAAGCCTCGTCAGGGGCAGCGAGCAGCACTGGGGCAAAAGTAAACGTGCAAAGCCGAGGAAAGGGGCAGAAAGGAGAGACGGATGCCCTGGCTTCTCAGATTTTGGAGGCGGCACACAGACTGGTCGAGCGCCGGCGTCTTGAGCTTTACCTGAGGGAGTGTGGACTCAGCATCAATGACTGCCAATCAGAGAGACAAGCCATGCTGTACCGGTGAGTGTGTGTGTGTGTGTGTGTGTTTTGGGAAATGCACTCTCAATGGTGTCAAATCCGATAGAGCAAATGTGAAAGGATAATGAATGAAGGTGGCAGGAGCAGAACAGAAGATACACTCGGAACAGAAGATAGAATAAGAAATGAATACTTATATTCAGCAAGGATGCATTAATTTGACAATAAAGACATTTATGCAGGTTATGTCTTGGGTTTTTGATCATATGTCTTGGTACCTTTCAGTTCAGGGGCCGTTTATACAACACCGTTTTCAACTAAAAACGTAAAACTTTTTATGCGTTTTGGCCGTTCATTTACACCACAATGGCATTTTTGGGGGCATGAAATCTCAAACTTTTGAAAACGGGTTTCAGAGTGCACATTTTTGAAAATGAACCGTTTTTGTCTCCGTGTAAACTACAAAAACACCAATTTGTGAAAACCGTGACATGCGCATGCGTATTATGTGTTTAGTCTATAGGCACTTAGTGTTTCTTTACAAAGTGACATTGCAGTTTCATTTTCATGGACTTTTAGGGTACGTTTACATGACAACGAAACGATATGCTTAAAACGGCAGTCTTGGTGAGCATAAAAAACTTATTTCAAAAACTTTAACAAATCTTACCAACCCATGACTTTAGAATGGTAATGTGTGTGTAAGTATTTCTTTGTAACTTGTTTTCCTCTAAAAGGTGAATTTTTCCCATGGTATTTTATTTAATACTCCATGGTATTAAAGGGGTCACATGATGGGTCTAAAAAGAACATTATTTTGTGTATTTGGTTTAATGCTATGTGTTTACGCGGTTTTAGGTAAAAAAAAAAAAAAGTAATTATTTTACACATACTGTACATTATTGTTGCTCCTCTATGCCCCGTCTTTCTGAAACACGTCTATTTTTACAAAGCTCATTCTGATAATCGTGATGTGCTCTGATTGGCCAGCGATCCAGGGCATTGTAATTGGCCCAAAAACCTTAAGGGTGTGACAGAAATGTGACGCCCCATACCATATTTGGAACATCAGCTCCCAAAGCAATAATGACAGGTGATAATGTCGGTACTACCTTTATCAATTCGAGCCCGAATCTGATCCGGAAAATGCAGATGATCAAGCTGATCGATCAACTTTGCCAGCACGACTGGACCAGATTGTATAGGATGGGTAAAGTTTTATTTTTGGGGACATAATTACTGATTATAATGACTTTACTGTCTTTTTACGTGCGCGCTACACTCCGGGTGTGAGAACACTATGTAAACATAAAACCATTATTGATCGTAGAAACGCGCTACTTGAATAGTCAGTAGCAAATTCTTCAAATATGAAAACATACTTACAGTCTTTTTAAGTCAGAAGCGCCAGAATGTACATGTAAAGATGGACTTGCCCCACTGTTTTCTAATTGTATCCTCTTTTTGAAGGCCAAACTAAGTAGTTTGGCTTTCGCAATGAAAAACACTGCTTCTCCACGACATGGCGGCGCCGGCAACAATAATACAGCGGAAATAAAAGTTACGCCTTCTTTCTTTTGGTATGGGTGTTGTTATGAAACTCTTCCCCACACACTGACGTAGGTTTGTGGGGGCGTGTTTGAACGAAGAGTTTTAGGAAGGCGTGGCTGAGCCTTAACTTTTATAAAGTATATCTCTTTAGGTTTGGCACTTTGAGCTTTGTAACTCTGCAGATCTTATACTTGCACTAACAGCTACATAACACACTAAAGAAAAAGGAAAACAAGAAATTGCATCATATGACCCCTTTAATATGCACCTTTTAGGTGTAAACATGTTACAAAGTTGTCCCTTTTTAAGGGTACTGTTTCAGTGACATTGTTGCCCCTGCTATGCTATTTTAAAGGCTCCTAATTTTGCTCTGGAGTCTCGGTTTACATGCATCCAAAGTCAAAAACACTTTCTTATAATAAACATTGCAGTATCTCCTCTATTCTCACAGTGTCTGAAACAGTTCAATAAAGGATTCAGTCTCTCTAAACCCAGCCTTTCTGAGAACCTGCTGTGCTCTGATTGGTCAGATGGCCCAGTCTGTTGTGATTGGTCGACAGCTTACAGCGCCTAAACGCTCATTACCATATCTGAATATTCAGCTCCAGATCTTCCTCTCCTTTTGACACAGTGATACGAAGAGTAATGCTGTCATCAGTTTTACCGTATCAAATCCAGCGCGAGTCTCATCCTTTAGAAGTGGATCAAAGTGGATGTGCTTTGGCAGCAGAAAACAGCTTCTTCTCAACATGTCGACACACGAACCAAACCCTTCAAGTCGCAGCTACAACTACAGTGTTTGAGGGTCAAAGTACATGTTCACGGGCAAAAATGAAGACCATAGACTGGCATTATGCAAATTTGTTACAAGCCTATGTTGGTTCATGCAGGAAGTAATACTGGAATTACTGACGACTCGTTTCAGGCGCTTCTTTCTTCTAGGAGACAATAACTGAAAAATCATAATAGGGGCACTTTTCAAGTACTTTTTTTCTGACAGTGTAGAAGGTCAAGTTTTGTACTTTCTGGGATGCAGTGGATTACACAGGGTGTTCTGGTTGTATATTGCATATTTTTGGCAAATGTATAAGTCATCCGTGCATTTCATGCAATTAACAGTACACTAACTGCAGAGTAATATAGTCTATATTTCGAATATCCACAATATCTTTATCAATAATAAATCTAAGCATTTGGACACTAATGGCATAGTGGACATTTCCTGAAGTTTCTAATACTTATAATCCTGTTATAATTGCACCACAAATCCCATAAGGCTGTTCTGTGTCCCCAGGTGATTTGCTCTATGCGAGTTGCCATGGGAACTGCCGGCCGTGCTCAAGGTTCGCTGATTTGAGGCACAGGGGCTACAGTAGCTATCTTTAAATAGCATGAGAGAACTCAGTGTGTGTGTGTGTATGTGTGTGTGCGTGTTTGTGTAAAAGAACGAAGGTCCTCTATGGCTTGACCGATGATCTCACTTCAATACGGATAAACAAATCACAATAAGCCTTTTGGTGCAAAACAGATTGTTTTGATTCTTCCATCCCAGCTCAAAATGCAGAGACAACGATAAAGAAGTAATTTAGATTTGCCTGAATAGTGTTAACACAATCAAACTCTGTTTATTTCTCAGTGTGTCGCGCTCGAGACCCAGCCTTCTTTTCCATTCATCAGCACTGTTTGATCATCCCCCTATGCCTGTCACTCAAACTCAAAATATGTTTTCAAATTGAACGGTTAGTGAAACTGAAGTGCTTCTCCTCATGCGAGTGAATGAAGACAACGGCGCAGCGTTTCAATATCATTTCCGAAGACTGACATCACAGAAATTTCCAGTATTTTGGTGCTAAAGGCTGTGTCCCTCACAATTCAAAGGCTGCATCCTCGACCTCAAAGGCCATGCCTTCGAACAAGGTCGGACTGAGCGTTGTTGAATGGGACTGGTTCTTGTCGCCTAGCAACTGTGACAGCTGCCGTTGATGAGCGACAGTATTTGCTAGACTTTATTTTAAAGTCCCCCTGTAGTGCATTATCCTGGTAATCCAGAGTTCTCGCGAGAGCACAAGTTGAATTTGCTCAGCGAGTTTACTCCGGCGTCGAGTAATGATGCTCATTAAATATGCCCTTGTATCCGAGCTGCACCAATCACATCGGGTTATCTGATATAGGCGGGCCAGAGGCGAGCTAAACAGAAGACGACAGCGCTGTGACGGCGAAGTCATTAGTAAACATTGCAAGATGGCTATGGATGAACGCCAGTTGTTTGAAACGGCTTTGGCCGCTACAATGAACGAGTTAGACTTGGCTTTTTATCTAAAAGAGGAACAGAAGACGGCGCTCGAATCATTCCTTTGCAAGAAGGGCGTTTTTGCTGTTTTGCCGACCGGATACGGCAAGAGTCTAATCTACCAGTTAGCTCCGCTGGTAGCTAAGCGATGCTTATTGTTTTGATTGGTCGTAGTGTTATCCAGTTGTGTGCAGTGAGATTTTCAAATGCATGCTTGCTTGGTGCCGCCCCTCGAGCTGGCCGATTTTCATTAGTCGATGCCAGACCATTAATCTTTCAGATTTAGGTCTGGATTTCCAGGCTAGTAGTCCATAATTGTAACCCTTAAAACTCATCTTTGATCACCAAAATGACATTTAAAAGTTTTTTCCTGTGAAAAAAAAATATATTCATGCCTTAAAATAGCTTGAATGCAACTCTAAATCCTTGCTTCATTTAGAACCATGAATATGCTAATTAGCCCCGCCTCCACTCGCTCAAGCCAGCTCAGAGATTCACTCAGCCAACTTACTGGGGTAAACGCTGCACAATGGTATCGCTCTTTACAAAGTCAGACACCCAACGGTAAATATGATTAGCCTTTTGCTTGACTACGTTATCAAACAGCTAATAATGTGTTGCTAATGTTACACAAACTATGTTCCCGTTCGCCATCTCAGTCCGGCTTCTAACAATCACCAGAAACGCTTTTAACAACTCAGAACATGCATGTAGTTTATCATAACATCGTAATATACATCATACACCCGCTATATTGCTAAAGCTACCCGACTTTTCATATCAACAAAAAAATATACTGGGATAACCTGGCTTCTCTCGAGACTCCCCTGCTAGTTCGCTGTTAATGATATGCTAAAGCCCGCCTGTACGTTAACATGATTGGTTACAACAAGATAGTTTGTGACATCAGAAACACCAGCGATTTCAAAGCGTGTTTTTGAGACTGTCTTTGGTTCACTGCAGTTTTAAGGAGAAAATACTCAGCAATGCTGTCGACTTATGAATTTACACATGGTTTGTCTTAAAACATATTAAAATCACCACATAGACACATAAGCAACATTAAAAGCTTGATTTTCACCACAGGGGGACTTTAAGTTATATTAAACTGTCTGAAAACAAAACAGGGTTTACAGACTGTCTAAATATGTTCACCATGGTCCATTTCTGTATATAATAAAGAGTATAAACTATATGCTTTTTTTGTTGTTGTTGCATTTGTATCATTAGATATTTGAGTAGCCTAAGTTGAAACCCTATACTTATGTTTAAAAGTGTAATTCGCCAATTTCTCTCTCAAAAATAAAATCCTGTCTTGACTGGCGCGCAATTAATTCTGGGGTAGACAAGGCCGAGAAGGATCCATCTGTTTTATCCTTCATTTCACGGCAAACAAAGGACGCATTTAAAGGACGCATTTGAAGCAGCCGTTGAACCTTTGAACGCCGTTGCTTGAGTGAACAGCAGATTTGTGTATTTACTGGTAAAGTCATTTTGGTAATTTTACGGCATTTACCACGACTGCTGTGTGAAAGGAGCTATTCATTCCTGATATTGTGTGTTTTCTCATGTTTTCCAATGTGTTGCCTGAAATATGGGACATATTGGTTCTGTGAAGATAAAGACGGCGAGGAAGCAGAGGCTTATGCTCAGCAGCTTAAAGAGGAAAAAAAACGAAACACTGAGAGAGGGCAACGAGTAGCACACAGAGGGAGAACAAACTCATGTCTTCAGTTTGTGTTTGTCTGAATGCACAAACTGCTGTTAGAAGTGTCCGTGCACGTGTGTGTGTGTCTGTGTACACTATTATGTTATCGCGTATTGCGTTTTCTCCAGATGGAAGCACTTAAAAGCTCCGTCTCTCCAGGGGGGACAGGGATCTGTTTCCAGGTTTCCTCGTTTGAAAAACATATTCTTACTTCCATAAATAATTGAAGTGCAGTTCTCTTCGCCGTCCACTGGAGGCCACAGATTTATTGAAGATAAAAAGCAAAACTGTTTTCCAATGTGTTTTTTCTTCATGAAATTGGAGCAAGAACGAAAGTAGAGCTTTTCGTCCTCTGATAAATCCCTTCACACTATCGTCCGAGACCTACTTTTGTCATTTTCTGCCAATTAACTTGCAATTATATCTTAATTATGCTTTTAGTAGGACACACCTTACAGGCAAATAAGAGGGCATATTCTGTCTTTCTTTCTGCCGCCATAAGGACTCGATCGCACACCAGGTGGTTTGTGCTCTGATTTCACAAAGCACATGTTCAGTTGCTGCACCTCACGCTGTTCGCAGCTGAGACAACTATTGAAGCTAAACAGGGGTTCAATCTAATGAATTAGGGATATGATAAGCTTTATTTCAGAGCTTTGCTCAGGAACACAGCCGTGGAAATTCATCTCTGACACAGATGTGACCACCCTGAGAACACAGTATTGCTTCACTTATTATACGACCAGTTCGAGCATTACGTTAATAATATATCAACGCTGATGTTATTTTTGAGAGTGAATCTCACAAAGCTCGTCAAGAACATGTCCACCTCATTTCACCTCAGAATAAGAAATAAAAAAAGTTAAGAAATAATATTTAGCATGAAGAAAATTTGGCTTATTTCATTATTTTCGGTCATACTTTACCTCGATAGTCCACTTTAGACATTCTACTAACTATAAGTAACTACATGTCAAGTAACTCTCATTAGAGTATTAGTAGACTGGTAGGGTTTGGGTTAGAATAAGATGACATGTAGTTGCAAAGGTACTTTTTCTTCTACTTAAATGACCTATTTTAAATACACATTCATCTTCCCAGAGGTGAAGTATCCCTTTAAGAGAATCATCATGGAGCATAATGAGGTGATAATGAGATCATACTTAAACAACAACAACAAAAAAATACAAGTAATATATTTAGATTAAAATAATGAGGGGAATGTACTTAACTGCCATGGAATAATGCAAAGATGTTTCGATCTTATGGTACTTAAAGGTATAGCGGAGGATTTTCCCGAATTTTAGAAAAGAACCGCCCTCTCCACTTTTTGAAAAAATGCACATGCGCAACACTCTACCTGCTCCCGAGAGGGAACGCCTATTAAACGCTAGCATCGCTAATCATAGCTTACATTAACTTTTACTAGCAGTGATTTTAAATGGATTTCTCCAAATAGCATGCCAAACTTTCCCTGTCGAGTAGAAACTTCGTGACTGAGGCATCAGTGGGAGGCGCCAGCGTGTGAAATATTCTCTCAAAAACACTGGTCTTGTTTCTTTCTTCAGAGGCCTTTCTCTTCTTGTCATACAATTCGTAGACACTTTTTCTCTTGCGACCCTCAGACATTTTGAAAAAACCCGGTGAGAACGGTGAGCTTCAATGATTGGCTGAAACCGTAGCTCACCACACATATACACCTGAAAGTGCGCATGCGCAGAAAGGACGAGCACGTACGACGGCCTTACGTAAACATATCACCAGAATGATTGACAATTAGGAGGACCAATAGTCTTGATGATCCACCCGGAAAAAGAAAATCCTCCACTATACCTTTAAAATAGGCTTTGTTTCTCTCTACACCACCATTTAAAAGTTCCCATTTAAAAGACTTTTTTGTTTGAAAGAAATTAAAACTTTTATTCGGTGTTTGATGAAATAAATACAAGGATGCATTAAACTGATCAAAAATGTTGCAGAAGATTTTCTAAATCAAATAAAAGCTGTTCTTTTGAACTTTCTATTCATCAAAAAAATCCTGAAAAATAAGGTATACACAAATATGAAGCAGCACAACTTACATGTATATGTGTGTGTGTATATATATATGAAGAGTTCAGATGCAAAAGCCTCTAAGTGCCATCTGACATTTTCTTCTAGAATGATCATTTTTATCAAGCTCGTATATTTAAGTTCAGTAATTTCACTTAAATGGCAATGAAAATGACCTATTAATTGTCATTTAAGTGAAATTATTGAACTTGAATAAACAAGCTTTATAAAAATTATCATTCTAGAAGAAAATTTCAGATGGCACTTAGAGGCTTTTGCATCTGAACTATTCATGTACACACGCTAATTAGTCTGATGCCCTTAAAAATCTGCCTTTAATTTCAGATTAATTGTTAATTCTTGCTGATCCGGCATTATTGGAGCGTTTCAGAACCCTGGACAGTTCCTGCAATACTGGTCTGGTTAGAGACATTTATAGTCAGCAAATGATAAAAGAGGATTCTTGATTGGTTAATTTGCATTGTCAGAAAGCGCGTGCATTGAGTGACAGTTACACTCCCATCTCTCTCTCTCTCTCTCTCTCTGGCTCTGCATGCAGATGTTCTCTGATGTTCTCAGATTTGTTCTTTTCCCCCATGTTCGCTACACAGCACGGCTTCGCTGTCACTGGCTGCCTCCTCTGCACTGCCTCGCTCTGATTGGCTGGCAGCAGTCTCTGTGTGCACTGAAACAGCTTTGAAAAAACATGCTTTAGCTGCATGACAGTGTACAAATGTTGATCCATCTGAACACTCAGTTGAGGAAGAACTCCCATGACTCAGAATGAAGAAATACTTACGTGTCTCCTTAAACAACTGAAGTTTCATATTGATTCAGGATAAGGCGTTATTCGGGATGCTTTGGTGTGAATCATTTTGAGGTTTTAATCTCTTGTACCTGCTATCAGAGAGCTGGTTCAGTGCAGATGTTCACCAGCAACAGAAGCACAAGCATCTGGCTCTGAAAAACACCCCTGGCCTGTTTTGAGGCAAACCAAGAGCACATTTCTATTATTCATATTTGTGTTAAAGGTCCCGTATTGTCAAAACTGACATTTCCTGGCTTTTTTCATGATAGCAGAGGTCTAGGGGCTATGAAACTACCATATAAGTTTCAAAACAGTCAATCCACAGACAAATGCACACAGCCTGCATAAAGTAACTGTGCCTTTTCATAAGCCGTTGTGACTTCCGTATAAATGTGATGTCAGAACTACTCAGTCACTGCCCCCACCAATGGTGGGTCACTCAGAAAACAACAGGCCAATCAGAAGAAAGGCTCATGAATATTAAGTAGACAGGGCAAAATCGACCTGTTCTTGGCAGAGCTCCTGAGAAAGGAGCTGTAAAAATATATTAAGATGTTTTCTTATACTGCAAATATATATTCTTAAGGACATCAAAACCTAAAGTAAAACTTCAGAAAGTCGTACAATATGGGACCTTTAAGGATACAATTCACTCATTGAACTGGTTTATAATCAACTGAGAGGTTCAACCTATTTGAAGCAAAGTGTGTGTGAGTTATATTTCGTATTTATTTAGTATATATTTCGTATATTTAAGTTATTTTGATTGTTTCCATGTTTATGTGATATTTTTTGCCCTGGGTTTCATCATCATGCCACCTTAAAGACGGTATGAAATGAAAATGTATCATGTATTTTCTAAAAGCACGTTATAGACTTTAATGTGAACAATTCATCTGTGCATGTTTCATTTTTATAATGTTCGGACCTTGTTATGTTTAATCAAAATGTCATAACTGGATCTTCCATTGAAACAACAGGCGTATGCAGGAATTCTTTAGTCCATGTCAATTTATGTTAATCTGCCTCCACTTTTGAGTGCCACGCCCACATCTCAACATCCAATCAACAACTGATGCACAAAACCAAATCCCAGCCCTACATTGTTTTCTTTTTTCAATAATCCCTTACACTCGGATGTGTCACCGTGATTTTGCCAAGTATGACATATTTTGTTGATCCTGGAACAACATTCCTGTCTGAAAATGTAGTATAATCCCATCCCTACCCCTAAACCTAACCCTACCCATAAGTTACCCCTAAAATCAGAAATGATGGTGAATAACACAGATGTAGAAGCACATAACCCTGGTTGTAAGCCTAAACTTGACATAAACTGTAAAATTGTCCCTCAAATCTGATTGGTTGATTGGAATGTTGTTCCAGGATCAACAAAGATGTCGATCCAGGAACATGTTGCACTCTGCCTATCACTACTTCCGTTTCATTGTGACTTTAACATTTTCCTTGCTCTCTCATTCTCATGACTTATGTGTTTGAAGTGTGGTTGAGTCCAGAAAGTTGTGAGCTTTCTCAAAGGATAAAAGTGATGACCTCATCTATACTTAAGGAAAAATTACCTACTTTATGGAACTTGTGTTTTGTGTTTTAGTCAGTTCGAAGCTGATTTGATAATATTCTACTGTTCTCTAATATTCATGGAATGTATACTGCAGGGTGTCTGTGGACTCATATAAAAAAAACAAATATATTCTAGCATTTTTTTGCAATTTTGGTCAATTTATGGTTAAAAGGAACTGATAGTTGCTAAAATGTAATAGGCATAGGCTACAGTAGATTATAAGTGAAATATAGGTTGACTGATCTACTTGTATTGGTAAAATTTCATATTTTAAAATAAGATTTTTAAACGACTTTAAATCGGTTTCACTCCACATATTCAGTTTGTTTTATAATCTTTAGAACCTTGTATTTTATGTATTATTTTAGTGTTTTAAAAGTTTTTTTTTAAACGTAGGCCATATTTAAGCAACCGGGGAATGTAAAATAGCTATTGTGTGTGTATGTGTGTGTGTATGTGTATGTGTATGTGTATGTGTATGTGTGTGTGTGTGTGTGTGTGTGTGTGTGTGTGTGTGTGTGTGTGTGTGTGTGTATGTATGTGTGTGTGACCCAAACAATAACATGATTATTCCGCAGTGGTCCTGCTCAATTCACACACTAATCACAATGGAAAGAGAGAGAGAGAGAGAGAAGGAGAGAGAGAGAGAGAGAGAGGGTGGGGGTTCACTGAGGGTTTCATTTGGTTCTGAGTTGGCAGTCTCGCGTTTGATGGCTCTGTTGCTCTGAACGGATGCACTATTCCCTTCACATCTCCATCGACAGCATTCCGCCGTTATAACGCCTTCATGATGTGACATATCGGCTACTAAAGTAAGATCTGACGATGGAATTTAGACACCGCGGAGCTGTCAAACTCTCTTTTGATCGCGTTCGATGATCACCATGGCAATAATTACGCGTCAGAAAAACAGCGCGACATTCGCTGCCGTGTGTCGAGCGCGTGAGGGCGCGCTGTGTGTCAGATAGTGACCATCACTATAGTGCGTGAAAGAGGTGTATGCGTGATTTTGTGGTCCTACGATTGTAGACGAGGATATGGCCAGGCGCGCGTGAACACAAGCGTGCGTCTAATACGTGCGTTTCTGCATTCGCTTTCGCGTTCGCCCTCCGCGTAGCTGGGCTTTACTGCCATTTGGTGAAGCGGCACCGGCTGTTGCGCATCCAGTCTGTGGAGACCCGGCGTGAATGGGTGGTTCCGCATTTTGAGGAGGTCCCCCGCCTCGCACAGAGAGACCACCCGGATTCTGCGGAGGAATGCCTCAACACGGAGAGGAGCGTCTTCAAGTCGCGTCGATCCAGGTATTGGAGAAGTGCAGTGGGAGAATGCAAAGACAGACTGTGCACGCAACAGCACATTAAAGGCCTGGACAGCAGCCAGTCGTGACTTTTTGCCTGGCGACATAAACACGCACACCACCGCGTTAGGGTTGTGTTTGGACGTGCGCCTTCCGCGCAACAGCTGCAAGTTTGTGCCAGCAGGTGCAAGACCTGACTTGAGTGCAGGTTTGCCCTGTGCATCTATCTATCTATCTATCTATCTATCTATCTATCTATCTATCTATCTATCTATCTATCTATCTATCTACCTACCTACGTACTGTGAGACTAGCACAAACATCTTCTAAAGTGATTCAACTATAACACACAGTGTGTGAGAGCTGGTCAGGATGCAGGTCTCATTTGCTTGTACGGAGCACAATCTGAAGAGCCGCAGCGAGGACCGGCTGTGTGGCCTGCGAACTGCCCCTCCACCAGGGGGCAGTAGTGGAGGAGGAGGAGGACAGGGGGGAAACGGCAACTACCCCCCCCAGAGCTCAGTCAAAACACGGCCCCTGCCTCAAGGCCACGCCCACATGAAGGAGGCGTTCGGACGGCACAGTACCATGAAATACAGGTGAGACAGGTGGAACTGGCGTGTGTATGTGTGTGTGTAACGCCACCTGTTGGGTGTCGGCTCAGTCTGGGACTGGGTTATTCTGCCCTGGCTGATGTTTTATGGCTTCTTTAAAGATTCATAAGGGACCGCTGACAGCCGCTTTAATACTGAGTGTGTTTGTGCTCACTTGAATGCTTGTGTTGTGGGTGAGTTGAAGGAATGGCTAACTGGATGTCAAAGGGCCAGGCATTGAATCGCATCTTTTACTTACATTTTCTGACCAGTTCTAGTGCTGGGTTCGAGTCCACCTTAGTCGAGTCCGAGTCTTTAACCAATAGAGTCTGAGTCAAGTCCGAGTCCAAAAGGGGTAGAGTCCGAGTCCAACTAAACAATGCTGTATTTCATTAAAGGTAGGGTAGGCAATTTCAGAGAGGCTAACAATATCGATCTAGCTTTGAAAGCATAAGATCCCACCCTCCCTTCAGAGCGTCTCTAAAGCCACGCCTCCTTCAAAACACATGAACACACACAGCAGAGTCTGCAAAGCGTCACGAGATGAGAGACGGCGTTAAACTACCTTATGTCTCCAAGCCCATAACATTACAATTATAATGAACATAAAGAACTTAAAAAACACTGACCTGTACCACCTGACAGCTGCAGATTCATTTCGGCGTTGAGTGTTGGCATTGAAACATAAATTCAAGTCACGAATCGCTCCAAGTATAATGTCACGGTTTTCCATCTCTTCCAAATTACAGTAGATATGGTGTGTACAGCATGAGCTGGTTGTTTTGGTTCAGGAGGAACCGTATAAGGCGGCTGCTGTTTGTTTATGGCGCTCGGTGACTGACGTCTGTGTAACTCTGCACAGCATGAAACGCTTTGATGACGTGTGATGTGTGTGTGAGCAGGTGCGTGGTGGAGGAATGGAAATACATACGTTGACACGCTGGTTGGACATCGTACCATTTATCCTTCATGTGGACGAATATTTTATGGTCCTTCCAAAGACATATACAGTATAAATACGTTTAGACCAATTAATTAAATGATTGCTCTCAGGATGTGAAGAGACTTTCAACCAGCATAACAAAAAGATTTTCTGGAACAAATCACCCGTTTCATTTTAAACTCTAACAACTGGGATGTTATGGCCAACTTGATTTCTGTATTGTGATGTGAGTGAGTGAAACAGCTTTTTGAATGTAAAAAGGGCGGGTCTTGACTTATACATCGATATAAATGTATGAATTTATGGAAGGGGGGGGGGGGGGGGGGGGTACAGTTTATTGGGACCTGAAGACTAAAAAATGCACCTCTTTTCTCTCTGTTTGAGGCTGTGGGGTTTGTGGGTTTTTTTTATGACAGATGGTTAGACCTTAGTCAGCGTAGATGCCAACATTTTTTATTTTCGTGAATGAAAAAGAGGATGTGGGGGGGACAGACCTCTACAGTCTTTACAATGGCATGCACTGTGTTTAATAGTGTCCTACATGTCATTTCCATAACTCAGGGCCAACACAAATCCGTTTCATTTTGAATGCATTTGTGATTTACAAATTACATTATTGGAAGTCTATTGTATGGATCTATGTTTTCGAGTTAATTCATATTTTGGTAGCCTGCCTGCCTATACACAAGCCACACCTGCATATAATTATTGTATATTAAAAAGCTATAGTAATCATTAGTATATAAAACCCAAGAATATAACTGAACTAAAGGCCATTACTCATAAGGAACGGGCTAAGATTCCTCAGAAACGCTGCTAGGAGCTGGTGTCTGATTATACATCTCGTTTGCAGCCGGTCAGAACAGCAAAAGGGTGTTCAACTAGGGACTAAAGATGCTTGCCATGAAAGGGTTGAATAATTTTGAGACTGCAAAAATTACATTTTCAGTTGAATTTGGGGGAAACCACTTGAAACATGTGGTGAACATAATCATACATATACTCATGCACAAAGACAAACCACCACTAGTAACACACAACACTAAATATAATGCAATAAACATTAACTAAACAACAGAATATGTAACACAAAACACCCCAACTTACATATTGATCACAAAAATGAGAAGAAACAAAACTGTTTAAAGAAAATATATTCATATATGATGTCACACAGTAATTTCTGGGACTGTTATATGTTATACTAATTATATGGTAATTCATAGTTTTTATTGGCAAAACCCAGAAATCTGATTGAATTTTACAGTAAAATGACATATAATGTGGTTAAATTAAATTAAAATTAAAATGACTCTTTTAAATTTGTAATCAACACTGTCAGAAATAGGGGTACAGTAGGAGTCCATTTCTGTCCCCCAAGATACAATCTACACTAACGTACCCCATAGGGCTTATTATTGGACCTCAAGGTACATATATGCACCTTTTTGAGGGTCAAAAAGCATTAAAAGGTACATATATGTACCGTTTCTTTTAAAGGTTAAGGTACAATATTGTACCCTTGAGGGTACAGCCCCAGTGACAAGCCATTGTACCCCTAAAGGTACAATTATGTACTTTATTTTCTGAGAGTGAACCATCCGGCAACCACCTATCAATGCTCTGGAAAACTCTCAGAAATCTCTAGCTACCGCACTAGTGTGCGACTCCAAACACCTTAGCAACAGCATAGCAACACTCTGGCAGTCACCTATTGTGGCAGTGAGTTTTGCACAGACAAGTGCCACTCACATTTCCATCAGGAAATGTAAACATTTAGTTGGGTAATGGAGTTCTCTCCGGTAGCATAACTGTGTGTGTGTGTGTGTGTGTGTACAAGTTTGGCTATACTTGTGAGGGCCAAATGTCCTCACTTATATAGTGAAATATTATGACAACCGACTAGTGAGGACATTTTACTGGTCCGCACTAGTTAAAAAAGCTACATTTGGCCTGGAGTGTTTTGCACGTTTCTGTGACGGCTAGGTTTAGGGGTAGGGTTTGGTTTAGGCCAGTGGTCTTCACTATTTTTTTCATGAGAGCCGCACTGATAAGACAAAGTCAGTAGGAGAGCCATTTTACCGCAAAGTATAAAAATGTACATCTAGTCATAAATACCATGTCTGCCTATCAATCTGTCACCCCTGAATATACAATTTGCAGTGCAATAAATACAAAAGGGTGAAAAAACCCCCCATTATTTATGATTTATCAGTCAAATTTGTAACTGAGACAAGATGATTTCCTTTAATGAAAAAAAAAAGAAGAAGCAGGATTTCCAGAAAATATTCATCCCAGAATGACCATTAAGCAATTTGTTTTCTACATTAGCCCATCATGTAGGCCTATCTAACCATCCAAGAGCACATGCAGCGTTAAGAGCTGGAAATACCACCATAACTGGCAACTCCGCAGAGACTGGATATGTTTACATGCATAACTTTTGTTTCAGTCGGACTGAATTCATTCCGATTGATGAATCTGAATGTATTGTAGTTTACATGAACGCTAAACATCGTGATGTGATACATGATCGGGTTGATGTGCGTGTTTATAAGTCAAAAGATTCAAATCGGAATATGAACATATGAACCGCTGTGCCGTGCTGTTTGTATATCACGCAGTAAAAATGCCCAAAACCAGTCGTCTGTATGATAATCTGAAACAAGGACTGGTGAGCCGTTGTCCTGCTTCACTTCACAGATGCTGAGTGAAAGGAGAATTATAGAATGACAGGACACTCATTTATATGACACTTTATTCATCAGGAGAACAGCTCGTTCAGCGCGTCATACGTCGTCCTTTCAGTTCCGGTTTTCAATCGATCAAGTTTTTTCACGTTCTGAACTGGAAGGGTCCTCGAGTCCCTTCTCATACTCAGTGGATAAAAGATGCCTTATTTTTTGTTAAATTGGAAAAAATTAAACACTGCCTTCGTGGTTCCATGATTAAATTTTCAAGAATTTGGTTACCCTTTTTTGAGCATGTTAAATCTCTGCTGCTGGATGCAGTCTCAATTGACTGACTGACCGCCCAACCCTGCACTTTCAGTGGTTTTTCAGTTTTCAACTGGTATTATCGTTAGCAGCACACAGTATTTTCTAAGTTTTGAGGTTACTCAACTTTACTTGCTGGACCTAGTTAAGGCCGACCTTGTCCTATTTCTGTATTATGACATAAAGCTCTGTTATATATTATATACTATACTAAACCTGTTAGTACTATGAGGGATTTTGTGTTGGAGTTTTTGTATTTTTATTTTTTTTGTCTGTTTTTTTGTGCTTTTTATTATATTATTATTAATTTTTGTTTTTATATTGATTGTTTGTCTTTGGTGTTGTGAAAAATTCAATAAATAAATCATATATAAGTTTTTTCACGTTCTCTCGATAAACCACCCCTTTCAATCCGATTGAAATGATTTGTAATAGAGCTGACACTTTGAGTTTTTAACGGGCTATGTTAAAGCCCTACTTGTTATTAATGTTTTTATGAAATATCTGTAGTGAATGCATTTTCATATCACCGTATTATTTACCGCCATGCGAGCCACAAATTAAAGCTTGGCGAGCCGTGCAATGAGTAACACTGGTTTAGGCCATAGAAAATAACATTAACCTGATATAAAATCAGTGGGAGTCTATGCAATATCCTTACTAATGTAGTTCTGTCATGACAAGTCATGACCATGTTTGGCATGGTAATGGATATGACAATGTTGATGTTTTTGGTCTTCTACACTGCTGCTGTTCTCAGGACTTGCTACTGCCAATACATACACGACACACTGCCGTGAGCAAGATAGACATGCTGCTGCTGAACAATATAGCATACATACATGAATTACCCATAACTGATCTATACACGTGGAGCTGGGGAAGGAGGAGGGTTTCTGAAAGCGTGCTACAACTGCTACAGCAAATCCTGACCAAGTATTTGAAGGTTGAGCTGAGAGCTCATTGGCTACTGATACAGCAGGAACCAATCAGCTGTGCCCTATTATAGAGAATTATGTGATTATAAGCAGATTGAGTTAAAGCTACACTGTGAAATTTTTTTAGTTGATTCTTAGCAAAAAACACTTAGTTCTTTCAAAAATATATGTGCTCATTAATGTATATTTACTTCTTTCAAGTAATAAAGTATTCTCGTAAGTTTATAATCTGCCATTGAAAGTACATACGGGTGAGGGGTTCGAATGCCGGTCGCCATGTTGCCCCTCCATCTTGAAACTACATTAGCCAAAGAGGGACATACCTGTAAATTCAAGCTTCGCCTTTCGCGCTTTACACTCAGTGACACAGAGACGAATGCGAGGGGGAGATTACTCGCGACTGCCGGCAGATTTGAAAGATTGCTGATGGAGGATCACGCCTATTTTCGAGGACATGTGGCAGAGTCGCCAAGGAAGCGAAAGAGAGAATTAAAACGTCAACGCGACAGGCAAATCAACAAGACCAAAGTCAATACTGGAGTAACTTTTCCCAGATGGAAAGAGCTCGAGGAGCAACGATTTTAAAACGGACACCGAAGTTGCCTGCTTTCTTCTCGGCAGGTAATCCAGTCTATTTGTGTAAATTCGAAGTTTTATAGTTGCTTGTCTAACCATAGCATGGTTGTGCATAACGCCAGAACGACCTCTAGTATAACTTGCGTTACTTTTCCTCACGTCAATGGTGAAAAAGTATTGTTTACCTTGTAACATAAATCTGTGCTGCGACGGATCACAGGTGATAGTTTTAAAGGCGCAATTGGACGAAGTCGAACTGGAAGCCATGTTAATCTTGGAATAATACGGCCACCGTAGGAGTTAAAACGCCCTCGAAATTGAAAGGAACAGAAACTAATATTCACTGGGTAGTCATATACAATTTCACCGCTAGATGGGGGAAAATATCACACAGTGTAACTTTAAGGAACGATCAGCCTGCACTATTTAGAGTTTCATGACAGAACTTTGGATTGAACGTTTTATTTGTAGGTTAGGTGTAGGGCTGCACAATATATAGAAATTATCAAAATATCGCAAATGTATATATTGCGATATGCATATCGCAACGGCTTGCAATAACTGGGGTCATGAACAAAAGACAAAGAGAAAATCACTCACTGCTCTTGGCTGAATAACTTTTGTAGCTTTAATAAGAATCAGGATATATTTCATTCATACAGTGAAAACTAAGCAGTGTTTATTTTTACATTTGATTATTCAGTTTCTGTTGTTAAATAACCCTAATGTAGGATAACCTGAAACCCTGAACCCTGAGGTTTACACTGATGTTAAAATAACACTTCTTACGCTACAGTAAAACACTGATGTTCACTTTCAGAAGCTGTTGGACGTTTTCTCGTCACAAAAAGAATGTGAAACACAAATGTAGGTTATATCATTTTAAATATATTTTAAAGATAATTTAAGTATATTTTACACACTTTAAGCATTATCGAATATCGCATTATTTATTGAGTTATCGCATATCGCAATTTTCTTCAATATCGTGCAGCCCTAGTTAGGTGTATTCTGTGGAATGCAATTATCCAGCGCAAACATGCACATATTTTCACAGTTGGACCATCCATGCTGTCCATTAAGTCTTTAAAGGTCATGTTTCACTGTCTGAGGGAAGCTATTATTAGAACATGAGGCATTACTGATTTATCTATTAAAGTCAACATGGAATCAAAACTGACACTAATACACATTCCAGGTCTGACTGGGCAGGATTGTATGGAAGCTTGTTTTTGAAAAGGAATAACACAATAAAAAAGGTAATTGCGACTTTTTATCTCACAATTCAGACTTTATTTCTTGCAAAAAGATATAATTTATATCCTTAAAAAAAAACTGAATTGCAAGTTATAAACTCAGAATTGTGAAAAATAAAGTCCGAATTCTGAGTCTATATCTTGCAGTTATTGTGAGATTACCTTTTTTTATTTAGTTATTCCTTGTGCCTCCATAGAATCCTGCACAGTCAGACCTGGAATGTGTATTAGGGTCAGTTTTGATTCCATGTTGACTTTAATAGATAAATCAGTAATGCCCCATGTTCTAATAATAGCTTCCCTCAGACAGTGAAACATGACCTTTAAAGACTTAATGGACAGCATGGATTGTCCAACTGTGAAATACAGTATGTGCATGTGTGTGCTTTATAATTGCATTT